>NC_050097.1:193180824-194574273 GCF_902167145.1 Zea mays | reverse complement strand
ATAATGTATCACAAATGTGTTGCTTTTGTAACATGAACATGCATCTAAATGGAAAACATCAAGATCACTATCTATCATATGTGACTGTTTACCCACTGCATTTGCTATTTAGCTGATCATTAGCTGGATGGCACAACCATTTTTTGCTACACCCATTTACATAATTTCGCTATTTACTAAAATACTATAAATTATATTAAATTGATAAACTATTAAATTTGGTTTTATAATTATGAGAATTGAGAACACAGTTTTCTCTGCCAATTACTGTCTTTGATACTGGCCTTCTTCATGAATGATGCACACTTCAGTTTTTGTAAGCAGCTGCAGGAAGCATATCATTACAGTTTTATTTGGTGTTCTTAATTTTTAAGGCTATAAGATTATTGAGAGGAGGCATGCACCCCCTCTTGCTGGCAGTGACCTGGCTCAGGCGACCTCAACAACTTTCACTTTCTAGAATAAAGGAAAAGCTGCAGGAGGATCCGGTTATGTTTGAACCAGTTTATCTTATAGTGTCATGTAATTGCCTTGTGTGTCCCACAAAACTGAGCTGTCCATGGGCGAAAAGTAGAATAAGAGGTGCTACTGTAGCATTATGGTACCACTGTTTGATGTTTTGAAAATTTGTAAGTCAACTCTCCCAGTTTGGAACGATTTAACATGTGTGCTTTGTACTGATGGCCAAAGTATGCATATGTTGTGTTTGCTAAATTTTTGCCCCCAAGCCCCAATGGGACCATTGCGACCGCATTAGAAGGCAATACATGTATTCAACAGAACATGTGAAGAATGGGTATTGTTTGCAGAAATTCAATAGCCATGCCTAGACTTGCTATGCATTGCCACTGTATTTGGCATGCCTAGAACTGCTACACAAAACTTGCTATATATTTTGTCTAAAAATGCTATATCCTTGATATGCTTGCTTTATCTATATTTTTTCTGCTCTTCTATTCTTGTGTGAGTTTATCAAGAATGAGGCAATTAGATAAGGATATATGTTTTGTCAATATTGTCTGAGACTTAGTCAATATTAGAAGGCAGTATATGTATTAAACAGAACCATTGTTTTGGTTATTATGATCTGAACAACCCATTTTATATATGGAGCTCGTGGCAATGGCAGCCCCGCAAAAGGATGATGGAACTCATGGCGTTGAGTGGTGGCACGCTTGGGCTCATGCTCCTCTGCAACGAGGCACTGTTTCTCACGAGTGTTTCTATCACCATTACAATCACGCCACACGTCGCTAGGGCTTGAGCCGTTGGAGGCTCCTCAATTGTCTTCCGTCGTAACATACGGGCACATGCCTAGTACCCAATTAAAAGTCTAGTCATATAGAGAAGCAACAACTATCTAATTAAGTCTTAGATACATGCGAGTCTTTTGGTCTATTAGATCTTCATTCAACTGTATGTCACGTTTAATATTTGCAATATTTGCAGACGTATTTGGTTGTTAGTCTAGCCTTAACATGGCTAGATTTCTAGACCACGCTATACGTGGCAATGCTAGTGCAATGCAGGGCAGGCCTGGTTGATTCTAATGGATATACAACTTGTGCTAGATTAGAATCAGTTTGGCTGTCTGATTTTGTCTTGTCTTTTTTGCGTTTCAAAATTTACATGGCAAATCTGTTATATTTTTGTTCGTGGCTTGACGATAATACATTTTAACTAAGATATTTAATAAAATGAGCTACTCCCTCCGGTACCGAATTAGAAGTTGTTTTGGACAAGGTTTGAGTGAAACTTATAAAACTTTAACTATAAATAACGATTTTATTATTTAGTTTTGAAATCTAATAATCATATGTGCCGATTTATCTTAAAAATCATGTTTTAAATGTATTAAGAGCTTATTCCTATTTTAACAATAAAATATTAGTCAAAACTATATTTTGGAGAACGTGTCGCTGTCCTAAAAGACTTGTAATTTGATACTGGATGGAGTAGTTGAAAAGGTATTTCGATTTCTGTGCATAGAAGTTTATGTACTGGACTAGCATGGCTACCTAAGAACTAAGGACTAAAGTTTAGCCCGTGTCATATTAGATGTTTGAATGTCTGAGTATTAAATATAGTCTAATTATAAAATTAGTCACATAACTAAAGACTAGACATTGAGGCATTTTAAAAATAATTAAATCATGGTTAGCAAATGTTTATTATAACACCGTAAGAACGAATTATTAATTAATTAGGCTTAATATGTTCGTCTTATCGTTTAGTTCTCATCTGTATGATTAGTGTTATAATTAAACTATATTTTAAACTTTCAACTAGCATCTAAATGGCTAAAATTTAACCCTGTAAGAGCAACTCCAAAAATAACCCCAAAACTACCGAAAACATGTTTTCGGGGGAAACATCGTTTTTCCCTCTTCCAACATGGCTATCCGCACTCATACTACTCTAAATTTCTACTCTAAAAGGAATATTCTATCCCCGTCAGCAGTCATGTTTACTCTATACCACAATCCTCTGCAGTCATGTTTACTCTATATCTCAACTCTATACCAACTATCACATATTATATCATTTCTTTTTAACTCTATTCTTTTCCCAGCCAACAAACCGCTTCCTTCTCTCCTCCGATCTAGGCGTTCCGGCACTCTGCAACAGTGTTTCGAGTAAGAGCTGCATGTACTCTGAAAGTAGCGTTCCTGGTTTCCTCATACCGTTTAGAGTAACTCAAACAGTTCACCACTGCGGCAATTTTTTACTGCATATTCAACTCTATATTTATAGCGTTCTGGTTAAAGTTCATCACTGCTCTTATAGCCTAAAACGCAAAGTCACCCCAACTTTTCGCAGCCACGTATCCGCGGCGTTCGATCCCGCATATATATGCGTGAGGCGAGATCCTCCCTCAGTCCCCTTGCGCGCGCCATCACACTCCTTTCCCATGTCAATTTTTCATCCTCGCGCAATTTGGTTGGTGGCGCCATGGCAGGAGGCGGCGGCGGTAGAGGTTTCAACTGTCCCAGAGGTAGCGGCAACGGGAGAGCTTTCAACGGTTCTGGAGGCGGAGGCAGCGGGAGAGCTTTCTACGGTGTCGTACGAGGCGGCGACGGAGATGCTGTGCAGTCGTCGGCATCTCCTGAACTGGATCTACAGCCTCACGTTCACCGCGACGGCTAGAGGATGCGGGAGGTTCCTCCAATGGCAGATGGGCGGCGCTGTAGATCAGGTCCTCGATGTCTGAGTGTCCCTGCGAGGTGCATTCGAAGGTGGAGGTGCATAGGACGTGATGGAGTCGACGACGGACCACTTGCAGCGCCCATGTTCGGATGCAGCGACAGCCTCCTTGTGTCCTTCGAACTCGCGACGAGAGAGAGTGGTATTCAGGACTGCTTGCTTACAGGAGAGAAATAAGCTAATTTCTCAGAATCTTAGAAGCTGATTTTACAACAGGATTGCTTGCTTACAGAGTTGATCAACTAAAAAAGCGCTATGGTTCAGAATTCAGCAGTACGTGTAGTAGTGACGACGATATGTGGTAGGCATGCATCCCGTGAATCTGTTCAGCGGTATACGCAAAGGAATCTTGTCCAAACAGCCAAGCCATGGCCCACTTGTTTGGTTTCAAAAACTTTAGGGAATACTTATTAGCAGTCTGATGTGAACTTAGATTGTTTTCAAGGAAAATATTATTTCAACAGCCCTAATATACCATTTTGGAAACAAAATTTTAGCGGAGGTGCTCTAACTAAACAGTCTACACTAACAACCTTTCTGCACTACTAGCACCCCTTCCCGTACAACTTCGGTTCTGAACTTCTGTGTTAACAGAATAGCTGGGGAGGGGTAGAGAAGTAGAAGAACATGCAAGGAACAGGATGCGAGGAAGAGCCCAGCAGCAGCGGCAGCCAGGCAGGCGGCGGTGTTGAAACTTGAGAGTTGAGACAGAAGAATTCAGTTATTACAATGTTGATGATTCTTTCAGCGTTACATACCCCAAGCTAGGCACCCACTCTGGACCCTTCAGGCGAACATTCTCAGTTCGAGCCCTTTTACTGCGCCTTGGCCCATCTGTTGTCTCATGTCTTGGCCCATCTTCCACCATCTCTTTACTTACATTCTGGTCTGCGGGGCAGCCGACCTCACCGACGGCGGAATGACAAAAAGGACAATATCAACGACGCCGCGCGCTTCAACGCCACAGCCCATCCTCTGAGACAAAATAGGATAAGGAGACCCACCCGGCACGACTGCTCTCCGCACCCGCAACGCCCATGGCGTTCGCCGCCGTCCTCCGCGCCCGCCTCCTCCCGGTGCCCACTCCGCTATCCAGCTCCTCGCCGCCGCCATTCTTCGCCCCTTCGGCCTACGTCCGCGTACCGCGCCTCACAGCAGCAGCAGCGCGCACCGTACGGTACCGACGACGGGGCGGGCGGCCTCACCGCGCGGCCGCGGCGATTACAGCGTCACTCGACCTGACCGAGGACAACGTCCGGGTGGCCCTAGACGAAGCCAAATCCGAGGCAAGGAAACTGAACCGATTCCCCTTCTCTCCTCACCCCCCCATCGGATCGAAGTGCCGTTGCAGGCTTGCAGCCTCGAGCTAATGCTGTCGCTGGTCTTGTGCGCGTCAGCTAGGGCAGCTGTTCGACACGTCGGTGGGCATCACAGGTGAAGGCCAGGCCGAGCGCTTACCCCAGAAGACGCTGTACTGCTTACTTTACCAAGAAATGGATTGTGACCAGTGACTTCTCCTTCCCGTGGATGGTTCTTTGGTGGCTGCAGGGCAAGTTGACCTCGCGGAGTTGGACGGGCCGTTCGTGAAGCTCCGGCTCAAGGGCAAGTTCTGGCACACCCGCGCCACCGTGGTCGCGCGGATCGGAAACTACCTCAAGAACCGCATTCCGGTGAGGGTTTCTGCTGGAGTGCTTGCGTTCCTTTGCTTCAACAAATAATAATGGGGTGGGCCAGTGCAGGAAATGGGGAGAGTGTTGTTTAATCAAGGTGTAACATGGGGCCCGCCTATTGTTATTCCAGGAAATTTTGGAGGTGGAGATCGAGGACGAGAAACAGCTGGATGATAGTCCCGCTGCTTTCTGAGGGGTACCGCACGATCACCAATTTAGTTCAATGCTGTGTGTGATTCATCAGTATGTGCCAATTGTGAGGTTCAGGAGAAGGGACACGTTTTCAGTTTTCAGAATTAGTACTGGTTCAGGGAGAATTCTTATCGGAGGCTACCTTTCGTACACAGTTAAGTATGGTACTCCTTACTCTGCTAATGTCAAAACTACAGACTTATGAACACATGAATTCCAATCAACATTTTCTGGCTGACATGACAAGAGCATTCATCATCCTCGATGTGTAAAGCTGAATCTATGGATCTGAGTCTGAAGGAGCGAATATACAGACCTGAATTTTCTGTATTTCCCATAATCACAGCTCCAGCTTCGGGGAATTTGCAGTTGCCTTTGTGGTTTGCATTATAGCATATGCACATTGATTGCAGATATCCAATATTTGGAGGTGCTTGTTCTATTATTACGAAGAAGCTGCATGGTATTACAAAGAAACAAAATGACAAGACTATGGCTGACACTAGTCATACTCAATTCTTGCATTTGAGCGCCATCCATGATTTGTGAAGACTTCCATCGCTACCACTTCCAAAGCTTGACAAACATCGTTGTTGTGATTCCTCCTTTTGTAGAAATCTCTAAAATCTGAACCAGTGAGTACATCTAAAAATAACCTGCACAACTGATGGGGAAGCTGCCCTAAGTGTCCGTTTGGTTGGATTTTTGGGGCTGTTTTCGCTTCTCAAAACCCAAAAGTTGAACCAAATACCAAAGGAGCGAGCTGTTTTTGGCTTCCTGCTTTTTTGAAATAGGCGGAGTGAAGAACTTTTTCACGGTTGTTTCAAGAGAGACATAGATAGAAGGTACTTGTTATAACTAAACGGCTAAACCCGAGAGGCTCCATGCCGTTATAGACACTCGCTCTATAGCGGTAGTATTGACTTACCAGCCAACTACCGTTTGCGAGGCTCACAAATTAGCGAGGAAAAATCATCACTTGCTTGGTGAAGTTTCTTGAGTCGACGTGCGGCTGTGGTGTCGCTGATCGTCTCACGTGTGCTTGGCCGGATCGAAGACTGGGAGATAGCCCTCTCTGTGCTCTGTAATTGCATCATAGAATCTGAAGTGTGAGGAGTTAGCCTTCCTTGACCGGATCGATACTCGTGCACAATCCTAAAGACACTTCCTCGCCGAAATGCGCTCTTGCTAAAAGCTTCCAGTCTAGGAGGCACATTGTTGTATCACTCACATGTACTTGATATCGACAGATTGTCCGGTGAATGCTAGTATCATGGTTTGGTTTCCCCCAAAACAAAATCCGAAACCTGCACGGATGGTTGAAACTCTTATGTACTTAAACTTAACGAATTCATTTCATCGATCAAAATCATGCACCGAAACCGCCGAGGAAGGACGATGTCTACGAGGGCTCCTTTGCAACCCGAGCATTCCAATGAATTCTTTCTTATATAGGTGCATGATTCGGGGGTGGAGGATCCAGCAATCCTGGTGACACCAAACTCGCCTCTGCTGAAACACCAGTCACTGCACCCTGGAACGCCAAACTCGCCGCTTTGGGTCGGGTGCTTGGCTGTCACTTGTCAGGAGGGCAACACATGAGGCAGACGGACCTGGACAAACAGTTGTCACCTCTGCACAAACATAATATGCAAGGCTGCAACTCTGCAATGATCTCACAGACAGGCAGACGGTACTCCTACTAGTACTGCTACCACTAAACAGGTGGCCATGCATATTCGTCTTGCAAAGTCCAAACCGCCATGATCGCTCTCGAGACGGGTGTTAAACCCCACTGCGCACTGATGGCACTGGCCACTAACCATTGGTGACCAGAACGGAACCTGTCCTGTCACCTTTGCGGTGGTGCTGCTGTTCTCCCTCAACCAGTTCCAGAGCTCGATGGCGCCGTGGGCTCTTGGCTACTATCTCCAGCAATATCCCTGGCCGGTTTCGGTCCTCTATACTCGCCTTTTATATTTTTTTCTAAAAGATTTTTTTTATCTATGTCTTATTTCTCTCCAACAGCATCTGTTATATCTCATCTATATTAATGATATAATTTACTTTTAGTTTTGTTAAATCAGTTGTTTGTAGTATTAAAATGGATGAAGAGGGGGAAAGAAAAGCTCTACACATGTAGAGGACTCAACGACGGCCTCTATACCTAGAGGACTGTTTAGAAGATATTGTTGTAGATATATAGGACGGCCGCATCCTCTAAATTTTAAGGTAGAGAAATATTTAGAGTATCGGTTGGAGAGAGTCTAATCATTTTACTAGGGGTGCGTTAAGTGAGGGAATCTTCACTTGATTGCGTCCAGATCATCACTCTCGTGCGGGGGCAAACCTCCATCATTGAGCTGGATTCTTTTTGCACGGGGAGGAGTGGAGTGGTTGTGGTTGGGCAGGGCTCTCCCTCTCGTCAGGTTGCTTCTGAATAATTCAGTGCAGGCCAGGCCAAGCCATTATTATATACTATCTATTAGGAGGAGTACTCCGTATGTCTTAGTACTACTCGCAGTTGTTTACTCGGCCTGGGCTTCGGATTGTCGGTCAGATTAGCGAGGATCCGGTTCCACTTCCATGTCACAGCGGTCAGAGGCCAAGCCAAAGCCACCTCCGTCATGCATGCCACCACCACCACCACGCCAAAGATCAAAGTCTTCGCTCGCGCATGTGACACCACGTGAGGTGGTCGTGCATGTATCCGTGTTTCCAGTGCTGACAGAGGCAGAGTCCATTTTATGTCCGCTGCTGTAAATGATTGAATTGGTGAAGTCATCTATCTCGACCCGTGCTTGTTGATTACTTCTTGTTTAACAACCTAAGATAAGATAACAAGTTTAAGAACCTGCCTTTGACCCAACAAAGCTTGGTACAAGCGACCGCGGGGTTTGCTTCACTGTGCTCTCTAGCTGTGACATTGCGCTTGCCCCATGGCCCCCATCCCATGTGTCATGTGTGTGCTCTCTAACAGGTCAGACCAAAGGAAACATCAAATCGTCTGATCATGATTTTTTTTACTCAGACGCACTGCAGATCGCTAACACTAGCATGTCATGCATGGACGGCCAATGCCGCATTAAAACAAGCGCTCTCTCTCCCTCTCCACAGGACAGGAACTCATTCCATCATAGTACACAGTCGTACAGCGTGTTCCGGCCCTTCCTAGGATCCATCAAACTGGCGGGCTGGCGGCTCCGAAGATAAGATTATTACTCGTGGATTACAAGGACGAATAGTTTAGGCCATGTACAGGACGCCCATTATCACCCTGTCTAGTAAAGGAAAGGTAGCTTCTCCACCCCCTAGTTTCTCTCGCATAACCGTTTTATGAAGCCCAAGTTGATCTCTGCCGAAAAGGGTTTATTTGTGTACCTATATTATCACCTACTCTACATCTTTATGTAATGTGTTCCGATCAATTAAAGGATCTGCCTATGGTCTCTTTTAAAATGACTCACCTGTCGACCAAGTCTGTGCCGAGCGACTCTACAAGACGGACCGGCTGACCAACTTCGCTGACCAACTCTCCGTCGATCAACTCCATTGGCCAACTCTCCACCGACCAACTCTGCGAGGTGGATCGGCTGACCAACTCTCCGTCGACCAACTCCGCCGATCAACTCTCCGCCAATCAACTCCAGCTGACCAACTCACCGTCGAGCAACCTGGCGAGGCAGATATTTGAGTTCAGCGCTACTGACCCACATCAGCTACGACGTGATGTGTCACCATCAAGCCATGTCCGGACATGCGCACAGCACACCGAATGGACGCCGGGAGGTCACCATCAACACGATAGTACGACCCCATGAACAGCCTCAGGCGTATCCCCACTATCCAATTGGGGTCAATTAAACCCAGTCGAGGACGACCTCGGCACCTGTGTCTCTACAGTGACCCATACATCGGAATGACAAGACAACACGCCATACCGAGCGTGTGCTTGCGCACGCTGGTAGGTGACGAAGGGCCCATGACGACAGGAGAAGCCACGCCACATACGATCGCACTTTGAGACTGATCCGTGGGACTCGTCGCACACCATTACGGAAACGTCAGCGATTGACTCGCTACAGGATCCTGAGCAACGGGCGAGGGCGACGCCATACCGGGGGTACAACTACACACGACCCTACGGACTGTTAGGGATACTACGTAAACCCAGGGCAACAGATCACCCTCTTACCAGTAGAGAGCAAGCCTCCCCTATAAGGTCCTTCCTTGAGCTATAAAAGGGAAGGTGAGAGCACCTAGAGGGGGGGTGAATAGGTGATCCTGTAAAACTTAAACTTATAGCCACAAAAACTTGTTAAGTGTTAGCACAATAAATGCCAAGTGGCTAGAAAGGAGTCTCAACAAAACACAATACCACAAGAGATCAATCACAGAGACGACACAGTGGTTTATCCCGTGGTTCGGCCAAGACCAATGCTTGCCTACTCCACGTTGTGGCGTCCCAACGGACGAGGGTTGCAATCAACCCCTCTCAAGCGGTCCAAAGACCCACTTGAATACCACGGTGTTTTGCTTGCTTTTTCTCAATCCCGTTTGCGAGGAATCTCCACAACTTGGAGCCTCTCGCCCTTACAATTGAAGTTCACAAAGAACACAGAGCAAAGGGGGAATGAGCAACGCACACAAGACTTCAAAAGATCAGAGCAACAACACGCACACAAGTCGCAACAAGAGCTCGCAACACAACTCAAGGAGTTCGCAACTCAACAAGAGCTCTAGATGCTATCACAATGAAACGAATGCGTGAGATCGATGTCTTGGTGCTTAGGAATGTTGTAGGAATGCTTGGTGTCCTGCTCCATGCGCCTAGGGGTCCCTTTTATAGCCCCAAGGCAGCTAGGAGTCGTTGAGAACAAATCTGGAAGGCCATCCTTGCCTTCTGTCGTCGGGCGCACCGGACAGTCCGGTGCACACCGGACACTGTCCGGTGCCCGATTTCCTTCCTTAATTAGCGAAGCCGACCGTTGGCAGACTTGGAGCCGTTGGCGCACCGGACATGTCCGGTGCACACCGGACAGTCCGGTGCCCCCTTCTAGCCGTTGGCTCGGCCACGTGTCCCGCGCAGATCGCGCGGCCGACCGTTGGCCCGGCCGACCGTTGGCTCACCGGACAGTCCGGTGCACACCGGACAGTCCGGTGAATTATAGCCGTACGCCGTCGGCGAATTCCCGAGAGCGGCCACTTCGCTTGAGGCAGCCTGGCGCACCGGACACTGTCCGGTGCACCACCGGACAGTCCGGTGCCCCAGACCGAAACAGCCTCTTGGCTGAACACAGCCATCTCTTCTCTTTTCTTCTTCTTTCTGTTTCTAACACTTAGACAAGTATATTAGTACACAAAACCAATGTACTAAGGCTTAGAAACATACCTTTACTCTTGATTTGCACTTTGTCCATCCATGAGCATAAATTCACATTAAGCACTTGTGTTGGCACTCAATCACCAAAATACTTAGAAATGGCCCAAGGGCACATTTCCCTTTCAATCTCCCCCTTTTTGGTGATTTATGCCAACACAACATAAAGCAACTAGAACAAGTGCAATATCACTTCAAATAAAAAACTCAAATTTATTTTGATTCAGTTTTGGCATATATGGATCATCCTTTGCCACCACTTGGTTTGTTTTTGCAAATCAAACTCAAAATCCTATCTCTAAGTCAAATCCACTTGTAGAGACATAAAGAGAGGTTTTCCAAAGAAAATTGATTCAATATTCCAAAAACTCCCCCTATTTCCCATAATCAATACTTCTCCCCACAAGAAGTCAACTTTTGACAAGAGAGACAACAAAAGAGATTTGACAAACCAAAAGCTCTATTCTACACTTTTCAAAATCTCTCAAGTGGTAGCTGATCCATTTATCACTTTGGCCTTTATTTTCTCCCCCTTTGGCATCAAGCACTAAAACGTGATCAATCTTGGCCCTTTAACCTCATTGCCTCACCAATTAAGAGCAAAATAGGCAATAAAAATTTAAAGATGAACTTGGAAAAGTTACTCTTTTCATCGGAGTGCAGTGGAAGTCTTGCATGGTCCAAGTCCACCTTTTCCCTTTCAATCCTTCTTTAAGACGTTAGTCTCAAAGGGTCAAGTTGTAACACATCTCCCCCTAAACATGTGCATCACTTTGCAACGGACTTGTGAGGTCCAGGGAGTGTTTGTACAACTTGAGCACCAATATTAAGCAACAAAATGTAGAATGAACATGATCAAAGGCATAAACACATGTATGCTACAATTCAATCCAAGTTCCGTGAATCTAAGACATTTAGCTCACTACGCAACCTGCAAAAGGTCTTCTCATCTAGAGGCTTGGTAAAGATATCGGCTAGCTGGTTCTCGGTGCTAACATGAAACACTTCAATATCTCCCTTTTGCTGGTGGTCTCTCAAAAAGTGATGCCGGATGTCTATGTGCTTTGTGCGGCTGTGTTCAACAGGATTTTCCGCCATGCGGATAGCACTCTCATTGTCACATAGGAGTGGGACTTTGCTCAGATTGTAGCCAAAGTCCCTGAGGGTTTGCCTCATCCAAAGTAGTTGTGCGCAACACTGTCCTGCGGCAACATACTCGGCCTCAGCGGTGGATAGGGCAACGGAGGTTTGTTTCTTAGAGTTCCACGACACCAGGGACCTTCCTAAGAATTGGCACGTCCCTGATGTACTCTTCCTATCAACCTTACATCCAGCATAGTCGGAATCTGAGTATCCAACCAAGTCAAAGGTAGACCCCTTTGGATACCAGAGCCCGAAGCAAGGCGTAGCAACCAAATATCTTAGAATTTGCTTCACCGCCACTAAGTGACACTCCTTAGGATCAGATTGAAATCTAGCACACATGCATACGCTAAGCATAATATCCGATCTACTAGCACATAAATAAAGTAAAGACCCTATCATTGACCGGTATGCTTTTTGATCAACGGACTTACCTCCTTTGTTGAGATCGGTGTGTCCGTCGGTTCCCATCGGAGTCTTTGCGAGCTTGGCGTCCTTCATCCCAAACCGCTTTAGCAGATCTTGCGTGTACTTCGTTTGGGAGATGAAGGTGCCGTCCTTGAGTTGCTTCACTTGGAACCCAAGGAAGTAGTTCAACTCGCCCATCATCGGCATCTCGAATTTCTGCGTCATCACCCTGCTAAACTCTTCACAAGACTTTTGGTTAGTAGAACCAAATATTATGTCATCGACATAAATTTGGCACACAAACAAATCACCATCACATGTCTTAGTAAAAAGAGTTGGATCGGCTTTCCCAACCTTGAAAGAATTAACAATTAGAAAGTCTCTAAGACATTCATACCATGCTCTTGGGGCTTGCTTAAGTCCATAGAGCGCCTTAGAGAGCTTACACACGTGGTCGGGGTACCGTTCATCCTCGAAGCCAGGGGTTGCTCTACGTACACCTCCTCCTTGATCGGCCCGTTGAGGAACGCGCTCTTCACATCCATTTGGTACAACCTGAAAGAATGGTGAGCGGCATATGCTAGCAAGATACGAATTGATTCTAGCCTAGCCACAGGAGCAAAAGTCTCCTCAAAGTCCAAACCTGTGACTTGGGCATAACCTTTTGCCACAAGTCGATCCTTGTTCCTCGTCACCACCCCGTGCTCGTCCTGTTTGTTGCGGAATACCCACTTGGTTCCCACAACGTTTTGCTTGGGACGAGGCACCAGTGTCCAAACTTCATTGCGCTTGAAGTTGTTGAGTTCCTCCTGCATGGCCAACACCCAGTCCGGATCTAGCAAGGCCTCTTCTACCCTGAAAGGCTCAATAGAAGAGACAAAAGAGTAATGCTCACAAAAATTAACTAATCGAGATCGAGTAGTTACTCCCTTGCTGATATCACCCAGAATTTGGTCGACGGGATGATCCCTTTGAATCATCGCTCGAACTTGGGTTGGAGGTGCCGGTTGCGCTTCTTCCTCCATCACGTGATCATCTTGTGCTCCCCCTTGATCACACGCCTCCTTTTGATGAACCTGTTCATCGTCTTGAGTCGGGGGATGCACCGTTGTTGAGGAAGAAGGTTGATCTTGTCCATCTTGTTCCTGTGGCCGCACTTCTCCAATCGCCATGGTTCGTATAGCGGCCGGTGGAACATCTTCTTCATCTACATCATCACAATCAACAACTTGCTCTCTTGGAGAGCCATTAGTCTCATCAAATACAACGTCGCTAGAGACTTCAACCAAACCCGATGATTTGTTGAAGCCTCTATACGCCTTTGTATTTGAGTCATAACCTAACAAAAACCCTTCTACAGCTTTGGGAGCAAACTTAGAATTTCTACCCTTCTTTACTAGAATGTAGCACTTGCTCCCAAATACACGAAAGTAAGATACATTGGGTTTGTTACCGGTTAGTAGCTCATACGAAGTCCTCTTGAGGAGGCGATGAAGGTAGACCCTGTTGATGGCGTGGCAAGCTGTGTTCACGGCTTCCGACCAGAAACACTCGGGGGTCTTGAATTCTCCAAGCATCGTCCTCGCCATATCGATTAGCGTCCTGTTCTTCCTCTCTACCACACCATTTTGTTGTGGTGTGTAGGGAGCGGAGAACTCGTGCTTGATCCCTTCCTCCTCAAGGAACTCCTCCACTTGAAGGTTCTTGAACTCGGACCCGTTGTCGCTCCTTATCTTCTTCACCTTGAGCTCAAACTCATTTTGAGCTCTCCTGAGGAAGCGCTTGAGGGTCCCTTGGGTTTCAGACTTATCCTGCAAAAAGAACACCCAAGTGAAGCGGAAAAAGTCATCAACAATAACTAGACCATACTTACTTCCTCCTATGCTCAGATAGGCGACGGGTCCGAAGAGGTCCATATGCAGCAGCTCCAGGGGTCTTGAAGTGGTCATCACATTCTTGTTGTGATGCGCTCCTCCCACTTGTTTACCTGCTTGACAAGCTGCACAAGGTCTATCTTTTTCGAATTGTACGTTAGTTAAACCTATCACGTGTTCTCCCTTTAGAAGCTTGTGAAGGTTCTTCATCCCCACATGTGCTAAGCGGCGATGCCACAGCCAGCCCATGCAAGTCTTAGCTATTAAGCATGCATCTAGACCGGCCTCTTCTTTTGCAAAATCAACTAAATAAAGTTTGTCGTCTAATACACCCTTAAAAGCTAGTGAACCATCACTTCTTCTAAAGACAGACACGTCTACATTTGTAAATAGACAGTTATATCCCATATGACATAATTGACTAACAGATAGCAAATTATATCCAAGACTCTCCACTAAAAACACATTAGAGATAGAATGCTCATTAGAAATTGCAATTTTACCTAACCCTTTTACCTTGCCTTGATTCCCATCACCGAATATAATTGAATCTTGGGAATCCTTATTCTTGACGTAGGAGGTGAACATCTTCTTCTCCCCCGTCATATGGTTTGTGCATCCGCTGTCGATAATCCAACTTGAACCCCCGGATGCATAAACCTGCAAGGCAAATTTAGGCTTGGGTCTTAGGTACCCAACTCATGTTGGGTCCTACAAGGTTAGTGCAAATATCCTTAGGGACCCAAATGCAAGTTTTGTCTCCCTTGCATTTTGCCCCTAACTTCCTAGCAACTATTTTCCTATCCTTTCTACAAATAGCAAAGGAAGCATTTAAAGCACAATAAATTGTAGAAGGTTCATTCACTACTTTCCTAGGAGCATGAATAATATTCTTTCTACCACCATTTCTATCATGCGCATATGAAGAACTAGAAGCAAACATAGCATGAGAAAAATCATTGTAAGCATTATAACTCCTATAGGCATTTCTAGTTTGTCTCCTATCATGATACAAAAAGGCATGGTTCTTTTTAGCACTAGTAGCCATAGGGGCCTTCCCTTTTTCCTTAGCGGGAATGGGAGCCTTATGGCTTGTTAAGTTCTTGGCTTCCCTCTTGAAGCCAAGTCCATCCTTAATTGAGGGGTGTCTACCGATCGTGTAGGCATCCCTTGCAAATTTTAGTTTATCAAATTCATTCTTGCTAGTCTTAAGTTGGGCATTAAGACTAGCCAATTCCTCAGTTAATTTGGAAATTGAAACTAAATATCGCTACAAGCATCAACATCGAAATCTTTACACCTAGTGCAAATCTCAATATGTTCTACACAAGAATTAGATTTACTAGCTACTTCTAGTTTAGCATTTAAGTCATCATTAACATTCTTTAAAGTAGCAATGGTTTCATGACAAGAAGATAGTTCACTAGAAAGCACTTCATTTCTTTTAACTTCTAAAGCATAAGATTTTTGTGCCTCTATAAACTTATCATGTTCATCATACAACAAATCCTCTTGCTTTTCTAAAAGCCTATCCTTTTCATTCAAGGCATCAATCAATTCATTGATTTTATCAATTTTATTTCTATCCAATCCCTTGAACAAACTAGAGTAATCTATTTCATCATCACTAGACTCATCGTCACTAGAAGAATCATAAGTGATATCATTACGAGTGATTACCTTCTTCTCTCTTGCCATGAGGCAAGTGTGACGCTCGTTGGGGAAGAGGGATGACTTGTTGAATGCAGTGGCGGCGAGTCCCTCATTGTCGGAGTCAGACGAGGAGCAGTCCGAATCCCACTCCTTGCCAAGATGAGCCTCGCCCTTTGCCTTCTTATAATTCTTCTTCTTCTCCCTCTTGTTCCCTTGGTCCTGATCACTATCATTGTCGGGACAGTTAGCAATAAAATGACCAAGCTTACCGCATTTGAAGCACGAACGCTTCCCCTTGGCTTTGGTCTTGCTTGGCTGTCCCTTGCGACCTTTAAGCGCCGTCTTGAATCTTTTGATGATGAGGGCCATCTCTTCATCATTAAGTCCGGCCGCCTCAATTTGTGCCACCCTGCTAGGTAGCGCCTCCTTGCTTCTTGTTGCCTTGAGAGCAAGGGGTTGAGGCTCGTTGATCGGTCCATTCAAGGCGTCGTCCACGTATCTTGCCTCCTTGATCATCATCCGCCCGCTTACGAATTTTCCGAGTACCTCCTCGGGCGTCATCTTCGTGTACCTGGGATTCTCACGAATATTGTTCACGAGATGAGGATCAAGAACGGTAAATGACCTTAGCATTAGGCGGACGACGTCGTGATCCGTCCATCGCGTGCTTCCGTAGCTCCTTATTTTGTTGATAAGGATCTTGAGCCGGTTGTATGTTTGCGTCGGCTCCTCGCCCCTTATCATCGCGAATCGTCCGAGCTCGCCCTCCACCAACTCCATCTTGGTGAGTAAGGTGACATCATTCCCCTCATGAGAGATCTTGAGGGTGTCCCAAATTTGCTTGGCATTGTCCAAGCCGCTCACCTTGTGATACTCGTCCCTGCACAAAGAGGCTAGCAACACAGTAGTAGCTTGTGCATTTTTATGGATCTGTTCATTAATAAACGAAGGACTATCCGAGCTATCAAATTTCATTCCACTTTCCACAATCTCCCAAATGCTTGGATGGAGAGAAAATAGGTGTGTACGCATTTTGTGACTCCAAAATCCGTAGTCCTCTCCATCAAAGTGAGGAGGCTTGCCAAGTGGAATGGGGAGCAAATGAGCATTTGAGCTGTGCGGAATGCGCGAATAATCAAAAGAAAAGTTTGAGTTAACCGTCTTTTGTTTGTCGTAGTCGTCGTCCTTGTGGGAAGAAGTAGACTCGTCGCTGTCGTAGTAGACGATCTCCTTGATACGTCTTGTCTTCTTCTTCTTCCCATCTTTACGTCTGTGGCCCGAGCCAGAGTCGTTGGATTTGTCATATTTTGGTTCGTTGACGAAGGACTCCTTTTCCTTGTCGTTGATCACGATTCCCTTCCCCTTAGGATCCATCTCTTCGGGCGGTTAGTCCCTTTCTTGAAGAGAACGACTCTGATACCAATTGAGAGCACCTAGAGGGGGGGTGAATAGGTGATCCTGTAAAACTTAAACTTATAGCCACAAAAACTTGTTAAGTGTTAGCACAATAAATGCCAAGTGGCTAGAAAGGAGTCTCAACAAAACACAATACCACAAGAGATCAATCACAGAGACGACACAGTGGTTTATCCCGTGGTTCGGCCAAGACCAATGCTTGCCTACTCCACGTTGTGGCGTCCCAACGGACGAGGGTTGCAATCAACCCCTCTCAAGCGGTCCAAAGACCCACTTGAATACCACGGTGTTTTGCTTGCTTTTTCTCAATCCCGTTTGCGAGGAATCTCCACAACTTGGAGCCTCTCGCCCTTACAATTGAAGTTCACAAAGAACACAGAGCAAAGGGGGAATGAGCAACGCACACAAGACTTCAAAAGATCAGAGCAACAACACGCACACAAGTCGCAACAAGAGCTCGCAACACAACTCAAGGAGTTCGCAACTCAACAAGAGCTCTAGATGCTATCACAATGAAACGAATGCGTGAGATCGATGTCTTGGTGCTTAGGAATGTTGTAGGAATGCTTGGTGTCCTGCTCCATGCGCCTAGGGGTCCCTTTTATAGCCCCAAGGCAGCTAGGAGCCGTTGAGAACAAATCTGGAAGGCCATCCTTGCCTTCTGTCGTCGGGCGCACCGGACAGTCCGTTGCACACCGGACACTGTCCGGTGCCCGATTTCCTTCCTTAATTAGCGAAGCCGACCGTTGGCAGACTTGGAGCCGTTGGCGCACCGGACATGTCCGGTGCACATCGGACAGTCCGGTGCCCCCTTCTAGCCGTTGGCTCGGCCACGTGTCCCGCGCAGATCGCGCGGCCGACCGTTGGCCCGGCCGACCGTTGGCTCACCGGACAGTCCGGTGCACACCGGACAGTCCGGTGAATTATAGCCGTACGCCGTCGGCGAATTCCCGAGAGCGGCCACTTCGCTTGAGGCAGCCTGGCGCACCGGACACTGTCCGGTGCACCACCGGACAGTCCGGTGCCCCAGACCGAAACAGCCTCTTGGCTGAACACAGCCATCTCTTCTCTTTTCTTCTTCTTTCTGTTTCTAACACTTAGACAAGTATATTAGTACACAAAACCAATGTACTAAGGCTTAGAAACATACCTTTACTCTTGATTTGCACTTTGTCCATCCATGAGCATAAATTCACATTAAGCACTTGTGTTGTCACTCAATCACCAAAATACTTAGAAATGGCTCAAGGGCACATTTCCCTTTCAGAAGGGCCCCCTTTTCTCGACACACAAGCACACCACATATGATCGCCGACTCACGCCCGTCACCGGTAAAAGTCATGGGCGTTGAAACCAGGCTCATATATATGGTCCAATAGTTGTTGTATCTTGCATTCCCGTTGTGCTATTGATTCCTCGAGGTCCGAGTGAGAGATTGGAACCAAGCTCAGACGTTTAGTTCGAGTTCGAGTTGTGGCTAGAGATAGTAATGGATCATAATTCAAATGTTGTTATAAAAAGTTAGGGTCCTTAATTAATTGTGATTCAAAAATTAATAGAAATAGAGTTAGATGTTAATTTAATTTAATCATTCTAGATCAAATTTGCCCCTAGTTGTGGCAGGTCATCGCTTCAGGTCTTCAGGCTTTGCACTTGGCGGCACTAGTCAGAGAGCCAGAGACAAGTGAGAGTCAAGTCGCACTTTGCCAGGGCATGAACCGCCTGCAAGCTCTCGTGTTCGCCCAGTGTACTTGCCTGGTACACCGTACACAAGATGATTGTGACGTCTGATCGTGTCTCTCACTCTCTTGCATTGCAGTGCCGGGTACTCAAGTTTGGCAAACGAGTTTTCGCCATGATGACTTTTAGTTCAGCTTCGTTAGAATACCGATGATTTTTTTTGGTCTGTTTGGCACAGTAGTCCTCACTGTCTACCAGCATTTCTGACCAGTGCAAAGGCCAAAACTTCATTTCATTGTATTATTACTCTCCTTAAATAAAATCACGTTTTCGGCCGGGGAAAAAAGTAAGGAAAAAAGTCTAAAAACCACTATCTAGACCAAACAGTAACATTTTAGTTGCTTAACAAATGATTTATCATATATATTCCCTTGTCCCCGAATAAATAGATGACCATGCTATCCTTCGTTAATTGAATTACACAATTAGTTGTATACTGATACGTGAAAAGGTTGTGAAGAGAGAGTAGTTGCTAGGAAAGTACACGCTTAAACATGACACCTTAATAATCCTTCCGGCTCGAAGAAAAGGGACGGCGTTCAAATTTGTTGTGTATATTCGCAAAACACGACACCTAATCCTGCTGTAAAAAAGTTGCGTTTCACCAACCGCGCGCTCATGCCAAGAGGCATATTTTCCGTGCCGAGAGGAACGCATGGACCCACACCCAACCCAACGACAACGAGGGACCTTCCCCTACCTAGTGATCAGGAAAATAAAGGGGACCCTAAAGATTCATTTATATTTAGGGCCCCTTTGGCAGGGCTCTGGCTTCTCCAAAAACGGCTTTAGCTCTGGCTCACGAGGTGAAACCAGTTCTTTAGATGAGTCAAAGCTATTCTAAAAAACTATTTGGCAAAACGGCTTATAGGTTGTTTTTCAGAAAGACCCTTGTATATGTATATCTCTCCTGTATGTGGCTAGGGATTGAGGGCAGGACCAAAAAATAATAATTTAGACTGGTGGGAGGGCTATTGTGCAAAAATGACGTGAGCTGAAGCCGGGTGAACCACTTTTTTGGCTCATGTCCTCTAGTTCATTTTGGAAAAGCACTTCACTGGTGAAGCTATTTGAAAAAGAGGTGTTTGACACAACTTTTGCATGATCCAGAGCCGAAGAGGCCCTTAAAATCTATACTACTCTATTAAGAGAGCAAAGAGTGCGTCCACACCCTGCTGCCCCTGCTCCCGTCTCCCGCCGTGCCCCCGATAGACCCCCCATCAACGCCAACGCGGCGCCCCCGTCATTGGCCCGTCCACCATTCCCCCCGATCCGCACGGGCACGGACGCCATCCCCGCGCAATACCATCGCCGCGACCGCCCTCTCTGCGAGACAGCCGTCGTCCACCCCAACCACGAGGCCACGAGACCCTAGGCGACGACCGATGAGGCATCCACGCTTCACTCGCGAGTCGCGACTCCACATCTGCTCATGCCGTCTCCGCCTCCAGGTGACCCGCCTCCCAGTTTCTCGCATCCATGTCCACACCACCGCACCGCCCGGGCCGTCGCGCCGCCGCCAGTCGATTGCCCGTTTGTTACGGCTGTGACCACCGCCCACCAGCCTCTCCGCCTCTGCGTATGGCCACACTTGAGCGGCTAATAAGCCCAGCAGCTGCTACATCACCACGCTCCTCTGAGACAAACAGAACACCATACGCATCAGGGTAAGCACATGCATCACCAATTTATGCTTCTGTTTTTGTTTTTGTGTGTTAGACATTCATTCGTCGGAGAAATGGGGGTTGCTTAGGATTTCGTGGTGCTCTGCCAGCTCGAGCAATCTAAGCAATATACATGGCCAACCAACAGCAAGGAGGTGGCTGCACAGTTCATATAAATCTAACTCATTCTTCTACACTGAAGCATGTGTGGTCAAGGATCTAGCTGTGTTAGTTAATATCATAATTTGGAGTCATGGTGGAACCTTGTTTGGTAAGATACTACTAAGATGAGATGATTTAATCAGTGTTTTGTTGTCCTTTTATGACTGCAGATCTCTAATGTATTTATCATTATAATAGGTGTTGTTTATTCAAGGCATACTGTACAAATTTATTCCTGTAATGGTGGTGATGATATTAGACAACACTTGGAGGTTTGACGTATCATAGTTTTTTCTACCTCATAGTTGTTTGGTGTGATATCACATTTGCAGCTATGTATAATTACATTTGGAGATGATAAGGCAATTAAGGCGAGTCTTTGTGATGGTTTAGCTCTTGGACTAATCATTTTATTCAGAATACTCTTGAGTCAAATAAACACAAAGCCTGGCATGAAGCTCTGAATATTGTATATTTCTAGGTATGGGAGGCCACTAGCGGAGCTAAGCAATTTACCTAGCAACAAATACAGATCTTCTTCCAAGCTGAGATTTACTCTCTCGACTTCTCCTTTAATAATTGTGTTCAGTTTGCACCAATTGACACAAGGAGAGCTCTATACAAGGTGCTTTCTTCGAACTCTGCATGGGCATCTAAGATGGGTAGTGATATTTGTGAATGTGTGGGGAGTTGCTGTCATATATTGGGCAATCTTAAAGAAACAATAAAAATAAAGCTTGTTTCTAAAAGAAGATAATAAAGAGCCCTTCAGAATTTATATGCTATGCCTTTGCACTAATGTGTTACTGGACATGTCTTTATCCTGAGATATACAAGGAGGAGCTCCTTGTTGGTGTTAACACGATGCTCAGGGTTGCCGAAGAGATTCTAATGTTGATGATCTTTTTGGTGTGGTTTGGAACTGCAGATTACATGGTGGCGTTGCACTTGAGTTGTGCGCCACAGTCTGGCTATCAGCGAAGTGATGGATGCAGTGCGTGAAAAATACGCATCTAGCAGAAACGCGCAGATGGAAAATGTCAATGCGGTGCCACCAAATCGCAGGGATGAGACCAATATTAACTATTTGGTTTTAGGAGTAGCTGTTGGAGTAAAAAATGTTGAGTCCTAATCCCTAGAAATCAGTTCCTAATTTTTTAGGTCCCAATTATAGAAGTCCCTCTTGGAAATGCTCTAAGGAGAAGGGTTTTGAGGCTGATGGTGAAACTTATCATGTGCTGGTGCAGGGATTTGGGAGGCATAGGAAAAGAAAGGGATGGGAGGTTGTGTTGGATGAAATGCTTGATTTAGAATTTATACCAAATACTGCCTTTTATAATAGGCTACTTGGTGGCTTGCCGCTTGCATAAGTGAAGATCTTTGTGGTTACAATTACAAGAGAGCTTCTCGGGGCATGCGAAAGCACCAGACTGAAAGTATTTTGCTAGGTGGCGCTACATGGAGATGCCTCGTTAGGATGTTCCTTCCTATTGTTTTACTTGTGTGCAATCTCTCAACATATTAAATGCTTTATATTATCTCCCTTGATGTTTTTAACTATTATGTGGTCTTGAAAGTTAGAAAAAATAATCAATACTCAATGAAGACATAGTGATTGGGATATAGGTCTGTTCTGTTTTAGGGCACAATATCTCTACTCCTATTAAGGGGCTAAGGGAGGCATCCACAGGGGTGAGGTCGTGCCCCCCTCGTCCTTGGCGCCCCCTTGCGCGAGATCCGCTCCGCGTGCCCCCCCTGCCGAGGTGAGCTCCAAATGCCTGCCCTCCGCCTCTGATCCGTGTTGCGGCTCTGCTCCGACGCATGCGCGTTTTGGCACTCAGTTTCTGACCAGGGATTCGTCTCCGCGCCTGCGGTTTAGGTTGGGGCTATGTTGTAGCGATGGGTCTCTGGAGGCGACTTGCAGCTCCGTTCTGCGTGGCTCTGGTTCTGGTCTCAGGGAGTCACTTGGGAGGGGTTGGTCTCTTCGGCTCCGCTGCTGCTTTTTAGGCACTGCTTTTTTTGAAGCACACATTGCTGTAGCTGAAACCTCCGTAATTTCTTCACCAGTTTTCTTTAATCTCTTGTTTCAATTATAGGTGTACACATCAACTGATTTTTTATTTGCTTCTATTAGTAAACTTAATTTCACAATCAACCTTGTAGCATCTTGAGATTTTGCTGTTTATTTCTTGTATTAGATATTCTTCTGAGTATTGGAATAAGGTCAATTTATCATTTTTCATCAGTAACTTCCTAAGAGGCTGCTTCTTACATACAAACCTGAAGAATCAGAGGAAATTCTTGAGCCTGCTCCTCTCGAAGAGGAAATGGCACCAGTTGAAGATCTTGTTCTTGTACCACCTATTAATGAAGTTGTTTCACCTCCTCCCAAGACTGAGGTGTCCCGATACTGGTGACTTACTGGTCGGAAAAATAACACATTAATATTATGGTCTAAATCTTATGTGCTTGATTCTAAAATCTGAAGTTGTGTTCCTGGTATGGAAATAGAGTTGTTGGGCTATTTGTGTGGGGTGGGGGTTGGCATGTTCGGAGCTGTTTCTGGTTGGAACCAGTGATTTTGCTACTCTTTTTTACGGATATTTGAGTTCGGAGTCGGAGCTATCGAATTTTGAAACAGGGAGTGGGTTTACATGTAATGTTGGCAAACGGGGTCTGAATTATTAATAAAGACAAAGAGTTTCACTAATATTTTCAGTTCCAATCTCTACTTCTAATTATATATATTTGTGAGATAGAATTATGCAATGTATACTCACATAATATTTTTCATTGCATTTTCTTATTTCCATCACGATTTTGTATGTCGTGGCCATGAAAGACTAGATGTTTTCTTAGAGTTTCTAAACAATATAGCTCTCTATTGCTATGACTGTGTGCGTTGTGCGCCGTCGCAACGCACGGGCAATGAACTAGTTTAACAGTAAGAGAATTACTACTTTAAGAACCACCTCCATTTCTCCTGAAATTTGTCACGAAACGGAACCGCACAAGTGCATTTGGACAAGAACGTATCTGAAAGTGACCTCCACATCTGCAAACAGTGCTGACTGGACACGACAGTATTTTTCTGGTAATCGGGCGCCACATGTTATCATTGACGCACACAAAACACAACACTGCTCCTTGGAAGATTAGGTTCTTCGCGTCAAGTGCGATCCATGGTGGAACTTGACACTTAGATTTCGGTTTCTGATTCAAGGCTGTTGATTGGAACTCACCATTACTTTTTTTATTCTGTTATACCCGTCGACAACAAAATGCCTACGGCCGGTTGAGATTCCACCGGCCCGCTCCGTTGAAGTATGATTGTCGTTTCTATACTACTCTATTAAAATCTAATGTAGGTACATGATACTATCATGTCTTTATCTTACTCACTGACAATCTAGGCCTATCCCACGTGTCTCGACTAGTTCTCCCGCCCCAAGCGTCCCGCCTTGGCACCGTGCCCTATGGGCCACACGCCCAGCACCCGCGCATCGCTCTCTCGCACGCGTTGCCAGCTACTGTGCCTGCCCAACACCCGACCCCACCTGCTCAGCTACCGCACCACACAAAAAATAATATAGAGCGATCACTCAAATCCGCGTCTCCTGCTCTAAAAAATTGCGACTAACCACCACACCACACGTAACTTAGTGGTTAAAAATAAACAATAATTGTATTTGAATAAATATTTCAACACCTATTTATATGATATATATAACAACCGTAGCAAAAAACGGGCAACTGGCCAGTATAGGGTAAAGATGTAATCACGTGTTTAGATGGATACATACATACGTACGTATATATAGGGTGTTTGGTTTACAGAGACTAGTTTTTAATTAGTCCATTTTATTTTATTTTATTTTATTTTAGTCTCTAGTTTGCTAAATACGGAAACTAAAATACAATTTTAATTTTCATATTCAATAATTTAGAAACTAAAATAAAATAAAATAGATAACTAATTAGTCACTAGAACCAAATACCCGTACATGCCTCTAAGTTTATGATTCAGCGTGATCAGTGGATCGAATTTATCACTGCCTTTTATTTTTATTACAAAGAAGTAAGAATATCGGTCAATAACAAAATTAAATGCCCCATGGTTGATATTCCACCGACCCACTGTCCTGGAGTCGTTTATAGGCTCAAGGTATATGCGTACCGCGTACGTATACGCTTAAGGTCTTGTTCGTTTGTGTCGGATTGGTGGGTCGGAACGATTTTTAACCGGATTGATTCTCTAATTTATATAAACTTTGGTTAGGGCTTGTTCGTTTCTATCAGATTGCACCTGGAATTATTCTACCTAATCAAAGTTTATATAAATTAGAGAAGCAATCCGGTTAGGAATCGTTCCGACCCACCAATCCGGTAGAAACGAACAAGGCTTTAGGCCTTGTTCGTTTCTGCTGGATTGGTGGGTCGGAACGATTCCGGACCGGATTGCTTCTCTAATTTATATAAACTTTGATTAGCTGGAACGATTCCGGGTGTAATCCGACGGAAACGAACAAGGCCTTAGTTGAAACGATTCCGGGTGCAATCCGATAGAAACGAACAAGGCCTAAGTGCGCATATACACGTGTTCATCTGAGTGTTTACGTCTGCACGATTTTCTATGCGGTTAAAAGTACACCTTCACGTATTGCATCTAAAGTAATTAACACTGGGCATGCATTGTTTGACAGGCTTTAGTTTTGATGTTGCAGCTCGTCTTTCACTTATTTTGTTTACATAGCACCATCAAGAGCAATGATTCCAAAGTTACGTCGTACTAATTATTTAGACATAGATTCTTTATTGGTTGCCACATCAGTATTACTATTTTTTTCCTTTCCTTTCAGATAATGTTTTCCGATTATTTGATCCTATGCACATTTAGCACTAATTAATGTTTCTCATGTTTGGTCTCAGGAGCTAAAATAAAAATGACTAAAGTTTAATCACATAAGAGCTAAGAATTCCAAACATAAAAGCTAAAAATGACTAAATTACTTTTAATTCCTTCATATTTGGTTCTTTAGCTCCTAAATAATAAAACTTTACTCATTTTTGTTCTAGCTCATAGAATCCAAACAGACGTATGGACGACTTATTGTGAATTCTAGCCACATAAATACTACATTTGTCTTAAAATAAAATTCATTTTATATTTTTAGTTGATTTATACAATAAGTAATCTATTTGTTTTACTTTGTCTAGTTTTATAATTATTATTTAAATATAAATATAAAATTAAAAGCTAAAACGACATATTTTGAGACGATGATATTACTTTGGCTGCCATGTGAGGAGAGAGTGTCGCGCTATGGCGGTTGGCGGTGGTCAGAGCGAATAGAACGAAACACGAAACACGAAAGTGAGGCAGAATTGGTACATCGCGTCCGTAGGTTAAGAATCCTATGACTCATTTTTTTTCATTCAACAGTGTTCACATAAGATCAAACCGAAGGGAAAAACCAACAATTAAGAAAAAAAAATCATGTAGTATAGACTCCATGGCCGATAGGGAGTGACTAGTGAGAGAAAAAGAATAGCTTTTTTATGGAAGACTAGAGAGGGAAGAAAGTTGAAAAAATGTGAAACGCACAGGACACAGGGCCACAGGCAGTCAGGCACATCAGTAGCAGTAGAGAGCTGTAGCCAGGGCGCAGGGGACTACTAGAGCCATTTATTAAAGAGCCATCGTCTGCACAAACGATCCTCCATCCAAGTCTTTCTTCCCATCCCTTCCTCTCCTCGGTCAAACCGCCTTTCTCTCCCCTACTCTTCTCCCTCCCTCCCCGTCTCTCTCTCTCTCTAAAAAAAGTGGCGCCCGGAGAACCGAGAGGCCGGAGAAAGAAAGGCGGAAAGAGGGAGCAAAATCTCACTTTGCTGGGAGTTCTTTCCTCTGTTTCCGACTCCTTTGTTCTCTTAGTGTTCTTGGTTGGTGGAATGGAAGCTCAGCAGCTCCATTTGTGTTCCAGAGATCTTCGTCGTTCTCGTTCCCCTCGTGTGTAGCCTTTGGTAGGTTGGTGGAAGGGCGAGGCACACAAGAAAATTGATAGAGGAGGAATCCCCATTTTCAGCTCTTCGTGTTTTTTGTAGGAGGAATTCCCGTTCACATGATCCGTGCCTGGACGTGACGGTTTTGCCACGCTCTGCTGCTTCCCTTTCGGGGAGAAGAGGACTCGACTCAAATCATTTGGTATCGCAGACGTCGCCCTTCCCAGTTCAGGTGCCAGTTGCAGGTCCTCTCCTGTATTATTTTGATGACTGTAACTTTTCTTGTATATGGGTTTATGATGAAGGCGGATAGGTCGGCATAGAATTTTGCCTTCTTTTTTCAGAGTAGTTGAGGTTTGATGAGATCGTTTGGGGATCGCAATCTGTTTTTCTCATTTCAGTTGGCGATTAATTGTTTTCTTGTGGGAAAGTTTGCCGCTTGGTTTGATATTTACTTGCTTGGGCTGTAGATTGGGTTCTTTATCCTGCATGCGAATGTGTTTTGGGTCACACGTTAATGAATTTTCTGGATTTCTTTTGTAAAGGTTGCAGTTTGTTTTAGTAGATTTGCAACTCTTCGATTCCTGTATTTGGCTGCTGTCATCTCAATTTATTTTAGTCGACGTTTGTTTACTGGAGTTCAGTTGCTGTGTGCTATTGGCCATACCGCCATTTACAATTTATTTGGCCTTTTTGTTCTGCCTTTTGGCTATTTCTTCTTTCATCTGATCCTGATTGGTTTTCAACTTCTGTTTTCCTCGCTATGTAAAGAGAAAGGGGAAATGTTTTTTTTTGCTCAATTTTACTACCGGTTCTTTGGGTTAATCTCGGCAAACGATGACTCTAGATAGGCTTTATGTTTGGGCTGCCGTGGTATGGGTTGTTCGAGGAGGCCTTTCGCCGGCTGCCCAGCACTCTTGTTAAGGTTTTGGGCCCGGTTCCTTAAGTCTAGGTCAATTCCATCCTTTTTAATTGAGAGGTAGAGCTCCTGCACGTTAAAAAAAACCAAATGTTTCAACATGACTAATGCGATGCTTACTACATGGCACTTTTTTCAGTTGAGAGAGATTTCTGGCATGTCCGGCGCAAGTAACTATGGATCCCTCATCGATGAATGGTTGCTGCCCCCTACACCAAGCCCAAGAACTCTCATGTCTAGCTTCCTGAATGAAGAATTCAGCTCTGCGCCATTCTCTGGTCCCCATGATCAATCTGAAAAGAGCAGAGAAGTTTTGAATTCGAGCGATGAGGTTCCTTCACATGCTGTCAAAGGCCCATTTCAAAATGGTTTCCCAAATTTGTTCAGTGCTAAATCAAACTCCAATGGTGGTTTGGCGGAGCGCAGGGCTGCGAGAGCAGGTTTCAGTGTCCCGAAAATTGATACTTCTCGAGTTGGTTCATCCACAGTTATTCGATCTCCTGTGTCAATTCCACCTGGTCTAAGTCCAACTACACTTCTTGAGTCTCCTGTTTTTCTTTACAATAAAATGGTATGTGATATTTCCTTAATTGGTTTCTTCTGCTCTCAATATTTATCTGTTACACTGTTATCCAATTTTGAAATAACTCATAATTGGAGGAAGCACCGAAGACTTTCATATTGCAAAGTTTGGTACAGTATAGAAGGAATTGATTGCTGCTTACTGTATAGAACATGGTTTTCTGCAGTATACTTATGTATGACAACAACACCGATTGTTGTCTACTGTGCAAAATATTGTATACTAGAAATATAGTTATCTGATTGGTGTCTTAGAAGCTTGGCTTATGTTTTGATTCTATAGCTGCTAGTTTGGACCAACACTTACAAATCCATCTCTGTGCCTGCCCTTTAATATTTTCCTTGCGGACTTAGCTGAATTGGTTATGATATATTGCAGGCACAACCGTCTCCAACCACTGGCACATTGCCATTTTTGATGGCTACGAATGATAAGTCAACAATATCACCAGCTGCCAAGATAACTGAAGATTCTACATTTGATAATGATGTGTTTTCTTTCCAACCCCACTTAGGTTCTGAACAAACAGGGTTCTCTACTGCAGAAAAGGTGATTTCCTTGATTGTTAGTATCTACCTGTATTTTTCCTCCTTTTTGCAGTGCAGTGTTATAATACTATTTGGCTTCCTTCTATTGCCAACCTCACTACAAAATTTCCTCTTTTTGTTTTTTTGGTACAAAGCACCTTTTAATTGATTCATGTGCCAGAAAAATGTTTTTTATCTACAGGACTATGGTGCCTATGAGAGAAAGCAGTCCTTGTCGAATATTCATCAGCAGGAATCCAGTCTCCAGTCAAGCTTTACCGCAGTCAAGGATAACACTAGTGCAACAATTGTTAAAGCGAAGCCATCTTCTAGTTCCATGTTCAGTGATAGTCACTATTCAGCTGATCAACAGCAAGCTGACGAGACAAACATAAAGGTGCAAGGCAAAGGTGTGGAGGCTAGATCAGCTGCTTTTGCTCCTGTATCAGCGCACAGTGATGCATCTCTCCTGGAGTCTCAAGAAGCACTTGATGTCTCCTCAACACTGTCTAATGAAGAGGACGAGAGGGCAACGCATGGCACTGTTTCTATAGAGTGTGATGGTGATGAAGCTGATGCTGTATCTAAAAGAAGGTTAGTATCGTCCATCAGGTAAAACTTGATGCAGGTATTGCACTGAATCCACTGATACTCTTTTTCAGGAAGCTGGAACTAGATGCTTTAGAAGCTACTGCTACTGCTACTACCTCCACCACCAATACCATCGACATGGGGCCTGCAGCCTCAAGAGCTGTCCGGGAGCCTAGGGTTGTTGTTCAGACCACAAGTGAGGTTGACATTCTTGACGACGGTTATCGGTGGCGCAAGTATGGGCAGAAGGTTGTTAAGGGCAATCCAAATCCAAGGTCTCACTTTCACTAACATTTCTTACACTACTAAACTGTACTCCATCCCCTGAAATTAGCAGGCATTGATTCACTTGTCTGCAGGAGCTACTACAAATGTACAAACCCGGGCTGTTCAGTGCGCAAGCATGTGGAAAGAGCATCACACGATCTGAAATCAGTCATCACAACGTATGAGGGAAAGCACAACCATGAAGTTCCAGCAGCCAGAAATAGTGGGCAAGGCAGTTCCAGCGCTCCATCTGCATCACAAGCTGTTGGTTCTCATCGTAGGCAAGAACCTGCACAGGCCAGCTTTGCTCACTTTGGTACGGCCTCTTTCAGCTCGTTCGGTCTCCCACCGAGTGGTCAGTTGGGACCAACAACTGGCAATTTCGGCTTCGGGATGGTTCCGCCAGGCATGACGATCCCAGTGCCCTCTCTAGGATCACTTGCCCCTGTAAAGATGGTTGGAAATTCATCAACTATGCAGGGCTACCCAGGGCTTATGGTGCCGGGAGAACCAAAGGCAGAGCCTGTCTCGCAACCACTTATCCAAATGGCAAATGCATCTCCACCAGCTTACCAACAGATATTGAGCAGGCCTCCTTTCGGTCATCAGATGTAAATAATAGGAAAGAGAAAGGGGATAATAGATTTGCTTCAGCTTGTATACATGATAGCTACGCTGCAACATGGCTTTAGTGTTCATGGATCGTCCAATTTTTTATTTCTATTTTATTTTTCTGCCCACGCATGTCTTTGAAGCAAAGAATGCTGAGGATGATACCCTGTCGTGCCTGTTGTAATCACGTAAAGGATACCTTTCGTCTTTTTGAGACTCGAAATTGGAAAACGACCAATCAAAATTTCTGGTTGCGAATGCAAATCTGATGAATTGTGCTGCCGGACTTGCAGTATACAACTGTTCTTTTTAGATAATGGAAGAGTTGTAGCTTCAAACCTTTTCAAAGTAAAAACATCAGTCCACAATTGTTACAACTATCATGGAGACTGAAGGTCAGCGGTTAAGCCGGTAGCTTTGAACTTTTGGGCATAAACCGCTTGCATTTTCGTGTTGCTGCACCAGGTATTTCAGGTCTGGAACTGATGAAAATCAAGTGTGCTCTAAATGAAACACCTCTTTTTTGTTGCCGGTTCATTTTTATATTGTTTCATGCTAAATGGCCAACCTTATAGTCAACATCGTTATATGAATATTTTTATTATTGGCTCTAAATGACATGGCAAGGATTTAGAGCCCAATGTAAGCACTGTTATTAAACTTGTTCTAAAGAGATGAGATTCACAAACCACGAGTTAGAAGTGCTCCATGACGAGCGCGCACGCGTGTAAGAGCCGCCAACCTAGTCTACGCCGGGTTCCTCACCACGGAGCCGTTGAACACGACGATCTCGTCGCCGGCGGCCACACCGTGCCACTCGAAGGATCTCGACTCGTCCATCACGCTCTGTTCATGTATGAAGAAGTAGGCGCCGTCGCGCGGGAGCGGGAACCGTGCCCCCGCCCCGCGCGCGCGCTCCAGCTCCGCCCGCAGCACCGACACCGCGGCGCGCGCGCCCACGGCCATCTCCACGCGTCCCTCGGCGCACCCCGACACGACGATCACCCGCAGCGGCGGCACCGGTCCCTCGCCACGCCTCTTCTCCGTCCTCTTGTCATGCGGTTGCTGCAGGTGCTGGCCGTCGAGGAGGGCAACGTGGATGACGGAGCCCTCCACGATGCCGTGCCGCTCGATGCCGCCGCCGTCGACGTCCTCGAGCACGGCGCCGTTGTGGAGGAGCGTCGTGGCGGCCGCGGGCCAGCCTCGGCAGCTCTGGAGCTTCTCCTTGACGTCCTGCACGGTGTCGAAGTAGCCCACCTCCATCTTGAAGGCCTCCTCGCCTGAGCACACGAAGGTCACGTCCATGCCCAGAGGTGCCGATCAAGGTCCTACTTAGTACCAGGCTACCAGCAGGTTAGAGGCAGCCATGGACATGGCCCGGCATATATATCATGGACGGAATGCATCATGTGTGACTCTCCGCCATCTCCCCGATCTGTTGGTTAGCCGCAACCGCAAGGATTTTCAGTGAGCAATCACCATGCAATGAGACGCCATTTTTTTAAGAGGAGGTTTTATTCCAATCTCTACACGAGTTATGCATGTAATGAGGCGCCATTGCCCATTGGCCTTGAGAAGTTCAGACTGTACACATGACAGACGCTTGTACTGTTGTTCTTGCAGATGTCATGCAAATTGCAGTGATGCAAACGAGGCTATTGTGATACTGTCCTTGCCTTCGATAAACCTCACAGAATGGGCATGGCTCCTAGGTTGAGATTGCTCATTGCTCGGCGTGCTGTTTTGAGCTGCAGTTAACTCAGGAGGGAGCAGCTCATATTGTCATGAGCAAGTTGTGATAGAACACGTTTATTCTGCCTGGTGCGCTGTCTCTCTGCGTGTGTGTTCTTGGTTTTGGCCAGCCAAGACGACAGACGATTACTTTGTGCTCTCTGCTGGATCCTCATTGTAATTTGTATATTTTTTTTTGAGAAACACTCATTGTAATTTGTATAAACGCAATCTATACTCCAAAAGCCCATTGATGTCAAGGGGCCAGTTGGACATACATAGTTCATGTGACATAAACTCAATCACACACATCTAAGTGATAAAATAGGTGAATAGACAGTGAGAGTTTAAACACACACATAGTGAATGTGACATAAATAGTTCAAACAGACATAGTTGATCAACAACTGGATGGTGATAACAAACGGATTGGTGAAAACAATTATCTTCAGCTCCTGAATTTAGGTCCTTTTTCTTCTTTTTTGGAGCTGCAGCTGGCACATTGGCACTAACTTTTCTACTGATGATGTTTATAGTTACACTTACACTCGCTTGCTTCAGGTCTTGGGTTCTTGGCCATCAACTCTATAGAAGAAGAGCCGCATGGTCTAGTAGCCAATAGCCACCCGTGGACTGGCAATCGTCCTGATGACATTCTTTTTTTAAGAGAGGCAAAAGATTTCTCCACCCACTAACAGAATAAAAAAATTACAAAAACAACAGAGTGGGGGAGGAAAAAAAGAGTAAACAAAGGGAAGCCAGAACCACTGAACAAGCGTGCACACTCCCTAGAGCAAGAAACAAGAATACCCTGACACTGAAGAGCAAGATTAAGATGGAAAACTGGCAATACTTGTTCGACAATCATCATTTACAGACTAGTTATTCCTCCTCCGACGAGCTTTTCACCAACTGAGAAACTTGTTCTGCCGTTCTTTGCTGTTGTTGACAAATTTCGTTGTTTCTTTCCAACCATATGGTCCACCAAAAGTAAATCAGAAGACCGTCGAAACTTTTCCTTGATTGTTTGCTACAGAGGGTTCTTAGTCTTCTCCACCAAGCGTAGAGGGATCCAGTATTAGGGGTACCGCTCAAGAACCGCAGATCAGCCCAAGCTAAAATCATGTTCCACACTATTCCGGTGAAGGAGCAATCCTTACAAAGATGAGTCGCTGTCTCATAGACAAATTACATAGACAACAAATTGGGTTGTAAGACCTTTCCTTTTTTTGAAGGTTGTCTGTGGTTAAAATTCTGTTGTGCAACAACGTCCATGCGAAAAACTGACATTTTGGTTCCGTTCTTGCTTTCCAAATGGGACTGATTTTAATTCTACAAAAGTTCGTTGTAAACTGAATTTTGTAGGCATTACTTGTGTTGTATTGCTCATCCGTCGTCTATTGCATGCCATAGGGAGGCGAATTCTATCACTTCCTCCTCCGCGTATAAGAGAACAAAATTGTATCCAGTAATTGTTTCGAAGTGCTTTGAACACCGTGATGTTCTTCCTCCTTGCTTTCTTGTATAAACTCGGTGCAATAGCCCTTGGAGCCCTGTCCTTCAATCCAACTTGATCCTCAGAAATCTGCCATATTTCCATTGCCAATGTTCACAATTATGGATGCATTAAAGAGATTCACATCAGTCCTGTCATATGGTAATTGCATGCTGGCCCACGCCCTGATGACATTCTGAAAATGCATTAAGGACACATGAGTAAGCTTTGAGTAAATATGCATTAGGTATGTCATTTATAAGTTGGTAAAATTATCTTGTCACTTGCACATGGAGCCTTTCTTTTCCTTTCAGATGTGGAGTACGACTTGGTACAGAGTGCACTTGGCCATTTGGTCCAGCATTAGAAGGTGAACCAGTAGGGGCATTTGGAGCAGCATTAGAGTGTGAATGAACGAGTTACAATATTTGGTCCAGCATTAAAATGTGAGCCACTATGTGCACTTACCTAGACACATGATGATCTATTACATCTAGGGACCGTTTGGATCTATTTATTTTAAAGGAATTAGAATTCAAATTATTTGTTTGAAATTTGACATTCCACCACTTTCCAAAGTTTAGATACAAGCACATCCCAAATTCATAAGATAAGGGATGGGAATTGATTTTGTCGGTGTTTCGGACCCGGGGGACCCTCAACCGGACCAACTAGTGAATTTTGTGCCGCGTGCCCCTGTCCAGATGGGTTGATGCAAGATGGAACACAAGAGGAGGAATGAGGCTTATATTATCTTGCACCAGGGGTGCTTGCAGTAGGGGTTACAAGCTTCACGAGAGAGAGAACGGGTCCTAGGCCTCCTGAGGAGTCTAGTGTTGCGGAGTGGAGCTCGATGTTTGAGTGAGTCCGTCTCCGTTGTCCTTGCTGCCCGTGCTCTCCTCTCCCCCCCGGAGAAGGCCCTGGGCATCCCCTTTTATAGATACAAGGAGATGGTCCAGCTGTACATATGGGGGTGTTGCTATGTGCTAACGTGGCCGACGGAGGAGTGCCTGAGCCCTGTATGAAGCGTAGCTGGCGGTGTGGCCCTAGGTCCTGCTGACGTTTCTTTGCCTTCGTAGAGAGCTCGAGGGCTATCGACGTCATAGATGCACGCGGGGAGCCATCATTACCTGTGGCCGGAGTAATCTAGATGTGACTCCGGTCTTGTTCCTTCGTAGCCTGAGGTGGCTAGCTAGAGGTAGGGTAATGATGTATCCCCTGTAGCGTAGTCGGTCCGAGGCCGAGGTTGGGTGAGGCGGAGACCTCCTCCCGAGGCTGAGGCCGAGGTCGGGGTCGGGCGAGGCGGAGACCTTCTCCCGAGGCCAAGGCTGAGGCCGAGGTCGGGGTCGGGCGAGGCGGAGACCTTCTCCCGAGGCCGAGGCTGAGGCCGAGGCCTGGGGTTGGGCGAGGCGGAGCTCCCTGTTGCGCCCGAGGCCGAACTCGGGAAAGGCCGTGACTCACTGTTGTTAGTCTTTCCCTGGTGGTTGGCACAGTAGTCGGAACGAGGTGAATAGTGTTGTTTTCCTGTCAGAACGATCAGTAAAGGGGCGAAGTGACTGCGGTCACTTCGACCTTGCCAACTGAGGCGCACGTGTCAGGATAAGGTGTAAGTTGATCCCTGCATTAAATGCGCATGCGATATGGTCGACGGTAAGGCGATTTGGCCGAGGTTGCTATACGACAAAGTCTGCCCGAGCTTAGCCTCGGATGAGCCGGGGGTGCGCCCGCTGCCTGAGGGGGCCCTCGGGCGAGGCGTGAATCCGTCCGGGACAACTGTTCTTGCCCGAGGCCGGGCTCGGGCGAGACGAGATCGCGTCCCTTGGTAGATGAGGCTTTAACTTTGTGCTGTGCTTACCATCTTTATGGTCTATTTTGAAGATGTTTTCTAGCTATGCTTAGGAGTATTGGGAGTACCCCTAATTACGGTACCCGATAGTAGCCCCCGAGCCTCAAAGGGAGTGTAGGCACTCGCTTGGAGGTTCTGCCGGATTTTTTGCAAGGAGACTAGCCCTTCTCGGTTATGTTTTGTTCTGATGGGTGCGCACGAGCGCACCCGTCGGGTGTAGCCCCCGAGGCCTCGGAGGAGTGGTTTGACTCCTCTGAGGTCTTAATTCTTCTTGTGATTCCTCGGTCGGCCTTGTTGTTCCCTCATGCGGCCTGGCCGCAGCCTGGGTGCATGGTCAGGCTCCGAGTCTTTAAGCTGGTTTGTTGACGTGGTCAACAATTTGGCCGTAGCCTGGTGCGAGAGCAGCCCCTGAGCCTCTGCACGGAGCGAGAGGACGATCGAGGACCGTCTTGGCTTTTTACTGTACGCCCCTTCGTCGCCTTTCCGCAAGGAGGAGGGGGGAACGTGCCATGTTACCCTCGGTGGGCGCTGAACATGGTGTTTCCAGTGAGTTGCTAACGGGTAATCCGAGTGGACGCCCGAGCCCCGTTCGATAAGGGTTGGCTAGTGGCCCAGAGGCACGCCCAAAAGTACCTGCAGGTGATTTGCTAGACCCGGGCCCATTTGATAGGGTTCGAGGGCTCGGTGCCTCCCTCCGGTGGGATTCCATTACAAAATCGTTCCCGCTGGTCTCGGAAAAGTCATAGGGTACCTCGGGAGCGCAGCCCGAGCCTTGGCCATGTAACAGACGTACCCAGGGTCATCCCTGACTCCGCATGTTCTGGGGCGGCTATCGAATCCCTTCGAGGGGCCAGCCTTCGAACCCCTGATCAGTAAAGGGCTCGGAGCCCAAGTGCTCTGGGGCGGTCGCCGAACCCCGCGGGGCGCAACCTTCGAACCCCTAATCAGTAGGAGGGCTCGGCGCCCGTTTCCTTTGCTGCGAAGGACTCCTTCGAAATGTCCCTTTTCCCGACCCTGCGGAGAGAGAGAAAGAGAGAGAAAAGGAAGACAGGAGATATTTCGAAGCAGTGTGGCGCACCTTTTTCGAGGCAGCCATCATGATGGAGGCGAAACGGCGCCCGTCCGCCTGCCAGAGGAGACATGTGTTCTGCCAGGGAGTTAATGCGATGGGACGGACGACTCACGGGGTATCTGTTGCGCATGCGTGCGTCGTTCAAGGAATGGAACACGGGTGCATCGTCTTTATGCCGTAGGAGAGGGCTCCCCTGCCGCATCAGGGGAGGATGCGTGCCTGTATGTGGTACCCGTGACCTTCGCCCTTAATTGGCACTGTTGGGTCATGCGTGGGGCTGCCTCGAGTCGCTGCACTGGTTCTGTAGTCCCGAGAAGACGCGGCATTGGCGCGAATGGCGGTGCGATTTCTTTGCACGCGGTAACCGGTGCGCCAGTTACATGACATGTGGGCCCGGGCCTCCATGCTGGACCGCCAGTTGCAATGAAGCCGAAAGGGTGCACAACCGTGGTGCGGTTGCATGCTTCTCGCGTGGCAGCCCGCCTTTTCGATCGCTGGTTTCGGCGAGGATGAGAGAGCGCTTAACCGTGGGGCGGTTGCATGCTTCGTGTGCAGCGGTTCACCATCTTCACATTGCGGGTCAGTTTGTATGACATGTGGGACCTAGCCTCCGTGTCGCAGGGCGAGAAGCCTGGAGCACGTCAGGGGAGACTTTGCCCGCGACGTTTCAGGGCGTGAGTGGGGAGATCTGCCTATAAAAAGGGACCGATCTCCCGGGCAGTAACCATGCTTTGCTCCTCTCGTCTTCATCGCGCCCCTCTGCCTTCTGGGCCTCTAGATGAGGTGTGCTGGTGTTTTCTGGCGACCTCACCGCCGGAGAGCTCGCGCCCGTGGCGATGCCGGTGGTCTTGCCTTCTTCTTGCTGCTGTTTAGAGGAGCGCAACTCTGCGGGGGTTGCAGCTCTTCCGCCATTGCTCGGCTTCAAGGATTTTCATCATGCAGCCCAGCTGCATTCCCCCACCAATGGTCATCTAGAAGGATGACCACCAGCCTCGTGGTGGGGAAGGGCGAGCAGGGCTGTGGCCTCCCTACCGCCCTCAGCTTGAAGGATGTTCATCATCCGCGCTGGGGGCGAGGGCAAGCCGAGCTGGGGCCCTGCCTTCCGCATGGGCTGGTGACCCGCTTCTTCCTCCAACATTCGGGGGAGAAGGGCCTTCACCAGCCTTGCGAAGGAGGCGAACTGCCACCTGCTGCCTGGTCGGGGTGTGGCTGTTCGTCCACCGCACAGGCAACGATCGCTTCGTGCGCAGGTCGACCACGTCCACGGCTCGTCCCGCGCTGCTGGCCACCCCGGGGGGTCGTACAAGATGTCATACGTCGCGGTGGTGGTGTCCGCGTTCCTGGACGACCCTGTCCTCACTCCCGTAGCGACGACGGGAGCGAGGACCTCCTTGTGCGCGCTGGGGTGGCTGCCATTCGCCGGTGCGGCGTTGGAGCGCAGGTGGCCGCTGTCGTCGGTGCTGAGGTGGTGGTGGCCACCATAGGTGAGGCTTCCCACCGCAGAGGTGGTTGCCTCTGCCAACGAGACCGTCAGTGCCACCTACGGGCGGACCTCTGGCTCTTTGGCTTTAATGGCTTGTTCTCGCCCCCCGTGTGGGGACGCGGGCGAGGGCCTTTTCACAGTAGCGTTTGCCCTGGGGCAATTGCTGCTGCTGTCTAGCCGCCCGAGGCGGAGGTCGTTGTCGCTGCTAGTGCAGTGGTCGTCGGTGATCCGCTTGGAGCTCGTTATCTTGTAGCCCTTCCGGTGTGGAGGTAGTTCATTCCTGCGGGAATGGAGCTGGGTCCCATTTGTAAGGGAATGTAAGAGCAAAATGTAATTGCTCCAAGTACTAAGATATCTGCTGCAGGTCAGGAAAGCCGCTGAGGGTGCTGCCGACGTCTACGTAGCATAGTTATCCCAAGTACGTGTGTTTGTTTTCTGTGGCTGCCGAGGCCTGAACATTTGGGTATTTGTGTGTAAAGCCGTGTTTCTTTCCTCTTATTTCGAGCATTAAGACTTGTTCATCGGTAGCAAAATCACTTATCCGAGCGTGAGTTACCTTTCGCGGAAGGTGACGAGTAAGGTATCCGTATCCTGGAGGCGTAGGAGTCCCTTGGCTCGGTCAGCGTTGCCGTTCAAGGTCTCTCTTGTCATTTTTAGGATTCTGCCATCGATGCAGACGAAAGGCACGAAAGTCGTTTTGGTAGAAAAACTTTTCTGAGGAAAGTTTTGACGTAGAGGGGGTCCCCCCTTCTAGACCCCGAGGCGACCGCTTGGGCCGGGACCCTTGCGGAGGGCCTGGCCGTGGCCGTCGGGTCTGCCCAAGCCATGGCCTCGCAGCAGCGTGCCCGGTCCGAGGGTATGTTTTGCCTGGTTTGCGACTTTGGTTTAGCTTCATCCTTTTCCTCGTGTCTGAAGAATGTCGTTCGGCTGTCTTCAGGGTTCAAGGCGGCTGTCGACGAGTCCGTCAAGAACTGCAAGGCACTTGCCCAGGTGGCTGAGCAGAAAGAGGCCGACCGCACGACCATGTCTGAGGCCATCTCGGCCTTCTGCCGGACCTTTGACCTCGACGACGTCCCATCGGTCAGCTCCCCCTAGAGTCGCCTGCGGGCCTTGGGCGGCCACGTGCGCAACAGACTCCATGGGGCGCTGCACCACGACATTAGGCAGGCCTTCGTCGTCCTCGCTTCCCACTACGACGTGGATTTGGAGCGGGTCAGCGAGGGCTACTGCTTACCTGATGACGAGGACGCGGCCCTGGCGGAGGTCCAAAGGCTTGATGCAGCTGCCGAGGGCCTAGGCGCGGCGTTGGCTTCCTTCTTTGAGGTGGAGGTCCTTCCGCCCGTGTCACCGTCCGAGGCCGGGCCAGATTCCGCCGTGGGTAGGAACGACGCCAAGGGTGCTGCTCCTCCCCCTGCCAACACCTGAGCCTGTGGGGAACAGTTTATTCTAAGTATGTATATGTTTCTTGCGGCTGCTGAGGCCTAAACATTTTCAGTGTTAGAGTATAAAGCTGTGTTTTCTTTCCTCTTGTTTTGAGCGTTAGGACTTGTTCAGTAGCAGAATCACTTATCCGAGCGTGAGCTACCTTTCGCGGAAGGCAATGAGTGAGGTATCCGTATCCTAGAGGCGTAGGAGTCCCTCGGCTCGGTCGGCCTTGCCGTTCAAGGTCTCTCGTGTCGTTTTTAGGATTCCGCTATCGATATAGTCGAAAGGCACGAAAGTCGTTTTCTACCCGAGTGTTAGGACTTGTTCGGTAGTAGAATCACTTATCCGAGCGTGAGCTACCTTTCGCGGAAGGTGATGAGTGAGGTATCCATATCCCAGAGGCGTAGGAGTCCCTCGGCTCGGTCGGCCTTGCCGTTCAAGGTCTCTCGTGTCGTTTTTAGGATTCCGCTATCGACATAGCCGAAAGGCACGAAAGTCGTTTTGGTAGAAAACTTTTCCGAGGAAAATTTTGACGCAGAGGGAGGGTCGGTTTTTGTTGAGGCAAGGCCGATCCTCCCTTGACAGCTAGACTTTTTATTTGTACATGTAAAGGGACCGAGGTACATGAACAACTTGAAACACTTTAAGGGTAAAAGCGATGTAGCTGTTCGATGTTCCAAGAGTTGCTGTAGACCTCGCCTTCTAGCCCCCGAGGGAGGGTCGGTTTTTGCTGAGGCAAGGCCGATCCTCCCTTGACAGCTAGACTTTTTATTTGTACATATAAAGGGACCGATGTACATGAACGACTTGAAACACTTTAAGGGTAAAAGCGACGTAGCTGTTCGATGTTCCAAGCGTTGCTGTAGACCTCGCCTTGATCGTTGGCCAGTTTGTATGTCCCGGGCTTCAAAATTTTGGCGATGATGAACGACCCTTCCCAGGGAGGAGTAAGCTTGTGGCGCCCTCGGGCGTCTTGTCGTAGCTAAAGCACCAAATCTCCCACCTGGAAGCATCGAGGCCGAATCCTTCGGGCGTGGTAGCGTCGCAGAGACTGCTGATACCGCGCTGAGTGTAGCAAGGCTATGTCCCGAGCCTCTTCCAGCTGGTCCAATGAATCCTCTCGGCTGGTCTGGTTGTTTTGGTCATCGTATGCCTTTGCCCTCGGGGAACCGTATTCTAAGTCTGTGGGTAGGATGGCCTCGGCCCCATAGACTAGAAAAAACGGTGAGAAGCCTGTGGCTCGGCTCGGCGTCGTCCTCAGACTCCAAACCACCAAGGATAGCTCTTTTATCCACCGCTTGCCAAACTTATTGAGGTCGTTGTAGATCCTTGGTTTTAGCCCCTGCAAAATCATGCCATTGGCGCGCTCCACTTGCCCATTTGTCATTGGGTGAGCTACAGTGGCCCAGTCCACACGAATGTGGTGGTCTTCGCAGAAGTCTAGGAACTTTTTCCCAATGAACTGCATGCCGTTGTCGGTGATGATAGAGTTCGGGATCCCGAAGCGGTGGATGATATTTGTAAAAAACGCCACCGCCTACTCGGACCTGATGCTGGTTAAGGGTCGGACTTCGATCCACTTGGAGAATTTGTCGATGGCGACCAGCAGGTGCGTGAAGCCCCCGGGTGCCTTCTGCAAGGGACCGACGAGGTCCAGACCCCACACAGCAAACGACCACATGATAGGTATTGTCTGTAGAGTCTGAGCAGGCAGGTGTGTTTGTCTCGCGTAGAATTGACACCCCCGGCAGGAGCGTACAATCCTAGTGGCGTCGACCACTGCGGTCGGCCAGTAGAAACCTTGTCGGAAAGCGTTTCCTACGAGGGTCCGAGGTGTTGTATGGTGACCGCAAGCCCCCGAGTGTATTTCTTGTAACAACTCTTGTCCTTGGGCGACGGATATGCATCGTTGGAGAATGCCTGAGGGGCTGCGGTGGTACAACTCCTTTTCATCACCCAGTAAAACGAACGACTTGGCGCGCCGAGCCGGTCGCCGAGCTTCGGCCTTGTCGAGGCGCAGCTCTCCCCGGAGGAGATATTCTAGGTACGAGGTCTGCCAGTTTGGGTCTGGTGTGACCCCATTCTGCTCTATCTCGACGCGCAGGGTCTCACCCTCGGCGGCCGAGGGTACCTCGGGCTAGGACGAGGCCTCCTCGGGTTCGGGTGCATCGTTGAGTTTGACGGATGGTTGATATATGTCTCTGGAGAAGACATTCGGGGGAACCGTTGTTCGTCCCGAGGCTATCTTAGCCAGCTCATCTGCAGTCTCGTTGTACCGTCGAGCAACATGGTTGAGTTCTAGCCCATAGAACTTATCTTCCAAGCGCCGAACTTTGTCGCAGTAGGCCTCCATTTTCTGATCGCGGCAATGAGAGTTCTTCATGACTTGGTCAATAACGAGCTGCGAGTCGCCACGGGCGTCGAGGCGCCGAACCCCTAGCTCGACAGCGATGCGCAACCCATTAACCAAGGCCTCGTATTTGGCCATGTTGTTTGACGCCGGGAAATGGAGGCGTATTACATAACGCACATGTTCTCCGAGGGGTGAGATGAAGAGCAAGCCCGCGCCTGCTCCGGTTTTCATCAATGACCCATCGAAGTACATGGTCCAAAGTTCGACCTAGATTGGGGCCATTGGCAGCTGGGTGTCGGTCCATTCAGCCAGGAAGTCAACCAAGATATGGGATTTTATGACCTTCCGAGAGGCAAATGAAAGTGTTTCCCCCATGAGTTCCACTGCCCATTTTGCTATCCTACCCGAGGCCTCTCGGCACTGGATGATCTCTCCCAGGGGGGAAAGATGACACCACAGTAATCGGATGAGACTCGAAGTAGTGTCACAGCTTCCGCCGTGTCAGAATCACTGCGTACAGTAGCTTTTGGATTTGCGGGTAGCGGATTTTGGTCTCGGATAGCACCTCGCTGATGAAGTAGACTGGCCTCTGGATGAGCAGTGTATGCCCTTCTTCTCATCTCTCAACTAGGACCGCAGCGCTTACCACCTGAGTGGTTGCGGTGACGTAAATCAAGAGGGCTTCTCCCGCAGCGGGGGGCACCAAGATGGGCGCATTAGTAAGGAGTGCCTTTAAGTTTCCGAGGGCTTCTTCGGCCTCGGGAGTCCAAGTGAAGCGCTCGGCCTTCCTTAAGAGGCGGTACAAGGGCAATCCTTTCTCGTCAAGGCACGAGATGAAGTGGCTCAGAGCTGCAAGGCATCCCATGACCCTTTGTACTCCTTTCAAATCTTTGATGGGTCCCATGTTGGTGATGGCCACGATTTTCTCCGGGTTGGCCTCGATGCCTTGTTCGGAGACGATGAACCCTAGGAGCATGCCTCGGGGGACTCCGAAGACACACTTCTCGGGATTGAGTTTTATGCTCTTCGCTTTGAAGCACCTGAATGTCACCTCAAGGTCAGAGAGGAGGTCGGAGGCTTTCCTTGTTTTGACAACGATGTCATCGATGTAAGCCTCGACCGTTCTGCCGATGTGCTCTCCGAACACATGGTTCATGCACCTTTGGTATGTTGCACCTGCATTCCTCAAACCAAATGGCATAGTAGTATAACTGTCGGTGTTTCGAGACCGGGGGGTCCCTGAGCCGACGAGTGAAGTGTCGCCGCGTGCCCCAGCCCAGATGGGTCGACGCGAGGCCGAGCACGAAGGGGGGAAAGCGAGGTGGCCGGAGATGGGCGTGAGAGGGGCGGAAATCCCGCGGCCTTCGTGTTCGTCCCGCGCCCAGGTCGGGTGCGCTTGCAGTAGGGGGTTACAAGCGTCCACACGGGGGAAGGAGCGAGCGGCCTCACGCGAGCGCCCGTCTCGTCCTCGCTCCCGCGCGGCCAACCCTCTCTAAGAGGGCCCTGGTCCTTCCTTTTATAGGCGTAAGGAGAGGGTCCAGGTGTACAATGGGGGGTGTAGCAGAGTGCTACGTGTCTAGCGGAGGAGAGCTAGCGCCCTAAGTACACGCCATCGTGGCGGTCGGAGAGATTTTGGCGCCCGGTGTGTGATGTCGTGGCCGTCGGAGGAGCGCTGGAGCCTGGAGGAGGGACAGCTGTCGGGGCCGTCGAGTCCTTGCTGACGTCCTCTTGCTTCCGTAAGGGGGCCGAGAGCCGCCATCGTCAGGGAGCGTGCAGGACGCCATCATCGCCTATCTGGCGGAGCGAGCCAGATGGGACGCCGGTCTTGTTCCCCGTAGCCTGAGTCAGCTTGGAGTAGGGTAATGATGGCGCCTCCTGTTGACGTGGCCGGTCCGTGCCCTAGGTTGGGCGATGTGGAGGCTCCTCCGAGGTCGAGGTCGAGTCCGTCTTCCGTGGCCGAGGCCGAGTCCGAGCCCCTGGGTCAGGTGAGGCGGAGTTCGTCGTCTTCTAGGGCTGAGCCCAAGTCCGAGCCCTGGGTCGGGCGGAGCGGAGTTCGCCGTCTTCTGGGGCTGAGCCCAAGTCCGAGCCCTGGGTCGGGCGGAGCGGAGTTCGCCGTCTTCCGGGGCTTAGCCCGAGTCTGAGCCCTGGGTCGGGCGGAGCGGAGTTCGCCGTCTTCCGGGGCTTAGCCCGAGTCCGAGCCCTAGGTCGGGCGGAGCGGAGTTCGCCGTCTTCCGGGGCTTAGCCCGAGTCCGAGCCCTGGGTCGGGCGAAGCGGAGTTCACCGTCTTCCGGGGCTTAGCCCGAGTCCGAGCCCTGGGTCGGGCGGAGCGGAGTTCGCCGTCTTCCGGGGCTTAGCCCGAGTCCGAGCCCTGGGTCGGGCGGAGCGGAGTTCGCCGTCTTCCGGGGCTTAGCCCGAGTCCGAGCCCTGGGTCGGGCGGAGCGGAGTTTCCCATGGTGTGCGGTCGGGCCCGACTGCCTGTCAGCCTCACTCTGTCAAGTGGCACAGTCGGAGCGGCGCAGGCGGCGCTGTCTTTCTATCAGACTGGTCAGTGGAGCGGCGAAGTGACGGTGGTCACTTCGGCTCTATCAGCTGAGGGGCGCGCGTCAGGATAAAGGTGTCAGGCCACCTTTGCATTAAATGCTCCTGCGATTTGGTCGGGGTTGCTTCTTGGCGAAGACAGGGCCTCGGGCGAGCCGGGAACGTATTCGCTGCTGGAGGGGGGCCTCGGGCGAGGCGGAGATCCTCCAGGGTTGGCTGCCCTTGTCCGAGGCTAGGCTCGGGCGAGGCGTGATCGAGTCCTTCGAATGGACTGATCCCTGACTTGATCGCACCCATCAGGCCTTTGCAGCTTTATGCTGATGGGGGTTACCAGCTGAGAATTAGGAGCCTTGAGGGTACCCCTAATTATGGTCCCCGACAGTAGCCCCCGAGCCTCGAAGGGAGTGTTAGCACTCGCTTGGAGGCTTTCGTCGCACTTTTTTGCAAGGGGACCAGCCTTTCTCGGTTGCGTTTTTGTTCCGGTGGGTGCGCGCGAGCGCACCCGCCGGGTGTAGCTCCCGAGGCCTCGGAGGAGTGGTTTGACTCCTCCGAGGTCTTAACGCCTCGCGCAATGCTTCGGCTGGTCTGGTCGTTCCCTCATGCGAGTTGGCCGTAGCCCGGGTGTACGGTCGGGTCCCAAGTTCTCGGGCTGGTATGTTGACGCTGTCAACAGTTTGGCCGGAGCCGGGTTTGCGAGAGCAGCCCCCGAGCCTCGGCACAGGGCGAGAGGGCGATCAGGGACAGACTCGACTTTTTTATATACGCCCCTGCGTCGCCTTTCCGCAAGGAGGAGGGGGGGAGAGCGCCATGTTGCCCTCGGTGGGCGCCGAACATGGTGTCTCCGGTGAGCTGAAGGCGGGTGATCCGAGCGGACGCCTGTGCCCCATTCGTTAGGGGTCGGCTAGGGGCCCAGAGGCACGCCCAAAAGTACCTGCGGGTGATCTGCCGGACCCGGTCCCCTGGTGACGGGGTCCGAGGGCTCGATGCCTCCCTCTGATGGGATTCCGTTACAAGATCGTTCCCGCTGGTCTCGGAAATGTCCTAGGGTACCTCGGGAGCGCAGCCCGAGCCTTGGTTATGTATCGAACGTACCCATGCTCATCCCTCGCTCTGTGTCTGAGGCGGCTGTGAACCCTTCGGGGGCCAGCCTTCGAACCCCTGATCAGTAGTGGGCGCGGAGCCCGAGTAGCCTGAGGCGGTCGTTGAACCCTTCCGAGGGGCCAGCCTTCGAACCTCTGACCAGTAGTGGGTGTGGAGCCCACGTGCTCTGAGGCGGCTGTTGAACCCTTCCGAGGGGCCAGCCTTCGAACCTCTGATCAGTAGGGAGGCTCGGAGCCTGGTTCCTTCACAGGGAAGGATCCTTTTCGGGGTATCCCCCTTTCCCGGTCCCTGTTGCAAGAGAGAGAAAGAGGAAAAAGGGAAATGGATACGAAATTGAACGACGCGGCGTACCTTTTTTGACGCGGTCATTATGGCGGAGGCGAAGCGTCGCTCGCTTCTCCTGCCAGAGGAGCCGCCTGTCCCGCCGCGGAGTTAATGCGATGGGGCGAGTGGTTCGCAGGGTAGCCGTTGCGCGTGCGCGAGCCGTTCGAGGAATGGAACACGGGCGCGTTGTCTTCATGCCGTGAGAGAGGGTTCTCTCGCTGCCCCCAGATGGGATGTAAGCTTGGCTGACGACGTGACCGCTGCTCCTGCCCGCCTGCCATCGCCATTACTGCCAGCCCGTTTTCGGCCGCATTGACCGTCGCGTCAGGCTGGAGCCGCTGGGTCGTGCGCTGGGTCGCCTCGAGTCGCGGTATTGGCTCCGCAGTCGAGGAGGCGCGGTGGTGGCGCAGGTGGCGGTGCAGTTGCATGCACGAAGCATTCGGCGCGCCGGTTGCGTGACGCGTGGGTCTGGGCCACCCTGCCGGGCGTGTTGGGGGTCGGAGAAGTGCGCCCACTTGGCGCGGTTGCATGCCGCCTGCATGGCTGCCCGCCCTTTCGCCCGCTGGTCTGGGCAAAAGTGGAGAGCTGCTTGTAACCGTTGGGCGGTTGCACGCACCGCGCACGGTGGTTTGGCCTCTTCTGCTCTGGGCCGGCTTGCATGACGTGTGGGACCCAGCCCCCGCGCCGTAGGGGAGGACCTTGGAGCGTGTTGGAGAAGACTCAGCCCACGACGGCTGGGGACGCAAGTAGGGAGAGTCGGCCTTTAAAAGGAGGGTGTCCCTCTTGGAAGGCGACCGTGTCTTTGCGCTCCCTTATGCATCGTGTCTTTCCACCTTCCAAGCCCCCGGATGGGGGACATCCGCTGTCTTTCCGCTTCGTCGTCGGAGGAACGCAACTCTGCAGGATCGGGAGTTGGTACCTTTCAGCCGTCGAGATCCGAGCCTGCAGGATCGGATTATCTTGTAGCGCGTGTTTTCTGCGGCCGCCGAGGCCGAAACACACCCTCTCTATATTGTAAAGCCGCGTCTCCTTTCCTCTTGTTTCGAGTATCTAGACTTTTTTGTCAGTAACAGAACTGTTTGTGCGAGCGAGAGTTGCTTCTCACGGAAGGTGATGAGTGAGGTATCCGTATCCCCGAGGCGTAGGAGTCCCTCGGCTCGATCGGCCTTGCCGCTTACGTGCACTCTTACTCGCGCATGGGGTTCTGTCACCGACGCAGTCGAGAAGGCTCGAAGGATCGCTCCGGCGGAAGAGCTTCCGAACATGAAGACTTGTTCGGTCCATGGAATCACTTATCCGAACGTGAGTTACTTATGGCAGAAGGTGATGAGTGAGGTATCCGTATCCCGGAGGCGTAGGAGTCCCTTGGCTCGGTCATCCTTGGCTGCTTACGTGTACTCCGTCGTTTTCAGGATCCACTTTCGAAGTAGTCGAAAAGCACGAAAGACATTCCGGCAGAAAAGATCTTTTTTCGAGGAAAATTTCGACGCAGAGGGGGTTCCCCCCTTTGAGCCCCCGAGGGAGGGTCGGGCTTTGCCAAGGCAAGGCTGACCCTTCCTTGATGACTAAACTTTGCGTGGGAGCGGGGTATATGAACAACTTGAAAACATCTTAAGGGTAGAAGCGACGTAGCTGTTGGATGTTCCAAGCGTTGTTGTAGACCTTGCCTTGACTGTTGGCCAGCTTGTATGTTCCAGGTTTTAGAACTTTGGCGATGACGAACGGCCCCTCCCAGGGGGGCGTGAGCTTGTGTCGACCTCGGGCGTCTTGTCGCAGCCGAAGCACCAGGTCGCCCACCTGGAGGTCTCGGGACCGGACCCCTCGGGCGTGGTAGCGTCGCATGGACTGCTGGTACCGCGCCGAGTGTAGTAAGGCCTTGTCCCGAGCCTCTTCCAGCTGGTCCAGCGAGTCTTCTCGACTAGCTTGGTTGCTTTGGCCGTCATAGGCCCTCGTCCTCGGGGAATCGTATTCCAGGTCTGTGGGCAAGATGGCCTCGGCCCCATAGACTAGAAAGAACGGCGTGAAGCCCGTGGCTCGGCTCGGTGTCGTTCTCAGGCTCCAGACCACCGAGGGGAGTTCCTTCATCCATCGCTTGCCGAACTTGTTGAGGTCGTTGTAAATCCGAGGCTTGAGCCCTTGCTGAATCATAATGCCGTTGGCACGCTCTACTTGCCCATTCGTCATGAGATGAGCCACGACGGCCCAGTCTACCCGGATGTGGTGATCCTCGCAGAAGTCCAGGAACTTTCTGCCGGTGAACTGGGTGCCGTTGTCAGTGATGATGGAGTTCGGGACCCCGAAACGATGGATGATGTTGGTGAAGAACGCCACCGCCTGCTCGGACCTGATGTTGTTCAGGGGCCAGACCTCGATCCACTTGGAAAATTTGTCGATGACGACCAACAGGTACGTGTAGCCCCCGGGTGCCTTCTGCAAGGGGCCGACGAGGTCTAGACCCCACACAACAAAAGGCCATGTGATGGGTATCGTCTGTAGAGCCTGAGCGGGCAGGTGGGTCTGCCTTGCATAGAACTGACACCCTTCGCAGGCGCGGACAATTCTAGTGGCGTCGGCCACCGCCGTTGGCCTGTAGAAACCTTGTCAGAAAGCATTTCCGACAAGGGCTCGAGGTGCTGCGTGGTGGCCGCAAGCCCCCGAGTGTATTTCTCGGAGGAGTTCCTGACCTTCGGTGGTGGAGATGCATCGCTGGAGGATGCCTAAAGGGCTGCAGTGGTAGAGCTCCTTCCCTTCTCCCAGCAAGACGAACGACCTGGCGCACCGCGCCAACCGCCGAGCTTCGGCTCGATCAAGGGGTAGCTCTCCTTGGTGGAGATATTGCAGGTACGGGGTCTGCCAGTTTTGATCAGGCGTCCGCTTTGCTCCCCCTCGACGCGCAACGTCTCGCCCTCGGGGGCCGAGGGTGCCTCGGGCCGAGCTGAGGGTGCCTCGGACTGGGCCGAGGGTGCCTCGGGCTCGGGCGTGTCGTCGATTTTGACGGAGGGTTGATGCAGGTCTCGGGAGCAGGCTTCCGGGGGAAACGTTATTCGCCCCGAGGCGGTACAGAGGCAGGCCCCCTTTGTCGAGGTGCGGGATGAAAAGACTGAGGGCCGCAAGACAACCCATGACTCTCCGTACGCTTTTCAAGTCCGCGATGGGCCTCATGCTGGTGACCGCCGCGATCTTCTCTGGATCGGCTTCGATGCCCCGCTCGGAGACGATGAACCCCAAGAGCATGCCTCGGGGCACCCCGAAGACACGCTTTTCGGGATTGAGCTTGACGCCCTCCGCCTTGAGACATCGGAATGTCACTTCAAGGTCGGAAAGGAGGTCGGAGGCTTTCCTCGTCTTGACTACGATGTCATCGACGTAGGCCTCGACCGTGCGGCCAATGTGCTCGCCGAACACATGGTTCATGCACCGCTGGTACGTCGCGCCCGCATTCCTCAAGCCGAACAGCATGGTGACATAGCAGTACATGCCGAAGGGTGTGATGAAAGAAGTCGCGAGCTGGTCGGACTCTTTCATCCTGATTTGGTGATACCCTGAGTAGGCGTCGAGGAAAGACAGGGTTTCGCACCCAGCAGTGGAATCCACGATCTGATCGATGCGAGGCAGAGGGTAGGGAACCTTCGGACATGCTTTGTTCAGACCAGTGTAGTCTACACACATCCGCCATTTCCCCCCTTTCTTTCTCACAAGCATAGGGTTGGCAAGCCATTCGGGATGGAATACCTCTTTGATGAACCCTGCCGCCATTAGCTTGTGGATCTCCTCGCCTATGGCTCTGCGCTTCTGCTCGTCGAATCGGCGCAGAGGCTGCTTGACCGGTCGGGCTCCGGCCCGGATGTCCAGCGAGTGCTCGGCGACATCCCTCAGTATGTCGGGCATGTCCGAGGGACTCCACGCGAAGACGTCGGTGTTCGCACGGAGAAAGTCGACGAGCACTGCTTCCTATTTGGGATCGAGCCCGGAGCCGATCCGTACTTGCTTGGAGGCGTCGCTGCTGGGGTCGAGGGGGACGGACTTAACCGTTTCCGCTGGCTCGAAGTTGCCGGCATGACGCTTCACGTCTGGCACCTCCTTAGAGAGGCTCTCCAGGTCGGCGATGAGGGCCTCGGACTCGGCGAGGGCCTCAGCGTACTCCACGCACTCCACGTCGCATTCGAACGCGTGTTTGTACGTGGGGCCGACGGTGATGACCCCGTTGGGGCCCGACATCTTGAGCTTGAGGTAGGTGTAGTTGGGGACGGCCATGAACTTCGCGTAGCAGGGCCTCCCCAACACCGCGTGGTAGGTTCCTCGGAACCCGACCACCTCGAACGTCAGGGTCTCCCTTCGGAAGTTGGAGGGTGTTCCGAAGCAGACGGGAAGATCGAGTTGTCCGAGGGGCTGGACGCGCTTCTCGGGGATGATCCCATGGAAAGGCACAGCGCCCGCCCAGACCGAGGACAGATCGATACGCAGAAGCCTGAGGGTCTCGGCGTAGATGATGTTGAGGCTGCTGCCTCCGTCCATGAGGACCTTGGTGAGCCTGACGTTGCCGATGACGGGGTCGACGACGAGCGGGTATTTCCCCAGGCTCGGCACATGGTCGGGGTGGTCGGCTTGGTCGAAGGTGATGGGCTTGTCGGACCAGTCTAGGTAGACTGGCGCCGCCACCTTCACCGAACAGACCTCCCGGCGCTCTTGCTTGCGGTGCCGAGCCGAGGCGTTCGCCGCTTGCCCGCCGTAGATCATGAAGCAGTCGCGGACCTCAGGGAACTCTCCTGCCTGGTGATCTTCCTTCTTGTCGTCGTCGCGGGCCCTACCACCCTCCGCGGGTGGCCCGGCCCTGTGGAAGTGGCGCCGAAGCATGACGCACTCCTCAAGGGTGTGCTTGACGGGCCCCTGGTGATAGGGGCACGGCTCCTTGAGCATCTTGTCGAAGAGGTTGGGACCTCCGGGGGGTTTCCGAGGGTTCTTGTACTCGGCGGCGGCGACAAGGTCCGCGTCGGCGGCGTCGCGTTTCGCTTGCGACTTCTTCTTGCCCTTCTTCTTGGCGCCGCGCTGAGCTGACGCCTCGGGGGCATCTTCCGATGGGCGGCCCTGGGGCTGCTTGTCCTTCCGGAAGATAGCCTCGACCGCCTCCTGGCCGGAGGCGAACTTGGTGGCGATGTCCATCAGCTCGCTCGCCCTGGTGGGGGTCTTGCGACCCAGTTTGCTAACCAGGTCGTGGCAGGTGGTGTCGGCGAGGAACGCGCCGATGACATCCGAGTCGGTGATGTTGGGCAGCTCGGTGCGCTGCTTCTAGAATCGCCGGATGTAGTATCGGAGAGACTCTCCCGGCTGCTGTCGGCAGCTTCGGAGGTCCCAGGAATTCACGGGGCACACGTACGTGCCCTGGAAATTGCCGGCGAAAGCTTGGACTAGGTCGTCCCAGTTGGAGATCTGCCCCGGAGGCAGGTGCTCCAACCAGGCGCGAGCGGTGTCGGAGAGGAACAGGGGGAGGTTGCGGATGATGAGGTTGTCATCGTCCGTTCCACCCAGTTGGCAGGCCAGACGGTAGTCTGCGAGCCACAGTTCCGGTCTCGTCTCCCCCGAGTACTTTGTGATAGTAGTCGGGGGTCGGAACCGGGTCGGGAACGACGCCCGTCGTATGGCCCGGCTGAAGGCCTGCGGACCGGGTGGTTCGGGCGAGGGACTCCGATCCTCCCCGCTGTCGTAGCGTCCCCCACGCCTGGGGTGGTAGCCTCGGCGCACCCTCTCATCGAGGTGGGCCCGACGATCGCGGTGATGGTGCTCGTTGCCGAGGCGACCCGGGGCCGCAGGCGCTGTGTTGCGCGTGCGCCCGGTGCAGACCGAGGCTTCCCGCATGAATCGGGAAGTCGCAGCATGATGTTCCGAGGGGTACCCCTACCTCCGGGAGGCGGAGCTCTCGGCCCGCCAGACCGCGGCGCCTTCCAGGAGATCCTTGAGCTCTCCCTGGATTCGCCGCCCCTCGGTGGTTGATGGCTCCGGCATCGTGCGGAGGAGCATTGCTGCTGCAGCCAGGTTCTGGCCGACCCCACTGGACGCGGGTGGCGGCCTGACCCTGACATCGTCGGTGATGCGGTGCTGGAAGCCCTGGGGTAGATGACGCATTTCTCCGGCCGGAGGTTGGCCCGCCCATGCCTGCCCGACGTCCCGGCGGATTGGCTCAAGTGCTCCTGCTCCCTCGTCGAGCCTGGCCTGCACCCCGCGGATTTGCTCGAGTTGTGGGTCGTGAACCCCCGCCGGAACGGGGACCACAGCTAGCTCCCGCGGGATGTCAACGCGAGGCATCGGCCTAGGGAGGTCACCGTCCTCCGGCATGCCGAGATGGTTGCCTTCGGAGGGACCCCCTAGATCGACGTGAAAACATTCGCGGCTCGGGCCGCAGTCCTCGTCGTCGAGGCTACAGCTACCGTCGGAACAGTCGGAAAGGCAGCATTCGCATGCGGTCATGAAGCCCCGCATGGCACTGGGGTTGCCAAGTCCGGAGAAATCCCAACAGAAGCTGGGCTCATTGTCTTCCTCGGACCCAGATGTAACACCCCAGGTGTTACTCAGGGTGTCCACCCCAGGGTTACCCCCTTTTCACCCATTATCACATGAAGATTGAATTGGGCAAAGTATACCAAACTTGGAATTCTAGGTCCTAAGCAAGTGTAACCCACCTTGGATGTCATGCCCTAGCTTATCATGCACATCTAAGTGGGGATCTCCCAAAACCCTAAAGCAAAACCCCCATAGGCAATGGGAACCCTAATTTAAGCCATGATCAAAAGATCATGTAAACCTTATGATCATGGTTTGGGCCAAATAGAAAAGTTGTAATATACTTAATAACCTACAATTAATAGTAAGGAAGTACCCCCAAAAAGTTTTCAGAAAAGCCCTAAACAGTCCACCTAAGATTTAGCACAAGGGGAAATTCAGTTTTTGCCTAAGTACAAAAACTAACCCTTGCACAAAGACTCCACATGTTCACCTTAATCCCCTTTTCAAAACCTTTCGACCCAATTGACAAAAGGGCGCCAAATTAACCCTAGAACACCCTGGAAAGAGATGACACCTACCCTAGGGCGCTAGACACGACTTGACACCCCTTTTGTCTCGGTTCGGGCTTAGCTGACACAGCAAACTTCTCCCCTCTCTATCTCCCTACCCCGACCATATCTCGACTTGGAACTCACAGCGAAAAGATAGGATTTGGAGCAGAGAAGCGACCGTACACAGTGACTTTGCCAAGATACGCACGCTATGGCGCTCTAATCGGCCGTTGAACCATGGCAGAAGCAAGCTTCCACGTGTTCGACGCGAGCTGGCATCCGGGGGCGCGCTCAGAGCACGCCCGTGCGCGAACCCCCACGCGCCCGCGGCCGCCCGTGACCACGCCCGCGCCATGGCTATAAAGCCCGCTCCAGTGCTTGGCTGCCTTCCCCGTTACCCCCTCCGTACCTCGCCGGACTTGCCCGAGCCAGCCATTAACTCCGGCGACCTCCCCGCAACCCGCTAGTGCCGCCCGAGAGCAACCACCGTGGCCAGCCCCTCTCCCGTCCTCCTCTGTTCGATCCGAGCCCTCAGATAGCTTCCTGGTGAGGCCGTGAGACTTGCTCAAGCTTGACCCAGGGACCCTCGTCACCGAAATAGCCCAATCGTGCTCACCGGAGTTCAAGTACCCGCCGGCGCACGTGGACCGGGTAAGCCCCTGCACCGTTTTCCAATTCGTTGCGCGCATGGCCTCTGTGTCACCCCGTGAAGCTCCTCGTGCACCCTAATTGAACTATACCGCCGTGGTTTGGCCGGAGCAGGAGCCGCCGACGACCCCCGCCGCCTGTGCTCGTGGCCAGGGTAGCTCCGACCACCTCCGACACCGACCCGCACACCGGCGTGACCGTCGCAACCTCCCGGACGTCACTGACCACCCCGCCGGAGCTCTACTGCCGCCGGTAAGCCCCACCGCCGTAAACTATGCTGCGGGTACTGTTTAAGCCGGTCAGGGAGCGCGGGTTAGATTTCAGTTAAGTCCAGGGGGCTTTGCGCAATGTCAGTGACCCAAGCCAATAGTGGACCAAGGGCTGTTCTGTGAGAAAAGAAAAGGAAAAACCCCAGGGGCCTCAGCGTAAACCTGTTTTCTTTTCCATTTTCGAATTTCTTTTCTTTTTGTTATAACAGATAGCTAAATAAATGCATAACTTGAAGAATAATCATCCAAAAATGTTCGAACCAATTTTGCTAGATTCTGGAATTTATGAACTATCAGATAAAAATAATAGAACCCATGGCTTCTGTATTCCTTTCTGAAGTTTTGAATTAAATAAGAAAACCACTCAAAACTCAATATTAGAAGGAAAAATAGGAATATTGTTTGACCAGGGTTAGAAAAATTTTGAGAAGCTTATATCTACCTACTAGACCAAGTAAAAATGTTAAACCTCTCTGTATACTCCATTTAAGTTAGTTTTACCCCTTATTCTATAATATGCTTAAGGATAAGGAAAATAGAAAATGTAATTTAATTAATGAACCAGAGAGTACCTCTATTTTTGTTAGGTTACTTATTCAATATAGTTCACTGGAAAAATATATCATACCCTGTTTTAGTGTAAAATAAGTAAGATCTCTTTTGTTTTAATAAAACAAGTGAAACTTAGAAAAACTCTACAAAAATAACCCCAAGGTAAAAGCACCCCCACCCTTGGGATAACTATTGTTTTATTAGAGAGAACTTAGGAAAAATATGAAATCTGCTGTTTGACATTTTTCAAATAATAATGTAGTAGAAAGTGCCTTTTTGACATTAAACTTAAGAAAATCATAACTAAATAACCACCCCTTAGTTTTCTGTGATTTTTAGCACAGAGACCTGTTATTACTATGGGATGCCAGCAAAAATAACCTTTAGGACAGAACCTACCCCTAACTATGAGGTGTAGTGTAAAGTGGCCCATTTTGCCTAACTGTTGTTATTTTTGTTTAAAGCCTAGCTTTTATACTTTAAACCTCAAATTCTTAAAACAAGCTAGAATAGCCAGTGACAACCCACTGTAATTTTTACAGAATTTTTGGAAATTATCAAAACCCTGTTGTAGTTCAAACCTACACTAAAAACCCTAAATGGAAATTAAGGAAAGAAAAATGAAAGATGTGAATTAATGTTATCCTAAAACCTTTGTAATCTGTCCACTAAAATGTATCAAGGTAATACCAATCCACTATGTTATCCTCACTGAAAACCCAAGCCTAAGGAGTATTGAACCTAACCCACTGGAAGCCCCGCATGACTAAGAAACCCTAAGTTACTTCTTAACTTAGTTCTCTTCCGCATAATATTATTAAATCCTGCATAATCATGACATACATGTTCATTGCATTCGATAGACTGTAATCTTGCTGACGGAGAGTACATCCTCGTGCCGGAGCAAGGAGCTGCTCAGGAGGTAGCCCCAGATCCAGCACCCGAGCCTACACCAGAGGACCTGCCTGCCACTGCTTTGGAAGGCAAGCCCCGGTTTTATGCATAACCTATTATTTATACTACTTTACTTCACTTAATGATTGTAGGATTGATTGTGCACTTAGGTGTAGGAATTGTTTGAAACCCTAGTTGCATGATCTCAGGAATCCTTTTGAGATGAATACTAGTATGATAGGTCGAGTAGTTGCTTTAGTAAATTAGGATCTCGGTAGAAGACGAGTGATTTTTCTAGCACTCGCGCGAGATCAGGAAATTGATTGTACCCACTTTCACATTATCATGATACTAGTTGGTGGACAACAATCCATGGGGATTGGTTGTTTACGAGATGGAAAATGGAATAAGGATTAACGTGCGGATACCTGTGTCAAGCGTTTGAACGTACTAAACACATACCGAGAAATATGGTAAATCGGTAAGCCTAGTACCTGATTGAACCTGGCAGTAGACTTTGCCCCTCACGCGACCTGAGACGAGGTCTCCCATTCCGGTTATGGTGGGTACAAGTGCGGTCACTGCACGACGGCCAGTCGGGGTCAGTGAGGCATTGTACGCCAAGGCGGTGAGCCCTGATCTGCTGACGAGGAATCGATGGGGACGGTTGATATGTGTGGGGACGGAGTGCCCCTGCATGTCGTGTGTTTAGGTTTACCTTGCAAGGATAAAAACTCGATTCGAATCGTCTGCTTCTCGCAGCTAATGAGACTGCTTGATCCATTGTACTGCATTGAGTAATAAGTGGAAGTATGATGAGTTGAGATAAGATGTTGATTGTTAATAATGCTTGCTACCATGTATGAGTAGATAGTCTACTTTTAGCCTTAAGAGAGTCACACTTAACTTTGACTAAGTTAAAACTTTGATTTAGAAACTCAGCTAGTGCTTTTGGCAACCAAACCCCACAGCCAAACAGCTGCATGTCTAGAGGTAGAGGAGTAGACTCCTCACACCGGGTAAGTCTAGCTGAGTATTAGTATACTCAGCCTTGCTTGTGGCATAATTTTTACAGGTTCTCTGGAGGAGATGGTTGCTGGGATAACTTGGCCGTCCACCTTGCCACCGGGTTGGACTGTTGAGTGGGACCCTGCCTCGGCTGAGGAGGAGCATGAGGAGTGATGGGACAGGCTTCCCCATCTCTCTGTTTAATCACCGTTAGTTTTATTCCGCTGCACTTCGAACAATGATGGTTACTTTTGCAAAAACTCCGATGATGATGATGGTGATGTAATAATTTAACATTGTGACATGTATGGTTTTATGCTTTATTGTATTTGCTCTGTGACTCACCTTCGAGTGAGATTGTGGTACTTGATCCTGTCAGTGGCCGTGTCGGACTAGATCCGAGGGATTGACGGGTTATTCCCATTTAAGTGTGGTCTAGCCTCTAAGGCGGGACTTGGGCACTTAAGTTGGAATAATTCGGGCAGTTCCACCACAGCTGGTATCGGAGCTTGTACCACCACAGAGGAATCAATAAAATGTAAATACCATCAATTTTCTAAATAAAACTTGATAGAAACAAGGTTGGATAGATAGTAGGACGAGCAGGATAGACCTAGGACGTGAAGCCTTAGGTTAATAGAAGGGTAGCTAGGTGGTTAAGAAACTAGGCCCTACAGGCCACTTTTACAGGATGGGAGTTCCTCCCTATTCCTTTTATCTTATTGTGAGGTCGTTCAGGACGAGCCTGCATGCATTCATGATTAAGCAAATGGATAACTGAGTAAAGGACTTAAAAACAAGATAACAACCAACTAGGTCTCCAGTGCCTTTTCATTAACTAGAGGAGGGCTGAGTTTTATTTTTTCCTTGTTCTTTTTATAATTCTTTTTCTTTTACTTACGCTTAACCATACACAGATGACTTCCCACGAATCCTCTGATGACGGAAATGCACTGACCCACACTGACGGACTTGCACGAGAGGGCTTTCCCCGCATTTTGTGGGAAGTACTTCAGGGGGCCGGATACACGACACCCCCTCAGTACGCGGTGCAGCAGTTCGAGAAGCACCGAGTGCCTCGCTGTAGGGTGAGGATGACCCTGGAGCCTCATCCCCTGCAGCCAGGATGGCGCTCCTTAGACTCCGAGTCTTTCGGGTACCGGGCAGAGGACACGATCGAGGCGATCGCTCTGCATGGATTGACTACCTTCTGCGGATTCCATCCCTTGGAGCTGGCTACCCACCCCATTGGCTTGTTCCCCGCTGAGAAGGAGGACGACCCAATGTGGAAGGATTGGGTGGAGCATGCCAAGGACATCTGGGCCATCTACCCAGGTCAGACTGCGCACTTGACAGTATGGTGCATGAATGCTCTGTACCGTCTGCAGGTGATGCGCGGTGAGGCAATGTCCCATCTGATGGCACTGCTGGAGGCAACAAAGATCACGTTGGATAATAGAGAGGAACTCGTGGTTGATTTATCTCAAGAAATGGTGGAGAAGGATTTGCAGGTGGAGCAGCTATCCACTGATATTCAGGAGTTGGAGGAGCTGGTAGGTACCAGGGAGAACACCATTGAGGTCCTAGAGGATCAGCTCATTAACACTCAGCAGCAGCTTGCTGAGGCTAACGAGCACCTGGACATGCACCACCAGGAGATCCAGGACCAGGAGGCCAACGAGGACGTCGACATTGAGGGAGGAGATGAGCCCGCCTCCAGTGTGGACACTGCTGGCTCGGGAAGACCACCTTCCCCCGAGTCGAGTGTTGCTTCGTTCGCTCACTAGGTGTCCAGGGTAGGCTTAGAAGTTGGATAGTCGGACTCCTCGCAGCTAGCTTAGCTTTTGCACCCTTGGGGTACTAGGCTAGATAGAGTTGAGTCATTTTGGAACAAATTGATGTAATCGTGCTAAAACTCTCTTGGGAGCTTGTTTGATGGATGCTATTATCAGTTTAAATTTGGAAGGAGGAATTTATGCCTCTTAAAATCCCTTTTGTTGAAGTCGGAGTCTATCATGCTGTTTTAACTTTTTCCCCGTGATAAAAATCTTGAAATTTGGAACTGTGGTGTTAAGTAAGTATGTGGTTTTTCAGATGGCTGGGAGGCAGCGTCGTGGCCAGAACGAGCGCGTTCCTCCACCGCCGCCACCACCTCCCACTCTGCAGGAGCTCATGGCTCAGCAGAATGAGATTCTGAGGCAGCTCGCTCAACGTCAGCCACCACCTCAGCATTATGGTGGTGGAGACCACCAACGTCACCCCGCGGCGGCTACATACCAGGAATTCCTTAGCACCCAGCCTCCATTGTTCACAAGGGCGGAGGACCCACTTGACGCAGATGTGTGGCTGCGAGTGGTGGAATCCAAATTCCCACTGCTCCATGGAGTTTGCTCAGAGGTCACCAAAGTCAGGTTCGCCACCCAGCAGCTTCGCGGACCCGCAAGGACTTGGTGGGATCATTTTCTTGCTATGCAGCCAGAGGACCGAGAGGTGGAGTGGAGGGAGTTCAAGGCAGCCTTTAGAGGACACCATATACCAGCCGGGATCATGGATAGGAAGCTCAATGAGTTTTTGGCACTCACTCAGGGCAACAGGACAGTGTTGCAGTATGCCCAGGCCTTTAATGACTTGTGCCAGTACGCGGGATATCATGCAGATACAGATGAGAAGAAGAGGGACAGATTCAGAAGGGGGCTCAGCACTAAGCTCCGGGATCGTCTCAACACCGTCAGGGCCAACAGCTACAATGAGTTGGTCAACATGGCTATCTCCCAGGAGGACTGCATTACAGCTAGGCAGGCAGAGAAGAAGAGGAAGACCCCTGTGGCAGGACCCTCAGCTCAGCCACAGCGCTTCAGGATTGTGTCTGACACCCAGGGCAGGGGACCCCAGCAACAGCAAGGGCGATGGGTGATCCGACCGCAGCAGCAGGCACCCAACCGCACCCAGTTTCCAGCTCAGAGGAGCAATCAGCAGCAGCAGCAGTACCGCCAGGCCAATGACAACAGATGCTTCACATGTGGCAACACTGGGCATTATGCCAAGAATTGCCCCAGGAACCAGCAGAGGCAGGGGCAGAATGCAAATCAGAACCAAGGGAAGAGGCAGAAGGTGCAAGTGAGGCAGGGCAGGCTGAACTTCACCACCATGGCTGATATCCCAGAGGGAGCACCCGTCTTGACTGGTATCTTTACAGTTTTGAATTATCCTGCTATTGTTCTTTTTGATTCCGGTGCATCACACAGTTTTATCAGTACCAAATTTAGTGCCAAGTGCCAATTGCCTTTTCACCACACCAATGGGGGTATTACAATCTCAACACCAGGAGGCAGGGTTGCCTCCTATCAGATCTGTAGGCACGTACCAATTAAGCTGGGTAGTCTCATTTTCAAAACTACCCTAATGATAATGGGATTGGATAGTGTGGATATCATCTTAGGGACTGATTGGTTGTCACGACACCACGCAGTGATTGATGTCGCAGCCAGAGCCATAGAAATCCGCTCCCCTTTGGATGGTGAGATTACCTTATATCTACCCGATCAGGGATGCACCCGTTCTTGTGCTTTTGTTATGTTAGAATCCCCAGTGGAAAAGATCCCAGTGGTCTGTGACTATCCGGATGTTTTTCCGGATGAATTGCCAGGGATGCCACCTGACCGAGATATTGAGTTCGCCATCGAATTGCAACCCGGGACCGCTCCTATCTCCAAGAGACCCTATAGGATGCCTCCCGCGGAATTGGCAGAATTGAAGAAACAATTGCAAGAGTTGTTGGACAAAGGGTTTATTTGTCCAAGCACTTCACCATGGGGATGTCCAGCATTATTTGTAAAGAAAAAGGATGAGAGTTTGAGGATGTGTGTTGACTACCGTCCTCTCAATGCGGTGACTATTAAGAACAAATACCCGCTGCCCCGCATTGATGTTCTGTTTGATCAGTTGGTAGGAGCCAAGGTATTCTCCAAGATAGACCTTCGCTCAGGTTACCATCAGATCAAGATCCGTGCCAGCGATATTCCCAAGACGGCTTTCTCAACCCGATATGGACTGTATGAGTTTCTGGTGATGTCTTTTGGGCTGACCAATGCCCCGGCTTATTTCATGTACCTGATGAACTCAGTGTTTATGCCAGAATTGGACAAGTTCGTGGTCGTTTTCATTGATGATATTTTGGTCTATTCCAAGAATGAGGCCGAACATACTGAGCACCTGCACATTGTGCTTCAACGACTGCGCGATCATCATCTTTATGCTAAGTTGTCTAAATGTGAGTTTTGGCTGAAGGAGATCAAATTCTTGGGTCACACAATTTCTCAAGATGGGATATCAGTTGATCCTGAGAAGGTACAAGAGGTAATGGATTGGAAACCCCCGACTACAGTGAAGCAGATTCAGAGTTTTCTGGGATTGGCAGGGTATTATCGACGATTTATTCCGAATTTCTCCAGAATTGCCAAGCCAATGACTGAACTGTTGAAGAAGGGAGTCAAATTTGAGTGGAGCCAAAAGTGTGAAGATGCCTTTCATACCTTGAGGCAGCATTTGACAACAGCCCCAGTGCTGGCCCAACCTGACAACACCAAGCCATTTGAAGTTTATTGTGATGCTTCTGGTACTGGTTTGGGATGTGTTTTGATGCAAGAGAACAGAGTGATTGCTTATGCTTCCCGGGCACTCAGGCCCCATGAGCAGAACTACCCTACCCATGATCTAGAATTGGCAGCTGTGGTTCATGCTCTTAAGTTATGGAGACACTACTTGATGGGAGCTCACTGTAACATCTATACTGATCACAAGAGTCTCAAATACATCTTCACTCAAGCAGATCTGAACATGAGGCAAAGGAGATGGTTGGAGTTAATCAAGGACTATGATTTGGAGGTGCTTTACCACCCAGGGAAGGCCAATGTTGTGGCAGATGCCTTGAGCAGAAAGGCTCAATGCAATTGTATGAACATGGATGTAGGAGTGACCACCCTGTGTGATGAGTTGTGCAGATTGAACCTGGAAGTTGTTTCTTCGGGTGACCTAAGCTATATCTCGGTGGAGCCCACGTTGCAAGAACAGATAGTCAGGGCACAGGTTGAGGATAAGGGTGTTCAGATTATCAAGGATATGATCAAGCAAAAGGCAGATAAATACAAGTGTTTCCGACAGGACAGCAAGGGAATTCTATGGTTTGGAGATAGATTGGTTGTTCCCAAGGACCCTGAGCTCAGAAAGCAGATACTAGATGAAGCTCACCTTTCCAAATTCTCTATGCACCCTGGTAGCAACAAGATGTATCATGATCTCAGATCTCTATATTGGTGGACTAGAATGAAAAGGGAAATTGCCAAGTACGTATCCGAGTGTGACACTTGCCAGAGAATTAAAGCCAGTCACTTGAAGGTAGCAGGCCCTTTGCAACCCCTTCCCATACCATCTTGGAAATGGGAGGGCATTTGCATGGACTTCATAGTGGGATTACCCAATACCTCCAGGCACCATGATTCTATTTGGGTTATCGTGGACAGGTTGACCAAGACTGCTCATTTCTTGCCAGTGCACACCACCCACAAGACCGAGAAGTACGCAGAAATTTATGTTGATCAGATAGTGAGATTGCATGGTATTCCAAAGACCATTATATCTGACAGAGGAGCACTGTTTGTGGCCCGCTTTTGGGAGAAACTGCAAGAATCACTTGGGACCCAAGTAATCCGAAGCTCAGCGTATCACCCACAAACAGATGGACAGACAGAAAGGGTAAATCAGATTTTGGAAGACATGTTGCGAGCATGTGCACTACATTATGGAAAGGATTGGGACAAGTGTCTGTCGTTGGCAGAGTTTTCTTACAATAATAGCTATCAGTCCAGTCTGAAGATGGCACCTTTTGAGGCATTATATGGGAGAAGGTGTAGGACCCCACTAAATTGGTCTCAAGCAGAAGAAAGGGAAATTTTTGGGCCAGATTTGGTACTCGAGGCAGAGGCAAAGGTCAAGGTTATTACCAAGAACTTGGAAGCTGCTCAGGCCAGGCAAAGGAGCTATCATGATAAGAGGCGGAAGCCTCTACAGTTTTAGGTGGGAGATCATGTCTATCTTAAGGTATCACCCACCAAGGGTGTCCAGAGATTCGGGATCAAGGGCAAGTTAGCTCCTCGCTACATTGGACCCTATAAGATCAAGGAAAGTTGTGGACCCGTGGCCTATCAAGTGGAATTGCCACCTCACTTGTCAGCAGTTCATAATGTGTTCCATGTATCTCATCTGCGGAAATGTGTTCGTCTACCCACTGAAGTGCTACCGGAACCAGACATTGAGATAGAACCAGACTTGTCCTACCAAGAGTACCCCGTCAAGGTATTAGATCAGAAGGAAAGATCAACTCGGGCAAGGTCGGTCAGAATGTACAAGGTTCAGTGGAGTCACCATTCAGCAGAAGAAGCTACATGGGAGACTGAGGATTTTCTACAATCTCGCTTCCCCGACTTTCTGCCCAAAGGAGTCGGTACGTAACCCCAGAACCCCCCCCACCTGCCCTTTGAATCCCATTTATGAGAGAAACTTAGATAGCAAGGATAGTCTAAGTTGTGGATTTAACTTAAGAAGGGCTTCCTTCTGAAGTTGCAAAGAGGATGACATTCGAAGAGCAGTAAATAAGAGAAACTTAAGTATAAAAAGGGAAAACAACACCAGCACACCTTCAAGCATCCCTCCAAAGGGCTCTACCTGAAATCTCGGGGCGAGATTCCTTTAAGGGGGGAGGGCTGTAACACCCCAGGTGTTACTCAGGGTGTCCACCCCAGGGTTACCCCCTTTTCACCCATTATCACATGAAGATTGAATTGGGCAAAGTATACCAAACTTGGAATTCTAGGTCCTAAGCAAGTGTAACCCACCTTGGATGTCATGCCCTAGCTTATCATGCACATCTAAGTGGGGATCTCCCAAAACCCTAAAGCAAAACCCCATAGGCAATGGGAACCCTAATTTAAGCCATGATCAAAAGATCATGTAAACCTTATGATCATGGTTTGGGCCAAATAGAAAAGTTGTAATATACTTAATAACCTACAATTAATAGTAAGGAAGTACCCCCAAAAAGTTTTCAGAAAAGCCCTAAACAGTCCACCTAAGATTTAGCACAAGGGGAAATTCAGTTTTTGCCTAAGTACAAAAACTAACCCTTGCACAAAGACTCCACATGTTCACCTTAATCCCCTTTTCAAAACCTTTCGACCCAATTGACAAAAGGGCGCCAAATTAACCCTAGAACACCCTGGAAAGAGATGACACCTACCCTAGGGCGCTAGACACGACTTGACACCCCTTTTGTCTCGGTTCGGGCTTAGCTGACACAGCAAACTTCTCCCCTCTCTATCTCCCTACCCCGACCATATCTCGACTTGGAACTCACAGCGAAAAGATAGGATTTGGAGCAGAGAAGCGACCGTACACAGTGACTTTGCCAAGATACGCACGCTATGGCGCTCTAATCGGCCGTTGAACCATGGCAGAAGCAAGCTTCCACGTGTTCGACGCGAGCTGGCATCCGGGGGCGCGCTCAGAGCACGCCCGTGCGCGAACCCCCGCGCACCCGCGGCCGCCCGTGACCACGCCCGCGCCACGGCTATAAAGCCCGCTCCAGTGCTTGGCTGCCTTCCCCGTTACCCCCTCCGTACCTCGCCGGACTTGCCCGAGCCAGCCATTAACTCCGGTGACCTCCCCGCAACCCGCTAGTGCCGCCCGAGAGCAACCACCGTGGCCAGCCCCTCTCCCGTCCTCCTCTGTTCGATCCGAGCCCTTAGATAGCTTCCTGGTGAGGCCGTGAGACTTGCTCAAGCTTGACCCAGGGACCCTCGTCACCGGAATAGCCCAATCGTGCTCACCGGAGTTCAAGTACCCGCCGGCGCACGTGGACCGGGTAAGCCCCTGCACCGTTTTCCAATTCGTTGCGCGCATGGCCTCTGTGTCACCCCGTGAAGCTCCTCGTGCACCCTAATTGAACTATACCGCCGTGGTTTGGCCGGAGCAGGAGCCGCCGACGACCCCCACCGCCTGTGCTCGTGGCCAGGGTAGCTCCGACCACCTCCGACACTGACCCGCACACCGGCGTGACCGTCGCAACCTCCCGGACGTCACTGACCACCCCGCCGGAGCTCTACTGCCGCCGGTAAGCCCCACCGCCGTAAACTATGCTGCGGGTACTGTTTAAGCCGGTCAGGGAGCGCGGGTTAGATTTCAGTTAAGTCCAGGGGGCTTTGCGCAATGTCAGTGACCCAAGCCAATAGTGGACCAAGGGCTGTTCTGTGAGAAAAGAAAAGGAAAAACCCCAGGGGCCTCAGCGTAAACCTGTTTTCTTTTCCATTTTCGAATTTCTTTTCTTTTTGTTATAACAGATAGCTAAATAAATGCATAACTTGAAGAATAATCATCCAAAAATGTTCGAACCAATTTTGCTAGATTCTGGAATTTATGAACTATCAGATAAAAATAATAGAACCCATGGCTTCTGTATTCCTTTCTGAAGTTTTGAATTAAATAAGAAAACCACTCAAAACTCAATATTAGAAGGAAAAATAGGAATATTGTTTGACCAGGGTTAGAAAAATTTTGAGAAGCTTATATCTACCTACTAGACCAAGTAAAAATGTTAAACCTCTCTGTATACTCCATTTAAGTTAGTTTTACCCCTTATTCTATAATATGCTTAAGGATAAGGAAAATAGAAAATGTAATTTAATTAATGAACCAGAGAGTACCTCTATTTTTGTTAGGTTACTTATTCAATATAGTTCACTGGAAAAATATATCATACCCTGTTTTAGTGTAAAATAAGTAAGATCTCTTTTGTTTTAATAAAACAAGTGAAACTTAGAAAAACTCTACAAAAATAACCCCAAGGTAAAAGCACCCCCACCCTTGGGATAACTATTGTTTTATTAGAGAGAACTTAGGAAAAATATGAAATCTGCTGTTTGACATTTTTCAAATAATAATGTAGTAGAAAGTGCCTTTTTGACATTAAACTTAAGAAAATCATAACTAAATAACCACCCCTTAGTTTTCTGTGATTTTTAGCACAGAGACCTGTTATTACTATGGGATGCCAGCAAAAATAACCTTTAGGACAGAACCTACCCCTAACTATGAGGTGTAGTGTAAAGTGGCCCATTTTGCCTAACTGTTGTTATTTTTGTTTAAAGCCTAGCTTTTATACTTTAAGCCTCAAATTCTTAAAACAAGCTAGAATAGCCAGTGACAACCCACTGTAATTTTTACAGAATTTTTGGAAATTATCAAAACCCTGTTGTAGTTCAAACCTACACTAAAAACCCTAAATGGAAATTAAGGAAAGAAAAATGAAAGATGTGAATTAATGTTATCCTAAAACCTTTGTAATCTGTCCACTAAAATGTATCAAGGTAATACCAATCCACTATGTTATCCTCACTGAAAACCCAAGCCTAAGGAGTATTGAACCTAACCCACTGGAAGCCCCGCATGACTAAGAAACCCTAAGTTACTTCTTAACTTAGTTCTCTTCCGCATAATATTATTAAATCCTGCATAATCATGACATACATGTTCATTGCATTCGATAGACTGTAATCTTGCTGACGGAGAGTACATCCTCGTGCCGGAGCAAGGAGCTGCTCAGGAGGTAGCCCCAGATCCAGCACCCGAGCCTACACCAGAGGACTGCCTGCCACTGCTTTGGAAGGCAAGCCCCGGTTTTATGCATAACCTGTTATTTATACTACTTTACTTCACTTAATGATTGTAGGATTGATTGTGCACTTAGGTGTAGGAATTGTTTGAAACCCTAGTTGCATGATCTCAGGAATCCTTTTGAGATGAATACTAGTATGATAGGTCGAGTAGTTGCTTTAGTAAATTAGGATCTCGGTAGAAGACGAGTGATTTTTCTAGCACTCGCGCGAGATCAGGAAATTGATTGTACCCACTTTCACATTATCATGATACTAGTTGGTGGACAACAATCCATGGGGATTGGTTGTTTACGAGATGGAAAATGGAATAAGGATTAACGTGCGGATACCTGTGTCAAGCGTTTGAACGTACTAAACACATACCGAGAAATATGGTAAATCGGTAAGCCTAGTACCTGATTGAACCTGGCAGTAGACTTTGCCCCTCATGCGACCTGAGACGAGGTCTCCCATTCCGGTTATGGTGGGTACAAGTGCGGTCACTGCACGACGGCCAGTCGGGGTCAGTGAGGCATTGTACGCCAAGGCGGTGAGCCCTGATCTGCTGACGGGGAATCGATGGGGACGGTTGATATGTGTGGGGACGGAGTGCCCCTGCATGTCGTGTGTTTAGGTTTACCTTGCAAGGATAAAAACTCGATTCGAATCGTCTGCTTCTCGCAGCTAATGAGACTGCTTGATCCATTGTACTGCATTGAGTAATAAGTGGAAGTATGATGAGTTGAGATAAGATGTTGATTGTTAATAATGCTTGCTACCATGTATGAGTAGATAGTCTACTTTTAGCCTTAAGAGAGTCACACTTAACTTTGACTAAGTTAAAACTTTGATTTAGAAACTCAGCTAGTGCTTTTGGCAACCAAACCCCACAGCCAAACAGCTGCATGTCTAGAGGTAGAGGAGTAGACTCCTCACACCGGGTAAGTCTAGCTGAGTATTAGTATACTCAGCCTTGCTTGTGGCATAATTTTTACAGGTTCTCTGGAGGAGATGGTTGCTGGGATAACTTGGCCGTCCACCTTGCCACCGGGTTGGACTGTTGAGTGGGACCCTGCCTCGGCTGAGGAGGAGCATGAGGAGTGATGGGACAGGCTTCCCCATCTCTCTGTTTAATCACCGTTAGTTTTATTCCGCTGCACTTCGAACAATGATGGTTACTTTTGCAAAAACTCCGATGATGATGATGGTGATGTAATAATTTAACATTGTGACATGTATGGTTTTATGCTTTATTGTATTTGCTCTGTGACTCACCTTCGAGTGAGATTGTGGTACTTGATCCTGTCAGTGGCCGTGTCGGACTAGATCCGAGGGATTGACGGGTTATTCCCATTTAAGTGTGGTCTAGCCTCTAAGGCGGGACTTGGGCACTTAAGTTGGAATAATTCGGGCAGTTCCGCCACACCAGAGGGCCAGTAAGTCGAGACGTCCATCAGCCGGTCCCAAGGTGACTGCATACGAAACCCCCAGGGGGTTCGGATTCGCCTCTACGAGGGCGTCCGCCAAAGCGGAGCCGCTAGGCGGGTCGAGGCTAAATCCGAAAGGCGTGGGATGGGAATCGGTCGGTACCTCTTGGTCGACTGGCGGTGATGAGGTCACGTCGGGGACTGACTGCACCGTCGTCTCAGGTACGAGGGTGACACCCAGCAAGCCTTTCGCGAGCGTGCTGGCGTCGTCCGTTTGCTCGGGATTGACGCGTCGCGGGGAGACAGCGCTCGTCTTTGTCTCAGGCGCGAGGCCGATGCCCGGCGCACCCCCCCGTTGGAGTGCTGGCGTTGTCGACTCGCTCGACGACCGATGAGGCGCCGCCTCCTGCTTGGCCTTGGTTGCCCCGCCTCCTCCTCCTCCGTCGACGGGGAAGAGGACGGGGCGAGCTCGAAGGTTGTTCTTCCACCACGCGGGGAAGACGTCGTCGATCCCGTCGCCGGTGGGCGGACTGTCAGCCGCCACTGTCGCTGTCGCCCGGCGGTGGAAAGAGTATCATGTCGTAGCTGCCGTCGAGGGACATGAACTCAAGGCTCCCGAGACGGAGCACCGTCCCGGGCCGGAGAGGTTGCTGGAGACTACCCATCTGGAGCTTGACGGGAAGCTGTTCGTCAACACGCAGCAGGCCCTTACCTAGCGCGCCAACTGTCGGCGTTTCGAGACCGCGGGGTCCCTGAGCCGACGAGTGAAGTGTCGCCGCGTGCCCCAGCCCAGATGGGTCGACGCGAGGCCGAGCGCGAAGGGGGGAAAGCGAGGTGGCCGGAGATGGGCGTGAGAGAGGCGGAAATCCCGTGGCCTTCGTGTTCGTCCCGCGCTCAGGTCGGGTGCGCTTGCAGTAGGAGGTTACAAGCGTCCACACGGGGGAAGGAGCGAGCGGCCTCACGCGAGCGCCCGTCTCGTCCTCGCTCCCGCGCGGCCAACCCTCTCTAAGAGGGCCCTGGTCCTTCCTTTTATAGGCGTAAGGAGAGGGTCCAGGTGTACAATGGGGGGTGTAGCAGAGTGCTACGTGTCTAGCGGAGGAGAGCTAGCGCCCTAAGTACACGCCATCGTGGCGGCCGGAGAGATTTTGGCGCCCGATGTGTGATGTCGTGGCCGTCGGAGGAGCGCTGGAGCCTGGAGGAGGGACAGCTGTCGGGGCCGTCGAGTCCTTGCTGACGTCCTCTTGCTTCCGTAAGGGGGCCGAGAGCCGCCATCGTCAGGGAGCGTGCGGGACGCCATCATCGCCTATCTGGCGGAGCGAGCCAGATGGGACGCCGGTCTTGTTCCCCATAGCCTGAGTCAGCTTGGAGTAGGGTAATGATGGCGCCTCCTGTTGACATGGCCGGTCCGCGCCCTAGGTTGGGCGATGTGGAGGCTCCTCCGAGGTCGAGGTCGAGTCCGTCTTCCGTGGCCGAGGCCGAGTCCGAGCCCTTGGGTCGGGCGAGGCGGAGTTCGTCGTCTTCTGGGGCTGAGCTCAAGTCCGAGCCCTGGGTCGGGCGGAGCGGAGTTCGCCGTCTTCTGGGGCTGAGCCCAAGTCCGAGCCCTGGGTCGGGCGGAGCGGAGTTCGCCGTCTTCCGGGGCTTAGCCCGAGTCCGAGCCCTGGGTCGGGCGGAGCGGAGTTCGCCGTCTTCCGGGGCTTAGCCCGAGTCCGAGCCCTAGGTCGGGCGGAGCAGAGTTCGCCGTCTTCCGGGGCTTAGCCCGAGTCCGAGCCCTGGGTTGGGCGGAGCTGAAAGGGAAATGTGCCCTTGGGCCATTTCTAAGTATTTTTGGTGATTTAGTGCCAAACACAGGTGCCTAATTGTAAAATGGTGGACAAAGTACAAATCAAGGATAAAGGTATGTTTCTCAGACTTAGTACATTGTTTTATGGACTAATGTATTGTGTCTAAGTGCTGGAAACAGAAAAAATCGAGTTGGAGAAGAGATGGCTCGAGCAGCCAAAGTCTGCCCAGTCTGGGTGCACCGGACTGTCCGGTGGTGCACCGGACAGTGTCCGGTGCGCCAGGCTGTCTTGGGCAAAGTGGCTGCTCTCGGGACTTCGACGGTGGTGTACGGCTAAAATTCACCGGACTGTCCGGTGTGAACCGGACTGTCCGGTGGGCCGCTCACAGGCGAACTCGTCGCTCTCGGGAAACCATCAACGGCGTACGGCTAAAATTCACCGGACTGTCCGGTGTGCACCAGACTGTCTGGTGAGCCAACGGTCGGCCGCGCAATCTGCGCGGGACACGTGGCCGAGCCAACGGCTAGAAGAGGGCACCGGACTGTCCGGTGTGCACCGGACTGTCCGGTGTGCACCGGACATGTCAAGTGCGCCAACGGCTCTCCGGCTGACAACGGTCGACTGCGCTGTTTATGGAAAGAAATCGGGCACCGGACATGTCCGGTGTGCACCGGACTGTCCGGTGCGCCAGTCGACAGAAGGCAAGATCAGCCTTCCTAGATTGCTCTCAACGGCTCCTAGCTGCCTTGGGGCTATAAAAGGGACCCCTAGGCGCATGGAGGAGTACACCAAGCATCTCCTAAGCATTCCTAAGCACCAAGACATCGATTCCGCGCCTTTGATTCTTTGAGATAGCAATTAGAGCTCTAGTTGAGTGGTGAACTCATTGAGTTGTGTTGTGAGCTCTCGTTGCGACTTGTGTGCGTGGTGTCACTGTGATTTCTTGTCTTGAGTGCATTGCTAATCCCTTCCTTGCTCCGTGTTCTTTGTGAATTTCAAGTGTAAGGGCGAGAGGCTCCAAATTTGTGGAGATTCCTCGCGAACGGGATTGAGTAAAGCAAACAAAACACCGTGGTATTCAAGTGGGTCTTTGGACCGCTTGAGAGGGGTTGATTGCAACCCTCGTCCGTTGGGACGCCACAACGTGGAGTAGGCAAGCGTTGGTCTTGGCCGAACCACGGGATAACCATCGTGCCATCTCTGTGATTGATCTTTGTTGGTTATTGTGTTTTGTTGAGGATTCCTCTTTAGCCACTTGGCAATTATTGTGCTAACAATTAACCAAGTTTTGTGGCTTAAGTTTTGAAGTGTTACAGGATCACCTATTCACCCCCCCTCTAGGTGCTCTCAATTGGTATCAGAGCCGTTCTCTTCACAAAGGGAGTAACCGCCCGAAGAGATGGATCCTAAGGGAAAGGGTATCGTGATCAACGACAAAGAGAAGGAATCCTTCGTCAACGAGCTGAAGGACGACAAGCCTATCGACTCCGGCTCGGGCCATAGACGGAAGGAAGGGAAGAAGAAGAAGACGAGGCGCATCAAGGAGATCGTCTATTACGACGACAGCGATGAGTCTACTTCTTCCCAAAAGGACGACGACCACAACGACTACGAGAGAAGGAAACCGGTTAATTCGAACTTTTCTTTTGACTACTCTCGTATTCCGCAAAGTTCAAATTCACATTTGCTCTCCATTCCACTCCGCAAAGTTCAAATTCACAGGTGGCTTAAGTTTTGAAGTGTTACAGGATCACCTATTCACCCCCCTCTAGGTGCTCTCAGGAGCGGAGTTCGCCGTCTTCCGGGGCTTAGCCTGAGTCCGAGCCCTGGGTCGGGCGAAGCGGAGTTCGCCGTCTTCCGGGGCTTAGCCCGAGTCCGAGCCCTGGGTCGGGCGGAGCGGAGTTCGCCGTCTTCCGGGGCTTAGCCCGAGTCCGAGCCCTGGGTTGGGCGGAGCGGAGTTTCCCATGGTGTGCGGCCGGGCCCGACTGCCTATCAGCCTCACTCTGTCAAGTGGCACCGCAGTCGGAGCGACGCAGGCGGCGCTGTCTTTCTATCAGACTGGTCAGTGGAGCGGCGAAGTGACGGCGGTCACTTCGGCTCTGTCAGCTGAGGGGCGCGCATCAGGATAAAGGTGTCAGGCCACCTTTGCATTAAATGCTCCTGCGATTTGGTCAGGGTTGCTTCTTGGCGAAGACAGGGCCTCGGGCGAGCCGGGAACATATTCGCTGCTGGAGGGGGCCTCGGGCGAGGCGGAGATCCTCTGGGGTCGGCTGCCCTTGTCCGAGGCTAGGCTCGGGCGAGGCGTGATCGAGTCCTTCGAATGGACTGATCCCTGACTTGATCGCACCCATCAGGCCTTTGCAGCATTATGCTGATGGGGGTTACCAGCTGAGAATTAGGAGCCTTGAGGGTACCCCTAATTATGGTCCCCGACAATAACAATATATGCCAAAAGGTGTGATAAAAGAAGTCACGAGCTGGTCGGATTCTTTCATCTTGATTTGGTGATAGCCTGAATAGGCATCGAGGAAAGACAGGGTTTCGCACCCAGCGGTGGAGTCCACAATTTGATCGATGTGAGACAGAGGGTAGGGAACCTTGGGACATGCTTTATTTAGCCCAGTGTAGTCTACACACATCCTCCACCTCCCACCTTTTTTCTTTACAAGTACAGGGTTAGCTAACCATTTTGGATGGAATACCTATTTGATGAACCCTGCAACCATTAGCTTGTGGACCTCCTCGCCTATGGCTCTGCGCTTTTCTTCAGCAAAATGGCGCATGTGATGTTTCATGGGTCGGGCTCCGGCTCGGATGTCCAGTGAGTGCTCGGCGACATCCCTCGGTATGCCTGGCATGTCCGAGGGACTCCACGCAAAAATTTTGGCGTTTGCGCGGAGAAAGTCGACGAGCACTGGTTCCTATTTGGGGTCGAGCTCAGAGCCGATCCTGACTTTCTTGCTGGCGTCGTTGCTGGGGTCGAGAGAGACAGATTTGACTGCCTCGGCTGGCTCGAAGTTGCCGGCGTGCCGCTTCGCGTCGGGCGCCTCTTTGGAGAGGCAATCCAGGTCGGCGATGAGGGCTTCGGACTCAGCGAGGGCTTCAGTGTACTTCACGCATTCCACGTCGCACTCATAAGCGTGGCGGTACGTGGGTCCGACGGTGATGACTCCCTTGGGGCCAGGCATCTTGAGCTTGAGGTAAGTGTAGTTGGGGACGACCATGAACTTGGCGTAGCATGGTCTTCCCAACACCGCGTGATAGGTTCCTCGAAACCCGACTACCTCGAAGGTGAGGGTTTCCTTTCAGAAGTTGGAGGGAGTTCCGAAGCAGATGGGCAAGTCAATCTGTCCGAGGGGCAGGATACGCTTTCCGAGTGCAATCCCGTGGAAGGGTGCTGCACCAGCCTGGATCTCGGACCGCTCAACCCCCAAAAGCTCTAGGGTCTCGGCGTAGATGATGTTGAGGTTGCTGCCTCCGTCCATGAGGACCTTGGAGAGCCTAACGTTGCCGATGATTTGGTCGACGACAAGCGGGTATCTTCCTGAGCTCGGTACGTAGTCGGGGTGGTCGCCTTGCTCGAAGGTAATGGGCTTGTCGGACCAGTCTAGGTAGACTGGCATTGCTACCTTCACCGAGCAGACCTCTCGGCGCTCTTGCTTGCGGTGTCGAGCCGAGGCATCCGCCATTTGCCCACCATAGATCATGAAGCAGTTGTGGACCTCTGGGAACTCTTCTTCTCTGTCGCCTCCCTTCTTGTTGTTGCCTTGGTCCTTGCCGTCCTCCGCCGAGGGTCCAGCCTTATTGAAGTAACGCCGGAGCATGTTGCACTCTTCAAGGGTGTGCTTGACAGGACCCCTGTGATAGGGGCACGACTCCTTGAGCATCATGTCGAACACGTTGGCCCCTCTGGGAGGCTTCCGAGGATTCCTGTGCTTGGCAGCAGCGACGAGATCCGCGTCAACGGCGTTGCGTTTTGCTTGCGCCTTCTTCCTGGTCTTCTTCTTTGCGCCACGCTGGACGGATGCCTCGGGGTCGTCTTCCTTCTGCCTTCCCTGAGGCTGCTTGTCCTTCCAGAAGATGGCTTCGACCGCTTCCTGACTATAGGCGAACTTGGTGGCTATGTCCATCAATTCGCTCGCCTTGGTGGGTGTCTTGCGCCCTAGTTTGCTTACCAGGTCCCGGCAAGTGGTGCCGGCGAGGAATGCTCTGATGACGTCCGAGTCAGTGATGTTAGGCAACTCGGTGCACTGCTTTGAAAACCACCGGATGTACTCTCGCAGGGATTCCCCTGGCTGCTGGTGGTAGCTCTGGAGATCCCATGAGTTCCCAGGGCGCACGTATGTACCTTGGAAATTTCCAGCGAAGGCCTTGACTAGGTCGTCCCAGTCGAAGATCTGCGCAGGGGGCAGATGCTCCAGCCAGGCCCGGGCAGCGTCAAAGAGGAAAAGGGGGAGGTTGCAGATGATGAGGTTGTCGTCGTCCGTCCCTCCCAACTGGCATGCCAACCGGTAATCCGTGAGCCACAACTCCAGCCTTGTCTCCCCTGAGTACTTGGTAATGGTAGTCGGGGCCCAGAACTGGGCCGGGAACGGCGCTCATCGTATGGCCCGGCTGAAGACCCACGGACCTGGTGGTTCGGGCGAGGGGCTCCGATCCTCCTCGATGTCGTAGCGTCCCCCGCGTCTGGGGTGGTAGCCTCAGCGCACCTTCTCCTCGAGGCGGGCTCGACGGTCGCGGCGGTGTTGATCGTCACCGAGGCGATCCCGAGCTGCAGGTGTCTCGTCTCTTGTAAGCTCGGTGTGGACCGAGGCCTCGCGCATGTGTCGCGAGGACGCTACGTGATGCACCGAGGGGCACCCTCGCCTTCGGGAGGCAGAGCTCTCGGCTCGTCAGGCTGCGGCATTTTCCAGGAGGTCCTTGAGTTCGCCCTAGATACGCCACCCCTCGGTGGTAGATGGCTCCGGCATCGTTCGAAGTAACATCGTCGCTACAGCTAGGTTCTGGCTGGCCCCATTGAAGGCCGGGGGCAGCATTGCCCTGGAATCGTCAATAATACGACGCTGGACGTCTCGGGCCCGATGACGCGCTCCTTCGGCGAGCGCTTGGCCTGCCCACTCTTGCTCGAGGTTTTGTCGGAGCTGCACGAGTCGTCCCGTTTCTTCGTCGAGCTTGGCCTGCATCTCGCGGAGTTGCTCGAGCTGTGAGCCCTGACCCCCATGGGGACCTGGGCCATAGCTAGCTCCCGCGGGATCTCAACGTGAGACGCAGGTGCAAGGGCGTCGTCATCCCCTGGCATGCCGGGGTGGTTGTCTCCGTCGTGATCTTCCTGATCGATGTGGAAGCACTCGCGAGTTGGGTCGCAACCCTCGTTGTCGAGGCTGTGGCCATCATCAGAGCAGCCGGAGAGGTAGTGGTCACATGCGGACATGAAGTCACGCATGGCATCGGGATCACGGAGTCCGGAGAAATCCCAACTGACGTCGGGGTCGTCCTCTTCCTCGGAACCCGTGGGTCCGGAGGTTGAGACGGCCGTCAGTCGGTCCCAAGATGACCACATATGATATCCCAGAAGGTCAGGATATGCCCTTACGAAAGCGCTTACCGAAGCGGGGTCGCTTGGTGGGTCGAAGCTGAACCTAAAGGGAACAGGATGGAAAACTGAAGATACCTCTTGGTTGGTGGGCGGCGTCGAAGTTGCATCGGAGGTGGAATGTGTCGTTATCTCAGGTGCGAGACTAATGCCCGACAAGTCCCTCGCAAGGGTGCCGGCGTCATCAGTCCGCCTGGGGCTGGCGTTTTGCTGGGAAGCGACACCCGTCGTTGTCTCAGGTGCGAGGATAACACCCGACATGTCCCCCGCAGGGGTGTCGACGTCATCGACTCGCTCTGGTCTTACAGCCGTCGAGGTGCTGCCTCTTGCCTGGCCATGGTTGCCCCGTCTCCGTCTCCTCCGGCGAGGAGGGTGGTGGGGTTGACTCGGGTGTTCCTCTTCCGCCACGGGGGGATGTCGTCGTCGAGTTCGCTTCCACCGGGCAAGACGACGACCGTCGTTGTTGTCGCGCTGCGGGGGGAGGAGTACCATGTCATAGCTACCGTCGGGGGACATGAACTCGAGACTCCCAAAGCGGAGCACCGTCCCGGGCTGAAGAGGCTGCTGAAGATTGTCCATCTGGAACTCAACGGGAAAGTATTGTCAACACACAGCTTCCCCTACCTGGCGCGCCAACTGTCCGCGTTTTGGACCCAGGGGACCCTCAACCGGACCGACTAGTAAATTTTGTGCCGCGTGCCCCTGTCTGTAGCATCCCAAAAATTCAAATCTTGGAAATTTCTCAAACTCGCTCTAAATTCAAAATGAATTTCAAATTTCATTTCAAAATGTTTGTTTGCGAGTTGATATCAACAAAAAAATTATAGTGGTCTATATTCTCTCTAAAATCTCCTCAAAATATCCTACAAATATTTCCCTAGTGATCACCCTCAAACTCTTTCAGAAATACTGCCCAAATATTCCACCGATATATGTCCAAGTATTTTCTTCCTGAGAAATACCTTCAGAATCATTTTCAAGTCCCTACAAATATTTTCTCCATAACTTTCCCCATGCTCATACGTATATGTATGCCTCCGGTGTCATACGGTGAGCTCTACAAGCTAATTACACTCATATAAGACAAATCCATGCTAATCTCCCACTAATCCTCTCATCCTCCCACTAATCCCCTCATCCCTCCCCCTAATCCCCCCACCATGGCTATAAATAGAGGGGCAAGGGCCTCCTCTCATCCCACCCCAAGCCATTTCATGGCAACTCCCTCCCCCCCACATGCCCACTCCCACTCCACTTCCCACACAAGCACACACTAGCACAAGGATCGTTCGATCGTTCTTCGATCGTTCGTCCACCTGTTCTTAGTTTGTTCGTTCGTTCGTCCGATCGTCCGATCGTTCATGGTTCGTTCGTCCGTTCGTCCGATCGTTCGATCGTTCGTCCGTTCATTCGTCCAAATAATCTTTTTCCTGCCATTATGCTACCGAAATTCCGATCGTTCGTTCATAGTTCCTATTCATCGTTCATCGTCACTATTCATCGTTCATCGTTCGTTCATACGAACTATTCACCATCACTATTCACCGTTACTATTCATCGATCATCTGATTACCCCAAATTTCAACTACTCATCCGTCATGCTGTCCAGTCCACCTAAGACCAGCCAGACCCATATTCCAGTCATACGAACTCCGGTGACTGTGATTTTCCTTCCAGTAGGGAACTTCCCATCTGGTCACCCATCCTAGATTTCTCCAAGTTGAGCACGCTTAACTTTGGGATTCTTTCAAGCCAGACTTCCAAAAAGAAAGGCGAACCATGTTTGTATGGATACGTCTTCAATCCTATAAAACCTGGCCCAAGATACCACAACCCACTTGGACCAGAATACCACAGCATCCCAGCTATTTGGGTCCCGCCTTACTGTTGTCTGATGAGACACATTAGGTAGGAACAGTTCCCACCAACATAAACCTCTGCCCAAGAAAAGCCCAAAAATAATTCCTCGCACCCCGCTCAAAAATACATTTGTATTTTTGATCTTCCAAATATCTCTAAATATTCAAATTCTAGAATATTCCTTTCCTTTCCTTTTTCTCCCTATGATTATAAAATCCAAAACTCCTCCATCCAAACTCAGATTTCAGTCATTCTTGTTTCTAAAACTCTTGTCAAACTATTCCCTATCCAACCATGTCATCCCTTAAGCATGGTTTATATTCCCGAAAACTCCCAAAATACTCTTGTCCCATATTCTGCCTATAACTCTCCTGTCCATGCTAAGTCAGACGATTCTTTCGTCACTATTCTCACCAATAGTGAACTTCACGTAGCTACACCACATACACCCAGCTACCCTCTCCCACTCCACACACTCAACACCCTCAGCCAAGGCAAACACCCCACCCACTCAGTTACTCCACTCTGCCGGCTATACGCATAGTGTCGCTTCGCTTCCAGTCCACCCTCTTGGTAAGCACCTCTGCTCCACCACTAGTAGTACCTCAACACCACATGACACAGATTCTACTCAAGACTCTGCCCATCCATATATCGCTATTCTGATCACTATAATAAATATTTGTTGGTATACTTGCTTGTTTGTATGTTGCTTGTTCATGTTGCATAGTTATCGGAGCGTTCGTGTCGTCTCGTGGAGGCCAGATCTGCAAGTCTACGCCAGGCGGTGGAGCCAGAAGCCAGTTCCGCGAGCTCCCCTTCCCCTTTGCCGGATAAGCACGGCAAGCTCACTGGATCCCTTTGATGCATAAATTACCTGTGCTTTTACAACCACAACCCCCAGTCTGTTATTTTATGCATGATATGATTTTGAGACAAGTTATTATGGCCACCAGTTGCTTGCCGCAATCAATCCTTGATATATTTGTTACAAGTGATTTGAGAAAAGGTGTGAGTTTTCAAAAGAAAATGCTTTTCAAAATGTGTATGATGAAGGGTTTTCACCCTTATCACCTTTGAGTAGGGATGATTAGGGACTCCCTGGTTTAGGGGAGGGCCTAAGGTGGTGGCTCAGCTGGTTTAGGCGTGAGCAGAAGGATTGTCCCCTCATATAAGGACCGGTTTGTCATCCTTCACTACCTGTACTCATGATAAGTACAACCACTCGAGACTGTGTGGGCAGTCACTCAATCTGAACTCGTACGGTCCAACCCCAGGGTTATGAAGGCTAGGGAGCACCAGGAGGATAAGGAGGGGGAATGTTTTGTCCGGTTTGGGCATGGTGGTGGCCTGACTCCTTCCGGTATAACCGTTAAGGTTAGGACGTGCGAGGAAAGAAAGAGATTCGGCATTCGGGTCTCACGACGGTGAGATCGCAGAAACCGAACTAGTGGGTAAAGTGTACACCTCTACGCAGAGTTTCAAACCTATTCGAATAGTCCGTGTCCACTGGTATGGACGAGTCTGGTGTGGTATGGCAATTAGTGTTTTGTTTTCAAAAAAAAGGGTGCGTTTGAGAAAAATGGTTTTTAAAAGTTCCGTCGGTTTAGTCGTGAGCTATGTGTGGACGGGAAGTCCAGTAGCTGTTTTTGAAAATGAAAACCAGTGGGAAACTGTTGAGATACCTGGATGGTTTAGTCCAGGGTATTTTATTCTATATTGACAAACTTCCTGCTCCTTTTGGAGATGATGCGCTTTGCAAAATGCAAAATGTTTTACAAAATAACCCTGCATCAAATATTGTTGTTTCTGCAAAATATCCTGAGCTCCACATATTCCATGCATTATATCTGATTTCCCCATTCCGCGGGTGAAGGTGGGCTGCTGAGTACGTTTGTACTCACCCTTGCTTATTTGTTGTTTTTCAGAAAAAGGAGATCGGGTAAGAGTTACGACTGTTCCCAACTTTGCCTGTGGCTTTTGGACCGTTGATTTGCTTCGCTGCGTATATCGGGCTGCTTCAGCCCCACTCTTATGATATGTCCCGAGTTGTGGACCAACTCTTAAAGTTGATCGCCACCTTTATAGGTTGGTCTCGTTTAAGCAGATCTGAAATCATCTGTTGTATAAATGTGTTTACTAGCCTCCTGAGACTAGTAATTGTATCACATTTGAGTCCCAGAGGATTGGGGCGCTTCAGGTGGTATCAGAGCTGTTAGGTTGGCCGCAGGACGTAACCCTCAGCGTGATCCAAAAGTTTTTGAGTCAAAACTATTTTCTTAAAAAAATCTTGCTCTCATCCCTTCATTTCAAAAATGTTTTCTCCCTTTCCTTCTCTCAGAAGTCAGATGGAGGTTCGCTGCCAAACCAGCTTTTGCCAGAATGAAGATGGTTTTCCCAAGTTGCTGAAAGCATGCACAGTCTGCCTCGGAATCAGGAGCCAGCCAGAGTGTGATGGTCGTGAATTCATCGAGCATGGCACAGAGAAGTGTGTCGTGACTGTATACATTGGATCCAGTCCGCACCATGTGGAATGGAGTGTCACTGTTGCTAGGCACAGATTCAAAGACACCTGCCAAGTCGTCGCTCGCAAGGCATTGAGGACCCTGTGTCAACTGTATGAAGAAGAAGTGGCCGACAGACCGCTCAGATTCTTTCCACCCCTTCAGAGAGACCGTCCCATTTGGATGGTCAAGATGCGTGCATTGGAAGGTCAGCAACTGCTTGAGGACGACCCCTCAGTCGTGTACCTCACTGCCTACCTGCTCACCCTGGATGCACAATATGATTTCTTGGCTCGACACCACTGTCAGATGATTGCCCGAGCAGAAGATGCAGAGAAGCGCAACCGTCAGCTCCATGTGGGTCTCACCTCAGCTCAAGCCCATGTAGCTGCATTGGAAAGTCATGAAGCCATTGCTGTTGAAGCCCTAAAGCAAGCTAAGGATGAGCACGTCTAGAAGTTGATGGAGGCCTACTTGGTAACCCATAACCAACGTAGAGCCCTGCGGATCCAAGAGCCCGCTTCATCTAACCCTGTTCAACCCATCATAGCTGAAGACCCCCAGATTCTTAAAGGTCACTTGGTCTCTATCAGAGGAGAGAAGAAGACTTGGGAACTCCCGGAAGGAGCCATAGTCTTAGAAGGAATTCCAGTCTCCCCAAAGGCTTTGGATAAGCAAGATCACCCTGAATCCTCCCAAGATCCCCCGCTAGAGTTGTTTGAGCCCCTCACCATGAAGAAGATTCTAGCACCGTCCCGTGAGATCAAGGAAGAAGCTGCAAGCACCCCGCCAGCACCACTGCCCTCTGAGGAGCTACAAGAGCCTGTCCCGCTTCCAGAAGAGTTCGACCCCGTGTTGCCATCTCAGTCACCGCCAGAAGAAGTCATCAACATCAGCTCCCTCTTAACCCATCCAGGAGATGCCTCAGATTGAAGTTGTGCGCCAGCCTTGCTAGAAGAGAAGCTGTCTCGTCTGAAGTTAGTTATGCCCAGTCCTCTGCATGCATTGGGTAGTGAAGTTTTTCTTCACTTTGGCTAGAGCCCTGCATGTATGAGAGGTAATCGTGTAGCCCCGTGTTTTGAAAAACTCTAATTGTGTGGCCCCCTAGGGCATTTCAAAATGAATTTCGCTTGATGTTTTCTCCCCTTTTGAGTGCATATGTGATGCTTTAACGTTAGTGCTCATAAGTTGCATTTAGCATAGTTCTCAATTCAGGAGCCAAGCAATAGTAGTTATGCTTAGCCCCCGAATCTGAGTAGTTCGTGCTTTGGAAAAACTCTATTCTTCCCTTATTCAAAACATTTGATTTGTTTGTGCTTATCATTGGTGAGCTTGTGTGTTTTCTTTTTGTTTTTCTTAAAAAGGTTTTCTCTAAAAACATAGATAACAAATTAGAGCTAATCCTCACCTTATGCTTCCATTCTCATCTTAACCCATCTCAAGAGAAAAGTGCCTTACCCAAGAAGATACTGAGAAGCTTACCCTTGAAGCCTGGAATAAGCTACAAAAGGAACCTATCCAGCCGCTCAGTCAAAAGGACCGATCGTGAGAATCAAAGCACCGCCCCTGAGTCAAAGTAAACAGAAAAAGAGGACAAAAGGAGTTATTACCATACAGAGAGGCAAAGATTCTGGGAGCCAGACACCACAAATATTAGGGTCATTGACCCCACCACTCACCCGTGCTCCCCCCACGCATGCCCTGCCTCCAACCACCGCCCCACGCCCCCTTTGCAGCGCACTACCGCCACCCATGCCCCCTTTGCAACGCACTACCGCCACCCACGCCCCCTTTTGTAGCACACCCACCACCATCGTCGCCGGCAACAGGCCCCCTTCCCCTTGTCGCACCTGCTGCCTCGTATCACCTGCTCCATCACTACCACTCCTCACCCCCCCCCCCCCCCCCCGAGCACCCCCCACTCGCCTATAAAACCCCCACCAGCTCCCTCAGTTCCTATTCCGCTGAAAGCAAAACACTCCCGATAAAATACCCTCTGCCAAATTGCAAGCAACTCCATTTTCCACTCCCTCGCCCCTAAGATCATAATGCTTGATGATTCTTGGGTTGAAGACTATTGTACATGGTTCACAATCTTTGGTTTCCTCCTCTGTATGATGGTAATACTCATCGATAGAATCCTCCAGTGGGAAGAGCAAAGAGAAAGAAAGAGGCAATAAGAAGAGAAAAGAAAAAGCGAAGAGAAGATAAGAAGAAGGTTCTCCCAGAATCAACCCTATGCCAGTCATCTCTCAGCAGTCTGCTCAAGCAGCAGTAGAAGAAGGCCCCGTAACACCCTTGTTATGTGGTACTTCAAGGAGTTCAAATCCCCGAGATTCAAGAGTTCTACCCTCATTCTTTTTAAGTGGGGTAGTGTTCCAGCAAGGTTCCTGCTATGGAGAAGAAGAAGAAGGCCTGTAGCAAGCTTGTGGAAGACCAGATCATCGAAGCTTATAAGTTTCTGGATGAGAAGTGGTCACCCAAGTTCCGTTGATGAAGCACCAGAAGACTAATCAAGGAAGGAATCCATGTGGAAGTTCGCAAGAGGAAGGTTTGTGTGTTGGCATCGATGCTTCTTCAATAAGCTAGCTGCCAAGCGAAACCTAGAAGCCTGAAGATGATCTTGAGTAGCCAGAATCAGCGTTTGCAATCGTCAACCAGATGCTCCTCAAGGCCAGATCTTGTTGAAGTTCCATCTCCTCGAAGAGTTGCAAAGTGAAGATATGTAGCTGAAGTAAAGCTATACCCATAACCCTTCTAAGCCGAATCTCGAGGATGAGATTCCTTTTAAGTGGGGTAGATTTGTAGCATCCCAAAAATTCAAATCTTGGAAATTTCTCAAACTCGCTCTAAATTCAAAATGAATTTCAAATTTCATTTCAAAATGTTTGTTTGCGAGTTGATATCAACAAATAAAATTATAGTGGTCTATATTCTCTCTAAAATCTCCTCAAAATATCCTACAAATATTTCCCCAGTGATCACCCTCAAACTCTTTCAGAAATACTGCCCAAATATTCCACCGATATATGTCCAAGTATTTTCTTCCTGAGAAATACCTTCAGAATCATTTTTCAAGTCCCTACAAATATTTTCTCCATAACTTTTCTCATGCTCATACGTATATGTATGCCTCCAGTGTCACACGGTGAGCTCTACAAGCTAATTACACTCATATAAGACAAATCCATGCTAATCTCCCACTAATCCTCTCATCCTCCCACTAATCCCCTCATCCCTCCCCCTAATCCCCCACCATGGCTATAAATAGAGGGGCAAGGGCCTCCTCTCATCCCACCCAAGCCATTTCATGGCAACTCCCTCCCCCCCCCCACACGCCCACTCCCACTCCACTTCCCACACAAGCACACACTAGCACAAGGATCGTTCGGTCGTTCTTCGATCGTTCGTCCACCTGTTCTTAGTTTGTTTGTTCGTTCGTCCGATCGTTCATGGTTCGTTCGTCCGTTCGTCCGATCGTTCGATCGTTCGTCCGTTTGTTCGTCCAAATAATCTTTTTCCTGCCATTATGCTACCGAAATTCCGATCGTTCGTTCGTTCGATCATTCGATCATTCATCGTTCGTTCATAGTTCCTATTCATCGTTCATTGTCACTATTCATCGTTCATCGTTCGTTCATACGAACTATTCACCATCACTATTCACCATTACTATTCATCGATCATCTGATTACCCCAAATTTCAACTACTCATCTGTCATGCTGTCCAGTCCACCTAAGACCAGCTAGACCCATATTCCAGTCATACGAACTCTGGTGACTGTGATTTTCCTTCCAGTAGAGAACTTCCCATCTGGTCACCCATCCCAGCTTTCTCCAAGTTGAGCACGTTTAACTTTGGGATTCTTTCAAGCCAGACTTCCAAAAAGAAAGGCGAACCATGTTTGTATGGATACGTCTTCAATCCTATAAAACCTGGCCCAAGATACCACAACCCACTTGGACCAGAATACCACAGCATCCCAGCTATTTGGGTCCCGCCTTAATGTTGTCTGATGAGACACAGTAGGTAGGAACAGTTCCCACCAACATAAACCTCTGCCCAAGAAAAGCCCAAAAATAATTCCTCGCACCCCGCTCAAAAATACATTTCCAAATATCTCTAAATATTCAAATTCTAGAATATTCCTTTTCTTTTCTTTTTCTCCCTATGATTATAAAATCCAAAACTCCTCCATCCAAACTCAGATTTTAGTCATTCTTGTTTCTAAAACTCTTGTCAAACTATTCCCTATCCAACCATGTCATCCCTTAAGCATGGTTTATATTCCAGAAAACTCCCAAAATACTCTTGTCCCATATTCTGCCTATAACTCTCCTTGATATATTTGTTACAAGTGATTTGAGAAAAGGTGTGAGTTTTCAAAAGAAAATGCTTTTCAAAATGTGTATGATGAAGGGTTTTCACCCTTATCACCTTTGAGTAGGGATGATTAGGGACTCCCTGGTTTAGGGGAGGGCCTAAGGTGGTGGCTCAGCTGGTTTAGGCGTGAGCAGAAGGATTGTCCCCTCATATAAGGATCGGTTTGTCATCCTTCACTACCTGTACTCATGATAAGTACAACCACTCGAGACTGTGTGGGCAGTCACTCAATCTGAACTCGTACGGTCCAACCCCAGGGTTATGAAGGCTGGGGAGCACCGGGAGGATAAGGAGGGGGGATGTTTTGTCCGTTTTGGGCATGGCGGTGGCCTGACTCCTTCCGGTATAACCGTTAAGGTTAGGACGTGCGAGAAAAGAAAGAGATTCGACATTCGGGTCTCACGATGGTGATATCGCAGAAACCGGACTAGTGGGTAAAGTGTACACCTCTGCGCAGAGTTTCAAACCTATTCGAATAGTCCGTGTCCACTGGTATGGACGAGTCTGGTGTGGTATGGCAATTAGTGTTTTGTTTTCAAAAAAAGTGCGTTTGAGAAAAATGGTTTTTAAAAGGTCCGGCGGTTTAGCCGTGAGCTATGGTGGACGGGAAGTCCAGTAGCTGTTTTTGAAAATGAAAACCAGTGGGAAACTGCTGAGATACCTAGATGGTTTAGTCCAGGGTATTTTATTCTATATTGAAAAACTTCCTGCTCCTTTTGGAGAGGATGCGCTTTGCAAAATACAAAATGTTTTACAAAATAACCCTGCATCAAATATTGCTGTTTCTGCAAAATATCCTGAGCTCCACATATTTCATGCATTATATCTGATTTCCCCATTCCGCGGGTGAAGGTGGGCTGCTGAGTACATTTGTACTCACCCTTGCTTATTTGTTGTTTTCAGAAAAAGGAGACCGGGTAAGAGTTACGACTGTTCCCAACCTTGCCTGTGGCTGTTGGACCGCTGATTTGCTTCGCTGCGTATATCGGGCTGCTTCAGCCCCACTCTGATGATATGTCCCGAGTTGTGGACCAACTCTTAAAGTTGATCGCCACCTTTATAGGTTGGTCTCGTTTAAGCAGATCTAAAATCATCTGTTGTATAAATGTGTTTACTAGCCTCCTGGGACTAGTAATTGTATCACATTTGAGTCCCAGAGGATTGGGGCGCTTCACTGTCCAGATGGGTTGATGCAAGATAGAACACAAGAGGAGGGATGAGGTTTATATTATCTTGCACCGGGGGTGCTTGCAGTAGGGGTTATAAGCTTCGCGAGAGAGGGAACGGGTCCTAGGCCTCCTGAGGAGTCTAGTGTTGCGGAGTGGAGCTCGATGTTTGAGTGAGTCCGTCTCCGTTGTCCTTGCTGCCTGTGCTCTCCTATCCCCCCTGAGAAGGCCCTGGGCATCCCCTTTTATAGATACAAGGGGATGGTCCAGCTGTACATATAGGGGTGTTGCTATGTGCTAACGTGGCCGGCGGAGGAGTGCTTGAGCCCTGTATGAAGCGTAGCTGGCGGTGCGGCCCTGGGTCCTGCTGACGTTTCTTTGCCTTCGTAGAGAGCTCGAGGGCTATCGACGTCATAGACGCACGCGGGGAGCCATCATTACCTGTGGCCGGAGTAATCTAGATGTGACTCTGGTCTTGTTCCTTCGTAGCCTGAGGCAGCTAGCTAGAGGTAGGGTAATGATGTATCCCCTGTAGCGTAGTCGGTCTGAGGCCGAGGTTGGGCGAGGCGGAGACCTCCTCCCGAGGCCGAGGCTGAGGCCGAGGTCGGGGTCGGGGTCGGGCGAGGCGGAGACCTTCTCCCGAGGCTGAGGCTGAGGCCGAGGTCGGGGTCGGGCGAGGCAGAGACCTTCTCCCAAGGCCGAGGCCTAGGGTTGGGCGAGGCCGAGGCCAAGGCCGAACTCGGGAAAGGCGGTGACTCACTGTTGTTAGTCTTTCCCTGGTGGTTGGCACAGTAGTCAGAACGGGGTAAATAGTGTTGTTTTCCTGTCAGAACAATCAGTAAAGGGGCGAAGTGACTGCGGTCACTTCGACCTTGCCAACTGAGGCGCGCGTGTCAGGATAAGGTGTCAGGTGATCCCTGCATTAAATGCGCATGCGATACGGTCGGTGGTAAGGTGATTTGCCTGAGGTTGCTATACGACAAAGTCTGCCCGAGCTTAGCCTCGGACGAGCTGGGGGTGCGCCCGCTGCCTGAGGGGCCCTCGGGCGAGGCGTGAATCCGTCCGGGACAACTGTTCTTGCCCGAGGCCAGGCTCGGGCGAGACGAGATCGCGTCCCTTGGTAGATGAGGCTTTAACTTTGCGCTGTGCTTACCATCCTTTACGGTCTGTTTTGAAGATATTTTCCAGCTATGCTTAGGAGTATTGGGGGTACCCCTAATTACGGTACCCGACAGATTTTATGTATCAATAACATATATTTATATACTGTAATTTATAACACGTTCTTCGGCTCGCTATCCTCTCGAAAACATACAAGGGCTACATTTCATTGTATTTAAGAGAAAGGAATCAGTCCCATACAACTTCATCCCTTCATTTTGGACCGAGTCATGAGAGCATCTCCAACGGTACCTTAAATCAGTATCTTATCTTGAAATATAGAGCTTAACTCATAAAAACCGCTCCAACATTATCATGTTTTACAAATTTTTATAAGAAAATATAGGACACACAATGAAGTGACCTAAATATACTACACCTCATATTAGTGCCATTTTCTTGTTTTTACTCCATTCTAAAGAGTTCGTTTTCCTAATTATGTAACTTACTTTCTAAAATACCTGATTTAGGGCTTAATTATTGGAACAAAATTTATTTGTAGTGCCCTAAACACATTAAATAATGTAGTATTTTAATTTTGGGACACTATTTTGAGGTACTTAAATAATGTAGTCTTTTAATTTTTAGGATACTATTTTAAGACACTTTGTTGGAGATGCTCTCAGGGGTATCAAATAAAAAAACATAAGTTTTACGGGAGAAAAATAGGAAGGGTGAGACCTGAATAACAGCCCTTAGGCTTGGCTGGAATCCCTCAAACAGGCTTGCATTGTGGTGTTTTCAAAAACTTCATGCGCCCAAAATGACAGAATGCATTCCTTTTCGTTTTTCCGGTAGTAGCGATTTACAGTGGGAAATAATGTCGATAGTAGCACAGGATGGGTGGAGACAATGTCAGGGCTAGGATGAGCACTTGAATAGCAAGCAGATTCTTGCCCCTCTAGTCATATTCTCCCATGTATGTCCTCAAGTCTTAGAGTTATAGGTGTACATTCGGGCCGCCCGGCTTGACCCGATCCAAGCTCAAAAAGGCCCGGCACGTTTAATTTCAGGCTGGCCCGGTGTTGGGGGCCTTCGGTTTCCGAAGGTTCTTAAAAACATGATTTGATAATGTTTTCCAAGTGAAATATGTGAACATGTATCTTCAGATCCGGATCATGAGCATACAAAGCATGGTTAGGACGAAGCCTGAGCGAGACGAATGGTGATTATGACGAAGGACAAGGTGATCACGAAGCTGTACACAGGAAAGCTTCGGCATGACAGTAGAAAAGGAGAACCGACTTAAAGATGAAAAGACAAATTAGACCTCGAAGGATTACTATAGTGTTATTGGCAAATATAAAGGGCATGAATGTAATTTTACATGGGCTGCGTCCCTTGCCTATAAATAGATGAACAATATTCCCGTACTGTTCACGCTGACTCAGCATTCGCTTTCCGCATCACGTCTGTACCTTTACTTTCCGTCAATCCGAAGGTACATGTATAATTTGTTATTTTGAATATGATAATGCAAATAAATATAAGTTGATAATAATATCTAAATTATTCTTTGTATCTGGTATATGAATTCTTCTTTATTGTCTGTCAAACTTATGAAAGTTTTTTCCTTCATAACCTTCGTCCGGAATTCATTATGTCCGAAGGGATATAATGTCTTCAAGGATGAAGGACTTTAATATTTAACACTTTTTATGGTGCCTTATTCTTAACTCTTAGCATTTGAGAACAAGTCCCCAACACCCGGCCTAGTATTAAATTCGGGCCGACCCCTCGGCCCACGGCCTGACCCGTATTCAGCTAAACGTGCCGGGCTTTAAACGGGCGGCCCAAAAATAGTAAAGGCCCGAAATACACATTTGGGCCCGAAATACAAAATCGAGCCCAGAATACATAATTGAGCCCAGAATACAGAATCGAGCCTGAAATACACTAAAGCCTAAAATTGGAAACATACAATCAAATATGATCAGCAAACCAACAAAATAGAAGACAAACAATTTTTGACCAAAACAAACTTAATATTATTAGAGCTGTGCAATGGCTGCCTCATTAAAAAATCCTTTGGTAAGAAGGGGAAAAGAGTGCAGCTAGCTCTAGATGCAGTTCAATAGTTCATAAGTTCAAAGTTCATTGTCCAAGTACATAACAAAAGTAAAATTACATCACAAGAAACATCTAACTACGACCAACGCCAGCTTCGCGTTCTTTATCCAAGTACATATTCTTGTAGTGTTCTTCCATGTCGTTGTTTGCAATGTTGTGCTGCTCCCGACTCTCTCCTAGCTGCCAATCCTTTAAGCAAGTTAGAATCTCCACCATTTCACTTGTTAGAGACCGCCTTCTCTCCTTAATCAACCTGCCAGCAAGACTAAAAACAGACTCGGAACTGATAGTTGAAACAGGAACAGCTAAAACATCCTTAGCCAAAAGAGACATGATAGGATAATTAGATTTATGCTCATGCCACCAACTTAGAATATCAAATCCATCATCAAAGACAGTGGTTGGGTCACTATCTAAGTACATTGCTGTCGGGGACCATAATTAGGGGTACCCTCAAGACGCCTAATTCTCAGCTGGTAACCCCCATCAGCATAAAGCTGCAAAGGCCTGATGGGCATGATTAAGTCAGGGATCAGTCCACACGAGTGACTCGATCACGCTTCACCCGAGCCTAGCCTCGGCCGAAGGCAGCCGACCTCGAGAGACTTCCGTCTCGCCCGAGGCCCCCTTTTTATGGCGGACACATCACCGGCTCGCCCAAGGCCTTGGCTTCGCTCAGAAGCAACCTTGACTAAATCACCACACCGACTGACCAAATTGCAGGGGCATTTAACGCACAGGAGGCCTGACACCTCTATCCTGACACGCGCCTCCGGCAGAGCCGAGGTGACCGCCGTCACTCCACCGCTCCACTGGCCAGTCTGACAGAAGGACAGCGCCGCCTGCGCCACTCCGACTGCAGCGCCACTCGACAGAGTAAAGTCTGACAGGCAGTCAGGCCTCGACAAAGACCCGGAAGACGGCGAACTCCGCTCCGCCCGACCCCAGGGCTCGGACTCGGGCTAAGACCCGGAAGACGGCGAACTCCGCTCCGCCCGACCCCAGGGCTCGGACTCGGGCTAAGACCCGGAAGACGGCGAACTCCGCTCCGCCCGACCCCAGGGCTCGGACTCGGGCTAAGACCCGGAAGACGGCGAACTCCGCTCCGCCCGACCCCAGGGCTCGGACTCGGGCTAAGACCCGGAAGACGACGAAACTCCGCCTCGCCCGACCCCAGGGCTCGGACTCCGCCCTGGCCTCGGCCGAACGACTTCCGCCTCGCCCGACCCCTTGGCTCGGGCTCGGCCACGGCAACAGAAGGCAGACTCAACCTCGGCTTCGGAGGAAACCCCACGTCGCCCTGCCTAGAGCACAGACCGCCACGTCAACAGGAGGCGCCATCATCATCCTACCCCGAATCGACTCGGGTCACGGAGAACAAGACCGACGTCTCGTCCGGCCAGCTCCGCCAGAGGGGCAATGATGGCGCTCCACAAGCTCTATGACGACGGCGGCCCCCAGCTCTCTTACGGAAGCAGGACAACGTCAGCAGGGACTCGACCGCCCCAACAGCTGTCCCTCCATCAGGCTCCGCCGCACCTCCGATAGCCACGACATCACGCCAGCAGGATGCCCAGATCTCTCCGGCTGCCACATCGGCATGTACCTAGGGCGCTAGCTCTCCCTCCGCTAGACACGTAGCACTCTGCTACATCCCCATTGTACACCTGGATCCTCTCCTTACGACTATAAAAGGAAGGACCAGGGCCTTCTCAGAGAAGGTTGGCCGCGCGGGACCGAGGACGGGACAGGCGCTCTCTTGGGGCCGCTCGCTTCCCTCACCCGCGTGGACGCTTGTAACCCCCCTACTGCAAGCGCACCTGACCTGGGCGCGGGACGAACACGAAGGCCGCGGGACTTCCACCTCTCTCACGCTCGGCTCCGACCGCCTCGCCTCTCCCCCCTCCGCGCTCGCCCACGCGCTCGACCCATCTGGGCTGGGGCACGCAGCACACTCACTCGTCGGCTTAGGGACCCCCCTGTCTCGAAACGCCGACAGTTGGCGCGCCAGGTAGGGGCACGCTGCGTGCTGACGAACAGCTCCCCGTCAAGCTCCAGATGGGCAGTCTCCAGCAACCTCTCCGGCCCGGGACGGTGCTTCGTTTCGGGACTCTTAAGTTCATGTCCTTCGACGGCAGCTACGACATGACACTTCTTCCACCGCCGCGCGACTACGACAATGGCGGCCGACAACCCGCCCTCCGGCGGTGGAATCGACGACGTCTTCCCCGCGTGGTGGAAGAGCGATATTCGGGCTCGCTCCGTTCTCTCCCCCGCCAACGGAGGAGGAGGCGGGGCCGTCAAGGCCAGACGGGAGGCCGCGCTTCGTCAGCCGTCGAGTGGATCGACGCCCCCGACGCCCCGACGCCCCGACGGAAGGCACGCCGGACATCGACCTCGCGTTCAAGACGGAGGCAAGCGCCGTCCCCCCGCGGCACGATGACCCCGAGCAAGAAGACGACGCCGGCGCGCTCGCGGAAAGCCTGCAGGACGTCGCCCTCGAACCAGAGATGACGGCGCAACCAGTCCCCGATGTGACTACGTCGCTCCTCGTCGACCAAAAGGTAACGACTAACTCCCATCTTGCGTCATTTCGACTCGGCCTCAACCCGCCAAACGACCTCGTTTTGGCGGGCGCCCTCATTGAGGCGAGTGCAACCCCACTGAGGTTCTGTATGCGGTCGCCTTGGGACCGACTGACGGACGTCTCGACCTACGGGCCCTCTGGGTCCGAGGAAGATGACGATCCCAGCATCGGTTGGGATTTCTCCGGACTTGGCAACCCCAGTGCCGTGCGGGACTTCATGACCGCATGTGACTACTGTCTGTCCGACTATTCCGATGGAAGCCGCAGCCTTGGCGACGAGAGCTGCGGCCCAAGCCGCGAATGTTTCCACGTCGAGCTAGGGGATCCCACCGAAGGCAACCACCTTGGCATGCCGGAGGATGGTGATCTCCCTAGGCCGGCGCCTCGCGCCGACATCCCGCGGGAGCTAGCTGTGGTCCCCGCTCCGGCGGGGGGTTACGACCCACAACTCGAGCAAGTCCACGAGGCGCAGGCCAGGCTCAACGAGGGAACAGGAGCGCTTGAGCCGATCCGTCGAGACGTCGGACAGGCATGGGTGGGCCAACCCCTGGCCGGAGAAATACGTCATCTGCCCCAAGGTCTCCAGCACCGCGTCGCCAACGACGTCAGGATCAGGCCGCCGCCCGCATCCAGCGGGGTCGGTCAGAACCTGGCAACTGCAGCAATGCTCATCCGCGCGATGCCGGAGCCGTCAACCACCGAGGGTCGGCGAATCCAGGGAGAACTCAAGAATCTCCTGGAAGGCGCTGCGGCCCGGCGGGCCGAGAGCACTGCATCCCGGAGGCAAGGATATCCCTCGGAACCTCATGCCGCGACTTCCCGATTCATGCGGGAAGCCTCGGTCTACACCGGGCGCACGCGCAACACCGCGCCTGCGGCCCCGGGCCACCTCGGCAACGAGCACCATCGACGCGACCGTCGGGCTCACCTCGACGAAAGGGTGCGCCGAGGCTACCACCCCAGGCGTGGGGGACGCTACGACAGCGGGGAGGATCGGAGTCCTTCGCACGAGCCACCCGGTCCGCAGGCTTTCAGTCGGGCCATCCGACGGGCGCCATTCCCGACCCGGTTCCGACCCCCGACTACTATCACAAAATACTCGGGGGAAACGAGACCGGAACTGTGGCTCGCGGACTACCGCCTTGCCTGCCAACTGGGTGGAACGGACGACGACAACCTCGTCATCCGCAACCTCCCCCTGTTCCTCTCCGACACTGCTCGCGCCTGGTTGGAGCACCTGCCTCCGGGGCAGATTTCCAACTGGGACGACTTGGTCCAAGCCTTCGCTGGCAATTTCCAGGGCACATACGTGCGCCCCGGGAACTCCTGGGACCTTCGAAGCTGCCGGCAACAGCCGGGGGAGTCGCTCCGGGACTACATCCGGCGATTCTCGAAGCAGCGCACCGAGCTGCCCAACATCACCGACTCGGATGTCATCGGCGCGTTCCTCGCCGGCACCACATGCCGCGACCTGGTGAGCAAGCTGGGTCGCAAAACCCCCACCAGGGCGAGCGAGCTGATGGACATCGCCACCAAGTTCGCCTCTGGCCAGGAGGCGGTCGAGGCTATCTTTCGAAAGGACAAGCAGCCCCAGGGCCGCCCGTCGGAAGAAGCTCCCGAGGCGTCTGCTCCGCGCGGCGCCAAGAAGAAAGGCAAGAAGAAGTCGCAATCGAAACGCGACGCCGCAGACGCGGACCTTGTCGCCGCCGCCGAGTATAAGAACCCTCGGAAGCCCCCCGGAGGTGCAAACCTCTTCGACAAGATGCTCAAGGAGCCGTGCCCCTACCATCAGGGGCCCGTCAAGCACACCCTCGAGGAGTGCGTTATGCTTCGGCGTCATTTCCACAGGGCCGGGCCACCCGCCGAGGGTGGCAGGGCCCACGACGACGACAAGAACGAAGAACACCCAGCAGGGGGGTTCCTCGAGGTCCGCGACTGCTTCATGATCTATGGAGGGCATGCGGCGAATACCTCGGCTCGGCACCGCAAGCAAGAGCGCCGGGAGGTCTGCTCGGTGAAGGTGGCGGCGCCAGTCTACCTAGACTGGTCCGACAAGCCCATCACTTTCGACCGGGCCGACCACCCCGACCATGTGCCGAGCCCGGGGAAATACCCGCTCGTCGTCGACCCCGTTGTCGGCGATGTCAGGCTCACCAAGGTCCTGATGGACGGGGGCACCTGCCTCAACATCATCTACGCCGAGACCCTCAAGCTTCTGCGCGTCGATCCGTCCTCCGTCCGAGCAGGCGCTGCGCCCTTCCACGGGATCATCCCTGGGAAGCGCGTCCAGCCCCTCGGGCGACTCGACCTCCCAGTCTGCTTCGGGGCACCCTCCAACTTCCGAAGGGAGACCCTGACGTTCGAAGTGGTCGGGTTCCGAGGAACCTACCACGCCGTGTTAGGGAGGCCATGCTACGCGAAGTTCATGGCCGTCCCCAACTACACCTACCTGAAGCTCAAGATGCCGGGCCCCAACGGGGTCATCACCGTCGGCCCCACGTACAAACACGCGTTCGAATGCGACGTGGAGTGCGTGGAGTACGCCGAGGCCCTCGCCGAGTCCGAGGCCCTCATCGCCGACCTGGAGAACCTCTCCAAGGAGGTCCCAGACGTGAAGCGCCATGCCGGCAACTTCAAGCCAGCGGAGACGGTCAAGGCCGTCCCCCTCGACCCCAGCGGCGACACCACCAAGCAGATCCGGATCGGTTCCGGGCTCGACCCCAAATAGGAAGCAGTGCTCGTCGACTTTCTCCGCGCAAACGCCGACGTCTTTGCGTGGAGTCCCTCGGACATGCCCGGCATACCGAGGGATGTCGCCGAGCACTCGCTGGATATTCGGGCCGGAGCCCGACCCGTCAGGCAGCCTCTGCGCCGATTCGACGAGGAGAAGCGCAGAGCGATTGGCGAAGAGATCCACAAGCTAATGGCGGCAGGGTTCATCAAAGAGGTATTCCATCCCGAATGGCTTGCCAACCCTGTGCTTGTGAGGAAGAAAGGGGGGAAATGGCGGATGTGTGTAGACTACACTGGTCTCAACAAAGCATGTCCGAAGGTTCCCTACCCTCTGCCTCGCATCGACCAAATCGTGGATTCCACTGCTGGGTGCGAAACCCTGTCCTTCCTCGATGCCTACTCAGGGTATCACCAGATCCGGATGAAAGAGTCCGACCAGCTCGCGACTTCTTTCATCACGCCGTTCGGCATGTACTGCTACGTCACCATGCCGTTCGGCCTGAGGAATGCAGGCGCGACGTACCAGCGGTGCATGAACCATGTGTTCGGCGAACACATCGGTCGCACAGTCGAGGCCTACGTCGATGACATCGTGGTCAAGACACGGAAGGCTCCCAACCTCCTCTCCGACCTTGAAGTGACATTCCGGTGTCTCAAGGCGAAAGGAGTCAAGCTTAATCCTGAGAAGTGTGTCTTCGGGGTGCCCCGAGGCATGCTCCTAGGGTTCATCGTCTCTGAGCGAGGCATCGAGGCCAACCCGGAGAAGATTGCGGCCATCACCAGCATGGGGCCCATCAAGGACTTAAAAGGGGTACAGAGGGTCATGGGATGCCTCGCGGCCCTGAGCCGCTTCATCTCACGCCTCGGCGAAAGAGGTCTGCCTCTGTACCGCCTCTTAAGGAAGGCCGAGTGTTTCGTTTGGACCCCTGAGGCCGAGGAAGCCCTCGGCAACCTGAAGGCGCTCCTTACAAAGGCGCCAGTCTTGGTGCCGCCGGCGGACGGAGAAACCCTCTTGGTCTACGTCGCCGCGACCACTCAGGTGGTTAGCGCCGCGATTGTGGTCGAAAGGCAGGAGGAAGGGCATACATTGCCCGTTCAGAGGCCGGTCTACTTCATCAGCGAAGTGCTGTCCGAGACTAAGATCCGCTACCCACAAGTTCAAAAGCTGCTGTATGCTGTGATCCTGACGAGGCGGAAGCTACGACACTACTTCGAGTCCCATCCGGTAACTGTGGTGTCATCCTTCCCCCTGGGGGAGATCATCCAGTGCCGAGAGGCCTCGGGCAGGATCGCAAAGTGGGCAGTGGAGATCATGGGCGAAACGATCTCGTTCGCCCCTCGGAAGGCCATCAAGTCCCAAGTGTTGGCGGATTTCGTGGCTGAATGGGTCGATACCCAACTACCAACAACTCCGATCCAACCGGAGCTCTGGACCATGTTTTTCGACGGGTCGCTGATGAAGACGGGGGCCGGTGCGGGCCTGCTCTTCATCTCGCCCCTCGGAAAGCACTTGCGCTACGTGCTGCGCCTCCACTTCCCGGCGTCCAACAATGTGGCCGAGTACGAAGCTCTGGTCAACGGATTGCGGATCGCCATCGAGCTAGGGGTCAGACGCCTCGACGCCCGCGGTGATTCGCAGCTCGTCATCGACCAAGTCATGAAGAACTCCCACTGCCGCGACCCAAAGATGGAGGCCTACTGCGACGAGGTCCGGCGCCTGGAAGACAAGTTCTTCGGGCTCGAGCTCAACCACATCGCTCGGCGCTACAACGAAACCGCAGACGAGCTGGCGAAGATAGCCTCGGGACGAACGACAGTCCCCCCCGGACGTCTTCTCCCGGGATCTGCATCAACCCTCCGTCAAGCTCGACGACGCGCCCGAGCCCGAGGTACCCTCGGCTCAGCCCGAGGTACCCTCGGCTCAGCCCGAGGTACCCTCGGCTCAGCCCGAGGTACCCTCGGCTCAGCCCGAGCCAACCTCGGCCCGGCCCGAGGTACCCTCGGCCCCCGAGGGCGGGGCATTGAACGTCGAGGAAGGGCAGAGCGGGGCCACGCCAGACCAAGATTGGCAGGCCCTGTACCTGCAATATCTCCGTCGAGGAGAGCTACCCCTCGACCAAGTCGAGGCTCGGCGGGTAGCGCGACGCGCCAAGTCATTCGTCTTGCTGGGCGACGAAGAGGAGCTCTACCATCGCAGCCCCTCGGGCATCCTCCAGCGATGCATCTCCATCGCCGAAGGTCGGGAACTGCTGCAAGAAGTACACTCGGGGGCTTGCGGCCACCACGCAGCACCCCGAGCCCTTGTTGGAAATGCTTTCCGGCAAGGCTTCTACTGGCCAACGGCGGTGGCTGACGCCACTAGAATTGTCCGCACCTGCGAAGGGTGCCAATTCTATGCGAAGCGGACACACCTGCCCGCTCAGGCTCTGCAGACAATACCCATCACCTGGCCCTTCGCTGTGTGGGGTCTGGACCTCGTCGGTCCCTTGCAGAAGGCGCCCGGGGGCTACACGCACCTGCTGGTCGCCATCAACAAATTCTCCAAGTGGATCGAGGTCCGACCCCTGAACAGCATCAGGTCCGAGCAGGCGGTGGCATTCTTCACCAACATCATCCATCGCTTCGGGGTCCCGAACTCCATCATCACCGACAACGGCACCCAGTTCACCGGCAAAAAATTCTTGGATTTTTGCGAGGATCACCATATCCGGGTGGACTGGGCCGCCGTGGCTCATCCCATGTCGAATGGGCAAGTAGAGCGTGCCAACGGCATGATTCTACAAGGGCTCAAGCCTCGGATCTACAACAACCTCAACAAGTTCGGCAGGCGATGGATGAAGGAACTCCCCTCGGTGGTCTGGAGCCTAAGGACGACGCCGAGTCGTGCCACGGGCTTCACGCCGTTTTTCCTGGTCTACGGGGCTGAAGCTATCTTGCCCACTGACCTGGAATACGGCTCCCCAAGGGCGAGGGCCTACACCGAACAAAGCAACCAAGCCAGCCGAGAGGAATCACTGGACCAGCTGGAGGAAGCTCGGGACAGGGCTTTGCTACACTCGGCGCGGTATCAACAGTCCCTGCGACGACACCACGCCCGAGGGGTCCGGTCCCGAGAACTCCAGGTGGGCGACCTGGTGCTTCGGCTGCGACAAGACGCCCGAGGGAGGCACAAGCTCACGCCCCCCTGGGAAGGGCCATTCGTCATCGCCAAAGTTCTGAAGCCCGGAACATACAAGTTGGCCAACAATCAAGGCGAGATCTACGGCAACGCTTGGAACATCAAACAGCTACGTCGCTTCTACCCTTAAGATGTTTTCAAGTTGTTCATATACCTCGCACCTACGCAAAGTTTAGTTGTCAAGGAAGGGTCGGCCTAGCCTCGGCAAGGCCCGACCCTCCCTCGGGGGCTAAAAGGGGGGAGACCCCCTCTGCGTCGAATTTTTTCCTCGAAAAAGGACCTCTTTTTAGCAGGATTTCTTCTGTGCTTCTTGACTACTTCGGAAAGCGGATCCTGGAAACGACGAGGTACACGTAAGCAGCCAAGGCTGACCGAGCCGAGGGACTCCTACGCCTCCGGGATACGGATACCTCACTCGTCCCCTTCTGCGATAAGTAACTTGCGCTCGGGTAAAGCGACTCCGTGGACCGAACGAGTCATCACGTTCGGAAGCTTTCCTGCCGAAGCAGTCCTTCAAGCTTTCTCGACTAAGTCGGGGACAGGGCCTCATGGACGGGTGAAAGTACGCGTAAGCGGCAAGGCCGACCGAGCCGAGGGATTCCCACGCCTCTGGGATACGGATACCTCACTCGTCCCTTCCGCGAAAAGCAACTCTCGCTCACACAAACATCCCTGTTACCGACAGAGTCCAGATGCTCGAAACAGGAGGAAAAAGGGCGCAGCTTCGCAAGTGCAGCGAGGGTGTTTTCTTCTGGCCTCGGCGGCCGCAGGAAGCACACGCTACAAGATGATCGGATCCTGCAGGCTCGGGTCTTCACGCCGAAGGGAGCTGTAGCACCCTCGGCATCGACGATGTCTTCAGCAAAGCCCGACCCAGCCTCGGGCGGCGCCGAGGTCCAGGGGCTCCTCCAGGAATCCGGCCCGAGCAGGCGGCTCAACCGGTTACCCCTGGGGCCTCGGGCGACCGGCTTCCAAGGGCGCTAGCCCGATCCGAGGCCTCGACTGATCGACTTTGGCGTCGGCCCCGCTGACGGACAACACGGCTAGGCTCCGGCCAACCAGGTTCCCCATTCTCGAGCCAACTCCGCCTCTGTTCATACTGATATCGCTACCCCCGGCCTCGATCCACCAAAGGGCGGCCGAGGGGTCCCTTCAACTAGGCTAGAGGAGCCTCACGTAACAAGGCCGAACGAGCCGAGGGATTCCTACGCCTCCGGGATACGGATACCTCACCCATCACCTTGACACGGGGCAACTCATGCTTGGTAAAGCGGTTCAGATAATCAAACAGGCGAGACTTAGTGCTCGGAAATGAGGAAAAAACACGGCTCCGTGCCGAAATTACATACACGTTCAGGCCTCGACAGCCACAATGAACGAACTCACTGGCATACGAGATGCCACTACCAACGGAACTCCGGTTCCCCCCTCCGTAGGTACGAACGACCCCACTCCATGGGGAAGGCCTGCGGAGCCACAGAAGACCGATGGCCGGCTCGCCGCCGCCCGTCCTGACTGCGGCAACAGTGGGTCGGCGCTGCTGCGGTCTTGTCCCCGCCCCCGCCGACGCTCGAGGGGCGAGGACAAGCACGCCGGCGCGGTGGCCCGGGGCGCGGGCGGTGGCAGTGATCCCGTCGGTGACGAGGACTTCTCGAGCCGCCTCCGCAGCGGCGCCGACGGCAGGGGGCACCAGCCCCCCGGCAGATCCCCACTCAAATCCTCCCGGACGAGTGGGGGCGCCGGCCACTGCACAAGGCCGCCGTCCCAGTGCAAAAGCAGGACCACCCCAGAACACGAACGCCGCCCTAACGGCGCGCGGAATCCTGGGTGGTCCTCCTATGCACACGATGCGGCGGCCACCCTCCGGCAGGAGGGGCCGCCGGAAGCCCAGCCGACGACTCCGACACGCTGGAGGTGACGACGCCCGCCGTCGTTCAGCCCCTCGTTATCGAAGTCCGCGCCGTCCGCAGGGCCAGCGAGCGCCTCCACCCCCAAACGCCGTGGGAAGGGGCGACCCGCGGACCCGCGCGGAAGGTAGAGCGCCGGCTCGGCATGACTCCCGCCCCAGCGGGGATGATGAACATCCTTGAAGCTGAGGGTGGGACCAAGATTGCAGCCTGGCTTGCTCTTCCCCACCTAGAAACCGGCGGTCACCATCCTGGGTGATCGTCGGCATGGGGGTACGGCCGGGCCGGCTGATGAAAATCCTTGAAGCCGAACGATGGCTGAGAGGTACCAACTCCCATGGAGTCGCGTTCCTCCAACGAGGAGGCGGAAAGGCGGCGGATATCCCCCATCCGGGGGCTTGGAAGACGGGAAGACCCGGCGCTTAAGGGAGGAAGAAGACATGGTTGCCTTACGAAAGGAGCCCCCCTCCTTTTAAAGGCAACTCCCCCTACGTGCGTCCCCAGGCGCCGCGGGCCGAGTCTTCTCCAACACGCTCCAAGGCCCTCCCCTGCGACTCGGGGGCTGGGTCCCGCACGTCATGCAAGCTGGCTCAGGGCAGAAAAAGCCAAACCGCCGCGCATGGTGCGCACGACCGTCCAGCGGTTACAGGCGACCCCCCATTTTCGCCCAGACCAACGGGCGGAAGGGGCGGGCAGCCATGCAGGCGGCATGCAACCGCGCCAGATGGACGCGCTTCTCCGACTTCTGACACGCCAGCCTGGAACCCAGGCCCACGCGTCGAGCAACCGGCGCGCCAGTTGCTGCATGCAAGCAACCGCACCGCCACTTGTGCCACCATCGCGCCTCTTCGGTTGCGAAGCCTATGCCATGACTCGAGGCGACCCAACAGCGCCAGACTGGCGCGTCGGTCAAAGCGACCGAAAGTGGGCCAGCAGTAATAGCGGTGGCAGGCGGGCGGGCGCAGCGGTCGCGTCGTCAGCCAGGCTCACGTCCCATCCTGAGACAGCAAGAGAGCCTCCTCTCACGACGTGAAGACGGTGCACCCGTGACCCGTTCCTCGAACGGATCGCACACGCGTAGCGGCCGCCCCGCCAACCACTCGCCCCCTCGCATTAACTCCGTGGCGGGACACGCGGCGCTTCTGGCAGGAGGAGCGCGCGACGCTTCGCCTACGCCTTAATAACCGCGTCAGAAAAGGTACGCCATGTCGTCCGATTTCGTATCCTTTTCCGTTTTCCTCTTTCTCTATCTCTTGCAACAGGGACCGGGGAAGGGGGATACCCCGAAAGGGATCCTTCTCCGCGAAGGAACCGGGCTCCGAGCCCCCCATTACTGATCAGGGGTTCGAAGGCTGGCCCCCCGAGGGTTCAACAACCGCCTCAGATCGCGTGGGCCCGACACCCACTACTGGTCAGGGGTTCGAAGGCCAGCCCTCCGAAGGGCTCCATGGCCGCCTCAGGCTACTCGGGCTCCGCGCCCATTACTGATCAGGGGTTCAAAGGCTGGCCCCCGAAGGGTTCACAGTCGCCTCAGACACCGAGCGAGGGATGACCAGGGGTACGTTCGATACATAACCGAGGCTCGGGCTGCGCTCCCGAGGTACCCTAGGACATTTCCGAGACCAGCGGGAACGATCTTGTAACGGAATCCCATCGGAGGGAGGCATCGAGCCCTCGGACCCCGTCGCCAGGGGACCGGGTCCGGCAAATCACCCGCAGGTACTTTTGGGCGTGCCTCTGGGCCCCTAGCCGACCCCCAACGAACGGGGCACGGACGTCCACTCGGATTACCCGCTTGCAGCTCACCAGAGACACCATGTTCGGTGCCCATCGAGGGTAACATGGCGCACTCCCCCCTCCTCCTTGCGGAAAGGCGACGTAGGGGCGTATGTAAAAAGCCGAGTCTGTCCCTGATCGTCCTCTCGCCCTGAGCAGAGGCTCGGGGGCTGCTCTCGCAAAAACCGGCTCCGGCCAAATCGTTGACAGCGTCAACATACCAGCCCGAGAGCTTGGGCCCCGACCGTGCACCCGGGCTACGGCCAGTTCGCATGAGGGAACGACCAGACCAGCCGAAGCGTAAAGCGAAGCATTAAGACCTCGAAGGAGTGTAACCACTCCTCCGAGGCCTCGGGGGCTACACCCGGCGGGTGCGCTCGCGCGCACCCGCCGGAACGAAATGCAACCGAGAAAGGCTGGTCCCCTTGCAAAAAAGTGCGACAAAAGCCTCCAAGCGAGTGCTAACACTCCCTTCGAGGCTCGGGGGCTACTGTCGGGGACCATAATTAGGGGTACCCTCAAGACGCCTAATTCTCAGCTGGTAACCCCCATCAGCATAAAGCTGCAAAGGCCTGATGGGCATGATTAAGTCAGGGATCAGTCCACACGAGTGACTCGATCACGCTTCACCCGAGCCTAGCCTCGGCCGAAGGCAGCCGACCTCGAGAGACTTCCGTCTCGCCCGAGGCCCCCTTTTTATGGCGGACACATCACCGGCTCGCCCAAGGCCTTGGCTTCGCTCAGAAGCAACCTTGACTAAATCACCACACCGACTGACCAAATTGCAGGGGCATTTAACGCACAGGAGGCCTGACACCTCTATCCTGACACGCGCCTCCGGCAGAGCCGAGGTGACCGCCGTCACTCCACCGCTCCACTGGCCAGTCTGACAGAAGGACAGCGCCGCCTGCGCCACTCCGACTGCAGCGCCACTCGACAGAGTAAAGTCTGACAGGCAGTCAGGCCTCGACAAAGACCCGGAAGACGACGAACTCCGCTCCGCCCGACCCCAGGGCTCGGACTCGGGCTAAGACCCGGAAGACGGCGAACTCCGCTCCGCCCGACCCCAGGGCTCGGACTCGGGCTAAGACCCGGAAGACGGCGAACTCCGCTCCGCCCGACCCCAGGGCTCGGACTCGGGCTAAGACCCGGAAGACGGCGAACTCCGCTCCGCCCGACCCCAGGGCTCGGACTCGGGCTAAGACCCGGAAGACGACGAAACTCCGCCTCGCCCGACCCCAGGGCTCGGACTCCGCCCTGGCCTCGGCCGAACGACTTCCGCCTCGCCCGACCCCTTGGCTCGGGCTCGGCCACGGCAACAGAAGGCAGACTCAACCTCGGCTTCGGAGGAAACCCCACGTCGCCCTGCCTAGAGCACAGACCGCCACGTCAACAGGAGGCGCCATCATCATCCTACCCCGAATCGACTCGGGTCACGGAGAACAAGACCGGCGTCTCGTCCGGCCAGCTCCGCCAGAGGGGCAATGATGGCGCTCCACAAGCTCTATGACGACGGCGGCCCCCAGCTCTCTTACGGAAGCAGGACAACGTCAGCAGGGACTCGACCGCCCCAACAGCTGTCCCTCCATCAGGCTCCGCCGCACCTCCGATAGCCACGACATCACGCCAGCAGGATGCCCAGATCTCTCTGGCTGCCACATCGGCATGTACCTAGGGCGCTAGCTCTCCCTCCGCTAGACACGTAGCACTCTGCTACATCCCCATTGTACACCTGGATCCTCTCCTTACGACTATAAAAGGAAGGACCAGGGCCTTCTCAGAGAAGGTTGGCCGCGCGGGACCGAGGACGGGACAGGCGCTCTCTTGGGGCCGCTCGCTTCCCTCACCCGCGTGGACGCTTGTAACCCCCCTACTGCAAGCGCACCTGACCTGGGCACGGGACGAACACGAAGGCCGCGGGACTTCCACCTCTCTCACGCTCGGCTCCGGCCGCCTCGCCTCTCCCCCCTCCGCGCTCGCCCACGCGCTCGACCCATCTGGGCTGGGGCACGCAGCACACTCACTCGTCGGCTTAGGGACCCCCTGTCTCGAAACGCCGACAATTGCCAACTCAGAAACTTGGGAGCCAAATGATGAACTCGAAACAGATGCATCACTTACCTCACTTACCTCAGGCGATGCATAAATTTTGCCCCAAGCTGTTTTCTTCCTGCTGGTACTTGTGGTGTGGGTTGGTCTCTGCAATTTGGCGGCATATCTAACCTTCTTACCATTTATGTCCTTGAACAATTGCTCGAAGTCATTCCATACATTGGAGGTGCTCTTGCGGCCGCGCTTGTGGCATATAGTATCCGTGCTTGCGGTACTCGCTGTCGCTGTCGACGGCGTCGCAGCTGTACCTGTACCTATATCTGCATCCAAAGCATTCTCGCGACCAGTGGAACTCAAAGTCAGAGGATCGGCAAATGATTGGCTGGTGTTATTGTCGATTCGATTCGAGTTCCCATCCATAGAAATGGTGTACGACTCGAGTTGGCCGTCAGTAGCAGCAGGAGCAGGGACACACGGACGCAAAGGAGGTCGGGGAGGAAGGGAAACTCCCTGTCCTGGGGGTCGGGGAGGAGCAGGGGGGCTGCTCCGGCCGTCCTCGCGGCGGTCGGTGGGCCGGGTGGCCGTGGAGGTAGCTCCACGGCTGCTGGAGTGCTGGAGAACCCTGCCCTCACGACGGCGCCAGGTAGACCAACAGGAACAGCTAGGTCGCAGGGCGCAGGCCGCGCAGCCGCGCAGGGCGCGTCGCGCACTCTCGCGCTGGAGCTCGTGGGGGCAGGGGTGGCTCCGGTAGCGCTCGCGTAGGGGCGGCCGCGGCTCCGCAGGGGCGCAGGGACGCAGGGCGCAGGGGCGGCTCCGGTGACCGGTCACGCTCGCGCAGGGTGCAGGGGCTGCTCTCCGGTCGCGGTCGCGTTGGAGCCTGGCCGCCTTGGAGGCTGAGACGGCGGCCGAACGGGGACGAGAGTCAGGACACGGGACGGGAGCAAGACGGCGGCCAGACGGGGACGGGAGCAAGGTTTCTTGGCATTTGGCAACACCGCAACAGGGCAAGTCGGCAACGGGCAATGGCAGCAAGACCTAAAGCTGGAAATGGGTCGCGTGGCCGCGCCTTAGGCCCGTCTGCCCGTGGACAGGAGTGCGCTGCTGGCCTGCAGGCTGCAGTTGCTGAGGACGCGGAGGCAGCCATTTCGGGCCTTTTCGTGCCTATTAACGGGCCATTTCGAGTCTGCTTAAACGGGCCGGGCTCGTGCCCGCCCGTGGGCCTCGGCGTCGGCCCAAGCACGGCCCGATGCAACGGGCCGTGCCGTGCTTGGGCCGTGCTTTTTTTTCGTGCTTCGTGCCAGCCCATTAAGCTCGGCCTAAATGTACACCTATACTTAGAGTTACGTTGAGAGTCTTGTTTGGAAGCCATGGAAATAGAGAAGATTATGCTATCTTCAGCAGGTTATCCATTCTTATACTCATATTTAAATTCTACACTGCGAACACTATAATATACAATGTAAAATATTACAAAACAGTGTTTTGGTTGACCATATGAATGAACTGCTAGATACGGTCTTAGAGACACTAAAATCTTCCTTCTCCCAAACATTGCCGAGGCTTTGTTTAGATATTCTAGTATTTAGCACAATCCACGTGTAGTGAGATAGATTAGAATATAAATTAAATTAATTTATACTCTAATTCATCTTAATACAGAATACTAGAGTATCTAAATAAAGCAAGGGAGAATAAGGTGGTGAAGACAAATGAAAAATATGGTCTATATATGATTTTTGCGTCGGTACTGTTCCTAAACTATCAACCAAAAATATTGAACGACCGATTTCCAAAGCTGGATCCGATATTCCGATGAAAGAGGTAAATCGAGCAGCGGGCATAGTTGGAGGTGGCCCAAATGACTTCTTTCCTGCTTTACAGTTGAGAGCCCAATCCCATATGGTAGAGGCCCGCACGTTTCCCCTTGCGACGTCAACCTCGTTCTACCCACCAGCCACCAGCCGGCACAAATTCTCCCTTCCCACAAGAACATCACACGGCGATAGCAAAACCTTCCGTCGGAGGATGGCTTCCGCCGGCGCTGGAGAAGGGAAGGAGACGGCTGCCGGGAGCAGCCTCCACAGCAAGACTCTCCTCAAGAGCCAACCACTGTACCAGGTAACCCATCCGAAGCACCAAGCAAAATGTTTCATCCCCCCAAGCCTCCATAACCGTTCGTCTCGTCGGTGCGACCGTGCCACACCGATGACCTTGCTTCGCTTCGTCTAGTACATACTGGAATCCACCGTCTTCCCACGCGAGCCGGACTGCCTGCGGGAGCTCCGCGTCGCCACCGCCACCCACCCCATGTGAGCCCCGCCCCCCGGATCCGCTAGCTGCTCGTTTCGTGCGTTGGCTTGGGCTCGACCGCTCCTTGCACGGTAGGTGTTTGACGTATGTCCCGGTGAGCTGAGCCGCGCTGCAGGGCGGGCATGGCTGCGTCGCCGGACGAGGTGCAGCTGCTGCAGCTCCTGATCGAGATTCTTGGCGCCAAGAACGCCATCGAGGTTGGCGTCTTCACCGGGTACTCGCTGCTCGCCACCGCCCTCGCCCTCCCCGACGACGGCAAGGTCAGTGCGTGACCACTTCGCCGCGACCTTGCAAAATCTGTTCACGTTTGGTGTCGCGCGCGGCGTGCGTGAACCGTGACCTTGCTGTACTGTATCCTTGGTCGCCGTGTTCGGCGCGGCAGATTGTGGCCATCGACGTTACCCGCGAGAGCTACGACCAGATAGGGTCGCCGGTGATCGAGAAGGCCGGCGTGGCGCACAAGATCGACTTCCGCGTCGGGCTCGCGCTGCCCGTGCTGGACCAGATGGTGGCCGAGGTGATGAATAGAAACTTGTATTCCTCTGCGTTTCCGTGCGCGCGGAACGCGTCCATGTGCAGATGTTGTCGCGGTGCAGTGCAGGGATAATGCCGGCCGCTGCGGTTTTGGCTTTGCAGGAGGGGAACAAGGGCAAGTTCGACTTCGCGTTCGTGGACGCGGACAAGGTGAACTTCCTCAACTACCACGAGCGGCTGCTGCAGCTGCTCAGGGTCGGGGGCCTCATCGCCTACGACAACACGCTGTGGGGCGGCTCCGTGGCCGCGTCCCCCGACGAGCCGCTCTCCGAGCGGGACCGCGCGCTCGCTGCGGCCACCAGGGAGTTCAACGCGGCCGTGGCCGCCGATCCCCGCGTTCACGTCTGCCAGGTCGCCATCGCCGACGGGCTCACGCTGTGCCGCCGCGTCGCCTGATCCGTATCCGGTTATCCGCCTCGAAATACAGCAGAGCTGTGGGCTGTCGCTGACACTGCTGTGAGCTCTGTGCTTGAAATGGCCATGGTCTGTAATAACGAACTGGGCTTGAGCGAAAATAAATCCACCAGCGCGCTAGCGTGTGTCAGCGATCATCATGCTCAATCTATTGGCCGGTTGGCTGGGGTAACGGCAGTCCAGCTACGCCAGTGACGAGCCGGCACCTTCTTCCCGGCGGTGAGGGCCTTTGGCGGCTTGGCGCATGGCGGCATGGGCGATGTGTATGCAGTATGTGCCGTTCCGTACCACAATTACCGTTGTTCCTGGGCCGTGAATGTACTTGGGCTTCAGACCGTTCCGTACCACAATTACCGTTGTTCCTGGGCCGTGAATGTACTTGGGCTTCAGAGTGAGCGGAGCGACGGCGAGCCCAACCACTTCTTCGTGCGGCCTGATCGCGGTAACAGCCGTCAGCCCGCCGCCGGTGAGGCGGTGACCGGTGACCGGTGAGCGGTGAGGTGATGGCCCGCATTCTGCATGACGCCGGCTAGTGTGTACTTTGTAGCGCCCGCCAGCTAGGACAAGGGTCCCACACAGAACTGGCCACGTACAGCGAACACCAGTACACCACGAGCACAGATAAGAGTAGGCAAAAAAAAAAAAAACCCAGCATTGTTTACTGACACCTTCTGTTTCCTCTCACCTTCCACTCCTGGATCTCCAGCTCCAGGCAAGGCCCGAACTGGGGATTTCCGATCCCAAGAGCCCCCACCAAGCGCTCCCGCCGATCCCAAGGACTCCTGCCTCCGATGCGGCAACTCATCCCATCCGGCTTCTAAAGCCGCGGCCCCTGTGGTCAATTCCGGTGGCCGGCGGCATGGATTCCGGCGCCAACAGCATCGGCGAGTCGGTGGGCGAGTCGCCGTCGCTGGCGCTGGCGCCGGAGCCGCAGACACGGCCGGCCGAGCCGGTCACCAAGGGTCGCGGGCTCCGCCGGTGGCGCCGTATCCCGCGCGAGCAGCACCAGGAGGGGTCTCCGGGTAGCCCCGGGGCCGATACCGGCGTTGGAGCTAGCGCGGGTGAGGACTTGGCGGCGCAGCTCCACAAGCGTCGTTACGGTCCTGCCGCCGACGAGCCCAAGGGAAAGCAGGACCCGGCTGCAGCAGAGGAGGTCGAGAGCTCGGTCGCGTCCGTGGAGTCCAGCTTCGTGCCGCTGGAGGCGTCCCCACCGCCGGCGCCGACTAGGTTGGACCCGAATCTAGGCCACCTGATTGCCACCGCTGGTTTCTCGGTGGGCGCCGGCGGCGCCGATTCGGACAACAGCGACGACCGCACCAGCAAGTTGTCCACGGCCGCCAGCGCGCCGCGCCACGACTTCTCGTCCGTCGGCTTCGGCCGGGAGCGCGACAGGGCGCGGTCCCGCGCCCCCGGCGCTGCTCACGGCAAGGGCATCCGTGCTGCACGTGTGCGCGGCGCCACTATGCGTGTTGCCTCTTCCCCTGCTGAAGCGGGGAATTCTCGCTCCAGCGTCGAGTCCAACCTCCGGAGCTCTAACGCTGCTCATGCGCGGCGATCTAGTGCTGGCGTCACAAGCAACGGTGTTCACAAGATTCTGTTCCCTGATGGTCATCAAAGTGACGATGAACCTCCAAGTGGGGACATGCGGTATGGTACAGGACGTTTCTACAAGGAGAATGGGAGTATAGAAGGGAGATTGGGGAACTGTGACTCCGACTCCAACCATCATACCTTTGATGAAGCGAGCGTGGGCAAGTTTGAGAATGGAGGGACTCATTCAGGTTTGGATCTGTATGGTGAGTCGATGGCGTTACTTCAGTCGGCACAAGAAGCGCTTGAGAATGGTATTGTTCGGATTTCTCACTACCAACTTAACTTGCGAACTTTCAATTTTTTCAAGCCTTGCCCATTAGAGACGATTGAATCTCATGGTTTTGAAGAGAGAAAGTTGATTGTTGTGGTCCAAGTGTCATATTTTTTCATTACTACTTTTGTTGGACATGCAGGCATCATTGATCTTTTGGTTTGCTAGGTTAGGGGTGACGCCCTGGATCTTCTCAATGAGATTAATTAGTTCAGGTTTATGATGTGGCCTACTCTATTTGCTGGAATGAAATTATGAAAATGGTAATTGTTGTGAATGTGAGATCATTGATTGAAGGGGGGCAACCAGTAAAGGATTGTTTGGCCTTGTAGGATAATATTTTGATGAACTTATTTCATGCCACTCTCTTGCTTCTTTCATACGGACTGGTCGTTAATTCAATAGACACGAGTGTTTGAGTGTGTTTGCTCCACTAGAAGAGTTTGGCTAAGAACATACTGCCAAATGGTCCTTAATTATTTTTTAACAGTGTTTTAGCTGTAAGATGATCTGGTCAAGGTGAGAGCATGCTTGTTTCTAAAACAAATGCAGTAACTTTTGACCTTTTTCATTTTGGTTGACATATCATAGCCGTCAAGCAGTTCAAAATTCATGGTTTTCCCCCAAGAATACGAAGTCCGCTCGAATTGTCTACCGCAATTGTTGATTGTGAAACACCTGCTGGAATTTTCCTGTGCTGTGATGTACTCATGCACTTTAGAATTTTCAGCTGAAAATGACTAATTGCCATGATTCATCTATAACTTCTTGGAAGTGGAGTATTCGTCATTGTATTCAGCTAGCATTTTTGTGCTTATTTTGCTTCTTAAAAAATACAGTACTATGTTTGCACTGTTAATTTGGCGTGCTAACATATCGTCTGCTGCATGGTCATAACTCATCTATATATTTTTACGATATTCTGAAACCTTATCTTGCTTTTCCTAGAAAAAAACTTGTTTTTTGGGTCCTAAGAAAATCTTCTTTGGCCCAGTCAAGTGTTTTCCATTGACCGTTTCCTTCTATATATATTGCAGAGATCCAAAAGTTTGTGGAAATCAGGAAAGAAACTGACGAAGATTCCACAGCTCACCAAAGTGAAATCGAATGGAGCAGCTCACCTGTAGAAGAACTAAATGAGAAGATAAAGATGCTCGAATTGAAACTGGAAGAGGCCACCATGCTCATCAATGAGCGGGATTCAGAAATACTTGAACTAGATGCACTCAGCCATGTACAACCACAGAATACAGTAGCATGTAACAACTATCCGCTGTCCCTACAGTCTGATGTAGACCGGCTGTTCCTGGAGAAGATGGAAGCAGAGATTCAGTGCTTTATCCTTACAAGAGCTTCTCAGGACTGGAAACTCCTGACAATGGATCAATTTGCTCTTAACGAGGCACAGAAATCCCTTCTGTCGGATCACAAATCCCTAGAAACTAAACTGAGGCACGCCGAGAACAGGGCGATGATGCTGGAGGAGATGGTGGATAAACTAGAGTCGCAATGCAAGGCGCTGTCTGAGACTTCAGAAGTTCTGAAGCTGCAGGCCGGAGCTAGCAGGGCCTCTTTGTTCTGCTCGATCCAGTTTGTGCTGCTGTGCATAGCCATTGGGACCCTCCTCGTTCGCTTCCTGTCCTCTTCTCCGGAGATTGTACCTACTTGAGGTTAGAGAATTATGCCAGTCAGCCTTTATGTAGGCGTTGTTGAACGGTTGTTTACTGTAACTTATTAGGGCATCAATCGCCTTACAGATTTTCGTTTTTTGTACCATCAACTCGATTTTGCTAGTAATTTCTTTATGAATACGAGTTTACTCCACTTCTGGGTTCTCTGGATTCTGGAAATGCCACATGTGTAGTTTTTTTTCTATGGTCGGTATAATGTTCGAAAGGGAATCTCGTCACCTTGGTGGTTTATGCTGAGAGATCTGTCATGATGCTTTATGTGTTGTTTGCAACTTGCAAGTCATGAACTCGCAAAAACATTATTGGGCTATCTAAAGTCTTAAAAGACGCTCGGTTTTGGGCGCACCACCGCGTTTCACGGGGCCGGGTGGCTCGGCATTTCGATGCGTACCAGCCTATTTTTCAAAAAAGAAAAAATCTTTTTTCTGAAATCAATCCACCATGCCACCATCCTTATCGAGCCCTTTCGTGTAACCCTAACTGCGGCCAGCGGCAGGGGAGGAGGATAAGGTGGCGGCGACATCGCCTGCGCCCACGGAGGACGAGGCGGTGGGTCCGAGTGCGGGTGACGATGTCGCGTCGTCGCAGACCCCGAAGCGCGTTAAGGTCCCCACGCGTCGTGCCGTCGCCCCACCCCGGCCTCTTCCTCCCCGCGCCGTCGTCGCTAGCGCCATCATCCGCCCCATTCGCTTCCTCCCTGCGTCGCGGCCGCCCCCTCCTGCTCGCCTCCATGGTGACGCGAAGACGAACAAGGTGTTCACCAAAATCTCCCTCAGCCTAGGGCCAAGCCCGCTGTCGCTTCCCGTCCGGACCCCCTCCCCTCCTTGTCTGGATGCCTGCAGCAGCGACAGACCGCCGCAGGAACTCTCACATAGCAACACAATAGCATAAGCTTCTGCATCCCACGCTACTTAAATACTCTAAATTTTTGCAAGAGGTAAGACAGGTCTTCGTTCTCCCATTGCTTTGATAGTCCTAGGAGGATGTAATCGGATTTTCTTTCTGTAGGTTACATCAGGAAATGCTGGATTTGGGGCTACTGTTCTTTCCATCTTATGTATGCCCACAAGCCATAGGCATGAAGAGGTTCTGATTTTGTATTATAAATATTATTAAATTGAAACATATATTTGGGCAATTTGTACTTGCTCTATGTCTCGGTAGATGCTTTTTATCCTTATGAAAATAATAGATAAAAGCACAAACTATTTAATTGTGACTCGAAATGTAAAAAAAGTCTTATTTTCATGTCTAATTATCTACTGAAATCAGATTCTAACACATACCAAAGTCAAAGTATGAAATAAGTGTTTCTTGGTAGATGCAACTGAATTGAAACAATTTCATAGACTGTTAAGTTGGAGCTGATATGTCATAATGACATTATCGATTTCATAAACCTATCAAAAACATTATTTACAGGCAACATTGTTCTTTGGACGGGAAGAACCATCCTGACATGCCTTGTCTTGCTCCAAACTATTATCTGATGCTGTCTCAAAGGGTTTATCATTAATTAACGATGCTTTTCCACAATTCCGTTCAACAGAAGCCACATAATGCACAGGTAGGATAATCAACTGACATGTGCATAGGCTGCAGACCTTCAGCATTGTCATTTCTCTGCTTTAAGCTATCTATATTTTTACTATCACAGCTTGCACATTGAACTGTATCATCATTTTTGTTTATATCATTGATATTAGACCACTATGATTATCACATAGTTTCAATATAAATCAGCCAAAATGTCTTTGGTCCAGAAACAAAAGGATAAAAACGTTTATTTTCCCATCTCCCTTCTGAATATTAATTTTGTACAACCATAAATACGATAGAAGTCCAGCAGAGGTATCAATGCTAGGAACTCGTCATATTACAGATTGGCATGGGCGTTTTGCTGAACTGTTGCTAATCTTGCCAAAATTTTCTAAAAATTATAGAATTACAAATCCCTGCACTGATAGTTCAGTTCATGGTTGTAACAACAAACTGAGGTTTATTTATATATGCTCCTTATCCCTTTAGTTCATCTATAAAGTATTTTTTGGAATTTGATTCGCCTAGGAATTTAGAATTTGAGTTAGATAATTTATTTATATATAAGTAACTTAGAAAGAGACACTTGTTGTCGGGCACCATAATTAGGGGTACCCCCAACACTCCTAAACACGACTGGTAACCACCATCAGCACAAGCTGCAGAGACTGATGGGCACGATTCAGGTCAAGGCTTCGTCTACTCAAGGGACGCGATCTCGCCTCGCCCGAGCCCAGCCTCGGGCGGGAACAGTAGTCCCAGACGAATTCACGCCTCGCCCGAGGGCCTCCTCAAGCAACGGGCGCACCCTCGACTCGCCCGAAGCCCAGCTCGGGCAGGCTTCGTTGTGAAGCAACCTTGGCCAAATCGCCTCACCAACCGACCGTATCGTAGGCGCATTCAATGCGAGGATCGCCTGACACCTTATCCTGACACACGTGCCTCAGTCGGCAAGGTCGAAGTGACCGCAGTCACTTCGCCCTTCCACTGACTGACCTGACAGGAAAACAGCGTCGCTCGCCCTGCTCCGACTGTCGTGCCACCCGCCAGGGTGAAGCTGACAACAGCCAAGTTCAGCCTCAGGCGCAACAGGAGGCTCCGCCTCGCCCGACCTTAGGCCTTGGCCTCGGAAGGAGATCTCCGCCTCGCCCGACCCCAGGGCTCGGCCTCAACTTCGGCCTCAGAAGGAGGACTCCGCCTCGCCCGACCCTAGGGCTCGGCCTCAACCTCGGCCTCGGAAGGTGGTCTCCGCCTCGCCCGGCCCCAGGGCTCGGCCTCGGGAGGAATCGTGTCCTCGCCCGACCCTGGCCTCGGACTCAGGAGAAGTCTCCGCCTCGCCCGACCTTGGGCTCGGACCGACCGCGCCACGGGGGATACATCATTACCCTACCCCTAGCTAGCTCAGGCCATGGGGGAACAAGATCGGTGTCCCATCTGGCTCACCCCGGTAACAAGTAATGATGGCTCCCCGCGTGCGTCCATGACGACGGTGGTTCTCAGCCCCCTACGGAAGCAAGGATACGTCAGCAAGATCCCAGCAGCACCGATGGCTGTGCTTCTACAGAGCTCAAGCACTTCTCCGACGACCACGTTATCACCTAGGCAGGGCTCAAGCACTTCTCTGATAGCCACGTTGGCATGTACCCAGGGCTCAGGCACCTCTCTGCCAGACACGTTAGCGCCTAGCTACACCCCCATTGTACACCTGGACCCTCTCCTTGCATCTATAAAAGGGAGGTCTAGGGCCTTCATGCGAGAGGGTCGCGCAGGAGAACGAGCTGATGAACAGGCTCACTCTCTCTCTCTCGCGAACGCTTGTAACCCCTACTACGAGCACACCCCCCTTGGCGCGGGGTAACACGAGCCACGTTTTCTCCCTTGTGTTCCATCTCGCGCCAAACCATCTGGGCTAGGACGCGCAGCGACAAATTTACTCGTCGGTCCAGGGACCTCCCCGGGGTCGAAACGCTGACAGTTGGTGCGCCAGGTAGGGGCCTGATGCGTGTTAACGAACGACTTCCCATTGAGTTCCAGATGGGTAGTCTCCAGCAACCTCTTCAGCCTGGGACGCTGCTCTGTTTCGGGAGTCTCGAGTTCAAGTCCCTCGACGGCAGCTACGACATGGTACTCCTCCCCCCGCAGCGCGACAACGACAACGACGGCCGTCAGCTCGCCCGGCGGCGGCGAACTCGACGATGTCTTCCCCCCGTGGCGAAAGAGCAACATCCGGGTTTGTCCCGCCACCCTCCTCGCCGCAGGAGGAGGAGACGGGGCAACCATGGCCAGGCAGGAGGCGGCATCTCGTCGGCTGTCGAGTGAGTCGACGGCGTTGGCACCCCAGCAGGGGACATGTCGGGCGTTGTCCTCGCGCCTGAGACAACGACGAGTGTCGTTTCCCCGCAACATGCCAACCCCAAGCGGACAGATGACACCAGCACACTCGTGAAGGGCTTGCTGGGCGTTAGCCTCGTACCTGAGATAACGGTGCAGTCCGTCCCCGACGCGACTTCATCACCGTCCATCGATCGAGAGGTATCGTCCGTTTTCCACCCTATGTCTTTTAGATTCAGCTTCGATCCACCAAGCAACCCCGCTTCGGTGAACGCTTTCATAAAGGCATATCCTAACCTTCCGGGGTACCATATGTGGCCAACCTGGGACCGACTGACGACCGTCTCGACCTACGGGCCCCCAGGTTCCAAGGAAGAAGACAAGCCCGACTCTGGTTGGGATTTCTCCGGGCTCGGTAATCCCAGTGCCATGCGAGACTTCATGACCGCATGTGACTACTGCCTCTCCGATTGCTCCGATGATGGCCACAGCCTTGACGACGAAGGTTGTGACCCAAGTCGCGAATGTTTCCACGTTGATCTAGGGGGTCACGACGAAGGCAACCACCTCGGTATGCCGGAGAATGACGATCCCCCTGGGCCTGCTTCTCGCGTTGACATCCTGCGGGAGCTAGCTGTGGTACCAGTTCCTGCGGGGGGTCAGGACACACAGCTCGAGCAAATCCACGAGATGCAGGCCAAGCTCGACAAGGAAGCAGGGCAACTTGTGCAGCTCCGGCAAAACATCGAGCAGGAGTGGGCAGGCCGAGCACTCGCCGGAGAAGCGCGTCATCAGGCACGGGACGTCCAACGCCGTATCGTTGACGATGCCAGGGCAAGGCTGCCCCCGGCCTCCAGCGGGGTCGGCCAGAATCTGGCTGCGGCGGCGATACTGCTCCAAGCGATGCCGGAGCCATCCACCACCGAGGGGCGGTGTATCCAGGGAGAACTGAAGAATCTCCTAGAGGATGTCGTGGTCCGACGGGCCGAGAGCTCTGCCTCCCGAAGGCAAGGGTGCCCCCCCCCCCCGGAGCATCACGCAACAACTTCCCGACTCGTGCGGGAGGCCTCGGTCCACACCGGGTGCACGCGGGACGCGACACCTGCAGCCCCGGGTCGCCTCGGCAACGAGCACCACCGCCGCGACCGTCGAGCTCGCCTCGACGAGAAGGTGCGCCGAGGCTACCACCCCAGGCGTGGGGGACACTACGACAGTGAGGAGGATCAGAGCCCCTCGCCCGAACCACCAGGTCTGCAAGCCTTCAGCCGGGCCATACGACGGGCGCCGTTCCCGACCCAGTTCCGAACCCCGACTACCATCACCAAGTACTCGGGGGTAACAAGGCCGGAGTTGTGGCTTGCGGACTACCGGCTGGCCTGCCAGCTGGGTGGAACGGACGATGACAACCTCATCATCCGCAACCTCCCCCTGTTCCTCTCCGACGCCGCCCGAGCCTGGTTGGAGCATCTGCCTCCTGCGCAGATCTCCAACTGGGACGACCTGGTCAAAGCCTTCGCTGGAAACTTCCAGGGCATGTACGTGCGCCCTAGGAACTCCTGGGATCTCCGAAGCTGCCGCCAGCAGCCAGGGGAATCCCTGCGAGAGTACATCTGGCGGTTTTCGAAGCAACGCACCGAGCTGCCCAACATCACCAACTCGGATGTCATCGAGGCGTTTCTCGCCGGCACCACTTGCCGCGACCTGGTGAGCAAATTGGGCCGCAAGACTCCCACCAAGGCGAGCGAGTTGATGGACATCGCCACCAAGTTCGCCTCTGGTCAGGAGGCGGTCGAAGCCATCTTCCGGAAGGACAAGCAGCCTCAGGGACGCCAGCAGGAAGACGTCCCCGAGGCGTCCACCCAGCGTGGCGCGAAGAAGAAGGCGAAAAAGAAGTCGCAAGCGAAACGTGATGCCGCCGACGCAGATCTTGTCGCTGTCGCCGAGCACAGGAACCCTTGGAAGCCTCCCGAAGGGGCCAACCTGTTCGACAAGATGCTCAAGGAGTCGTGCCCCTATCACCAGGGTCCCGTCAAGCACACCCTTGAGGAATGCGTCATGCTTCGGCGCTACTTCCATAAGGCCGGGCCCCCTGCGGAAGGTGGCAAAGGCCAAGACAACGACAAAAAGGAGGGCGACAAGGCAGAGGAGTTCCCCGAAGTCCACGACTGTTTCATGATCTATGGTGGGCAAGTGGCGAACGCCTCGGCTCGGCACCGCAAGCAGGAGCGCCGAGAGGTCTGCTCGGTAAAGGTGGCAGCACCAGTCTACCTAGACTGGTCCGACAAGCCCATCACCTTCGATCAAGGCGACCACCCCGACTGCGTGCCGAGCCCAGGAAAGTACCCGCTCATTGTCGACCCGTCATCGGCAACGCCAGGCTCACCAAGGTCCTCATGGACGGAGGCAGCAGCCTCAACATCATCTACGCCGAGACCCTCGGGCTCTTGTAGATCGATCTGTCCACGATCCGGGCTGGTGTGACGCCCTTTCACGGGATCATCCCCGGGAAGCGTGTCCTGCCCCTTGGGCAACTCGATTTGTCCGTCTGCTTCGGAACTCCCTCCAACTTCCGAAAGGAAACACTCACGTTCGAGGTGGTCGGGTTCCGAGGAACCTACCACGCAGTGCTGGGGAGACCATGCTACGCCAAGTTCATGGCCGTCCCAACTTCACCTACCTCAAGCTCAAGATGCCAGGCCCCAACGGGGTCATCACCGTCGGATCCACGTACCGACATGCGTACGAATGTGACGTGGAGTGTGTGGAGTACGCTGAGGCCCTCGCCGAGTCCGAGGCCCTCATCGCCGACCTGGAGTGCCTCTCTAAGGAGGTGCCTGATGCGAAGCGCCACGCCGGCAACTTCGAACCAGCTGAGGCGATTAAGTCCGTCCCTCTCGACCCCAGCAACGACGCCTCCAAGCAAGTTCGGATCGGCACCGAGCTCGACTCCAAATAGGAAGCAGTGCTCGTCGACTTTCTTCGCACAAACGCCGAAGTTTTTGCGTGGAGTCCCTCGGACATGTCGGGCATACCGAGGGATGTCGCCGAGCACTCGCTGGATATCCGAGCTGGAGCCCGACCCGTGAAGCAGCACCTGCGCCGCTTTGACGAAGAAAAGCACAGGGCCATAGGCGATGAGATCCACAAGCTGATGTCCGCAGGGTTCATCAAAGAGGTATTCCATCCCGAATGGCTAGCTAACCCTGTGCTTGTGAAAAAGAAAGGTAGGAAATGGAGGATGTGCGTAGACTACACTGGTCTAAACAAAGCATGTCCGAAGGTTTTCTACCCTCTACCTCGCATCGATCAAATTGTGGATTCCACTGCTGGGTGCGAAACCCTGTCATTCCTCGATGCCTATCCAGGTTATCACCAAATCAATATGAAAGAGTCCGACCAGCTCGCGACTTCTTTCATCACACCTTTTGGCATATACTGCTATACTACTATGCCATTTGGCTTGAGGAATGCAGGTGCGACATACCAAAGGTGCATGAACCATGTGTTCGGAGAGCACATCGGCCGAACGGTCGAGGCTTACGTCGATGACATCGTTGTCAAGACAAGGAAAGCCTCCGACCTCCTCTCTGACCTTGAAACGACATTCAAGTGTCTAAGAGCGAAGGGCGTGAAGCTCAATCCCGAGAAGTGTGTCTTCGGAGTCCCCCGAGGCATGCTCCTGGGGTTCATCGTCTCCGAGCGAGGCATCGAGGTCAACCCGAAGAAAATCGCGACCATCACCAACATGGGGGCTATCAAAGATTTGAAAGGAGTACAAAGGGTCATGGGATGCCTTGCGGCTCTGAGCCGCTTCATCTCGCGCCTCGGCGAAAAAGGCCTACCCTTGTACCGCCCCTTAAGGAAGACCGAGCGCTTCACTTGGACCCCCGAGGCCGAGGAAGCCCTCAGAAACTTAAAGGCGCTCCTTACAAACGCGCCCATCTTGGTGCCCCCCGCTGCAGGAGAAGCCCTCTTGATCTACATAGCCGCAACCACTCAGGTGGTAAGCGCCGCGATCGTAGTTGAGAGACGAGAAGAATGGCATACACCGCTCGTCCAGAGGCCGGTCTACTTCATCAGTGAGGTGTTGTCCGAGACCAAGATCCGCTACCCGCAAATTCAGAAGCTACTATACGCAGTAATTCTGACACGGCGAAAGTTGCGACACTACTTCGAGTCTCATCCGGTGACTGTGGTGTCATCCTTCCCCCTGGGGAGATCATCCAGTGCCGAGAGGCCTCGGGTAGGATAGCAAAGTGGGCAGTGGAGCTCATGGGCGAAACAATCTCGTTCGCTCCTCGGAAGGCCATCAAGTTCCAAGTCTTGATAGACTTCGTGGTTGAATGGCTCGACACCCAATTGCCAACAGCTCCGATCCAACCGAACTCTGGACCATGTACTTCGATGGGTCGCTGATGAAAACAGGAGCAGGTGCTAGCCTGCTCTTCATCTCACCCCTCGAGAAACATCTCCGCTATGTGTTGTGCCTCCATTTCCCAGCGTCAAACAACGTGGCCGAGTATGAGGCTCTGGTTAATGGGTTGCGCATCACCATCGAGCTAGGGGTTCGGCGCCTCGACGCTCGTGGCGACTCGCAGCTTGTCATTGACCAAGTCATGAAGAACTCCCACTGCCGCGACCGGAAGATGGAGGCCTACTGCGACGAAGTTCGACGCCTGGAAGACAAGTTCTACGGGCTGGAACTCAACCATATCGCCTGACGGTACAACGAGACTGCGGATGAGCTGGCTAAAATAGCCTCGGGGCAGACAACGGTTCCCCCGGACGTCTTCTCCAGAGACATACATCAACCCTTCGTCAAGATCGACGACACGCCCGAGCCCGAGGAGGCCTCGGCCTAGCCCGAGGAGGCATCGGCCCAGCCTGAGGTATCCTCGGCCGCCGAGGGTGAGGCCCTGCGCGTCGAGGGAGAGCGGAATGGGGTCACGCCTAACCCGAACTGGCAGGCCCCGTACCTGGAATATCTCCTCCGAGGAGAGCTACCCCTCGATAAGGCCGAAGCTCGGCGACTGGCGCGACGCGCCAAGTCGTTCGTCTTACTGGGTGATGAAAAGGAGCTCTACCACCGCAGCTCCTCAGGCATTCTCCAACGATGCATATCCGTCACCGAAGGACAGGAGCTATTGCAAGAAATACACTCGGGGGCTTGCGGTCACCACGCAGCACCTCGAGCCCTCGTGGGGAACGCCTTCTGACAAGGCTTCTACTGGCCGACCGCGGTGGCCGACGCCACTAGGATTGTACGCTCTTGCCAAGGGTGTCAATTCTACGCAAGACAGACGCACCTGCCCGCTCAGGCCCTACAGACAATACCCATCACCTGGCCGTTTGCTGTGTGGGGTCTGGACCTCGTCGGTCCCTTGCAGAAGGCACCCGGGGGCTTCTCGCACCTGTTGGTCGCCATCGACAAATTCTCCAAGTGGATCGAGGTCCGACCCCTAACCAGCATCAGGTCCGAGCAGGCGGTGGTGTTCTTCACGAACATCATCCATCGCTTTGGGGCCCCGAACTCCATCATCACCGACAATGGCACACAGTTCACTGGAAAGAAGTTCCTGGACTTCTGCGAGGACCACCACATCCGTGTGGACTGGGCCGCTGTAGCTCACCCCATGACGAATGGACAGGTGGAGCGTGCCAACGGTATGATTTTGCAGGGACTTAAACCAAGGATCTACAACGACCTCAACAAGTTTGGCAAGCGATGGATGAAAGAGCTACCCTCGGTGGTCTGGAGTCTAAGGACGACGCCAAGCCGAGCCATGGGTTTCTCGCCGTTCTTTCTAGTCTATGTGGCCGAGGCTATCTTGCCCACAGACTTAGAATACGGTTCCCCAAGGACAAAGGCATACGACAACCGAAGCAACCAGACGAGCCGAGAAGACTCACTGGACCAGCTCGAAGAGGCTCGGGACGTGGCCTTACTACACTCGGCGCGGTATCAGCAGTCTCTGCAACGCTACCTCGCCCGAGGGGTTCGGCCCCGAGGCTTCCAGGTGGGAGACTTGGTACTTCTCCTACAGCAGGACGCCCGAGGGCGCCACAAGCTTACTCCTCTCTAGGAAGGGTCGTTCATCATCGCCAAGATTTTGAAGCCCGGAAGATACAAGCTGGCCAACGACCAAGGCGAGGTCTACAACAACGCTTGGAACATCCAACAGCTACGTCGCTTCTACCCTTAAGATGTTTCAAGTCGTTCATATACCTCGTCATTCTCTTTACATACATAAATAAAGTCTAACCGTCAAGGAAGGGTCAGCCTTGCCTCGGCAAAGCCCGACCCTCCCTTGGGGGCTAGAAGAGGGGAACCCCCTCCGCGTCAAAATTTTCCTCGGAAAAAGTCTTTCTGCCAAAACATCTTTCGCGCTTTTCGACTGCTTCGATAGCGGGATCCTGAAAACGACGAGAGTACACGTAAGCGGCAAGGCTGACCGAGCCGAGGGACTCCTACGCCTCCGGGATACGGATACCTCACTCATCACCTTCCGCGAAAAGTAACTCTCGCTCGGATAAGCGATTCTGCTACCGACGAACAAGTCCTGATACTCGAAACAAGAGGAAAGGAAACGCAGCTTTATAACACGATAATAAGATGTTTAGGCCTCGGCGGCCACAAAAAACATACGCATACTACAGACAAACTGTTCCTGTAGGTTCAGACATCGACAGAGGGAGCAGCAGCACCCTCGGCGTCGTTTCCACCTTCGGTGGAATCTGGCCCGGCCTCGGACGGCGACACGGGCGGAAGGATCTCCACCTCGAAGGAGGACGCCAGCACCGCGCTTGGGCCATCGTAGCCAGGGTCTCCTCCGGGGTCCCGACCCGAGCAGACACCTCGGCTGACCGCTCCGTAGCCACAGCCAGCTGTCCCCCGAGGACCTCATTCCGGCTCACGGCCTCGGCAGCGTGACTCCGAGGTTGGTCCCGCTCACGGATGACCTGGCCAAGCTCCAGCCGCCGCTACTGCACCTCCTCGGCCTGGGAAGCCACCTGCTCCTGGGCCGACAAAGCCTCTTTTTGAGCCGACTCCGCCTCTGTCCACGCCGACACCGCTGCCTCCAGCTCCAGCTCATCGCAGAGCGGCGGAAGGTTCTCAAACTGAGGAAGAGAGGCCTTGAGTGGCAAGGCCGATCGAGCCGAGGGACTCCTATGCCTCCGGGATACAGATACCTCACTCGTCACCTTCCGCGCAAGGCAACTCACACTCGGTTAAGCGGTTCAGCTAGCCGACAGGCGAGTCCTAGTGCTTGAAATGAGGGAGAAACACGGTATTACGCTCAAATACCTAGATGTTCAGGCCTCGACAGCCACAATGAACAAACACCCATACTTAGGGTGCCATTACAAACGGAACTCCGGTTCCACTCCCGCGGGTATGAACAACCTCCACACTAGAGGGCCTATGGGACAACAAACTCCGGGTGGCTCGTCGGCGACCGCTGCACCAACAGCGCGGCAACGACCTCCATCTCGGGCGGCAAGACAGCAGCAGCGATGGCCCCAGGGCGAACGCTATCGCTGGAAGGCCCTCGTTCACGTCCCCTCACAGGGGATGAGAACCAGCCATTAAAGCCAAAGAGCCGGAGGCCCGGAGCGCAGGTGGCGCTGACGGTCTCGTCAGCAAGGGAAATCGCTTCAGCAGAAGCAACCTCCTATGGCGACGACCACCTCAGCACCGACGACAACGACCACCTGCCCACCAACACCGCACCAGCGAGCGACGACCGCCCCAAAGCGCACCGGCAGGTCCTCACTCCCGTTCTCGCCACGAGAACGAGAACGGGACCGTCCCAGAACACGAGTACCGCCCTCGCGGCGTACGACGTGTTGTGCAGCCGACGGCACAGAGAGGACCTGGGCGCAGCCGGCCCGCGCGCGGCACGGCCGTCGCCCGGGTGGAGGACGGACAGTTGCACCCTGTCCAGGAAGCAGCAGTTCGCCTTCCCCCGCATGGCTAGAGGACGCCTCCTCCGCAGAGCTGGAGAATGCCCCTCTCCCCCGAGCGCCGGAGGAAGAAGCGGGTCGCCGGCCCACGCGGAGGTAGGCCCCAACTCGCCCCGCCCTCCTTCCCAGCGAGGATGATGAAGATCCTTGAAGCTGAGGGCGAGGCAGAGGCCGCAACCCGACTTGCTTCTCCCCACCACCAAACTGGTGGTCATCATCCGGGATGACCATTGGTGAGGGAATGCAGCCGGGCTGCATGATGAAAATCCTTGAAGCCAAAGCGATGGCTGAAGGGCGCCAACCCCCGCAAGGTCATGCTCCTCCAACGGCAGCAAGATGAAGGCAACGCGGGCGCTCCCCATCCGGGGGCTCGGAAGGTGGAAGGGCGCGATGCATGAGGGGAGTGCGAAGGCATGGCTACCGCCCGGGGATCGATCCCTTTTTAAAGGCGGCTCTCCCCACTCGCATCCTCAAGCGTCACGGGCGAAGTCTTCACCGATGTGCTTCAGGGTCCTCCCCCTACGACACGGGGGCTGGGTCCCACGCGTCATGCAAGCTGACCCGAAATGGAAGAAGCCAAACCGCCGCACGTGGAGCGTGTAACCGCCCCGCGGTTACAAGCACTCCTCCATCCTCGCCGAAACCAGCGGTCGAAAGGATGGACCGCCATGCAGGTGGCGTGCAACCGCACCGCGGGGGCACACCCCTTCGGCTTTGTCGCATCTAGCATGGAGGCCTAGGCCCACACGTCATGTAACCGGCGCGCCGGTTACTACGTGCAAGAAACCGCATCGCCACTTGCGCCAATGTCGCGCCTTCTCGACTGCGGAACCGGTGCCGTGACTCGAGGCAACCCTGCGCATGGCCCAACAGTGCCAATCGAGCACAACGATCATGGGTCAGTCAGCAGCGGGAGGAGGCGCGACGGTTGATATGGCCAAAAGTGGACCGGCAGTAATGGCGGCGGCAGACGAGCGGAAGCAGCGGTCAAACCGCCTGCAGGCTCGCGTCCCCTCCTGAAGCAGCAGGGGAGCCCTCTCCCACGGCGTGAAGACGACGCGCCCGTGTTCCGTTCCTCGAATGGCTCGCGCACGTGGCCGCCCCGCGAACCGCCCGTCCCGTCGCATTAACTCTGCGGCAAGGCAAGCGACACCTTTGGCAGGCGAAGCGGGCGTCGTTTCACCTCCGCCATAATGACCGTGTCAAAGAAGGTGCGCCACGCCATTTAAATGCATATCATTTTCCTCTTGCCCTTTCTCTCTCTTGCTACAGGGACCGGGAAAGGGGATATTTCGAAAGGGATCCTTCTCCGCGAAGGAAGCGGGCCCCGAGCCCTCCTGCTGATCAGGGGTTCGAAGGCTGGCCCCTCGGAAGGGTTCGACAGCCGCCCCAGAGCACTCGGGCTTCAAGCTCATTACTGATCAGGGGTTCGAAGGCTGGCCCCTCGGAAGGGTTCGACAGCCGCCCCAGAGCACTCGGGCTCCGTGCCCACTACTGATCAGGGGTTCGAAGGCTGGCCCCTCGGAAGGGTTCGACAGCCGCCCCAGAGGACACAGAGCAAGGGATGACTCTGGGTGCGTCCGTTACATGGCCGAGGCTCGGGCTACGCTCTCGAGGTACCCTAGGACATTTTCGAGACCAGCATGAGCGATTTTGTAACGGAATCCCACCAGAGGGAGGCATCGAGCCCTCGGACCCTATCGAATGGGTCCGGGTCCGGCAAATCACCTGCAGGTACTTTTGGAGCGCGCCTCTGGGCCACTAGCCGACCCTTATCGAACGGGGCACGAGCGTCCACTCGGATCACCCGTTAGCAACTCACTAGAGACACCATGTTCGGCGCCCTCCGAGGGCAACATGGCGCTTCCCCCCCCTTCCTCCTTGCGGAAAGGCGACGAAGGGGCGTATAATAAAAATCGAGACAGTCCTTGATCGTCCTCTCGCTCCGTGCAGAGGCTCGGGGGCTGCTCTCGCAACCCGGCTACGGCCAAACCGTTGACAGCGTCAACAAACCAGCCTGAAAACTCGGAACCTAACCATGCACCCGGGCTACAATCAGGTCGCATGAGGGAACAACCAGGCCGGCCGAGGCATCACGAAAGGCATTAAGACCTCAGCGGAGTCAAACCACTCCTCCGAGGCCTCGGGGATTACACCCGGCGGGTGCGCTCGCGCGCACCCCCCGGAACAAAGTGTAACCGAGAAAGGCCGGTCCCCTCGCAAAAAAGTGCGGCAAAGCCTCCAAGCGAGTACCAACACTCCCTTTGAGGCTCGGGGGCTACTGTTGGGTACCATAATTAGGGGTACCCCCAACACTCCTAAACACGGCTGGTAACCACCATCAGCACAAGTTGCAGACACTGATGGGCACGATTCAGGTCAAGGCTTCGTCTACTCAAGGGACGCGATCTCGCCTCGCCCGAGCCCAGCCTCGGGCGGGAACAGTAGTCCTAGACGAATTCACGCCTCGCCTGAGGGCCTCCTCAAGCAACGGGCGCACCCTCGACTCGCCCGAAGCCCAGCTCGGGCAGGCTTCGTTGTGAAGCAACCTTGGCCAAATCGCCTCACCAACTGACCGTATCGCAGGCGCATTCAATGCGAGGATCGCCTGACACCTTATCCTGACACACGTGCCTCAGTCGGCAAGGTCGAAGTGACCGCAGTCACTTCGCCCTTCCACTTACTGACCTGACAGGAAAACAGCGCCGCTCGCCCCGCTCTGACTGTCGTGCCACCCGCCAGGGTGAAGCTGACAACAGCCAAGTTCAGCCTCAGGCGCAACAGGAGGCTCCGCCTCGCCCGACCTTAGGCCTCAGCCTTGGAAGGAGATCTCCGCCTCGCCCGACCCCAGGGCTCGGCCTCAACTTTGGCCTTGGAAGGAGGACTCCGCCTCGCCCGACCCCAGGGCTCGGCCTCAACCTCGGCCTCGGAAGGTGGTCTCCGCCTCGCCCGACCCCAGGGCTCGGCCTCAACCTCGGCCTCGGGAGGAATCGTGTCCTCGCCCAACCCCGGCCTCAGCCTCAGGAGAAGTCTCCGCCTCGCCCGACCTTGGGCTCAGACCGACCGCGCCACGGGGGATACATCATTACCCTACCCCTAGCTAGCTCAGGCTACGGGGGAACAAGACCGGCGTTCCATCTGGCTCGCCCCGGTAACAAGTAATGATGGCTCCCCGCGTGCGTCCATGACAACGGTGGTTCGCAGCCCCCTACGGAAGCAAGGATACTTTAGCAAGATCCCAGCAGCACCGACAGTTGTGCTTCTATAGGGCTCAAGCACTTCTCCGATAGCCACATTATCACCTACGCAGGGCTCAAGCACTTCTCCGACAGCCACGTTGGCATGTACCTAGGGCTGAGACACCTCTCTGCCAGTCACGTTAGCGCCTAGCTACACCCCCATTGTACACCTGGACCCTCTCCTTGCATCTATAAAAGGGAGGTCCAGGGCCTTCATGCGAGAGGGTCGCGTGGGAGAACGAGCTGACGAACATGCTCACTCACTCTCTCTCGCGAACGCTTGTAACCCCTACTACGAGCACACCCCCCTTGGCGCGGGGTAACACGAGCCACGTTTTCCCCCTTGTGTTCCATCTCGCGCCAACCCATCTGGGCTGGGACGTGCAGCGACAAATTTACTCGTCGGTCCAGGGACCCCCCGGGGTCGAAACGCCGACACTTGTCGTTATGCATTGAGCCATTCATTTGTTCGTTTGTCCACATTTGTTTTGAATTTCTAAAAATGCAGTCAAAATATTTAGCCATTCTTTTTCGAAGCAAGGAACAAAATGTGTTGTAGTTTGGTTGGTCTCTCTATCTCTCTCTCCTTGCATGAATGCATAAGAGAAAATCAGGCTACATTTTCACCAACTGGATCCCGGCCTTCATCAATTGCATTGCATCCATGTCTACATCGGTAGATTCTGTTCCACCCGACGGTACCCCTTGTCATACACCACAAAGCACTAAAACCTCCGGCAAGGATAAGGTAACTCATGCTTTTGTACCAGCAGCAGATTCTCTATTGTCACCAACTTAGGCCACCTTACAGACTATATGCCCTTCCATGTAGCGTGCGAGATCGACGACGACACCATCATCAACGCCACTCCAAGCTAGCTGTTTTTCTGTCTGTATAAAGAAGACACAAATCAAGTAAACACACAATTTTAAAAATGACTCTTTCAACTTGTAAAAACTCACAGGAAATACTAAACACTGTGTAGCTTGCAATCAGACACCTATCAGCAACAAAGCTCTTCAACATGCTACCTTTATAGTGTGTTTTTGTACTCACATTCCTGTATTCCTTGTTTGCAACCTCCACAAATCTAGAGTCTGAACACACGATGGATGATGTGCTTAAACAGGGTGAACAGTTCGCTTAGCTTTTTGTGGATTGAAGTGGACTTGCGCTTGTGGTTTGTTGAAGTCTATGTACATAACTGTGTGGATTGCATCGGCCAAGCTATGTTTACCAGTATCATTTATATACCTCCCGCTATGGTGTGTCCCTACGTGTGGCGCGTAACTTAGACTTGGATCATGTCACCTTATTTTGAATCAGCTTCCCGCTGTGATGGGTCTGGTCGTTATAATGTGTTGCACCTCTGTGTATGGTAACTTGCTAAAACAGAGAACAACTATAACTTTAATGTAAAATATTACCTGCCTCTCTATGTGCCTGGTCTGATCGTTGCTTTGTGTTCTGTCTCTCTCGCATGCTAAATAGTTTATAAAATCTTTAGCGTTTCTGTTTTCCCCCTCTGTGTTAGATAGGGTGCCCGAAAGGGCGCCCCCTGATCTAGTACGATATAAACATACTGTAAACTATAGTTCGATATGTAAACTATAGTTCTATATACATGAAACCCATGCGTTGGAAATATACGCAACGCATGCACTGGCATCCTGATTTTTGTGACTAAGCCCTTCTTGATCGGATAAAACCTTCAATGTCGAGACATGTCTGGTGTAATGGCTAGTTTATAGCCATTTGGAAGAACACCAGACAATGTACGGTGTAAGGATCAAGAGCGCATTAGACATATCTGTTGTGTGCAATTCGTGTCCATGAAGAGGTAACAATTAGATTTTAAGTCGGGGCTATAAATAGACTCCTTAGTCGTTTTTGGCTAATATCGCTTCACGTCTTACACACCTTTTAAAACTAAAGAAATACGCTCCACTCGATTGCATCTCATAGATCATCATTTGTTTGAGATCTAGTGCATTACATCTTGTGTCACTAGTTGAGCGGATTGAGCCGGCTTTATACTTGTTACTTCTAGTGATTGTCATCACCTAGACCACCAGCAGTTCATGAGATTATTGAGTGGTTATTATAGATTGTTGTTAGCTTCGCTCATCAGTTGTAAAGGGCTATTATGATCATTCTCCATGGGAGATTCGTAAAGAGCAACTTTAACAAAATTGTGGCTTGTTAGAATTTGTGATCATTCTCCACGAGAGATTCATAAAGAGCAACTTTAACAAAATTGTGGCTTGTTGCCTTTTTTAGTGTGGTTCTTATGACATTATTATTGTGGGTTTGGTGTATGATGCCAATTAGTATATAAACCACCTATCTTGAATTATTGATTACCCCATATGGCTTGCACTCTTTGCTCTTGCAATTGTGTATATATAGTTGTTGTACAATACTTGCTTAGCTAGCACTGCGTAGATTATATTAAATTATATTGTTGCTTGATATGTCCTGATTGTAAGTAGCTTATTTCGGTTTAATACTCTCTCAGTTACAATTTATTATTCGTTTGACTTTTGTACTAAGTTTGAACGGCTCGTTTTATTCTTTTTCGAAAAACTAAAAAAAAATAAAGACATACTTAAAATATATTATATGCTAAATGATATCCTAGTAAAGTTAATGGTAATTATGAAACTTTTTGAATAAGACGAGCCAGTAGTAAAAAATTCAAACGAATTATAAACTGAAACAAAAGATGTATATATTAGAGAAAAATAGAGATGGCCTAAAGGAAAACAAAATAGCCTGCTGCAGTGCTGCTGCAGCTAGGCGTTGCTGCCGTCCGAGCGATCGGATGGGGATGTGAAGATTAGCCTCCCCACCACCAGCCAGCCACCCCAGCGCCGGCGACCTCGTTCCGTGTCGGCATGGTGCAGGCGATCTAGTTTCTTGTAGGCGGGCTCAACCTCGTTGTCCTGCAGCAGCTGCACGCCATGTGAAGTTGTCTATCTGCAACTTGTCGTTGGGACCTTAGCATGTGCTTCTTATTTGGACTAGCTAGAGTATGGTTGTGTTGAAGTTTAACCTTTTGAACTGTCCACATCCCTTCTCTGCTACACTAAATTGAATACCAGCATTACAACCTATTCTTGTTGTGGCATGTGATGAATCAGATCCTCTATATCCTTGTTTGCAGCAAACTATCTATTTGGAATACACAGTTTTATCAGCTCGACGCTTTGTATCATGCTTTCTTATACTGAACCCAACCTGACCAGCATATGTGTTATACATGTCATAAGCATTCTTTTCAGAGTCAAAAGACATCCCAATTTGAGGAACGATCAGAGTTGGTTCAGCATCATCTACCACCTATTAAAATGCGTTCAGAATAAAAGTTCTATTACAATACAAAAGAATTGTTATGCATAGTTCTATTACCTCTGTATCTTCAGGTATTGATATGTCATTAGCCTGATCTTTTGCACTAGTAGTCATCGAAGTTGCTTTACGTGTCTGCTCTTCCTGAACAAGTATTATATTTTTTGCGTAGACCATAAATGACCAAACTACAGGTGAAACAGATGTGATATCAAATAAATAATTGATTCTACATGTGTGTTCTGCTGTCTGTCGCCTCCATGATCCCCAAGAATAGCAGAATTGTCATCAGTAAAAGGGAGCACAAACTTATTTGCCATGCCTTCATGTTCATCCATGTCTTTGTATCTTTTTCGTGGTGATTAGAGGCGTCAACGATACTCAAAGAATATACAATGAAAGAGAATTTTTGTGGAGATAAAGATGTTAACAAGACCTCACCAAAATATAGGACGGTCCGGTCAGCGGCGGCGACGGTGACGGTTACTTCCTTTCTTTACCCTTCCGTGAATTATATGGGCTCTTTCCTTTTCTTAACCTTCCGTGACCTGTATAAATCGATTCAGCTCAGCTCCTATTGTTACTAAAGCCGAGCAAGAGGCCGAGCGAGCTGACTGTACGAAGCCGAGCCCGAGATAAAGGCCACTGAAGCTAGGCTAGAGGCTGATGCTGATGGCGTGGGCCCGCACGCATTGTTTGTCTGGGGCTGTAATACCTTCGTTCTACGTCCGGTCTGTACTGAATTTTTTTCCTGCAGCGAGGGGTTCGCTTTCGTTGCGGCGCCCGCGCTGGACGAGGTGGCCGGGCTGGAGCTGGCCTCGGCCACGCCAGTTGGACGTGCCGGATAGGACCAGGCAAACAACCAGCCCTCGGCATCGCGCATGACATACTGACAGGGGGAGTAACTGAATAGTGAAGACAGAGACAGATCAAATTCATGTTGGCATGGTGCACTATACAAATACCAATTATTCTGCAGTTGCACTACTTGTCCAAATTAACCAAACTTTGATCGGATACATGACAAGCACACACGCACGCACACGGCTGTCTGTAGAATACATCCTCGACGACCGCTCAGAAGAAGTTGGGGTCGTATCCGTTGCTGGAGGTGGCGAGGATGTAGTAGGCGACGATGTGGCCGAGCGAGCCCCAGGCGAGGACGTCGACGAGGTTGAAGCCCACGGGGTCGTTGGACTTGAGCAGGGCCGCGAACTCCTTGGCGCGCTCGTCGCCGGCGTCGAAGTGCGTCTTGCCGTTCTGCGCGGGCACCTGCTTCGCCACGTTCTCCCGCTGGAAGTTGAAGAAGACGAAGCGGCCCAGGAAGAGCGACACGCCCGTGCTCAGGCTGATCACCAGCGCCGAGCTCAGCTCCGCGCGCGCCGCCACGGACCGCCGCGCCGGCGCCGGCGCCGCGCGGAACGACACGCGCGCCCGGCCGGGAGACGGCGCCAGGCGGAGCCCGGCCACGGACGGCGGGGACAGCACGGCGGCGGCGGTCGATGTGGCGGCCATGGCGATCGTGTCCCCTGAGTTAGAGTGCTGGAGGCGGGAGGCGCTTGATCTTGGGAGCAAGCAACGTGTCCGCTTGATTAATGGAGTTGGGTATATAGTGGGATGCTGACTTGGCAGATATGGCGGGGACGTCGGAATGCGAGGTTAGTGGTGGAGGAGACGAGGATTTGGCCGTGTGCCCATGGCGTGTGCCCATTGGAGAGCGCCGGATAAGGTATCCGACCATCCAGAGTCCAGACCTATTTTTTCTCCCGGTGGTGATGTCACTGTCTTCGCGTTTGGCAATTAGCAAGTTACTCGGCATTCTAGTACTTGGTTGAGCTTGTTCAGAGCCTCTGGTCAACCACGAAATTTTACCATGCCGAACAAGTGAAAGCAGAGTTTAGCTGGTTAGCATTGCCTATCTACCACCCTTTTCGGATTTCATTCAGATATAAAGATGTCCATATTATATCTTGAAAACTATCCATCCAGAGAAAAGTGGTACAGCAGCGCGTCATCTGCATCCACGTACGGCGGAACGGCGGAGCGTTAGAAGGCGAACCGGGAAGGAACCCGACACCAGACCCACAGCGTATGCGTGTCAGAAGCTACCTGACTTGAGATGAACCCGGCGGCGGCGAAGCGGACGGCGGCGAGTACGGCTGCGCGGAGCGCAATGCCTCCGTGGGGACCCATCTCTTGTCACGCCTCCTCCCCGATCGGATCGACCCTTGACGGCGCGGCAATGCGCGTTCGGGTTACTACCAGGCGAGCAGAAACGTGCGGGAGTGACACGCGGAGGCGGAGGGGCGCGGCCGCGTGGGCAGAGGTTGGCGCCGGTGCACGCGGGCGGGAGTCGATCAAGAACTCAAATGGGAGGGGAGCGGTCAAAAATAGCTAGCGCTATGGATGGTTCGAAATGCCAAGGGCAAATGACACGGCTCAACAATACGCAGCAGTAGGGCAGCGAAAGCTTTGACATTTTGCAAGCTCTGGAGATCACAGAAGCCAGAGTGTAGCTACAAAAAAAATGATCGATTTCACACGCATCCGCGCATACAGTGTGCCGAGCCAGCGACAGGTTTGGCGTCATGACGCTTCAGAAGTCGAGCAAAAACAAGATGCCAAGGGCAGCGTCAGGTTCATTATTTGCTAACCCAGACAGCTTCGGCGCGACGACGACAACCCTACTCCTATGAACAGCAAAATCTCCTCTGCACAAGTAATCAGAATGGTACGTTCAGTTCCGCCAAATATAGCATCAGGCAAGATTGCATCAACAAGCCTAAAAAAGGAGTTCACGAGTGGCTTACCCTAACGCTGGTCGATTGGTGCTGCAGAGCTTCTACCGTCTCCACCAGTTCCATCTGCTTTTCCACCGCAGCCTGCAGCGCCTGTTGAGATACGAGGCATGTCCATTCAAAGAGCGAAACCTCAGCAATTATATGAGTTCAACTAACGGCACCAGGCGCAATTAAAAAAAAGATGCTTCTTAGTACAGGCAGTGAGAACAAAATAACAAGCCATGTATGAATATGCCTGTCACATATATATATATAGCAGGTTTCTTGCTCCATCGACTAATGGGGAAACTCCGAAACTTAATGTTACTCTGAAGCATGTAAATCATAGTAGATTTTAAAAAGCGCTGCAACACGAATGAATCCTAAACCGTCAGTAACTATAGATCACTCTGAGAACGAGGATGGCCGCAACAAAAGAAAAATCTACAGATGTGACAACACAAGAGCATTGGGAATCATTGTGACAGGGGACATTTTTCGCCTAGGATTGTCCTGGTACCGCACTCATCCTACGAATCTACACAGAGTGATTAGTAGTAAAAAACCAACTTACGTTTTTCGTCGCCTCCAGTTCAGCCTCGAGGGATTTTATCCGATCGAAGGACTGCATCAATACAAGTTCTTTCTCCTTCGGCATATCCGGAGGTTTGCTCATGAGGTGATCACACAGTGACTCGAGCTTCTTGAGGCGTCGTAAACAAGCACTCATGTCCTCTTCCCTTTGAGGTTCTGGTTCCTGTGCCGCGGCACAGGGTTGGACGGTTTCTATAAATCTTTCTTGCCGGTAGACGGAAAGGTGGAAGAAAGATGATATCCTGATCAAGAGTGTGATCAGTCCGGTAGCAAGGTTTTCCAGAGTCCTTCCAGCGGATGTACCATGCAAACTAATGTAAGCATTCCCTGAAATTTCACAGGAAGAACGGTAGGTTATAAAGCAAGTTAACAGATGGTTCAATTCGTAGCTAAATTTATGGTAAGGACGTTATGCAGACGGAAATGACATGTTCAGATTATAAACATTTACGTAGGAACATTTTATTCAACAAGTAACAGTTTTCAGTGCTCTGAAGTCCAAGCAATCACTATTTTTTTTTAAAGATGGAAAGCTTATATCAGATGGTTCAATTATTAACTAGTAATGTTTTATTAAAGACATCATGCAGATGGAAATGACAAATTCAGATTAGAATTGTTTACCGAGGAACATTTTGTTCGACACGATGAACAGTTAGCAATGCAATAGACATGCACTTATGTTTTGTAATGGAGGAAAGCTTATATCAGATGGTTCAATTAGTATCTAGTATTTTTGTGGTGAAGACACCATGCAGATGGAAACGAAATAGATGCAGATCAGAATTGCAGTAGAAAGCAATAGACATTCGCTTAGAGCTTGTTTAGGAGCACGAGTAATGGAGGGAATTGAGGGGGCCAAAATCCCTTACTATTTAAAATTGAATAGTAAGGATTTTGACCCCCTCAATTCTCCCTATTATCCTTGCTCCAAAACAAGCCCTTAATTTTTAATGGATGAAAAGAAAACTTATACCACAAAGTAAAAAGATGCATGTTCAAGGAAAAAAAGTAAAAAAGAGAAAGTATATACCTAAATTATTTAGCCACCCAAAGGTAGGAAAATATTTACGGCAAGTCAACTGAATGGGCATCTCCATTTGAGGGGTGGCCTGAGGAGCTCCAGGAGTTGTATCTAGGAGATGCTTACTGCTAGAACTACAAAATATCGAAGTATCTGACCCCTTGACCTAAGAAAACCATTAGATACAAAATCAGCTCACATAAGGTATCATATATACACGATATTACAGAAACTGGATACGTAGAAGTTTATCCAAGTTAAGGTAAACAATGATTGGAATTCTAAAATTAACATGATACATACTTCTTCATGAACTGGGGTTAGTAAACTGTGGTCCGTACTCTTTTGGACAACTGTTAAACCAACGTCATCAACATCCGACTCAGATTCAGCATTTGATATGTCACTAAGCATGCCCTGCTTCCAAGAGAAATAATAATATCAATGTCTCGGAAAACTAAAGCTGTAGTCAGTGTTGCAATGATTTAGAAAAATGGAATTTCAGAACCTTGCCTTCAGGTTTTCTGCCCTTAGGGAAGAGCCACTTCTTTCGTCCCCGTCAGAAACTTGCTTTATTTCTCTAGTACTACCACCTTCCATACTGTGTATTAGCTACAAATGAAAATTTCTGTTAGTCCATAGAAGGATTTTCATACCCTTTCATGCCTGAAGAGGAACTGAAAGCAAATATCTCTCCTGTCACAGGAAAATGTTCTCCACATGAAGTTCTGGCCAGATTCATTAACGCATTGCAAAAAGACATGGTTACATAATTGTAGAATTTATTAGGGTACCTTCATGATGACAGGGTCATTCCATGGACCCCTGTTAGACCTGAGGCAACCACCCTTCTCACTGCATGTGCATGATCCGCCAAGAAATTTTGGCAATTCACTGATAAAACATATGCAAAAATGTATTTTCATAAGATGGTAAGCCAAATATACGACTTCAAATAATTCTGATGATATAATAAATTGGCACTAACCTTGAGTCAATAACTTCGATAAGTCTGCTCTGGTAGTTGGAACCAAGAACCTATGAAGAAGACTATATAAGCTCTTATGCCGCAGAACTATTGTTTATGCAACATAACTGTCATGTTATAATATCAGTCATGGAGCTTACATGGATCTTGGAAGAAGTTTTTGGGTCTAGGAATCCCTTAACACTGTTCCAGATCAACTTAAACCCACTGCCTGCATTCACAACATACATCTGATGTAGCGTCTGCAAATTCATCTTCAGTTAGAAAGGTTGCTCAAGCAAAACAACCTGGCACATCACATTCATTCACATTCACAACAGCACAAGTACCTCAGGGTAGTAGTCACTGTCTATTCTCTGCATACGTTGGACAAGCTCCCTTGCGGTCTTTGAGAAATTCTTGAACCCCTGAAACAACAGTAAGAAACTGAGTGGACGACAATCTGACAGTACTAGCAACGAAGACATGAAAACTGAATGTTTCTGCCCAGTCACTGGGCCATTAAGCATTAGCATACCACACCATGGACGTCCAGTATAGTGGTAGTGGAGTCAATGTGCCTCTTGGCTGACAGTGTGCAGGCAGGGAACCTCTCCCTGAAGGCCCTCTCGAACTCCTGCACATGGTACTTGATGTAGCGATCCACCGAGGTGATCTGCATGAGCTTGTTCGGATCAACTTTGCCGAGCCTCTCAATGTACACGGGCCGGCCTTCACGGTCGACGCCATGGTAGCCCTGAGGATAGTAGTGGAGTACATCGTTGAGCTCGTCGAACTCAAAGTCCTGACAACATGAACCCCGATTGTCCATCAATGGAAGGATCCAAAAAGAACACAGGTTTGGGTGTTTGACAACTTGTGAAACAAAATTGTGAAGACAAAATCTCTCATCACCTCCAAGATTGTGTCGGTACCAAACTCTTTCCTCCACCTCAGCATCTCTGACCACATTTGCATTGCCTTGTCGGAATCGAACTTCCTTGCTTTAAGAAACCTGCGTTTATCATCGAGAGAACGCACAGGATGAAGTCATTAATGGCAAACGAGGAATGTATCTATTTATATTAATACAACATAGTCAAAAGAAGCATCCACTTGCGCGGAGAGGGTACTGAAATCTCAAGATTAATCGAGAAAAGGAGAAAAATATTCACCATTAGATTTTATGAAGACCTAACGGTCTAAGTTAAACCTATATATAAAATGTAAAAAAACTACAAAAGAAAAGCACCAAATTTGATTTATAGAACAAATGATGCTTGAATGATGGACCTGTATATTAAAATCTCGAGATTAATCGAATGATGTACTGAGATGTATAATAAAATGATGTACTGAAAAACAACAAATGATGTACTGAAATCTCGAGATTAAATCGAATGATGGACTTGCATATTGAAACAACAAATGTATAATAATTGCTTGAATGAGGGCTCCCCCTCCCCTACTCCTCTGTAATCGAACCTCAGCATCATGTGGTAGTCGTCGTGCTTGTCGGGGAGGAGGCGGTGCGCGGCGAGACGGTCGCGGAAGGCGGCGACGGCGCGCTCCTCTTCGGCGTCGCGGACGTCCTCGATGGAGATGGCCGCGGGGAACCGGAAGTCAGTGACGCGACGCCGGGCGCGCTTCTTCCGTAGCGCGTGGATAGCCTTGAGCGGCAGGGACCCGATCTTCCGGCGCCGCCGGTCGTCCTCGGAGCTGGGGTCGCACAGAGATATCTCGTGCTCGTCGGCATGGCTCACTGCAGTGAGAGCGGCGCGTCAGCCCCATTGTTTTGTTTCAGCCAAAAAAAAATCCTAGATTGATGTATTACTGACGAGAACTGCGTTTTACTACCTGACATTGCTGTGACTCTGTGTCAAATTTGGGATTGCGCGCAGTATCGGAGCTCCCGAGATCGATCGAACAGGAGCTTCTTGCACTCGCTCGCTGGTCGCTGCTACAGACAAGCCGTTGTAAGGTCTAAATCTAAAGAGGCAGCGGATGGCGCCGAAGCTGTGAATCCTAGGAACTCCAGAAAGGAATTTCAACAAAGAACTGATGGATAGCAACTGCTCAACTTACACGAAGAAGAAAAAAAACAGTCTTTGTAGCACGGTCCTTGGTAGGACAAAGGTACATCCATGAAAACAAAAGCATAAAACGGATGAGATGCACGAAAACATACATTTTCCCCCCTAATGAAGCCCGCGAGATCCCGATTGTAGGGTAGGCAGAGCAGTGGAGGACTAGGTTCCTGCCGTCCGCTGCAGGTAACCGCTGCGGTGTTGCGTTCCGGCTGGCGGCGGCGGCCTATCTCCGGCGACGGCGAGACTGGAAGGGGCAGTGGCCTGGCCGCCGATCACGCAACACTTGTTTATATGCACCAGGGCCGAGGGCGGGGCGGGGATGCGTGCGTCGTGTACAACAACAAGACAACTATGTGCCGGTGCGGTGACTCGTGGACACATGCAGGCGTACGTGACGGTGGGGCCTCTTCGTCCTCACTCCTCAGAGAGACACGCCGGAGCTCGGACTAAAAAAGGCGTCTCGTTTCGTTTGCTTGCCTGCGATGCGATGCGATGGCATCGGTCAGTCAGCGAGCTGCTTCCTCCTCTCACGAGTCTCGCACGCAAGAGCTAGCTAGAGTTGAAAACGAAGCTCGGTCGCTCACGGTCACGGGCCGCTGCTGAACCAACGGCAGGCCACGCCGTGCCACTCCGATGTCAGAATTCTTTACGGAGTCGAGGCTGAAAAAGGCTCGAAGAGCACATCAGATCAGACACAGACAACCTGGTAGGAGCCGAGTACGTACTACTGGTATGGACGTACGGCGACAAGTTTTTGACCCAGCTAGCTTCAATTAACAACTGATTGTAGCTGCTCGATTAGCAACGTTTCTTTTATTATCAGATGGAATCAGAGACCAATGAGCTCGAGCAGAGAAGTTGTCTCCTGACCGCTGCAGTACCGATTGGACTCGTCTCAGCTCAGGGCCCCGCCGGCCCCAACGGAGCGGAGTAGGTAGAAAGAGGAATAGAGACAAGGATGCTGCCGGGGTGGAGAAAGATGCGTCGAGCCATCGATGCGAGGAGAGACGAGAGAATGGCAAAGGCACTGCACCTGCACGCCGTCTCGTCGTCGTGGGATTGGGAAGAGACGCGTCGGCCGGAGTGCATGCCGGAACGGGGCTGGGCATCTACCGCAACTACTACGTCCGCTCGTTGTTCGCCACGCGGACACCCTCGGAGCCTCGAGTCGCCTGCTCCACGTCCGGCGATTCCGACTCGCCGCTCCTGTGCTGGTGTTTGCGTCCGGCGCCCCTCGTCTCCTCCGCCCGGCCACGACGTGCCCCAGCGACTCCGCTCCGCTAGCCCCGACGCGCCCTCTAGAGGTCACGGAACCAGCCAGGCAGAGGCAGCCAGGCGAAGCTGGTATTTTCGGCTCTTCCTAGCTCCCGTCGGAGAGCGAAGTATCCGGAGCTTGACGCGCGGAGCGGCGCCTCCTTCGCCCGTTTGTTTGGCTAGCGTTGGCAAGAAACAAGCTTCAGAAGCCGGACGACTGGACGAGAAGGCGCTGCCGCTACCCCACGGGCCACGGCCCCCAAGTAGCAGGGCTCATAAGAGTTTTTTGGGGCTAGAACTGTAAAGGGATACTGCTGTCTGCTATACCAAACCCTCTCTTGTCGTGTTACGCTGCGCTCTGGGCACGGCCTCGTGACTGTACAGTGCTCCGCCCCGCCGTGCCGTGCTCCACCGCACCGGACTATTTTTAAATCTGACGCGACTGTGCTCTCGCATCGAAAATGTGCGGCGATCAATGCCAGATTTTTGGGGTGGGGGGTGGGGGCACCGGAGTCGGAGGAGCATGTGACTCTTTAGGTACGAGAGCAGAGCTGCACGTGCTGACGGCTTGCACTTGCCGGTAAGCCGGCATGCCACGCAGCCAGGCCCGACTGGGGATGAGGGGCATGGGGCTAGGGCTGGACCTCTCGTCCGGCGCCCCGCCCGCCGGCCGTCCAGCGCCACTCTGCCCACGCGCGCACCCGGCACCCGCCCGGCATGGTTGGTGTTGGTGGAGCTTCGTTTCAGGACCGCCCGGCGCCTGCGATAGACAGATGAGCATTGGAAGAGGCGTTTCGCTCCATGACTCCTGCGCCTCCTCTCCTCTGCCCTGTTGCCTGTTGGGTCCTTGTCATCTTGCTGGTGGATGTGCATCCATCCAAATGCCGGAGTCCACGCCAGCCATAATGCCTGCAGAAAGATGGCTCTGGCCGTCTGCCGGTCTACCAGCTGCGGCGCCCAGCAGAACGGCTTCTCCGGTGCACCGGAACGCTCCAGGGCACGGGCCGGCGGTGAAGGCCAATCGGTCATGCCGTCTAGACGCCCCTGCTGCATGCAGCACATGCAAGAGGGGTTTTCATCTTGCGATGTTAGGATGGTTCACGAGAGCGTAGCAAGTTTAATAATATAGTCAATTGCTGACTATATGGATCTTTAGTTCTTTACTGCCTATATCTTATAGCTAATATGTATAATAGTTAGCTCTTTACAATTAATAGATGTCCACTCATCACTCTCATAAAATTTATCTCTAAATGATCTGTGGACTAGTCGGGCACTCCAGCGCTAAAGATGCAAATGGTATAGATATTATCCGCTCATATTCGAATTCAATCCGTTTAAAAGAGCTCAGATCCAATCTGTATCAGAGTTCGGGTATCCAGTATTCGATCCGTATTAGGTTTATATCTGTATCCGTATAATTAAAGCCGGATATTTAAGATATCAATATCGATATTTAAATCTTATCCGACACAACTCGATAATATCATTATCTTATCCAAAGAGAAAAAAATATGAAAACAAATATGGTACAAGTAATATCCTTCATATCCGATTCGATTACACCCCTATCTAAGACCGACGTAGGTCGGTTCATGAACCTATCGACCGATCGTTCCGATTGATATGAATTATATTGGAGCTGAATAGATTGATAAGTACCAATCGGAATCAAACCTATATTACAGGGGTGTTTGGTTTCTAGGGACTAATTTTTAGTCCCTTCATTTTATTCTATTTTAGGCTCTAAATTACTAAATACGGAAGCTAAAACTCTATTTTAGTTTCCTTATTTAACAATTTAGAAACTAAAATGGAATAAAGTAGAGTGACTAAAGTTTAGTCTCTATAAACCAAACACCCCCTACATTGTTCGATCGGTACTCACTCGAATCGGACGATAAGGGTCACCTTTAGTGACGCGCTATATTCTGATTGGTCGACATATCAGCTAACTGTTTTTAACCGTTTGATATCTAAAAAAATTCAAAATAAAAATATTGAAAATATAATTTGACATATAACTTAGATTTAATTTATGGAATGTATAGTTTTATATTTATGTTTTTATTATGTAACTCTATTTGCGAATTATGTTTTTTTATGTTTAAGCTAGCCATCTAACTATTAGCTTCATTATATTTAAACGGGGCCTTAATACAAGACATGGCGACTAATTTGGGTGTGCTACTGCTAGTCGAGAACTGTATGTCCTCTGGACGATGGTTACATGAGCAACGTTGTATATATATATTGAATTTGTCATGGGTCACATCAGTGGGTGGGTGTTTGCTCAATATCATGGGTCACATACAGTGGGTGTTTGCTTATATAGTGACAAGCAGGAAGATAAGACAAAGAAAGTGTACTAGTTGGTTGTTCATCGTTGTACGGTTTTATATATCATATAGCTAGATAGATCTCAATTAAATGAGATGTTTAATCAAACATGATTATATATTTTTTTTTATTTTACGATTATTAGTATATATACTTAAAGCATGTCTCTTTATATGACACAAATAGACATGTGCTGTAGTGGCACAAGTTGCTTGCTTTGAGCTGAGCCCAGACACATTTTTTTCTGTATTTTTTTTTGGCGTGCGTTCGCTCTGGGGACGAGACAAAGATTTCTGTGCATGCTTTATAGTTGTAAGTAGAAAGAATTGTAATTTCAATTGGCTGGCAACGGTATTGATAAACAAAACAACGAGGTAGGTTTGCAAAAGTTAGTCATTTTATAATGCTCTGGTACAACTTGGGGAGTTAATAGATCGTGATCAAAATGTTTCTTCACAAATTATTTTTAGTTGAGAAATAAATAGAAATAGGGTACAATACTAACCCGATCCGATACTTATATTTTATAATGTAAATTTAGAGTCTATTGTCACCCCTAGCTACAACCATCAGTCTAGCTACAACCATCAGTAGGATGTATTTGATAGAGTGACATGACAATAAACGTGATGCATGTTAATCTAAGTGCTTGATAGCGCTGTCTGACGTACTGTTTTCTCAATCTAATGGCTTGTTAATACCGTCGTACGCACTGGACGGTACGACACGATGCCCTACCCCCCTGGCCTGTACCTGTACGTCTTTAAATTGGCCAGCCGTCTCACACGTACTACTGTTTTGTACACCTGAGACCCCGTACTGCAGTATTGCAGCTGCAGCATTACGTACTATCTGAATAGTGCAGCATGCATGGACGTGATACTGATGCTCGGGATCGCGATGCACCGTATAGGTAATTAGGTACACGTGCGCACGCGTGATCCTCCCGTCGCGGCGGCGTTGCTGGCCACGGTACGGTAGTCCAGTGCGCCTGTGCCATTGCCAACCTTGCCGCTTTGCGCCAATATGATACCCACCCATCCCGGCCCGTCCCGACGAGAGGAGCTGAATGCTGCATGGAGGGGCGCCAGCGCCATGCATTGCTGCAGCACTAGTCCTGATGAGCGCGCGCGACACGTACGAACGGCCTGCGCTCAGGCGATCGCGACAGGCAGGCACGACCAACGGCTCGCGGGTTCACTGCACTGCACGACTGCACGAGCGAGCTTCTCGCTGCGGCGCCCATGCCCATGCAGGGGCTGGCCGGCTCGTGGCGGCTTTTTGCCGGCCGTCTCGTGATCGATAACGTAATAATTTGGGTTCAGGGCTTGAGGCCCGCCTGCCAGGGAGATGGACGCTGGGGTCGTGGATTCGTGGTGCAGTGGTCGAGGTCTCGAGGACACGACTGATTGGCTTTTGCACTGCACGTCTCAGCTTTTTAGGCTCTCCTCCCAGCATTTTCGCTGCGGTGTGCGGTGTGGGCAGCGGGCAGTGTGTGCGGTGTGCCCCGCGTGTCGGCAAAAAGCCTGGGACTGGGAGAGAGCCTCTCTGCCTGTGCCTCGACGAGTCGGCGTCAGCCTCCAGCTCTCGCTCGCCCGGCACCGGCAGCCCGCTACGACCAGAAAAGCCTGTAGGCTGTAGCTAGGCATGCATGCGTCCGGTAGTACTCTACGTCCGCGCGGTGCACGTCTCGTGCTCGTTCGTGGCGGGGGGGGGGGGGGGGGGGGGGGGGGGGGGGGGGGCTCGGTACGCTCGGACGCACGCTGTAGCTTTTGCACGTAGGTACGGGCGCCGGGCAAGCAGACCGTGGGCCTGTTTGGTTCAGCTTTTTTCTGACCAGCTTTTCTGAGAATCTGACTGTGTAGAGAATCTGAGTATTATTAGGATTACGTGCGGAGGAAGATAAATGTGTCATTAAGACTTAGGATGTAGAAAGTGACAGATTACTATTGCAACGACTCAACCGATTATATGTTTATGTTAATTTTGAATGGTTTTTAACCAAACGAATTTTATAGAAGCTGACTGAAAAGCTAAGCATTTGGCAGTTCGCAGCAGCTTTTGGTGGCCAGAAGCTCTAAAAAGCTGAAACAAACGAGGGCCGTGCCTGTTGTTTGCTGTAGACCTACAGCTCCGCCTGCGCGCACGGACCTGATGGACGGTAGCCTGCCCGGCTGGCACTGTGTCCGCGCGCGCGTGAAACGAAGCTCCCCGTCGTCGTCGTCGTGGTGGCCGCCAATAAATGCGAGGCCGGCCGGCCAGCGGGGCGGAGTCGCGGAGAGGTCGAGAGGAAAGGAGAGGCGAGCGACGGTTTAAGGTCAGCGTCCGGCAAGGTGTCAGCGTGGACACGTGAGACGGTGTGAGGGGCATATGCGCGATCGGCGATACAGGGTTGCAGGGGACGGAGCGAGCGGGAATGGGGGATGCATGGCGAAATTTTATTATCGTGAGGTGCGTCTGTCCAGTGGTGTCCATGTACTGCTCCCCCGCAAGTATCAAGTTCCAAGGCTATGTGTAGTATGCTGTATGTTGCTCCATGCGTATTTGTACTGGAGTATCTAAAAAGAGCGTTCAGTCACCTGCTGTTTGGATCCACATTTTTTTCCTGATGATTTTCTCTTTTTTTACATTTGACTTTGAGATGAGAGTAACGCATCAGATCACCTTTGCTTGCATATATAACTCGCAAAAAATAAACCGCACTTCCATTTTTGGAGCACTAGTTTAACACAGCGGAAAATCTGCATATGGTGATTGCCCGTTGGCCATGATTAAAAACTGTACTAATAAATAAAACAATTTCGAACCCTTGTCACCGTAGGATCCGTGGCGCAATCGTAGCGCGTCTGACTCCAGATCAGAAGGTTGCGTGTTCGATTCACGTCGGGTTCAATACCCCGGTCCATTCTCGGAATCCATTTTTTTTCCCTCTGTATCCCTCCAATATTGTACAGAATTGGGCCGCACATGCGCGAACCTCCTGGGCTCCAGTGACGAAGACAGGGAGGGGCTCGGGGCCAACGTCCCCCATTTCCGTAAATTCACGTGTACCATTATTTTTTAGTTGATCTCTATATAAATATGGTAAAATATCCCCTAACGATGGCCCAACAGCACACTTGTTACTTGTGTGGCCCAACAACCACCACATGCACATTTGTATGGGTACGAGTAAATTGCTCGCGCTAGTCTTTGAGCGATGTAGTTACACAATTCTAAAAGTAGGAGTTTTGAACCTTTTTTCTAATACCCGTTGAAAATTTGTGTATTTTTGGTTGAGCCGTACGAGATGAATTTTTCATATACGGTTCTCGGAGGGGGTGTCGGGCTAGTTACCCATCTCAATAAAGTATATAATTGGTTTGAAGAACATCTTGAGTTTTAGACAATTGCGGATGATATAACTACTAAATATGTTCCTCCTCATGTCAACATATTTTATTGTTTAGGGAGAATTACACTTACTTGTTTTCTAGTACAAGTCGCTACCGGTTTTGCTATAACTTTTTACTACCGACCGACCGTTACAGAGGCTTTTTCCTCCGTTCAATATATAATGACGGAGGCCAACTTTGGTTGGTTAATCCGATCGGTTCATCGATGGTCAGCAAGTATGATAGTTCTAATGATGATCCTGCACGTATTTCGTGTGATTTGAGCGATGTGGTTACTTTTGGTAATATATCAGCAAACTAATAATAACCTTTGGTAGCAAAGGAAATAGTTGTCATGGTGACCATGATTGCACTATAAGTTGAAACCTTATCACCATGCAAAAGTGATTTACAACCAAATAGGTATGATCGGATTAATAAATTTGTAGCATGGAAATTTAAAGCTTAGGTAGTCATAGGGAGGAAGACAACAAAGGTGAGACATCAACATCCGTGTAATACATTTGATAAAATAGGTTCTGACAAAGAGCTGCCATTACCACTCTTGTTTTATTGGAGAAAAAAAGCTTATGTACACGGTTCCTATTCTTCTTAAGAAGTTCACTGCGGTACCTCTACAGAACATAATCATATGTAAAGAAACAATAAATGCAACAAATTTCTCTGCATATGTATAGATGGAACATGAAGAGGAAATAAATATGTATGGTTTTCGCAGGGTATATTAATAATTTTTGGAACATACCAAGCTCATCGCTGGAGGCCCATGAGGGCATGGACGGGCCTCAAATGTCGCAGTCTAATTTGCATCTGAGCTAGTTTCGTTTGCAGGCCCACTTGCACATCTCCATTTGGTAGTGTACCGCTTCACGTTTCATGATCGGTGTCGTGGTGCCTGGGCCTAGCGTCGTCTAGAGCTAGCGGTGCGCTAGACGGCCCCTGCCGGCGACGTACGAGCGACATGCGTCGCTTTCCCTGGTGGACCGTGAGAATCAAGGCACATAATGCATTGTTCACCACCACCATCACAGCAAGAACAAAAACTGATACCACCTACGTCTGAAACATGTTCTACTCGAACTATGGCCTCATGCTGCACAGTGGCAGGGACTGATAGATCTTTTGGATCTTTTCAATAATCCTAACCACTAGATCAAAGCACAGACATAAATTATACCTCTGTTTAGCTCCACCACCGCCGCTCACATTTGTCGGCGAAGCTCTGAGCTAAGGCAACGACAGTCAGAGAAGCAAGTCCGACGCCGCCGGTGGACTTCGCGTTGCTCATGGCCTTCGCTCAAGATCGGCCTAATGTTAAGGTGGGGAACCGAGACACTAGCTACTACGGAACCTCATGTATTAGTTCGTGAACCCCCACCTCTCTATAGCCTGCTCAACAGGGGCGTGAGGTAAAAGACCCAACGGTGCTACAACCAATGCACGTACACAATACCAATTCACGTAGACAATGCTACAAGTAGACGCGACGTTATGATAAAATGATGGAAGAAGAAAACATATACAATTTACTTGTGATTGATTCCGTGACCAATTAGCCGCCAGGGAACCCCACTTGAACAGATAAACTATCTTTTGTGCACAGCTGTACAATTCTGCATTGCAAGCTCTAATAACTTTGCATGGTCTATATCCTATAAGACCAACTCCAGCAGCACTCCGCATGCGGCTCCGTATCCGTATTTTGCGGAGTCTAGCACACTATTCATCAGTCCAGCAGGCTCCGTATCCGGCTCCGTAAAACGCACGGCGTGTACCCAGACTCCCCATTTCCACGCTTTCTCTCTCCTCTCCGCAGCTCTCTCGCGGGCGCGCGCGCCTGCTGGCGGGCCCCAGGTGTCATAGACTGCATGCGGAGTGGGATGGGGAGTGTTGCTGGAAACGGAGCCGGATACGGAGAGGAGAGAGAATGTGTCGGCCGCGCGTTTTAGGGATACGGAGTCCCACACTGCTGGAGTTGGTCTAAGCGAATAACAGGAAATGCATGCAGATTGCATATACACAAATGACAAATCCGCGGCTTAAGGTAGACCCTTAAATAAACAGATCGTCAGGTCATCGCTGCAGTCTGCAGAACTAATGGATCAATAATGAAAACCATGCTTAAGGGTTTCGTTCCTAAATTATATAAGTTAGATTATAGATCAATAATGTAAGTTGTTTGTCACCTAAATTATATTACTTTGGAGCCACAAATAAGCTAAAATAAACCAGCATTAGATAGTTCATTTCAGCTTATTTTTGACCTCAAAATGATATTTTATTCACCTACTCTGTTATCATGATCCAGCTTATATAATATAGGCAAGGGCTAAGTATACCGGTTTTCAAAGATTTTTTTTTTAAAAGTGATAAAAACTGCTTAAAGAAAAAAAGAATGACTAGCCTGGAATAAACAAATAAACAGTGGTTGTTCGTTTCGGATTAAAGACAACTGTTCAGACCGATGTAACTACAATCTAGAGAAATAAAACGTTGTATAAGTAGTGGAAGTCGGTACGGATTAAAGCCACGCGAACACGAAAACACGAAAATGCTGCTTGTCAACGAGAGAAGATCATCTAAAAAGGTAAAAAAAGAAAGGAACTAAAACAAATCCAGTCCAATTAACCAGATAACAACACGAAAAAGGAACACGTTGTACAATCAAATACATACACCCATTCAGTTTTAATCAGCCGATTCCATGTCATGCCAAACTACTACTCGGCGCAGTACAGCAGAACAGAACTTCAAAGAACACCTATCAAATCACCTAAACGTTTAAGCTTGTTAGCATAATACCTGTCCCATTACAGCACCAGCAGGATGAGTTAGGCTTAGGCAATAGCATACACTAGCAGCCCAATCAAAGGGCGCCACCCAGTTTTACAGCAATCTTACCCTAATTTTAGAATCAAACCACAAGTCTTATTTACGCGGTAAGAAGGTGATGATGATGATGATTTACTGTTGAGGCATGGGGTAGTTGGCGAGGGGGTCGGTGGCCGGTGCTCCCGCGGCAGGATGCGCTTTCTCGGCAGCCGCAGCTGCGGCGGGCGCCGCGTCAGCGCCTTCTTTGGCGTCGTCGTGCAGAACGGTGTCGCGAAAGAAGTCGAACACATCGGTGCGGGCGATGGCAGCGACAATGTCGGACTTCTGGAGCATGCGGCGCTTGTTCGCCTCCGCGTGTGCCCAGCCGTGGCGGGTGAGCTCGAGGATGAACATCTCGCAGGCCCAGGGGAACACGACCAAGACCTCGGCGGTGATTGCGCAGACGTCCGGGTCGGCCCTCATGATCTTCTTGATGCGGCTGAGCGGGATGTTGTGTTTCTTGAAGTCGGTGGTGGCCTCGATCTCTCGGCGCAGCTCCAACCACAACATCTGCAGCTGATGCTTGTGCTTCTGCGCTGCCGCCGCCTGCTGGACCGCGGCAGCATCCGGCGGCGCATAGGCAACGCGGACGGGGGCGCCCAGTAGCTGCTGCTGCGCGGCCGTCGCCTGCTGGGCCGCGGCAGCATCCGGCGGCGCGTAGAGCTGCGGCGGGTAGGCGGCGGCGGCGACGGCGACCTCGCCGGGAGGGTACGCCGCCGGAGGGCAGACAACGGGGGCGCCCAGTAGCTGCTGCTGCTGCTGCGCGGCCGCCGCCTGCTGGGCCGCGGCAGCATCCGGCGGCGCGTAGAGAAGCCGCGGGTAGGCGGCGGCGGCGACGGCGACCTCGCAGGGAGGGTACGCCGCCGGAGGGTAGGCAACGGGGATGTCCATGACTGGAAACAACGAAGGGGTGCCGGATTGGCTGGGGTCCATGGATTCGGGGGCTGCTGGCCAGTGGTGAGACGAGGAGGCAAAATGGGTGCGGAGGACGAGGACGAGGACGACTGGAGGAGGACGAGGTCGGTGGCTCGGTGCTTGTCAACTGGTCATTTTTCTGACGTTGGTTTGGTGCTCTAGTACTGTCTCAGTGCCACCCTTTCCTATATTCATATACTTGCCTCAGGCTAACGTGTTAACCCTAGACTTAGATATATTTATCAAATGTCAGGGACAATCGAATCATTTTAATTTTATGTATCCAAACTTAGTAAAAACGTAATTGGTAACATTAAATGCATTCCTTGCAACAAAGAAAAAGTGAAAGAATTTTGAAAGATTAAAATTATATATAAAATTTTCCTGTGTGGTACTTTAGAACAAATGATTGAGTTTCTGTAAATCATATAAAATTTCTATACAATGGCCCGTAGTAGTGATATTTTCGAGGAATTTTAACATGTGGTCTAACTTTTTTGGGAAGTTTCCTTTTGTGTCTATTAATCTTCTCTAATTCCTATGTTGTATTCAAACTTTTTATAAGAATTTTTTCTACGTTTTTAATTCCGACAAAGATTCTTCAAGGGCACTAAACAAATTCGTACTTTAAAATATAAGGCTTAAAACCATAAAACATCTTCCAAGTGGACTGTCCACAAAGATTCTTCATCTATATTACACCTCTCACAACGTTCGCCCTAAATTCTACTATATGTAAATAAAATAATTTCTATTCCAACTATCGTACCTCTCTCCCGACATTTTTTTAACTCTTTGTTTTATTTCATCGCATTTTTTCTAAGACATATAATATTAATGTTAATTACTTTTAAATTGTAATATATTTGCACGTTAATTGTAAATTAATTAATTGTAATGAGATATCACAGAGAAAAGTATATAGGTGCCGCCCTCTTTGAATAGGTTGTCGAAGACGAGCGTCTGGGCGGGCTCGAACCTATCGACGGCGGTGAGCCAGAACTCTTGAAGGCGCCGCCACGACGTGTGAGCTTGCCCTTGCGCATGTCGTGGACTCGTGGTAGCTGACTTGGACGGCGTCGTACCCGTCTATGGTGGTCGTCTTCACCTACGTCACCACGTTCCCGCCCTCTCAGAACCCGACGATGCCCATCGGCACCTGTCGGTGTTTCGGACCCGCGAGGACCGTCAACCGACTATTGAATTTGTCGCTGCGTGTCCCTGCCCAGATGGGTTGATGCAAGATGTAACATAAGAGGGAGGATGGGACTTATATTATCTTGCACCGTGGTGCTCGTAGTAGGGGTTACAAGCGTCGCGCGCGAGAGAGAGAGGGTCCGACCCTGAGGTGAGCTGTCTGAGTTAGCCTCCTCTGCGTTTCTCTCACTCTGCCTGCCTCTGCTCGCCTCGCTCGCTTTAGGAAGGCCCTGGACATCCCCTTTTATAGATACAAGGAGATGGTCCAGTTGTACAACGGGGGTGTAGCTATGTGCTAACATGGCTGGCGGAGAAGTGCTTGAGCCCTATATATGTGCTAACGTGGCCGTCGGAGAAGTGCTTGAGCCCTGTAGAAGCGTAGCTGACGGTGCGGCTCGGGGTCCTGCTGACGTTTCTTTGCCTTCGTAGGGAGTTTGAGAGCAATCGACGTCATGGACGCATGCAGGGAACCATCATTATCTGTTACCGGAGTAATCTAGATGAGACACCGGTCTTGTTCCTTCGTAGCCTGAGGCAGCTAGCTAGAGGTAGGGTAATGATGTATCCCCTGCGGTCGGTCCGAGGTCGAGGTCGGGCGAGGCGGAGACTTCTCCTGAGGCCGAGGCTGAGGTCGGGCGAGGTTGTGACTCCTCCCGAGGCCGAGGCTGAGGCCGAGCCTTGGGGTCGGACGAGGCAGAGTTCCCTGCTGCGCCCGAGGCTGAACTCGGGAGAGGCCGCGACTTACTGTTGTTAGTCTTTCCCTGGTGGTTGGTACAGTAGTCGGAACAGGGTGAATAGTACTGTTTTCCTGTCAGAACAATCAGTAAAGGGGCAAAGTGACTGCGGTCACTTCGACCTTGCCGACTGAGGCGCGCGTGTTAGGATAAGGTGTCAGGCGATCTCCGCATTAAATGTGCATGCGATATGGTCGGTTGGTAAGGCGATCCGGCCGAGGTCGCTGTACGACAAAGTTCGCCCGAGCTTAGCCTTGGGTGAGACGGGGGTGCGTCTGCTGACTGAGGGGACCCTCGGGCGAGGCGTGAATCCGTCCGGGACTACTGTTTTTGCCCGAGGCTGGGCTCGGATGAGATCGCGTCCCTTGGTAGACGAGGCCTTAACTTGAACCGTGCCTATCAGTCTTTACGGTTTGTTCTGAAGATGTTTGCCATCCATATTAAGGAGTATTGGGGGTACCCCTAATTACGGTACCCGACAGCACCGACTTTCCCGTCTCCGGCTCGAAGTAGGTCATCATACCCATCTTGATCGCCATCACGCCCACCTCGCCCTCGTCCGACACGCGCACCGCGCCACTCCAGAAATCGGTAACGTCATGACGCTGCGGGAGGAGGAAGGCCACTGCACCACCCACAACCACGCCCACGGCCGCCATGGCCATGCTTCCTTCGATTTGACCAGGATTAGCTCGGAGCGGAGTTAGACGACGGCAGACAGTGCGGGGAGCGGCGACGGACGGGCGTGGCAAAGTTTACTACGGGCGCGGTAACTAGAGATAGAGTGCCTCCGAGTCGCGAGCGAGAGAGAAGATCGCACTAGAGTAGGGAGACAAGAAGAGGGCATTGAGAGCAACTCCAATAAATCATTGAAACCAGCCCAAAATCGTTTTAATGACTAGCTTGAAAACCACAAAACCGGAGTAAATTGAAGGGGCTAAAATCCCTTCTTATTAATAGTGAAAACTCATCTCCCGACACATCCAACAGCTAGCTCCGCGACCCCTATGGAGCTCAATCTCCCCCAAATATTTGTGAGGGAGGTGCAGGTGCCCACCACCAATCCCCTATTGCAGCTGCTGGCTGCTGCTGCTTCTTGCTGGTGGTCGTCCGACTGATGTGGTCGCCGGCTGGCGTCCAGTCTGTTGGTCGAGCAGTCCGGCTGCTGTGTCCGTCAGCTAGCATGCTGGCTGTTGGTCGAACAGGCGGAGGACGAGGACTCGGATGAGGCTGCCTCTGTGTTGTTGCCTTGTTGGAGAGGGAGTTGGACTCAGCAGTCGTGTCGTGCATGAGAGTGTGGTACCGGCTACCGCGCGATGTCTACGTTGTGCTGACGTGGCAAATGTTTAAATTGTTGGGGATTAATTATTAGAGATCGGCTGTGTGGAGAAAATATTTTTGGGGAAGTAGTTTTTAGTGGAGCACCCAATATATAGGTTTCAGGAATAAATTTTTAGGAGGCTTTTGGAGTTATTCTGATGCAGCAAATATGGGGCCTACTGCGGACTATTGTGATGAGCAAAGTGGACCTCCAATGGGCTTTACAGAATGGCCCCCTGAGCAATTGCAGCTCGTCCGCATGAGCCACGAAGATGATTTTGCTTGGCCGGTTTGGCAGATTCTGGCCGCAAGCCTAGATTACCTCAGTTGTGATTAGGGCTGGACAAAAAACTCGTGGCTCGATAACTCGCTCGACTCGACTCATTAGTGGCTCGACTCGACTCAGCTCGTTTGAAATGAGTTACGAGTTGAGCCAACATTTTAGCTCGGTTCTTAACGAGTCAAACTCGAGCTGGCTCGCGAGTTACTCGCGAGCCTAACGAGCTGTATAGCTGGCTTGTGGCCTAGCGATGTCTAATTACACAGCAACATAGACACATGCTCAAATCATTGCGACCCATACCAAATGTCCAGGCCCAAACCAAATGTCCAGGCGGCAGGTGCCCAGGCCACAAGCCCAGCCCCACTCCCGTACGGGTGGAGTCTCCACTAGGGCACCAGATAACCAGTCACTAGACGTTGGTCAAGCCGCCAAGGGCCAACTCGGGTTCGACAACTCCCAGTCCTAAATCAAAAACCTAGACTGTTAATGCTGACGCCGTCACTCAAGCTCATGCGTCACTGGTCATGCCGCAGTCGCCACTCGACAGTCCACCATCGCCGCCAGCCCGCCATAGCACCATCCGTCCCCGGCTAGGCGTCCACGGTCCATAACTCCAATCGCTTGCCGTGCAAGCTCAGCAGCGCGCTCCACCGCATGCCGAGGCCACAGCGGGCATCCCCTCCTCCTCCAGTTCGGTGACTTCAGTCTCCCGTTGTTGGCTTGTCGCCATGTAGGCCCAAGATCCGGAGCCGGAGGTGCACAAAGGGGAAGGGCGACTGCCAGGACTGCAACCTCGACAAAGTTCTTGCTCCAGTTCTGTGAGCAGGCGCACAAAGACCCTGCATCCAAGAAGAAGTCGGCGACATGTTGGGAGAAATTTGATCCTATGTTTGTCAGTTTGAGTGGAAGTATCCAAATATTTTTGTTTGTTTGATTGAATGAGCTAGTTTCTATTTTGTAAAGTGATTATATGAATTTTCAGCTTTGTGTTTGTTTTGATATCGAGTTGGCTCACGAGCTAATCGAGCTAGCTCGAGCTGATAAACGAGTCGAGCTGAGCAGCTTCTTTAGCTCGTTTTGTTAACGAGTCGAGTCGAGCTGGCTCGTTATCATAACGAGCTAAAACGAGTCGAGTCGAGTCGAGCCAGCTCGATATCCAACCCTAGTTGTGATAGTTTAACGATACGGTATTCTCCTGGACGAATCCATTCATACTGAAATTAGGGGTGCAGCTGCACCTTAAAAAAGCTCTTAAGAGCATCTCCAAGAGATCCCAAAAATAAATCTTTCAATACAAGGGAATTAGGATCTCCCTAAATCTCTTAATTCCAATCCATAGGTACCATCCCCAACAGCTCCCAAGATTTTTAAAAAATCTAAATGCATAGGCACACCACTACCGTATCTAGAGGTAGTATGTGTAAGCTACTGAAAACAATCGCCATATTATCTCAGTTCTCAATAGATAAGACCAAGTATTAAACGCACATATAAACAACTGCATCTGGCAGAGTGCTCCACCTACGAATTTTGTTGCAAGATTACTGGAGACGCATGAAGATCAAACCTTGCTTCCAATTATCAAATCATCATGAGTCGTCGAACATTAACAGATCAGAGCATACCGTGTCTAAATAAGGAAGAACAAGGTGCATGGGGACAGGTGAAGATGCGAGACCCAGGCGTCCGACACGGGAGGACCTTTATATTGAAGGCGATAGCCGATAGAGCGCAGCGCCATAGGATGATCTCTGGACGTGGATAGAGACGGTGAGCCAGCGAGCATATTGAAGGCGAGAGAGAGAGAGCAGCACAACACCCTTTCGCGTGAATTCAAACGAACGCTACAACCGGACTGGCGCGAATCGGTGGAAGCAAGGTGGGAACGGTGTAGACCTCGACTGGGAGCTCCAGAGGCGGCGAAGGTTTGCGCCGTGGAGGGGAATTTTTTCGTATGCGGTATTTTACGGATGCCACATAGGAAACTGTTGGAGACAAAATTTTCTTTTTTCCCTAGAATAAGGATTGGGCTGAGGGTTTTAAGGATCTCTTGGAGATACTCTAAGGTCTTATTCGTTTGTCCCAAATTAAACCTAAAATCGTTCCAGTTAATTAAAGTTCATATAAAAATTAGAGAATCAATCCGGCCAACCAACGGGGCGTAAATAGGGGTGGTAATGGATCATGGCCCTAATACTTGCTTCATAAATCAACAAGTTCCTTAATTTTGTTAGTTTAAAATTGTATTGTTTTATGATCCGGCTCTAACTTGATTCGATCCTTAAATTTACTAGGCTAAATTAAATGGCCCATTACCACCGCTAGGCGTAAAACAATAATTACCCTATATATGCACCTTCTATGTCACACTAGTAGGGTGCCCGTGCGTTGCAACGGAACCGAATTAAAACACGATAACTTACATGTCTCTGTTGTATGTTATAGATATGTGCCCGTGCGTTGCGACAGAAGTAAAAGATTTGTATGAAACATTAATACGGAACGACAAATATTACTATAATATGCAAAATCCGTGTGGCAAACATTATCAATATCACACTAATCAGCTAATCCTTTTTAGCGATATCGATAAGTCTCTGTTGTATGTTTGCAGGGATGACATATCGGCACGAATTATCCTCATAACTTAACAGATCAATCACAAAGTTCCTTCGAACAATCTTTGCATCCTACAGACAAAGACATAAGAGAACAAAATATATTATCTTGTAAAAAGAGATATCTGTAATATATGTTTTGAACATAGAACGAACGTACTACACTTACCCCAACAAATTTCATTCGTCTGTCATTCCCCACATGGACATAGCTTGTAGAACGAGGTAGCTGGTATTAAACCTATAATATAATGTTTGGGCAACTATGTTTTATACAATGATTATCGTAGGAAAAATTTAAACTGCTGATAAGGTGGTACTTAGAAAATACCCTCTTAAGTCAATTGGAACACCAGTCTGAATGGTATGTTCCCACTTAAAGATATCCTCCGCCCATCCAGAACGTTTCTTGCTGTAAGCAATCTTATATTTCTTTGAGGCCATGATAATCGCTTCCGCAAACATCTTGTATGGCATGTGTTTACACCAATCTTGAGTCGGTGTAAAGTCGATAAAAGTCACATGCTTTTTAACATGATCTATTACGAAAAGGGCATGACATCCGTTGAATTTCCATGGCATAAGAACCTGCAAAATATCAGTCATTAGGATTGCAAAGAAGTGTCCTTTATAAATACATTCGAAATGAACACATACTTACATATCTACAACCCGTGATATAATAATTCATTGATGGCCAACAATCGAGTGTTTTTGCTAACTCTTCTGCTGTAGGGTCCTGATGGTACTTTGGAAGTTTACCAAAGCCAACCATTCTCTGGACAGTATATATACATGTCCACATGAGGATTAGATGTAGATATACTATATATTAATACATTAATAATTGGAAACAAACTTACCCAGAAACGCATGTCCATATATTGCTTTCTATTATTTATGATTTCTCCTTTCGGCCTACGTGACTCTTTATTGGCAAGCAGCCGAACAACCATGTCAAAACATCTTAGAATCATATCTTGATTTATCGTTAATATGTTTTGCAGGTCTTTGACAGAGATTTCTATCTTAAAAGGATTGAAACTTCGCACCCATGTCATCCTGTAATGTATCATGACGAAAGTCTATACCAAGAATCTAAGTAGTTGATATACATAAAATAGATAAATAAATGAGCACTTACTCGAGTGTCGTATCGTCTTCTATTGCCATGATATAATCACATAAAACATCTATTGAATCGGCTTTGGTCACTGGCATGTCCTTTGTGGAAAGACCAACCATTAAAAAGTCATTGGTGCACCCATCGTTAGAGACTTTTACAGGAGCTCTTTTATCCCAATCATCAACGAACCACTTTTGCAAGTCTGCTTGAGTAATAGGGCCTTCCTCATCTTCATACACTACTTCGCTATCATGAAGCACGTGGAGTAGTTTCCTCTTCTTAGAATCTATTGAATTTTCTAATATCTCAACATCTGATGGGCTTCCAGAGTCAACTTCTTTATCATTTTTGTATAACAGACACCCCCTTCTCTTATTCAGGTCTGAAGATAGTAATATAGCAGCCATTTTTTTTCCTAAAGTGTGACATGTCATCCTACAAATAAGAAATAATTATTTAGCATTATATATGTAACACTGACTGTAGATGTGCATATATGTCATAGTAGTAATAATATACCTGGGTAAAACTGTCAGACAGTTCATCCCCTGTCCAGTATTCGATATAGTTCAAAAGAAAGAGGCCACATGAAGAGCTACAATATACATTAATAAAAACATAAAGATTAGTATGAATGAAAAAATTGGTAAAGAAGATTTTAGGGCATACCTATCTGTCTGCTTTGCTTATCCCATGTCTATTTCTCTGAGCGGCCAAGAAGCAACTTGGAGGTCTGGCCACCTGTGGTCTTTTAACTCCTTACGTTGAGATATCATATCAATTTGTCTTTGGAGACCTTTAATCTTTATATATTGTAAAACAAAATTAGAGATTGAGATAAGTTAATAGTGAATTCATAATTGTTGAGTTTGTGCATACTCACAGAGTCAGTGAGGTCTTTACGGTCTTGTGAAGTACCAAGTGAATCGGAACTTGAATCTCCATATTTATTGCATGGATCACGGCAAGATACCAGTGCGTCTCTCGGATGTTTATCGGAATAAACACCTACAAAAACAGTTATAAATACTTGCATAAGAATAAAATACATGTACACACTAACTTTTTGTTTAGATTGTAAACTCTTATGTACCATGTCATGGTCTAGGTAAAGTAACACCCTTCGTTCAACGCTACATATTTGTGTCATGTCTTCAATTGGATATAGCTCCTCTGTTTTAATTTCAACATCGCCATCTCGCTTCAAGAAATTAAACTGGAAAGCATTTTCTATGTGAACGCGACCTCCAGATCGGCACTTTAGATGCTTTTGAGTTTTTATCAAATTTATATAACAGTCTATAACCTGCAAGTGTGTAAGTTGTGGTTAAAAATACCAGGGTGAGTAAAAAAAACCTATACATAACAAGGTCACCAAATTTTAAAACTAAGCATGGATTACCTCGTCACCTATATATGCATTCGGTTGAAATAAACATTCCATCGACTTTCTTTCAACAAAGGCATCATCAATAAGCACGACTTCTACCCTTGGTTCACAAGGGATTTCCTTAATAAAATCGATGAGGGCAAGATCACCTTGTGTGCAAATATAGTCTAGAGCAAACAATCGTGAGATAAAAATAAAATTAGTTATTACAATAAAAAACAAATTGATCCATACAGAACTAAGAAAATTATAATACCTTTCGGAACTATTGCGGTTGCCGCCGATTTTTTGCTTGTTATGACACAAGCCTACGGATAGAGATTCCATTCTCGGGACAAAAACCTACATTCATAAAGTAAGATACGCTAGTGTCCATGCTTTGCCATGTTAGTGGAAAAAATAAATGACGATTTAGGATAGTAAGCTAACATGCATAACAAATTATTAGATGCATAATAAATTAATAAATAAATCACGGAGCCATCTCTGAACTAATAGAGTGGACAAAATAAAAAAATGACACATGATTGCTTCAATCTTTACGAGAACAAACAGGTTACTTTCATGTCAGAAAATGAACCAAGACCAAGTTGTTTTTTGTAATAATGTATTAGCTTTTTTTTCCTTCACTATTCATGGTACTATAGAGTATTAGGAGATACATGGGTGTGATGGGTTCGTCTCCGGTGCAGCAAATGAAATTGTCTATTGGCAGCATTCCAGAAACCTAGCGCCGAGCAGGATGGGGGTTGGTGTGGCTGCCACGCTGACACAGAGCACACATGAGAACATGCATAAAAGAACCCAGACACGAGATCGATCTGAAGGTGAGTGAGTGACACAAATTAATACACAGAATGATTTGCTTGGGTACTGTTCTGTAGCATCTTTTTGTTATACAATTTTATGCAACTTGATTCTTTTTTTTGTTCACTCTGCAAACATAGTCGATGAAACTTTATGCTATTCTATATTTGTGTCCTAATGATGTGGTAGTATTGATTCACAGGTGTGCACAACAAACATGAAGCCGAACCTTCAGAAACGGGGCTGTCGCGGGCGAACCTTCACCATGAGTATAGTTTAGCTACAATTTTATGCATATATGATGTTTGCTGTGCACAACAAAAATAGTTTGCGAGCATCACGGGGCTGTCGCGGGCGAGGACCGTGGGGTGGGGCGGCTGCGGGGGCATCCACGCCCTTCCATCTACGGAGAGCAGAGTGGGAGCGAGGATGGCGGGGGTTGGCGCGGGGGCATCCTGGAATGGCGCCCTTTCCATCCACGGATAGCGAGCGCGGGGTGAGGATCGTGGGGTGAGGGCGGCTGCGGGGGCATCCGCGCCCTTCCATCGACGGGTCGCAGAGTGGGAGCGAGGTTGGCCGGGGCTATCGCGGAATGGCGCCCTTTCCATCGACGGATAGCGAGGATGGCTGCGCAGACTGTTGGTAACTCAGTATCCAAGTTTCTGTCGGGCTTCAGCGATGGGAAGACAGACTCGGCAGCGAGAGTTTCTTTCAAGGTTAGCTTTCCCCTTCTGCGCCATGCTAGCGTTGGAAGCTCTAAGGATTAGTACCTTGAGTTTTGCTCATTTTGCTGATGAAACTGCCCCGACTCCCGAACCTTTTCTTGTTATGATTCAGTATGGGTGCACGAGGGGAGTCTTTGGCACGTCGTTTTTCTTTGTGAACGGTTTCCTCGAGCCTGGGGCGGATGGCCCATCGACTACAGCACGTGGATTGGCATCCTGGACCCCCTTGTTTCCCAGAACGGTGAACGGGTCGAGATGTTTACTTCGATGTAAGTGATTGAAGTGGCCTTGCTACGGAGGATACGGTCGTACAGATGTTTCGCTAGTGCCGACGGCGGACAAGCAAACAACTATTATGCAATTGCAAACTGTGTGTAAGCTCTGCAGTGGTAAATAGCATCCCACTTTGCTCGTTGGACTGTTAAGCTAGCAGTTGTGTGCTAGCTACAACTAGTATATCGGGTAAGTATGTGAAGAAACTCTTGCATTGGAGCCTGCGATATGTTAAACTTCGCATGATCCTATATTCGCATTCGCTCTTCTCCATGCTTTTTCTTAACTATTAGCACTCCTCTGCCTTGTCATTTCGTTGACTAACGATACTATGTTTATTGGCCTGTCGTGTCTCAGTGTACACACATGGTCTTCTGCGTTGGCGCGTTTTAGATATATGCGGCCTAGTTTGGTAGACGATCACCATCAGCTAATCACCTCTGCCAAGAACCGAAGCACATGCGAAAGTAAAAAAACTCAACAGTATTTACCGAAGCACATGCGCGGGGCGAGGATGGCGGAGGCGTTGGAAGCCGGGCGACCAGCAACCTCCCTGTCGCTCTGCAACTCTGCTCGTGTTCCGGGACAAGGGATTTGAATGTCACGGATGGCTATTGGCGCGCTGTTTGGAATCCAAGTCGAGTGGAATCCGATTCGCCGTCGAGACTTCAGTCGGCCCTTACTCGTGCTGTTTGGTCTATCGCGCGCGGTCGCGAACGTGGAGGCGAAGTCGAAACAGTGTAAAGCCGCTGTGCGGCAAGCCTAACGACGGAGGAGGGGATGAGCCAGAAAGCATGAGGGCTGCGTGATTTTTTGGTAGCGTGCAAATTAATGGCCACCAAACAACCGAGCAGTGCACAGGGCAAGGAACGAGGGGAGGGAAAGCCGAGGGCGGCTGCTCACCGGAAAAACATTAATAGGATACAGGTTAGCGAGTCTAAAGTTTGTATCAGTAAGTTTAGCCTCACTAATAAGTCACTAAACTAATATACAAAGTTTGTCGCAGCATAGTTACAAACTCCCTGGAGACTCAAACTCTCCACGTCCGACGCATGCAAAAGTAGTTACAGGGAGCATCTATGTTGCGACAAGTTTAGACTCACCGGAAAATTTCAATATGAAGAAAATCTTATTGATGTCGATCAAAGTTCAGGTAGGTTATAGTTGAAACCCAACATAAATCACAAGTCAAGATTCAGGCACATGTATAACTGTTTCCTATGGTGTATGCACTCCTATAGTCCTATTTAAGGCTAAATATTTGGATATATTCTATCCTTTTAAGTCTCCTTTTACTACCTCTCCCCATCTCAAATTTGGCCTTCTCCTGCCTCTCTTCCCATTGCTACTGCGCCTTAGGACCCCACAACGTATTGGTGCTTTTGGAGGGGTCTCCGTTGGACATAAAAAGATCAACTGAGTCAATGTAATCGCGGTTCGATAAAAAGATGTATGTTATATCCGGATCACAAGTCTATTTGTTTCTACGACATCCCATGAATTAATGTAAGGGGTTCGCTACTAACATACAACTGATCAACTGAGTCATCTGAATTGCAGATGCACAGAACCTATAAGCCTATAACAGTTTCATACTTCAAATATGCTTCGAAATGGATAGGTATAGAAACCTTTCACAGAAAAACTACAACAGAAATCAAACATACTGCATTCACAACAATATCCATCAACTGACCAGCTAATCCTTTATACAACTGCAATAAAGTAAGTCCATGTAAGACATGAGTGGCACACAGGTAAATTTATTATGACATAGCAGATGAAAGAATGTAGCACCTTTGTCTCCAGAGTTGTTCACCAGTAATGACTGACGCCTTAAACTTATCGAGAAAATTGAGACATGCTTTCTTAGCAACATCAAATTTGTCGACCAAGAATCTTGGATGTGTCCATGCAAGAATAACAATTGGTTACAATATAATTATAGAAAATAGCTTATTACCAAAAGTGTGAAATGATTCTCTGACTGAAATTGATTCCCTAAGATTCTCTACGATAAACTCTGCACATAGTGATTCTGTGCATGAAGTGAATTAGAAGCTACCTTTTTTCAGCTCCCGGTAAATTTCAATATGAAGAAATAGTGTTACAGGGGGTTTATTCACATCTGGAGACTCAAACTCTCTTACAGGCTGAACCAGTGACCGACACATGCAAAAGGCTGAACTTGTGGACTTTGCAAACCGAGATCTATTAGGTTGTCAAGTGGCACACACACTATGAATTTCTTTGTTCGGTGCTTCTATTTTGCTCACAGAAACATTAGCTCTGACATTCCACTAATATCACTGCAAAGTGCAAACTGAACAAAATAGGTATTGAATCTGTTTCACTTGCAATTCCAGACCCTTGATTGGCACATATCAAGACCTGAGTCGTTGGCACGAGGCCAAGCAAATACAAGGACCTCATCTTGGTGATTCTTGCAGAAACTGAGTTACCTTCCATGTCGAATCACAGAGTGAATGGTAATGCTCTGCAACTTTCTTTTGGAACTCTATCTTTTCATATCGCTCACCCCCATAGCCTCCTCTTTCAGCCGCTTTCTGTAACATTAGATTAGCATTGACAATCATGAAGCCCGAGGATAATACATATATGTATATACTATTGAAGTGAGCGTAGCATATATTACATGGTACTGTCGAGTAACATGTTTAACATCACAGACAACATTTAGCATTATAGAAGTGTGGCCAAAGAAATTTGCTGAACAAAATGTGTTCTTCCCCATACTTCCTGGCTTACTATACTTTAGAATCATAAAGTGGTGTCGGGGACCATAATTAGGGGTACCCTCAAGTCTCCTAATTCTCAGCTGGTAACCCCCATCAGCATAAAGCTGCAAAGGCCTGATGGGTACGATTAAGTCAGGGATCGGTCCATTCGAGGGACTCGATCACGCCTCGCCCGAGCCTAGCCTCGGACAAGGGCAGCCGACCCCGGAGGATCTCCGTCTCGCCCGAGGCCCCCCTCCAGCGACGAACATACTTAAGACTCGCCCGAGGCCCTGTCTTTGCCAAGAAGCAACCCTGACCAAATCGCCGCGCCAACCGACCAGATCGCAGGAGCATTTAATGCAAAGGTGGCCTGACACCTTTATCCTGACACGCGTCCTCCAGACGACAGAGCCGAAGTGACCGCAGTCACTTCGCCGCTCCACTGACCGGCCTGACAGAAGGACAGCGCCGCCTGCGCCGCTCCGACTGCTGTGTCGCTCGACAGAGTGAGGCTGACAGGCAGTCAGGCCCGACCTCAGGCACCATAGGAAGCTTCGCTTCGCCCGACCCAGGGCTCGGACTCGGGCTCAGCCCCGGAAGACGGCGAACTCCGCTCCGCCCGACCTAGGGCTCGGACTCGGGCTCAGCCCCGGAAGACGGCGAACTCCGCTCCGCCTGACCCAGGGCCCGGACTCGGGCTCAGCCCTGGAAGACGACGAACTCCGCTCCGCCTGACCCAGGGCTCGGACTCGGGCTCAGCCCCGAAAGACGGCGAACTCCGCTCCGCCCGACCCAGGGCTCGGACTCGGGCTCAGCCCCGGAAGACGGCGAACTCCGCTCCGCCCGACCCAGGGCTCGGACTTGGGCTCAGCCCCAGAAGACGACGAACTCCGCTTCGCCCGACCCCAGGGCTCGGACTCAGCCCCGGCCTCAGCCGACGGTCTCCGCCTCGCCTGACCCAGGGGCTCAGACTCGACCACGGCCACGGAAGACAGACTCGACCTCGACCTCGGAGGAGCCTCCACATCGCCCAACCTAGGGCACGGACCGACCATGTCGATAGGAGGCGCCATCATTACCCTACCCCAAGCTGACTCAGGCTACGGGGAACAAGACCGGCGTCCCATCTGGCTCGCTCCGTCATATAGGCAATGATGGCGCCCCGCACGCTCTGTGATGACGGCGGCTCTCAGCCTCCTTACGGAAGCAAGAGGACGTCAGCAAGGACTCGACAGCCCCGACAGCTGTCCTTCCGCCAGGCTCCAGCGCTCCTCCGACGGCCACGACACCACACGAACCGGGTGCCAAAACCTCTCCGGCTGCCACGACGGCATGTGCTTAGGGCGCTAGCTCTCCTCCGCTAGACACGTAGCACTCTGCTACACCCCCCATTGTACACCTGGATCCTCTTCTTACGCCTATAAAAGGAAGGACCAAGGCCCTCTTACAAAGGGTTGGCCGCGCGGGGAAGAGGACGGGACAGGCGCTCGCGTGAGGCCGCTCGCTCCCCCTCCCGCGTGGACGCTTGTAACCCCCTACTGCAAGCGCACCCGACCTGGGCGCGGGACGAACACGAAGGCCGTGGGATTTCCACCTCTCTCACGCCCGTCTCCGGCTGCCTTTCTTCCCCCCTTCGCGCTCGGCCTCGCGCCGACCCATCTGGGCTAGGGCACGCGGCGACATTTCACTCGTCGGCCCAGGGACCCCCCCGGTCTCGAAACGCCGACAATTGGCGCGCTAGGTAGGGGCCTGCTGCGTGTTGACGAATAGCTTCCCGTCAAGCTCTAGATGGACAGTCTCCAGCAACCTCTCTAGCCCGGGACGGTGCTCCATTTCGGGAGTCTTGAGTTCATGTCCCTCGACGACAACTACGACATGATACTCCTTCCCCCGCCGTGCGACAGCGACAATGGCGGCCGACAGCCCGCCCGCCGGCGGCGGAATCGACGACGTCTTCCCCGCGTGGTGGAAGAACAACATTCGAGCTTGCCCCGCCGATGGAGGAGGAGGCGGGGCAACCAAGGCCAAGCAGGAGGCGGCCCCTCGTCGGCTGTCGAGCAAGTCGACGGCGCCGGCGCCCCAACAGGGGGCGCGTCGGGCATCGACCTCGCGTTTGAGACGAAGACGAGCGCCGTCTCCCCGCGACACGCCAATTCCGAGCAAACGGACGACGCCAGCACGCTCGCGAAAGGCTTGCTGGACGTCACCCTCGTACCTGAGACGACGGTGCAGTCAGTCCCTGACGTGACTTCATCACCACCCGTCGACCAAGAGGTACCGACCGATTCCCATCTCACGCCCCTTGGATTCAGCCTCGACCCGCCAAGCGGCTTCGCTTTGGTGGACGCTCTCGTAGAGGCGAGTCCAAACCCTCTGGGGTTTCGTATGCGGTCACCCTAGGACCGGCTGACGGACGTCTCGACCTACGGGCCCTCGGGGTCCGAGGAAGATGACGAGCCCGACTTCTGTTGGGATTTCTCTGGACTTGGTAACCCCAGTGCCATGCGGGACTTCATGACCGCGTGCGACTACTGCCTTTCCGACTGTTCCGACGGCAGCCGCAGCCTCGGCGACGAGGACTGCGGCCCAAGTCGTGAATGTTTCCACGTCGATCTAGGGGGTCCCTCCGAGGGCAACCATCTCGGTATGCTGGAGAGCGGTGATCTCCCTAGGCCTGTGCCACGCGTTGACATCCTACGGGAGCTAGCTGTGGTCCCCGTTCCGGTGGGGGGTCATGACCCACAGCTCGAGCAAATCCGCGGGGTGCAGGCCAGGCTCGACGAGGGAGCAGGAGCACTTGAGCCGATCCGCCGGGACGTCGGGCAGGAATGGACGGGCCAACCTCCGACCGGAGAAATGCGTCATCTACCCCAGGGTATCCAGCACCGCATCGCCAACGATGTCAGGATGAGGCCACCACCCTCTTCCAGTGGGGTCGGCCAGAACCTGGCTCCAGCAGCAATGCTTCTCCGCGCGATGCCGGAGCCATCAACCACCGAGGGGCGGCGAATCCAGGGAGAGCTCAAGAATCTCCTGGAGGGCGCCGCGGTCCGACGGGCCGAGAGCTCCGCCTCCCGGAGGCAGGGGTACCCCTCGGAACATTGTGCCGCGACTTCCCGATTCATGTGGGAAGCCTCGGTCCACACCGGGCGCACGTGCAACACAGCGCCTGCGGCCCCGGGTCGCCTCGGCAACGAGCACCATCACCGCGATCGTCGGGCCCACCTCGACGAGAGGGTGCGCCGAGGCTACCACCCCAGGCGTGGAGGACGCTACGACAGCGGGGAGGATCGGAGTCCCTCGCCCGAACCACCCGGTCCGCAGGCCTTCAGCCGTGCCATACGACGGGCGCCGTTCCTGACCCGGTTCCGACCCCCGACTACTATCACAAAGTACTCGGGGGAGACGAGACCGGAACTGTGGCTCGCGGACTATTGGCTGGCCTGCCAACTGGGTGGAACGAACGATGACAACCTCATCATCCGCAACCTCCCCCTGTTCCTCTCCGACACCGCTCGCGCCTGGTTGGAGCACCTGCCTCCGGGGCAGATCTCCAACTGGGACGACCTGGTCCAAGCCTTCGCCGGCAATTTCCAGGGCACGTACGTGCGTCCCAGAAATTCCTGGGACCTTCGAAGCTGCCGACAGCAGCCGGGAGAATCTCTCCGGGACTACATCCGGCGATTCTCGAAGCAGCGCACCGAGCTGCCCAACATCACCGATTCAGATGTCATCGGCGCGTTCCTCGCCGGCACCACCTGCCACGACCTGGTGAGCAAGCTGGATCGCAAGACCCCCACCAGGGCGAGCAAGCTGATGGACATCGCCACCAAGTTCGCCTCTGGCCAGGAGGCGGTTGAGGCCATCTTCCGGAAGGACAAGCAGCCCCAGGGCCGCTCACCGGAAGATGCTCCCGAGGCGTCAACTCAGCGCGGCGCCAAGAAGAAGGGCAAGAAGAAGTCGCAAGCGAAACGCGCCGCCGCCGACGCGGACCTTGTCGTCGCCGCCGAGTACAAGAACCCTCGGAAACCCCCCGGAGGTGCCAACCTCTTCGACAAGATGCTCAAGGAGTCGTGCCCCTATCATCAGGGGCCCGTCAAGCACACCCTTGAGGAGTGCGCTATGCTTCGGCGCCACTTCCACAGGGCCGGGCCACCCGCGGAGGGTGGCAGGGCTCGCGACGACGACAAGAAAGAAGATCACCAAGCAGGAGAGTTCCCCGAGGTCCGCGACTGCTTCATGATATACGGTGGGCAAGTGGCGCTCGCCTCGGCTCGGCACCGCAAGCAAGAGCGTCGGGAGGTCTGTTCGGTGAAGGTGGCGGCACCAGTCTACCTAGACTGGTCCGACAAGCCCATCACCTTCGACCAAGCCGACCACCCCGATCACGTGCCGAGCCCGGAGAAATACCCGCTCGTTGTCGACCCCGTCATCGGCGACGTCAGGCTCACCAAGGTCCTCATGGACGGAGGCAGCAGCCTCAACATCATCTACGCCGAGACCCTCGGGCTCCTGCGTGTCGATCTGTCCTTGGTCCGAGCAGGCGCTGCGCCTTTCCACGGGATCATCCCCGGGAAGCGCGTCCAGCCCCTCGGACAACTCGAACTTCCCGTCTGCTTCGGGACGCCCTCCAACTTCCGAAGGGAGACCCTCACGTTCGAGGTGGTCGGGTTCCGAGGAACCTACCACGCGGTACTGGGGAGGCCATGCTACGCGAAGTTCATGGCCGTCCCCAACTACACCTACCTCAAGCTCAAGATGTCGGGCCCCAACAGAGTCATCACCGTCGGCCCCACGTGCAAACACGCGTTCGAATGCGACGTGGAGTGCGTGGAGTACGCCGAGGCCCTCGCCGAGTCCGAGGCCCTCATCGCCGACCTGGAAAGCCTCTCTAAGGAGGTGCCAGACGTGAAGCGTCACGCCGGCAACTTCGAGCCAGCGGAGACGGTTAAGTCCGTCCCCCTCGACCCCAGCAGCGACGCCTCCAAGCAGATCCGGATCGGCTCCGAGCTCGATCCCAAATAGGAAGCAGTGCTCGTCGACTTCCTCCGCGCAAACGCCGACGTTTTCGCGTGGAGTCCCTCGGACATGCCCGGCATACTGAGGGATGTCGCCGAGCACTCGCTGGATATTCGAGCCGGAGCCCGACCCGTCAAGCAGGCTCTGCGCCGGTTCGACGAAGAAAAGCGCAGAGCCATAGGCGAGGAGATCCACAAGCTATTGGTGGCAGGGTTCATCAAAGAGGTATTCCATCCCGAATGGCTTGCCAACCCTGTGCTTGTGAGAAAGAAAGGAGGGAAATGGTGGATGTGTGTAGACTACACTGGTCTAAACAAAGCATGTCCGAAGGTTCCCTACCCTCTGCCTCGCATCGATCAAATCGTGGATTCCACTGCTGGGTGCGAAACCCTGTCTTTCCTCGATGCCTATTCAGGGTATCACCAAATCAGGATGAAAGAGTCCGACCAGCTCGCGACATCTTTCATCACACCCTTCGGCATGTACTGCTATGTCACCATGCCGTTCGGCTTGAGGAATGCGGGCGCGACGTACCAGCGGTGCATGAACCATGTGTTCGGCGAACACATTGGCCGGACGGTCGAGGCCTACGTCGATGACATCATAGTCAAGACGAGGAAAGCCTTCGACCTCCTTTCCGACCTTGAAGTGACATTCCGGTGTCTCAAGGCGAAAGGCGTGAAGCTCAATCCCGAAAAGTGTGTCTTCGGGGTGCCCCGAGGCATGCTCTTAGGGTTCATCGTCTCCGAGCGGGGCATCGAAGCCAACCCGGAGAAGATCGCAGCCATCACCAGCATGGGGCCCATCAAGGACTTGAAAGGCGTACAGAGAGTCATGGGATGTCTTGCGGCTCTGAGCCGCTTCATCTCGCGCCTCGGCGAAAGAGGCCTGCCTCTGTACCGCCTCTTAAGGAAGGCTGAGTGCTTCACTTGGACCCCTGAGGCCGAGGAAGCCCTCGGGAACCTGAAGGCGCTCCTCACGAACGCGCCCATCTTGGTGCCCCCCGCTGCCGGAGAAGCCCTCTTGATCTACGTCGCCGCGACCACTCAGGTGGTTAGCGCCGCGATTGTGGTCGAGAGACGAGAAGAGGGGCATGCATTGCCCATTCAGAGGCCAGTCTACTTCATCAGCGAGGTACTGTCCGAAACCAAGATCCGCTACCCACAAGTTCAGAAGCTGCTGTACGCGGTGATCCTGACGCGGCGGAAGTTGCGACACTACTTCGAGTCTCATCCGGTAACTGTTGTGTCATCCTTCCCCCTGGGGGAGATCATCCAGTGCCGAGAGGCCTCGGGTAGGATTGCAAAGTGGGCAGTGGAAATTATGGGAGAAACAATCTCGTTCGCCCCTTGGAAGGCCATCAAGTCCCAGGTCTTGGCGGACTTCGTGGCTGAATGGGTCGACACCCAGCTCCCAACAGATCCGATCCAGCCAGAACTCTGGACCATGTTCTTCGATGGGTCACTGATGAAGACAGGAGCGGGCGCAGGCCTGCTCTTCATCTCGCCCCTCGGAAAGCATCTACGCTACGTGCTACGCCTCCACTTCCCGGCGTCCAACAATGTGGCTGAGTACGAGGCCCTGGTCAACGGGTTGCGCATCGCCATCGAGTTAGGGGTCCGACGCCTCGACGCTCGCGGTGACTCGCAGCTCGTCGTCGACCAAGTCATGAAGAACTCCCACTGCCGCGACCCGAAGATGGAGGCCTACTGCGATGAGGTTCGGCGCCTGGAAGACAAGTTCTACGGGCTCGAGCTCAATCACATCGCCCGGCGCTACAACGAGACTACGGATGAGCTGGCTAAAATAGCCTCGGGGCGAACAACGGTTCCCCCGGACGTCTTCTCTCGAGACATGCATCAACCCTCCGTCAAGATCAACGACACGCCCGAGCCCGAGGCACCCTCGGCCCAGCCCAAGGCACCCTCGGCTCAGCCCGAGGCACCCTTGGCTCAGCCCGAGGTACCCTTGGTTCAGCCCAAGGTACCCTCGGCCCCTGAGGGCGAGACACTGCACGTCGAGGAGGAGCGAAGTGGGGTCACGCCTAATCAAAACTGGCAGACCCCGTACCTGAAATATCTCCACCGAGGAGAGCTACCCCTCGACCGAGCCGAGGCTCGACGGTTGGCGCGACACACCAAGTCGTTCGTCTTGCTGGGAGATAGGAAGGAGCTCTACCACCGCAGCCCCTCGGGCATCCTCCAGCGATGCATTTCCATCGCCGAAGGTCAGGAACTCCTACGAGAGATACACTCGGGGGCTTGCGGCCACCACGCAGCACCTCGAGCCCTTGTCGGAAATGCTTTCCGGCAAGGTTTCTACTGGCCGACGGTGGTGGCCGACGCCACTAGAATTGTCCGCACCTGCGAAGGGTGTCAGTTCTACGCAAGGCAGACCCACCTGCCTGCTCAGGCTCTGCAGACGATACCCATCACTTGGCCTTTTGCCGTGTGGGGTCTGGACCTCGTCGGCCCCTTGCAGAAGGCACCCGGGGGCTACACGCACCTGTTGGTCGCCATCGACAAATTCTCCAAGTGGATCGAGGTCCGACCCCTAAACAGCATCAGGTCCGAGCAGGCGGTGGCGTTCTTCACCAACATCATCCATCGCTTCGGGGTCCCGAACTCCATCATCACCGACAACGGCACCCAGTTCACCGGCAGAAAGTTCCTGGACTTCTGCGAGGATCACCACATCCGGGTGGACTGGGCCGCCGTGGCTCACCCCATGACGAATGGGCAAGTAGAGCGTGCCAACGGCATGATTCTACAAGGACTCAAGCCTCGGATCTACAACGACCTCAACAAGTTCGGCAAGCGATGGATGAAGGAACTCCCCTCGGTGGTCTGGAGTCTGAGGATGACGCCGAGCCGAGCCACGGGCTTCACGCCGTTCTTTCTAGTCTATGGGGCCGAGGCCATCTTGCCCACAGACTCAGAATACGGTTTCCCGAGGACGAGGGCCTATGCCGATCAAAGCAACCAAGCTAGTCGAGAAGACTCGCTGGACCAGCTGGAAGAGGCTCGGGACAAGGCCTTACTACACTCGGCGCGGTACTAGCAGTCCCTGCGACGCTACCACGCCCGAGGGGTCCGGTCCCGAGACCTCTAGGCGGGCGCCCTGGTGCTTCGGCTGCGACAGGACGCCCGAGGGCGGCACAAGCTCACGCCTCCCAGGGAAGGGTCGTTCGTCATCGCCAAAGTTCTGAAGCCCGGAACGTACAAGCTGGCCAACAGTCAAGGCGAGGTCTACAGCAACGCTTGGAACATCCAACAGCTACGTCGCTTCTACCCTTAAGATGTTTTCAAGTTGTTCATATACCTCGCTTCCACGCAAAGTTTAGTCATCAAGGAAGGGTCAGCCTTGCCTCGGCAAAGCCCGACCCTCCCTCGGGGGCTAAAAGGGGGGTACCCCCTCTGCGTCGAAATTTTCCTCGAAAAAAGATCCTTTCTGCCAGAATGTCTCTCGTGCTTTTCAACTACTTCGAAAGTGGATCCTGAAAACGACGGAGTACACGCAAGCAGCCAAGGCTGATCGAGCCGAGGGACTCCTATGCCTCCGGGATACGGATACCTCACTCATCACCTTCTGCGATAAGTAACTCACGTTCGGATAAGTGATTCCGCGGACCGAACAAGTCTTCACGTTCGAAAACTCCTCTGCCGAAGCGATTCTTCGAGCCTTCTCGACTACGTCGGTGACAGAACCCTATGGATGGGTAAGAGTGCGTGTAAGCGGCAAGGCCGACCGAGCCGAGGGATTCCTACGCCTCCGGGATACAGATACCTCACTCATCACCTTCCGTGAGAAGCAACTCTCGCTCGCACAGACAATTCTGTTACCGACAAAAAAGTCCAGATACTCGAAACAAGAGGAAAAGAAACGCAGCTTTACAACACGACGAGGGTGTGTTTGGGCCTCGGCGGCCGCAGAAAACACACGCTACAAGATAATCCGATCCTGCAGGCTCGGATCTTGACGGTTGAAGGGAGCGGCAGCACCCTCGGCGTCAACTACACCTTCGACGAGGTCCGACCCAGCCTCCGACGGCGACACGGTCTGAGGGTCTCCACTCTGAAGGACGACTTCATCATCACGCCCGGGCCATCGCCGCCCGGGTCTCCTCCAAGAATCCGGCTCGAGCAGGCGGCTCGGCTGGTCACCCCGAGGCCTCGGCCAGCTGTCCCTCGAAGACATCAGACCGGCCCGAGGCCTCGGCAGATCAACTCCGGCGTCGGTCCCGCTAACGGACGACCCGGCCAGGCTCCGGCCGACCAAGTCTTCTTTTCGAGCCAACTCTGCCTCTGTCCGCGCTGACACCGCTACCCCTGGCTTCGGCTCATCGAAGAGCGGCCGAGGGGTTCCTTTAACTAAGCAAGAGAAGCCTCAGACAGCAAGGCCGACCGAGCCGAGGGACTCTTATGCCTCCGGGATACGGATACCTCACTCGTCACCTTTGCACGGGGCGACTCACGCTTGGTGAAGCGGTTTAGACAACCAACAGGCGAGTCTTAGTGCTCGAAAATGAGGAAAAAACACGGCTTCGTGCCAAAAATACATACATGTTCAGGCCTCGACAGCCACAATGAACAAAAACACCGGCATTCAAAGTGCCATTACAAACGGAACTCCGGTTCCGCCTCCGCAGGTGCGAACAACCCCACTCGATGGGGGGGACCTGCGGAGCAACAGAAGACCGATGGGCGGCTCGCCGTCGCCCGCTCCGGCACCAACGACAACGGCCCCCGCTCCGGATGGCCGAACTGCAGCAGCGATGGCCTCAGGGCGGACGCTGCTGCAACCTTGCCCTCGCCTACGCCGACGCTCGAGGGGCGAGGACAAGTACAAAGAGCCGGAGGCCCGAAGCGCGGATGGTGGCGGTGATCCCGTCGGCAACGGGGACTTCTCGAGCCGCCTCCACCTCGGCACCAACGATAGGGGCCGTCAGCCCTCCGGCAGATCCCCACTCAGATCCTCCCGGACGAGTGGGGCACCGACCTCCGCGTGGAGGCGCCGAACCGGTGCAAAGGCAGGACCGCCCCAGAACACGAACGCCGCCCTGGCTGCGCGCGACATCTTGGGCGGTCCTCCCGTGCGCACGGCGCGACAACCACCTTCGCGGCAGGAGGGGGCACCGGGAGCCAAGCCGGCGAGTCCAACGCGCTGAGGCTGACGACGCCCGCCGTCGACCAGCCCCGTGTTGTCGAAGTCCGCCCCTCTCGCAGGGCCAGTGAGCGCCCTCTCCCTCGAACGATGAAGGAGAGGCTGACCCACGAAACCGCGCGGGAGGTAGAGCTCCGGCTCAGCCCGGCCTCCACCCCAGCGAGGATGATGAACATCCTTGAAGCTGAGGGTGGGACCAAGATCGCAGCCCGGCTTGCTTCTCCCCACCCAGGGGCTGGTGGTCACCGTCTTGGGTGACCACCGGCGAGGGGATGCAGCCGGGCTGACTGATGAAAATCCTTGAAGCCGAACGATGGCTGAAAGGTACCGACTCCCACGGAGTTGCGTTCCTCCGACGACAAGGCGAAAGGACTGCGGGCATCCCCCATCTGGGGGCTCGGAGGGTGGAAAGACACGATGCATAAGGGAGCGCGAAGACATGGTCGCCTTTCAAGGGGGTCACCTTCCTTTTAAAGGCGACTCTCCCTACTTGCGTCCCCAGCCGTCGTGGGCTGAGTCTTCTCCAACACGCTCCAAGGTCCTCCCCCTACGGCGCGGGGGCTGGGTCCCACACGTCATGCAAGCCGGCCCAGATCAGAAGAAGCCAAACCGTAGCGCGCAGTGCATGCAACCGCCCAGCGGTTACAAGCAGTTCTCCACTTTTGCCCGGACCAGCGGACGAAAGGGCGGGCAGCCATGCAGGCGGCATGCAACCGCGCCACGTGGGCGCACCTCTCCGACTTCCAACGCGCCCTGCATGGAAGCCCACGCCCACGCCCACGCGTCATGCAACCGGCGCGCCGGTCGCTACGTGCAAGCAACTGCACCTCCACTCGCACCACTGCCACGCCTCCTCGACTGCGGAACCAGTACCGCGACTCGAGGCAACCCTGCTTACAACCCAGCAGTGCCAGCCAGGCGCGATGGTCAATACGGCCAAAAACGGGCCGGTAGTGATGGCGGTGGCAGGCGGGCGGGAGCGGCGGTTACGTCGTCAGCCAGGCTTACGTCTCATCCTGGGGCAGTGAGAGAACCCTCTCTCACGGCGTGAAGACGGCGCGCCCGTGTCCCGTTCCTCGAACGACTCGCGCACGCGCAACGGCCGCCCCGCGAACCACTCGCCCCGTCGCATTAACTCCGCGGCGGGACAGGCGGCGTCTCTGGCAGGGGATGCGAGCGACGCTTCGCCTTCGCCATAATGACCGCGTCAAAAAGGTACGCCGCGTCATTCGATTTCGTGTCCTTTTCCTTTTCCTCTTTCTCTCTCTTACAACAGGGACCGGGAAAGGGGGATACCCCGAAAAGGACCCTTCTCCGTGAAGGAAACAGGCTCCGAGCCTCCCTACTGATCAGAGGTTCGAAGGCTGGCCCCTCGGAGGGGTTCAACAGCCGCCTCAGAGCACGTGGGCTCCACACCCACTACTGGTCAGAGGTTCAAAGGTCGGCCCCTCAGAAGGGTTCAACGGCTGCCTCAGGCCACTCGGGCTCCGCGCCCACTACTGATCAGGGGTTCGTAGGCTGGCCCTCGAAGGGTTCACAGCCGCCTCAGACACAGAGCGAGGGATGACCATGGGTACGTTCGATACATAACCAAGGCTCGGGCTATGCTCCCGAGGTACCCTAGGACATTTCTGAAACCAGCGGGAACGATCTTGTAACGGAATCCCATCAGAGGGAGGCATCGAGCCCTCAGACCCCGTCGGCAGGGGACCGGGTCCGGCAGATCACCCGTAGGTACTTTTGGGCGCGCCTTCGGGCCTCTAGCCGACCCCTAACAAATGGGGCACGGACGTCCGCTCGGATTACCCGCCAGCAGCTCACCGGAGACGCCATGTTCGGCGCCCACCGAGGGCAACATGGCGCTTTCCCCCCTCCTTGCGGAAAGGCGACGCAGGGGCGTATGTAAAAAAGTCGAGTCTGTCCCTGATCGCCCTCTCGCCCTGTGCAGAGGCTCAGGGGCTGCTCTCGCAAACCTGGCTCCGGCCAAACCGCTGACAGCGTCAACATACCAGCCCGAGAACTTGGAACCCGACCGTGCACCCAGGCTACGGCCAGCTCGCATGAGGGAACGACCAGACCAGTCGAAGCAATACACAAGGCATTAAGACCTCGGAGGAGTCAAACCACTCCTCCGAGGCCTCGGGGGCTACACCCGGCGGGTGCGCTCGCGCGCACCCACCGGAACAAAACGCAACCGAGAAAGGCTGGTCCCCTTGCAAAAAAGTGCGACGAAAGCCTCCAAGCGAGTGCTAAAACTCCCTTCGAGGCTCGGGGGCTACTGTCGGGGACCATAATTAGGGGTACCCTCAAGTCTCCTAATTCTCAACTGGTAACCCCCATCAGCATAAAGCTGCAAAGGCCTGATGGGTACGATTAAGTCAGGGATCGGTCCATTCGAGGGACTCGATCACGCCTCGCCCGAGCCTAGCCTCGGACAAGGGCAGCCGACCCCGGAGGATCTCCGTCTCGCCCGAGGCCCCCCTCCAGCGACGAACATACTTACGACTCGCTCGAGGCCCTGTCTTCGCCAAGAAGCAACCCTGACCAAATCGCCGCGCCAACCGACCAGATCGCAGGAGCATTTAATGCAAAGGTGGCCTGACACCTTTATCCTGACACGCGTCCTCCAGACGACAGAGCCGAAGTGATTGCAGTCACTTCGCCGCTCCACTGACCGGCCTGACAGAAGGACAGCGCCGCCTGCGCCGCTCCGACTGCTGTGCCGCTCGACAGAGTGAGCCTGACAGGCAGTCAGGCCCGACCTCAGGCACCATAGGAAGCTCCGCTTCGCCCGACCCAGGGCTCGGACTCGGGCTCAGCCCCGGAAGACGGCGAACTCCGCTCCGCCCGACCCAGGGCCCGGACTCGGGCTCAGCCCCGGAAGACGGCGAACTCCGCTCCGCCCGACCCAGGGCTCGGACTCGGGCTCAGCCCCGGAAGACGGCGAACTCCGCTCCGCCCGACCCAGGGCTCGGACTCGGGCTCAGCCCCGGAAGACGGCGAACTCCGCTCCGCCCGACCCAGGGCTCGGACTTGGGATCAGCCCCAGAAGACGACGAACTCCGCTTCGCCCGACCCCAGGGCTTGGACTCAGCCCCGGCCTTAGCCGAAGGTCTCCGCCTCGCCCGACCCAGGGGCTCGGACTCGACCACGGCCACGGAAGACAGACTCGACCTCGACCTCGGAGGAGCCTCCACATCGCCCAACCTAGGGCGCGGACCGACCACGTCGACAGGAGGCGCCATCATTACCCTACCCCAAGCTAACTCAGGCTACGGGGAACAAGACCGGCGTCCCATCTGGCTCGCTCCGCCATATAGGCAATGATGGCGCCCCGCACGCTCTGTGATGACGGCGGCTCTCAGCCTCCTTACGGAAGCAAGAGGACGTCAGCAAGGACTCGACAGCCCCGACAGCTGTCCTTCCGCCAGGCTCCAGCGCTCCTCCGACGGCCACGACACCACACGAACCGGGTGCCAAAACCTCTCCGGCTGCCACGACGGCATGTGCTTAGGGCGCTAGCTCTCCTCCGCTAGACACGTAGCACTCTGCTACACCCCCCATTGTACACCTGGATCCTCTCCTTACGCCTATAAAAGGAAGGACCAGGGCCCTCTTACAGAGGGTTGGCCGCGCGGGGAAGAGGACGGGACAGGCGCTCGCGTGAGGCCGCTCGCTCCCCCTCCCGTGTGGACGCTTGTAACCCCCTACTGCAAGCGCACCCGACCTGGGCGCGGGACGAACACGAAGGCCGCGGGATTTCCACCTCTCTCACGCCCGTCTCCGGCTGCCTTTCTTCCCCCCCTTCGCGCTCGGCCTCGCGCAGACCCATCTAGGCTGGGGCACGCGGCGACATTTCACTCGTCGGCCCAGGGACCCCCCGGTCTCGAAACGCCGACAAGTGGATTGTTTTCAGTGTTCCAAAAGAGAAATAAATAGCGGACTGTTGATTGGGTTAAGGGCAAACAGTGGCCATCATCTGTGTATAAGTCTAAGCAATGGAGCAGAAGTCAAATTCGTGAAAAACATAAAAAGAAACTAAAACACTGTCATGTTGGAATAGGCTAAGTGAGTATAAATAGAGTACCTCTGGCTGTACATCAAGATATATTACAAGGTCTGGAGCAATAAGTCCATTTTCTGGAGCCTAGAAAAGAGGATAAATAGGCATCACTTCTTAGTTTGCTGCTATATATTGACATGAATGAAAGAGAGCAAGTCATTATTCATCCGTATGGCACGCAGCTCACCTTGCACCACTCAATGTCAAGGCCCTTAGCAGCTGAAAAGGCCACTCCCGAATAGGAGTAGCGGTCTACAATGAGAGTAGTTCCACTAAGTAGCTTGCTCTCCATCAAAGCTCTGGAAGTGACAAGCCAAATCAACAGATTCATAGTTACAGCATCTCGAACACTAAACCCATCACATCTTTAATTTTTAAAAACTGGTGACTTACTTTTGCAAACCTATGAACTTCATTTAAAAAAAGCATCTAGAGAGAGTATGGCAGCCAATAAAAATCTCAGCACATGTTGAATTACAAATAAAAGAACAACAATGACATCCAATCTCTCGCTCCCATGGACTATTCAGAAGAAGACCAACTTAAGCTGTTGGTCAACATTGGCTTACAGAAACGTGAAGATGGGGGTGAGCCCGAGTTTAGAATACACATATAACCATAGTTGTACGCATGTCTACTCAATAATCCCAAGTCCAAAACCCCCATAAAATTCATAATAGACAATTACGGATTGGAGTGAAAATGATTATCGTCCGTCTCCTCAACGTAGAGTAAGCAATAATGATCCAAGTTGGGGAAAATTAGTAAAATAATTGGCCAGTTCAGCAAAGAGCTAAAACTCAAGGTTTGCATGGGAACTTGGAGAAATCTGGGTGTCGTCTCTCCATGTACGCGTTCTTCCCTTCCTTTGCCTCCTCCGTGCCGTAGAATATATGTGTGGCATTCCCGCCAAGCTCCTAGAGCAGAAGCGTAAACATCAGTAATGCAACATGCAGACAGAAGTTCACCAGCAGCAGTCCCAACTTCCAATGGAAGGGTTAGCATTTTGGCAGGCTTTACCTGAAGGCCTGCATGGCCATCCTCTGCCGCGTTGAGTGCAGATTTCAGCACGCGAATAGCCATGGGGCTGTTTCTTAAGATCTGACGGCACCATTTGACAGTTTCCTGCTCCAGTTCAGATTGGGATGTTAAAATACAGGATAACTTACATGTCTCTCTGAAGGTGTATATGAACTCAAGCATGACAAGGTGTTCATATAACAGTTTCCTGGTGGGGACTTTGTATGCTTACTTGGCATTCTTGAGTTCATATACAACAAGTGTTCCGATCCGTGCTTGTGTCATGTCTAAAAGTGAACAGCGGGAGAGTGATGAACTGAACTACGACTGAAGCAGTAGTAAAAGGAACAAACATGCAGAGAGGGCAAGTAAAAAGGTAATAAAAAAGGCAAGAACAATAGAAGGGTCCCAGTTCCGATGGGCACATGGGCAGGAAGGCAGACATAAGTTTCAGAGTAACAGCATATGTCCTTTGAATGCACAAGCATAAACATGAACCTATCACCGCTTAGAAACTGAATCTAGATCTAGATTTATCATAGAGCAGTTCTACTGATGAATCTAAAAATTATCGTAAAAAGTGTTCAGCTAGCTATCATCTTCAGGTCCACGCAAGAGTATTTTAGTTAAAATGGGTTAGATTACGCTTGCGGTAGTGTCTGGAAGCAACATACCAAGCACAGGAGATCGTAGCATCTGGAAGCAATATACCAAGCTCAAGAAGTGAAGCATGAATACCCCAACCTATCAAACAGAACAGTTACAAACAAATCAATATTATTTTATAAAGCTCCTTAACATCTCCTCATCAAAACGTCACAATTACATTTGAGTGTTAGTCTTGTGTCAGTGTCTTTTTATTGAAACAAACAATTGAGTTTTGACAGACTTACCGTAGGTCTAGTTTGTTAGGACCTCCTTATAGACGATGTTCTTAGTATATGTCCCACAATCTACTGTGGGGTTCTTTCTTACACCCTTCCTCGACGTTTTTCCCATCGACGGGTGGGATTGCAAGAATCTTTATGTTTGATCGGGCTGTCGCTCTAGATAGAGCAACATATAGTTGGCCATGAGAGAACACTGGTTCGGGCAAGTATACACCAACATTGGGAATAGTCTGACCCTGTGCTTTGTTAACCGTCATTGCAAAGCTAAGCCGTACAGGAAACTGCTTTCTTTTGAACTGGAAAGGGAACATCTCTTCATCGGAGGGACACAGAGGTATACGCGGCAGAAAAATGTGTTTTCCAGCGTGTTGACCCAGTACAATTTCTGCGTCAATGCTATTTCTTTGGAAACCACGAACGACCAGCCTGGTGCCATTGCAAAGTCCATTCGCAGGGTCTATATTCCGAAGCAATATAACAGGGCATCCAATCTTGAGCTTCAAAACATGTGGTGGCAGCCCATTAGGCGTCAGTGTGTTTAGGAACTCGGGTGGGTAGTAGTTATGGGGATCATCCATGGCGCTATCGAAACTATGGTACACCATATGCTCCCCTTGAAAACGATCAATCATCTTAACATTTATCATATCCACCCATTCGTTCCGTGTTGACAGTATCGCCCTTGAAGTGATGTAGGTCGAATCAGACATATTTTTGTTGAGATTTGGGAAAACTAAGTCTATTAGGTTGTCAAGATCGTTGTCACTCCCACTGTAAGGCACACATACCTCGTTAGGAAAACGGATGTCGCCGTCAGTATTTGTGTCCTCAGTTCCACCGCCTACGCACAGCAAATACTCCGCAAACCAAGGGTCGTTTTTTGCCCTCATATTGGTAACAAGCTTTAAGTGGGACATGAACTCCCATAGGTAAGACATCCGTAGCGAAGAAGCGACCACTTGAGCCCTTGAACCTTTACGAACAACAGGCAAGACCTGTCTGAAATCCCCACCGAAGACAATGGTTTTACCACTGAATGGCAGTCCGGGTCGACCCATTATATCATGCATGCTATTGTCCAGTGCCTCCACGGCTTGTCTCTTAGTCATAGAAGCCTCGTCCCAGATAATGAGAGATGCTTTCCGTAGCAACTCTGCGGTTCCACTCTGCTTCGTGAAGCTACATACAGTGCCATCGTCAATAGTGAGAGGTATCTTGAAGCGTGAATGGGCGGTTCTTCCTCCAGGCATTATGGAAGCAGCAACGCCAGATGTAGCTGTTGCCACTGCAATCTTGCCCTGGCTGCGTAGCGTCGCGAGCATCACTCTATATAGGTAAGTCTTTCCGGTGCCACCAGGTCCATCCACAAAGAATAATCCGCCCTGATCAGTGTCAACGGCAGACAGAATCTTATCATAGGTGGCCCTGTGTTCCTTGTTAAGACAGTCTTTGAGAGCCACATCTCCTGCTGCCGGTTCGATAATTTCCTCCTTGTAAACCTCCCTAGCTGTACCAATAGCATCGTCATATGCATCCATGATAGGAGGAAGAGGGAATGTCTTTATGTCCTTTCCCATTGACTGCAGCATGTTCCTAATGTCAATCAATACCATCTGCTCAACATGAGTTTTGCACGGATTCCTGTGTTGATAGTCCTCGGACATAGAATCTAGGTGTTTCTGCTAGAGTACAACCACATCGCTTGGCTCACAGTACACAAGTATTGTGGCAAAAAGCCGTCGCAGCGTTGATGGCATCTGGAAAAGAGCACGTTCAGTGAGACACTCATCCAGTGTGTTGTCCGACTCAACCAGTCCCCTTCTCTCTGCTGCCTCACGAAAAGTCGGTAGCGTGACACCATCTACTGTCCTTAGATCCACATAGGAAGTGGCGCCAGTCACATGGTTTAGGAGAACACGAAGATAGTAGCGCTCCCCCTCGGTCGGATGAGCAGAGACTATTCTACCGACCTGTCCACCCGTATCTCATTTCCTCTGTTGCCATACTTTTCCCTTACCATTCAGGGAAGTCACGATACAGGATGCCACGAGCCTCCTTGTGTAGACTATTCACCTCAAAATATGCTGTGAGCATTGACCTATCAACACCTGGACGGTTGACGACTCGCTCGACCATTTGCCGCTCGTGGAACGACACCATGTGCATGTTTGGAAGATGGAGTTGCAACTGCATCACAGGTGGAGATATCTGACTAAGCTCAAAGCTGTATATCCTCCATAAGGCTTCTGGAGGAGTCACCCACCTTGCATCTCTGTACTGCTTGATCTCATCTACATCATCATCTGCCTTGCTCGCATCTCTCATAACAACAGAAGCACAATCATGGCCTTTGTATATGTACTTGAACAGGTATTTAACAGCCTTGATGCTCCCACATGCCTCAACATTGATGTGACAGTTGAAGAGACGAAGGAGGTATGGGTTGTAAGGGACAACCCATATATTGTCCAATTCGCACCCTCGAACCTTTTCGGTACGACCATCGTCACGACGTCTATAAACAGGGTACAAATCCTTCCCTTGCAAGGTTGTGTCACTGAAATTCCGAGGGTAATGATTCTTGCATGATTTACGACCCTTAGTGCATGGGCAGTTAGGGTTTAGCGACCCACACGGGCCATGCATCATATGCTTGATAACCATCTTTCGTAGTTCAGGGTACTTGTTGCTTGGGATCTCAGCTGAGATCAAAAGGTCATACTGCTCAGGACATGTGAGCTTGTACTTCCTCTGCATTATGAGTAGAAAATGGGCATGCGGCAAACCCCGCTTCTGAAACTCCACGACATAGACGTAGGCTCGGACCTTACCAAGAATATCCTGTTTAGTCAGCCTATGCTTTAACTCCTGTAGCTTTGCATGAAAGACACGCACTACAAGATCCGGACGATCTTGCGGTGTCTGCCCAAGGAGAAGCTCCCTCCTTATCTCATCCCAGTTAGGGTTACATGTCATGGTAAGAAAGATGTCTGGTTTACCAAACTTGCGCACCAGAGCCATAGCATCCATATACCGACGTCTCATGTCACGAGGACCGCCAATAAACGATGTCGACAGCACAGTTCGCTTGCCAATCTTCTCTGCTCTAATATCTCCATCTAGCATGCTATCCACCAAGCCCTGGTATAGGTCTGCCCTTAACCGATCTTGGTTCTTACATATGAAATCTAAACGAGAGCTCTCAATCTTTATGTACGTGTCGACCGTGAACTGCTGGAAAAGCCGCTTTCCATGAAGTATTGGATTGAATACCCCAGGACGAATCTAGAATTTGTAGCAGTAGTAGTCACGTACAGACACACATAAATGGCTAGGAGATTCTGCATATGCAAGGATTGAAAAGTGAGTGATGTCGAAAGCATAGTTAATAATGTGCAAATATCTCAAATATCAAATTAACAACTAACCCGCATCTTCATCATTTGCATTACTTGCCCTATGTGTCGCACGGTATGCATCCACTTCGTCCATGGATACTCCAACCTTTGGGATATTTGCATGCCATCCAAGTTCGCCTCTAGGGAAGAACAATGGATATGATAGTGCATCGTAGCATCAATGGTATGAGCGGATGCAGTGGCTTGAACTATCCTTCCCATGGAGCATAACACTCTTGCTGAATTGGCCTCGCCCTTCGCTCCCTTCGATCCAGACAGCGGCCACCTCCGAAGTGAGAGGTGTGTTATATGTCTTCTAGTTCAACGTCTGGTCAAGGTTCAACGTGATACGATAGTCATCAAAGTTGTCAACGTGGCCCATGGTCCTAAGGTGCTCGGAGTACAGGTTTCCACGTAGTATGTCGACTATCTGTTTGATAACCTCCTTGTCTTTCTGTTGATGCTCTTCACGGCACTTACGATACCGATGCTCGAGGCTGGGATCGTCATCGTAAAAGTAAAGCTCAAGGTGTTTATGCTCTGCCCCACCTTCCCTACCAAATGACTTGATATTATGGTACATCATGCCCTGTGCTCGAAACGTGTATATACCAGAACCCCTTACATTAGTTGTCATACTATCGAGACAACAGTATAGGGAAGTGAAAGAGAAATGGCCATTGAAAAACCTAATGTTATCACAAAAGTGCCTAGCATCAGAGTCTGCACTATCCCACAACCTCTTGAGTTGGGGAGGGGTCTCCACTGGAGCTAGCTCAACCTTCCCACCACGACAACAAAACCCAGGTGGCTCATACTCAAACTTCTTCGCGGTGCAATAACCGCAGTTGGGAACAAGCTTGAGCATATGTGTTTCTTCAGGGATGTTGCTGTACACCTTGTCGTACGGGTCAGAAACATAAGTGGCAGTAGATTCTTCTTGAGTACCATCGATCTCGATATCCTCATCGGTATCCTCATCTGATATTTTTTTGAAAACAATGAGTAAGACATGAATATTTACATAAGCCTTGCTAGGATAATAATAATCGAAAATAGTACATTGCGCAGCGAATAGGTATCCCTCGTTCTCATCATCGTCGTCTTCGAATATGACACCCTCATCGTCATCACCTAAATGGATCCAAGATGATGTAAGCACATGTTTAGTCAGACTACATACTATCGATGTCTTGCAATATCCATATAAACTTGGATAGTAATTACCATTGTTGGTGATCTTCATAGGCGTATGGCGCTGTGTCCAATCGTCCCCTTCAACAGCGTCACCGCTAGTATCCTCAATCGAAGTACCCACCTTCCTTGATATGGCTGATTCAAATAGCTGGTTTCGACGAGCTAATATAGCTTGTCTTTCCCCACGAGGAACATGATGTTTACGCTTTAGTGTATTGGTAGACATATCGGGCGAAGCGGCATCCTCGGTCTGGGTTGGAGATGGCAAGAAAGGTGCGTTGACGAATTCAGGGATAACCCAGTCGCAGACAGTTAATATGGATCCATCAGATCCCTTTACATCTGCTGTAGGGTGTACCAACTCAGGGGTATATGTTGGGTCCTCCATGGCGATGGATGTGGGATTCAAAGTGTCGGCTTGCATAACTCTACGTCTCCTGTTGTGGTCTACCTTTGCCTCTTTTCGCCTTGGTGTTCTATTATACAACCTAAGGCGTTCACGCCTAAACTCCCTCTCGACGGGAGTTAAGTTTTTGTACCGCTCGCTAAAGTAGGCGGTCCTCTGTCTAGTATGCTTAGGTGTGTGGCCAACATTTTCGTGCACACTGCCTGTAATAAGGCATACTACGTTAAACCGTATGAAACTTGATTTTTTTGCATGTTTAGTCTAATGAACAATCATGTACCTGGTGTTAGAACTTCTGTCGTTGCATCAATGTCGTTTGACTGTAATGTATAATTGATATGCAACCAGTCAGAATCATCATCTGGATCAACATTTACTTTTTCGTCTCCACCTACAAAATATGAACACATTACTTTCAGTAGTAGGTTTATGCACAGAAACATTACTCTAAAGTTGACGAATTTCATCACCTCTTGGCGCGTTGGGCATCATATTTTGGCAATCATTTCGTTGACTTGCTTCAGGACGCTTCTTATTCAACTCTTTATTCCGTAGACGTGCTTCTTGACGCTTTTTGTTTTTCTCGTTTTTCTGTTCATCGGACATCGTGGCATATCTTTCCTTATCTCTTTGCCTCTTACGTTCCTTAGCATCAACAATTGGTCGTAACGAGTTTGATCCATTTTGATCACCTACAATGTAACTTTGTATATTAGTGTTCTATTACATACTACGTTGCATTCATTAATCTACACGCATGTACTAAGCTTTACCTGTATTAATGGTGTTTGAGATGTCTGCACATGGTGTGCGAGCAACATTATGTGCCATCTGATTTGTTTGTGTTTGTTCTCTGTTCTCCATAAAGAAAACCTGATAGTGGCAATGGACTTTTTAAATAATTTTCAAGTACGTCAAGGTTCACAGACTATTTCAAACAAACATGTCCACAGAACCAATCTAAAATGTAGTTCAGAAGTGCAGTCTGTCAAAGGACCAGGAGAGTACTAAAGAAAGAAAAGAACTCATTGACCAACAAATGTAGTTGAGAAGCAAAGATTCAAGCCAAATGAGCAGTCGAATCTTGTGCAAAATTCAGGCCCAAAGACATGCCATTCTCATTGCTTTCAGTTTTATCCTACCAATCTAGTGAACCAAACAGTTTAATTACAAGTGAATCAACAGGAAACAAGATCTACAGACTGCAAGTATCAAAATTAACTAAGAGCAGTGATTGGAACATAGAAAATTGAGTTCACTAAACATAACAAGCATATCAAAGTCACAAAATGGTGAAGCAGTGCCCAGATTCATAGGAGCTAACAAATTATTTTTTAGCCTCATACCAGCCAAGTGACATGCTAGAAACACCCAACACATGGTAGACCAAAAGATTTGTATGTGTTTGTGTGGCATACATTTGTTAAGGTCTGTTGTCTTATACCCTTGTTTAAATCTAGTTAAAGGATACACCGGAGAATGTCGAACAAGAAACAGGTGTTCCCTTAAAATTACTGGGTTTACATGCCTAAGTAGAGAAATTCCATAAAAACAATCTTGGATACCCTTAAAATTACTGGGTTTACATGCCTAAGTAGAGAAATTCCATAAAAACAATCTTGGATAGGTCACTGAACGCAAACATAGTGTTGGACAAACTTTTTGCTAGTAAAAGTGTTGTCATGGAACGATTAAGATAGGTCCTAAGCCTAAGTGCTTCACTCAAACAAGAATATTACCAGACTAAACTTGATTTAAAATGTACATTCTAAAGTACTTGCCAAGAGAATTTACATGAATAGGATGACAAAATGAATAGGGATATCTTTCCTGTTAATACTTTTAGCAACCATTACCCAAGTAACTTTGGCAATAGAGCATCTTAATAATAAGTGGTCAATGGTTTCAATCTGATTACAAAAGCAGCAGTTGTAATGACCCACCCACTTTTTTACTCAGATTGTCCTTGGTTCACAAAATTCTATTTTCAAGGGACCACTTGAAAATTTTAATTTTAGGAGGGATTTTTTCCTTCCATATATGGGCCATAGTTACAAGGTTCAACATGAGCATACATAGATTTCATAACAAATTTCATAAATCCCAGTCAGACAGACGTGGCGATTTTGAAAGGAAAGGAAGAAACTTTGTAACGTCTGATTGAACAGGTTTCATGAACTTGAAACCTGTTTAGAGAGGCCCTCAATCAGTTTGACTGGGATTTATTTCTGCTCTAGAAATTTCGTCGCACATTTAGCGATTCTTTGAGTACTGTATACTATTTATTATTGTGTTATCGTATTCAGTAACACTTGACTGACTATTACGTTGTCTATTAACACTTGACTGACTATTAATCCTTACCACTTTACCAGCCCAGCAAGGATGAGTAATTGAGGATCCTGCTGGAAGGATAGGATGAAAACACACATGATGCAGGCCAAACATGAAGAATCCACTGGTGGTTTTCCATGTTGAATTCTGACTGGTGTTTATTTCAACTATGGAAAAACTAATGATGCTCAGTGAGTATTTTCTTTTTTCACAGTTCCTTAACTCTGCTTTATGTGCTATTGAACATGTTTTTTCCCTAGAATTTCAATATAGCTAAAACTACCTTTCATTACGAGATACTAAGCCTTAGATAAACACTATAATATTAGAACCAAGCAATAACAAAAGTTGTCATATATAAAGAAGGGTCCATAGCTACAGTTGATAGAGATATGTGTCGGGCATTGTCATGCGTTGTTGTAATAAAATCTGAAGAACTCGAAATGACAATTGTTACTTATAGTATCGTTATGTATCAAAATCCAACTTGAACTTTCTTGCTTTATCACATATTTCATTCCACATCTTAGCATTCTCCTCTTGTAACTATCTTCTGAAACACAACTACCTGTTTTTTTAGCTTCCAGAACTAAGATATTTATATCTTCGGAGATCTCATATTTAGATTTCTAAGATTTTTAATCCCAAGACCTCCATTGGTTTTCTTAGTACAAGCTCTAGATCATTTTACCAAATAATACTTATTTTTTATCTCCCCCATGTCAAAGGAAACGTCTCCTTTTCATATCGAGCTTTTTAATTACAGTTTTTGGCATCAGGTACATGGACATGTGGTATATATGAGTATTAGATAGGCAAGCATTAATATGTGTAATTCTCCCAACTATAGTCAGAACACTGCCTTTACAACTTTGAAGTCCTTTTATCAACCTTTTTGTCGGGGACCATAATTAGGGGTACCCTCAAGACGCCTAATTCTCAGCTGGTAACCCCCATCAGCATAAAGCTGCAAAGGCCTGATGGGTACGATTAAGTCAGGGATCAGTCCACACGAGTGACTCGATCACGCTTCACCCGAGCCTAGCCTCGGCCAAGGGCAGCCGACCTCGAGAGACTTCCGTCTCGCCCGAGGCCCCCTTTTTATGGCGGACACATCACCGGCTCGCCCGAGGCCTTGGCTTCGCTCAGAAGCAACCTTGACTAAATCGCCGCACCGACTGACCAAATTGCAGGGGCATTTAACGCAAAGGTGGCCCGACACCTTTATCCTGACACGCGCCCCCGGCAGAGCCGAAGTGACCGCCGTCACTCCACCGCTCCACTGGCCAGTCTGACAGAAGGACAGCGCCGCCTGCGCCACTCCGACTGCAGTGCCACTCGACAGAGTGAGCCTGACAGGCAGTCAGGCCTTGCCAAAGGCGCCACGGCGAACTCCGCCCCGCCCGACCCCAGGGCTCGGACTCGGGCTAAGACCCGGAAGACGGCGAACTCCGCTCCGCCCGACCCCAGGGCTCGGACTCGGGCTAAGACCCGGAAGACGGCGAACTCCGCTCCGCCCGACCCCAGGGCTCGGACTCGGGCTAAGACCCGGAAGACGGCGAACTCCGCTCCGCCCGACCCCAGGGCTCGGACTCGGGCTAAGACCCGGAAGACGGCGAACTCCGCTCCGCCCGACCCCAGGGCTCGGACTCGGGCTAAGACCCGGAAGACGACGAAACTCCGCCTCGCCCGACCCCAGGGCTCGGACTCCGCCCTGGCCTCGGCCGAACGACTTCCGCCTCGCCCGACCCCATGGCTCGGGCTCGGCCACGGCAACGGAAGGCAGACTCAACCTCGGCTTCGGAGGAACCCCCACGTCGCCCTGCCTAGAGCACAGACCGCCACGTCAACAGGAAGCGCCATCATCATCCTACCCCGAATCGACTCGGGTCACGGAGAACAAGACCGGCGTCCCATCCGGCCAGCTCCGCCGGAGGGGCAATGATGGCGCTCCACAAGCTCTATGACGACGGCGGCCCCCAGCTCTCTTACGGAAGCAGGACGACGTCAGCAGGGACTCGACCGCTCCAACAGCTGTCCCTCCGCCAGGCTCCGCCGCACCTCCGACAGCCACGACATCACGCCAGCAGGGTGCCCAGATCTCTTCGGCTGCCACATTGGCATGTACTTAGGGCGCTAGCTCTCCCTCCGCTAGACACGTAGCACTCTGCTACACCCCCCATTGTACACCTGGATCCTCTCCTTACGACTATAAAAGGGAGGACCAGGGCCTTCTTAGAGAAGGTTGGCCGCGCGGGACCGAGGACGGGACAGGCGCTCTCTTGGGGCCGCTCGCTTCCCTCACCCGCGTGGACGCTTGTAACCCCCCTACTGCAAGCGCACCTGACCTGGGTGCGGGACGAACACGAAGGCCGCGGGACTTCCACCTCTCTCACGCTCGACTCCGGCCACCTCGCCTCTCCCCCCTTCGCGCTCGCCCACGCGCTCGACCCATCTGGGCTGGGGCACGCAGCACACTCACTCGTCGGCTTAGGGACCCCCCTGTCTCGAAACGCCGACAGTTGGCGCTCCAGGTAGGGGCCTACTGCGTGCTGACGAACAGCTCCCTGTCAAGCTCCAGATGGGCAGTCTCCAGCAACCTCTCCGGCCCGGGACGGTGCTTCGTTTCGGGACTCTTGAGTTCATGTCCTTCGACGGCAGCTACGACATGATACTTCTTCCACTGCCGCGCGACTACGACAATGGCGGCCGACAACCCGCCCGCCGGCGGCGGAATCGACGACGTCTTCCCCGCGTGGTGGAAGGGCAACATTCGGGCTCGCTCCGTTCTCTCCCCCGCCAACGGAGGAGGAGGCGGGGCCGTCAAGGCCAGGTGGGAGGCCGCGCTTCGTCGGCCGTCGAGCGAATCGACGCCCCCGACGCCCCGACGGAAGGCACGCCGGACGTCGACCTCGCGTTCAAGACGGAGGCAAGCGCCGTCCCCCCGCGGCACGCTGACCCCGAGCAAGAAGACGACGCCGGCGCGCTCGCGGAAAGCCTGCAGGACGTCGCCCTCGAACCAGAGTTGACGGTGCAACCAGTCCCCGATGTGACTACGTCGCTCCTCGTCGACAAAAAGGTACCGACTAACTCCCATCTTGCGTCATTTCGACTCGGCCTCAACCCGCCAAACGACCTCGTTTTGGCGGGCGCTCTCATTGAGGCGAGTGCAACCCCACTGAGGTTCCGTATGCGGTCGCCTTGGGACCGACTGACGGACGTCTCGACCTACGGGCCCTCTGGGTCCGAGGAAGATGACGATCCCAGCATCGCTTGGGATTTCTCCGGACTTGGCAACCCCAGTGCCGTGCGGGACTTCATGACCGCATGTGACTACTGCCTATCCGACTGTTCCGATGGAAGCCGCAGCCTTGGCGACGAGAGCTGCGGCCCAAGCCGCGAATGTTTCCACATCGAGCTAGGGAATCCCTCCGAAGGCAACCATCTTGGCATGCCGGAGGACGGTGATCTCCCTAGGCCGGTGCCTCGCGCCGACATCCCACGGGAGCTAGCTGTGGTCCCCGCTCCGGCGGGGGGTTACGACCCACAACTCGAGCAAGTCCGCGAGGCGCAGGCCAGGCTCAACGAGGGAACAGGAGCGCTTGAGCCGATCCGTCGGGACGTCGGACAAGCATGGGTGGGCCAACCCCTGCCCGGAGAAATACGTCACTTGCCCCAAGGTCTCCAGCACCGCGTCGCCAACGATGTCAGGATCAGGCCGCCGCCGCATCCAGCGGGGTTGGTCAGAACCTGGCAACCGCAGCAATGCTCATCCGCGCGATGCCGGAGCCGTCAACCACCGAGGGTCGGCGAATCCAGGGAGAACTCAAGAATCTCCTGGAAGGCGCTGCGGCCCGGCGGGCCGAGAGCACTGCCTCCCGAAGGCAAGGTTATCCCTCGGAACCTCATGCCGCGACTTCCCGATTCATGCGGGAAGCCTCGGTCTACACCGGGCGCACGCGCAACACCGCGCCTGCGGCCCCGGGCCACCTCGGCAACGAGCACCATCGACGCGACCGTCGGGCTCACCTCGACGAAAGGGTGCGCCGAGGCTACCACCCCAGGCGTGGGGGCGCTACGACAGCGGGGAGGATCGGAGTCCCTCGCCCGAACCACCCGGTCCGCAGGCCTTCAGTCGGGGCATCCGACGGGCGCCATTCCCGACCCGGTTCCGACCCCCGACTACTATCACGAAGTACTCGGGGGAAACGAGACCGGAACTGTGGCTTGCGGACTACCGCCTTGCCTGCCAACTGGGTGGAACGGATGACGACAACCTCATCATCCGTAACCTCCCCCTGTTCCTCTCCGACACTGCTCGCGCCTGGTTGGAGCACCTGCCTCCGGGGCAGATCTCCAACTGGGACGACTTGGTCCAAGCCTTCGCTGGCAATTTCCAGGGCACATACGTGCGCCCCGGGAATTCTTGGGACCTTCGAAGCTGCCGGCAACAGCCGGGGGAGCCGCTTCGGGACTACATCCGGCGATTCTCGAAGCAGCGCACCGAGCTGCCCAACATCACCGACTCGGATGTCATCGGCGCGTTCCTCGCCGGCACCACTTGCCGCGACCTGGTGAGCAAGCTGGGTCGCAAAACCCCCACCAGGGCGAGCGAGCTGATGGACATCGCCACCAAGTTCGCCTCTGGCCAGGAGGCGGTCGAGGCTATCTTCCGAAAGGACAAGCAGCCCCAGGGCCGCCCATCGAAAGAAGCTCCCGAGGCGTCTGCTCCGCGCGGCGCCAAGAAGAAAGGCAAGAAGAAGTCGCAATCGAAACGCGACGCCGTTGACGCGGACCTTGTCGCCGCCGCCGAGTATAAGAACCCTCGGAAGCCCCCCGGAGGTGCAAACCTCTTCGACAAGATGCTCAAGGAGCCGTGCCCCTACCATCAGGGGCCCGTCAAGCACACCCTCGAGGAGTGCGTTATGCTTCGGCGTCACTTCCACAGGGCCGGGCCACCCGCCAAGGGTGGCAGGGCCCGCGACGACGACAAGAACGAAGATCACCTAGCAGGAGAGTTCCCCGAGGTCCGCGACTGCTTCATGATCTATGGAGGGCATGCGGCGAATACCTCGGCTCGGCACCGCAAGCAAGAGCGCCGGGAGGTCTGCTCGGTGAAGGTGGCGGCGCCAGTCTACCTAGACTGGTCCGACAAGCCCATCACTTTCGACCAGGCCGACCACCCCGATCATGTGCCGAGCCCGGGGAAATACCCGCTCGTCGTCGACCCCGTTGTCGGCGGTGTCAGGCTCACCAAGGTCCTGATGGATGGGGGCAGCTGCCTCAACATCATCTACGCCGAGACCCTCAAGCTCCTGCGCGTTGATCTGTCCTCCGTCCGAGCAGGCGCTGCGCCCTTCCACGGGATCATCCCTGGGAAGCGCGTCCAGCCCCTCGGGCGACTCGACCTCCCCGTCTGCTTCGGGACACCCTCCAACTTCCGAAGGGAGACCCTGACGTTCGAGGTGGTCGGGTTCCGAGGAACCTACCACGCCGTGCTAGGGAGGCCATGCTACGCGAAGTTCATGGCCGTCCCCAACTACACCTACTTGAAGCTCAAGATGCCGGGCCCCAACGGGGTTATCACCGTCGGCCCCACGTACAAACACGCGTTCGAATGCGACGTGGAGTGCGTGGAGTACGCCGAGGCCCTCGCCGAGTCCGAGGCCCTCATCGCCGACCTGGAGAACCTCTCCAAGGAGGTGCCAGACGTGAAGCGCCACGCCGGCAACTTCGAGCCAGCGGAGACGGTCAAGGCCGTCCCTCTCGACCCCAGTGGCGACACCACCAAGTAGGTCCGGATCGGTTCCGGGCTCGACCCCAAATAGGAAGCAGTGCTCGTCGACTTTCTCCGCGCGAACACCGACGTCTTTGCGTGGAGTCCCTCGGACATGCCCGGCATACCGAGGGATGTCGCCGAGCACTCGCTGGATATTCGGGCCGGAGCCCGACCCGTCAGGCAGCCTCTGCGCCGATTCGACGAGGAGAAGCGCAGAGTGATTGGCGAAGAGATCCACAAGCTAATGGCAGCAGGGTTCATCAAAGAGGTATTCCATCCCGAATGGCTTGCCAACCCTGTGCTTGTGAGGAAGAAAGGGGGGAAATGGCGGATGTGTGTAGACTACACTGGTCTCAACAAAGCATGTCCGAAGGTCCCCTACCCTCTGCCTCGCATCGACCAAATCGTGGATTCCACCGCTGGGTGCGAAACCCTGTCCTTCCTCGATGCCTACTCAGGGTATCACCAGATCCGGATGAAAGAGTCCGACCAGCTCGCGACTTCTTTCATCATGCCGTTCGGCATGTACTGCTATGTCACCATGCCGTTCGGTTTGAGGAATGCGGGCGCGACGTACCAGCGGTGCATGAACCATGTGTTCGGCGAACACATCGGTCGCACAGTCGAGGCCTACGTCGATGACATCGTAGTCAAGACAAGGAAGGCTTCCGACCTCCTCTCCGACCTTGAAGTGACATTCCGGTGTCTCAAGGCGAAAGGAGTCAAGCTTAATCCTGAGAAGTGTGTCTTCGGGGTGCCCCGAGGCATGCTCCTAGGGTTCATCATCTCCGAGCGAGGCATCGAAGCCAACCCGGAGAAGATCGCGGCCATCACCAGCATGGGACCCATCAAGTACTTAAAAGGGGTACAGAGGGTCATGGGATGCCTCGCGGCCCTGAGCCGCTTCATCTCACACCTCGGCGAAAGAGGTCTGCCTCTGTACCGCCTCTTAAGGAAGGCCGAGTGTTTCGCTTGGACCCCCGAGGCCGAGGAAGCCCTCGGCAACCTGAAGGCGCTCCTTACAAAGGCGCCTGTCTTGGTGCCCCCGGCGGACGGAGAAGCCCTCTTGGTCTACGTCGCCGCGACCACTCAGGTGGTTAGCGCCGCGATTGTGGTCGAAAGGCAAGAGGAAGGGCATGCATTGCCCGTTCAGAGGCCGGTCTACTTCATCAGCGAAGTGCTGTCCGAGACTAAGATCCGCTGCCCGCAAGTTCAAAAGCTGCTGTATGTTGTGATTCTGACAAGGCGAAAGCTGCGACACTACTTCGAGTCTCATCCGGTAACAGTGGTGTCATCCTTCCCCCTGGGGGAGATCATCCAGTGCCGAGAGGCCTCGGGCAGGATCGCAAAGTGGGCGGCGGAAATCATGGGCGAAACGATCTCGTTCGCCCCTCGGAAGGCCATCAAGTCCCAGGTGTTGGCGGATTTCGTGGCCGAATGGGTCGACACCCAGCTGCCAACGACTCCGATCCAACCGGAGCTCTGGACCATGTTTTTCGACGGGTCGCTGATGAAGACGGGGGCCGGCGCAGGCCTGCTCTTCATCTCGCCCCTCGGAAAGCACTTGCGCTACGTGCTGCGCCTCCATTTCCCGGCGTCCAACAATGTGGCCGAGTACGAAGCTCTGGTCAACGGATTGCGGATCGCCATCGAGCTAGGGGTCAGACGCCTCGACGCCCGCGGTGATTCGCAGCTCGTCATCGACCAAGTCATGAAGAACTCCCACTGCCGCGACCCAAAGATGGAGGCCTACTGCGACGAGGTTCGGCGCCTGGAAGACAAGTTCTTCGGGCTCGAGCTCAACCACATCGCTCGGCGCTACAACGAAACCGCAGACGAGCTGGCTAAGATAGCCTCGGGGCGAACGACAGTCCCCCCGGACGTCTTCTCCCGGGATCTGCATCAACCCTCCGTCAAGCTCGACGACGCGCCCGAGCCCGAGGTACCCTCGGCTCAGCCCGAGGTACCCTCGGCACAGCCCAAGGTACCCTCAGCCTCCGAGGGTGAGGCACTGAACGTCGAGGAAGGGCAGAGCGGGGCCACGCCAGATCAAGATTGGCAGGCCCCGTACCTGCAATATCTCCGTCGAGGAGAGCTACCCCTCGACCAAGTCGAGGCTCGGCGGGTAGCGCGACGTGCCAAGTCATTCGTCTTGCTGGGCGACGAAGAGGAGCTCTACCATCGCAGCCCCTCGGGCATCCTCCAGCGATGCATCTCCATCGCCGAAGGTCGGGAACTGCTGCAAGAAATACACTCGGGGGCTTGCGGCCACCACGCAGCGCCCCGAGCCCTTGTCGGAAATGCTTTCCGGCAAGGCTTCTACTGGCCAACGGCGGTGGCTGATGCCACTAGAATTGTCCGCACCTGCGAAGGGTGCCAATTCTATGCGAAGCGGACGCACCTACCCGCTCAGGCTCTGCAGACAATACCCGTCACTTGGCCCTTCGCTGTATGGGGTCTGGACCTCGTCGGTCCCTTGCAGAAGGCGCCCGGGGGCTACACGCACCTGCTGGTCGCCATCGACAAATTCTCCAAGTGGATCGAGGTCCGACCTCTGAACAACATCAGATCCGAGCAGGCGGTGGCGTTCTTCACCAACATCATCCATCGCTTCGGGGTCCCGAACTCCATCATCACCGACAACGGCACCCAGTTCACCGGCAAAAAATTCTTGGATTTTTGCGAGGATCACCATATCCGGGTGGACTGGGCCGCCGTGGCTCATCCCATGTCGAATGGGCAAGTAGAGCGTGCCAACGGCATGATTCTACAAGGGCTCAAGCCTCGGATCTACAACGACCTCAACAAATTCGGCAAGCGATGGATGAAGGAACTCCCCTCGGTGGTCTGGAGCCTAAGGACGACGCCGAGTCGTGCCACGGGCTTCACGCCGTTTTTCCTGGTCTACGGGGCTGAAGCTATCTTGCCCACTGACCTGGAATATGGCTCCCCGAGGGCGAGGGCCTACACCGAACAGAGCAACCAAGCTAGCCGAGAGGAATCGCTGGACCAGCTGGAGGAAGCTCGGGACAGGGCCTTACTACACTCGGCGCGGTACCAACAGTCCCTGCGACGCTACCACGCCCGAGGGGTCCGGTCCCGAGAACTCCAGGTGGGCGATCTGGTGCTTCGGCTGCGGCAAAACGCCCGAGGGAGGCACAAGCTCACGCCCCCCTGGGAAGGGCCATTCGTCATCGCCAAAGTTCTGAAGCCCGGAACATACAAGCTGGCCAACCATCAAGGCGAGATCTACGGCAACGCTTGGAACATCAAACAGCTACGTCGCTTCTACCCTTAAGATGTTTTCAAGTTGTTCATATACCTCGCGCCTACGCAAAGTTTAGTCGTCAAGGAAGGGTCGGCCTAGCCTCGGCAAAGCCCGACCCTCCCTCGGGGGCTAAAAGGGGGGAGACCCCCTCTGCGTCGAATTTTTCCTCGAAAAAGGATCTCTTTTTAGCAGGATTTCTTTCGTGCTAGTTGACTGCTTCGGAAAGCGGATCCTGGAAACGATGGAGTACACGTAAGCAGCCAAGGCTGACCGAGCCGAGGGACTCCTACGCCTCCGGGATACGGATACCTCACTCATCACCTTCTGCGATAAGTAACTTGCGCTCGGATAAAGCGACTCCGTGGACCGAACAAGTCTTCACGTTCGGAAGCTCTCCTGCCGAAGCAGTCCTTCAAGCTTTCTCGACTAAGTCGGGGACAGGGCCTCATGGACGGGTGAAAGTACGCGTAAGCGGCAAGGCCGACCGAGCCGAGGGATTCCCACGCCTCTGGGATACGGATACCTCACTCGTCCCTTCCGCGAAAAGCAACTCTCGCTCACACAAACATCCCTGTTACCGACAGAGTCCAGATGCTCGAAACAAGAGGAAAAAGGGCGCAGCTTCGCAAGCGTGGCGAGGGTGTGTTTTTTCTGGCCTCGGCAGCCGCAGAAAGCATACGCTACAAGATGATCTGATCCTGCAGGCTCGGGTCTTCACGCTGAAGGGAGCCGTAGCACCCTCGGCATCGACGACGTCTTCAGCAAAGCCTGACCCAGCCTCGGGCGGCGACGCGGCCCAGGGACTCCTCCGGGAATCCGGCCCGAGCAGGCGGCTCGACCGGTTACCCCTGGGGCCTCGGTCAACCGGCTTCCAAGGGCGCCAGCCCGACCCGAGGTCTCGACTGATCGACTTCGGCGTCGGCTCCGCTGACGGACAACACGACTAGGCTCCGGCCAACCAGGTTCCCATTCTCGAGCCAACTCCGCCTCTGTTCATACTGATATCGCTACCCCTGGCCTCGGTCCACCGAAGGGCGGCCGAGGGGTCTCTTTAACTAAGCTAGAGGAACCCCAGACAACAAGGCCGAACGGGCCGAGGGATTCCTACGCCTCCGGGATACGGATACCTCACCCGTCACCTTGACACGGGGCGACTCATGCTTGGTAAAGCGGTTCAGATAATCAACAGGCGAGACTTAGTGCTCGAAAATGAGGAAAAAACACGGCTCCGTGCCGAAATTACATACATGTTCAGGCCCCGACAGCCACAATGAACAAAAAACACTGGCATTCGAGATGCCACTACCAACGGAACTCCGGTTCCCACCTCCGCAGGTACGAACAACCCCCCTCCGAGGGGGAAGGCCTGCGGAGTAACTGAAGAACGATGAGCGGCTCGCTGCCGCCCGTTCCAACCGCGACGACAACCACCCCTGCCCTAGACAGCGAAGCGGCTTAGGCAGCAGCTTTGGGGCAGGTGTCACGGCAGGAGGACTCCCCCCCCGCTGAGGACGAGAACCAGCCATTCAGGCAGGGAGACGGAGATCCAGGGCCACTAGCGCCCTACGTATCCCGGCATGGCTGGAGGAAGTCTCCGTGGGGCTCAAGGACGCCCTTCACCCCCGGGCGCGGGGGGAAGAAAAGGGCAGCCGACCCACGCGGGGGCGGCCCCCCGACTCGCCTCATCTTCCATCTTGGCCTGGATGACGAAAATCCTTGAGGCCGAGGGAGGAGTAGAGGCCGCGGCCTGGCCCGCTTCCCCCACCGTCGAACTAGAGGTCACCATCTTGGGTGGCCACCGGTGGCGGAGCGTGGCCAGGCTGCGTGATGAAAATCCTTGAAGCCGAACGATGGCTGAGAGGTACCAACTCCCATGGAGTTGCGTTCCTCCAACGAGGAGGCGGAGAGGCGGCGGATACCCCCCATCCGGGGGCTTGAAAGATGGGAAGACACGGCGCTTAAGGGAGGAAGAAGACATGGTTGCCTTCCGAAAGGAGTCTCCCTCCTTTTAAAGGCAACTCTCCCTACGTGCGCCCCCAGGCGCCACGGGCTGAGTCTTCTCCAACACGCTCCAAGGCCCTCCCCTGCGACTCGGGGGCTGGGTCCTGCATGTCATGCAAGCCGGCTCAGGGCAGAAGAAGCCGAACCGCCGCGCGTGGTGCGCACGACCGTCCAGCGGTTACAAGCGACCCCCCATTTCCGCCCAGACCAACGGGCAGAAGGGGCGGGCAGCCATGCAGGCGGCATGCAACCGCGCCAGATGGACGCGCTTCTCCAACTTCTGACACGCCAGCTTGGGAACCCAGGCCCACGCGTCGAGCAACCGGCGCGCCAGTTGCTGCATGCAAGCAACCGCACCGCCACTTGTGCCACCATCGCGCCTCTTCGGTTGCGGAGCCAATGCCGCGACTCGAGGCGACCCAACAGCGCCAGCCTGGCGCGTCGGTCAAAGCGACCGAAAGAGGGCCGGCAGTAATAGCGGTGGCAGGCGGGCGGGCGCAGCAGTCACGTCGTCAGCCAGGCTCACGTCCCATCCTGGGACAGCAAGAGAGCCTCCTCTCACGGCGTGGAGACGGTGCACCCGTGACCCGTTCCTCGAACGGATCGCACGCGCGCAACAGCCGCCCCGCCAACCACTCGCCCCGTCGCATTAACTCCGCGGCGGGACACGCGGCGCCTCTGGCAGGAGGAGCGCGCAACGCTTCACCTTCGCCGTAATAATCGCGTCAGAAAAGGTACGCCACGTCGTCCGATTTCGTATCCTTTTCCGTTTTCCTCTTTCTCTATCTCTTGCAACAGGGACCGGGAAAGGGGGATACCCCGAAAGGGATCCTTCTCCGCGAAGGAACCGGGCTCCGAGCCCCCCACTACTGATCAGGGGTTCGAAGGCTGGCCCTCCGAAGGGTTCAACAGCCGCCTCAGATCGCGTGGGCCCGACACCCACTACTGGTCAGGGGTTCGAAGGCCAGCCCCCCGAAGGGTTCCATGGCCGCCTCAGGCTACTCGGGCTCCGCGCCCATTACTGATCAGGGGTTCGAAGGCTGGCCCCCGAAGGGTTCACAGTCGCCTCAGACACCGAGCGAGGGATGACCAGGGGTACGTTCGATACATAACCAAGGCTCGGGCTGCGCTCCCGAGGTACCCTAGGACATTTCCGAGACCAGCGGGAAACGATCTTGTAACGGAATCCCATCGGAGGGAGGCATCGAGCCCTCGGACCCCGTCGCCAGGGGACCGGGTCCGGCAAATCACCCGCAGGTACTTTTGGGCGTGCCTCTGGGCCCCTAGCCGACCCCCAACGAACGGGGCACGGACGTCCACTCGGATTACCCGCTTGCAGCTCACCGGGGACACCATGTTCGGTGCCCATCGAGGGTAGCATGGCGCACTCCCCCCTCCTCCTTGCGGAAAGGCGACGTAGGGGCGTATGTAAAAAGTCGAGTCTGTCCCTGATCACCCTCTCGCCCTGTGCAGAGGCTCGGGGGCTGCTCTCGCAAAAACCGGCTCCGGCCAAATCGTTGACAGCGTCAACATACCAGCCCGAGAGCTTGGACCCCGACCGTGCACCCGGGCTACGGCCAGTTCGCATGAGGGAACGACCAGACCAGCCGAAGCATTGCGCGAGGTATTAAGACCTCGAAGGAGTGTAACCACTCCTCCGAGGCCTCGGGGGCTACACCCGGCGGGTGCGCTCGCGCGCACCCACCGGAACGAAATGCAACCGAGAAAGGCTGGTCCCCTTGCAAAAAAGTGCGACGAAAGCCTCCAAGCGAGTGCTAACACTCTCTTCGAGGCTCGGGGGCTACTGTCGGGGACCATAATTAGGGGTACCCTCAAGACGCCTAATTCTCAGCTGGTAACCCCCATCAGCATAAAGCTGCAAAGGCCTGATGGGTACGATTAAGTCAGGGATCAGTCCACACGAGTGACTCGATCACGCTTCACCCGAGCCTAGCCTCGGCCAAGGGCAGCCGACCTTGAGAGACTTCCGTCTCGCCCGAGGCCCCCTTTTTATGGCGGACACATCACCGGCTCGCCCGAGGCTTTGGCTTCGCTCAGAAGCAACCTTGACTAAATCGCCGCACCGACTGACCAAATTGCAGGGGCATTTAACGCAAAGGTGGCCCGACACCTTTATCCTGACACGCGCCCCCGGCAGAGCCGAAGTGACCGCCGTCACTCCACCGCTCCACTGGCCAGTCTGACAGAAGGACAGCGCCGCCTGCGCCACTCCGACTGCAGTGCCACTCGACAGAGTGAGCCTGACAGGCAGTCAGGCCTTGCCAAAGGCGCCACGGCGAACTCCGCCCCGCCCGACCCCAGGGCTCGGACTCGGGCTAAGACCCGGAAGACGGCGAACTCCGCTCCGCCCGACCCCAGGGCTCGGACTCGGGCTAAGACCCGGAAGACGGCGAACTCCGCTCCGCCCGACCCTAGGGCTCGGACTCGGGCTAAGACCCGGAAGACGGCGAACTCCGCTCCGCCTGACCCCAGGGCTCGGACTCGGGCTAAGACCCGGAAGACGGCGAACTCCGCTCCGCCCGACCCCAGGGCTCGGACTCAGGCTAAGACCCGGAAGACGATGAAACTCCGCCTCGCCCGACCCCAGGGCTCGGACTCCGCCCTGGCCTCGGCCGAACGACTTCCGCCTCGCCCGACCCCATGGCTCGGGCTCGGCCACGGCAACGGAAGGCAGACTCAACCTCGGCTTCGGAGGAACCCCCACGTCGCCCTGCCTAGAGCACAGACCGCCACGTCAACAGGAAGCGCCATCATCATCCTACCCCGAATCGACTCGGGTCACGGAGAACAAGACCGGCGTCCCATCCGGCCAGCTCCGCCGGAGGGGCAATGATGGCGCTCCACAAGCTCTATGACGACGGCGGCCCCCAGCTCTCTTACGGAAGCAGGACGACGTCAGCAGGGACTCGACCGCTCCAACAGCTGTCCCTCCGCCAGGCTCCGCCGCACCTCCGACAGCCACGACATCACGCCAGCAGGGTGCCCAGATCTCTCCGGCTGCCACATTGGCATGTACTTAGGGCGCTAGCTCTCCCTCCGCTAGACACGTAGCACTCTGCTACACCCCCCATTGTACACCTGGATCCTCTCCTTACGACTATAAAAGGGAGGACCAGGGCCTTCTTAGAGAAGGTTGGCCGCGCGGGACCGAGGACGGGACAGGCGCTCTCTTGGGGCCGCTCGCTTCCCTCACCCGTGTGGACGCTTGTAACCCCCCTACTGCAAGCGCACCTGACCTGGGCGCGGGACGAACACGAAGGCCGCGGGACTTCCACCTCTCTCACGCTCGACTCCGGCCACCTCGCCTCTCCCCCCTTCGCGCTCGCCCACGCGCTCGACCCATCTGGGCTGGGGCACGCAGCACACTCACTCGTCGGCTTAGGGACCCCCCTGTCTCGAAACGCCGACACTTTTCCACCAGCTTAACCCAGTCATTCACACGAAGCCTGCTAGGACTTACAGGCACTCCAAGATAGTTCATGGGGAGATCACTGATCTTAGTGTCGAAAAGGTTAGCATGTTGTTCTGACTGTCGAAAAGGTTAGTCATGGGCGAGGTTTTTTCTGACTGCGATACTACAATATGAAGGTTGTTGGGGTGACTGAATAACTACAGTAGTCACCCCACATTGATGATTGGTGTCCTAGCTATAAACTGAAGCTGGTTGATTATGTGCTTACTGGCACAATCTATGCCTAGCTTAAATTAGCAGACAATGGCTTAAAAGACTCACTCTCCAAGATAGCTTAAATTAGCAGACAATCTGTGCTCATTGTCAGAAACACTCACTCTGCAACCGTGTGTAAATTGGCTGGTAGATTGTATGTTGTGATAGTCTGAACTTTTACATGACAGACCAGCAGATATTGTCATGGCTCAGGATGAAGCTGTGGCTACCTAGAAGACCGGAAATACAACATCTCCTTCAGACCTACATGTCTCATGTGTTCTTAATCTGTCAAAATATGACATGTATAGTGAAAGTTGCCTGGTCATGCTCATTCTTATTGCTGTTTTTGAGATCTTACAAGGAATGATATCATAATTTATTTCTGACTGCGAGGGTTTGATAACATTATACGTATCGAATTCAACACAACAAAGAGCCAGTTTTTAATACATAAACGGCGAAATACAAATAATTGTGACCATCTTTAGTTGATAACAAGCTATCACACTACACATCCGGAACCACTGTTGCCAGATAAGCACGTCTCCTCTCTAGATAATTGTTGATTAAAGCACTCCTCGGATTTTGGATCATGGAGCGCCGAATTGCTACAATTTAGTAAATGATATGTAATAACATGATTACTTAATTATAATTTCTAAATTATTGCAAGAAACACTCACTCTGCAACCGTTGTGTGGTGTGATGATCTGGATCGAATTCAACAGTGCTATGGTCTGAGGTTTGCAAGCATCCTATTGTTATAGTAGTAGACTTAGTTACTAAAGAAGGTCATTGAGTTTACTCCAACAAAGATGTTTAAGGATAATATAATTTACTGTGTAGCTTATTACGACGCAGCATAGTTCCGATAATTATGCTCTTGTTTTCTCTAGCTAACACCCACCGTAGAGCATTTCTTTGCAACAGTTCAGGCCATATACCCACGATGATTATATCCCACCTATAAATAAAGCTTGTATTGTTTGAATAAAATATAACACGTCTGCAGTTTAAAAAAGATTGTAGTTATAAATTAATGACCTGGAATCCATTAGTATGGCCTCTCTGTACGGCCTTCCACCGATGTGCTCTAACGGCGCCAAATGAATGACAATTCCTATTACATCTGAGACATTCATATATGAGGGATTAATTATTTTTATGGTTTAGTGCGGTATAAGTATACTCCATATAGAAAGACGGGCACATACCTATAAACCTCTTATGAGGTTGTTGGAGGACCTCATGAAATGGCATAAGATGTTTTGGATACGGCGGGAACTGAATTGGCAAGTGGAATGGTTCCACAACAGTCCGAGTTGCCAAGGTCAATTCTAGCCTATGTCCAAAATTCCGAAATAGATACGGCCCCCAGCTTACATAGAACGCCACTCCATATAATGTATATGTAGATCCTTGTTGGTGTAAGGTGTCAAATCTTTGGACATTATCGCAGTATGAAATTGCTTCTATTTTTGACCCCTAGTCATTTCAGAATGCACGTCGTATGAGTAAGAGAAATACGTTGACGTCATTTATTTTTGTTTTAATGTTTGACCCAGTGACTTACAGTGATGTCTTGTAGAATAAAATGTTGGCTGTCATGACGTCTAGGGAACTTAACAACGATTCTGGCTACGATACTCTTAAATTTTGGTAAGTCATCGCTCTCAACGTCATCAAATAACACGAAACTACATTAAAAGTGAGTTTAGATTCTTTTGTCCACGCATATATATATGCGACAAGTGAAATGTGTACTTACGGAAACTTTGTAGGGACGTGATGTAGGGCTGCAACCGACCTATGTTGGTTAAGTGTAGATGGTGCCATTGATCTTATAGTATTGATCATAGTTACAAATATGTTTGAAATAAATCAAAACATAAAAAAAGCCATGTAAATCTCCACATTTGAAGGAAGTATGAAACAAAGTAGAAAAATAAACCAAAAAAACATAGATTTGAGGTTTATAACATGAAATATGCTTTCTTAATCATGAAATAAATCAAAACCATGCAACTGAAATAAATCAAAACTTCATAATAAAAGCATAAACATAACCACCTCATTTTAGGTTTGAATCAAACTTGTGTACCGTGATTATTACACGTGGTAGAAGAAGAAGTTGTCGATGAGGTTGCGCTCGCCGCTGATTTCCAAGACCTTCGGAATCACCTCTGGGCCGGATCACGCTGTGTAAGGAATAAAACTGATCAAAGAAAAGCATAGCTATAGAAGATGGTGTTACGAAGAAAAACACCCTCTTAAGAACTTGATGCTGGTGGTTGGTTGTTACATACATAAAAGAATGCAACCAATTAGAATTTAGATGTTCCAGACAAATCAATAAGAGAACTAAGTAGCATTCAAAGAGTGTAGATTCCAGGGTGAAAGAGAAGATATATTCTCAGCAAAAACACCTTTGCCATTCACCAGAGCATAATTGGTGAGGTGATTTTATGATTTTACTCACCAAACTCACACAATAGACAACATCACAATAGATTGCAGTTGTCTATGCTAAAACTGTTTAATCTATCATGTAAATTTCGTATGCAGATATCTAAAATAGACAGCCACCCATAAACTGCAGTGGTAGTCATCCAAAACTAACGGTCACCAAAATATGACACAAACTGAAGTGGCACTCACCCAAAACTATCAGCTACAAGTAACAGTCACTCAACACTACATTAAACATTTAAACTGACGAGAAATTTGAAGTACAAATAATAGACACTAAATTAACATGAACACTAAAATTCATTGTCACACTCTCAACACAATCTGCAGCACAACCCAGTTCAGTGCACCATGCAAACCCAAATAATACGGTACACTACACAATTACTGTAAATTTTCATAGAAGAGCATTTACAGGGAAAGATGCTATTGTGCATGATGAGAAGATGTAAAAATATGTAGCCAGCAATATTATTAGGATGTGGAAAAATTGTACCTTTGATTGGTCAGGGAAGTTCGCCAAGCTTACTCAGTCACTCCAAGAATGTTGTTCACAAGTTCATGCGAGAGCATCCTACCTAACCACACTAATAAAGTTAAGCCATCATCAAGGAGGTATAAACCTTAGTATCTAAACACTAAAACGTTAATGACATTCGCTTGAATGAAATATCAATCCTATTTGCTTCCTGCAAAACACAAAATGCTCTTTGGTTCTTATAGTTTTGAATCTTTTGATTAGTGTTTGGTTAACTTGCTTAAACCACGAAACGGATAGGCTTAAAAAACAGGAAATAGCTGACCAAATGATATATCACAGTGCAATTAAGCGAAAAATGTCGGGCCACACACTAACACTTAAAATAGAACTCACTGGAATCAATCATGCATGGTTTTGATTCAAACAATACAAAATTAAATAAGGTGTATCGTTGAAAAGAGAGAATCAAATTGCATAGGCGTAAGTATGGCCATTAAAGCATCAGATACTAACAGAATAGCGAGTTTGTCCAGAACAAGATAGACTGACACACTGCACCCAACAAAACATTTTGCAACCAGAGCATAGAAACAAAGGTTTATCGTTGAAAAAAACTACCACATAAAGATCTACCTGAAATAAACAGATGCAACCAAGATCTACAGACTGCAATACCAATAAGATGGATGAGGGTGATTGGATCATCAATAAAAGTTACAAAATTACAAACCTCTAGACAGCACACAGCACGAACCAAAGATGGATGAGGGTGTTTGAATCGGTGAATCTGAGGAGAGTGGGGATGGGTTGCAGACCTCACCTCTGTCCATCCTTTTAATAGCATTCCTGTACGGCGAGTAAGGGGCGTCGTGAATGCCGTCGCTGCCAGGTTAGTCCGCGAATCTCGCCTTGCATGAAGGTGCCATCGAGGGCGCGCGCAGGTGCACGGTTTGCTGTGGGCGGGATACCCGACGGGCGGGGGCGCGGGGGTTGCGCGGTCGGGAAACCCCACGGCGGTCATCACGGCGCGCCGGGGGAGGGGGGGTGGGGGGCGGGGTGCCTGGCGCGGGCGACGCGCGCGGGATGCTGTCCTCGCCGGGGATGGCGGGCGGGGTGGGGGTCGGGGTGCCTGGCGCGGGCGACGTGTGCGGGATGTTGTCCTCGCCGGGATGGCGGGCGAGGGGGGGGGCTCGCGCGGGCGGGGTGCTTGGCGCGGGCGACGCGCGCGAGATGTTCTCCTCGCCGGGGATGGTGGGCGGGGTGGCTCGCGCGGGCATCACGGCGCGCGGGCGGGATTTCGCGCGGCGCGAGCGACGCGCGCGGGATGAAGACGCGCGCCGTGGGATGGGTGGAGGTGTGGCCTGCGCTGGCGGCGGTCATCACGGCGCGCGGGCGTCGGGGGAGAGAAGACGCGCGCGGACAGGATACACGGCGGCGCGACGTGCGCGGGTGTGATTCGCGGGTGTGAGGGGAAGACGCGCGCTGTGGCCAAAATATCGCGGGCGGGGGCATGGGTTCGCTGGTGGACGCCCTCTGTTGCCCCTTAAGGATTAGTAGAGATATCTATGTAGCCAGAGCAGAACAAAATTCGATCAAGCCTGACCTCCTGTGTCGCATATCAGTCCTGTTCGCTTGTTCTCCCAACAAGGCAACAATTACAGGATTTGGAGGGTCCCCCCTAGATTATATTTATCTAACTATTTCATCTATAAAATAGGGGGGGGGGGGGCACTTAACAGCTTTAATTTGTACGAGCTATTAGCTCCTAGTAAGTAACGAGAGCACCTACCATTGCCCAGCTTGACAGGCTTCGGCTTGCTTGCCAAAAGCTGTTGGATTCGTAATTAACTACTGCAAACTGTCTAGTTGAAAGGACATGTGCCCATCTTATGAATCAATTCCTTAAAAAGAGAGATCCTACACAGCAGCTAAACGCAGCGGATAAAGTAACCTCGCCGACGAAGAATCTCATCTCATATACTTTTGAAGGCATGTATCTGATACTTTTAGCAGGCTTCCAGCTTAATTTACAGAGGATCATAACACAGGGGAGCTGCTCCGGTTCGATCGAGGTCACGGATCGACGACGACGACGACATGTAGATGCTAGAAACACGCTCACGCTCACACAAACTTACTAGTAGCAGAGCAGGCGCGCGGCTAGCTAGTCGAGGCAGGTGCCGCAGATGCCGTAGCCGCCGCTGCATTCGGGCCCGGTGCCGTCGCAGAGCCCCGACGCGCCGACGAACGCTGGGCTCCCGCGGCTGCGACCGCCGCCCCGCCGCCTCCTCCCGCCTTCCCCGCCGTCGCCGGCCCAGGTGAAGATGATCCACGACGTCACGGACAGCCACAGGATGACCGCGCAGTAGAGCGCCTCGCCGCCGAGGCCGCCCTCCGCCACGCTCGGGAAGCGATCGGCCCCCATCCCCCCTCTCCCTTTTCTGTTTTGCTGACTCTGGCCGACCCTCTACGAGCTAGTGCTGCCGTGTCCTTATCCGGTGGTGGTGACTGGTGATGGTGGTATAGCAGCAGCAACGGTGGGTGTGTGAAGCACTGCGCCTCCTGGTGCCTTTGTAGTCGTCGGCCGGGTTGGATTGGAGCGACGCGAGAGCGAGGTGCGTCAGAGAGAGACGGTCGGTCGATGGATGATCCATCCACTTCCGCGCGCGCCGCCACGGCGGGAAAACGGTGCCTCTGCTTAGCGTGCGCTGCAGGAGCTGTAGGCGTGCGGTTCGGCTGGCCACCCGCCGCCCGTGGTCCTCCTGTGGGCGTGCGGGCTTGGACGCGGTCCGTCCTCCGTGGCCGTGGCCTACCCCTATTGCTATTGGAAATCTCTGCAAGCGATGCACATGCACCTGTGCTCTTGTCTCGATCGGTCTAGGCTAGGAGTTGCATGTGCATTGATCTCACTCGTAGAAATTGTATTCATCTACACTGCAGTGCTGTGCTGTGTGCTTTTTTTTTTGGACAGGTCAAGTCGTGGCATTTTTTTGTTCCTGGAATTGAACGCACGATGTGGTCGTGGACAATTAACCGTAGGTAGCGAGTGGTTGCGCGACTGGATTAAGCAATCGCGGCGTGGGATTTCCTCTGTTCTGGGAAACGGCTTTGCGGCTTCGGATGGAGTTGATCGATGGGTGGAGGTTGCTTACGAACTAAGAAAAAGGATCAAGAAGCCAGAGCGAGAGTTTTTGTGTACCATGCTTGGAAGTGGGATGCTACGTACGGATGAGGCATAGCTGCGTGCGGCAGGGTGGTCGGTGCCGTAGCAGAGAACGCCACGGAGCCAAAATAGCGCTACAAGAAATCTACTCCCTTCGTCCTATATATTCAGACGGATGACACATAGATTAATTATTGTATGAATCTATAAAAAAAGCTAAATCGAATTTTAATTTGGAGCGAATGGAGTATCGTTTTTACATTTCATTTATACCATACTATATAAAATTTAAGATTTATGAAACATGGTTGGCGAACGTTACAGTTGTTTCTTTTTAAGATCAGAATATTTTGATGTCACACACCTATGATATCGATGGATGGCGAGAGCCAGATATTCATGATATCGTTTTATGGTTATTATTGTTATACGTTATTGCGTCATGTCATATAGTCAGAGATCAAAAAACATCAAAAAAAAAACTAAAATACGACCTGCCTGTTACCCACATGGCCACATCGTTGGCTGACTTATAACAGGCCTAAAACATTGTTCGGTCGGCCTTCCTTCTTTTTTTACATCGCGCACCAACTATTTTGTAGTTTGCTAGCCCAATTAGCATTCCCAGATTTTATTGTCAGCCCACTTCGTTCTTAATAAACCCACACGATTTTTCTAACAGCTACTTCAGTGCCCTGCTTCATTTTTACTGGCCCATCACGTGCAACATTTTGTCCAGTCCAGCTGGCGCCAAATTTTGTCCAGACCATCTGCAGCCCATTTAAAAGGAACATAGAAATACCGTACTTTGCTACAATTTTGATATATCATCATATACCAAAATAGAAATACCGTACTTCTCTTCTCCAAGTGGAGCTCACACTTCTATCCAGATCTACGGAACTTGTCAAAGCAAACTTGAAATAGTACAATATATATAAGCAAACAAATGAAGCAAGAGATGTCACTCAACAATCGAGCAAACTTGAAATAGTACATTATTCACATGAACAACGATGTTTGGTGGAGCTGATGGCATGTATGGATCTACAGTGTATGCCCGATATTGCCGTGGCATACCCTGTAGCCCAACATACTACTACATTTATATAAAACTACAAAAAAAAATCACAAATTTTGCCATCCTCGCAATCTCAAACGTTGCTTTGCCTGCAGCTTGCCTCGTGAGTTGTAATTCCAAGCGGCGAGCACCATGCTGCCTCGTCTGCTCACCAGTGCAGACTTGCATAAGTGTTAGTCTAGTGGCGATAGAGATCTCTCCTTTGTAAACTATAAACCTACCGAACAAAACAATGATTTCGCATAACTTTCTTCGTACAATCTCGTCTAACTTTATTCTGAATTATATTCTCTAGAAGTCACATAACTGTTATTTGCTCGGCATCAGATAGCAAGCCAGGGAGCCTTTGTAAGCAGCACTCAAGGTTGACAGACTGTTAATGCAGTGACACGAGTAGAACAATTCAATCAACTAAGAAATAAGATTCCATTGATAACTTCATTAGACGAAGGACAATTTATACAAATTCTTAAAATTAAGGAGTATGCTAGTTTTCATTTTGCATGAATACCGATTTGTGGGACAATTTTTTTACCGAATTTCTAAATGATTTTTACTGTATTATACATATAGTAAATTTTTTTGACGCGACATACCCTTCAACAAAAATGTAGACCCGCCTCTGGGCTGATGCCTGAAAAAAAAACACACGAACAACGATGTTTGGTAGATCAGATTATATGAGTCTTGTAAACTCTATTTAGCAAAATATTGGAAGAACACCCAAGTCTGATTTCTAGAGAACCCAAGCGAGCCCTTAATAATTTAGCCATAAGAACGAAACCACAAAATATTCGAAAGTGATCTCGTAATTTGTAAAATCTTTAAAAGAAAATATTTTTTATATGGTATCCTATTTTCAAACACGCACCGCTTGCTTAATTCCTTCTATGCAACTATTTGGATCCATTCGACTAAATTTTATTCTTGTGATATCGAATGTTTTAATGCTAATTAAAATTTTTAAATATAATATAGTTTTAGAACTAATTATATAGATAAGGACTAAATGTAAAATGAGTCTATTAAACCTAATTAGTCTATGATTTGTCCTATATGAATCATGTGATCCTTACGTAAACAATCGTTAATCATAAATTAATTATAGTTTAATAAATTTGTCTTGTCGTTTAGTTTTTATCTATATAATTAAATTTATGTTTAAAATTTATTTATTACTTTTATTTAGCATTCAAACGAACGGACTAAAGTTTAGTAAAATGAACCAAACACTATCCGTTCTTGTAGGACCCAATGAGAGACACAAATTAGGTTTTCTCATAAACAATACTCTATCCGCTTCATTTTACTTATGGCTGGATAGTACAAAATTGAATTATCAAGTGACAAAAAAAAAACCGAGGGAATACAAGCTCGGAACACAAATGTGCTGAACCCGTATTTATTATTGCCGTTGTCTCATCCATCTCCTGCGTCGCTTGCAGACGCTGGAGTGTTTCATCAGGCTGCTGCTGCTGCCGCCAGATGGCCGAAAGCCGCCGGATTTGGCAGCAAACTGGGCGAGTCCCGGCGCACGGCGGCATGGCGCGTTCTTCCTCCCAAGAAACCGCTGCGGGCGCAGGAAACCGCGAGGCGTGCAGGTCGGCAGGTGTCATCGGTCGGTGATACGCTTGCATGGCGGTTGCGTGATGCAGCGGCGACGGCAGACGACGCAGGCTTTTGTGTTGGTCTCCTGTGTTTTTGAGGTTGCAGTCTTGCAGACGCTGGCACGATCAGCGACCGGGGAAGGGTAAATTCTGTACTCTATAGCGGTCCGAAGAAGCTTCATTGAAGTGGATTGAGATGAGATTAAATCATCTCTAATTCTCCTTAATCATTCCTAACCGAACAAGGTTCAGCGGCAGGCGGTAGCGCCAAAATTCACCTCTAACTGAACAAGGCCTTCAGCGATAGGCGGCAGCGCCAAAATTCATCAGCGATGTCGAGGACGGAGATGAGTAGAGGACTTTGGCGTTAACAGGAATAGGAAGAAGCTTACAGAAACATGAGAACGCTGGGTTCTTGTATGTATCATGTATGGTATGATTCATTTTTTGACTAACCGACCAAATATTTGGGAAGACGGACAAAACAAGAAACTCTTCCCGGATACGCGGGCAAAAAGAAAACCTGGGAACGACTCACGCGTAAGTTTGGACAAGAGACAAATAAACAACTCGCGATATGACTAGTAATTATTAAAGGTACAAATACACATACATATTTCAACTCCTTTTTCTTTTCCATGACCTCAAGAAGTCCCATATATATGTCATATATAAAATATGACTTAGAAAGATGAATAGAGATAGCTTTCACATATATTGAGTTATATACAGTTAGAGATGTTTGTTTGAGATTATAATATATCTAGATTATATAATCCAATAATTTTTAATTAATTCAAAAATTATTTAATTATATAATCTAGATAGATTATAATCCTAAAGAAACATCCACTTAGTTAGCGGAAGGTGTACGGAAAAACAGACCAAAGTTTTGGCTAATACTAGATTGATACTGAAAACATGAATAAGACAAACTCTTATTCTTTGCTACTAATTTGTAAGACCTAAAATTAGTAGGAGAAATATATATATATATATATATATATATATATATATATATATATATATATATATATATCATAAAATAATGAAATAAAGAATCAAAAATATATATAATAGTGTGGTGAAAAATTTTGAAGACCTTTGGAAACCTATTAGGATTCTTCCTTCTAATATTCAAACAATAATATTAAATTACTTAAAGTAACTAATAAATTGATAAAGAAAGCTTGATCCCTTGATGATGATTTTATGGTGATACATTCTATGGAACACATAAACTTGACCTCCAATTTTGAAAAAAAAATATAAAATGAGAGGAAATGTTTAGGAAACCATTTATTCATCTCATAAATAAATGAGTGACAAAGAGAATAATATTAATATAAATAATATATGTTATATTAGAGATAATGTTAAAATTTGGAAACTGGAATCTTGAATTTGAAATGAACTGAAGGCTTGGAAAGGAAAATAAAACAGAAAATAGAAAACTGGAAAAAAAAGAGAAAGCATACCTGTTGGGCGCCTGGGCCAAAATCCCTAGAACCCGGCCCAGTACATCACGTGAGCGCCCAGCCTCCTTATCCACTCACGCGAGCCACTTCCTTGCGGGGCCCCTATGGTCAGCAAGATCTTCCCCGCCGAGTCGGACGCGCACCGCAACAGTCTCGCCGGGATCCTCGCGCGGATGGAACAGGGTGGGGAAACGGCTTGCAGGGCCACGTCCGAGGGTATTTAAGCCGCACCCCCTTGCTCCTCTTGCCTAACCGCAAGCTCCTCACCACACCTGCCACGCTCGTGAGCTGAAGTGTGGGCGCGCCTTTACCGTGACGCCGGGGAAGGGAGCTAATCCGTGGAACGGGCGACCGTCGAAATTGGGGTCCTGTGGGGTATCAGTCGGGCGCGGAGGAGCAAGGCGTAGATCTTCGCCGCCGATTTTGGCCGTTCGGGTGATCGGTGCGCGATGAACTACTTGTCGAGGTAGAATTCTCCGCCGAGCTCGCGTTCCACCGTGGCCATCATCAACCAGACGCCGATACATGGTATGGACCATAACCATCTCGTTCGCCTTTCCTTCTAGCGTCATGTAGGGTAGTTCGAATAGGGTCTGGGTGACGAATTTGGGCGTGCAGCGTTGGCACCACTTCAAATTGGTGCTCTGCCATGGGCAGGGGCCTGTGCTTGATGGCGGCTGCAATTGGTTGGTGAATTAGATTCAGGAGGTCATCGGTTTGGCGAGGGATGAGCTAATTGGGGAATGGTGCTCGGGTTTGTTGGATTCACAAGCACGACGGTCTCGCCGTCGCGGTCACGGGCGCCGCCGTATCCACGCGCTAGGGGTAGATGACGACTTCTGTGCTGTGGGAAGGATGTGTGCGCCGTCCGTCCCTTGATGAACGACGTGGATTAGTGCAGACCATACCAGTTTGCGGGAGCCATAGATCTCAGATCATGCGGTTTTGGTTATATCAGGGTTCATAGAATCTGGGCCATCGGATTTTGATCCCACGGCCAATAGCGCATACCGGTTCGTTGGGCGCCAGATCTAATCTTGGCTCTCGGTTTTGATCCAACGGCTGTGGATCGCCGATACCCCTTCGCCATGGCAGAATAGCACAAGAGACCCTCCACTTATCCAAAACCAACCCGCAGTCCTGGCGGGGGAGTTCTGAGTCTGCGTAGGCTTTATGTTTTAGCCCCTGATCTTGGTGATATTAGTAGCCGTAGTCCAATAACAGGATGTAATTTTGAATTTAATCCGAAAATCGAATTTTAGTACAAAATTTAATTCAAAAGCTTAGTAAATCCATAATTTCTTTGTTTCAACTCCAAATTAACCCGTTCAAATTGCATTAGCTTCATAATAATATTAACTACACAATAATATTATTATTTGTACCATATTACTTACTTGTATAATTAGATATTGTTTAAACCTATGTTTAATAGATTAATCTCCTTAATCAAAGATGGTTTGTCTATGATTATGATCTAACTAAAATATGGTCTCTACTCAAATATAATATAGATTAGAAGTTATTTATTTAATATCTTTATCACATGATTCATAAAATCAACATAAAAATCTATAACTAATTGTTTAATCAAGTAGGTCTTCCAAAAAACCATATCTTTTTAATCGTAGCTCCGATCTTAGTAGTTCTCGATCCCGCGATTTCGTAGCTTCGCGTAGAATATTATTATTCAGTTTGTACTTATGTTTGGTGTGATGTTAATTTTATCCATACCATGTTTGTTTGTATTGCTACGACTAGCAGTGAGGTCACGAGGATCTGAAGAATCACCCTGGTAACTGGAATCTCAAGTGCCAGGCAAGTTGTGCCCTTGATCCACTTTTGTTACCCAATAATGTTCTTTGTTATCACTATTCAATGCATAGGTTTAATTTTGATGGGACCCAATAGGTCACCCTAGTCTGTTTATCCTTTTACCTTGTTTACCCCTGATTCACTTGGGTAGTTATGCTATTGCTCTATATGGTTTTGGGATTAATATTTCATTACATCCATTCCAATTATTCTGTTATGTTATTTATGTTCATGATAAGATCATTATATTAATTGGAACATGGAGCGACCACCCGGGAAAACAGTGCTACCACAAGGGTTTAATGGGACGCCCTTGGCTGATTAACTAGGAAAGCTAGTGGAGGTCTTCCTTACCCGAAAGGGGCAAGGGCAGTAAGGGAGTGGTCAGTGTAGGGAGGTCCTTGAGTTGACTTTGCTGCGATGGCGGTCAGGCAAGAACCCTGCATTGGAGCTTCCTATAAACTGTAGCGGGATTTCTGAAGCTAGTGGAACTTTGTAAAGGCCTCGTAGTGTTACCCTGCCTCACTTCCTTGGTAGAGGTGTATGGGACTCATGACCCCTTGGCAGATGGGTAACACGGCTTGTGGGTAAAGATGCGCAACCTCTGTAGAGTGTAAAACTAGTATACTAGTCGTGCTCACGGTCATGAGCGGCTCGGACCCTCACATGATTAAATTATGGAACCTAAATTCAATTTGTCATATGCATTTGCATGGGATTATTTATTAATTTTGTTCTATTATTTATTATGGTTTGGTATTTACTTACATCTAGTAATTGCTAATAAAAGTTTGACCAACATTAAAAGCAATGCTCAGCTTTAACCATTTTCTTTGATAAGCCTTACACTTCATGAGCTCCCAACTTTGATGAGTTCATGCCACATTATTCCCCACAACTTGTTGAGCGATGAACATGTGTGAGCTCACCCTTGCTGTCTCACACCCCCCACAGGAGAAGAACAGGTGGTTCAAGAGGAGCCATAACGAGGAGTTCGATTCGATCTAGGTGACGTCTCCCAGTTGACTTTCTGGCGCCAAGGATAGTTTTTAGATCCTGTTATATTTATCTTTTATTTTGTAAGTCTTCCGCTATGTAATAAGTACTCTGATTATTATGACATTTATCTCTATACACTCTGTGATTATATATGTTGTCTTCTTTGGCGCATGTATGAGATGCACCCGGCTTTGTCCGCTAAAACCGGGTGTTACAGAAGTGGTATCAGAGGAATGTTGACTGTAGGACGAAACCTAGATAGAAATGGACAAACCCTTACCTACTTACCTTACTTTGATTCTTTCTATACTTTTCTTGATCTAGTCTCAGCTTCTACTGTTCTACTCTGATTAACCTTACCTATGCTACTCTGATATTTTTCTAAACTTATCTTAATCTTTCCTCATCTATTTCCGCTATACTTTAATTATTCTTACCTTTTCCCTCTAAAGACAAATGTGGATTTCACACTTTGAAATCCTGTGCCTAAAGTGACTTTTAGGAATAGGAGACCTATTCTTAGTAACAAAAACAAAACTATTTTTATAGGTATCTATACGCTTAAGTGTTTGTTCTTATGATATTTGTCTGATTTGGATCTTTGGTTGAGTGTGATTAGTTGTGGAGTAATGTCCACAATTATATCTGCATATACATATAGGCATAAATATAAGTAAATAAAATTCATGAGATAACTAAACAACTTAGATTATCCTCCACTAAAATGTATCTATTTCGTAGAGATCCCTCTTATCTTAAAAGACTCTCTCTTATTCTAATAGATCCATCTTATCTTAAAAGATTCCTCCTTATCGTAACAGAATCATCTTATCTTAAAAGATTCTCTCATATCTTAATAGACCTATCTAATCTTAAAAGATTTTTTCTTACCTTAATAGATTCATTTTATCTCGAAAAGATTCTAGCTTACTCTTAGAGACTCACCCTGTCCTAATAAGCATACTTATCCCCACCACTTTGCTTATCTCATGATAGGGTAACAAACATGATCCATTCTAAAATAAAAGCAGATCTTATCTAGATTAATCTAGTCATGCCTAGACCCCTTTCGACCTAATCTGATCCAAAATTAATTAGGTCTTATTTAGTCAAATCTAGTTATGCTAAACTAATCTAGTTTCCATCTAATCTGAACTAACCCAATGTGACCCACTCGAACAGGTTAGTTAATACATGTAACATGGATTAGACCCTATCCACCCGTTCTAACGTGATTCACTCGGCACTAAATTAAGAGTAACCGACCAACTAGGCCTTATGCAACTACCTTAACCATCCGATGGTTACATAACTCCTCTATTTGAATTTAAACGGAAAATTCTGATCTACCTCAAGTATTAACTAAACCATCTTCATATGAATGGATTCTAAACCTAAACTTGTGTCTTCGACCAACTTGTCCGAGAAACCACGACCCAGCCTATATTATGGGTTGCCCAACCCATTTATCTTAAAAAAACTCTGTTCAATCTACCTACCCCATGTACCCGTATTGTTATCCCAACTAGGATAATGGCATCTAACACCACGACTGATGGTCCCTAATTCAGACCCCCAAAGGAAGCTCGATTATGCCAGTGCACCCATTATATGTCAACACTCATCAAATAGCTAAAACATGATGTACCCTTGTTTCTATACCACACCTGCTAATGGCATGAAAATTCTAAGAGTATAAAAAATATACTAATTGGAAGTTCCACTTAAAAAAGGGAGATACTAGAACTTCGTAAAGATAACGTCAGCTTGATATGCTTAACTAAATGATATTCCTAAATAGAATTATAGAATATAATATGATCCAATCCAATGTGGTCTACTTAGACAGATAAGTTATACTGGTAGAAGAAAGTAGACCTATCTAGTGTGAGTCACTTAACAAGTTAACACTAGTGAAATAAACTAGATCCTACTTCTTTAAACCTTGTTCTCCCCTCATGCACTTAAACCTAAATTTAGTGCATGAGCAGAAGATTTAACCCAACCAGTAGAGTCATGATGGATTGCATGATCCATCTGTCCCCACCAAATGTCAAACAAGATTTTGACCTATAGCCTGCAGTCTATCTCATCCATATCTACTTTAACCATATTCCCTAACCCAATGATATACACTAACTCTGAATCAATGAGACCAAGACCGGAGAAGAAAATGATCAACACCAACAAGGAAGGATATAACAGTCAAAGCAAATCTCGAGATGAATCAAGACTTAAACCTTTCAACTGAGGTCTTTTCCTTGCCATAATCTTTCTTACCTCAACCTGTTCGGCTTACATCCTATATAATTAGTAGCTGGATACCTGTGGTCTCCACATCACCCAGTATTGACTATAAAAAAAGGATAAAATAAGGTCTAATTGACCCCATGTGTTGCTAATAAATTATGCATCATGTTGAGATTTTTGTTTGTGCATATGTGTTGAGACAATATGAGTATACACCCTTCCTTACAAATCTCGAGGACGAGATTTCTGTTAAGGGGGTAGGATTTGTAAGACCTAAAATTAGTAGGAGAAATATATATATATCATAAAATAATGAAATAAAGAATCAAAGATATATATAATAGTGTGGTGAGAAATTTTGAAGACCTTTGGAAACCTATTAGGATTCTTCCTTCTAATATTCAAACAATAATATTAAATTACTTAAAGTAACTAATAAATTGATAAAGAAAGCTTGATCCCTTGATGATGATTTTATGGTGATACATTCTATGGAACACATAAACTTGACCTCCAATTTTGAAAAAAAATATATAATGAGAGGAAATGTTTAGGAAACCATTTATTCATCTCATAAATAAATGAGTGACAAAGAGAATAATATTAATATAAATAATATATGTTATATTAGAGATAATGTTAAAATTTGGAAACTGGAATCTTGAATTTGAAATGAACTGAAGGCTTGGAAAGGAAAATAAAACAGAAAATAGAAAACTGGAAAAAAGAGAAAGCATAACTGTTGGGCGCCTGGGCCAAAATCCCTAGAACCCGGCCCAGTACATCACGTGAGCGCCCAGCCTCCTTATCCACTCACGCGAGCCACTTCCTTGCGGGGCCCCTATGGTCAGCAAGATCTTCCCCGCCGAGTCGGACGCGCACCGCAACAGTCTCGCCGGGATCCTCGCGCGGATGGAACGGGGTGGGGAAACGGCTTGCAGGGCCACGTCCGAGGGTATTTAAGCCGCACCCCCTTGCTCCTCTTGCCTAACCGCAAGCTCCTCACCACACCTGCCACGCTCGTGAGCTGAAGTGTGGGCGCGCCTTTACCGTGACGCCGGGGAAGGGAGCTAATCCGTGGAACGGGCGACCGTCGAAATTGGGGTCCTGTGGGGTATCAGTCGGGCGCGGAGGAGCAAGGCGTAGATCTTCGCCGCCGATTTTGGCCGTTCGGGTGATCGGTGCGCGATGAACTACTTGTCGAGGTAGAATTCTCCGCCGAGCTCGCGTTCCACCGTGGCCATCATCAACCAGACGCCGATACATGGTATGGACCATAACCATCTCGTTCGCCTTTCCTTCTAGCGTCATGTAGGGTAGTTCGAATAGGGTCTGGGTGACGAATTTGGGCGTGCAGCGTTGGCACCACTTCAAATTGGTGCTCTGCCATGGGCAGGGGCCTGTGCTTGATGGCGGCTGCAATTGGTTGGTGAATTAGATTCAGGAGGTCATCGGTTTGGCGAGGGATGAGCTAATTGGGGAATGGTGCTCGGGTTTGTTGGATTCACAAGCACGACGGTCTCGCCGTCGCGGTCACGGGCGCCGCCGTATCCACGCGCTAGGGGTAGATGACGGCTTCTGTGCTGTGGGAAGGATGTGTGTGCCGTCCGTCCCTTGATGAACGACGTGGATTAGTGCAGACCATACCAGTTTGCGGGAGCCATAGATCTCAGATCATGCGGTTTTGGTTATATCAGGGTTCATAGAATCTAGGCCATCGGATTTTGATCCCACGGCCAATAGCGCATACCGGTTCGTTGGGCGCCAGATCTAATCTTGGCTCTCGGTTTTGATCCAACGGCTGTGGATCGCCGATACCCCTTCGCCATGGCAGAATAGCACAAGAGACCCTCCACTTATCCAAAACCAACCCGCAGTCCTGGCGGGGGAGTTCTGAGTCTGCGTAGGCTTTATGTTTTAGCCCCTGATCTTGGTGATATTAGTAGCCGTAGTCCAATAACAGGATGTAATTTTGAATTTAATCCGAAAATCGAATTTTAGTACAAAATTTAATTCAAAAGCTTAGTAAATCCATAATTTCTTTGTTTCAACTCCAAATTAACCCGTTCAAATTGCATTAGCTTCATAATAATATTAACTACACAATAATATTATTATTTGTACCATATTACTTACTTGTATAATTAGATATTGTTTAAACCTATGTTTAATAGATTAATCTCCTTAATCAAAGATGGTTTGTCTATGATTATGATCTAACTAAAATATGGTCTCTACTCAAATATAATATAGATTAGAAGTTATTTATTTAATATCTTTATCACATGATTCATAAAATCAACATAAAAATCTATAACTAATTGTTTAATCAAGTAGGTTGAAGCGTCCCGATTCTTTGGGACTCAAATGTGAAACAATTACTAGTCCCAGGAGGCTAGTAAACACATTCCTTACTTCAAATAGTACAGAGTTTAGATAAAATTTTTACAATACCGGGGGTACAAGCTCGAGAGAGCCAAATTAAGAAACGCAGTAGGAAAATACACTAGCCCAAGCCACAGGCAGAACTGGGTGCAGGCATAGCCCTCTTAATCAAGCATAGCAGAAAAGAAGTCCTCGGCTGCTGAAAAACATAAATAAATCTGGGTGAATACGCTAGGTATTCCGCGAGCCCACCCCGCTCCCGTAGAGAGAAAGAGACCTATGATATACATGCTCAATTTGGTGGAGTTGATGTCACTCATCATTTTCTTAGAGAAAGGCAGTTGCTTGAAGGTTTTCCCATAGTCTTAAAAGTAACCAAAAACTCAACCACCACTGAGCTTCCCGCTCCCGTGGCCTTATTTTCTTTTTCAACACCCATTTAATCACACCTTTCCCTTGTCAAGAAACTTAGTGAAAAGAAAATCTCTAATTGCCATACCATACCAGACCCGTCCATACCAGTGGACACAGACTATTCGAATAGGTTTCAACTCTGCGCAGAGGGGTACACTTTACCCACTAGCCCGGTTTCTGCGATCTCACCGTCGCGAGACCCGAATGCCGGATCTCTTTCCTTACCCGTACGTCCTAACCTTAACGGTTATCCGGAAGGAGTCAGGCCACCACCATGTCCAAACCGGACAAAACTTTCCCCCTCCTTATCCTCCCGGTGCTCCCCAGCCTTCTTAACCCTGGGGTTGGACCGCACGAGTTCGGATTGAGTGAATGCCCACACAGTCTCGAGTGGTTGTACGATAACGGAGTACAGGTAGTGAAAATGACAAGCCGGTCCTTATATGAGGGGACAATCCTTCTGCTCACGCCTAAACCAGCTGAGCCAACACCTTAGGCCCTCCCCTAAACCAGGGAGTCCCTGATCATCCCACTCTCATGGTGATGAGGGTGAGTACCCTTCATCGCATAACTTTTCAAAAAGAGGTTTTATTTGGAGAAACACATTGCCCTACTTCCAAATCCACATTTCGTATCCGGAATGAATATGTTAATGCGGGTCATCTCTCACTCACAATGCAATATTCCCCCATAATTCCCGGCCTAGGCAGTGGTAGAGAGAATAGGTAATTTATGCATCAAGGGAAGGATGGACTTGCCTTCGTTGAAGCTCTCTTGGCACAGAAGATCTACTTCCGGAAGTTCGGGCTCCGACCCTTCTTCCGGAGCTACGGGATCCGGATCTGCGGTTCCCGCTTCTTCTAGGAAACAGGCAGTAAAACAATACATCAATAGTGGTTTATCAATCATAGTGTGCCATTTTCTAACAACATTATTTTATGTAACCTTGGAAATCCTTTTTGATAATTTTTGGTGCATAAAATATTGAGAAAACTATTTAAATGGGAAAAAGGGTGGAAAAAGAAAAAGAAAAGAGAATTCCTCTCTTCTGGGCCGGGGGACACGGCTTTTGGCCCACCCCGGGCGCGAGCTGAAGCGCTTTCGGCCCAGCGGCGGCCCACGAGCGTGGGGGAAACGGCGCGGCCACGAGGGTGACGGCGTCGTTGAGGGCCCACTTGCCAGCGAGAGGGGGGGGGGAAAGAAACGGCGTCGCGGCCAGACGGCGGGCGAACTGGCCGAGTGCGGGAGAAGAACTGGCCGCCGGGGAAGCTTGACGGCGGCTTGCCGCCGGTGGCCCGGTTCCTGGTCCGAGGGAGGGTGGTTTAGTACGGGCGGAAGTTGGCGATTCTAACGGTAGGCTCAATTTGGCTAGAGGGGGTTGGGAGGGGGCTGCCCACGGGGAGGGGGCGGGGTTCCGCGGCGGGGATCGCCGCCGGTGGGCTCTGGGTGGGGGACGGGGGCTGGAAGGTGGTGCTTCGGGTTCGTGGCTACGTGAGGGAGCTGCTCGGCTCACTTAATTCCTTGCCGGACCAATAGAGAAGGAGAGGGAGGAGGAGGAAGGGACTCACCGGAGAGGAGAACGACGCCGGCGCTTTGCGAATTGTGCTCGAGGGAGGGGAGGAGAGGGATGGCCGAGGCTGGTGCGAGGAAGGAGGGGCTCGGGGCGAGCCTTTTATAGGCGCGCGGGGGAAGGGGGGCGGTGGAGCTTCTTGGCTCCGGCGAGCTTCACAGTGCCGCCATTAATGCCGCACAGCGCCGCCGAGGGGATGCTACGGCGGGGCGGTACCGGCGAGGACGCTGGTCAAGGGGAGGAGGACGGAGCGGTGCCAAACTTCCCTGTGCGGCGAGATGGCAGAGGGGAGGACAGAGGCGACGGCCGGAGGTGACTTCGGTGAGGGGACGGCGGAAGGACGACGAAGCAACTGACCAGCGGGGCCATTTTGTCAGAGGGAGCGAGCGCGCGAGAGAGAGGGCGGCTGACGGGTGGGGACGCCTTGCCAGCGAGAGGAGGGCGGGGTGCGGAGCGGGCTGGCGCGCGCGGAGGCAGGCCGAAGATGGGCCGAGCGCGGAGGAGTGCGGGCGCGTGGGAAGGGGAGGTCGCGGGTTTTGGGCCGGGATTCGGTCCAGCAGGGAGAGGAGAAGGTTTTTCTCTTTTTATTTTTACTTTTTAATTCCTATTTCCCATTTTGCCCCTTTTTCTTTGAACAAAAATATTTTGTGGATACTCTAAGTGTTTAGAAAATAGAATCTAAGTGAGGTGCTTTGTGATCAAACAAAATGTATGCATAAGAAGAAAGAAAAAAAACTAGTGGAGGTCTTGGAATTAGAGGATGAAAGGAGGGGAAAGGGGTAGATTAGGGTTTCAAACCTGGGTTAGGATTTTTGGGATGCTACAAACCTACCCCACTTAAAGGAATCTCGCCCTCGAGATTTAGACGGGGCTCGAGAAAAGGTAAGGGTATTCCTTCCTCAGAGAGTCCTCACTTTCCTAGGTGGCTTCCTCTTCTCCATCTCTGCTCCACTGAACCTTACAGAGTTTCACTTCCGAATTGCGGGTCCTTCTGACTGCTGAGTCAAGAATCTTCACTGGCTTTTCCCGGTACTAGAGATCCTTTTGAATCTGAATTGTCTCTGCCTCGATACGGGTTTCTGGTACTTTTAGGCATTTGCGGAGTTGAGACACATGGAACACATTGTGAATATCTGACATGGATTCTGGTAGCTCAAGACGGTATGCCACGGGTCCTATTCAGGAAATGACAGGGTAGGGACCGACGAAACGGGGTGCCAGTTTTCCTTTCATCTGGAACCTTTTGACACCATGCATTGGGGAAACCTTGAGATAAACAAAATCTCCTTCCTCAAATCTGAGTTCCCTTCGCCTATTGTCTGCGTAACTCTTCTGTCGACTCTGAGCTTCAAGTAACCTCCTGCGGATTAAAGCGACTTTTTCTTCGGCTTCTTTAACAAAGTCGGGTCCTTCTAGTGTCCTTTCCCCCACATTGGACCACATTAGGGGAGTCTGGCATTTTCTTCCATACAGTGCTTCGAATGGTGACATTTTGATGCTGGCCTGATGGCTGTTGTTGTACGAGAATTCGGCGTACGGCAAACTGGACTCCCAATCTCTGTCGAAGGTTAACACGCAGGCTCTGAGTAAATCTTCAAGGACCTTGTTGACTCTTTCGGTTTGACCATCTGACTGGGGATGATAAGCAGTGCTGAAATCTAGCTTGGTGCCCATTGCTTGATGAAGGCCCTTCCAAAATTTTGAAGTGAACTGTGTTCCTCTATCTGATACTATCTTCCGTGGAATGCCATGTAGCCTGACTATCTCTTTAAGGTATATTCGGGCAAGGGCTGCTCCTCCAAAAGTGGTCTTCACTGGAACGAAGTGGGCCACCTTGGTGAGACAATCGATTATCACCCAAATGGAATCATTTCCTCTCTGTGATCTGGGCAGTCCGGTTACGAAATCCATGCCTATTTCTTCCCACTTCCATTCGGGTATTGGGAGGGGTTGAAGTAGGCTGCAGGCTTCTGATGTTCGGCCTTTGTTCGCTGACAGGTGTCACATCGGGCCACATACTGTGCTATTTCCTTCTTCATCCCTTTCCACCAATATCTGGCCTTCAGGTCTAGGTACATCTTGGTGGTCCCTGGGTGGATAGAGTAAGCTGAGTTGTGGGCTTCATCGAGCAGGGTTTCTCGTGCCTCTCCCACTGGCACGCACAGGCGGTCCTTGAACCAGAGGACTCCTTGCTTATCTGTCCTAAGGTCCGGAAGTTGCTCCTTGCGTGTTCTTTCCATAAGCTTGGTTGTTTCTGCGTCCAGGCGTTGGGCCTTGCATATGAGATCTTCTAGATTTGGCTTGACTTCTAGGCCACCGTTGTCTCCCAGACATGTATTTAGCTGAGCTGATTCTTTCTTCCAATCTTCCAGAAAGTTTGTTCCTTTAACCCCGAAAGGTTTTCGGCTGAGGGCGTCTGCTACTACGTTGGCCTTTCCGGGGTGGTAGTGGATTTCGAGGTCGTAATCCTTGATCAATTCGAGCCACCTTCTTTGACGGAGGTTGAGGTCCGGTTGCGTGAAGATGTACTTTAGACTCTTGTGATCAGTGAAGATGTGGCATTTGTTCCCAATCAGATAATGCCTCCATATTTTTAGGGCGTGCACTGTGGCTGCCAATTCCAGATCGTGGGTGGGGTAGTTCTGTTCGTGCGGCTTGAGTAAGCGAGATGCATAAGCAATGACTTTCTCATTTTGCATTAATACACACCCTAAGCCTTGCTTGGAAGCATCACAGAAGATAACAAAATCTTGGTGTATGTCTGGCAGAGTCAGGACTGGTGCGGTTGTAAGTTTCTCTTTGATGATCTGGAAACTTTCTTCACGTTTGGGAGTCCACACAAACTTATTGTCCTTTTTGAGAAGTTCGGTCAAGGGCTTTGCTATGCTGGAGAATCCCTTGATAAAGCGGCGATAATACCCTGCCATTCCCAGAAAGCTTCGTACTTCACTGACGTTGGATGGTTGCTTCTAATTTGAAACAGCTTCGACCTTAGATGGGTCCACTTCTATTCCCTCCGCAGTCAATATATGCCCCAAGAAAGCTATCTTCTCTAACCAGAACTCACACTTGCTGAGTTTAGCATAAAGTTGATGTGCTCTGAGTCTTCCGAGGACGATTCGAAGGTGATGCTCATGGTCCTTACGATTCTTGGAATAAATAAGGATGTCGTCAATGAAGACTACGACAAACTTGTCCAATTCTTCCATAAATACCTTATTCATGAGGTTCATGAAAAAGGCGGGTGCGTTTGTTAGCCCAAATGGCATCACTGTGAATTCATATTGCCCGTATCTGGTGACGAATGCAGTCTTCTGAATGTCTGCTTCTTTGATTCTCAGTTGGTGATACCCTGACCTGAGGTCTATCTTGGAGAAGTATTTGGCTCCTTGTAGTTGGTCGAAGAGGTCATCGATTCGAGGGAGAGGGTACTTATTCTTGATTGTAACTTCATTCAAGGATCGATAATCAATACACATTCTCATACTCCCATCCTTTTTAGTAACGAAAAGAACGGGTGCTCCCCAGGGAGACGAACTGGGACGGATGTACCCTTTTTGTTGTAGTTCTGAAATCTGAAGTTTCAATTCTGCCAACTCAGTAGGGGCCATGCGGTATGGTCTCTTTGCGATGGGCGCAGTGCCGGGAATGAGATCTATATAGAACTCTACTCCTCTTTCTGGTGGCATCCCGAGCAACTCTTCTGGAAATACATCCTCAAACTCTTCGATTACAGACATGTTTTCTGCTGCCAGATTAAACATCATTGGGTCGTTTGCAGGCGGTTGGGCTTGACAGGAAACTGCCTTTCCTTGGTGATCTGTGAGAAGAACAGTCTTGCTTGCGCAGCTGATAACACCCTTGTGCTTAGCTAGCTAATCCATTCCTAGGATTACATCAATCCCTTGTGATGGCAATATGGTTAAGTCTGCCAGGAACACTACCCCACTTAAAAGAATTCTGACTTGGGAGCACCTGAGTTTGCACAGGAGGTCTGATCCCAGGGTTCGGGTGACCAAAGGGATAGCTAGGGGTGTAGAGGGGATGCCATGCTTTTCCACAAACTTAGCAGCTATGAAAGAATGGGATGCTCCTGAATCAAAAAGCACAGTAGCGGGAGTAAATTCAACAAGGAACTCACCGAGCACTACTCCCGGGGCTTGCTGGGCTTCTTGAGCGTCGACGTGGTTGACCCGGGCTCTGCCCTGGTACTGAGTCCTGCTCTGCTAGCTGTTGGAAGGAAGCGCCTTGGAGGTAGGTGCCGATGGAATCTTGGGGCCATTCACCGAGTTGGAGTAGGTTGGTCCCGGTGCCTTCAACTGAGGGCAGTTGTTCTTGAAGTGACTGGGGTCCTCGCAGTGCCAACAGGCGTTTGCTGGCGGCTGGTTGCTTGCAACGGAGGGTGCCTGATGGGAGCTCTGACTCTGCTGACTGTAGCGTGATGGAGAGGGTCCAGATTGTTTATTGAAGCTTGGACCCCTGGGTGGAAGCCCAAAGGGTCGAGCTCTCTGGTGACGTTCTTGCTGTTGAGCCCGGAGAACTTGGAATTTCCTCTTGAGGTGCCCTTTCTCTTCCTCTTTTGCCCTTTCCACTTGGATAGCTTTGTTGGAGAGGTGGGAGAAGCTGTGGAAGTCTTGGCTGTCGAGGATGGTCTTAAGCTCGGGTCTTAGCCCTCTCAGAAAACGGGCCATCTTTCTGGACTCGGTGCTGACATCCTCAGGCGCGTAGCGGGCCAGCTCTGTGAACTTGTGCACATACTCACTGACTGACCTTCCGCCTTGAGTTAACTCCCGGAATTCATCCTCCTTGAGTTGAACTATCCCCTGGGGTACGTGGTGTTCACGGAAAGCTGCTTCGAATTCTGCCCAGGTAGCATCTCTGACGGCTTCACTGAAGGTGTCCCACCATGCTAAAGCCATTCCTGAAAGCTGATGAGCTGCCAGCTGAACACGCTGATTCTCGGGACAAGCGATGGCTTCCAATTTCCTCTTGATCGTGCGAAGCCAGTCATCTGCATCGAGGGGATTGCTGGACCCCGCGAACGTGGGAGGCTTGAGTCTCAGAAATTCTCCCATCCTGTCCTGTGGCCTTCCACCGCCTGGGCGCTGGTTTTCCAGACTTCGAGTGAGGACTTCAATGAGTCGGGTTTGATTGGCTAGAACTTGGGCTAGGTCTAATGGTAGTTCCGGAGGTGCGGGGAGGTGGGTCTCACCCCCTTCTCCGCCAGCCTCTCCTTCAGCTCCTAGAGGAAGTCTTGCTCCAATCCCGGAGGCGGTAGGCGTGGTTCTATCCGAAGCCATCTGCCATGGGAAGAGAGTCACTATTATGCACATGCCATTTTTTTAACTAGTTATTTTATTCATTACATCAAGCCATTACATAACACAGCACCCTGCTACCACAAGCTCATCACACACGAGTGCTATCTAAGGTATTCCCGAACTCCTTCTCTAAAGTGTCCCCAAATTCCTTGAGAAGGTCATCAAGGCTGGCCAGGGACAACTCCTCGGTGTCGGACGGGTTCCTTGGAGGGCTCTGCTCAGTCTGACATCCTTGGCTTTTGGTCTTCTTGCGGATTTTTCTTGCGGGGGCGAGCTTCTTCAGTTTCTTGTCGTAGTCCATTTTTAGGGTGCGGTAAGCTTCACGGGTATTAGTCTCTTCGCCTTCAGCTATTGAGAGGCTCTCTTGAAGGGACGCCTTTTCTTCTGACAGCTCCCTGACTTTTTGCTCCATGCTTTCCACCCGGGAGGTTAGGGAGGTGCAGTGGAGGGTGAGGTCATCATATTGGTTGTCAAGGGTGTGAAGGTATCCGGCCATGTAGACAATGGTGGGATCATTCTCAATAGGATCTCCTCCTGATAGGGCCTGAAGTCTTTTCCTCCAGGTGGGGGTATTCTTGTTGCTGGGTGGAAAGTAGCGAAGGGGGGTTTCAAAGATCACTTTGTTGTAGTTCTGGCACAGTTGCCTGAGGGCTTTTCGGGCAACATTCTGGCAAGTGTCTGGGAAGCGGTATCCGGTAAAAGTGACTTGGAAGGAAGGATGGTTCGGATAGTTTTGGCTTTCTCCCAGGTAGACTGCCATAGAGCATTTCTCTATTCCGCCTTCGATATGATCCGTCCAGACGTATTCCGGCTTCTTGCGGATTCCCATGCGAAGCGCACAACTTCGCAGGAGATGCGGGAACCCTTCCACCTCTGAGCAGTAGGATGTCCTAATGGCCAGAGAGTCTTCCATCTGGAATAGGAAAAGAAGGGCCTTGTTAAAATGGGGAGGAGAAGAGAAAACTTTTCTTGGGTTAAGAGGTATTTTCTTTTTAGGGCAAGTTTTTTTTTAGGTCAGGGCTGCGTCCTACGGCCAGTCCTATGGGCTCTGATACCACCTGAAGCGTCCGATCCTTTGGGACTCAAATGTGAAACAATTACTAGTCCCAGGAGGCTAGTAAACACATTCCTTACTTCAAATAGTACAGAGTTTAGATAAAATTTTTACAATACCGGGGGTACAAGCTCGAGAGAGCCAAATTAAGAAACGCAGTAGGAAAATACACTAGCCCAAGCCACAGGCAGAACTGGGTGCAGGCACAACCCTCTTAATCAAGCATAGCAGAAAAGAAGTCCTCGGCTGCTGAAAAACATAAATAAATCTGGGTGAATACGCTAGGTATTCCGCGAGCCCACCCCGCTCCCGTAGAGAGAAAGAGACCTATGATATACATGCTCAATTTGGTGGAGTTGATGTCACTCATCAATTTCTTAGAGAAAGGCAGTTGCTTGAAGGTTTTCCCATAGTCTTAAAAGTAACCAAAAACTCAACCACCACTGAGCTTCCCGCTCCCGTGGCCTTATTTTCTTTTTCAACACCCATTTAATCACACCTTTCCCTTGTCAAGAAACTTAGTGAAAAGAAAAGCTCTAATTGCCATACCATACCAGACCCGTCCATACCAGTGGACACAGACTATTCGAATAGGTTTCAACTCTGCACAGAGGGGTACACTTTACCCACTAGCCCGGTTTCTGCGATCTCACCATCGCGAGACCCGAATGCCGAATCTCTTTCCTTACCCGTACGTCCTAACCTTAACGGTTATCCGGAAGGAGTCAGGCCACCACCATGTCCAAACCGGACAAAACTTTCCCCCTCCTTATCCTCCCGGTGCTCCCCAGCCTTCTTAACCCTGGGGTTGGACCGCACGAGTTCGGATTGAGTGACTGCCCACACAGTCTCGAGTGGTTGTACGATAACGGAGTATAGGTAGTGAAAATGACAAGCCGGTCCTTATATGAGGGGACAATCCTTCTGCTCACGCCTAAACCAGCTGAGCCAACATCTTAGGCCCTCCCCTAAACCAGGGAGTCCCTGATCATCCCACTCTCAAGGTGATGAGAGTGAGTACCCTTCATCGCATAACTTTTCAAAAAGAGGTTTTATTTGGAGAAACACATTGCCCTACTTCCAAATCCACATTTCGTATCCGGAATGAATATGTTAATGCGGGTCATCTCTCACTCACAATGCAATATTCCCCCATAATTCCCGGCCTAGGCAGTGGTAGAGAGAATAGGTAATTTATGCATCAAGGGAAGGATGGACTTGCCTTCGTTGAAGCTCTCTTGGCACAGAAGATCTACTTCCGGAAGTTCGGGCTCCGACCCTTCTTCCGGAGCTACGGGATCCGGATCTGCGGTTCCCGCTTCTTCTAGGAAACAGGCAGTAAAACAATACATCAATAGTGGTTTATCAATCATAGTGTGCCATTTTCTAACAACATTATTTTATGTAACCTTGGAAATCCTTTTTGATAATTTTTGGTGCATAAAATATTGAGAAAACTATTTAAATGGGAAAAAGGATGGAAAAAGAAAAAGAAAAGAGAATTCCTCTCTTCTGGGCCGGGGGACACGGCTTTTGGCCCACCCCGGGCGCGAGCGCGCGCTGAAGCGCTTTCGGCCCAGCGGCGGCCCACGAGCGAGGGGGAAACGACGCGGCCGCGAGGGTGACGGCGTCGTTGAGGGCCCACTTGCCAGCGAGAGGGGGGGGGGAAAGAAACGGCGTCGCGGCCAGACGGCGGGCGAACCGGCCGAGCGCGGGAGAAGAACTGGCCGCCGGGGAAGCTTGACGGCGGCTTGCCGCCGGTGGCCCGGTTCCTGGTCCGAGGGAGGGTGGTTTAGTACGGGCGGAAGTTGGCGATTCTAACGGTAGGCTCAATTTGGCCAGAGGGGGTTGGGAGGGGGCTGCCCACGGGGAGGGGGCGGGGTTCCGCGGTGGGGATCGCCGCCGGTGGGCTCTGGGTGGGGGACGGGGGCTGGAAGGTGGTGCTTCGGGTTCGTGGCTACGCGAGGGAGCTGCTCGGCTCACTTAATTCCTTGCCGGACCAACAGAGAAGGAGAGGGAGGAGGAGGAAGGGACTCACCGGAGAGGAGAACGACGCTGGCGCTTTGCGAATTGTGCTCGGGGGAGGGGAGGAGAGGGATGGCCGAGGCTGGTGCGAGGAAGGAGGGGCTCGGGGCGAGCCTTTTATAGGCGCGCGGGGGAAGGGGGGGCGGTGGAGCTTCTTGGCTCCGGCGAGCTTCACAGTGCCGCCATTAATGCCGCACAACGCCGCCGAGGGGATGCTACGGCGGGGCGGTACCGGCGAGGACGCTGGTCAAGGGGAGGAGGACGGAGCGGTGCCAAACTTCCCTGTGCGGCGAGATGGCAGAGGGGAGGACGGAGGCGACGGCCGGAGGTGACTTCGGTGAGGGGACGGCGGAAGGACGACGAAGCAACTGACCAGCGGGGCCATTTTGTCAGAGGGAGCGAGCGCGCGAGAGAGAGGGCGGCTGATGGGTGGGGACGCCTTGCCAGCGAGAGGAGGGCGGGGGTGCGGAGCGGGCTGACGCGCGCGCGGAGGCAGGCCGAAGATGGGCCGAGCGCGGAGGAGTGCGAGCGCGTGGGAAGGGGAGGTCGCGGGTTTTGGGCCGGGATTCGGTCCAGCAGGGAGAGGAGAAGGTTTTTCTCTTTTTCTTTTTACTTTTTAATTCCTATTTCCCATTTTGCCCCTTTTTCTTTGAACAAAAATATTTTGTGGATACTCTAAGTGTTTAGAAAATAGAATCTAAGTGAGGTGCTTTGTGATCAAACAAAATGTATGCATAAGAAGAAAGAAAAAAAAACTAGTGGAGGTCTTGGAATTAGAGGATGAAAGGAGGGGAAAGGGGTAGATTAGGGTTTCAAACCTGGGTTAGGATTTTTGGGATGCTACATAGGTCTTCCAAAAAAACCATATCTTTTTAATCGTAGCTCCGATCTTAGTAGTTCTCGATCCCGCGATTTCGTAGCTTCGCGTAGAATATTATTATTCAGTTTGTACTTATGTTTGGTGTGATGTTAATTTTATCCATACCATGTTTGTTTGTATTGCTACGACTAGCAGTGAGGTCACGAGGATCTGAAGAATCACCCTGGTAACTGGAATCTCAAGTGCCAGGCAAGTTGTGCCCTTGATCCACTTTTGTTACCCAATAATGTTCTTTGTTATCACTATTCAATGCATAGGTTTAATTTTGATGGGACCCAATAGGTCACCCTAGTCTGTTTATCCTTTTACCTTGTTTACCCCTGATTCACTTGGGTAGTTATGCTATTGCTCTATATGGTTTTGGGATTAATATTTCATTACATCCATGTTCCAATTATTCTGTTATGTTATTTATGTTCATGATAAGATCATTATATTAATTGGAACATGGAGCGACCACCCGGGAAAACAGTGCTACCACAAGGGTTTAATGGGACGCCCTTGGCTGATTAACTAGGAAAGCTAGTGGAGGTCTTCCTTACCCGAAAGGGGCAAGGGCAGTAAGGGAGTGGTCAGTGTAGGGAGGTCCTTGGGTTGACTTTGCTACGATGGCGGTCAGGCAAGAACCCTGCATTGGAGCTTCCTATAAACTGTAGCGGGATTTCTGAAGCTAGTGGAACTTTGTAAAGGCCTCGTAGTGTTACCCTGCCTCGCTTCCTTGGTAGAGGTGTATGGGACTCATGACCCCTTGGCAGATGGGTAACACGACTTATGGGTAAAGATGCGCAACCTCTGCAGAGTGTAAAACTAGTATACTAGCCGTGCTCACGGTCATGAGCGGCTCGGACCCTCACATGATTAAATTATGGAACCTAAATTCAATTTGTCATATGCATTTGCATGGGATTATTTATTAATTTTGTTCTATTATTTATTATGGTTTGGTATTTACTTACATCTAGTAATTGCTAATAAAAGTTTGACCAACATTAAAAGCAATGCTCAACTTTAACCATTTTCTTTGATAAGCCTTACACTTCATGAGCTCCCACCTTTGATGAGTTCATGCCACATTATTCCCCACAACTTGTTGAGCGATGAACATGTGTGAGCTCACCCTTGCTGTCTCACACCCCCCACAGGAGAAGAACAGGTGGTTCAAGAGGAGCCATAACGAGGAGTTCGATTCGATCTAGGTGACGTCTCCCAGTTGACTTTCTGGCGCCAAGGATAGTTTTTAGATCCTGTTATATTTATCTTTTATTTTGTAAGTCTTCCGCTATGTAATAAGTACTCTGATTATTGTGACATTTATCTCTATACACTATGTGATTATATATGTTGTCTTCTTTGGCGCATGTATGAGATGCACCCGGCTTTGTCCGCTAAAACCGGGTGTTACATAATTGTGTCTATCCGAGGTAAGCAAATCAAAAGAAATACCCAGATAATGCCTACGCTAAACTTTTGCGGAGCACTACCAATAAGGGTGGTAATAATGGATCGTGATCCAAATATTTCTTTCTTTAATCTCTTAATTAATTTTAGTCCAAAATTGAATAAAAATAGAGTCTGATTCTAATATGATTTGATTCTTAAATTTTATAGCGTGAAGTTTGTAGCCCATTACCACCCCCTAACTATCGACTTTGGGGCCCCTTTACCAATCTTCTGCCCATACATAGAATAGAATAATAACGAAGAAGATAAAGCAGGTACGTGTGTACTAATTTAGAGCGAAACCCTGAAAACCAGGATTGCAATTTCAGGTGCAGCCACTAGGCATTGTGCTTAGAAGACATTGATGTGACGAATGAAAAGCGAAAGAATTCCTGTTTGAAAGGCAAGAATTCACATCAAACAGCAAATTCTTGGAAGAATTGGCAAAATCCCCTCTCACCAAACACGGCCTAAAATTTGAGAACCGTATAGGGTAGCCATGGATTCTCTGTCCTTGCTTTTGTAACACCTCCATGGATAAAGTTCGTAGGTTCCAGTGCGGACATGGAAAGCTCATGCTGCCCTGCTGCAGTGCTCTATGGGTGTGCTCTTTTCGTGCGCTCCAAAAGCTTGCTAAAACTCACTCTCCTGCGACGTGTATTCTGGGGGAAACACCAAACATGGGGTAGTGCCGCCAGAACTGCCAGAGTAGCTAGGTAGTTAGGTCAGGTGGTGTTGCCACCAATTCGACGTCACGACCTAAATACAACATCACCAATGCTAATAAATCCAATTTGTAGCAATATCTGTACAATGTTATCAGAAATTGCCATGATTAAATTGCAAACGTTACAGGCGACGCGTTTATCAGATGCGTTGGCTTGTGGCTAGCAATCTGGATTGATAGGATAGCTTGGGCCTATGCCTATCAGTTTGAAAGCAAGGAATGACGTTATGAGACAATGAAAAGGCTCTTTGCTGTTGCTGAGTATAGGTGTACATTTGGGCCGGGCCTGATGGGCCGGCCCGAAGCACGGAAAAAAAAGCACGGCCCAGGCACGGCACGACCCGAAATAATTTAGTGTTGGGCCGGCACGGCCCGTTATATCGGGCCGGGTTTGGGCCGAGGTCACGACCCATGGGCGGGCACGAACACGGCCCGTTTAAGGCAGGCACGAAAAGGCCCATATAGAGGCACGAAAAGGCTCATATATTTATCAAAACACACTTCATTCCACACTTTCATATACTTGATAAAAAAACACAAAGCTAGAGATAATGCTAGTTAGATGTTTTTTGTATCTTTGAATTAGAGTGTGTGATGTAATTTTACTTTTGTTATGAACATTAGACAATAAACTAAACTTACGAACTTTGTATAGAGCTGATTATACTCTTTTTTCTTCTAACAAAATGATTTATAAACAAGGTAGTCATTGCATAGCTGTGGTAACTTTAATACAAATATTAAGTTTAATTTTGTTCAAATTTATTTGTCTTATCTTTTATTTGTTTTATTATTTTTTTGAATTTAGGGCTCTAATGTGAATTTCGGGCCAAAAACTGAATTTCGGGCCAAAAATTGAATTTCGGGCTTTTATAATTTCGGGCCGCCCGAAATAAGCCCGGCACGTTTAAGCAATTACGGGCCGGGCCGTGGGCCGAAGGCGAGGCCCATGGGCCGGCCCGGCACGGCCCGAAATTCAAACGGGCCGGGCCGGCCCAAAATTCAAACAATACGGGCTTTTTCGGGCTTGGCCCGGGCGGCCCGAATGTACACCTATATTGCTGAGCATGCAGCAGCGATTGAACTGCTCTGATTTTGGGGAACGTGACTCCTAGTCCTAGAGCTACATATAGCTAGCTACGTACTGAATTCTGCAGAATGTGGCCCCCGCATCTATACATACATAGTATTGATCGAGATGCCAAACAATTTTGACAGCTACTTGTAGCTTTCAAAACGCACCGTTCTATGCAGGCAAAAAAAAAGACTGAATTTGAGAACCGAAGCTGTCCTCGCAACCTTCCGGTAAATAATGTTTAAACTAGTTCAACTTTCAACCCTTCAGTGAAGAATGTTCTTAACTGACAATTAACTCAGCTTACCTTTTGACAGTACACCTAGAGTCATTCCCCAATCAGAGATCTATCCATGTAAATCCGATCGAATTTTATTATTTAAAAGATGTGCTAGCATTTTTTTTAACTGAAGGAACATGATGCTTAGGATCAGATCTTGGCTTCAGCCCAGACCTGAGAAATGTCATACTGTCAGAGAACTACGGAAGAATTAGCTGTCAGGGAACTGTGCCTCTGTTTAAGGGTAACAACTAATACGCGATCAAGTTTTATGTACAAGCATGTAAGCGAGGTTTCTGGTTTGTTAGATTATGATCCAACCATGTTTCACATTTAACACTTAAACACTTGCACCACCAACTCGTGTAGATTTTTAGGAAACCCCCTAACAACTACGATTATGTCTACAGTTAGATCATGATCTAACGGATCAGAAACCTCGCTTGCACACGTTTGTACATAAGGTCTGATTGTATATTAGTTATTGCCCAATTTAAAAAGGCACATGGTTTATCCTAATCAACCCGCGACAAGTCTGGCTCAAACTTTAACCATGTGCTCCCTGCCTCCGTCCTGTCCACTACCCGGCCCCTTGATGGGATCTGAATCCAAACCAGCCCCATATTCCGTCCCTTGATGTTTACCACCATCCCGTAATACCCCAACACTATCAACCATGTGTGGCACCTAACATGTCTCCTGGCTCTGTCCATCATCACCCATGTGTGGCCACATTCTGACCTCGAGTTAAGCGCAAATGACGGTTGATTGGGTGAGATGTTCACTTGTTTAGTTTGGTATTACTACTGAAAAATGTTGTTTTGACATAGTTGACTTGAATTCCAGAATTTCACTGGTACATGATAAAAAAAACTGGCTAGTTCTAGCTAAATAGGCAAAGTAGCTGGACCCTCTTTAGCTGATGAAATTCAAATTTTGCAGCTGGAGAGCCGTTCATCCCCACTAAGATTCCGAGTGAAAATTTCGTCTGAATTGAACAAAAAAAGGTGGTGGACAATTGATCTGAAAACATGGAAACATAATGTACGAACAACAATGAAATGATTGTATCCACCATGCAGTGGGCAAACATCCGTTTTTATTTTCAAGGATCGTGCATTGCCTTTCGGGCTTTTTAATAGTAGTAAGTTTGATGTGGAAACGTTATTTTAGTTATCAAAATTAAAGGGATCTACCAGCCTTGGTGATAATGCTAAGCTAAGATAGACCCATGGATTTAAGTATGAACCATAGGGGTGGTTATCGTAGTATCTTATTCCTTATTGTCCCTTCCACTCAAAGACATGAACATGTTGTCTCTCCAAATTTTTTTTTTAATTTTTAATCACCGCTCATCCAATCTTTTTCAGTTACTTTCCAGCGATTTGCCACCGGTTCACATGGGTAAGTTGCTGTTTTTTTTATGCCTTTGCATTGTACTAACCTTCACCCCCTTTTTCTTACTGCCATGTGCACCCTAAGACCCCTCTTTGTTTTTAACCAGCAGTCCAGCAGGCCTATCTCTGATGCCCATGTTGGGTTCACACTTCACAGTAAGCAATTAAGTTGCCACTTCCTGTATCATGGTGATCTTGTTTTTGCAGAAACTTAGATCATGTGAGTGAACATTCTGGGGTTGACACAGATTTACCCGTTACTGAGCTGCAAAAGGACTAATTTGAGATCACTCATGGTCTCAAGGATACTGAAGTGCATACAACATACAGTGCCTGAAAAGAGGATGTAACAGCAGAAACAGTATCATTTTGCAATTATTAGTAGCAAGTTCTGAAAAGATTGGGGTCTCTGGGACTGTAAGTATTGCAGTTGCAGGCAAAGCTGAATGCAGGTAATGGTAAAGCAAATGTGAACATTAAGGCCCTGTTTGGGAACAAAGTTTTTAAAAACCACAGTTTTTGAAATACTACAGTATACTTTAGTCATGACAATACCGCAGTTTACAATACCGCAGTTTTGAAAACTGAGGTCCAGACCTAAGTTTAGAATACCTTAAAACAACTATAGTATTTGTAATACTACAGTTTTGAAAACATAGATTTTAGCCAGCTTGCCAAACACCATTCTGTATATAATACTGCAGTATTTAAGAATACTGCAGTATTCTTCCAAAACTGTGAAAAAACTTCACTCCCAAACACCCCCTAAGCCTTGAAATGTTGAATTAGTATGGAAAGGTGTTTTTTTACAGCTGTAGCAGTCTAGCAGACTTGCATCGAAGGAGGATACCTGCACCTGTAGAGCAGTAGCTAGTAGCTACTACCTGTAATACCCGTAAAGCAGCACTGTCACAGGCACAGCACAGGGTAATCGTAAAGCAGCACTGTCACAGCAGGCCGTCAGAAAACGTTTTAGAAGGTTACATAGTAGTAGTACGCCTAAAGGCTAAAGCCAGCAGCAACAGCCACTGTCAACTTCTGTACCAACGGTACAAAGGTTCAGGGATTAAGAATAGCTGACAATGCATGGAAAAAAGCTCTTCCATGGAACATTGGATAAAAGTCCGATTACCGAGAGAATTAGCACTAACCTTGTTTTCACAGAGCACGAGGAAGAGATGTTTTGACCTCGAAAGACAGCTGCAGCAATTGACAATTCAGTAATACGTACACCATCTGGCGAGTGGCGATGATCATGAGACCAACCACAGTACCACACCACCTTCATATTTCCCCGTCACGAGCACAAGTGCTGCATCCCGGTATCCATTTTCCTGATTTAAAACTAAATCCAGTACAATTATTTTAAGTGTTCAGGCCAAGATCCGTCGTCGCGCTGGCCGTTCCGGCGGGCGATGTGGCTTCCTCCGGCGGAGGTCTGGACGCGAAGGTTCGCCTGAGCTTTGGCAAGCCGCGCCGCCGTGGGGTGGGCCGCCGGCTTACGCTGGCTCCAGCTCCGGCTGAGCATGATGTTCCCGGAGTCGGTTTTGGCTTTGGGATTCCGGTTGATGAGTTAAGCTCTGCCGAAGAGGATGAAGATGGGGGGGTGGGTGACGGTTCGTCGACGGCGTGGATGGGGACTGGTGCTCGGAAGATGGCGGCGCGACGGCCATGGCGAGGGCCGCTTCCGCCGGCTAGGGTGTCCCCACACCTCACTTTGGCGGACGTTCTGGCCAGGGCGCGGACTTTCCATGGTCATGCTGGCCGTGGGCATGCCCCTGGTGTCTTGTTGGCTCACGCCTCGGCTTCCTCTCCGGTGCATGCTTCAGCTTCCTCTCCGGCGCCGTCTTGCGTTTCTGCTGGGGGACGGACGAACTCGTCGTTCCTCGCGTCGCGACCAGGCATACGGGTGCTCGGAGATCGATCTGCTGGGCCGGGCCGAGCCATTGTAATTGGCGTTGAGGGAAGAAAAGCCCATTTCACCTTCACGGACGGTCTTTGCGGCTTGTTTGGGAACGCGGGGCGCCCGAGGGGTTTCTCTTCTCCTGCTCGCGCGCCGCCGGACGGTGTCCATCCGCTTGCCTCGGCCTTTCAAGTCGCGGCCTCCTCGCCATTGGAGCCGGTTGTCGTGCAGGCGAAGTTCGGGGCGAAGACGAAGTCCGTTGTTGCCATGGATCGCCGCGGTGCTGGAGGCCATGGTCGGGGCTCGGACCGCGACGTCGCAAGTCAGGGTCGGGGCGGGGGTCACGGCGTGGATCCCGGTCTGTTCCATGGCGGCGGCGGCGGAGAGTTTCCGGGAAGCAATCTCGGTTTCGATCCAGGGTACGGTGGCGATGATCGTGACCGTGGCTGGCAGCGGGGTGGTTTCCGGCCGCGTGGCCCCCGTGGCTTCGCTCCTCGTCGCGGGGGTTTCGCTGGCAGACGTTGGCACGGCGCTCGGGCTGGCCACCATGGCCATCAATCCTGGGACCCTGCAACGGCGGGCAGGGGCTACCGCCCGGTTCAGGCTGTCCAGGCGGCTGCTAGGCCCCCGCCTGCTCCTGCGCCTGGGATGGATGATGCTGCAGCAGCTGCTGCTGTCACCGTGCCGGCGTTAGTCGTCGGCTCTGATGCTGCTGCAGGTGCTTGGAACCAGGAGACAGTGGCGGGAGATAGGGAGGTGCACAGGACAGGGAAGAAGGAGAAGAACTGTAGCCGCTGTGGTTTGAAGGGGCACTTGGGTGCTGAGTGCTCTACCAAGTTGTATTGTGTAATTTGTGATGGCCATGATCATATCAACCACCGTTGCCATTTGCTCAAGCAACCTCGACCTGTGGCACATGCTGTCGGATATGCGGTGTCTGGCTTGGGTTTTTACCATATACCTCATCCGCCACTCTCCAGGAAAAAGGACTCCAAAACAGCCCTTGTTTCGGTTGTTGGTAGTAATCTTTCGGGTGATCAGTTGGTGGCGCAATTGCAGCGTATTGTTTCAAGCAAGTGGAATTGGGAACCTGTTGTTCATGAGCAGAACTCTTTCATTGTCGCGTTTCCATCTAAGAATGAGCTACAGAGGGCCATTGCATTTGGGGGTGCGGATGTCCGTGATAAAGATGTGCCCATGGGGACAAGGATGCAATTTGAGGAATGGCATGAGGAGGAGGAAGGTTTTCTGTTACCTAAGGTTTGGATTCGGGTCACTGGAATCAGGAAAAAATTGAGAGAATTTTTGAATCTCTGGGCCATTGGGTCTATGCTTGGGTCTACACAAACGGTTGATATGGAAACTACTCGCAAGAACAATTTTGGCCGGGTGTTGGTTGCTGTGTTAGATCCCAAGTTGTTGCCGACAAAATTGGATGCTGTTATCGGCGACCACTACTTTGAATTAAGATTCGAGGTCGAATCTGTGGGCTTTGATGAAAATGGTGATGAAGTGAACCAGAATTTTGGGGATGGAAATGATGGCGACAATGAGGACATGGATGAAGATGATCCCATTGATAGCAGTAGCTTGGACAGAGAGGGGAAGCGCTCTAAGAAGGACCTCTCTGGCAACCAAAATGGAAGCGACAATTCTATGGGAATGGGTGGGGCTGCCCCTGGTGGCACCTCTGCAGCCCCTGTTTTGGCACTTGAGCATGGAGTAGATACGGAGGAAAAAATTAGGAAAATGGCAAATGAAATTATGGATATGGCCGTGGATATGTCGCTTGACTTTTGTGTTGACAAAGTTCTCGCGGAGGAAGATGGCGAATACTTGGAAGGAGCAGCTGATGGCATTTCTATTGACATGGTGGCTGAATCTCCCACTGTTTGTCCCATGAAGGTTGTGATTGCTGGCTCACTAGATGGTGTGCTGGTGGACAATTTGCCTGCTGCGTTTTCTGTGGTTGGAGGGGTATCTGATGATGGTGTGTGCAGTGGTGGATCTCCTTCTGAGGCCTTGTTGATGGCTGATACTGGGGCCACAATGGTGGCTGCTGATCTGGTGCAGGAATCGCATCCTAGTCGGCCGCTGGAAAGCCTTGCGGTTTATGCGCGCCGTGGGGCTGTCTCTGCGCCGCCTTGCTCCAGGAGGGGGCTGCAGCAGCCTGGACTTGGCGCCCTCTCATCAGATATGCTGGTGGCCGCTGCGGGGATCAAGGAGGTGGTGTCGCAGCCTACACGTTCAAGCCCAAGGCTTGCGGGCGGGGCTGACCACCACATTTTGGAGAAGGCCAAGCTGAGGGCTGCATGGAGGAATCTTGACGGTCCAGGTAACTCCATATCCTCTGGCCCTTTCTCTCTTCCTAATGATGTTATCTCTACTATGGTTAGCAATCTAGGGGTATCCCTAGGTTCTAATCAAAAACAAGTTTCAGATTCAGTTTCTCTTTTAAATAGACTTGAGCTCCACAATTCTGAACCCCAATTAGATAGTAGCACGTTTTTTTCTGGTTCAGAGTTTGTACATTGTGATAATGATGAAGTGGACAAGTATGAATCTGACAATCTCGCTCTCGGACACTTATGTGGTGACTTTGTGGAGGAGGTTATGGATGAGGACAGTGATCACCTAAGTTGTGATTTCCACACTGTCTTTAAGAAAAATAAATCAAAAGGCTCCTCAAGAAGCAAAGGTAGCATAAAAATAAAGTTGGTTAAGAAACATAAAAGGTGTACAAAATGAAAGGAATTTTTTGGAATAGCAGAGGTCTTGGTGACTTGGCTAAATTCAGGTTCCTTTCCGATATTAGTAAAGAAGAGAAGCTAGACTTCATTGCGTTACTCGAAACAGGAAAAAATGATTTCACACAAAGTACATTGAATAATATTTGTGCTGGTCGGGACTTCTTATGGCACTGGTCGAAACCTCACGGTAGGTCCGGAGGCATCCTACTTGGTGTAAATCTGGAAGTTTTTGACATCGGTAGTATTGATGTGGGTGACTTCTATGTGAAGTTCCATCTACGAAACAAGGATGATGGCTTTAGTTGGGTTCTGGTGGCGGTCTATGGGGCTGCACAAGATGAATTCAAGGAATCTTTTCTGGCTGAACTGGTGCAAACTTGTGCCAAAGAAAACCTGCCGCTTATTGTTGGTGGTGATTTTAATATCATTAGGAACCAACATGAAAAAAATAAGGATAACTACAATGATAGATGGCCTTTCCTTTTTAATGCAGTCATTGATAGCTTGGATCTCCGGGAATTGGGATTATCAAATCGGAAATTCACTTGGGCTAACTCTAGAAGCGTACCCACCTTTGAGACTCTTGACCGTATCTTGGTTACTACCGAGTGGGAGTCAAAGTATCCTTTGACAACGGTTCAAGCTTTGACGAGAGAAATTTCTGACCACACCCCACTGCTCATGAACACGGGAAGTGGAACCCACTCAAACAATCAGCCTCCTTTTAAATTTGAGCTCGGCTGGTTTCTGAGAGAAGGTTTCTCGGATATGGTGACACGGGTTTGGAAAAATGAGAATAGAGGTTGGACCCCTCTACAAAAATGGCAGTTCAAAATTCAAAGACTACGCCAATTCCTAAGGGGTTGGGCGAAAAATACCAGTGGTGCATATAAAAAAGAAAAAGAGCAAATTATTAAGAAGGCTGATGATTTAGACAAAAAGGCCGAAACGCAGATGCTTACTGCTCAAGAACTCGACTTAAAGCAGTGTCTAAAGCAGCGTCTAGCTCACATGCTAAGAGAGGAAGAAATTAGATGGTACCAAAGAGCCAAAACAACTAAGTTGTTACAGGGTGATTGTAATACTAAATACTTCCAGCTGGTAGCAAATGGGAAACATAGAAAAACGAGGATATTCCGGTTAGAACAAGAGAACTGCACTATTGAGGGTGATGAAAATCTTAAAAGATTTATCACTAGCTATTACAAGGGCCTCTTTGGTGCATCAGAACCCAACCATTTTTCCATGGTTGAATCAGTCAGAGACGATATCCCACAGGTAACGGACCTGGAAAATGAAATTCTTACTTCACCATTTATGATGGATGAAGTCAAGAAGGCAATCTTCCAGATGGAACATAATAAGGCACCAGGACCTGACGGCTTCCCAGCTGAATTTTATCAAGTCTTCTGGGACGTAATCAAAGACGATTTACTATGCCTCTTTCTTGAGTTCCATAAGGGAAATCTGCCCCTATACTGTCTCAACTTTGGTATAATTACTTTACTCCCCAAGCTAAAAGAGGCCAAACAAATTCAACAATTTAGACCTATATGTCTGCTTAATGTGAGCTTTAAGATTTTTACCAAGGTAATGACGAACCGTGTGGCTCTAGTAGCACAGAAAGTCATTAAGCCTTCTCAAACTGCTTTCATGTCAGGAAGAAACATTATGGAGGGAGTCGTTATTTTACACGAGACGATCCACGAGTTACACAGGAAGAAGCTTGATGGCGTCGTACTAAAACTCGACTTTGAGAAGGCCTACGACAAGGTCAATTGGTCCTTTCTCCAACAAGCTTTGCGCATGAAAGGCTTTTCCCCCCAGTGGTGCAATTGGATCAGCCAAATTGTCGAGGGAGGTAGTGTCGGTATCAAAGTCAATGACGACATTGGCCACTACTTTCAAACAAAGAAAGGACTTAGACAAGGTGATCCTCTGTCTCCGATCCTCTTTAATATCGTTGCGGACATGTTGGCCATTTTAATTGAGAGAGCAAAGAATACTGTTGACTTAGTAGGATTAGTACCACACTTAGTGGATGGAGGACTCTCTATACTTCAATATGCTGATGATACTATCCTATTTATGGAACATGACCTCGATAAGGCCAAAAATCTTAAACTAGTGTTAAGTACTTTTGAGCAGCTATCGGGTCTTAAAATAAACTTCCATAAGAGCGAGCTATATTGCTATGAAGAGGCTAAAGATTTTGAGCATGAATATGCAAATCTTTTTGGGTGCAAAACTGGTTGTGTTCCCTTTAAATACCTTGGAATCCCCATGCACCATAGGAAGTTATCAAACAACGACTGGAAGATAATTGAGGAAAAATTTCAGAAAAAACTCAGTAGTTGGAAAGGAAAATTGTTGTCAGTAGGGGGTAGGCTAGTTCTGATTAATTCTGTGCTTACTAGCCTTGCCATGTATATGTTGTCTTTCTTTGAGATACCGAAAGGTGTGCTTAAAAAACTCAACTACTATCGCTCACGTTTCTATTGGCAATGTGATGAACACAAGAAGAAATACAGGCTCACTAAGTGGAGCATCTTGTGTAGGCCTACAGACTGTGGGGGTTTAGGCATCCAGAATTTGGAAACCCAAAACAAGTGTCTTTTGAGTAAGTGGCTTTTCAAGTTAATTAATGAGGAAGGCATTTGGCAAAATCTTCTAAGAAGGAAATATTTGTCACATAAAAACCTTGCCCAAGCTCAAAGACAGCCCGGGGATTCCCATTTCTGGTCTGGACTCATGAAAGTGAAAGACCAATTCTTACATTACGGACGTTTCAAAGTTCATAATGGAAAGGAAACTAGATTCTGGGAGGACAACTGGGTTGGTGATAGGTGTCTTAAAATCGCCTATCCTAACCTCTATCAGATTGTGCGCAAAAAGTCCGCAACGGTAGCCGAGGTGCTAAGCACCACACCGCTAAATGTGACCTTTCGAAGGGCATTAACGGGCGTTAACTTGGAGTCGTGGTACAAATTGGTGGCATGTGTCCTCAACACTAGCCTTACAGGTGATAGGGACATTTTCATTTGGAATTTACACAAAAGTGGGGTATTCTCAACACGCTCTTTCTATAGGGTATTGATTTGTGATGGTATTGTTCCACTTAAGTCCCCAATCTGGAAGATTAAGATACCACTTAAAATTAAAATTTTCCTGTGGTACATCAAAAATGGAGTTACTCTCACTAAAGATAACCTTGCAAAGCGGGATTGGAAAGGAAATCTAAAATGTTGTTCGTGTAGTTCTCTAGAGACTATTGAACATCTTTTCATCCAATGTCACTTCGCCCGCTTTATTTGGAATACAATACATATCACCTTTGGAATTCAACCTCCCTCTAGCACCCACGACTTGTTTGGTTCTTGGCTTGCTGGTTTTCGGCGAGCATTTAGAAATCAGATTTGTGTAGGTTTTTCTGCTATTTGTTGGGCTATATGGTTGAATAGAAATGATATGGTGTTCAATTGCGCCAAGGCTAACACTTTCATGCAGGTTATTTTCAGGGCGACATATTGGGCACGTTCTTGGTCGCTGCTGCTTAGAGACGAGGACGCGAGGACCGATCTGAACAGGGCATGCCGCTTATTGGAGTCGGTCGTTATGGAGGTGTTCGCTAAGTTTGGGTGGAAGTTCTCAAATAGAATTGCGGCCTAGTCGTCTAGCTGTCTTGGGTAAACTTGGTTTTTTGAGTCTGTTTGTGAGCCTAAGCGCTTGTTGGATGTATCGATACGCTGTGTACGCTGTCTTGGATGGTGTAGAGGCTGGGACCTTATTTCTGTTCCATTATCTAAAAAAAAGCCTGCTCTTTAGGGTGCGTTTAGTTGAATATACAAAGAGGGATGGAATGAGGCGGCCACGTTTTCTATAGTGTTTGGTTGAGAGTCAAGCGGGGACGAGGTACACACCGGAGTGATTTTTGGGGACGACGTGATCCAAAAAAACGAGAGGACGGTGACGCCCCCGACTTATTCTACTTTAACCTCAAACCAAACACACCCTTAGTGGTTGCAGCAGCACACTGTCACACTCAACACTACGACAATCAATCGACAAAATGTTGGCGATTGCTCGGTGCTCATTTGGATCCAGATCTCCTGTCCCTTCCCTGTATAAACAATTCCAGGTTCCCAACCTTGCGAGAGGCGCCACCTCACAATCACAAAGCCAGCCATCCACCGCATTGCCGCCCCCCTCGCCTCTCCTCACGTCACCCGCCCGCCTCAGCCTCGCCACCGAGGCGCGCGCTGCCAATGCTGCCACGGTCCCGTGACGCGGCACCGAGGCTCGCGTTTCTCGAGCCGCTCGCCTGCGCGTTGCTTCTCCTGCTGGTGTCGCCGTGCCACTGCGTCAACGAGCAGGGCCAGGCGCTGCTGCGATGGAAAGACAGTCTGCGGCCGCCGAGCGGCGCGCTGGCGTCGTGGCGCTCCGCGGACGCGAACCCGTGCCGGTGGACCGGCGTGTCGTGCAACGCGCGCGGCGACGTCGTCGGACTGAGCATCACCTCGGTCGACCTGCAGGGTCCGCTCCCGGGCAACCTGCAGCCGCTTGCAGCGTCGCTCAAGACGCTGGAGCTCTCTGGCACGAACCTCACCGGCGCGATACCGAAGGAGATCGGCGGGTACGGCGAGCTGACCACCCTCGACCTCAGCAAGAACCAGCTCACCGGCGCGATCCCCGCCGAGCTGTGCCGGCTCACCAAGCTCGAGTCGCTCGCGCTCAACTCCAACTCCCTGCGTGGAGCCATCCCGGATGACATCGGCAACCTCACCAGCCTGGTGTATCTGACGCTCTACGACAACGAGCTCAGTGGGCCGATCCCGGCCAGCATCGGCAACCTGAAGAAGCTGCAGGTGCTCCGCGCCGGAGGGAACCAGGGGCTCAAGGGTCCGTTGCCGCCGGAGATCGGCGGATGCAGTGGCCTCACCATGCTCGGGCTCGCGGAGACTGGCGTCTCAGGGAGCCTCCCAGAGACGATCGGGCAGCTCAAGAAGATCCAGACCATTGCCATCTACACCACTTTGCTCTCCGGCCGGATCCCGGAGTCCATCGGCAACTGCACCGAGCTCACCAGCCTGTACCTGTACCAGAATTCTCTCTCCGGGCCGATACCGGCGCAGCTCGGCCAGCTCAAGAAGCTCCAAACGCTGCTACTCTGGCAGAACCAGCTCGTCGGCGCAATTCCCCCGGAACTCGGACAGTGCAAGGAGCTCACGCTCATTGACCTGTCGCTGAATTCGCTTACCGGGAGCATTCCGGCGAGTCTGGGCGGGCTACCTAACCTCCAGCAGCTGCAGCTGAGCACGAACCAACTCACCGGCACCATTCCGCCGGAGCTCTCCAACTGCACGTCGCTGACGGACATCGAGGTCGACAACAACTTGCTGTCCGGGGAGATCAGCATCGACTTCCCCAGACTGCGCAACCTCACCCTGTTCTACGCGTGGAAGAACCGGCTCACTGGCGGCGTGCCGGCGAGCCTCGCGCAGGCCCCTAGCCTGCAGGCGGTTGACCTATCGTACAACAACCTCACCGGCACCATCCCCAAGGTGCTGTTCGGGCTCCAGAACTTGACCAAGCTGCTGCTTCTCAACAACGAGCTGTCCGGGCTCATACCGCCGGAGATCGGTAATTGCACCAACCTGTACCGGCTCCGGCTCAACGGCAACCGGCTGTCCGGCACGATTCCCGCCGAGATCGGCAACCTCAAGAACCTAAACTTCCTCGACATGAGTGAGAACCACCTCGTCGGTCCTGTGCCCGCGGCCATTTCGGGGTGCGCCAGCCTCGAGTTCCTCGACCTGCACTCGAATGCTCTGTCAGGCGCATTGCCGGACACGCTGCCACGCAGTCTTCAGCTCATCGACGTCTCCGACAACCAGCTCGCCGGGCCATTGAGCTCCAGCATCGGGTCAATGCTGGAGCTGACGAAGCTGTATATGGGAAACAACCGGCTGACCGGCGGCATCCCGCCCGAGCTCGGTTCGTGCGAAAAGCTCCAGCTGCTGGACCTCGGCGGCAATGCGTTATCCGGTGGCATCCCGTCGGAGCTCGGGATGCTACCGTCATTGGAGATTTCGCTTAACCTCAGCTGCAACCTGCTCTCAGGGAAGATACCGTCGCAGTTCGCCGGCCTTGACAAGCTCGGCAGCCTCGACCTGTCCCGCAACGAGCTCTCTGGGAGCCTTGATCCACTCGCGGCGCTGCAGAACCTCGTCACACTCAACATCTCCTACAATGCCTTCTCTGGCGAGCTCCCGAACACTCCGTTCTTCCAAAAGCTGCCCCTCAGCGACCTAGCCGGCAACCGCCATCTCGTCGTCGGCGACGGCTCTGACGAGTCCTCCCGGCGCGGCGCCATCTCGTCGCTGAAGGTAGCCATGTCCGTCCTCGCGGCGGCAAGCGCGCTGCTCCTGGTGTCCGCAGCCTATATGCTCGCCCGCGCTCACCACCGCGGCGGCGGTCGCATCATCCACGGCGAGGGCTCGTGGGAGGTGACGCTGTACCAGAAGCTCGACATCGCCATGGACGACGTGCTCCGGAGCCTAACGGCCGCGAACATGATCGGCACGGGCAGCTCGGGGGCCGTGTACAAGGTGGACACCCCCAACGGCTACACCTTCGCCGTGAAGAAGATGTGGCCGTCGGACGAGGCGACGTCGGCGGCGTTCCGTAGCGAAATCGCGGCTCTGGGCTCCATCCGCCACCGCAACATCGTACGGCTCCTCGGGTGGGCCGCGAACGGCGGCACCAGGCTGCTATTCTACAGCTACCTACCCAACGGCAGCCTGAGCGGCCTCCTGCACGGCGGCCACGCCGCCAAGGGCTCGCCCGCGGACGAGTGGGGCGCGCGGTACGGGATCGCGCTCGGCGTGGCCCACGCCGTGGCGTACCTGCACCACGACTGCGTGCCGGCTATCCTGCACGGCGACGTCAAGTCCATGAACGTGCTGCTCGGCCCGGCCTACGAGCCGTACCTCGCCGATTTCGGCCTCGCCCGCGTCCTGGCCGCCGCGAGCTCAACCAAGCTCGACACCGGCAAGCAGCCCCGCGTCGCCGGCTCGTACGGCTACATGGCACCAGGTCGAGACTTCGCGGCAGCTTGCGAGCATTAATTCACGACTCCACGAACATTTCTCTTTTTCGCCTGATGAGACTTTTTTTTTGTTTTTCGTAAATAAGCAGAGTACGCGTCGATGCAGCGGATCAGCGAGAAGAGCGACGTGTACAGCTTCGGCGTCGTGCTGCTGGAGATCCTGACGGGGCGGCACCCGCTGGACCCGACGCTACCGGGCGGCGCGCACCTGGTGCAGTGGGCGCGCGAGCACGTGCAGGCGAGGCGCGACGCGTCCGAGCTCCTTCTGGACGCGCGGCTCCGGGCCAGGGCGGCCGAGGCGGACGTGCACGAGATGCGGCAGGCGCTGTCCGTGGCCGCGCTCTGCGTGTCACGCCGCGCGGACGACAGGCCCGCGATGAAGGACGTGGCGGCGCTGCTCAGGGAGATCAGGCGCCCCGCGGCGGTGGACGACGCGAAGCAGCCGTCACCGACGGGCGCCGCCGCAGCGCACGCGGCGGCAGCGCCGGTGAGCGCGCACTCGAGGGGCCAATCGTCGAGCCGCTCTTTCGCCGTCTCGGAGAACTCTGCTTGACTGGATGCAAATTTTTGCGAGCGTAGTGAACTTAGCAAATTAGCATCTTTTAGCAAAGTCGTAAAACAGTTGATGATTGGCCGTAAACAGGTGATGTCGTAGTTAGGTGTAATCTGCTCTTGTACATTAACCTCAAGAATGTCGGTTTTTAGTACCAGCCAAATCTCGAGCATCCGTTGATATGAAATCAGCCAACTTTTTTGAATTTTAGTCATTTTGGATTTTTTTTTGCACAATTATGCCCTTTGTAGTTTCATTTTAAAAAATGGACCCTAACCTCGGCGCCGTCATCATTGGCGTCGAGGTAACACATAGTGGCGGCAACATAATTGACGCCAACTTTTTCTACGTGGCAGCCGATGTGACAAGTCTCAGGGGGTCGGCGTCATAGATCTTGGCGCCGACCCCCCTGGATAGCACCGGACCCCGCCGTCAAGGGGGGTCGGCGCCAAGATCTATGGCGCCGACCTCCTGGAACTTGCCACATCGGCTGCCACGTAGGAAAAGTTGGCGCCAATGGTACTGGCGTCGCTGTGCGTTACCTCGGCGCCAATTATGATGTCACCAAGGTTGGGGTCCATTTTTTGAAATAAAACTGCAAAGGGCATAGTTGTGCAAAAAAACCCAAAAAGGGCTAAAATCCAAAAAAGTTGGTGAAATCAGCAATGCGCATCTAAGCACTTCCGGAAATACGTACGTGACACGCACGTTCAGCAGCGGAATGAAAAAGGATCGACACCATTGATAGAGATACGAGTGATCGGTACCAAATGTAACGGGGGTTATTAATCTGTGTTAACGTAGTGGGTAGAGTCGTAGAGAAGATGAGGATTGGAGAAGAAGATCGAGACGCAAAGAAGAAGTGTGGTCCGTATCTCAGCCGGTCGGCCACTCCAGCCGACCCTTCGGGTCAGCAGCTCTAATTTCCTCACTGAGGTCGGTCATACGCATCGTACATTCGTACTAGGGTCAACTGTGTCCATGTCCAGACATCTCATGGTCACCAGGAAGACTTCTACAAAAGAGGCAAACTAGCCTCAATAAATGTAACCCAAGGCTACTATTTTCCGTAGGAAGAAGTCTAGAACTCACTAGCTCATTTGGGAAAACAGGGAAGAGAGATGTAGGCATAGTGTGGAGAGGGGAGATTGAGAAGCACCAATCCACAAATTTGAGAGAGTGGTTTGGGGATTTGAAGCCTCCTCTCACTTGTTGGCTCTCACCTCTTACTCTTCATCTTCGTAGTGGAGATTTTGCTCACCGTCGTCTTTGGTTTTTCTCTCCTCAAAGAGTTTCCCACGTAAATTCCTATGTCTTCACTTGTTGTGGTATTTTACTTATCATATGTGTTGATTGCTCATCGTATTACTTGTTGTTGGAGTCATCCCTAGTTTCTTGTCTATGGTCATATTGGCATGAGAGGCATACATGTGTTCTTTGGTATGTTGGTGATCTGTTAATGGGGTTCATGTTGTAGTGAGTTGATTGTTGTGCATATAGCGTTGTTGAACTGCTAGACAGTTTGTGGTTGCTTGATCTGAAGCTTGGGTGCTTCATTTGGTTCACGCCCACAAGGTGTTAGGTGGGTTGCTATTGACGGCTTAGCTTTTTGCTGCTGCTTCTTCTCCTGCTTCCGCTTCGTGTCGACCCACACAATAAGAAGACAGTTGGCGACTAAAATCAGGTTTCTGTTCTTTGTTATTTTACTCTAGTTTTGTAATGGCTCTTATATGACAACATTGCTGAGCGGCCCAGATCCAGCTAGAGGATACTTGTCGGGGACTATAATTAGGGGTACCCCCAAGACTCCTAATCTCAGCTGGTAACCCCCATCAGCTCAAAGCTGCAAAGGCCTGATGGGCGCGATTAAGGTCAAGGCTTAGTCCACTCAAGGGACACGATCTCGCCTCGCCCGAGCCCAGCCTCGGGCAAAGGCAGCCGACCCCGGAGGATTCACGTCTCGCCCGAGGGCCCCCTCAAGCAACGGACACACCTTCGGCTCGCCCGAGGCCCAGTCTTCGTAGAGAAGCAACCTTGGCCAGATCGCCACGCCGACCGACCGTATCGCAGGAGCATTTAATGCAAGGATCGCCTGACACCTTATCCTGACGCGCGCTCTTCAGTCGACAGAGCCGAAGTGACCGCAGTCACTTCGCCGCTCCACTGACCGACCTGACAAGAAGACAGCGCCGCCTGCGTCGCTCTGACTGCTGTGCCACTCGACAGAGTTAGGCTGACAACAGCTAAGTCCAGCCTCGGGCGCCATAGGAAGCTCCGCCTCGCCCGACCCCAGGGCTCGGCCCCCGTCTCGGCCTCGGAAGATGGACTTCGCCTCGCCCGACCCCAGGGCTCGGACTCAACCACGACTCAGAAGACGACGGACTCCGCCTCGCCCGACCCCAGGGCTCGGACTCAACCATGACACAGAAGACGATGGACTCCGCCTTGCCCGACCCCAGGGCTCGGACACAGCCTCAGCTTCGGAAGACGGTCTCCGCCTCGCCCGACCCCAAGGCTCGGGCTCAACCTCGACGCTGGACGACGAACTTCGCCTCGACCGACCCCAGGACTCGGACACAGCCTCGGCCTCGGAAGACGGTCTCCGCCTCGCCCGACCCGGGGCTCGGACTCGACCTCGACCTCGTAAGACGGACTCGACCTCGACCTCGGAAGACAGACCCGACCTCGACCTCGGAGGAGCCTCCGCCTCGCCCGACCTAGGGCTCGGACCGACCATGTCACAGGGGGGGCATCATTACCCTACCCCTAGCTAGCTCAGGCTACGGGGAACAAGACCGGCGTCCCATCTGGCTCGCCCCGGTAAAAAAATAATGATGGCGCCCCGCGTGCTCCATGACGACGGCGGCTCTCAGCCCCTTACGGAAGCAAGGAGACGTCAGCAAGGATTCGACAGCCCCGACAGCTGTCCTTCCACAGGGCTCCAGCGCTCCTCCGACGGCCACGACATCACATGAACAGGGTGCCAAAACCTCTCCGACTGCCACGACGGCATGTACTTAGGGCTCTAGCTCCTCTATGCTAGACACGTTAGCACACTGCTACACCCCCATTGTATACCTGGACCCTCTCCTTACGCCTATAAAAGGAAGGTCCATGGCTCTTGTACGAGAAGGTTGGCCGCGCGGGAGAACGGGCCCTCTCTCTCTCCCACGCGGACGCTTGTAACCCCCTATTGCAAGCGCACCCGACCTGGGCGCAGGGCAACACGAAGGCCGCGGGTTTCCCCCTTTGCCTGTTTTCTTCCCCCCCTTCGTGCTCCGCCTCGCGCCAACCCATCTGGGCTGGGGCACGCGGCGACAATTCACTCGTCGGTCCAGGAACCCCCGGGGTCGAAACGCCGACAGTTGGCGCGCCAGGTAGGGGCCTGCTGCGTGTTGACGAACAACTTCCCGTCAAGCTCCAGATGGGTAGTCTCCAGCAACCTTTCCAGCCCGGGACGATGCTCCGTTTCAGGAGTCTTGAGTTCATGTCCCTCGACGGCAGCTACGACATGATACTCCTTCCTCCGCTGCGCGACAGCGACAATGGCGGTCGTCAGCCCGCCCGCCGGCGGCGGAATCAACGACGTCTTCCCCACGTGGCGGAAGAACAACATCCGGGTTTGTCCCGTCACCTCCCCCGCCGACGGAGGAGGAGGCAGGGCGACCATGGCCAAGCAGGAGGCGGCACCTCGTCGGCTGTCGAGCAAGACGACGACGTCGGCGCCCCAGCGGGGGACACGTCGGGCTTCGACCTTGCGTCTGAGACGAAGACGAGCGCCGTTTCCCCGCAACATGCCAACCCCAAGCAGACGAGCGACGCCAGCACGCCCGCGAAGGACTTGCTAGGCGTCTCCCTCGTACCTGAGACAACGGTGCAGTCCGCCCCGGACGCGACTTCGTCACCGCCCGTCGACCAAGAGGTACCGACCGATTCCCATCTCGTGCCTTTTGGATTCAGCCTCGAGCCACCAAGCGACTTCGCTTCGGTGGAAGCCTTCATAGAGGCATGTCCAAACCATCCGGGGTACCATATGCGGTCGCCCTGGGACAGACTGACGGCTGTCTCGACCTACGGGCCCTCGGGTTCCGAGGAAGATGACGAGCCCGACTTTTGTTGGGATTTCTCCGGGCTCGGTAACCCCAGTGCCATGCAGGACTTCATGACCGCATGCGACTACTGCCTCTCCGATTGTTCCGATGGTAGCCGCAGCTTCGGCGACGAGGACTGCGGCCCAAGTCGCGAATGTTTCCACGTCGATCTAGGGGGTCCCGGCGAAGGCAACCATCTTGGTATGCCGGAAAACGGCGATCCCCCTAGGCCTTCGCCTCGCGTTGACATCCTTCGGGAGCTAGCTGTGGTCCCAGTCCCTGCGGGGGGTCAGGACGCACAGCTCGAGCAAATCAGCGAGATGCAGGCCAGGCTCGACGAGGGAGCAGGAACACTTGAGCCGTTCCGGTAGAACATCGGGCAGGAATGGGCAGACCAAGCTCCGGCTGGAGAAGCGCGCCATCTACCCCAGGGCATCCAGTACCGCATTGCCGACAACGTCAGGGCAAGGCCGCCACCGGCTTCCAGTGGGGTCGGCCAGAACCTGGCTGCAGCAGCAATACTACTCCGTGTGATGCCGGAACCATCGACCACCGAAGGGCGGCGTATCCAGGGAGAGCTCAAGAATCTCCTGGAGGATGCCGCGGTCCGACGGGCCGAAAGCTCTGCCTCCCGAAGGCAGGGGTACCCCTCGGAGCATCACGCCGCGACTTCCCGATTTATGCGGGTAGCCTCGGTCCACACCGGGCGCACGCGCAACATGGCGCCTGCGGCCCCGGGTCACCTCGGCAACGAGCACCACCACCATAACCGTCGAGCTCACCTCGACGAGAGGGTGCGCCGAGGCTACCACCCCAGGCGTGGGGGACGCTACGACAGCGGGGAGGATCGGAGTCCCTCGCCCGAACCACCCGGTCCGCAGGCTTTCAGTCGGGCCATACGACGGGCGCCGTTCCCGACCCGGTTCCGAACCCCGACTATCATCACAAAGTACTCGTGGGAGACGAGGCCGGAACTGTGGCTCGTGGACTACCGGCTGGTCTGCCAGCTGGGTGGAACGGACGATGACAACCTCATCATCCGAAACCTCCCCATGTTCCTCTCAGACACCGCTCGAGCCTGGCTAGAGCACCTGCCTCTGGGGCAGATCTCCAACTGGGACGACCTGGTCCAAGCCTTCGCTAGCAACTTCCAGGGCATGTACGTGCGCCCTGGGAACTCCTGGGATCTCCGAAGCTGCCGCCAGCAGCCGGGAGAGTCTCTCCGAGACTACATCCGGCGATTCTCGAAGCAGCGCACCGAGCTGCCCAACGTCACCGACTCGGACGTCATCGGCGCGTTCCTCGCCGGCACCACCTGTCGCGACCTGGTGAGCAAGCTGGGTCGCAAGACCCCCACCAGGGCGAGCGAGCTGATGGACATCGCCACCAAGTTCACCTCTGGCCAGGAGGCGGTTGAGGCCATCTTCCGGAAGGACAAGCAGCCCCAGGGCCGCCAGCCGGAAGATGTCCCCGAGGCGTCCACTCAGCGCGGCACCAAGAAGAAGGGCAAGAAGAAGTCGCAAGCGAAACGCGACATCGCCGACGAGGACCTTGTCGCCGCCGCTGAGTACAAGAACCCTCAGAAACCTCCCGGAGGTGCCAATCTCTTCGGCAAGATGCTCAAGGAGCTGTGCCCCTATCATCAGGGGCCCGTCAAGCACACCCTTGAGGAGTGTGTCAGACTTCGGCGCCACTTTCACAAGGCCGGGCCACCTGCGGAAGGTGGCAGGGCCCACAACAACGACAAGAAGGAGGATCACAAGGCAGAGGAGTTCCCCGAGGTCCACGACTGCTTCATGATCTATGGTGGGCCAGTGGCGAACGCCTCGGCTCGGCACCGCAAGAAAGAGCGTCGAGAGGTCTGCTCGGTAAAGGTGGTGGCGCCAGTCTACCTAGACGGGTTCGACAAGCCCATCACCTTTGACCAGGGCGACCACCCCGACCGCGTGCCGAGCCCGGGGAAGTATCCGCTCGTTGTCGACCCCGTCATCGGCAACGTCAGGCTCACCAAGGTCCTCATGGACGGAGGCATCAGCCTCAACATCATCTACGCCGAGACCCTCGGGCTCCTGCAGATCGATCTGTCCTCGATACGGGCAGGCGCGACGCCTTTTCACGGGATCATCCCCAGAAAGCGCGTCCAACCCCTCGGACAACTCGATCTGCCCGTCTGCTTCGGGACTCCCTCCAACTTCAGAAGGGAAACCCTCACGTTCGAGGTGGTCAGGTTCCGAGGAACCTATCACGCAGTACTGGGGAGGCCATGCTACGCTAAGTTCATGGCCGTCCCTAACTACACCTACCTCAAGCTCAAAATGCCGGGCCCCAACGGGGTCATCACCGTCGGCCCCACGTACCGACACGCGTACGAATGCGACGTGGAGTGCGTGGAGTACGCCGAGGCCCTTGCCGAATCCGAGGCCCTCATCGCCGACCTGGAGAGCCTCTTCAAGGAGGCGCCAGACGTGAAGCGCCACGTCGGCAACTTCGAGCCAGCAGAGACGGTTAAGTCTGTCCTTCTCGACCCCAGCAACGACGCCTCCAAGCAGATACGGATCGGCTCCGAGCTCGACCCCAAATAGGAAGCAGTGCTCGTCGACTTTCTCCGCGCGAACGCCGAAGTCTTTGCGTGGAGTCCCTCGGACATGCCTGGCATACTGAGGGATGTCGCCGAGCACTCGCTGGATATCCGAGCTAGAGCCCGACCCGTGAAGCAGCCTCTGCGCCGATTCTACGAAGAAAAGCACAGAGCCATATGCGAGGAGATCCACAAGCTGATGGCCACAGGGTTCATCAAAGAGGTATTCCATCCCGAATGGCTTGCCAACCCTGTGCTTGTGAGAAAGAAAGGAGGGAAATGGCAGATGTGTGTAGACTACACTGGTCTAAACAAAGCATGTCCGAAGGTTCACTACCCTTTGCCTCACATCGATCAAATCGTGGATTCCACTGCTGGGTGCGAAACCCTATCTTTTCTCGATGCCTACTCAGGGTATCACCAAATCAGGATGAAAGAGTCCGACCACCTCGCGACTTCTTTCATCACACCTTTTGGCATGTACTGCTACGTTACTATGCCATTTGGTTTGAGGAATGCGGGTGCGACATACCAAAGGTGCATGAACCACGTGTTTGGCGAACACATTGGTCGAACGGTCGAGGCTTACGTCGATGACATCGTAGTCAAGACAAGGAAAGCCTTCGACCTCCTCTCCGACCTTGAAACGACATTCCGGTGTCTCAAGGCGAAAGGCGTAAAACTCAATCCCGAGAAGTGCGTCTTCAGAGTCCCCCGAGGCATGCTCTTGGGGTTCATCGTCTCCGAGCGGGGCATCAAGGCCAACTCGGAGAAAATTGCGGCCATCACCAACATGGGGCCCATCAAGGACTTGAAAGGCATACAGAGGGTCATGGGATGCCTTGCGGCTCTGAGCCGCTTCATCTCGCGCCTCGGCGAAAGAGGCCTATCTCTGTACCGCCTCCTGAGGAAGACCGAGCGCTTCACTTGGACCCCCGAGGCCGAGGAAGCCCTCGGGAACCTAAAAGCGCTCCTCACAAGCGCACCCATCTTGGTGCCTCCCGCTGCCGGAGAAGCCCTCTTGATCTACATCGCCGCTACCACTCAGGTGGTCAGCGCCGCGATCGTGGTTGAGAGACGAGAAGAAGGGCATGCATTGCCCGTCTAGAGGCCGGTCTACTTCATCAGTGAGGTACTGTCCGAGACCAAGATCCGCTACCCCCAAATTCAGAAGCTGTTGTACGCAGTGATCCTGACGCGGCGGAAGTTGCGACACTACTTCGAGTCTCATTCGGTGACTGTGGTGTCATCCTTCCCCCTGGGGGAGATCATCCAGTGCCGAGAGGCCTCGGGTAGGATTGCAAAGTGGGCGGTGTCAATCATGGGCGAGACAATCTTGTTCGCCCCTCGGAAGGCCATCTAGTCCCAAGTCTTGGCGGACTTTGTGGCTGAATGGGTCGACACCCAGCTCCCAACAGCTCCGATCCAACTGGAACTCTGGACCATGTTTTTCGACGGGTCGCTGATGAAAACAGGGGCAGGCGCGGGCCTGCTCTTCATCTCGCCCCTTGGGAAGCACCTCCGCTACGTGCTGCGCCTCCATTTCCCGGCGTCCAACAACGTGGCTGAGTACGAGGCTCTGGTCAACGGGCTGCGCATCGCCATCGAGCTAGGGGTCTGACGCCTCGACGCTCGCGGTGACTCGCAGCTTGTCATTGACCAAGTCATGAAGAACTCCCACTGCCGCGACCCAAAGATGGAAGCCTACTGCGACGAGGTTCGGCGCCTGGAAGACAAGTTCTACGGGCTCGAGCTCAACCACATCGCCCGACGATACAACGAGACTGCAGACGAGCTGTCTAAGATAGCCTCGGGGCGGACAACGGTTCCCCCGGACGTCTTCTGCCGAGACCTACATCAACCCTCAGTCAAGACCGACGACACGCCCGAGCCCGAGGAGGCCTCGGCCCAGCCCGAGGCACCCTCGGCCCCCGAGGGTGAGGCACTGCACGTCGAGGAAGAGCGGAATGGGGTCCCGCCTAATCGAGACTGGCAGACCCCGTACCTGCAATATCTCCACCGAGGAGAGCTGCCCCTCGACCGAGCCGAAGCTCGACGACTGGCGCGGCGCACCAAGTCGTTCGTCTTGTTGGGGGACGGGAAGGAGCTCTACCATCGTAGCCCCCTCAGGCATCCTCCAGCGATGCATATCGATCGCCGAAGGTCAGGAGTTATTACAAGAAATACACTCGGGGGCTTGCGGTCATCACACAGCGCCTCGAGCCCTTGTTGGAAACGCTTTCCGACAAGGTTTCTACTGGCCGACCGCGGTGGCCGACGCCACTAGAATTGTCCGCACCTGCCAAGGGTGTCAATTCTACGCAAGGCAGACCCACCTGCCCGCTCAGGCTCTGCAGACGATACCCATCACCTGGTCGTTTGCTGTGTGGGGTCTGGACCTCGTCGGTCCCTTGCAGAAGGCACCCGGGGGCTACATGCACCTGCTGGTCGCCATCGACAAATTCTCCAAGTGGATCGAGGTCCGACCCCTAAACAACACCAGGTCCGAACAGGCGGTGGCGTTCTTCACCAACATCATCCATCGCTTTGGGGTCCCGAACTCCATCATCACCGACAACGGCACCCAGTTCACCGGCAGAAAGTTCCTGGACTTCTGCGAGGATCACCACATCCGGGTGGACTGGGCCGCCGTAGCCCACCCCATGACGAATGGGCAAGTAGAGCGTGCCAACGGCATGATTTTGCAAGGACTCAAGCCGAGGATCTACAACAACCTCCACAAGTTCGGCGATGGATGAAGGAACTCCCCTCGGTGGTCTGGAGTCTGAGGACAACGCCGAGCCGAGCCACGAGCTTCACACCGTTCTTTCTAGTCTATGGGGCCGAGGCCATCTTGCCCATAGACTTAGAATACGGTTCCCCGAGGACGAGGGCGTACGACGACCAAGGCAATCGAACCAACCGAGAAGACTCACTGGACCAGCTGGAAGAGGCTCGGGACATGGCCTTACTACACTCGGCGCGGTATCAGCAGTCCCTGCGACGCTACCACGCCCGAGGGGTTCGGTCCCGAGACCTCCAGGTGGGCGACTTGGTGCTTTGGCTACGACAAGACGCCCGGGGGCGCCACAAGCTCACGCCTCCCTGGGAAGGGCCGTTCGTCATCGCCAAGGTTTTGAAGCCCGGAACGTACAAGCTGGCCAACAGTCAAGGCGAGGTCTACAACAACGCTTGGAACATCCGACAGCTACGTCGCATCTACCCTTAAGATGTTTTCAAGCCGTTCATATACCTCGTTTACATATGAAGTCTAACCATCAAGTAAGGGTCAGCCTTGCCTCGGCAAAGCCCGACCCTCCCTCGGGGGCTAGAAGGGGGGAACCCCCCTCTGCGTCAAAAATTTCCTTGGAAAAGGTCTTTTCTGCCAGAATGTCTTTCGTGCTTTTCGACTACTTCGAAAGTGGGATCCTGAAAATGACGGAGTACACGTAAGCAGCCAAGGTCAACCGAGCCGAGGGACTCCTACGCCTCCGGGATAAGGATACCTCACTCATCACCTTCTGCGATAAGTAACTCACGCTCGGATAAGCGATTCCGCTGACCGAACAAGTCTTAATGCTCGGAAACTTTTCTACCGAAACGATTTTTCGTGCCTTCTCGACTATATCGATAGCAGAATCCTACGGACGAGTAAGAGTACACGTAAGCGGCAAGGCCGACCGAGCCGAGGGACTCCTACGCCTCCGGGATACGGATACCTCAATCATCACCTTCCGTGAAAAGTAACTCTCGCTCGGACAAACAATTTTATTACCGACAAATAAGTCCTGATACTCGAAACAAGAGGAAAAGAAACGTAGCTTTACAACGCGACGACAATATATTTGGGCCTCGGCGACCGAAAAAACATATGCATACTACAGGCGAACCGATCCTGCAGGCTCTGACGTCGGTGGAAGGGAAGCAGCAGCACCCTCGGCATCAACTCCACCTTCGGCGAAGTCCGACCGAGCCTCGGACGGCAACACGGGCGAAGGATCTCCGCTCCGAAGGACGACGTCAGCACCACGCCCGGGCCATCGCCGCCAGGGTCTCCTCCAGGAACCCGGCCTGAGCAGACGGCTCGGCCGGCCGCCCCGAAGCCTCAGCCAGCTGTCCCCCGAGGACACCAGCTCGGCTCGTGGCCTCGGCAACTCGACTCCGGCGCTAGTCCCGCCAGTGGACGGCTCGGCCAGGCTCCAACCGACGAAGTCTTCTTTTCGAGCCAACTCTGCCTCTGTTCATGCTGACACCGCTGCCTTCGGCCCTGGCTCACCGCAGAGCGGCCGAGGGTTCCTTTAACTAAGCAAGAGAAGCCTCGGGCGGCAAGGCCGACCGAGCCGAGAGACTCCTACGCCTCCGGGATACGGATATGTCACACCCGGTTTTGGAAGGCAAACCGAATGCGAACTATGTACGTGCCAGGATCAGAACTCACGTACACAGCGATTACATAAATGAACATCATCGCACAATGCTCGAATAATAACATAAAAGAGTATTAACTTATTACATCACAGAGTCATAGACATCCACATAGTCATCGTCTTAACAGGTAAATCAAAGTACTAGCGAAACGCAGTAAAGATAAGGCCTTCACAGGCAGCTGACTGGGGGTTGCCGCCAACCCACACCTAGAATTCATCGTAATCTTGGAACTCCTGGAAGTCTCCTTCCACGGCTTCACCTTCTCCTGAGCAGTGGTTACAATGTGGACAACCTGGTGTTTTGTGGTAAAGCAAGGGTGAGTACACATCAACGTACTCAGCAAATGTCCTGTTTGGCTGAAGTGGACTAGCTTTATGTGGGGTTAGGCTCAAGCAGTTGCTTTTAGTTGGTCAGGTATTTATCATTAGTAGAAGCCAGATTTTAGCATTTGCCAACCCGTAAACCATTTCCTCATCGAGGAACAACATCATCATAGTCGAACCAAAACCATAACATAATCCTTGTATCTCGAACCATCTGTATCTCTAATCAAAGAGGATCCCAAGGCTGCTCTTAACCGTGAGCATGGCTGATATATCAGTTTCACTACCCTCTGCAGAGGTCACACACTTTACCCATGAGCTGTGATTCCCTTTCTACCTGGGGAGAGCTAATCCCCATTGACCACTACCTAGGTGGTCCGACAGGGCATCACTACGTAGCTTTTACAAAGATTCCCTAGAGATCATAGCTGCCCGTTAGGTTTCTCCAGTTTGATAAACACAGTACTCCTCCCCGCAGGAGAGTGACTAACAAAAAGCAAAACGAAAGAACCTCGGCACTCAGCCTCGGCAGAGCAAGCACTGTGCCTGGACCCCATTGACGGCACGACGGCTAAGCAACTGCACCTCTAGTTCCTCTAATTAATTAGCTAAGGGCATCCCATTTCACCCTCATGGTTGCACTGTTATCCCGGGTGGTCTGTCAACGAACAGGTCCTTACAGAGAGGTACTCAGGAAACAGCCTGAGCCCCCTAGAGTATCACCAGATCATCAACATCATCAGGATAACAGTATCATAAATAGTCACATCATGTTCATTGATTAAGTTAAGGCAATAGCAGAGTGCTAACCATAACAGCCCATAAGGTCATCAAGGATAAAGTAAAGTGTAAAACTAGTCAATCCTTAGGTTTCAAGTAAGTAATGCGGGATAGTAAGTTATAAGTGAATAGGACATAATGGGTCAGAGGACACTTGCCTTGACCAAACTGCTGATCAGGGACTTCCTCTGCAACTTCCTCGGGAAACACATACTTCTCGTTGTCTACGTAAAGTAATCATTCACACTATGCACTTGGGAAAATAACAAACAAAAGCAATATACCAAACATATGCAGCAGAGAGATCACAAGTTCATAATAGAAAAGGATTGGCCCTCTGGTGTTCCCTAGGTCTAAGGTATAGGACTATACAAAGTGATTCATTATCCCCTAATCAGGTCTAAGTCAGTGGTGGGGTTAAACCATTACATGATTTTAAGTCCCTGAACTTGGGTGTTTAAGTCCATAAACTTAGGTGCTCCAACTTTTATTAAAGTCTACCATCTTCTAATTATCTCAAATAGGGTTCCAATAACCTTAATCCTATCCTAATGATCAACTTTTAATTGGTACATGGAAACAGCAGGGAAACATGGTTTAAATAGATAGACAAAAATACTATGAGCATTTTGCAATTTGAAGCACCTAATTTGGAGTTCATATGACAAAGTTATGAATTTTACAAGATTGGGGATTAAAAATATGCCTTAAATACTTATTTTGGATTAAATAAAAGGTCCGAGGACCTAACTGTGAGAATCCAGGGACGGCGGGTTAAATAGCGGAAAGGCGGGGGTCTCTTTAAGAAAACGCGCGGGCGAAGGGGTATCGAGCTCTAATAGCCGTCAGATCTCGGATCAACGCTCAGGATTAGATCCGCGGGCGGGCGCGCGAGCGCGCGGCGGCCTGAGCGGCTGACAGGCGGGGCCAGGCGGGCATCGCGGACGCGAGCGGCTGACATGCGGGGCCAGGCGGGCAGCACGGACGCGGGCGGCTGACAGGCGGGGCCCAAACGGCAGGGAGGCGGGGTGTGGGGGGAAGCGGCCCTGGGCCATCGGATTCCAGGCGGACGACCAGGATCGGGCCCGGGTTAATTGAAACAGGGCCGCCCGATCTGGGATGGACGGCGGGGATCGGGTGGCCGGCCTTGTCCTCTCCTACGGCTAGCAGAGGCGGCGGCGCTCGTCCCCGCGGCGGAGAACTCGCTGGAGACGAGGGGCGCGGGGGCCCTGCGGGTCTTTGGGGCGACCTGGACGGCCGAGGAGGTTGGGGAGGGCGCGGGGAGTCTTCTGGTGGGGGCTAGGTCGGGGCAGGGGCACCGGAGGGGGGCGGTCCACGGCGAAGCGGCTCGGCGGCGGCGCTAAGGGACTCCGGCGAGCAATCAAGCGCAGCAGAGAGCCATAGAGGGGAAGGGAGAGGGCAGAGGAGGTTCCTTACCTCAAGGCGAACCCCAGGGACTCCTCGGTGGCGGCGAAGGCGCGGCGACGGCTCTGGTCGGCGGTGGCGGACCACTGCGGCTGCACGGAGGACGGCGGGTGAGCGCGGGCAGAGGGAAATAGAGAGGGGGAGGGGAAATTGGAGTGCGTCCCAGGTTGCGGACGTCGGGGCGGAGCTCACCGTGGCAGAGAGCACGGCGGAGCTCCAACGGCGACAGGGAAACGAGCTCGGGCGGCGGCGGTTTAATGGCTGCGGCGCTCTGGCGTGTGCGCAGCGTGGGGAAGGTGAGAGAGGGGTCTGCAGGTGCGCAAATGAGGGAGGGGGAGAGGGCGAGCGGGGTTCTGGGCTCAAGTGGCCGGGGGCGGGGCGGTTGCGAGCTCCACGCGCGACGTGGGCGTGGAGACCGCGGCAACGCGCAGCTCGGGCGGCGGTTACGCGGGGATGACGGAGCTGACAGCCCGGGCCCGCGAGCAGAGAGAGAGGGGAAAGCGGGCGCGGGCGCGGAGAAGGCGGCCGCACTGACGGGCGGGCCCGCCGGGGCAGAGAGAGAGGAGGGGGAAGAGGCGCGCGCGCGGGATTGGGCCGGCTGGGCCGAAAGGCCGAGGGGGCGGGGGAAGCAGGCTTCTTTTCCTTTTTCTTTTATTCTAGCATTTGTTTTCCCTTTTCTTTTTATTTACTCTATTTGATTCAAATTCAAATGAGCCACAAATTCAAACTAGCCTTTCTAAGAATTATGCACCAAACAAAAGTAGGATTTAGGGTTTGACATGATGCAACATTTCATACTCCCTTGGAGTTTAACCTACTAAATTACAAATAAAATAACCACTCTTCTCCTATAGAAATGAGAAAGAGAAGATTGGGGAAGGATGTGAAAAGGGGAGTAACACCTGAATTTGTGAATATGAGCAAAGAAATTTTATACCCCCAAATTCAGGGTGTTACAAACCTATCCCCCTTAAAAAGAATCTCGCCCCGAGATTCAAGGTTGGTCAGCAAAGAGTTCAGGGTATTTGGCCTTCAGATCATCTTCTCGTTCCCAGGTTGCTTCTTCCTCCGAGTGGTGACCCCATCTGACTTTGCACATTCTGATGGTGTTTCTCCGGGTGACTCTGTCTGCAAACTCCAGAATCTGCGTTGGCTTCTCTATGTATGTCAGATCCTCCTGGACTTCCAAACCCTTGTCACACCCGGTTTTGGAAGGCAAACCGAATGCGAACCATGTACGTGCCAGGATCAGAACTCACGTACACAGCGATTACATAAATGAACATCATCGCACAATGCTCGAATAATAACATAAAAGAGTATTAACTTATTACATCACAGAGTCATAGACATCCTCATAGTCATTGTCTTAACAGGTAAATCAAAGTACTAGCGGAACGCAGTAAAGATAAGGCCTTCACAGGCAGCTGACTGGGGGTTGCCGCCAACCCACACCTAGAATTCGTCGTAATCTTGGAACTCCTGGAAGTCTCCTTCCACGGCTTCGCCTTCTCCTGAGCAGTGGTTACAATGCGGGCAACCTGGTGTTTTGTGGTAAAGCAAGGATGAGTACACATCAACGTACTCAGCAAATGTCCCGTTTGGCTGAAGTGGACTAGCTTTATGTGGGGTTAGGCTCCAGCAGTTGCTTTTAGTTGGTCAAGTATTTATCATTAGTAGAAGCCAGATTTTAGCATTTAACAACCCGTAAACCATTTCCTCATCAAGGAACAACATCATCATAGTCGAACCAAAACCATAACATAATCCTTGAATCTCGAACCATCTGTATCTCTAATCAAAGAGGATCCCAAGGCTGCTCTTAACCGTGAGCACGGCTGATATATCGGTTTCACTACCCTCTGCAGAGGTCGCACACTTTACCCATGAGCCGTGATTCCCTTTCTACCCGGGGAGAGCTAATCCCCATTGACCACTACCTAGGTGGTCCGGCAGGGCATCACTACGTAGCTTTTACAAAGATTCCCTAGAGATTATAGCTGCCCGTTAGGTTTCTCCAGTTTGATAAACACAGTACCCCTCCCCGCAGGAGAGTGACTAACAAAGAGCAAAACGAAAGAACCTCGGCACTCAGCCTCGGCAGAGCAAGCACTGTGCCTGGACCCCATTGACGGCACGACGGCTAAGCAACTACACCTCTAGTTCATCTAATTAATCAGCTAAGGGCATCCCATTTCACCCTCATGGTTGCACTGTTATCCCGGGTGGTCTCTCAACGAACAAGTCCTTCGGAGAGGTACTCAGGAAACAGCCTGAGCCCCCTAGAGTATCACAAGATCATCAACATCATCAGGATAACAGTATCATAAATAGTCACATCATGTTCATTGATTAAGTTAAGGCAATAGCAGAGTGCTAACCATAACAGCCCATAAGGTTATCAAGGATAAAGTTATGTGTAAAGCTAGTCAATCCTTAGGTTTCAAGTAAGTAATGCGGGGTAGTAAGTTATAAATGAATAGGACATAATGGGACAGAGGACACTTGCCTTCACCAAACTGCTGATCAGGGACTTCCTCTGCAACCTCCTCGGGAAACACAGACTGCTCGTTGTCTACGTAAAGTAATCATTCACACTATGCACTTGGGAAGATAACAAACAAAAAGCAACATACCAAACATATGCAGCAGAGAGATCACAAGTTCATAGTAGAAAAGGGATAGGCACTCTGGTGTTCCCTAGGTCTGGGGTAGAGGACTATACAAAGTGATTCATTATCCACTAATCAGGTTTAAGTCAGTGGTGGGATTAAATCATTACCTGGTTTTAAGTTCCTAAACTTAGGTGTTTAAGTCCATAAACTTAAGTACTCCAACTTTTATTAAAGTCTACCAACTTCTAATTATCTCAAATAGGGTTCCAATAACCTTAATCCTATCCTAATGATTAACTATTAATTGGTACATGGAAACAGCAGGGAAGCATTGTTTAAATAGATAGACAGAAATACCATGAGCATTTTGCAATTTGAAGCACCTAATTTGGAGTTCATATGACAAAGTTATGAATTTTACAAGTTTAGGGGTTAAAAATATACCCTAAATACCTATTTTGAATTAAATAAAAGGTCCGAGGACCTAACTGAGAGAAACCAGGGACGGCGGGTTTAAATTCCAGAAAACCGGGGGTCTCTTTAAGAAAACGCGCGGGCGAAGGGGTATCGGGCTCCTACGGCCGTCGGATCTCAGGCGGACGGCCAGGATTAGATCCGCGGGCGGGCGCGCGAGCGCGCGGCGGCCTGGGCGGCTGACAGGCGGGGCCGGGCGGGCAGCGCGAGCGCGGGCAGGCTGACAGGCGGGGCCAGCGGGCAGCGCGGGCGCGGGCAGACTGACAGGCGGGGCCAGCGGGCAGCGCGGGGTGTGGGGGAAGCGGGCCTGGGCCGTTGGATCTCCGGCGGACGGCCAGGATTAGGCTCGGCCTAATTAAAACGAGGCCGCCCGATCTGGGACGGACGGCGGGGATCGGGTGGCCGGCCTTGGCCTCTCCTACGGCTAGCTGGGGCGGCGGCGCTCGTCCCCGCGGCGGAGGACTCGCCGGAGACGAGGGGCGCGGGCGCTCGGCGGGTCTCTGGGGCGACCTGAGCGGCCGAGGAGGTTGGGGAAGGCGCGTGGAGTCTTCTGGTGGGGACTGAGTCGGGGCAGGGGCACCGGAGGGGGGCGGTCTACGGCAAAGCGGCTCGGTGGCGGCGTTGAACAACTCCGGCGAGGAATCAAACGTGGCAGAAGGCAATACACAGGTTTGGAGGGGGCGGGAGAGGTTCCTTACCTCAAAGCGGGTTCCGGGGACTCCTCGGTGGCGGCGATGGCACAACGGCGGCCCGGGGCGACGGTGGCGGACCTCCGCGGCTGCACGGAGGACGGTAGGTGAGCGCGGGAAGAGAGAAATAGGGAGGGGGAGGGGAAATTGGGGCGCGTCCCGGGTTGCGGACGTCGGGGCGGAGCTCACCGTGGCAAAGGGCACGGCGGAGCTCCAACGGCGACGGGGAAACGAGCTCGGGACGGCGGGGGTTTATGGCGGCGGCGCTCTGGCGTGTGCGCAGCGAGGGGGAGGTGAGAGAGAGGGGTCTGCTGGTGCGCAAATGAGGGAGGGGGAGAGGGCGAGTGGGGTTCTGGCTCAAGTGGCCGGGGGGCAGGGCGGTTGCGAGCTCCACGCGCGACGTGGGCGCGGAGTCCGCGGCAGCGCGCAGCTCGGGCGACGGTTACGCGGAGAAGACGGGGCTGACAGCCCGGGCCCGCGAGCAGAGAGAGAGGGGAAAGCGGGGGCGGGCGGGCCCGCCAGGGCAGAGAGAGCGAGGGGGGGGGGGGGGGAAAGAGCGCGCGCGCGGGGGATGGGCCTAGCTGGGCCGAAAGGCTGAGGGGGGGGGCGGGGGAGTGGGCTTCTTTCCTTTTTTCTTTTATTCTGGAATTGTTTTCCCTTTTTCTTTTATTTATTCTATTTGATTCAAATCCAAATAAGCCACAAACTCAAATTAGACTTTCCAAGAATTATGCACCAAACAAAAGTGAAATCTAGGGTTCAACATGATGCAACAATTCATACTCCCTTGGAGTTTGAGTTAATAGACTATAATTACAATTGAAATAAGCACTTTTCTCCTATAGAAATGAGAAAGAAAAGATTGGGGAAGGATGAGAAAAGGGAAGTAACACCTGAATTTGTGAATATGAGCAAAGAAATTTTATACCCCCAAATTCAGGGTGTTACAACCCTCCACTGGCAACTGTTCTTCTGGTACTCGCAGACACTTCTTCAATTGCGACACGTGGAACACGTTGTGCACTGCTGACAAGCTCTCTGGTAGGTTGAGCTGGTAGGCCACTTCTCCACGCTTTGCTTGGATCTGATATGGTCCGACGTACCGGGGTGCTAACTTGCCTTTAACTCCGAACCTTCTGACTCCCCTGATAGGTGACACCTTCAGATAGACGTAATCCCCCACTTCAAAACTCAGTTCTCTTCTCCTTCGGTCCGCATAGCTTCGCTGTCTTGACTGTGCTATCTTCAGGTTCTCCCGAACCATTTTGATATTCTCTTCGGCTTCAAGTAAGATGTCAGGGCCAAACACCTGTCTCTCTCCAGGCTGGTCCCAATGCAGCGGAGTCCTACAACTCCGCCCATAGAGCGCCTGAAACGGTGACATCTTCAAGCTGGCCTGGTAGCTATTATTGTAGGAGAATTCTACATAAGGTAACCTTTTGTCCCATCCTGACTTGTCTTGCAACGCACAGGCTCTCAGCATATCTTCTAGGATCTGATTAGTTCTTTCAGTCTGACCGTCTGTCTGCGGGTGATAAGCCGAGCTGAAGTTCAAATGTGTGCCCAAAGCTTCTTGTAGCTGCTGCCAAAAATGAGAGGTGAACTACGTTCCTCGATCTGACACTATCTTCTTCGGCACACCATGAAGGCAGACTATCCGTGACATGTATAGCTCAGCTAACGTTGCTCCGGTGTATGTTGTCTTCACGGGTATGAAATGGGCCACCTTTGTTAAGCGGTCCACAACCACCCAGATGGAATCATAGCCGGCCCGGGTACGAGGTAGGCCAACTATAAAATCCATCCCGATCTCATCCCACTTCCACTGAGGAATCCACAATGGCTGCAACAATCCGGCAGGCCTCTGATGCTCTGCTTTGGTTCTCTGACAGCTATCACAGATGGCGACATATTCTGCGATCTCTCTTTTCATGCCATACCACCAAAACCTCCTTTTTAAATCCTGATACATCTTTTCACTTCCAGGGTGTATGGAGTAGGCTGTCTCATGAGCTTCCTTTAGGATCAGCTCCCGAATAGGTTTGAGGTCGGGGACACACAATCGGTCCTTGAACCATATTACTCCCTCTTCGTCCTCTCGAAAGTCTTTGCCTCTTCCTTCTAAGATCAGCTGCCGGATCTTGTTGATGTTTTCATCATCCCTCTGCCCTTCTTTGATCTCCCGCTCTAGGGTGGGCTCTAATTCCACTGTTACTCCTTGCGTACTGTTCAGGAAACCGAGGCTCAGTCTGTCGAACTCCTTGGCTAACTCATACGGCATCGGGTACGTGGCCAACATATTGACTTGACTCTTCCTGCTCAGAGCATCTGCAACAACATTGGCTTTGCCTGGATGGTAATGTATCTCCAACTCATAGTCTTTGATCAATTCCAGCCATCTTCGCTGCCTCATGTTTAACTCTGACTGGGTGAATATGTACTTCAGACTTTTATGATCTGTGTAGATGTCACACTTCTGCCCATACAGGTAATGTCTCCAGGTCTTTAAAGCATGAACCACTGCTGCCAACTCCAGGTCATGTGTGGGATAGTTTTTCTCATGGATCTTCAGCTGTCGAGATGAGTATGCTACAACTCTTCCTTCTTGCATTAGCACACATCCCAATCCGGTGTAAGAAGCATCGCAATACACTGAGAATGGCTTGTGAACATCAGGCAGGACTAACACAGGAGCTGTAGTCAATCTATTTTTCAGTTCCTCGAATGCTTCCTGACACTTTTGGGTCCACTTAAACTCAACTTTCTTCGCTAGTAACGCTGTCATTGGTCTAGCAATCTTTGAGAAGCCTTCGATGAAACGCCTGTAGTATCCGGCCATTCCGATGAAGCTCTTGATCCCACGAACATCCTTCGGTGCTTTCCAGTTCAGGATATCTGCTACTTTCTTTGGATCCACTGCCAACCCATCTTGGTTTATGATGTGACCCAGAAATAAGACTTCATGAATCCAGAACTCGCATTTGCCAGCTTGGCATACAACTGATGCTCTCGAAGTCTTTGCAATACCATTTTCAAATGCTCTACATGATCTTCCTCACTTTGAGAGTATATGAGAATATCATCGATGAACACTACCACAAACTTGTCTAGATAGTCCATGAACACGCTGTTCATCAGATACATAAAGAAGGCTGGCGCATTTGTCAAACCAAAGGACATAACTGTGAATTCATATAACCCGTACTTGGTGATGAATGCTGTCTTCGGTATGTCCGAGGGTCGGATTCTGAGTTGATGGTAGCCTGACCTCAGATCTATCTTCGAGAATACGCTGGCACCTCTGAGCTGGTCAAACAGATCTTCTATTCTTGGCAGAGGGTACTTGTTCTTGACAATGACTTCATTCAAGGCTCTGTAGTCTATGCACATCCTTTTGGTACCATCTTTCTTCTCTACAAACAACACTGGAGCGGCCCAGGGCGAGGTACTTGGCCTGATGTAACCCTTCTCTAACATCTCGTCTATCTGCTTCTTGAGTTCCACCAATTCTGGTCCAGACACTCGATAGGCTCTTTTGGAAATGGGGGCGGTACCAGGGATAAGCTCTATGGCAAATTCGACTTTTCTCTCGGGTGGCATGCCCGTTAGCTCCTCGAGAAACACGTCCGGAAAGTCCGACACAACCTTGATAGCCTCGAGCGGGTTGGGCTCCTTACTATCAACTGAAATCTGGTGACAGACTCCCTCCGCTGATTTAGGCATCCTTAGCTCAGCCACTACCTCCTCTCCGGACGGGGACTTCAATGTTACGGTCCTCTTGTCACAGCTAACATTCGCTTCATACTTCATTAACCAATTCATCCCTAGGATGACATCTATCCCAGGGGTGTCTATTACTATTAGGTCACTGGGGAATCCTATCCCCCTTATTTCCACCCTTATATTTGAGCATATTTTATCTGTTTGCACCTTGCCACCAACCGAATTAATCCTCATGGGCGGCATCATTGCCTCTACTGAGATGTTATGCAATTCTACCCATGTTGCAGTGACAAATGAATGAGTTGCACCAGTATCAAATAGCACTTTTGCGGGATGAGATTCGACTGAGAACATATCTACTGCGACATCTGGTGCATCCTGGATTGCTTCGGCCTCCAAGTGGTTCACCTTTCCACGGTTGTACGCTTGGCTACGATTGCCTGCTGCCGGCTGCAGTACACCTTGCCTTGTTGGAGCATTGGGGTTGGTCTGCTGCTGTGCCATCTTCTTTGGACACTGCATCGCCCAGTGGCCTTGATCTCCACAGTGGAAACATCCTCTGCCTCCTCCTTGTGCTGCGGTTGCTTGGTTGCTCTGATTTGTTGCGGGGGCAGGAAGGCGAGGTGCCTGGTTGTTCTGCTTCTGATACTGATTACCTCCCTGCTGGCTGTTCTGACGATACTGCTGCTGCTGCTGTGGGTACTGCCTCTGAAACTGCTGCTGATGCGGACGCTGATTCTGATTCTGATATCCCTGTGGGTGACCGGGCCTGCCTTGCTGAGATGAACTGCCTGAGAAGCGGGGACGGCTGATGCTTCCGGACTGGGGTCCACTCATCTTGCGCTTCCGATCTTCCATATCCTTACGCTTCTTCTCAGTCATAACTGCCCTATCGATCAGGTGCTGGAAGGTGGGGAAGGTGTGATTCATCAGCTGGTAATGCAGGGGATCCACCAAACCCCTCATGAACCTGTACTGCCTTTTAGCATCAGTGTTGACATCCTCAGGTGCATAACGAGACAGCTGCAGAAACTTGTCTCTGTATTCACTAACAGACAGGGGACCCTGCTTCAGAGCCAGAAACTCCTCCTTCTTCACGATCATCAGTCCCTCTGGCACATGGTACCTGCAGAAACTCTCGCTGAATTCTTCCCAGGTGATGGCTTCGGGGTCAGCATGTGTGGCGAGGTAGGACTCCCACCAGGACTGGGCTGCTCCCCTTAGCTGACGGGGACCATACAGAACCTTCTCCCTGTCGTCACATTGGGCGGTGCGTAGTTCCCTTTCCACTGCGCGCAGCCAGTCTTCTGCATCCATGGGGTCAGCAGAATGGGCGAAGGTAGGAGGGTGCCCTCTCATGAACTCGCCACGCTTATCCCGTGGCATCTGGGGCATCTGCACTTGCAATTGGGGTTGGGGTTGCTGTTGAGCCTGCTGCATGGCTGCCAGAGTCTGCCCAATGGCCTGCACTGCCTGAGTCTGCATCAAGAACATCTGCTCCACTGTCATTGGGGGTGGTGGGGGAGGCTGCCTCTGATGTTCCTCCTGCTGGTCGTGCTGCTCCTGCTGAGCACGCCTGTTGCATCGGCGCCTGTTGTCAGACATCTGTGGAAGACATTCATACATCAGCATTGATCTTACAACCCTTCAGCATAAGAAAAGAGAATACAAAATTCTTCATGACACTGAGTGAACAAAGAGCTTCACTGATCCTCATTATGATTCAACACAGCTTCTCAGATAGAAAGGAAAGTAGAAGTAAATGGTTTCCCAACTAAATAACTGACTTCATTATCATTACTAGCTAAGCCAAACTGCAGGGGAAACCCACATGTTGGCTACAGTCATTACAAAGATTCAAATCCAGCACAAGTTCATCATAACAAGCATGAAAGCAACTGATAAGCAAACTAAACTAAATGGAAGCAACTGATAAGCAAACTAAACTGACTACCTAAGACTGAGACATCTGACTTAAGAATTATTACAAACTCCGACGCTAATGATCTAAGGATCCAGATCTATCCTGGTCTTACAGGTAGGGGAACCATAAGTGTGGTGACCACGTGGCGGCGAGCGGTATGGGTGCTGAGTCCCAACAGGAGCGGGGGAACCACCCTCCTGGTGATGGCGCTCTGCCAGCTCAGCACGCAACTCCGCAATCTCCGTTCGAGCCCTGCTTAGCTCGTCCAGAGAGTGATCCAGCTCAGTGTTAAGCACTGCGACTAGGTTGACTGTGCTGCTCAACCTAGGGTTAGCCTCACCAACAGGTGAGACAACCACACTCTCCGTGCTGCCAGTAGGGCGGCGGGGGTAGTACCGAAGGTTAAGACCGTCGGCCACCCCACCGAACAAGGAACAGTACTGGGAGAGTGCACGCCGTGCTGCATCCTGCATAGCCGCCTCTGCAGTGTCCCTCTCGGAGATGGAATAGTGCTCCGAAACGACCTCCGCACCCCGGAGGTCATCCTCCGGACGGCGAACTAGGCAGGTAGCCTCCCAGCGGTCCGGGTACCTCCCGCGACTGTGCTGGTAGACTACACAATGATACTCGATCGACCAGGTGTGTCGGTCGAAAGCCTGGCGCAGCAAGGTGTCGAGTGCGTCGTGGAAGTGACAACCGCGGGCGGCGTCACGGGTGATGGGTCGGGCGACCCATCCTTCCGCCTCCTGCGGCTCAGAGGACTCCGTGTTGTGGTCTGAGTCGTCGTCGTCGGGGTCTCCTCCAGGACCTCCTCCAGTAGCTCCTCCAACAGCCGGGGTGTCCCGCGGTGGTGCAGGGGGCGCCTCCAGCTGGGCAACAGAGGAATGGGGCCTCACGGACTCCACCTCCTGCTGGGGTGGGGAGGAAGAGCCCTGCTGCTCTCTGTGCTGGCGCCGGCGTTCCTGCTCCTCACGCAGGCGGTGGTGCAGTCTCTCTAGGTGATTCGACTGACCGGACACGGTGCGGCGCAGAGGACGCTCCGCAAGTCGAGACGGCAGGAAAGGAATCACCGACTTACGTGCAGTGTGTCTAAGACGAGCCATCTACAAAAGACACCGTAAGCACAAGAGTAAGAACATAACTAATATGACAAGTGCATAATCCATAGACAGAACAAGATAAAAATTTTAACAAGGTATAATATAGTACATATATATATGTAGTAAAACATAGGGTTGGTCGAGGTGACCGACTTTTGAAGTAACATCAGAGGTCAAGGTGAGAGGGAAGGTCAATAGTCCTTAGTACGACCAGTGCTACTCTAGGTCAGCGGTCCTACAGTCAGCACGGCTTTGATACCACTTATGTCACACCCGGTTTTGGAAGGCAAACCGAATGCGAACTATGTACGTGCCAGGATCAGAACTCACGTACACAGCGATTACATAAATGAACATCATCGCACAATGCTCGAATAATAACATAAAAGAGTATTAACTTATTACATCACAGAGTCATAGACATCCACATAGTCACCGTCTTAACAGGTAAATCAAAGTACTAGCGAAACGCAGTAAAGATAAGGCCTTCACAGGCAGCTGACTGGGGGTTGCCGCCAACCCACACCTAGAATTCGTCGTAATCTTGGAACTCCTGGAAGTCTCCTTCCACGACTTCACCTTCTCCTGAGCAGTGGTTACAATGTGGACAACCTGGTGTTTTGTGGTAAAGCAAGGGTGAGTACACATCAACGTACTCAGCAAATGTCCCGTTTGGCTGAAGTGGACTAGCTTTATGTGGGGTTAGGCTCAAGCAGTTGCTTTTAGTTGGTCAGGTATTTATCATTAGTAGAAGCCAGATTTTAGCATTTACCAACCCGTAAACCATTTCCTCATCGAGGAACAACATCATCATAGTCGAACCAAAACCATAACATAATCCTTGTATCTCGAACCATCTGTATCTCTAATCAAAGAGGATCCCAAGGCTGCTCTTAACCGTGAGCACGGCTGATATATCAGTTTCACTACCCTCTGCAGAGGTCGCACACTTTACCCATGAGCTGTGATTCCCTTTCTACCCGGGGAGAGCTAATCCCCATTGACCACTACCTAGGTGGTCCGGCAGGGCATCACTACGTAGCTTTTACAAAGATTCCCTAGAGATCATAGCTGCCCGTTAGGTTTCTCTAGTTTGATAAACACAGTACTCCTCCCCGCAGGAGAGTGACTAACAAAAAGCAAAACGAAAGAACCTCAGCACTCAGCCTCGCCAGAGCAAGCACTGTGCCTGGACCCCATTGACGGCACGACGGCTAAGCAACTACACCTCTAGTTCCTCTAATTAATTAGCTAAGGGCATCCCATTTCACCCTCATGGTTGCACTGTTATCCCGGGTGGTCTCTCAATGAACAGGTCCTTACGGAGAGGTACTCAGGAAACAGCCTGAGCCCCCTAGAGTATCACCAGATCATCAACATCATCAGGATAATAGTATCATAAATAGTCACATCATGTTCATTGATTAAGTTAAGGCAATAGCAGAGTGCTAACCATAACAGCCCATAAGGTCATCAAGGATAAAGTAAAGTGTAAAGCTAGTCAATCCTTAGGTTTCAAGTAAGTAATGCGGGATAGTAAGTTATAAGTGAATAGGACATAATGGGTCAGAGGACACTTGCCTTCACCAAACTGCTGATCAGGGACTTCCTCTACAACTTCCTCGGGAAACACAGACTGCTCGCTGTCTACGTAAAGTAATCATTCACACTATGCACTTGGGAAAATAACAAACAAAAGCAATATACCAAACATATGCAGCAGAGAGATCACAAGTTCATAATAGAAAAGGATTGGCCCTCTGGTGTTCCCTAGGTCTAAGGTAGAGGACTATACAAAGTGATTCATTATCCCCTAATCAGGTCTAAGTCAGTGGTGGGGTTAAACCATTACATGATTTTAAGTCCCTGAACTTGGGTGTTTAAGTCCATAAACTTAGGTGCTCCAACTTTTATTAAAGTCTACCATCTTCTAATTATCTCAAATAGGGTTCCAATAACCTTAATCCTATCCTAATGATCAACTTTTAATTGGTACATGGAAACAGCAGGGAAACATTGTTTAAATAGATAGACAAAAATACTATGAGCATTTTGCAATTTGAAGCACCTAATTTGGAGTTCATATGACAAAGTTATGAATTTTACAAGATTGGGGATTAAAAATATGCCTTAAATACTTATTTTGGATTAAATAAAAGGTCTGAGGACCTAACTGTGAGAATCCAGGGACGACGGGTTAAATAGCGGAAAGGCGGGGGTCTCTTTAAGAAAACGCGCGGGCGAAGGGGTATCAGGCTCTAATAGCCGTCAGATCTCGGATCAACGCTCAGGATTAGATCCGCGGGCGGGCGCGCGAGCGCGCGGCGGCCTGAGCGGCTGACAGGCGGGGCCAGGCGGGCAGCACGGACGCGGGCGGCTGACAGGCGGGGCCCAAACGGCAGGGAGGCGGGGTGTGGGCGGAAGCGGCCCTGGGCCGTCGGATTCCAGGCGGACGGCCAGGATCGGGCCCGGGTTAATTGAAACAGGGCCGCCCGATCTGGGATGGACGGCGGGGATCGGGTGGCCGGCCTTGTCCTCTCCTACGGCTAGCAGAGGCGGCGGCGCTCGTCCCCACGGCGGAGAACTCGCCGGAGACGAGGGGCGCGGGGGCCCTGCGGGTCTTTGGGGCGACCTGGACGGCCGGGGAGGTTGGGGAGGGCGCGGGGAGTCTTCTGGTGGGGGCTAGGTCGGGGCAGGGGCACCGGAGGGGGGCGGTCCACGGCGAAGCGGCTCGGCGGCGGCGCTAAGGGACTCCGGCGAGCAATCAAGCGCAGCAGAGAGCCATAGAGGGGAAGGGAGAGGGCAGAGGAGGTTCCTTACCTCAAGGCGAACCCTAGGGACTCCTCGGTGGCGGTGAAGGCGCGGCGACGGCTCTGGTCGGCGGTGGCGGACCACTGCGGCTGCACGGAGGACGGCGGGTGAGCGCGGGCAGAGGGAAATAGAGAGGGGGAGGGGAAATTGGAGTGTGTCCCGGGTTGCGGACGCCGGGGCGGAGCTCACCGTGGCAGAGAGCACGGCGGAGCTCCAACGGCGACGGGGAAACGAGCTCGGGCGGCGGCGGTTTAATGGCTGCGGCGCTCTGGCGTGTGCGCAGCGTGGGGAAGGTGAGAGAGGGGTCTGCAGGTGCGCAAATGAGGGAGGGGGAGAGGGCGAGCGAGGTTCTGGGCTCAAGTGGCCGGGGGCGGGGCGGTTGCGAGCTCCACGCGCGACGTGGGCGCGGAGACCGAGGCAACGCGCAGCTCGGGCGGCGGTTACGCGGGGATGACGGAGCTGACAGCCCGGGCCCGCGAGCAGAGAGAGAGGGGAAAGCGGGCGCGGGCGCGGAGAAGGTGGCCGCACTGACGGGCGGGCCCGCCGGGGCAGAGAGAGAGGAGGGGGAAGAGGCGCGCGCGCGGGATTGGGCCGGCTGGGCCGAAAGGCCGAGGGGGCGGGGGAAGCGGGCTTCTTTTCCTTTTTCTTTTATTCTGGCATTTGTTTTCCCTTTTTTTTTATTTACTCTATTTGATTCAAATTCAAATGAGCCACAAATTCAAACTAGCCTTTCTAAGAATTATGCACCAAACAAAAGTAGGATTTAGGGTTTGACATGATGCAACATTTCATACTCCCTTGGAGTTTAACCTACTAAATTACAAATAAAATAACCACTCTTCTCCTATAGAAATGAGAAAGAGAAGATTGGGGAAGGATGTGAAAAGGGGAGTAACACCTGAATTTGTGAATATGAGCAAAGAAATTTTATACCCCCAAATTCAGGGTGTTACAGGATACCTCACTCGTCACCTTCGCACGAGGCAACTCACACTTGGTTAAGCGGTTCAGTTAGCCGACGGGCGAGTCCTAGTGCCTGAAATGAGGAAAAAACACGGCTTCATGCCAAAAATACATACATGTTTAGGCCCCGACAGCCACAATGAACAGACACCGACACTCAAGGTGACATTAGAGATGGAACTCCGGTTCCACCCCCGCAGGTACGAACATACCCCCCACATTGGAGGGCCTGCGGGGCGACGAAACCCCAGGTGGCTCACCGCCGCCCGCTCCGGCAGCAGCGACAACGACCTCCGCTCCAGGTGGCCAAATAGCAGCAGCGATGGCCTCAGGGTGGACGCTACTGCAACGAGGCCCTCGCCCACGTCCCCACTCGAGGGGCGAGGACAAGCTAACGAAGCCAAAGAGTCGGAGGCCTGGAGCTCGGATGGTGGCGGTGATCCCGTCAGCGACGAGGACTTCTTCAGCTGCCACCACCTCCGCGCCGACGACGGAAGCCGTCTGGCCACCGGCAGATCCCCACTCGGATCCTCCCGGACGGGCGAGCACCGACCTCCGTGCAGAGGCGCCGTACCGGAGCAAAGGCAGGACAGCCCAAGAACACGAACACCGCCCTAGCAGCGTGCGACGTCTTGGGCGGTCCTCCGGTGCGTGCGGCACGACAACCGCTCTCGCGGCGGGAAGGGGGCACCGGGAGCCGAGCCAGAGCCAGCGAGCCCAACGCGCTGAAGCTGACGACGCTCGCCGCCGACCAGCCCCGCGTTGTCGAAGTCCGACCCTCCCGCTAGGCCGGTGAGCGCCCTCTCCCTTGAATGCTGAGGGAGAAGGTGGCCCATGAACCCACGCGGGAGGTAGAGCTCCGGCTCAGTCCGGCCTCCGCCCCAGCCAGGATGATGAAGATCCTTGAAGCAGAGGGCGGGGCAGAGGTCGCAGCCCGGCTTGCTTCTCCCCACCATCGAACTGGTGGTCACCGTCTTGGGTGACCACCGGCGAGGGGATGCAGCCGGGCTGCCTGATGAAAATCCTTGAAGCCGAACGATGGCTGAAAGGTACCAACTTCCGCGAAGTTGCGTTCCTCTAACGACAACAAGACGAAAGCGACGCGAGCGCTCCCCATCCGGGAGCTCAGAAGGTGGAAGGGCGCGATGCATAAGGAGAGTGCGAAGACATGGTTGCCATCCAAGGGGGTCACCCTCCTTTCAAAGGCGACTCTCCCCACTTGCGTCCTCAGCCGTCGCGGACTGAGTCTTCTCCAACACGCTCCAAGGTCCTCCCACTACGACACGGGGACTGGGTCCCACGCGTCATGCAAGCTGGCCCAGGACAGAAGGAGCCAAAATCGCCGCGTGCGGTGCGCGCAACTGCCCAGCGGTTACAAGCATTCCTCCACTATCGCCCGGACCAGCGGGTGAAAGGGCGGACCGCCATGCAGGCAACATGCAACCGCACCAAGGGGGCGCACCCTTTCTACTTCGACGCGTCCAGCATGGAGGCCCAGGCCCACACGTCATGTAACCGGCGCGCCGGTTACTACGTGCGAGAAACTGCACCGCCACTCGCGCCAGTACCGCGCCTTCTTGACTGTGGAACCGGTGCCGCGACTCGAGGCGACCCTACGCATGACCCAACAGTGCCAACCGAGCACATCGGTCACGGGTCAATACGACCGCGGGAGAAGGCGCGACGGTCGATACGGCCAGAAATGGGCCGGCAGTAATGGCGGTGGCAGGCGGGCGGAAGCAGCAGTCAAGTCGTCAGCAAGCTCACGCCCCCTCCTGGGACAGCGAGAGAACCCTCTCCCACGGCGTGAAGACGACGCGCCCGTGTTCCGTTCCTTGAACGGCTCACGCATGCACAACGGCTGCCCCACGAACCACTCGTCCCGTCGCATTAACTCCGCGGCAGGACAGGCGGCACCTTTGGCAGGCGAAGCAGGCGACGCTTCACCTCCGCCACAATGACCGCGTCAAAAAAGGTGCGCCACGTCGTTCGATTTCATATCCTTTTCCACTCCCTCTTTCTCTCTCTTGCCACAGGGATCGGGAAAGGGGATACTCCGAAAGGGATCCTTCTCCGCGAAGGAAGCGGGCCCCGAGCCCCCCTACTGATCAGAGGTTCGAAGGCTGGCCCCTCGGAAGGGTTCAACAGCCGCCTCAGAGCACTCGGGCTTCGCGCCCACTACTGGTCAGAGGTTCGAAGGCTGGCCCCTCAGAAAGGTTCGACGGCCGCCTCAGGCCACTCTGGCTCCGCGGCCACTACTGATCAGGGGTTCGTAGGCTGGCCCCCGAAGGGTTCTGACAGCCGCCTCAGAGCACGCAGAGCGAGGGATGACTCTGGGTACGTTCGATACATAACCAAGGCTCGGGCTACGCTCCCGAGGTACCCTAGGACATTTCCGAGACCGACGGGAACGATTTTGTAACGGAATCCCACCAGAGGGAGGCATCGAGCCCTCAGACCCCGTCAAAAGGGGACCGGGTCCGGCAAATCACTCGCAGGTACTTTTGGAGCGCGCCTCCGGGCCACTAGCCGACCCCTAACGAATGGGGCACGGGCGTCCACTCGGATTACCCATTAGCAACTCACTGGAGACACCATGTTCGACGCCCTCCGAGGGCAACATGGCGCTTTCCCCCCTCCTCCTTGCGGAAAGGCGACGCAGGGGCGTATGGAAAAAGCCGAGTCTGTCCTTGACCATCCTCTCGCTCTGTGTGGAGGCTCGGGGGCTGCTCTCGCAAACCCGGCTCCGGCCAAATCGTTGACAGCGTCAACATACCAGCCCGAGAACTTAGGGCTCGACTATGCACCCGGGCTACGGCCAATTCGCATGAGGGAACAACCAGACCGGCCGAAGCATCACGAAACGCGCTAAGACCTCGAAGGAGTCAAACCACTCCTCCGAGGCCTCGGGGGCTACACCCGGCGGGTGCGCTCGCACGCACCCACCGGAACGAAACGCAACCGAGAAAGGACGGTCCCCTTGCAAAAAAGTGCGACAAAAGCCTCCAAGCGAGTATCAACACTCCCTTCGAGGCTCGGGGGCTACTGTCGGGGACCATAATTAGGGGTACCCCCAAGACTCCTAATCTCAGCTGGTAACCTCCATCAGCACAAAGCTGCAAAGGCCTGATGGGCGCGATTAAGGTCAAGGCTTAGTCCACTCAAGGGACACGATCTCGCCTCGCCCGAGCTCAGCCTCGGGCAAAGGCAGCCGACCCCGGAGGATTCACGTCTCGCCCGAGGGCCCCCTCAAGCAACGGACACACCTTCGACTCGCCCGAGGCCCAGTCTTCGCAGAGAAGCAACCTTGGCCAGATCGCCACGCCGACCGACCGTATCGCAGGAGCATTTAATGCAAGGATCGCCTGACACCTTATCCTGATGCACGCTCTTCAGTCGATAGAGCCGAAGTGACCGCAGTCACTTCGCCGCTCCACTGACCGACCTGACAAGAAGACAGCGCCGCCTGCGTCGCTCCGACTGCTGTGCCACTCGACAGAGTGAGGCTGACAGCAGCTAAGTCCAGCCTCGGGCGCCATAGGAAGCTCCGCCTCGCCCGACCCTAGGGCTCGGCCCCCGTCTCGGCCTCGGAAGATGGACTTCGCCTCGCCCGACCCTAGGGCTCGGACTCAACCACGACTCAGAAGACGACGGACTCCGCCTCGCCCGACCCCAAGGCTTGGACTCAACCACGACTCAGAAGACGACGGACTCCGCCTCGCCCGACCCCAGGGCTCGGACACAGCCTCGGCTTCGGAAGACGGTCTCCGCCTCGCCCGACCCCAGGGCTCGGGCTCAACCTCGACGCTGGACGACGAACTCCGCCTCGACCGACCCCAGGGCTCGGACACAGCCTCGGCCTCGGAAGACGGTCTCTGCCTCGCCCGACCCGGGGCTCGGACTCGACCTCGACCTCGGAAGACGAACTCGACCTCGACCTCGGAAGACAGACCCGACCTCGACCTCGGAGGAGCCTCCGCCTCGCCCGACCTAGGGCTCGAACCGACCATGTCACAGGGGGGCCATCATTACCCTACCCCTAGCTAGCTCAGGCTACAGGGAACAAGACCGACGTCCCATCTGGCTCGCCTCGGTAAACAAATAATGATGGCGCCCCGCGTGCTCCATGACGACGGCGACTCTCAGCCCCTTACGGAAGCAAGGAGACGTCAGCAAGGATTCGACAGCCCCGACAGCTGTCCTTCCACAGGGCTCCAGCGCTCCTCCGACGGCCACGACATCACATGAACAGGGTGCCAAAACCTCTCCGACTGCCACGACGGCATGTACTTAGGGCTCTAGCTCCTCTCTGCTTGACACGTTAGCACACTGCTACACCCCCCATTGTACACCTGGACCCTCTCCTTACGCCTATAAAAGGAAGGTCCAAGGCTCTCGTACGAGAAGGTTGGCCGCGCGGGAGAACGGGCCCTCTCTCTCTCTCCCACGCGGACGCTTGTAACCCCCTACTGCAAGCGCACCCGACCTGGGCGCAGGGCAACACGAAGGCCGCAGGTTCCCCCTTTGCCTGTTTTCTTCCCCCCTTCGTGCTCCGCCTCGCGCCGACCCATCTGGGCTGGGGCACGCGGCGACAATTCACTCATCGGTCCAGGGATCCCCCGGGGTCGAAACGCCGACAATACTATTGTATATTACACGACCCAAGCTGGCCCATAATACTTTGTATTGAGATTCTTTTTCCTGGCTTGGCCTGTTCTCGTGATCTCCAGCTTCAGGCGTCCTTTCTTCATTCATCTTCAGGTTGTTCATGTCTTCAGTTTTCTCAGCTCACACCACTACGATGTCCACATTCCCCCACCTTGAAAGGTCGTTTGTCCCCAAGCAGGTGCTTCAGGAAACGAGGAGCGTAGAGCCAACAACATCCTCCCAAGTTGCTAGAGCGTCATTCATTTCAAACCAAACCACTTTCACTTGAGCAACCAGTTCACCTCTCGCTCAATCTTTGATAACAAATGACTGCAAATATCCAAGCTAATCTGAATGAGTTTTGCTAACAAATGTTGATTAACATAAAATTAACACAAACCATTTGGGTTCCCTTGGCCAATCAGTCGTGCATCTCGACCTGTTTGATGAAGGGCATCTAACATTGTCTTCACTGGAAGAGACCCCAAAACTCTAACGATTTGGTTAGACAAGTCTACCTCAATGTTTTTTATTCCTGTAGTAAAAGGTAGCCGTCATAAACCAAACACAAATGGTTGAAACAGAAAGTACTATGCTTTAGAGTTTCATTAAAGTCGATAGAAAAATAAATAGTATAACCCCATACCTTCAAGAGTTTGCAGCTTGTTTTTCAGAGCTGTTACACATCCCTCACATTTCATGTCCACCATGAATTCCGTCTTCAGATCATATCAAGCACAAGATTATTAACTAACTCGTTTCATTGAGACATAAACAATATCTAAAGAAAATGCACAAAGAATCATGAAGTGAACCAGCGTGTGATGTTTCTATCAACATAGTGTGCAACAAAACAAGCCACATAGTATGTTGAGCCAGAAAGACTACATATTGCCTAGTTCATATATTTTTTAAAAAATATACAAAATGAATATATTGAAAGGCAGACCCAATGCAACGGTGAGAGTTGTCTCACTGAGTCACCAGATCAAGGGTTCAAAGAAGCCTCTCCAAACTTGCAGGGAGAAGGCATGTCTGCGTTGGAACACTCTGATGGGCACTTGAACTGGTGAGGAATCAACATGTAGATAAGGAATTAACACCTGGTTGCGACCTACCGCTTTTTTCAACCGCGACACATGTATGATTGGATGGACAGAACTTGTTGCTGGCAATTGCAAATGACCCTACTTTATCCATGATTTGGTAAGGTCCAAAGAACTTGAATACCAACTTTTGATTAGCCTTGGTAGCTACCGACGACTGAATATAAGTTTGTAGTTTAAAATACACCCAGTCCCCCACATCAAAATGTCTCTCAAAGCGATGTTTATTGACTTGTTTCTTCATTCTATCTTGTGTATGAGTCAAATGTAGCTTAATTACTTGGGTCATCAACTCCCTTTCTTTTAGCCATTCTTCCAGTTCCAAGTGAGTAACTGCTGCTTCTGAATTGATGCCAAAATGGCGAGGAGCATAACCATATAAATCCTCGAATGGAGAACGCCCAATTGTCGAGTGAAAAGAAGTATTATACCAGTACTCAGCTACTGACAGCCACTTGGACCACTTCGCTGGGCATGCATGCACGAAACAACGCGAGAATGTTTCCATGCATTGATTTAACCTCATGTTTGGCCATCCAACTGTGGATGATAGGCCGAGGACATACACTGCACAAGCGTGTATCAATCAAATGAAACAATTGTTTTCAAAATAAGCTAGTGAATATTATATCCCAATCAGAAATGATATTGGTTGGCAACCCATGCAAACGATAAATCTGATCTAGGAACAACATAGCCAATTTAGGAGCAATAAATGGATGAAGTGTCCATTTTTCGAAAATTTGTCGACAACCACCAAAATACAGTTGTAGTTAGCTGATTTGGGCAATCCCTCGATGAAATCAAGTGACATAGTAGGCCATGTCTGATTGGTAACAACAAGAGATTGCATTAGACCTTGGTATTTAGCTCTGTCAGACTTTGCTTGCTGGCAAATAGCACAAGCCTACATATAATCATAGATATCGTCCCTAACCGACGAATATGAAAGAGCTGGCGGATCAACACTTCATGTTGTTTCCGTCCAAAACGATCATGTATGTGAGCACAAAGTTCCGGCCACGACTTCTGAAGAATACGATGACCAAGAGACTGAAGCCAACCTGCTGCACTACCACTAAAATGCATTGTAGCCACTCTAATCCACATATGAGGTTCTACATCATACATATCAAAATAATTTTCACAGCAGGTTTTCTACAATTGGGGATTGTCTCCATCGAAGAGAGGAAAATTAAAGCGTGGTAGACTCCTGTGAGACTCTCGATCATGCTCGAACATGAATGTATCATTCACACAATCAGAGATGGGATCATGGAAGTTACCTGTTGAGGGCCTTCGTCTTTCGAAGGTCCTCAAAAACACAACTAACATGTTTTCCAAGTATAATACATTCACATGGACCTTCGGCATCGAAATGAAGATGTACACGATATGAAAAGCATGGTCTGAGAGAAGGTTGAACCAGTTCCGAAGCCACGCGTACAGAAGCTTCGGCTTAGCGGCGGAAAATGAAACCGACTTAAAGAGGAAAATGCTATCCATTCCTTGATAGATTATCTTTAAGTCTATAGTAAACATGAAGGGCATGGATGTAATTTCACACAGGTTGCGTCATGTGCCTATAAATAGATGAACAACAACATCGCACTGTTCACGCTGACTTGTATTCACTCGCACATCACACCTGGATTTTCGCCTTCTGTCAAGCCGAAGGTATAAATGTAATTCAAGATTGTTCATGTTTATTCATGATGATATAATAAAGATATACTAATGATGCCATATGATTATTCATGTTATTTTCCATGTTTCATATGCTTATACTTTCATTATTATATACTGAGATGATGAAGTGACGTCCTTCATAACCTTCGTCTGAAGATTATTATATCATAAGGGATATAATGCTTCGAAGGATGAAGGTCTTTAACCATTAATGTTTGGTGTTTTTATGGTGGTGCCCTCGGTTTTGCTGGTGTGCTCATTTTTACCCTTAGTTGTGTTTTTTTGCTCAGTTTTGCCCTTCTGTTCTATAGCACTTGAAGTGCAAAACTGAGCAAAAAACACAACTAAGGGTAAAAATGAGTACACCAGCAAAACCGAGGGCACCACCATAAAAACCCCTTAATGTTTTGCGTTGTCTTGTTCTTAACTTATAGCATTTGAGAACAAGTCCCCAACATTGGCGCCCACCTCCGGTGAACTCATTCGACCACCTTCGGCAAGCTGTGACCTTCGTCATGCCGCCGAAGAAGGCTTCAGCGCTGGGGGCTGCATTGCAGCCGCTGGACGTCAATCAGGACACTCTGCGTGAAGCCCGAAGTCAAAAAAGGAAGGCTACAAGTCCAACGCCTCAAGAGGAGGAGCTGGACCAAGAAATAAGGGACCTCGAAGCTATCCATCAACAGGTCCAGAGGAAGAAGGAGAAGATGCTTCGTCTTTCCGATCTACAGAAGAAGATCGATGATACTGCTGAGTAAATGCGTCATCTTACTCAAGATGACCAGGACCGAACACCCCAACACAGATAGCTTCGTCAGGACAATTTCTACGATGACAATGAATGGTATGATGATTTCCATCATGGAAATTTTGCTTTTGATGAGGCTTCTCCTCTGTCAGCAGAACTGCAGGCTACCCCAAGTCGCTATCATATAAGCCACCCCATCTCCCCATGTATGATGGGCACTCAGATCCGAAGTAGTTTCTGATGAGCTACGAAGCAACCATATCTTCGTATGGGGGCAACACCGCAGTCATGGCGAAATCCTTCGTCATGGAAGTCAAGAATGTCGCGCAAACCTGGTATTCCTCTCTTCGGCCAGGAACAATCACATCATGGTAGAAGCTGAAGGACATGCTGGTCACCAGTTTCCAAGGGTTTTAGACGAAGCCGGTTACAGCTCAAGCTTTGTTCCAGTGCACGCAAGACCACGAAGAATACTTCCAGGCGTATGTCCGAAGGTTCTTGCGTCTGAGAGCACAAGCGCCCACAGTGCCCAATGAAATCGTCATTGAGGCCATGATCAAGGGTCTTCGGCCAGGACCTACGGCTTAGTACTTTGCCAGGAAACCCCCTCAGACTCTGGAGAAGCTGCTTCAGAAAATGGATGAGTACATCCGGACCAATAATGATTTCCGCCAGAGGAGGGAAGAAGCTTATAGGTTTTCTGAGATGACTAGGGGCTTTGGAGGACGAATCTACCCTAGGCATGTCAGATCAATCCACAACTCCAGTCAGAGTGATGACAGAGGAAGCCAGTTTCAGAGACCACAACATAGCTCACAGTCTTCAGGGCAGCAGCAGAGCTCTTTCAGGCCACCAGCTCCAAGGGGCAGAGGCGGCAGGGGCTTCGGAGGAAGATATGGGGATCAACCCATGAAACTCTATTGCTTATTCTGTGGTGAAGACAAAGGCCACACTACAAGAGCATGACAGGTCACCATTCAGAAGCAAAAAAGAGATTGTCGAAGTAGAAGCGCGACAGAATCAGCCGAAACTGGTTTTACATACTGCTTCGTGCTACTCTCCCTACATACCAGAATACGTGAGTAATCAACCTGTAGCTTCTGTTGCTTCAGAAAGTCATTCACAAGCTTCCTGGCCTCAGCTCCCATTGCCACCACCATTGCCACCTACTCATACCCGAAGCCAGCAGCCAGAAGGGCGCCAGCATGCCCAACAACACGCGACTTCAGAGAAGAGTCTGAAGCTCGTACAATCAATAGCACTGTACTAGAGTCGAAGCATATATACTGAGGAATATCCTACTGTTGATGTACTTTTATATTTTATGCCATTTTATTTTCTGCGTGAAGAATAAGTAATGAACTTAATTTCAATTTCTTCCAGTGGAGTCGGCCAGAACCTGGCTGCAGCGGCAATGCTTCTTCGCGCGATGCCGGAGCCATCAACCACCGAGGGGCGGCATATCCAGGGAGAGCTCAAGAATCTCCTGGAGGACGCCGCGGTCCGACAGACCGAAAGCTCCGCCTCCCGAAGGCAGGGGTACCCCTCGGAACATCGCGCCGCGACTTCCCGATTCATGTGGGAAGCCTCGGTCCACACCGGGCGCACGCGCAACACAGCGCCTGCGGCCCCGGGTCGCCTCGGCCACAAGCACCATCACCGCAACCGTCAGGCCCACCTCGACGAGAGGGTGCACCGAGGCTACCACCCCAGGCGTGGGGGACGCTACGACAGCGGGGAGGATCGGAGCCCCTCACCCGAACCACCCGGTCCGCAGGCTTTCAGCCGCGCCATACGACGGGCGCCGTTCCCGACCCGGTTCTGAACCCCGACTACTATCACAAAGTACTCGAGGGAGACGAGACCGGAACTGTGGCTCGCGGACTACCGGCTGGCCTGCCAACTGGGTGGAACGGACGATGACAACCTCATCATCCGCAACCTCCCCCTGTTCCTCTCCGATACCACTTGGGCCTGGCTGGAGCACCTGCCTCCGGGGCAGATCTCCAACTGGGACGACCTGGTCCAGGCCTTCGCCGGCAATTTCCAGGGCACGTACGTGCGCCCTGGAAACTCCTGGGATCTCCGAAGCTGCCGCCAGCAGCCGGGAGAGTCTCTCCGGGACTATATCCGACGATTCTCGAAGCAGCGCACCGAGCTGCCCAACATCACCGATTCGGATGTCATCGGCGCGTTCCTCACCGGCACCACCTGCCGCGACCTGGTGAGCAAGCTGGGTCGCAAGACCCCCACCCGGGCGAGCGAGCTGATGGACATTGCCACCAAATTCGCCTCTGGCCAGGAGGCGGTTGAGGCTATCTTCTGGAAGGACAAGCAGCCCCAGGGCCGCCCACCGGAAGATGTCCCCGAGGCGTCAACTCAGCGCGGCGCCAAGAAGAAAGGCAAGAAGAAGTCGCAAGCGAAACGCGACGCCGCCGACGCGGACCTTGTCGCCGCCGCCGAGTACAAGAACCCTCGGAAACCTCCCGGAGGTGCCAACCTTTTCGACAAGATGCTCAAGGAGCTGTGCCCCTATCATCAGGGGCCCGTCAAGCACACCCTTGAGGAGTGCGCCATGCTTTGGTGCCACTTTCACAAGGTCGGGCCACCCGCGGAGGGTGGCAGGGCTCGCGACGACGATAAGAAGGAAGATCACCAGGCAGGAGAGTTCCCCGAGGTCCGCGACTGCTTCATGATCTACGGTGGGCAAGTGGCGAACACCTCGGCTCGGCACCGCAAGCAAGAGCGTAGGGAGGTCTATTCGGTAAAGGTGGCGGCGCCAGTCTACCTAGACTGGTCCGACAAGCCCATCACCTTCGACCAAGCCGACCACCCCGACCGCGTGCCGAGCCCGGGAAAATACCCGCTCGTTGTCGACCCCGTCATCGGCAACGTCAGGCTCACCAAGGTCCTCATGGACGGAGGCAGCAGCCTCAACATCATCTACGCCGCGACCCTCGGGCTCCTGCGTGTCGATCTGTCCTCGGTCCGGGCAGGCACTGCGCCTTTCCACGGGATCATCCCCGGGAAGCGCGTCCAGCCCCTCGGACAACTCGATCTTCCCGTCTACTTTGGGACGCCCTCCAACTTCCGAAGGGAGACCCTCACGTTCGAGGTGGTCGGGTTCCGAGGAACCTACCACGCAGTACTGGGGAGGCCATGCTACGCAAAGTTCATGGCCGTCCCCAACTACACCTACCTCAAGCTCAAGATGCCGGGCCCCAACAGGGTCATCACCGTCGGCCCCACGTACCGACACGCGTACGAATGTGACGTGGAGTGCGTGGAGTACGCCGAGGCCCTCGCCGAATCCGAGGCCCTCATTGCCGACCTAGAGAGCCTCTCTAAGGAGGTGCTAGACGTGAAACGCCACGCCAGCAACTTCGAGCCAGCGGAGACGGTTAAATCCGTCCCCCTCGACCCCAGCAGCGACGCCTCCAAGCAGATCCGGATCGGCTCCGAGCTCGATCCCAAATAGGAAGCAATGCTCGTCGACTTTCTCCGTGCAAACGCCGACGTTTTCGCGTGGAGTCCCTCGGACATGCCCGGCATACCGAGGGATGTTGCCGAGCACTCGTTGGATATCCGAGCTAGAGCCCGACCCGTGAAGCAACCTCTGCGCCGTTTCGACGAAGAAAAGCGCAGAGCCATAGGCGAGGAAATCCACAAGCTAATGGCGGTAGGGTTCATCAAAGAGGTATTCCATCCCGAATGGCTTGCCAACCCTGTGCTTGTGAGAAAGAAAGGAGGGAAATGGCGGGTGTGTGTAGACTACACTGGTCTAAACAAAGCATGTCCGAAAGTTCCCTACCCTCTGCCTCGCATCGACCAAATCGTGGGTTCCACTGCTGGGTGCGAAACCCTGTCTTTCCTCGATGCCTACTCAGGGTATCATTAAATTAGGATGAAAGAGTCCGACCAGCTCGCGACTTCTTTCATCACACCCTTCGGCATGTACTGCTATGTCACCATGCCGTTTGGTTTGAGGAATGCGGGTGCAACGTACCAACGGTGCATGAACCATGTGTTCGGCGAACACATTGGCCGAACGGTCGAGGCCTACATCGATGACATCATAGTCAAGACGAGGAAAGCCTCCGACCTCCTTTCCGACCTTGAAGCGACATTCCGATGTCTCAAGGCGAAAGGCGTGAGGCTCAATCCCGAGAAGTGTGTCTTCGGGGTTCCCCGAGGTATGCTCCTGGGGTTCATCGTCTCCAAGCGGGGCATCGAGGCCAACACGGAGAAGATCGCGGCCATCACCAGCATGGGGCCCATCAAGGACTTGAAAGGCGTACAGAGAGTCACGGGATGCCTTGCGGCTCTGAGCCATTTCATCTCACGCTTCGGCGAAAGAGACCTGCGTCTGTACCACCTCTTAAGGAAGGCCGAGTGCTTCACTTGGACCCCTGAGGCCGAGGAAGCCCTCGGGAACCTGAAGGCGCTCCTCACGAACACGCCCATCTTGGTGCCCCCCGCCGCCGGAGAAGCCCTCTTGATCTACGTCGCCGCGACCACTCAGGTGGTTAGCGCCGCGATTGTGGTTGAGAGACGAGAAGAGGAGCATACATTGCCCGTCTAGAGGCCAGTCTACTTCATTAGCGAAGTACTGTCCGAGACCAAGGTCCGCTACCCACAAATTCAGAAGCTGTTGTACGCGGTGATCCTGACGCGGCGGAAGTTGCGACACTACTTCGAGTCTCATCCGGTAACTGTGGTGTCATCCTTCCCCCTGGGGGAGATCATCCAGTGCCGAGAGGCCTCGGGTAGAATTGCAAAGTGGGCGGTGGAAATCATGGGCGAAACGATCTCGTTCGCCCCTCGGAAGGCCATCAAGTCCCAGGTCTTGGCGGACTTCGTGGCTGAATGGGTCGACATCCAGCTCGCAACAGCTCCGATCCAACCGGAACTCTGGACCATGTTCTTCGACGGGTCACTGATGAAGACAGGAGCAGGCGCAGGCCTGCTCTTCATCTCGCCCCTCGGGAAGCACCTACACTATGTGCTGCGCCTCCACTTCCCGGCGTCCAACAATGTGGCTGAGTACGAGGCTCTGGTCAACGGGTTGCGCATCGCCATCGAGCTAGGGGTCCGACGCCTCGACGCTTGCGGTGACTCGTAGCTCGTCATCGACCAAGTCATGAAGAACTCCCACTGCCGCGACCCGAAGATGGAAGCATACTGCGATGAGGTTCGGCGCCTGGAAGACAAGTTCTACGGGCTCGAGCTCAACCACATCGCCCGACGCTACAACGAGACTGCGGACGAGCTGGCTAAAATAGCCTCGGGGCGAAGAACGGTTCCCCCGGACGTCTTCTCCCGAGACCTGCATCAACCCTTCGTCAAGACCGACGACACGCCCGAGCCCGAGAAGGCCTCGGCCTAGCCTGAGGCACCCTCGGCTCAGTTCGAGGCACCCTCGGCTCAGTCCGAGGCACCCTCGGCTCGGTCTGAGGCACCCTCGGTTCGGCCCGAGGTACCCTCAGCCTCCGAGGGTGAGGCACTGCGCATCGAGGAGGAGCAGAGCGGGGTCACGCCTGATCGAAACTGGCAGACCCCGTACCTGCAATATCTCCGCCGAGGAGAGCTACCCCTCGACCGAGCCGAAGCTCGGCGGTTGGCGCGGCGCGCCAAGTCGTTTGTCTTGCTGGGAGACGGGAAGGAGCTCTACCACCGCAGCCCCTCAGGCATCCTCCAGCGATGCATTTCCATCGCCGAAGGCCAGAAGCTCCTACAAGAGATACACTCGGGGGCTTGCGGCCATCACGCAGCACCTCGAGCCCTTGTTGGAAACGCCTTCCGACAAGGTTTCTACTGGCCGACGGTGGTGGCCGACGCCACTAGAATTGTTCGCACCTGCGAAGGGTGTCAGTTCTACGTAAGGCAGACCCACCTGCCCGCTCAGGCCTTGCAGACCATACCCATCACCTGGTCGTTTGCTGTGTGGGGTCTGGACCTAGTCGGCCCCTTGCAGAAGCCACCCAGGGGCTACACGCACCTGTTGGTCGCCATCGACAAATTCTCCAAGTGGATCGAGGTCCGACCCCTAAACATCATCAGGTCCGAACAGACGGTGGCATTCTTCACCAACATCATCCATCGCTTTGGGGTCCCGAACTCCATCATCACCGACAATGGCACCCAGTTCACCGGCAGAAAGTTCCTGGACTTCTGCGAGGATCACCACATCCGGGTGGACTGGGCCATCGTGGCTCACCCCATGACAAATGGGCAGGTAGAACGTGCCAACGGCATGATTCTGCAAGGACTCAAGCCTCGGATCTACAACGACCTCAACAAGTTTGGCAAGCGATGGATGAAGGAACTCCCCTCGGTGGTCTGGAGTCTGAGGACAACGCTGAGCCGAGCCACATGCTTCACACCGTTCTTTCTAGTCTATGGGGCCGAGGCCGTCTTGCCCACAGACTTAGAATACGGTTCCCCGAGGACGAGGGCCTACGCCGACCAAAGCAATCAAGCTAATCGAGAGGACTCACTGGACCAGCTGGAAGAGGCTCGGGACATGGCCTTACTACACTCGGCGCGGTACCAGCAGTCCCTGCGACGCTACCACGCCCGAGGGGTTTGGTCCCAAGACCTCCAGGTGGGCGACCTGGTGCTTCGGCTGCGACAAGACGCCCGAGGGCGGCACAAGCTCACGCCTCCCTGGGAAGGGTCGTTCGTCATCGCCAAGGTTCTGAAGCCCGGAACGTACAAGCTGGCCAACAGTCAAGGCGAGGTCCACAACAACGCTTGGAACATCCAACAGCTACGTCGCTTCTACCCTTAAGATGCTTTCAAGTCGTTCATACGCCTCGTTTACACGCAAAGTTTAGTCATCAAGGAAGGGTCAGCCTTGCCACGGCAAAGCCCGACCCTCCCTCGGGGGCTAAAAGGGGGGAACCCCCTCTGCGTCAAAATTTTCCTCGAAAAAAGATCTTTTCTGCCAGAGTGTCTTTCGTGCTTTCCGACTACTTCGAAAGTGGATCCTGAAAACGACGGAGTACACGTAAGCAGCCAAGGCTGACCGAGCCGAGGGATTCCTACGCCTTCGGGATACGGATACCTCACTCATCACCTTCTGCGATAAGTAACTCGCGTTCGGATAGGTGATTCCGCGGACCGAACAAGTCTTCACGCTCGAAAGCTCCTCTGCCGAAACGATTCTTCGGGCCTTCTCGACTGCGTCGGTGACAGAACCCTATGGACGAGTAAGAGTGCGCGTAAGCGGCAAGGCCGACCGAGCCGAGGGATTCCTACGCCTCCGGGATACGGATACCTCACTCATCACCTTCCGTAAAAAGTAACTCTCGCTCGCACAAACAATTTTGTTACCGACAAACAAGTCCAGATACTCGAAACAAGGGGAAAAGAAATGCAGCTTTACAACACGACGATGGTGTGTTTGGGCCTCGGCGGCCGCAGAAAACACACACTACAAGATAATCCGATCCTGCAGGCTCGGATCTTAACAATTGAAGGGAGCAGCAGCACCCTCGGCGTCAATTACACCTTCGGCGAGGTCCGACCTAGCCTCGGACGGTGACGCGGTCGGAGGATCTCCACCCCGAAGGACGACATCAGCACCACGCCCGGGCCATCGCCGCCAGGGTCTTCTCCAGGAATCCGGCTCGAGAAGACAGCTCGGCCGGCCACCCTGAAGCCTCAGCCAGCTGTCCCCCGAGGACATCAGCTCGGCCCGTGGCCTCAGCAACTCAACTCCGGCGTCGGTCCCGCTAGTGGATGACCCGGCCAGGCTCCGGCCGACCAAATCTTCCTTTCGAGCCAACTCTGCCTCTGTTAAGATAACCGACAGGCGAGTCTTAGTGCTCGAAATGAGGAAAAAACACGGCTCTGCGCCAAAAATACATACATGTTCAGGCCTCGACGGCCACAATGAACAAGAGACCGGCATTCAAGGTGCCATCACAAACAGAACTCCGGTTCCGTCCCCGCGGGTATCAACAACCTCACACCGGGGAGCCTGCGGGGCGACAAGTTCCGGGCGACTCGCCAGCGACCTCTGCAGCAGCAGCTATGGTCCCAGGACGGACGCGGCCACCGGAAGGCTCTCGTTCGCGTCCCCGCTCAAGGGACGCAAACCAGACATCAAAGCCAAAGAGCCGTGCGACGTCCGCCTCTTCACCAACGCCGCACCGGCGAACGCGGGCCGCTCCAAAGCACACCGGTAGGTCCTCGCTCCCGTCCTCGCCACAAAAGCGAGGAAGAGGACGGAATGTTGCATCCTAGCTGGGCAGCAACAGTTCGCCTTCCCCGGCATGGCTGGAGGACGCCTCCTCCGCAGAGCTGGAGGATGGTTTCCACCACCAGAAGCTGGAAGGGGAGGTGGCCAGCCGACCCGTGCGGGAGATAGAGCTCCGGCTCAGCCTGGCCTCCGCCCCAGCAAGGATGATGAACATCCTTGAAGCGGAGGGCGGGACCAAGATCGCAGCCCGGCTTGCTTCTCCCCACCCAGGGGCTGGCGGTCACCGTCTTGGGTGACCGCCGGCGAGGGGATGCGGCCGGGCTGCATGATGAAAATCCTTGAAGCCGAACGATGGCTGAAAGGTACCAACTTCCACGAAGTTGCGTTCCTCCAACGACAAGGCGGAAGGATTGCGGGTGTTCCCCATCCGGGGGCTCGGAAGGTGGAAAGACACGATGCATAAGGGAGCGCGAAGACATGGTCGCCTTTCAAGGGGGTCACCCTCCTTTTAAAGGCAACTCTCCCTACTTGCGCCCCCAGCCGTCGCGGGCTGAGTCTTCTCCAATGCGCTCCAAGGTCCTCCCCCTACGGCGCGGGGGCTGGGTCCCACGCGTCATGCAAGCTGGCCCAGGGCAGAAGAAGCCAAACCGCCGCGCGCGATGCATGCAACTGCCCAGCGGGTACAAGCATTCCTCCACTTTCGCCCAGACTAGCGGGTGAAAGGGCGAACAGCCATGCAGTCGGCATGCAACCGCGCCAAGTGGGCGCACCCCTTCGACTCCAACACGCCCAGCATGGAGGCCCAGGCCCACACGTCATGCAACCGGCGCGCCGGTTGCTACGTGCGAGCAACTGCACCGCCACTCGCGCCATTGCCGCGCCTCCTCGACTGCGGAACCAGTACCGCGACTCAAGGCAACCCTGTGTACGACCCAACAGTGCCAGCCAGGCGCATCGGTCACGGGCCAGTCAGCCGCGGGAGGAGGCGCGACGGTCGATGCGGCCAAAAATGGGCCGACAGTAATGGCGGTGGCAGGCGGGCAGAAGCAGCGGTCACGTCGTCAGCCAAGCTCACGTCACCTCGTGGGACAGCGAGAGAACCCTCTCTCACGGCGTGAAGACGACGCGCCTGTGTTCCGTTCCCCGAACGGCTCGCGCACGCGCAACGGCTGCCCCGCGAACCACCCGCCCCGTCGCATTAACTCCGCGGCGGGACAGGCGGCGCCTTTGGCAGGAGAAGCGAGCGACGCTTCGCCTTCGCCATAATGACCGCGTCAAAAAAGGTACGCCACGTCATTCGATTTCGTATCATTTTCCTTTTCCTCTTTCTCTCTCTTACAACAGGGACCGGGAAAGGGGGATACCCCGAAAGGGATCCTTCTCCGTGAAGGAAACAGGCCCCGAGCCTCCCTACTGATCAGAGGTTCAAAGGCTGGTCCCTCGGAGGGGTTTAACAGCCGCCTCAGAGCGCTTGGGCTCCGCGCCCACTACTGGTCAGAGGTTCGAAGGCCGGCCCCTCGGAAGGGTTCTCAGGCCACTCGGGCTCCGTGCCCACTACTGATCAGGGGTTCGTAGGCTGGCCCTCGAAAGGGTTCATAGCCGCCTCAAACACAGAGCGAGGGATGACCCTGGGTACGTTCGATACATAACCAAGGCTCGGGCTACGCTCCCGAGGTACCCTAGGACATTTCCGAGACCAGCGGGAACGATCTTGTAACGGAATCCCATCAGAGGGAGGCATCGAGCCCTCGGACCCCGTCAAAAGGGGACCGGGTCTGGCAGATCACCCGCAGATACTTTTGGAGCGTGCCTCCGGGCCTCTAGCCGACCCCTAACAAATGGGGCATGGGCGTCCACTCGGATTACCCGTCAGCAGCTCGCTGGAGACACCATGTTCGGCGCCCTCCAAGGGCAACATGGCGCTTTCCCCCCTCCTCCTTGCGGAAAGGCGACGCAGGGGCGTATGTAAAAAAGTCGAGTCTGTCCTTGACCGTCCTCTCGCCCTGTGCAGAGGCTCGGGGGCTGCTCTCGCAAACCCGGCTCCGGCCAAACCGTTGACAGCGTCAACATACTAGCTCGAGAACTTGGGACCCGACCGTGCACCCGGGCTACGGCCAGCTCGCATGAGGGAACAACCAGACCAGCCGAAGCATTGCGCGAGGCATTAAGACCTCGGAGGAGTCAAACCACTCCTCCGAGGCCTCGGGGGCTACACCCGGCGGGTGCGCTCGCGCGCACCCACCAGAATAAGACGCAACCGAGAAAGGCTGGTCCCCTTGCAAAAAAGTGCGACAAAAGCCTCCAAGCGAGTATTAACACTCCCTTCGAGGCTCGGGGGCTACTGTCGGGGACCATAATTAGGGGTACCCTCAAGGCTCCTAAATCTCAGCTGGTAACCCCCATCAGCACAAAGCTGCAAAGGCCTGATGGGTGCGATTAAGTCAAGGATCGATCCATTCAAGGGACGCGATCACGCCTTGCCCGAGCCCAGCCTCGGGCAAGGGCAGCCGACCCCGGAGGATCTACGTCTCGGCCAAGGACCCCCTCCAGCAACGGACACACCTTCGGCTCGCCCGAGGCCCAGGCTTCACCAAGAAGCAACCTTGGCCAAATCGCCACGCCAACCGACCAAATCACAGGGGCATTTAATGCAAAGGTGGCCTGACACCTTTATCCTGACGCGCGCCCTCCGGTTGATAGAGCCGAAGTGACCGTAGTCACTTCGTCGCTCCACTGACCGGCCTGACAAGAGGACAGCGCCGCCTGCGCTGCTGTGACTGCTGTGCCACTCGACAGAGTGAGGCTGACAGCAGCCAAGTCAGGCCTCAGGCGCCATAGGAAACTCCGCTTCGCCCGACCCTAGGGCTCGGACTCGGGCTCAGCCCCGAAAGACGACGAACTCCGCTTCGCCCGACCCCAGGGCTCGGACTCGGGCTTAGCCCCGGAAGACGACGAACTCCGCTTCGCCCGACCCCAGGGCTCAGACTCGGGCTCAGCCCTCGAAGACGACGAACTCCGCTTCGCCCGACCCCAGGGCTCGGACTCGGGCTCAGCCCTGGAAGACGACGAACTCCGCTCCGCCCGACCCCAGGGCTCGGACTCGGGCTCAACCCCGGAAGACGACGAACTCCGCTTCGCCCGACCCCAGGGCTCGGACTCGGGCTCAGCCCCGAAGGACGACAAACTCCGCTTCGCCTGACCCCAGGGCTCGGACTCAGCCCTGGTATCAGCCGACGGTCTCCGCCTCGCCCGACCCAGGGGCTTGGACTCGACCTCGGCCTTGGAAGACAGACTCGACCTCGACCTCGGAGGAGCCTCCACCTCGCCCAACCCAGGGCACGGACCGACCACGTCAACAGGAGGCGCCATCATTACCCTATCCAAGCTGACTCAGGCTACGGGGAACAAGACCGGCGTCCCATCTGGCTCGCTCCACTATACGAGCAATGATGGCGCCCCGCACGCTCTATGACAACGGCGGCTCTCAGCCCCCTTACGGAAGCAAGAGGACATCAGCAAGGACTCGACAGCCCCGACAGCTGTCCTTCCGTCAGGCTCCAGCGCTCCTCCGACGGCCACGACACCACACGAACCGGGTGCCAAAACCTCTCCGGCTGCCACGATGGCATGTACTTAGGGCGCTAGCTCTCCTCCGCTAGACACGTTAGCACACTGCTACAACCCCATTGTACACCTGGATCCTTTCCTTACGCCTATAAAAGGAAGGACCAGGGCCCTCTTACAGAGGGTTGGCCGCGCGGGGAAGGACGGGACGGCGCTCGCGTGAGGCCGCTCGCTCCCTCCCGCGTGGACGCTTGTAACCCCCTACTGCAAGCGCACCCGACCAGGGCGCGGGACAAACACGAAGGCCGTGGGATTCCACCTCTCACGCCCGTCTCCCTCCGGCTTCTTCCCCCCTTCGCGCTCTGTCTCGCGCCGACCCATCTGGGCTGGGGCACGCGGCGATAATTTACTCGTCGGTCCAGGGACCCCCCGGGTTCGAAACGCCGACACCAATGAAATCAAAATCTCGTCTTTCTCTAGACCTTCATTTCTCAACTCAATTATCTCTGAGCGAAGGTTGCCGAGAGCTACTGTACAGCTTTCGTCTTCGACGTTCTTTTGTGCCCTCAAGGCATTGCTAAGAATCAATCCCTGCAAAGAAAAAGAAAGAACTAAGCATGACAATGAAATACTTCATTTTCAACATTAAAGTTAACTTCTATACCTTTATACTGTTGTACGCAAGGCTATCAGCAAGATCATCCTTCGACATAGCCGAAAGGCTTCCTCCACCTTCGGAAATCCCATACTTTTAGCTATCTCCCGGAAAACGGATATTTCTTTGTTGTCCGGGAGACAGTATAGGAAATCATCTTCGTTAGTGCCATTGAAGACTAAGGCCCCCTTCAGATATTTTAGTCTCTGGGCGTAGTGTCTAGCTTCTAGGATTTCTTCCTCGGATATTTTTTCCCTAAAGCATGTCGAATAATGTAATCAACATCTTCATCCAGAGCTTCGGGAGCAGGAGATTTTGCTTTTTCCATCATATCTTGCCCTGCTGTCATGACAGTATCTGAAGTTTGTTGCTCAGCTTTATCTTTAGACGCGACAACCTTCGTTTTAATGGACACTGAGGGCCTAGCTTTGGCTTCGACCTGAACTTTGACGGCTTTGGCAATTTTCTTAGTAGGAGCAGGACTCAAGGCCTTTGTGGTCTCCATGACAGCGTCTAGCACGCTGGCCATCCTCCTTCTCTTGGGAGTTGCGGCAGGAGCTTTTTGCACTTTCGGCAATTCTGCCTCTCCTGGTGGGCTCAGAATTTCTGGTATTTTCACTGTCTTTTCCACTAGTGGCTCTTCGGCCGAATCATCTTTGGCTTCAGTTGGCCTGACTGTAGGCACCTTCGGCACTACAGTAGACCCTTTAGCGCTCCGAGTGGAGGGAGCGGCTTATTTTGCTTCGGCAGTAGAGGAGGTGCCCTCACTAAATTTAGGCTCTACGACCATTTCAATATACCGAGGCCGGTGTGTCAAAACCTTCATTTTCTTGCCCTTCAGCTCAGCAGTGGCTGCCGAAGCGGCAGTTTTCCTCTTCTTTCCTTTCCTCAAGGGGTAGCTATAGTCAGGATATACGAAGCCAATTGCGTCAAAAACCCTATTTAATCTTTTCTTGCCCCGACCCCGAAGGCTGTGGACAATGCATCATCTTCGGCCTTGGAATATGTCCCAAGCAGCTCGTCGCTGATAGCTTCAATACTGAAAGGGAATTAGGCTTACACCTATTTCCTAATTGATTTTGGTGGTTGAATTGTCCAACACAAATAATTGGACTAACTAGTTTGTTCAAGATTATATATTCTATAGGTGCCAAAGGATCAACACAAACCAATCAAAAGAACAAGTTAAGTCTCAAAAGGAAGGAGCAAAAAGGGAACCGAAGGCTGCCCTGGTCTGGCGCACCGGACAGTCCGGTGTGCCACCGGACTGTGTCCGGTGCACCAGGGTGCTTTAGCTCAAACTCTTCACCTTCAGGTTTCCGAGGCGCAGCTCCGCTATAATTCACCGGACTGTTCGGTGTGCCACCAGACTGTCCGGTGCACCAGCGGAGCAACGACTATCTGCGCGCAACGGTCGACTCTGCAAAGTGAACAGTAACACGACAGAAGTCAGAGGGGCACCGGACTGTCCGGTGCGACACCGGACTGTCCGATGCCACATGAGGACAGAGCCTCCAACGGTCGACCAGCTTCAAGACCTAACGGCAGGATGACGTGGCGACGCACCGGACACTGTCCGGTGGCGCACCGGACTGTCCGGTGCGCCCTTCGCCAGCACAATTCACCAACGGCTAGATTTTGGTTGGTGGCTATAAATACCACCCCAACCGGCCACTTCAGGTGGGAGAGCCCAAGCAACATTCCAAGTCATCTAGTTGACATACTCAAGCCCTCCCAGCCACATACATTCATTGATCCATCCAATACACAAGATTTAGACCACTACAACCAACACAAGTGCCACAAAAGAGAGAGCAAGCAAAAGAGAGTTACTCATTTGAGTTTAGCACTAGTGCCTTGTGAGATTCATTGAGAGATAGTGTGTGCTACATCTTTGTGTTCATTTGTGCGTGGAGTTTTGAGTCCCATCGAACTTCCTCCAAAGTTTTGGAGGCTTGTAAAAGCTAGCAAGAGACACCAAAGAGTGTGGTGGTCCTTGCGGGATCGAGAGTGATCCTTAAGAAGAAGAAGAGCTCGCCGATCCTTGAGTGATCGGTGGAGAGAGGGAAAGGGTTGAAAAAGACCCGTCCATAAGTGGACTCCTCAACGGGGACTAAGCCTTTGAGGGCCGAACCTCGGTAAAATAAATCACCCGTGTATAGTGTGTTTATTGATTGTGATTTGTTTGTCCCTTCCCTTTCTAAGTTTCTCTTGCACTACTCTTTGCTAATTCCATTTGGTGTTGCTTAAGTTAAACTCTCATTTAGTGAAGCAACACATTGCAAGAGAGAACTTGTGTTATTGCTCTTCTCGCCTAAACCTTCTTGCTTTATTCTCATAGACTTATTAGTAGTATTGATTTATTAATTCCGCATCATTTGAAAGCAATACTCTTTACAAGCAAGGACTTAGTTTTTATACTCCGATTATTATATATCTTGTTCTAACTACTAATCAAGGGATCTAGTTGGGGGATAAAGTTTTAATTTTCAGGTTCCGCCTATTCACCTGCCCTCTAGGCAACTTTTAATTGGTATCAGAGCTAGGCACTTCATATTGAGTCTAACAACTCGAAGTGATGGCTCAAAGAAGATCCCAAAAGAACAAGAACACAACTCGGAAGGAGGTAACTCTTGAGATATTATATTCCGATTGTTCTAACTATGATTCATGGTCTACTAGTGTACTAAATGTTTTTAGAACTCTAGATCCTTAATTAGAACAAATTATAGACAAGAGTATCATTCCCTCTGATTATGATGCTTCCGAGGAAGATCAAAGATGTATACGCTTAAACCATCTAGCTATTGACATCTTAGGTAATTCGCTTAGCGAAGAAGATTATCATGCCTTCATTACAAATTATGATGAACATATTCCTGATGCGCATGATATTTGGACTAGGATTAAAAATAAATTTGATGAGTCCAAATATGATAATTCATTTTGTACTTCTACTTCCTTTGGTCCTTGTGATACTAACCCTTGCAAGGAAGAAGAAGAAAATGACCGATGGAGACCAAACGATGAATCCACCTCTCCAAAAGGTTTGTCTTCCCATTTCGATTCCCACATGTGTTGTGTGGCTAATGAAAATGATAGCGGAAGCACAAACGAGGGTGAGGAGGAAGAAGGAAGCTCCGTGCAACTCTACGCTCGCCTAAGCCAAGAAGATAAGGCGGTCATGCTCAAACTTCTAGAAAGAGCGAAAGAGGAAAGCAAAGCTCGTCAAATGCTAGAAAATATTCTCTCCATCAAAATGCAATACTTTGATGAGTTGACTAAAGAACATGAGGAGCTAAAGTGCTCTCATGTTGATTTGGTCCAAAGGTATGAAACTATTTCAATTGAGCAAGATAACTCCTTACATTGTATCGCTCAATTAGTAAATAGGAATGCCTTGCTTAAGGACCAAGTAGAAAACTAAAAGTTGAAAATCTAGCTTTTCAAGAAAAATATGATATGCTCCTATGCTCTCATGAAAATCTTATGGATGATCATATCATATTAGATATTACTCATGAGGTTGTGATAGAAAACTTAAAATCCCAACAACCTCACTTTTGCACATGTATTCAAATTGAAACTATATTACCATGTGCTAATGCTTGTTGTCCGTCGACAAGCAAATCTTCCTTTGAGCTAGAATTTGCAGGAACAAAAGATGATACATATCAAAAGCTCAAAGAAGAAAATGAGAGGCTAATAAGGAGCTTGACACAACTAAAAGGGAAATGCATTGCTCAACCTTCTCAAGATAACCATGATCACATGGTGAATAAGCTTGAGACGGGAACAACCGTGGCATGCACTAAATCCCTTGAAGAAAATATCAAGGACTTGAGGATTGCCAAGAGGAGGAAGAAAAAGAAGAAAATCAATACCTCTTCCAAAAGCCTCAACCATGCCTCCATAAAAGGTAACATCCAAGGTAATAATCAAGTCACACTTCATACAAATAGAAATAAGAAGCGTAGTGAATGCTTTGAAAAGGGGCACTTGATTAGATCATGTCCCTATATTAAAAATGGCTTGATTATTAACAAGGATGATAAACTTTGTTTTAAATGCTCAAAGAAGGGACATTTTATTAAATCTTGTCCCCATTTGAAACAAAAAGGCATAGGGCTAGAAAAGAAAATATTTACTAACCATGTAGCAAGCAAGAAACAAGGAAGGAAGAAATCTTCAAGACTTGAAGATCGCCTTTGCTACATATGCCGAAAGAAGGGACATCAATGCAAGGATTGTCCCATTGGTAACAATCCCGCTCCTAGCTTGTCATCTAATTCTCATGTAACTAGGCAACCCAAAATTGCAACTTGTGCTAGAAAGGTAATGAGTTTACCTAGTGATAACACAAAGGACTCTTGGGTTCCTAGATCTTTGTTGACTAACCTTGATGGACCCATCAAGAGATGGGTACCAAAATATGCTTGACAAGCTTTGCAGAAAAAAGAGATGGTATGAAGCCTTGGGGTGCTTGAAAGAGTCAATTCAATTCTTATTAACTCAAGCTATCAATCTACAATGATCTACATATCCAAGATTGACCCAAGGTTATTTCAAATTATTATGTCTAAGACTCATATCATCTCGGGAAGATCTTGATGTTGTAGGAAATAAAGAATTAATCCTATGCCGAAAAGTCAAGACCTACAACATAGAGGAAAGTCAAGGGATGGTAACATTTATGCTTTTAAGTACAAATATCTTAAATTATGTCACCATTCTTTGAAGAAATTCCTCTCATATGGTAGATTGTATATTCATCATTTCTATACCATAGCAATCTACATGCTTTAAATTGTTATAAGTTACTTATGGCATGTTTTTCACTTATTATCTTATTATTGCCATAATTCTAGATATAGAGAGATATTCCAAGTTCCTAAAAGAATAGGGTGTCATGTAAGGAATACAAATCCCTACGACACCTACAAAAGGAAGATTCTCTCTATAACTAGAATAGTGAGACTAATGCTTTTATCTAAGTAACCCATATAGTCTCACTAGTAGAGAATATGTTTCTCTTTGGAGATGCGTAATTTAACGTAAAAAGAAAAGTCAATCCAATGATTTATGTTGTTTTGCTTCTTGCTTATATTGGATATGACTCTTCTACTTTTATCGCTCTCAATGTTATGAATTAGACTTATTCCTGTAATCTTAAAGAACTTACTATGCTTGTTCCATAAGTTAAAACTAAGCATACTTCAAGGAACAATCTAGTTCATATTATAGAGTTTCCATGCTTTAGTAATTCACTTTTCATTCCTTATCAAAAATGATTACAAAAGGGAAACTAGTGCTTGTGTTGCTATTAACATTTCTCTTGAGCTCACTTATGAAAATCTACAAGAGAGTAAGTGCAAGTTTAAAACCACAAGCCTCAAAGGGTTGCTCTTCACCTAAAGGAAGAAAGGTAAAAGCAAAGGTATGGGAACTCATCCTCTTAATCAAATATAGTTCCCATCAATGATTGTTTACTCTAATTATGCATATGTGAAGAATAGATTCTTTATTGGACCAAAGTCGACTAGATGAGCATTCAATCTCATTCTCACAAAATGCACTTAGAATCTATTTCATGCCTTTGCTATACATATTCTCATATTGATTTACTTCTAAATAATGATCAATAAATTCAATATGAAGAAGTAAATTTTCTATGATTAATCAAAATGTTTAAAAGGTGCATATTCCTCTTTCCTAAAGAAGTGCGCTAACATTAAGAAATTTACTTCAAGTATATGTGAATTTTGGATGATGAATTGTTTTTATTTTCTATCTAAAAGAAATCATCATTCATCATATACTCCCTTGGGCTATTAACATCTTTCTTGAGTATTTTCAATAAGTTTGGAAGGAAAAAGAAACAACTACAAAGGGAGGACCCTTACATGAAAGAGAAAGACATCAAGTGCAACAACACCTACTTGGACAATGAGATTTTCAAAACATCAATGGTGTGGTTGTGAGTATTCTAAATCTTTTTCATTGTGAGAATACCAGGCATAAATTGTGTATTGCAGATCTTTTTAGCCTTGATCAAAGATAAATAGTTCTTCTCCCTGTTTGCCTTTGTAAATGAGTGCATTCACCCATTTCCTTCATTCTTGATGCATATCTTTAGGGGGAGCTTATTTCTATATCTTAACTATATTGAGACTAGCACGTTATCTTAGTAATTTCATATAGTCTCATGTATGAAAACAAGTTTCTCATCAGGCATGCTACTACATTTCAATTCAACTTGGTAAAATAATGTCACCGTTATCAAGGATTGTAGCTTTCAATGTTAAAGTAGCATATTTATTGGATTCTCCTATTTTTGAACTTGATTGAAAATCTAATGCCTATGTTGTTATTTTGATCGCATCTGTTGTTTGATCATTGAATAACTTCACTTATCACTTATGCTTCTTAGTGCCTCATGTAATTTCAATTTGATTTCAATTGATAATTTCAATCGATATCCATCTTGATATGCACTAAGTTAAAAAGGAGAATTCATGATACATTTATGCAATTTGTGATCCATTTTGATATATGCTAAACAATGACTTAGAAAAGGATCACTAGTTGTAAAACTCTCTCTTGTGCAAAATATTTCCATACACTGTCTTGAGTACAGGTCTTAGGCAAAGTCAACAAGACTAAGGACAAAGCACAATGAAGAGAGCATCACTATGTAAAGGTACAAAAGGGTAAAACTATTCAATCCTATTCATACATGTACCTAAATCTTCCTACATTCCTTGCATATCTTGTATAAAAGGAAAAGAAAGCATGTTCATGCATTAACCCTACTTCATACCTAGTTTAACTTCTCAAACATTCATTCTTACTCTTTGTTTAAACTGGGTGAAGTAACTTTATTGTCAAAGAGCTTAAAGCTTAACCTTGTAACGAGGATAAGCTGCCTTTGTTCCAAAGGTGGATGGTCCTTAAGCTTCTTTGAAATCCTTAAGGGTAAATGCTTGAGATATTTATAACATGCTTTCGTAAGTGCATAAACTGTCATGAGCATCACACTTATACTATGACACAATGCACTTCACATTCTCTATGATATTGACATGATCTCATTAACCTAATTATGTGCACTTGGCATTTAAGACAAAAAATTTGTACTCCTCTCAAAGCACATATTTAGGGTGAGCAATCTATATTATATAGAATTGTTTAAGTTTAATTGCATATCCTTTTAATCATATCTCATTCCTTTGGTACATCTGCATATTTCTTATCTCTATTTGTGCCAAGACTAAGACTAATATGTTTTCATGAGCATCTCATGTATTAAGTCTTAGATTGAAAGGGAAATGGAGTATTCGGCAAAGACATCGCTTCCACTCAACTCCATTGGTATTATCCGCTCTTTGCTGGTATCCCGCCGTCTCTCCAGTTTTGGTATAATCATTCACTCATACATCATTTGTCAAAGTGGGAGAGAAAGTAAAAGGGCTTATATTTCACTCAAAGTATCCGTTTTTGGCGATTCATGCCAATGGGGGAGAAAGTATTAGCCCAAAGCAAAAAGACCGCACCACCACCTAATTTTAAAACTAATGATTTTCAAATTGATATCTTATTGTGTTCAAAAGGGGGAGAAAGTAGTATTTTCAAAATTGATATCTTAAAACCCTCTTGAACACTAAGAGGAGGATTTCATTATAAGGGAGTTTTGTTTGGTCAAAGGAAAAGCATTTGAAATAGGGGGAGAAAATTTCAAATCCTGAAAATGCTTCTCAAAATCTTATTCATTTATCCTTTGACTATTTTGCAAAACACTTTGAAAAGAATTTCCAAAAGAGCTTGCAAAAACAAAACAATTGGTGCAAGCATGGTCTAAAACATTAAATATAAAGAATGCATTCATGCAAATCTTATGAAATAATAGATTGGTTTAATTCCAAGTAACCTTTGCACCTACAATTATGCAAACTAGTTCAATTATGCACTTCTATACTTGCTTTGGTTTGTGTTGGCATCAATCACCAAAAAGGGGGAGATTGAAAGGGAATTAGGCTTACACCTATTTTCTAATTGATTTTGGTGGTTGAATTGCCCAACACAAATAATTGGACTAACTAGTTTGTTCAAGATTATATATTCTACAGATGCCAAAGGATCAACACAAACCAATCAAAAGAACAAGTTAAGTCTCAAAAGGAAGGAGCAAAAAGGGAACCGAAGGCTGCCATGGTCTGGCGCACCGGACAGTCCGGTGTGCCACCGGACAGTGTCCGGTGCACCAGGGTGCTTCAGCTCAAACTCTTCACCTTCGGGTTTCCCAGGCGCAGCTCCGCTATAATTCACCGGACTATCCGGTGTGCCACCGGACTGTCCGGTGCACCAACGGAGCAACGGCTATCTGCGCGCAACGGTCGACTCTGCAAAGTGAACAGTACCACGGCAGAAGTCAGAGCAACGGTCAGAGGGGCACCGGACTGTCCGGTGCGACACCGGACTGTCCGGTGCCACATGAGGACAGAGCCTCCAACGGTCGACCAGCTTCAAGACCTAACGACAGGATGACGTGGCGGCGCACCGGACACTGTCTGGTGGCACACTAAACTGTCCGGTGCGCCCTTCGCCAGCACACTTCACCAACGGCTAGATTTTGGTTGGTGGCTATAAATACCACCCCAACCGGCCACTTCAGGTGGGAGAGCCCAAGCAACATTCCAAGTCATCTAGTTGACATACTCAAGCCCTCCCAGCCACATACATTCATTGATCCATCCTATACACAAGATTTAGACCACTACAACCAACACAAGTGCCACAAAAGAGAGAGCAAGCAAAAGAGAGTTACTCATTTGAGTTTAGCACTAGTGCCTTGTGAGATTCATTGAGAGATAGTGTGTGCTACATCTTTGTGTTCATTTGTGTGTGGAGTTTTGACTCCCATCGAACTTCCTCCAAAGTTTTGGAGGCTTGTAAAAGCTAGCAAGAGACACCAAAGAGTGTGGTGGTCCTTGCGGGATCGAGAGTGATCCTTGAGAAGAAGAAGAGCTCGCCGATCCTTGAGTGATCGATGGAGAGAGGGAAAGGGTTGAAAAAGACCCGTCCATAAGTGGACTCCTCAACGGGGACTAGGCCTTCGAGGGCCGAACCTCAGTAAAACAAATCACCCGTGTCTAGTGTGTTTATTGCTTGTGATTTGTTTGTCCCTTCCCTTTCTAAGTTTCTCTTGCACTACTCTTTGCTAATTCCATTTGGTGTTGCTTTAAGTTAAACTCTCATTTAGTGAAGCAACACATTGCAAGAGAGAACTTGTGTTATTGCTCTTCTCGCCTAAACCTTCTTGCTTTATTCTCATAGACTTATTAGTAGTATTGATTTATTAATTCCGCATCATTTGAAAGCAATACTCTTTACAAGCAAGGACTTAGTTTTTATACTCCGATTATTATATATCTTGTTCTAACTACTAATCAAGGGATCTAGTTGGGGGATAAAGTTTTAATTTTCAGGTTCCGCCTATTCACCCCCCTCTAGGCGACTTTCAAATACATTTCAACCAGTCATCATTTGGTTCGTCAAACTTCTCTCTAAATCTGAAGGTATATTTCAGTTGAACTAGATCACCTTCACTGGATTCAGCAGTAGTCTTCTTCGGCATATCCCAGCTCTCCACAAGTGGCCACACTCTATAAGCTATGTGCTCTTGAATTATATCTCTTGTGCCAATGAAGGCGCAAACATTGCTAAAGGCCTTCTGGCATGCTTCGACATCACTTTCAATAGTGACCTTCGGCCTTCGAAGGCTGAAGCGAGACCAGATGGGACGCTGGATAATTTCCTTGATGTCTTCCCTTTTAATCAGATCATTTTTAACATAAAACCACTCCTCCATCCAGACACCGGACCATCTTTTATGGTATGTTGGCACCGGGTAACTTGCATTAGAGCGGGCAATAAACTCATAGCAACCGAAGTTGTTGTGGTATTGTTCTTTCCCGATAGCCTTCGTCTCGTATAATAGCTCGTGCATATTGCAGAAGCACTTCGCGCTCGGCTCCAGCCCCTGGCTTCTTACATCCCAGACAAACATCCCCATCCTAATTATAGCTTCGGTGGTAATCTGATGAAGAAAGATCTGGAAAATCTTTAATACCTCAACCACAAATTTGCTCAGTGGGAACCGAAGGCCTGCTTTCAGGAAGCTTCGGTAAATAACAACTTCATTTTCCTCAGGAGCAGGGGCAGTGCTGTCTCCTCCAATCCTCACAATGGACATATCGCGAAAATATCTTTCTCTCATGGCGTCAATATGACTTTGTTTAATGCTCGATTCCCCGAATATGGTATGGCTTGGCCGCCAGAGCCGATCCTCAGAATCTTCATCTCCACTCTCCACATCATAACTATCACTGTCATCAGAATCTTCACACAAACCCTCCATTATCTCCTTAGTAATTTTCTCTGTATTTGTTTTTGCCATAGACTCATAAAACCCAGCGATAAAAGGATCAGCAACTTTCTTTTCTTCATACAGCTTCTTCTCCTCAGTTATCTTCTTCTCCTCAGTCATCTTCTTCTCCTCAGACATGGGGCAAACACGTATTTAAACCGAAGCTCGAAAAGCTCGAAAATCAGGCGAGAGCTAATGAGTAAGAGCTAAAAATTTGAGAAAATGACGCAAACAGCAGAAATGGCATATCAAATGCTACCGTTGTGGGTTCATATTTATACGCCTAGTGCTTTGCAACTTGACGGGCCCCGTTTGTCATTGACTTTCGCTATTCTAGCGAAGGGAAGGTGTTTTTTCATACCTACGGCTTAAGGCCTCCGTTCACGTCGCAGTCTGAATTTATTGTTATAACAAATTAATACTGCGAGAGGCTACTGTTGGGGGCCTTCGTCTTCCGAAGGTCCTCAAAAACACAACTAACATGTTTTCCAAGTATAGTACATTCACAAGGACCTTCGACCTCGAAATGAAGTTGTACACGATATGAAAAGCATGGTCTGAGAGAAGGTTGAACCAGTTACGAAGCTACGCGTAGAGAAGCTTCGGCTTAGCGGCGGAAAATGAAATCGACTTAAAGAGGAAAAGGTTATCCAGTCCTTGATAGATTGTCTTTAAGTCAATAGTAAACATGAAGGGCATGGATGTAATTTTACACAGGATGCGTCCTGTGTCTATAAATAGATGAACAGTAACACCGTACTGTTCACGCTGACTTATATTCACTTGCACGTCACACCTGGATTTCCGCCTTCTGTCAAGCCGAAGGTATAAATGTAATTAAGATTGTTCATGTTTATTCATGATGATATAATAAAGATGTACTAATGATGTCATATGATTATTCATGTTATTTTCCATGTTTCATATGCTTATACTTTCATTATTATATACTGAGATGATGAAGGTACATCCTTCATAACCTTCGTCTGAAGATCATTATATCATAAGGGAGATAATGCTTCAAAGGACGAAGGTCTTTAACCATTAATGTTTTGTGTTGCCTTGTTCTTAACTTATAGCATTTGAGAACAAGTCCCCAACATTACCCTTGACCGGGACATGAATGCGGGGAAAAGGTTGACCCCACTCGCGTTCCCGGTGAATGTTGTCGTCGCGGTGGCCATCAGGGCCATCGGTGAATTGAACCTCGGCAGATGCGTGCTTGGTCGCTGACTCGCCATGGTTGAGGATCCCTGGTTGCACAAAGTCGTGGTTGAAGGTTTCGCGCTCCATGAACTTGTTCGCGCGTTGCACCTCGAGTGCCAGGTTGTCGAGGCGTTTCTCCAGGTCCGGCTTCCACCCCGCAAAACCCCCTTGGTCCATCTTAAGAGATATGAGACGAACTTCGGTCTTCTGATCCTCCTCCATCATGAGCCACTCCAGATCATCGCATCCCCCGCACATCGCATCCGTCAAGCGCAACTCCATTTGTGCCATTTCTTCGAGCAACTTCTGCATCATGGCTTCCATGTCGACTGTGACAGTGGAACGAGGTATGCATCCCGGAATTGGTGGGATCGACTCCAGGATGATCTAGTCTGATACCAGATGTTAATGTAGTGGGTAGAGAAGATGAGGATTGTGTTGACGCCTTTTCGGAGCGCCAAATACTCAAGAAGAACCGGCGGCGGTGCTCTCTGGTCAGGCACGGACTGTCCGCGGCACAGAGTCGGACGGTCCGCGACCTGGCGCGAGGCGGCGGTGCTCTCTGGTCGAACGCGGACGGTCCGTGGCACAGGGCCGGACGGTCCGCGACCTGGTGCAGGAGCTCGGGTTCCCTGCCTGACGGTCGGACGGTCCGCGCCCTAGGGCCGGACGGTCCGCGCGTGCGCAGGGGCGGCGAAAGATCGCCGGCGGCGCCTGGATCTCGCTCCCGGGAGGGACCCCGTCGAGGAGGAGAGATCCTAGGAGTTGTCTAGGCTCGGGCAGGCCGACCTAGACTCCTCTAATCGACGTAGAGTCGAGGAGAGACGGAGAATTTGGGGATTGAGAGGCTAAACCTAAACTAGACTAGAACTACTCCTAGGATAAAATGCGAATAGAAGTTGTATTGATTCGATTGTTGATTACAAATCGGCCGTAGACCTCTCTTTATATAGAGGAGGGGGGCTGGACCCTTTACACGACTGGATTCCGGGTTAATTCCGCAAATCTAGCCAATAAACATAGCACAAAACTCGGAACCCTAAACTGCTCTGCGCATGCGCGGACGGTCCGGCCCACAGGCGCGGACTGTCCGGTCCGCGGACCGTCCGGCCTCAGGGCCGGACCGTCCGACCGCTCAATATGGCGCTCAACATATGCCCCCTACCTTTTGGTGGAGCTGAGCAAACCAAAAGCAACTAACTCGATGTGATTACATCGGTTTTCTTAGGCATCCTGCCACATACTAGGATGGTACTGTTTGAGGAAACGCCCATTCAAAGCCTTAGGCAAGTCCTTGCCTTGTAATGTTTGTAGCAAATAGGCGTTGCCAGACATCACCTGTTTTACTTTATAAGGGCTTCCCCAGCTTGGTGACCATTTCCCGAACTTCTGGTCTTTACTCCTTAGAGGCAGAATGGTCTTCCACACCAGGTCCCCTACTTGAAAAGATTTTGCTTTGACCTTCTTGTTGTAGGCCCTGGCTACCATGATTTTGTCTTTTTCTATAGCTCCCAAAGCTATCATCCTTTTGTCAGTCATCTCATCAATATTATCCATCATTGAATCATAATAATCGGTAGCAGTTAGATCATTTTGTCTGGCGAACCTGATAGCATTCAAACTTATTTCCACAAGCAACACTGCTTCCTGCCCATAGACAAGCTCAAAAGGAGATACTTTAGTAGCCCTATGTTTAGATATTCTATGAGCCCATAAAGCCTCAGACAAAATCTTATGCCAATGTTTAGGATTATCAGATATTTTCTTTTTTATCAAATTAATCAATGTCCTATTGCTAGACTCGGCCTGACCATTGGCCTGAGCATAATATGGAGATGAATTAAGCAACTTAATTCTGTATAATTCAGCAAATTCACGTACCTCCTTTGACATAAAAGAAGTACCTTGATCTGTAGTTAAGGTCTGGGGAATGTCGAATCTATGAATGATATGCTCAGTTATAAACTCAATTACCTCCTTGTGTGTCATGTTCTTTAGAGCAACGGCTTCAGTCCATTTGGTGAAGTAGTCAGTGGCAACTAACACAAACCGATGCCCCTTTGATGATGAAGGATGAATTTCCCCAATAAAGTCTAATCCCCATCCTCTGAACGGCCAAGGCTTGATAATAGGATGTAATTCGGCTGCAGGGACCAACTGTAGGTCGTCGAATTTTTGACACACTTGGCAACCCTTGTAGTACTTGAAACAATCAGCTATCATACTAGGCCAATAAAAACCAGACCTTCGCAACAACCACTTCATCTTTGGAGCTGATTGATGAGTACCACAAATTCCCTCATGTACTTCGGCCATGGCTAATATAGCGTCATCTGGGCCCAAGCACTTAAGCAGGATGTCATTGACTGTTCGGCGGTAAAGTTCATCACTCATCAAAACATACTTGAAAGCTGTTCGCCGAATGTTTTTATCTGTCCTGATATTGGGATTTCGTAAATAATTAAGTATAGGTGTCCTCCAATCACTTGCATCGGCTTCATTGTCAGCCGAATTAATGAAAAGAAGCGGACGGTCCGCGACCTGGGAATTTGGCTTTGCACTGGTTATCAGATTTTCAGTTTTGTGAAACTTCCCTCTCTTTATCCGATAACCTGATGCATCTTGTGCCAAATCATTAGCTCTATGATTCTCAACTCTAGAGATATGCCGAATACTGAATTCGTCAAAAGAATAGATTATGCTCCAACATTTCTCAAGGTAACTATTTAGAGTACCATCAAAACATTGATATTCTTCTAACACTTGTTGGACAACCAGCTGAGAATCACCAAATACCATCACATGTTTTACTCCCATACCATTTAAAAGTTCTAAACCGAATAGGAGGGCCTCATATTCAGCTTGATTATTAGTGCAATAAGTTTTCAATCGGCTAGAGAAGTCAAAGGAGACATTACTTGGTGAAACAAGTACAATGCCAATTCCTTGCCCTTCATTGCAAACCGATCCATCAAAATATAAAGTCCAAGGAGTAATAGTGAGGTATGACATGTCTAGCTCATGAATATCATTAACCCGATGTTCTACAATGAAATCCGCTACGACTTGGCCTTTCATAGATTTCAATGGTTCATAGGCCAAGTCATTTTCTATTAGTGCATAAGCCCACTTACCAATTCTACCGCTCATAATTGGGTTATGCAACATGTATTTGATCACATCGGCTTGACCAGAAATAGTGCAATGACTAGACAGTAAATAACATCTACATTTGGTGCATGCGTAAAACAAGCATAAGCATAACTTTTCAATAAAAGTGTACCTTGTTTCAGCATCCACCAACCTTCGGCTTAGATATGCCACCACATGCTCCTTCCCCTCAGTTTCTTGTGTCAGAACAGCCCCAATGACCTTATCCTCAGCTGCAATGTATAATCGAAATTGCACTCCTGCTTGTGGTGCTTTTAATACGGGAGCCGAAGATAAGTATTTTTTGATGAGATCAAATGCCTCTTGCTGTTCTGCCCCCCAAGCGAATTCGGCATCATTCTTAAGCCGAACAATAGGGGTAAACGCATCAATCTTCCCGGCTAGGTTAGAAATAAACCTTCATAAATAATTCACCTTGCCGAGGAACCTCTGTACCTCGACTTTACAGGTTGGAGGCCCCACATTCCGAATAGACTTGATTCGGTCAGGGTCTATCTCTATACCATGTTCATGTATGACAAATCCTAAAAACTTGCCAGCCGACACCCCAAAAGCACATTTACGTGGGTTCATTTTCAAACCATACTGACGCATTTTATCAAAGGCCTTGCGCAAATCAGCTATATGAGAACTAAACTCAACCGATTTGACTACAATATCATCAATGTAAACTTCCACAGTGTTTCCTAACAATTCATGGAAGATCAAATTCATAGCCCTCTGATAAGTAGCACCAGCATTTTTCAGGCCAAATGTCATGACAACCCACTCAAATAAACCAATGAAGCCTGGACATATAAAGGCCGTTTTAGACGCATCTTCTTCGGCCATGAAAATCTGATTATATCCGGCATTACCATCAAGGAAGCTAATAATTCTATTTCCTGATGCATTATTGATTAATGTGTCGGCTATGGGCATGGGATATTCGTCTTTAGGAGTTGCTCTATTTAAATTGCGAAAATCAATGCATACTCTAAGTTTACCTGTCTCCTTCTCCACCGGCACAATATTGGAGACCCACTCTGCGTATCTGCAAGGTCTGATAAAATCAGCTTCTAGCAGCCGGTGGATTTCGTCCTTAATGCGTGGGAGAAGATCCGGACGAAATGTTCTAGCTCTTTGCTTGAAAGGTCTGAAACCAGATTTAATAGGCAGCCGATGCTCTACGATCTCTCGGCTTAATCCAGGCATCTCAGTATAATTCCAAGCAAAGCAATCTGAATATTCTTTCAATAGACCGATCATCTCATTTCTAGAATCGGTCTCCAGGGTCTTGTTTACAAAAGTCGGCCTTGGAGTTTTACCATCTCCTATGTCAATCTCCTCCAAAGGATCGGCTGATGTAAACCCCTGTCCTAGTTTATCAAGATCTCTGAATTCCTCTATCATGTCCCCCACAGAGGCATCAGATGATCTTTGCGTGATGGCGAACTTTCCGGTCTCGGGGACCGGATCATCCGTAATACTGTCTTTTTGCTGTGGTAGATGTTCGGTCTTAAAGTCCGAACTCTTTTGTGAAAGACCAGCCCATCCGGCCTTGGCGGCCGAACTGTCCGTGACCAAAGACTCATGAACTTTGTGTGTATTCATCACTTAACTTTATTTAGGATTTAGCCGATTCTCCATCGGCTCTAGCATTACAGGAATGAAACCTTTCTTATCTATACTTATGAATTGATAATCAGAAAAGTCTACTCCTGTGAGACATGTAGCAGTCTCATAAGTCCAGAGTACTGGGGCATCGGCCACAGCGATGCAGGCCGATACATCAGCATGTACTTGTTCTATGTCATCGCCTACCCATTGTATCAGCATTTGATGTAATGTAGAAGGTATACATTGATTGGCGTGAATCCAATCTCTGCCTAGGACTAAACTGTAATTTCCTTCTACATCAGCGACGAAGAATGCAGCAGCAAGGGTCTTAGTCCCGATGGTTAATTCAACGGACGTGACTCCCTTGGCTTTGATCGAACTATCAGTTCCAACACCGCTGAGGGTCATGTTGGTCTTGACAAGTTCGTCATCTTGTTTACCTAATTTTCTGTATAATGAATAAGGCATTAGATTTACAGCCGCCCCTCCATCTACCAACATCTTAGCAATCGGTATCCCATCAATGTGGCCGCGCACAAAGAGCGGCTTTAAATGATTTACCGATTCTTTTGGTTTAGTAAAGGCGGCTTCTTTAGGACCAAAATCAAACTGGGCAACAACAGGTTCATCGTCGCTGATAATAGTACAATCGGCAGAAAATGTAATAATATTTACATCCATACCTGGGCGTTCTGGAGAAGCCTCATAGTCGACCAGGTCTTCTCCCAGCAGGTCATCCTCCTCCATTGATGTTGTCGTGTCGTTGGAAACCTCCTGGTGAACAGCGGACGGTCCGCGCGCGGAGGCCGGACGGTCCGCGCCTGGTGCAGGTTGTCCAGAGGCTTCCTGGTGAACAGCGGACGGTCCGTGCGCGGGGGCCGGACGGTCCGCGCCTGGTGCAGGTTGACTTTCTATTTCTGTGGCCGTTTGTTTTTTCTCAACGGCCTTCGGTCTCCATTTCTTTTGTGGTGGCGGGTATAGTGGATGTGTGTCATTAAATGTCTTTTCCGCCTCCTTTTCCTGGCTCTCCTTTGCTCTTAGGCGCTGTAATTTTCTCTTTTGGGATCGTGTCAATCCCGCTGGGCACCATCGAGGCATGGAGTATTTTGGATCGGCTGTTTTGATGGTAGTCGTATCCTTTTCGGTTGTGTTGGCCGATTCGCCGAAAATCATTGGCCCTTTATTGTCTCCCCGTATGACAACATCTGCAGTGCCTATTTTGATGATGTCCTTTTTTGTTGTTCTTTGAGTTGCTACAGGCATCGGCCCTTTATTGTCTCCCCGTATGACAACATCTGCAGTGCCTATTTTGATGATGTCCTTTTTTGTTGTTCTTTGAGTTGCTACAGGCATATGCCCCCCTGCCGGATTGGTCGGCCTGGAAGGCCGAGTAGTCCGACAATCCTGTTGGGTTTGTGTCTGGTGACCGGATTGAGCAGTGCTCAATCGGTCTTGTACTGGTGGCGTCAACCTGTCAAAAACAGATGTTTGGGGTGCCCCCCAGGCGGGGTACTGTGGCATCCCAAATGGATATGGTGGCATGCCCCACATTTGATTTGGGACATATGGCGGAGGTAAATATGTGTATGGATATGGCATAGGTGGATATGGAGGTGGAGGTGTCCATGCAGGTACGTTAGGTCTCACTTGTACAGTATGACCTTTCATTTCTTCCGATTGGTGGGGTGGTCCAATCGGCCTGACCTGACGCTGCTCATGAATGGGTGAGCGGGGTCGCTTTGTTGGCCGGTCACTGGGGCCGGCCTTCTTTTTTACGTATTTAGACAATAATTGATCAAAAGTTGGGCCGGCTTTAACCAACCGACCAGCTGCTTTGAATGTATTTGTTTTCCACGTACCTATCTCTAGTCGTCGTGGTTTGAAAGTACGTGGACGTTGTGAATCCTGAGTACGGCCGGACCGTCCGCCGGAGCTCTCCGGACCGTCCGGTGGGGTCCCGGACCGTCCGCGCCTACGTGTCGGACCGTCCGGGATACGCAGCACGGGCTCCTGCATCTGTCTCCCTGTCTGCGCTTGCCCCCCAGTACTGGAGGCTGTGATGGTCACCTTTAGGGTCTCCCCTCCATCGGGAGTCTTCTTGGCCACCACTTTCCTGCAAGAAACTTTACGATCCCCATCGGCCTCTTTAGCATTGCCGATGATTGTCTCTTTTCCTTTGTCTTTATCGGCTGTGTTTGGCCGAACTAGGACTTTCTTGCCCTCGAAGTCAATCATGTTCATCGGAAAGGGCTCTGTATCCACCTGCATTTCCTGAAATTTAAATCGTCCTTCGTTAATGGCCGATTGAATCTGTCGACGGAATACATTACAATCATTAGTGGCATGAGAAAATGAGTTATGCCACTTGCAATATGCACGACGTTTTAGCTCGTCGGCGGATGGAACAGTGTGATTTATTTTAATGTTGCCATTTTTAAGTAATTCATCAAATATTCTATCACACTTACCAACATTAAATGTAAACTTAACCTCCTCTTGCCGTTTCTTTTGAACCGGCTGTAAGGAGGCACAAGCCGAAGATTTGGCCTGCTTTGGCCAAACCATTTCAGCAGCATACACCTCTGCTGATTCGTCTTCTGAGCTACTTTGGTCGCATTCTACTACATGTACGTTGTGACGAATTGTTTTAGCAGTTTCTTTGCTTCGGCTTTCACAAGCCAAAGCTCTCTGGTGTAATTGTGCTAGTGTAAAGAATTGGATGCCTTCTAATCTTTCTTTTAAATAATATCGCAGACCATTAAAGGCTAATCCTACTAGCTGTTTCTCTGCTAAATGAATTTGAAAGCATCGGTTTCTCGTATCTCGGAATCTCCGGATGTAATCATTAACCGATTCATCTTTTGTCTGTCGCAACGACACTAAATCTACCAAATCCAACTCATAGTCACCGGAGAAAAAATGATCATGAAATTTTTGTTCTAGATCGCCCCATGATGAAATGGAATTAGGAGGTAAAGTGGCATACCATGCAAACGCGGTTCCTGTTAGCGATAATGAAAATAAACGTACGAGAAATGCCTCTGTGTCGGCCAATTCTCCCAATTGTGCTAAGAACTGGCCTATATGTTCGCGTGTGTTTTTCCCTTGATCACCCGAAAATTTTGTGAATTCGGGTATCCTGGTTCCCTGTGGGTATGGGTGGTGATCAAATCGACTGTCATAAGGTTTCCGATATGATTGCCCCCCAGGGACCATGCTTACTCCGAGCTTATCTCGGAACGCCCCGGCTATTTCTTCCCTTACTATATCAATGGCAGCCGGTGCAAGACCACCGGCTCTCTGGTCAAACATAGGTGGGGTTGGCTGGATATTAGCATGTTGTCTTTCCCCCCATTGGTTTGAGTTACGTGGTGCATTTTCATTTGCCCTATATGGGTCATAGGTTTGATCGTTTCTTTCCGGCCTCCTAGGTGGGGCCGGAAAGCTTTCCTGGGCTCTGGATCTTGAATTAATGGGTTGATGCATTGTATAGTGTGATGGGAAGTGCTGCTGGGACGGGTGAGGATTTCGGTAACAATCCTCCTCAAAAAGGTCATGTGCGGACTGTCCGGACATTGGCCCGGACCGTCCGTGATTATGTGCGGACCGTCCGTTGTTGTACGCGGACGGTCCGACTGGGTAGTTTAGATTCTGTTTCGTGTGTGGTGGTTCGGGCGCATATCTAGGTAACTCATTAAAAATCGGCCTGACTGTTGTTGGTCCGGACGGTCCGCGCTCACGCGCGGACGGTCCGGGCATGTGCAGATCGGCTGATTTGCTGCCGATTTGCGGTTGCTCAGGGTATGTGCCCATCGGCATCCCATAAAGGGGTTGTGACTGGTCGTGACAACTTGTAGCCGATGTGTTATGCGTGTTACCTCCTAACTCAACCTCGTGCGAAGGAAAATTTGTGATACTAGATTTATCAAATGCACGCACTAGTTTCTTAAGATCGCTTTGCATACCCCCTATGATGTTCTGCATTTGTTCACGCTGATCTTCTACATAATTTCTAAGAGATTGCAGATCGTTGGTATTACTTACATTGGGGATATCTGGCGTGGGTTGGAGCGAAGCCGGATCCGTCGCCCGATGTCGGACGACCTTATTGTTCCTATCCACTTTGAAGTTGGCCAAGAACTTTGCTTTCGCCTCCTGGATCATCCGCTCCTTGTGCTCCTCGAACTGGAGCTGCTCGTCAGCCGGCAAGGTTTCCCAAGTCGGCTCTATGATGTTGCTTGGAGAAATATCAGAGCTATCCCTTGAACCGGCCATTGAGGGCCAATTTGATGAGCTTAGGTATGTCTTCCCCAGCGGAGTCGCCAAAAAGTATGTTGACGCCTTCTCGGAGCGCCAAATACTCAAGAAGAACCGGCGGCGGTGCTCTCTGGTTAGGCGCGGACTGTCCGCGGCACAGAGTCGGACGGTCCGCGACCTGGCGCGAGGCGGCGGTGCTCTCTGGTCGAACGCGGATGGTCCGCGGCACAGGGCCGGACGGTCCGCGACCTGGTGCAGGAGCTCGGGTTCCCTGCCTGACGGCCGGACGGTCCGCGCCCTAGGGCCGGACGGTCCGCGCGTGCGCAGGGGCGGCGAAAGATCGCCGGCGGCGCCTGGATCTCGCTCCCAGGAGGGACCCCGTCGGGGAGGAGAGATCCTAGGAGTTGTCTAGGCTCGGGCAGGCCGACCTAGACTCCTCTAATCGACGTAGAGTCGAGGAGAGACGGAGAATTTGGGGATTGAGAGGCTAAACCTAAACTAGACTAGAACTACTCCTAGGATAAAATGCGAATAGAAGTTGTATTGATTCGATTGTTGATTACAAATCGGCCTTAGACCTCTCTTTATATAGAGGAGGGGGGCTGGACCCTTTACACGACTGGATTCCGGGTTAATTCCGCAAATCTAGCCAACAAACATAGCACAAAACTCGGAACCCTAAACTGCTCTGCGCATGCGCGGACCGTCCGGCCCACAGGCGCGGACTGTCCGGACCGCGGACCGTCCGGCCTCAGGGCCGGACCGTCCGACCGCTCAATATGGCGCTCAACAGATTGTAGAAGAAGAAGATCAAGACGCAAAGAAGAAGATAATTGGCGAGTGGAATCAGGTTTATGTTCTTTGTTATTTTACTCCAGATTCGTAATGGCTCTTATATGGCAACGATGCTGCCTAGCAAGCGACCCAGGTCCAGCTAGCCTATTACACGACCCAAGCTGGCCCATAATACTTTGTATTAAGCTTATTCTTTTCCTTCCTTGGTCTGTTCTTGCAAGCTCTAACTTCAGGCGCCCTTTCTTCATCCATCTTCATGTTGTTCACGTCTTCAGTTTCCTCAGCTGATACCACTCCGCTGTCCACAACCTGTAATAGCCTAGCTGTCCACAAGTTGAGTAGATAAGTCGAGCTAATCCAAACTCGGTCACTCAGCGAGCCACACCGAACCGAGCCGAACTCGTTTTCAGCCCCAGGCTGCAGCCCCTTGCCACTGTCTCCGTGCTCCGGCCCACCGCTCCTGGGTGTACGGTTGGGGCGCACGAAGAGCTGGTCCGATCACAGATTGCTGTAGTAATTCTGCACACACTAGGGCCCAAGCGGCCTCCAGCCCTACAAAGATTTCGGCCTCTTTGCCGTGCGCAGTGCGCTTTCCATGCGCGGTGTGTCTGGTTTGAGTAGCTGGTGCCTGACTGCCTGGTGGTGGTGGCGTGCTGCGGTGCTGCACAGCACCAGCGCCACGCAAGCAGACACCTCGGAAAAGCTCCTAGAGGACGGGATAATCCACGCACAGAGCCATGAGAATGAACACGTGAGGTTACTGTACAAGCATCGCCTGTTTCGTTGGTAATCATGCAGCTCAGCAGCAGCAGCTAGCTTGACAATCTATAAAACCTGAACAACTGCATGCGGTCGGTCATGCTCATGCATGAGAGAACGCCGGCTGCGAGTGCTTCGACGCCGACATCGTCGCGGCGTGCGAGGTTCGACGCGGCCATCCACGATGCGGTGCGCGTATAGATGTCCAAACGGGCGGCCCGGCCCGGCCCAACCCGAGCCCGACTCAGCCCGGCCCGTTTGAGCCCGGCCCGTTCAGGCCCGACCACTTAACCGGGCCGTGCCGTGCCGCCCGACGGGCTCATACCTCTTCCCGAGCACGGCACGGTATAGGCCCGACCGTGCCGGGCCGGCCCGAATAGCACGGCCCATTTAGTAGCTCGTGCCGGCCCGAGCCCGCAAAAACACAACTATTCCTGACGTTCTATCCCAGCTTCACAAAAGTGTCTATCTAAACACTGTTTTTTATTAAGTTTATCTCACAGCAAAAAGTTTTTTCACATCTATTTTCCCCGAGAAGACAACAACTATTTTCCATGAACAAACAAATGGAAGGGGAAGGAATTGCTGCAGAAAACAAACGCAAAGGATCATGCCCTCCCTTTGGCCTGGTGGAAGGCGCAGGAGAAGTTGCGGTAGGCCTCCACCAGAACGGACGCCACGGTTTGGTCGGCTGCCACCTCCAGCGCGATGTCCTCGACGCCCAGGATGCGCTCCACGGTCCACACCGCCCGCCGCGCGCTGCAGCTCCTCCGTCCGCCGCGCGCTGCAGCCCCCAGCACCGGGAGGAGTAGCAGGGAGCGCCGCGCCGTGAGTGAGCAGGACGCCGGAGGGAGAGGGATCCCGAGAGGCTGAGTCACTGAGACAGATAGCCGCGGCCGCCGCACGGAGAGGCAGTAGGACGAGGGAGAGTGCGTTAGGGTTGCCGCCTTGCGGACGCGCAGGAGTTATACAGGGACTTGCGGGCTTGCGGTCGTGCTGGGGGCTGCCGAGTTGGGCCGTTCAGTGTCCGCGTGCAAGACAGCCCAGGTCCCAGATCCCAGGTTGAATTGTTGAACGGGCCGGTTTAAAGGCCCGACCGATAACGGGCCGTGCCCGGGCCAGCCCAACGGGCTCAAATGCCTGTCGAGCCCGGCACGCTCTCCGGGCCGGGCTCAGCCCGGGCCCGTTTTAATTCGTGCCGGGTCGGGCTCGTGTCGTGCTAGAAAAACGTGCTTCGTGCCGGGCTAACGGGCCACGTGCTTTCTGGACATCTATAGGTGCGCGTGCTCTCCGTGTCCCTGGGGTCTGGGGAGGCTCGCCCGCGGGCTACTTTAGCGACGGCGTGGGCGTGGCTATCGGGCCGTTCCACGCGGCCAGAGGGCCGTACGTGGCTGCTGACCGTGAGCGCCAGCACCATGGACATTGAGGGCGTGTTTGCCGCCATGGCCCAGCAGCCTGGCTGCGCTCCCGGGCTGCAGCTCCTGTGTTTGCGTCGCTTGGCTTGCTCGGGAGCCAGGCTGTGCGCGTGCAAATTGAGCCTCTCAGCCTGGCTCCACAGAAACGAGGTCAAGGTCCGTTTCCTGGGAGCCTGGCTGCTCGTGGCGTAAGAATTCCGCGTTTAGGTAGTTTTGGTCTTCTAGCCTGGCTACATATTGGATGACAAACACCAGCTCGTCTGAGCCAGGCTCATATGGTACAAGTGCGCAAACAAAGTGAGTTGCAGTAGTCGAGACAGACTAGCCTCAGCTTGGACCAGTTGAACGGGCCGAGCTGACCAGTAACAGGGTCACAAACACGCCCTGAGTTCCCCGCGTACTTGGTCCGCCGCAACAACAAGCAGACCATCTTCCTGGCAACAAATACTAGCAGTCGATCAGATGCACGAGTGGAGATAGGTGAGGCCGTTCACCGGGATGGCGAACGATGGTGAGGCTGGCGCTATGCATGTCAATTATATTTGTTATGTTATAGAGTCTGTATTTGATAAATGGAACAACTGGCCTATTAGCTCAGTTGGTTAGAGCGTCGTGCTAATAACGCGAAGGTCGCAGGTTCGAGACCTGCATGGGCCAAATATTTGTTTTTGCGCAATTCTGCTGAGACATTTTTATTCTTTTTTTAATTTGTCCATTTACTCATTCCTCTTTTGAGCCCATTTCGGCTTCAGGCCTCTTTTAGAGGCCATTTCGGCCTTTAAGCCTTTTTTTTGTTCTTTTATTATCCATTTCCCATTTTGGGATCCTTTAATCCTTTATGCCCATTTCGGACTTAGGCCCCTTTTGATTTTGTTTCCCCTTTTGTTCATAACAATGGCACAATGAGCGTAGACATAGGGGGTGTTTGGTTAGAGGGACTAAAGATTAGTCTCTAGTTTTTAGTCCCTTTTAGTCCCTTTTTTGCCAAACACTAGGACTAAAATATGGACTAAAATGATTTAGTCTTTAGTCCTTCACATAGGTGCTAAAAGAGACTAAAAGCTCATAATTATCATGTTGCCCTTACCTTTTTATAGATAACTAATATTATGAGTATATTCTAAGGGTATTTGAGTCTTTGGACAATGTATTTAATGACTTTAGAATCTATTTAGTCCCTAAAACCAAACATATAGGGACTAAAGTTTAGTTCTAGGACTAAAGTTTAGTCCTAGAACTAATTGAAACCAAACATGCCCATAGATAGGTGCACAGTTACTTAGGGCATGTTTGGTTTCAATTAGTCCTAGAACTAAACTTTAGTCATAGGACTAAACTTTAGTCCCTATATGTTTGGTTTTAGGGACTAAATAGATTCTAAAGTCATTAAATACATTGTCCAAAGACTCAAATACCCTTAGAATATACTCATAATATTAGTTATCTATAAAAAAAGGTAAGGGCAACATGATAATTATGAGCTTTTAGTCTCTTTTAGCACCTATGTGAAGGACTAAAGAGTAAATCATTTTAGTCCATATTTTAGTCCTAGTGTTTGGCAAAAAAGGGACTAAAAGAGACTAAAAACTAGAGACTAATCTTTAGTCCCTCTAACCAAACACCCCCTTACTGGCAAATGATTTTTGCTACTAACCACCGAGTGTCACTTTTTTTGCATCTCATGTTATACTGAGAAATACCCAAGACTTTTTTTTTGGTAGCGGCTGCAAGGCCTGGGAAATTGACTTGTCATGGAGCAGTTCTTGTAATTCAGCTATGGCCTTATATTTCAGTTCAGGTAAATGACATTGACAGGAAATGTATCAGCCTATCAGGTGCTTCCACACGCTTGAATCAATGACACAGCACAACCCTTCCTGGTTGTTTTTTTAACCTGTGGAGGAGCTGCGTATACACACATACCATCATCGTGAATTCGGTACTATTTGCCGGCGTCTCCGATCCGTTCTGGACCAAACATTCAAAACTTGAGTATATGATACGCGTTGTATGAGTGAGGTGATGTGCTGTTCCGTGGTCTTGCCGGTTGCTTTCTTTGGCTAAAAGCGCATGGGCGGGCAGGGGGTGGTGGCGTACACTCCGCGAGGTTGCCTTGTACGACCAAGCGCACAGCAGTGGCACTGTGCCAGGTAGCAGCAACGGGAGCTGCTGTGCTGTGCCTGTGCGCCTGTGGATGATGAGCTGTTGCATAATTTCTTCGCACGGTGCCGATACATGATTATATGTACTCGACAGTCGTGTCGACAGCCACAAATATGAAATAATCGACCAGATCATGCCGATGGAGCCCTTGCCTTTGCCGTGGAGACCCAGAAGGGGAGGGAGGGGTGGAAAGACAGGGCCCGAGCGCATGCAAACGGGATGCGTACGTCCTGGCCTCGGCCTCGGCTTCGGCCGCGTCGCGTCGGCGAGTGCCCGCCCATTTGCGGTGCCCAGTTTTTGCCAGGGCACTTGCCGTCGCGCGTACGTGACGTTGGCTGTTACCCTCGCCGCTGGCGCTGGGCACGCGATCCGCCCCCGCGCTCCGGGATGCCGCTCCGCACGACCTGCGTGTCATCACGAGCCGTTGTTCCTTGTTTGGCGAAGCACGAGAACGCGCAGTCGCGCACCCCCGCGTGGGCGTCCCGGCGCTTCTCTGCTGAGTTGCTGAGTGCTGACCCGCCCTAAGCCCAAATGCCCAAGGGCCAAGGTACAGGTGGAAAGTGCTCCAACAAGGCAATGCAAAGCGTGGCAACGCACGCAGTTGCAGAGTTGCTCCAGTGAGCGCGCTGCACTGGTCTCCTGCTCCATCAGTTTGTCCGTTTTCGCCCTCTCGTTCGGTTAATAGATAGGCCCGGCCAGCAGAGCGCGAGCCTTGGCATGGCGTGTCGGGCGTGGCGTGCGTGCAAAGCGCTCGATCGCCCGTCCGCGTTCTCCGTCTCTTAGCACCCCCGGGTCCCCCCGCCCACGCACCTTCTTCCTCCTACCTCTCGTACCATCGACACGGCCTCTCGCCAAGCAGCGCGCAAAACCTCTCCCACCCGATCCTGCTCTCTCTCTCTCTGCTGCCTTCTCGATCGTACGAGGTACTACCATATACCATCCAATGACGATGCATACGCATCATGCATGTGTGTCGATGGCGGTGATTCCTTCTTCTTCTTCCTCTGAATTATGGATTTCTGACGCGGCGCAGTGCGCGTGCATGGACGACCAGCGGCAGCCGGTGTGCAAGGCGAAGCGCGGCGCGAGGGAGGAGGAGGTCCACGCCGCGCCGCCGGACTTCCCATTCGAGGAGGCCGCGGCGACGGCGGGGGAGGGCGACGACGGCGGGGAGGCGTCGCGGCGGCCGCCGGGGGTTTTCCAGTTCCCCTGGCAGGAGTGCAGCGGCGGGCTGGGCGTGTCCGCCGCGGGGCCGTGGGAGCTGCGCGACGTCTTCTTCCGCTCCCTCGTCGACGGGGGCGCCGCGGCCATCGGCGTGCCGGGGGACCGGCTGGTGTCTCCGCCGACCGGCAGGCGCGCGCTCCTCGAGGGGGTCGACGCGTGGCTCGCCGCGGCCGCCGACGGCGAGGTGGACCCGGTCTGGCGGTCCGCGCTCATGGCCCCGCGGCCGCGGGCCGAGGACGGAGACGGACGGACGTCGTGGGCCCTCCCCGCGCATGCTTCCGGGGTGAGCCCCGCGTGGCATTGAGTGCGCTGCGGCGCCCCCCATCATCAGCCGCGTGACGCTGACGTGGCTTCGAGACAGCAGCGCCGTGGTGGACCGTGGTCCGTGGCCGTGCCCGTGGGTGCTAGTATGATTGTGATCAGGATGGAGTAGGCAAAGGGACCAAGGAAAAGTAAAGAACCATGGCCAATGGCAATTGGCAATCGGTGATCACCTTGTCTTTCGAATGTCCTTTCCGTTCCATGTTCTATTTTATCTGTACAGCTATTATCGTTAGACGTTCTGGCAACAACAGCAACAACAACAAAATCAATGTATTCTTTGGAAAGTCATTCCAACATCAGTTTCTCGCATTTCACCTACATACGGAGGAACTCTCTACTTTTTAGTCTCCGTTTGGAGCTCTATAAATTATTAGCTAGGTAGAGCCATAATAAACTAACTAACAATTAGCTATGGTATTAGTCGAGAGTGTTAGAACCCAACAACTAATTTTTAGTAGCTAACTATTAGCTCTAAAGGTTCTAAACGGGACTTTACACTAAAAAAATACTTAGAGCCTAAACCACAGGAAGGTAGCATTATACTCTCCGAAGTAAGCAGACCCGTCAAAAGTTAAGTCATCCCGTCGGAAGTTACGCTCTTGAAAAGAAACGGTCGAAAGTTAGCTTAACTTTCTAGAGCCCTCTCGAAAGTTAGATAACTTTCTAGAGCCAAAAATGCCTCTCGGAATTTAATGGGATCACGACGTGCACACGTCGCTATTAGTCAGCTAACTTCCGACCGTTTACTACTCCTCTAGAAAGTTAGCTGCCTAACTTTCTACCGTTTTCTATAGACTCTAGGAAGTTAGCAGCCTAACTTCCTATCGTTTACTGTAACCTCTAGCAAGATAAATTGACTAGCAATACAAATATTGTTTCATTTTCATTATTCACCACATTGTACACATAACAAATATACTTAACAACCACATCACACAAAATGTCACATATAACATCTCACATACATAACAACAACATCCCATCCATTTCAAGCATTTCATCACATACATAACAAGTCACAAAAGCCCCAACATAACAAGTCACAAAAGTCTCACAAGTCACAAAAAAAATCAAATGCATGTTAGACATCATGTACAGTGACACGCCTGGGTAGTACCTCCCTCCAGGAATGTTCTTTTGAAGGCACTGCCTTGACATACTCCATTTTTTTGAAGTAGCATATCCCGCTTCCTGCACATACAAGAGCCAACAGGATATTTAAACCTTCTGAAGAAATAAAATGATAAATGATAGATTCTATTACAAAACAAAAGTGAAAGAGCCATTGTTGGACACATCCTTTTCTAATCATGCATGCAAATTGCACCAATGAAGTAATACATCCCTACTGCTATGGATAAAAAGGAATATCACAATATCATAACAATAGGACTGATAAAAGAAAGTGTAAGTAGTTTTGGTCGGTGTTGGATCTAGGATTACTGAAGCCTCGGGCCAAACTTAATATAATAAATGTGGCGGAACCGCCCGAATTATTCCAACTTAAGTGCCTGAGCCCTGCCTTAGAGGCTAGACCACACTTAAATGGGAATAACCCGTCAATCCCTCGGATCTAGTCCAACAAGGCCACTGACAGGATCAAGTACCACAATCTCACTCGATGGTGAGTCACAGAGCAAATACAATAAAGCATAAAGCCATGCATTAAAGAGTATTAAATTATTACATCATCATCGGAGTTTTTGCAAAAGTAGTCATCATTGTTCGAAGTGCAGCGGAATAAAACTAACGGTAAATAAACAGAGAGATGGGGAAGCATGTCCCATCACTCCTCATGCTCCTCCTCAGCCGAGGTGGGGTCCCACTCGACAGTCCAACCCGGTGGCAAGATGGACGGCCAAGTCACTCCAGCAACCATGTCCTCCAGAGAACCTGTAAAATTATGCCACAAGCAAGGCTGAGTATACTAATACTCAGCTAGACTTACCCGGTGTGAGGAGTCTACTCCTCTACCTCTAGACATGCAGCTGTTTGGCTGTGGGGTTTGGTTGCCAAAAGCACTAGCTGAGTTTCTAAGTCAAGTTTTTAACTTTGTCAATCTAAGTGTGACTCTCTTAAGGCTAAATGTGTACTATCTACTCATACATGGTAGCAAATATTATTAGCAATCAACATCTTATATCAACTCATCATATTTCCACTTGTTACTCAATGCAGTACAATGGATCAAGCAGTCTCATTACCTGCGAGAAGCAGACGATTCGAATCGAGTTTTTATCCTTGCAAGGTAAACCTAAACACACGACGTGGCGAGGCACTCCGTCCCCACACACATCAACCGTCCCCATCGATTCCCCGTCAACAGATCAGGGCTCACCGCCTTGGCGTATAATGCCTCACTGACCCCGACCGTCGTTGTGCAGTGACCGCACTTGTACCCACCATAACCGGAATGGGAGACCACGTCTCAGGTCGCGTGAGGGGTAAAGTCCACTGCCAGGTTCAATCAGGTACTAGGCTTACCGATTTACCATATTTCTCGGTATATGCTTAGTACGTTCAAACGCTTGACACAGGTATCCGCACGTTAATCCTTATTCCAATTTCATCTCGTAGACCACGCATCCCCATGGGTGTCCACAGACCAATCATCAATATGATATGAAAGTGGGTACAACCAATTCCTGACCTCGCGCGAGTGCTAGAAAAATCACTCGACTTCTACCGAGATCCTGCTTAGCAAAGCAGCTACTCGACCTAGCATACTAGTATTCATCTCAACAAGGATTCCTGAGTTCATGCAACTAAGGTTTCAGTCAACTCCTACACTTAAGTGCACAGTACAAGCCTACAAACATTAAGTGTAGTAAAATAGCATATATAAACGGTTATGCATAAAACCGGGGCTTGCCTTCCAAAGCAGTGGCAGGCAGGTCCTCTAGTGCAGGCTCTGGTGCTGGATCTGGGCTACCTCCTGAGCAGCTCCTTGCTCCGGCACGAGGACGTACTCTCCGTCAGCAAGGTTACAGTCTATCGAATGCAATGAACATAAAGGTCATGATTATGCAGGATTAATAACATTATGCTAAAAAGAAAACTAAGTTAAAGGGTAACTTAGGGTTTCTTGGTCATGCGGGGCTTCTAGTGGGTTAGGCTTATCACTTTTAGGCTTAGGTTTTTGTTGAGGGTAATCATAGGGAATTTGTACTGCTTTTGTATCCTTCAGTGGACAAGATATAAAGAATTTTAGGATGACACTAATTTCCTATTATTCACTTTCCCTTTTCTTTATTTTCTACTTATGGTTTCTAGTGTAGGTTTGAACTACGACAGTGGTTTAATATTTTCCAAAAATTCTGTAAAAATTACAATGGGTTGCCATTTGCTATTCTAGCCTTTTTTAAGAATTTGAGGCTTAAAGTATAAAGGCTATGCTTTAAACAAAAATGACAAGAGTTGTGTAAAATGGGCCACTTTACACTACATCTCTTAATTAGGGGTGAGTTCTGCCCTAAGGATTGTTTTTGTTGGCATCTAACAGTAATAATAGGCTTCTGTGCCAAAAATCACAGAAAGCTAAGAGATGGTCATTTAGTTATGATTTTCTAAAGTTAAATGCCAAAAAGGCACTTTCTACTACATTGTTATTTGAAAAATGTCAAACAGCAGATTTCATATTTTTCCTAAGTTCTTATTAACAAAACATTAGTTATCCCAAGGGTTGGGGTGTTTTCACCTTGGGGTTATTTTTGTAGGGTTTTTCTAAGTTTTCCATGTTTTATTAAAATAAAAGGTAGCCTATTTATTTTATACTAAACTAGGGTATGATAGATTTTTCCAGTGAACTACATTGAATAAGTACCCTAACAAAAATAGGGGTGCCCTCTGGTTCATTATTTAAATTACATTTTCTATTTTCCTCAACCTTAAGCATATTGTAAAATAAGTGGTAAAAACTAACTTAATGCGGTTGACAGAGAGGTTTAGCATTTTTAATATAATACATAGGGGGTTTTATATTTTTATTAGGTAGGTCACATTATTTAGAGTCTGACAAAATTGGTTTGACTCAATTTGAATGAACTAAACAGAAGTTATGGATTTTCAAAGTTTTTGTTCAGATTTAAATTCAGGTTTAATAAGGTTTTATGAAAAAGCAGTTTGCACCGAGGTCCCTGGGTTAAAACTAAATCAATCCACTCGATTCTACCCCTGCGCCACTATTCCCTCGAGTCTCTGACAGTTCAAAAAGCCCCCTGACTTTCTCTTCCTCTCACCCGGGGTCCCTCTCAGGTGTAAACAGTACCCGCAGAGAAGAAAGGGGTGGCGCGGCTTACCGGCGACGAGAGAAGTCCGGCGAGGGGTAGGGTTAGCTCGGGGAGGTTCTGGCGGCCACAACGACGTACGGCTCGCCGGCGGGGATGGCCGGAATCGCTCGGTCCACGTGCGCAGGCGGTTGTCCTCGTCGGCGGCGGGTGTGCCGGCCAAACCACGGCGACCTAGTCCAATCCAATGGCACGGTGAGCTTCCTGGGGTGATGTAGAGGCTATCTGTGCATTGAATCGAAAAATGGCGCAGTGATTTACCCGGTCCACGTGCGCCGGCGGGGGAAGGAACTCCGGCGAGCACGGTTTCGCTATTCTGGTGACGCGGGTCCTCGGTTCAAGCTTGAGTAAGCTTCACGGCCTCACCAGGAAGCTATCTAAAGGCTTGGATCGAACGGAGGAGGATGGGAAAGGGGCTGGCCACGGTGGTTGCTCTCGGGCGGCTTTGGCGGGTCGCGGGGAGGTCGCCGGAGCTAATGGCGGGCTCGGGGAAGTCAGGCGTGGTACGGAGGAGGCAACGAGGAAGGCAGCCGAGCACTGGGACGGGCTTTATAGCCGTGGCGCGGGCGTGGTCACGGGCGGCCGCGGGCGCGCGGGGGTTCGCGCACGGGCGTGCTCTGAGCGCGCCCCCGGGTGTCAGCCCGCGTCGAACACGTGGGAGCTCGCTTCTGCCATGGTTCAACGGCAGATTTGAGCACCTTAGCGTGCATATCTTGGCAAAGTCACTGTGTACGGTCGCTTCCCTGCTCCATATCCTACCTTTTTGCTGTGAGTTCCAAGTCGAGATATGGTCGGGGTAGGGAGATAGAGGGGTGAGAAGTTAGCTGTGTCAGCTAGGTCTAAGCCGATACAAAAATGGTGCCAAGTCGTGTCAAACGCCCTAGGGTAGGTGTCACCTCTTTCCAGGGCATTCTAGGGTTAATTTGGCGCCACTTTGTCAATTGGATCGAGATGTTTTGAATTTTGGATTAAGGTGAACATGTGGGGTCTTTGTTCAAAGGTTAGTTTTTAGACTTAGGCAAATTCTGAATTTCCTCTTGTGCTCAACCTTTGGTGAACTTTTTGGGGCTTTTCTGAAATCTTTTTGGGGGTACTTCCTTACTACTATGTGTAGGTTATGAAGTATACTACAACTTTTATATTTGGCCCAAGCCATGATCATAAGGTTTACATGACCTTTTGATCCTAGCTTCAATTAGGGTTCCCATTATCCAAAAGGGGTTTGCTTTAGGGTTTTGGAAAATTCTCCCCTTAGATGTGTATGACAAACTAGGGCATGATATCCAAGATGGTTTGCACTTGCTTAGGACCTTGAATTCCAAGTTTGATGTACTTGCCCAAATCAATCCTCATGTGATAATAGGTTAAATGGGGTAGTCCTGGGTGGACACCCTGAGTAACACCTAAGGTGTTACAGCCCTCCCCCCTTAAAGGAATCTCGTCCCGAGATCTTAGGTAGAGTCCCTTGGAGGTGTGCTTGAAGGTGTGTGGGTGTGCTACTCTTTCTTTATACTCAAGTTTCTCTTGTTAACTGCTCTTCGAATGTCATTCTCTTTGCAACTTCAGAAGGAAGCCCTTTTTAAGTTAAATCCACAACTTAGACTATTCTTGTTATCTAAGTTTTTCTTCTAATTGTATTCAAAGGGCAGGTGGGGGTGGGGGTTTTGGGGTACGTACCGACTCCTTTGGGCAGAAAGTCGGGGAAGCGAGAGCGTAGAAAATCCTCAGTCTCCCATGTAGCTTCTTCTGCTGAATGGTGACTCCACTGAACCTTATACATTCGGATCGACCTTGCCCGAGTTGATCTCTCCTTCTGATCTAATACCTTGATGGGGTACTCTTGATAGGACAGGTCTGGTTCTATCTCAATGTCTGGTTCGGGCAGCACTTCAGTGGGTAGGCGAACACATTTCCGCAGCTGAGATACATGGAACACATTGTGAACTGCTGACATGTGAGGTGGCAATTCCAATTGATAGGCTACAGGTCCACAACTTGCTTTGATCTCATAGGGTCCAATGTAGCGAGGGGCTAACTTGCCCTTGATCCCAAATCTCTGGACACCCTTGGTGGGTGATACCTTAAGATAAACATGATTCCCCACCTCAAACTGTAGAGGCTTCCGCCTCTTGTCATGATAGCTCTTTTGCCTGGCCTGAGCAGCTTCTAAGTTCTTCTTGATGATCCTGACCTTTGCCTCTGCTTCAAGTACCAAATCCGGCCCAAAAATTTCCCGCTCTCCTGCTTGAGACCAATTCAGTGGGGTTCTGCATCTTCTCCCATATAAAGCTTCAAAAGGTGCCATCTTTAGACTGGACTGATAGCTGTTATTGTAAGAAAATTCTGCCAAAGAAAGACACTTGTCCCAATCCTTTCCGTAGTGTAGTGCACATGCTCGCAACATGTCTTCCAAAATCTGATTCACCCTTTCTGTCTGGCCATCCATTTGGGGATGGTATGCTGAGCTTCGTATGACATGGGTCCCAAGGGATTCTTGTAGCTGCTCCCAAAAGCGTGCCACAAACAGTGCTCCTCTGTCAGATACAATAGTCTTTGGAATACCATGCAATCGCACTATTTGATCAACATACATTTCTGCATACTTCTCTGTCTTGTGGGTGGTATGCACGGGTAGGAAATGAGCAGTCTTGGTCAACCTATCCACAATAACCCAGATGGAATCATGGTGCCTGGAGGTATTGGGCAATCCTACTATGAAGTCCATGCAAATGTCCTCCCATTTCCAAGATGGTATGGGAAGGGGTTGTAAAGGGCCTGCTGCCTTCAAATGACTGGCTTTGATTCTCTGGCAGGTGTCACATTCGGATATATACTTGGCAATTTCCCTCTTCATTCTGGTCCACCAGTATAAAGATCTGAGATCATGATACATTTTGTTGCTACCAGGGTGCATGGAGAATTTGGAAAGGTGAGCTTCATCTAATATCTTCTTTCTGAGCTCCGGTTCCTTGGGAACAACCAATCGATCTCCAAACCATAAAATTCCTTTGTTGTCCTGGCGGAAACACTTGTATTTCTCTGCCTTCTGCTTGATCATTTCCTTGATGACCTGAACACCCTTATCCTCAATCTATGCCCTGACTATCTGCTCTTGCAATGTGGGCTCTACCGAGATATAACTTAAAGCACCTGAAGCAACAACTTCCAGGTTCAGCTTGCACAATTCATCGCACAGGGTGGTAACTCTTGCATCCATGCTCATACAATTGCACTGGGCCTTTCTGCTCAAAGCATCTGCCACAACATTGGCTTTACCAGGATGGTAATGTACTTCCAAATCATAGTCCTTGATTAACTCCAACCATCTTCTCTGCCTCATGTTCAGATCTGCCTGAGTGAAGATGTATTTGAGACTCTTGTGATTGGTGTAGATGTTACAGTGAGCTCCCATCAGGTAGTGTCTCCATATCTTAAGAGCATGAACCACAGCTACCAATTCCAGATCATGTGTAGGGTAGTTCTGCTCATGGGGTCTGAGTGCTCGGGAAGCATAAGCAATGACTCTGTTATCTTGCATCAAGACACAACCCAATCCTGTACCAGAAGCATCACAGTAGACTTCGAATGGCTTGGTGTTGTCAGGTTGAGCCAGCACTGGGGCCGTTGTCAAATGCTGCCTCAAAGTGTGAAAGGCATCTTCGCACTTTTGGCTCCAATCATACTTGACTCCCTTTTTCAACAGTTCAGTCATTGGTTTGGCAATTCTGGAGAAATCCGGAATAAATCGTCGATAATACCCTGCTAAACCCAGAAAACTTCGAATCTGCCTTACTGTAGTCGGGGGTTTCCAATCCATCACCTCTTGTACCTTCTCAGGATCAACTGATATCCCATCCTAAGAAATTGTGTGACCCAAGAATTTGATCTCCTTCAGCCAGAATTCACATTTAGACAACTTAGCATAAAGATGATGATCGCGCAGTCGCTGAAGCACGAGGTGCATGTGCTCAGTATGTTCGTCTTCATTCTTGGAATAGACCAGAATATCATCAATGAAAACGACCACGAACTTATCCAACTCTGGCATAAACACTGAGTTCATCAGGTACATGAAATAAGCCGGGGCATTGGTCAGCCCAAAAGACATCACCAAAAACTCATACAGCCCATATCGGGTTGAGAAGGCCGTCTTGGGAATATCACTGGCACGAATCTTGATCTGGTGGTAGCCCGAGCGAAGGTCTATCTTGGAGAATACTTTGGCTCCTACCAACTGATCGAACAGAACATCAATGCGGGGCAGTGGGTATTTGTTCTTGATAGTCACCGCATTAAGAGGGTGGTAGTCCACACACATTCTCAAGCTCTCATCCTTTTTCTTCACAAATAGGGATGGACATCCCCATGGTGAAGTACTTGGGCGAATAAACCCCTTGTCCAACAACTCTTGCAATTGCTTTTTCAGTTCTGCCAATTCCGCGGGAGGCATCCTATAGGGTCTCTTGGAGATAGGAGCAGTCCCAGGATGTAACTCGATTGTGAACTCGATGTCTCGGTCAGGTGGCATCCCTGGCAATTCATCCGGAAAAACATCTGGGTAGTCACAGACCACTGGGATCTTCTCCACTGGGGACTCTATCATAACGAAGGCACAAGAACGGGTACATCCTTGGTCGGGCAAATATAGTGTGGTTTCACCACAAGTTGGTGAGTGCACCTCAATGGCCCTGGCTGCAATATCAATAACTGCTTGGTGCCTGGTTAACCAGTCAGTCCCCAATATAATATCCACGCTATCCAAGCCCAAAATGAGGAGGGTGGTTTTAATTATTAGACTACCAAACTTTATGGGCACATGTCTGTTGATTTGATAGGTGGCAACCCTGCCTCCTGGTGTTGAAATTGTGATACCCCCATTGGTGTGGTGAAAAGGCAACTGGCACTTGACACTAAATTTGGCACTGATAAAACTATGCGAAGCACCAGAATCAAACAGAATAATAGCAGGATAATTCAAAACTGTAAAGATACCAGTCATGACGGGTGCTCCCTCTGGAATATCAGCCATGGTGGTGAAGTTCAGCCTGCCCTGCCTCACTTGCACCTTCTGCCTCTTGCCTTGGTTCTGATTAACATTCTGTCCCTGCCTCTGCTGGTTCCTGGGGCAATTCTTGGCATAATGTCCGGTGTTGCCGCAGGTGAAACACCTGTTGTCATTTGCATGGCGGTACTGCTGCTGCTGCTGATTGTTCCTCTGAGCTGGAAACTGGGTGCGGTTGGGTGCCTGCTGCTGCTGCTGCTGTGGTCGGATCACCCATCTGCCTTGCTGCTGCTGGGGTCCCCTGTTCTGTGTGTCGGACACAATCCTGAAGCGCTGTGGCTGAGCCGAGGGTCCTGCCACATGGGTCTTCCTCTTCTTTTCTGCCCGTCGAGCTGTAATGCAGTCCTCCTGGGAGATAGCCATGTTGACCAACTCATTGTAACTGTTGGCCCTGACGGTGTTGAGACGGTCACGGAGCTTAGTGCTGAGCCCCCTCCAGAACCTATCTCGCTTCTTCTCATCTGTATCTGCATGATATCCCGCATACTGGCACAAGTCATTAAAAGCCTGGGCATACTGCAACACTGTTCTGTTGCCCTGAGTGAGTGCCAGAAACTCGTTGAGCTTTCGGTCCATAATCCCGGCTGGTATGTGAAAGCTCTCTTGTGAGTTTTGGTGTTTGGATGACAACTCAATTAAAGGACTAACAAGTGTACTAAGTGTTGAACAGGTGCTTAAAGTAAAGCCTACAGGGTTCAACACAAGTGAACAAATGTGATGGTCCAAGAACTGGATTATGGATACATAATGGACATCACAAGTAAGATGGACATTGCAAAAGTGAGACTCGGGTGCGTAGCTCGGAGACAACTGATCAAGCCAAGGACGAAGGCAAGAAAAGCTTCGAGGTACCAAGTGCACGGGAGAAGGTCAAGGAGGCCGAGGAACCCAAAGCCAAGGGTGAAGAAGAATGCTTGCAAAGTCAAGGGTGATCGAGTTGAGAACAGCTACGGCACATCAAGGATCACTACATAAGGACGTGACTTACAGCCAATGAGGTAACAACTACAGTTATGTGGTGTAAGTCATAAGGCTCAAGATCAAGCTCTAAGGAGGAAATCAAGGTCACTAGAAGGAGAACAAGTGTCAAAATCAGAACTGGAAGCAGCCCAAAAGAGCTAAGTTCACTTTGATCTTTAGTTTGGGTTATTCCTATGTTTGGAGATGTTCTATGTGACCTTTACAGGATGTTGGAGCCAAGTGATGTCAATCTAGATCAAGTCAAGCCGACTTGATGATTTATGAGTCCAACATCAAAGCTCAAGCATGTGGAATGCTATAGATTTAATGTTTAAGAGAAGGTATGTTTCTATACTTAGTACATTGGTTTTGTGGACTAATATACTTGTCTAAGTGTTAGAAACAGAAAGAAGAAGAAAAGAAGAGAGGTGCAAAGGGCTTGGCTATGTACAGCCAAGGCAGCTCAGTCTGACACACCGGACTGTCCGGTGGTGCACCGGACAGTGTCCGGTGCGCCAGGCTGAACTCTGGCGAACTAGCCGCTCTCGGGAATTCACCAGCGACGTACGGCTATAATTCACCGGACTGTCCGGTGTGCACCGGACTGTCCGGTGAGCCAACGGTCGGCCGGGCCAACGGTCGGCCGCGCGATCTGCGCGGGACACGTGGCCGAGCCAACGGCTAGATGGAGGCACCGGACTGTCCGGTGTGCACCGGACATGTCCGGTGCGCCAACGGCTCCAAGACTCCCAACGGTCGGCTTCGCCATAGAAGGAAAGAAATCGGGCACCGGACAGTGTCCGGTGTGCACCGGACTGTCCGGTGCGCCACCCGACAGAAAGCTGATATTGCCTTCCAAATGAAGTCCAACGGCTCCTAGGCCCCTTGGGTCTATAAAAGGGACTCCTAGGCGCCTCCAAGAGATGAAGAAGCACAGCCAACAAGTGTAGACTTCACTCGAATCAATTCTCACTCTCCCTCTTGTGTGTAACTCTATAGTTTGTGTAGAAGGCACAGCTATAAGCCTTAAGAGAGAAGAGAAGTGCTGCTTAGAGCTAGAGCAAGGTCTTGAGCGTATCGTTACTCTGCCGGGGTGCTGCCAAGAAGTTTGTAAGCAGCCGCGGTTCTGTTGTAACCCCACTCAATAGTGAAAGGCTCTATCTGTCATACTGACAGATCTGAGCAAACAGAGGAAGGAGTTGAAATAGACTCCAAGCCCAGGTGTGGCTAACTCCAATGAGGACTAGGCAAGCATTTCAGGCTTGGCCGAACCTCGGGATAAATCCTTGCGTCTATGTGCTCTGTTCTGTATTGTATCCTGACTCTCTGTCTTACTCGTCTTTATATCTGCACTTAAATACTTATCTGTGGTATAAGATTTATTTGAAGTGCAGGACATTTTGAGACAGGATCTTCCATTCCGCTGCAACCTACTCGAAGAGTCTTCTCACTCCACTGCGTACTAAGTCTTCGAGTAGAGTAAGAATTTAAGTTTTAAAGTAATAAGTTTTATTCGCCTATTCACCCCCCCTCTAGGCGACATCCGGATCCTGTTCCCGGGTCAAAGGGAACTTTCAATTGGTATCAGAGCTAGGCCTCTCCAGTGTGGGCTTAGCCGTCCGGAGATAACGATGTCGTCACAAGAGGTAACTGTAGAAATTCTTTTAGGCGATGGCTCTAATTACAAATCTTGGTCTGTCTCTATTTATAATGCTTTCATGAGTGTTGATTCTGATTTGAGACAGATCTTGAGTAGAAGTATTTTTCCATCTGATATTAGTAAAAATCCCTCTAATGATGAACTAAGATGTTTATCTCTCAATCACCGTGCTTGCAACATCTTAGTTGAGTCTCTTTCTAGAAGTGCCTATTTTGCCATCATGAGTAGTGATAATGATTTGGTTGTTGATGCTCATGATTTATGGAATAGAATTAAAGTAAAATATTTTGTGGCAAATTGTACTACTTCTACTCCCTATATTGCTTGTGATGCTAACCATTCAAAGGGAGAAGATCAAGAACGATGGACACCCAACGATGAATCTACCTCGTCGATAGGTTTGGTCTCCACTAATAATAAGTGTTTTATTGCTAACAATGACGGTGGAGACAAAAGCCATGATGAGGAGGAGTATGAGGATGATAGCGAGGATGATTCTTCATCATCACAAGGTACATTTTCCTATATTGCTTCCACTGACATTAATGACAGGGAAAATGAGACCGATGATGTGGAAGAAGAGGAGATTCGTCGTTTCTACAACCATCTCAACAAAGCGGACAAAGCTCTCTTGGTTAAGCTGTTGAGAAGGAACAAAGAACAAGGCGAGACGCTTCTCAGGCTAGAGGAGACTCTCATCAAAACAAACAACAGCCTGGAGAAAATGACCAAAGAACATGAGGAGCTGAGGTGCTCTCATGATGTCTTGGTCCAACGGTATGATTCAATGTTAATTGAGCAAAGTAATAATTATGATGCTCTATCTAATGTTGCTCAACTTAAAACTGAAAATTCTATGCTTAGAAGTCAAGTAGAAACAATGAATTTAGAAAAGCTTGCTCTTAGTGAAAAGTATGATATGTTGTCATACTCTCATAGTAAACTAGTTGATGATCATATCATGCTCGATATTGCTCATGAGGTAGTAATTACTAGTTTAAACTCATATGAACCTCATTCTTGCACTAGTAATCAATTGGTCAAAATATTATCATGTGCTGACCTCCACCGCCCCAAGAAAGGCCAATCCTTGTTTGAGAAACAAGTTGCAGGATCAAAAAGAAAATTGCGTGGGAACAAGAAGCAAAGACAGCTAAGGAGAAGACACATTGCTCAACTCTCTCAAGATATCCACGGGCGCGTGGTGAAGAAGCTTGAGAAAGGAAAAACTGCAGCAAGTGTTAAGCTCAACAAGAAGAATGTTCCCAACGCTATAAATGAAGAAATCAACATGAACAAGGAAAAAGGTAAAAATTCAATTAGTCATGTTGTTTGTACTAATCATCTCTCCATGTCCTTCAAGCACAAAAAGGGAAGAGGAAAAAGGAGGTGTTTCAAATGCAAGGAGATAGGCCACCTCATCGCGTCTTGTCCGTACAAAGACAAAAATGAAGGGACAAGGAGTTGCTTTAGATGCAACAATAAGGACCACTTTATCACTTCATGTCCGGTCATGAAGAATCAAGGTTGTGCATCCTCCAAGATGACCCTCTCCAAGGAAAATGACAAACAGCAAGCGTCATGTCAGGTTGAGCAACGCTTCTGCTACAAGTGTGGTGAGCAGGGTCATATATCAAAGGTATGTTATAAAGGTAAGATTCCTAAAGAAGTGAATGTGTGTCAATCTCATTCGCTTAGGAGACCCAAATCATACACTTGTGCTAGATCTATAACGAGATCACCTAGAACTAGCACAAAGGCAATTTGGGTACCAAAAGCGCATTTAGATGATCATTATGGACCCATCCCGAGATGGGTACCAAACTGTGCTAACTAGACCATGCAGGTGCCTTGAGATGGACTGGAGACCATGGGAGAGCTTAAGACGGTTATCTAAAACTCTATACTTAAGCTGTTAATTGTTTTGGTGTTTATTGACCCAAGGTTGAATTATTGTGAAACACTAATCCCATGTTCATCTCAAGTGAAATAAGGTGTATAGGTCCTGAATCATTATTGGTGAATCAAGTAAAGGACCTTGATGAGAATCTACAACATGGTACCCCGTGTATTTTAAGTACATAATTGCAATTTAGTATTGCTCTTAAGTTGGCTTGTTGTGCTACCTATCTTTAGAGCAGTTATGCTTTATGATTGCCTCTGCTAAATGAATCATAATGATGTTTACTTAATCATGACTGGTGCTATATCTTTTGAATCATTCATGGGTAGCTCTTTCATTTGTTATATCCACAACGATTAACTCTCTTGGTGTATATGGGTAAACCTTTTTTTTGTAAGTCATGCTATGTGCAATTATGACATTTTGTTTAGTCCATGTTCACATGATTACCCTAGTTTGGTACTGTGTGAATTTCAAATCCATGTTGTGCCCTCTTGAGCTATGAGGTGCATGAGCAAAAGGAGCCCTGAATTGGTGATAACAAGTGCTCTCATAAAGGCAAAGGTATGGAAAATGGAACTGTGCAATTTTATTGAATATCTTGAAGTTCCATTGATAGTGATCATAGCTGTGTTTCTTGTCTTTCAATTGGTAATATCTTGGTTTAGGTAATTTATGCTTTTAAAATGTTGTTTCTTTTGTGCATCTAAGAAACCTTCTTAATCATGACATGCTTAGATATTTCGCTTTATATACATGATTGTGTTGATCTTCAATTGGTATATGCAATGATAGTTAAATATGAAGCATGTACAGGTTGAGAAAATGTTAGACTTCTGTAAGTATTCAATTGGCTTAGGTGTCACTAAGGCGTGCATTGCTGTATTTAGTCAACCTTTCATTTAGCCTTCAATTGATGTTAAGTGGCGTTTCATTTGATATTCAAATTGGCATCTTTGGGTGATGAAAGTGGTAGAGTATGCCTTGACCAAGGTATGGTGTGATCCCCTCTAGTTCTAAAGAAGCTAGAATGTGCAAAGTGCAAGTCATTCAAATACTTGATGCACAACTTGAGGGGGAGCACACATAACTTGTGTCCTTTGAGACTAACTGTTTCTTGAGCGATCTTGTATAGTCTCTAGGTGGAAAAGAGAAGATAAGCAAGAAATGGAGCAATCTGGACTTGGGTACCTCTGTAAGTCAAGAAATTGGTATCTCAAGTTGTGAGTAAGTGCATATCTTTAGACTGCTCATGCTCTATAATATCTGGTGATAATAGATGCTTAAATATCATGGAGCCATGATAATAAATGAACTTTGCAATTGGTATCTTTCAATTGGTAGCCGTAATAGTTCGCTTCAATTGACATCTTTCGATAATCATTAGATTGGAAGTTTCTTCTTGTGCCAAATACTATAACTTGTTCTAAGTTTGGTGTCTTAGCAACAAGAAAAAGTAAGGATACAGAATCAGGCACAAGTGTGAAGAAGCTCTTGAGAGATCAGATACTTTCAAGATGGGAAGTACACTACAACATGGTAAAGGTACAAAGGGAGTATTAATCTTTTTGCATATATGTATCTTACCTAAATGTTGATAGTGCATATGTTCAATAAGTAAGGGGGAGTTTTTTGATAGTCGTTTTTTTCCCTTGACACCCTGCTGTCCCTTGACATCATCCTATGTTCTTGCTCGAGTATGGTTTTTGGTGTTTGATGTCAAAGGGGGAGAATTTGTGCATTAAAGCTTATCTCAACCTGAGAGGAAAGCTTATCCTAAGGGGTGATGTGTTAGTTTAAGCTTTGCTAGTGTGTTATTCATATGCTTCCTGCAGTATTATATGTGTTGCATCATATGGACTAGTGCTTCCGTTGCTATAAATTTATTGGCATCTATTGTGTTCATTCTGAAATAGATAGTCATGTGGTTAATGGTGCTTTAAGATTGCTTTCAATTAGTGTCTTAGTTTGAATTGGTATCTTAATGATGAATAGTGGTAGGCTGATATTTCTGTGATATATCCACTAAATTGAATGGTGTTTAACTCTGATTATGTGCATTTGTGTGTTATAGCATCATGGTTTGATTCTTGCCAATGCATACTAAAAAGTGCTAAGGTGTAGAAATGTTTCGATTTGCCTAAGTATGTGCAAATTGGCGTCTGAGACCAAAATTATGTTTTTGAAGTAAGCACTTATTTAGGGGGAGCATTCTATAATCTTAGAATTCAAATTTGTGCTTCAAATCTTATTCTTATGTAAGCTTTAATTGTGTTGCCATCAATCACCAAAAAGGGGGAGATTGAAAGCTCTCTTGTGAGTTTTGGTGTTTGGATGACAACTCAATTAAAGGACTAACAAGTGTACTAAGTGTTGAACAGGTGCTTAAAGTAAAGCCTACAGGGTTCAACACAAGTGAACAAATGTGATGGTCCAAGAACTGGATTATGGATACATAATGGACATCACAAGTAAGATGGACATTGCAAACGTGAGACTCGGGTGCGTAGCTCGGAGACAACTGATCAAGCCAAGGACGAAGGCAAGAAAAGCTTCGAGGTACCAAGTGCACGGGAGAAGGTCAAGGAGGCCGAGGAACCCAAAGCCAAGGGTGAAGAAGAATGCTTGCAAAGTCAAGGGTGATCGAGTTGAGAACAGCTACGGCACATCAAGGATCACTACATAAGGACGTGACTTACAGCCAATGAGGTAACAGCTACAGTTATGTGGTGTAAGTCATAAGGCTCAAGATCAAGCTCTAAGGAGGAAATCAAGGTCACTAGAAGGAGAACAAGTGTCAAAATCAGAACTGGAAGCAGCCCAAAAGAGCTAAGTTCACTTTGATCTTTAGTTTGGGTTATTCCTATGTTTGGAGATGTTCTATGTGACCTTTACAGGATGTTGGAGCCAAGTGATGTCAATCTAGATCAAGTCAAGCCGACTTGATGATTTATGAGTCCAACATCAAAGCTCAAGCATGTGGAATGCTATAGATTTAATGTTTAAGAGAAGGTATGTTTCTATACTTAGTACATTGGTTTTGTGGACTAATATACTTGTCTAAGTGTTAGAAACAGAAAGAAGAAGAAAAGAAGAGAGGTGCAAAGGGCTTGGCTATGTACAGCCAAGGCAGCTCAGTCTGGCACACCGGACTGTCCGGTGGTGCACCGGATAGTGTCCGGTGCGCCAGGCTGAACTCTGGCGAACTAGCCGCTCTCGGGAATTCACCGGCGACGTACGGCTATAATTCACCGGACTGTCCGGTGTGCACCGGACTGTCCGGTGAGCCAACGGTCGGCCGGGCCAACGGTCGGCCGCGCGATCTGCGCGGGACACGTGGCCGAGCCAACGGCTAGATGGAGGCACCGGACTGTCCGGTGTGCACCGGACATGTCCGGTGCGCCAACGGCTCCAAGACTCCCAACGGTCGGCTTCGCCATAGAAGGAAAGAAATCGGGCACCGAACAGTGTCCGGTGTGCACCGGACTGTCCGGTGCGCCACCCGACAGAAAGCTGATATTGCCTTCCAAATGAAGTCCAACGGCTCCTAGGCCCCTTGGGTCTATAAAAGGGACTCTTAGGCGCCTCCAAGAGATGAAGAAGCGCAGCCAACAAGTGTAGACTTCACTCGAATCAATTCTCACTCTCCCTCTTGTGTGTAACTCTATAGTTTGTGTAGAAGGCACAGCTATAAGCCTTAAGAGAGAGGAGAAGTGCTGCTTAGAGCTAGAGCAAGGTCTTGAGCGTATCGTTACTCTGCCGGGGTGCTGCCAAGAAGTTTGTAAGCAGCCGCGGTTCTGTTGTAACCCCACTCAATAGTGAAAGGCTCTATCTGTCATACTGACAGATCTGAGCAAACGGAGGAAGGAGTTGAAATAGACTCCAAGCCCAGGTGTGGCTAACTCCAACGAGGACTAGGCAAGCATTTCAGGCTTGGCCGAACCTCGGGATAAATCCTTGCGTCTGTGTGCTCTGTTCTGTATTGTATCCTGACTCTCTGTCTTACTCGTCTTTATATCTGCACTTAAATACTTATCTGTGGTATAAGATTTATTTGAAGTGCAGGACATTTTGAGACAGGATCTTCCATTCCGCTGCAACCTACTCGAAGAGTCTTCTCACTCCACTGTGTACTAAGTCTTCGAGTAGAGTAAGAATTTAAGTTTTAAAGTAATAAGTTTTATTCGCCTATTCACCCCCCTCTAGGCGACATCCAGATCCTGTTCCCGGGTCAAAGGGAACATTCAGTATGTGGTGTCCCCGGAAAGCTGCCTTGAACTCTCTCCATTCCACCTCTCGGTCCTCTGGCTGCATAGCAAGAAAATGGTCCCACCAAGTCCTTGCGGGTCCGCGAAGCTGCTGGGTGGCGAACCTGACTTTAGTGACCTCTGAACAAGCTCCATGAAGTAGCGAGAATTTGGATCCCACTACTCGCAACCACACATCTGCATCAAGTGGGTCCTCTGACCTTGTGAACAATGGTGGGTGAGTGCTGAGGAACTCCTGGTAGGTGGCTGCCGCTGGGTGACGCTGATGGTCTCCACCACCATAATGCTGAGGTGGTGGCTGACGCTGAGCCAGCTGTCTCAAGATCTCATTCTACTGAGCCATTAGCTCCTGCAGAGTGGGAGGCGGTGGCGGCGGTGGAGGAACGCGCTCATTCTGGCCATGACGCTGCCTTCCGGCCATCTGAAAAACCACATATATACTTAACACCATATCTCCAAGTTCAAGGTTTAATCGCGGCGAAAAGAGTCGAAAGCAAAATGATAGATTCCAACTTAAACAAAAAGGATTTAAAAAGGCATAAAAAAATTTTTCCGTCCAAATTTAAAACTGATAACAGTATCCATCAATCATGCTTCCGAGAGAGTTTATCACGATTACATCATTAGTCCCAAAAAGACTCAACTCTATCTAGCCTAGTACCCCAAGGGTGCAAAAGCTAAGCTAGCTGCAAGGAGTCCTACCATTACTGACGTCTAACTCTATCCTGGGCACCTAGTGAGCGAACGAGGCAACACTCGACTCGGGGGAAGGTGGTCTCCCTGAGCCAGCAGTGTCCACACTAGAGGCAGGCTCCTCTCCTCCCTCGATGTCGACGTCCTCGTTGGCCTCCATATCCTGGATCTCCTGGTGATGCATATCCAAGTGCTCATTAGCCTCGGCAAGCTGCTGCTGGGTGTTAATGAGCTGATCCTCGAGAACCTCGATGGTGTTCTCCCTGGTGCCCACTAATTCCTCCAACTCTTGGAGATCAGTGGATAGCTGCTCCACCTGCAAGTCCTTTTCCACCATTTCCGTGGACAAATCAACCACGAGCTCCTCTCTATTATCCAAAGTGATCTTTGTCGCCTCCAATAGTGCCATCAGATGGGACATCGCCTCACCGCGCATCACTTGCAGACGGTACAGAGCATTCATGCACCGTACGGTCAAGTGCGCAGTCTGACCTGGGTAGATGGCCCAGATATCCTTGCCATGCTCCACCCGATCCTTCCACATTGGGTCATCCTCCTTCTCGGCGGGGAACAAGCCAATGGGGTGGGTAGCCAGCTCCAAGGGATGGAATCCGCAGAAAGTGGTCAATCCATGCAAAGCAATCGCCTCGATCGTGTCCTCAGCTCGGTATCCAAAAGACTCAGAGTCCAATGAGCGCCAGCCTGGCTGCAGGGGATGAGGCTCCAGGGTCATCCTCACCCTACAGCGGGGCACTCGATGCTTCTCGAACTGCTGCACCGCGTACTGAGGGGGTGTCGTGTATCCGGCCCCCTGAAGTACCTCCCACAAAATGCGGGGAAAGCCCTCTCGTGCGAGCCCGTTAGTGTGGGACAGTGCATTTCCGTCATCTGAGGATCCGTGGGAAGTCATCTGTGTACGGTTAAGCGTAAGTAAAAGAAAGAGGACTATAAAAAGAACAAGAAAAATAAGACTCAACCTTTCTCTAGTTAAATAAAATGGGACTGCGGACTTAATGGGTTATCATTTTGTTTTTTAAGTCTTTACTCAATTATCCATTTGTTTAAATTAAGAATGCATGCATGCTCGTTCTGAACGACCTCACCAATATATAAAGGGAATAGGGAAAAACTCCCATCCCCTAAAGTGGCCTGTAGGGCCTAGTCACTTAGCCACCTAGCTACCCTTCTATCATCCTAAGGCTTCACGTCCTAGGTCTATCCTGCTCGTCCTATGATCTATCCAACATTGTTTCTACCAAGTTTTACTTCGGAAAAGGATGGTATTTATATTTTATTGATTCCTCTGTGGTGGTACAAGCTCCGATACCAGCTGTGGCGAAACCGCCCGAATTATTCCAACTTAAGTGCCTGAGCCCTGCCTTAGAAGCTAGACCACACTTAAATGGGAATAACCCGTCAATCCCTCGGATCTAGTCCGACAAGGCCACTGACAGGATCAAGTACCACAATCTCACTCGATGGTGAGTCACAGAGCAAATACAATAAAGCATAAAGCCATGCATTAAAGATTATTAAATTATTACATCATCATCGGAGTTTTTGCAAAAGTAGTCATCATTGTTCGAAGTGCAGCGGAATAAAACTAACGGTAAATAAACAGAGAGATGGGGAAGCCTGTCCCATCACTCCTCATGCTCCTCCTCAGCTGAGGTGGGGTCCCACTCGACAGTCCAACCCGGTGGCAAGATGGACGGCCAAGTCACTCCAGCAACCATGTCCTCCAGAGAACCTGTAAAATTATGCCACAAGCAAGGCTGAGTATACTAATACTCAGCTAGACTTACCCGGTGTGAGGAGTCTACTCCTCTACCTCTAGACATGCAGCTGTTTGGCTGTGGGGTTTGGTTGCCAAAAGCACTAGCTGAGTTTCTAAGTCAAGTTTTTAACTTTGTCAATCTAAGTGTGACTCTCTTAAGGCTAAATGTGTACTATCTACTCATACATGGTAGCAAATATTATTAGCAATCAACATCTTATATCAACTCATCATATTTCCACTTGTTACTCAATGCAGTACAATGGATCAAGCAGTCTCATTAGCTGCGAGAAGCAGACGATTCGAATCGAGTTTTTATCCTTGCAAGGTAAACCTAAACACACGACGTGGCGAGGCACTCCGTCCCCACACACATCAACCGTCCCCACTGATTCCCCGTCAGCAGATCAGGGCTCACCGCCTTGGCGTACAATGCCTCACTGACCCCGACCGCCGTCGTGCAGTGACCGCACTTGTACCCACCATAACCGGAATGGGAGACCACGTCTCAGGTCGCGTGAGGGATAAAGTCCACTGCTGTCGGTGTTTTGGGTCCGACCGCACACCCGGGGTTGCCCCTCAAGGTGCTTTTAGGAGTAGGACGGTGTCGACGACTGTAGCAAAATGGTTCGTGCCGATCGCACGAGGGACAATGGACAAGGTTTGCAGGTTCGGGCCGCTTAGAAGTGCGTAACACCCTACGTCCTGGTGAGTATATGAGCGTGGTTACAAGAGGATTCTCTGGATAGAGGGCACAGAGAATGTTTGTGGGTGGCTAAGTAGAGTAGGATCGATCGATCTGAAGGGGTGCCCCCTAGGCCTTATATACTCGGCCGTGGAGCATTACATATGTTATGATAGCAACAAGTAGCTGAAAGATAGTGAACTTCTTGAGCTTATCCCTACGTAACCTCCGCCGACTTATCCTCGCATGGCTCCGTTGCATGGGGGCTTCAGCGCGGGAAAGTCGGGTTTCTGTTTGTGATTCATTCGTTCGACGTTGTGGGCCGCCTGTGCTTGCACTAATCAGTCCCGCGTCCTTTTTATTGGTGGTCTTTCCCTAGGCCCACGAAAGAATGACCTTACGAATTATTGGGCCCTTGGGCTTTTCGTGAGGCCTTTTACTTCTTTAGTGGACCCAGGGGATATCTATCCCCCACAAGCCCCCGATCTTTGAGTTAATTTAGAGGTAATCAACTCAAAGATCCAAGGTTCAGAAAATGATTTCCTGCTGCCTCCTCTGGCTCTGATCACTCGTTCGACCAAAGTTTGGTTTTGTGCTTGTGCCTTAGAAATCGGCATTTCGGATTATAAGATTCTGGACTTCCTTGGGTGCACCGAAGGTGCACCCAATGGGTGTAGCCCCCGACCTTTGAGTAGATTTTAGAAGATAATCTACTCGAAGGTCTTCTCCGAAGATTTTCTCCATTCGCGCTCCTGCATCTCAGTTGAGGATTGATCTTTCCAATCTTGTTCTACGCCTTAGAGGTCGGCACTATATTGATTTAGAATGATAATCCATGGGGTGCACCGAAGGTGCACCCAATGGGTGTAGCCCCCGACCTTCAAGTGGATTTTTGAGGATAATCCACTCGAAGGTCTTCCTTCTGTGTCCTTTTGCTGAGAATTATCCTTTCTGCTTGTAAAAAATTGGCATGATGTCATCCGCGCTATGTCATCAGTTTTTATGCTTCAGAGGTCAGCATGTTTTTTGTCTTTTGCAGCCGAGTTCGCAATCCATCCATATCTCGCTAGGTAGTGTAATTTATTTGCTCTGTGACTGATTGGACATTTGATGGACGTTCTCTGTCTAGTCTTCAAGTCATTTCTGTCGACCATATTTTGCACTCCACTGGCTATATTTGGCTTCCCTCTAACTCTTGTTGATATCTCATTTTTGTCTTGAGGTATTCACTGCACGCCCTGCACGGATGTGACCGTTTGAAAAATGTACCGAAAATTCCTGGGCGTCCCCCCCCAATGGGTGTGGGCAAGGGACGACTTGGTACGCTGAGTGTTTTAGCCGGTTGCCTCTGAGTAGTAATGCGATGGGACGGCTAGTGTAATCATATCCTTCGCGCTGTTGACTGGAGTCCCAATGGGTGTAGTGTTGCATGAAACGACGTCCGCCGCCTGACGTGTCTTCGGGTGAGTGGAAGTGCTTATTGAATGCCTTGCGACTGTTCAGTGACCGCGGTTAGAAGTGAGCGGTTGCCTTTCCCTTCTATAAATAACCCCTTTGCTTCTCTGGTTTCTTCACCTCTCTTCGTTGCTCCTTACTGCCTCTTCCCTTTCTTCTCTCCCAAAGCTCTCAACCATGGGCAAGAACAACAAGCGTAAGCGTGAGCCGACTCCTCCATCAGAGGAGTTTGGTGACTCGGAGTACTCGGAGGAGGAGTTCTCCTCCGAGCCCGAGGGGTCTCCGGCTCCCGTCTCTCCCCCGGCGTCGTCCGATGACTCGGACGACTCCTAGGGGATAGCCGCGGAGGTCTGGACATACATCCGGGCCGTCGAGCGCGCCGGGCTCGAAGGCTCGGATGAGTCGGAGTACTCCTCGGGTGAGGAGGACTCGGACGGCGGCGAGGAGGGTGAAGACGACGACGACGACGATGACGACGATGACGGCGATGACGGCGACGGCGGCAGCAGTGGCAGGGGCGGCGGCGACGGCAGGGGCAGCACCAAGGGCGGCAGCGACGGCAGCGGGGACAGCACCAGGGGCAGCAGCAGGGGCAGCACCAGGGGCGGCGGCGGCGGCAGGGGCAGGGCCAGTGGCTAGACGCCACTGGTCTTCTTAGATATTAGTATAGTTTAGTATAGCTAGAATAATGTAGTAGTAATTAGTGTAGTTTAGTAGTAGTAGTAATGTAAAGTAGAATTAGGGAAGTATCAACTCATAAAGAGTTGGTTTGTAACTTATTAACCTCCCTTCAATGAAAGTTGTCGTTTATCTCCTCTTTTTGATGACTCGTCACTGGTTTTGCTAAATGTTGAATCGATTCTTTTGATGTAGTAGAAACAGCGCCGAGCGGTTGTGAAGATTGACATCAGCGTTTTAGAAGTAACACTGAGCAATCGAACACAAGACCAGCATTTTAGAGGCAATGCCGAATGATAGAAGGTCGGCATCGGCATTTTGGAAATAATGCCAAGTGACAAAATACGGGGCCAGCATTTTAGAAATAACACCGAGTGATAGAATTTCGGCATCAGCATTTTAGAAGTAATGCTGGGCGTGTGAACACGTGGTCGGCGTTTTAGAGGCAGCGCCGAGTGATTGAAGGTCGGCGTCGGCATTTTAGAAGTAATGCCGAGCGATTGAACACGTGGTCGGCGTTTTAGAGGCAGCGCCGAGTGATTGAAGGTCGACGTCGGCATTTTAGAAGTAATGCCGAGCGATTGAACACGTGGTCGGCGTTTTAGAGGCAGCGCCGAGTGATTGAAGGTTGGCGTCGGCATTTTAGAAGTAGTGCCGAGCGATTGAACACGTGGTCGGCGTTTTAGAGGCAGCGCCGAGTGATTGAAGGTCGGCGTCGGCATTTTAGAAGTAATGCCGAGCGATTGAACACGTGATCGGCGTTTTAGAGGCAACGCCGAGTAATAGCCAGCTTCTTCAAGTTTCTTTGAGGAAAATGGCCGAGTGATGAGGTGGCACATCGGCTTTCTTGGAAATAACTGTTAGATATCCACGTGGCATGCTGAGATTTCGGAGATGACCGCCGGGTGATGACCGGGCACTTTTGAAAAGGTATCTGGCTCAAGAATATCCCTTAAGTGTCGCGCTTTCAGCCGCCTTTGCTTTCCGTGCCCTAGTTCTTGCATTTCCGCATCTGAGTCTTCTCTGCCACTCGCCTCCTACTCTGTTTCGCTAGCGAGAAGCAAGAATGGCGCCCAAGAGGAAAACCGCGAACTCGTCTGCTGCAGTGATCCCCGCCATCGATCCCAACAGTCAGTTACCCTTCGCAGGTAACCATATGTCTGTGATTTCTGAAGTTGAGCTTCTCCGCCTTGTTTCCGTCGGGGTTCTCCCTCCACGGGAACTCTGTTCTTGGCGTTCTTGCCATGGGACTACTGTCCCAACCGAAGATACCCACGAATCAGTGGTCTATACTCCTTTCCTTCTTCGCGGCCTCGGCCTTCCCATATCTCCTTTTTTCCGTGGCATCCTTGATTTTTATCATATCAACCTGACTCACCTGAACCCTAACTCCATTCTCCAAATCTCTATTTTCGTTCACCTTTGCGAAGCTTATCTTGGCGTGCTGCCGCATTTTGGCTTATGGAAGTATCTGTATCACTGCCGTCCTGGGATGGCCGGGGGGCAACATCAATTGGTCGGAGGTGCCAGTTTAGAGATGCGCCGGGGGCGGAAGACCGAGTATCTCGAGATACCTCTCAAGGATAGCATTAAAGGCTGGCGTCTGGAGTGGTTTATAGTGGACAATTATGGAAACTCTCTTCCTCCTCGCTCAGGGAGACAGGCAGACGTTCGCACTCCGAGTTGGACTGAATCTCCCACGGACCAAGAAGTAGCCGAGGCGGGCGTGTTGCTTACTGAGGTTGGATTACTGAAAGAGAGAGGTCTGACTGCCGAAGCTGTGGTCACAGATTTTGTTTTCAAAAACATTCAGCCGCTGAAGGACAGGGCCTATCCAGCATATCTTTACCGAGGGCTGGCCGACCCAACTCGAGTTACTAATAGGAGAATTCCTTCTGTTGATTTGGTGAGCCGACTCGAGATGATCCTCAGGGGTAAGGTTTCAAACGTTGGAGCTCCAGTGGCATACTCGGCTTGGAACCTGCCTTCTCCCAAAGATTTCACTCTTTTTGTGTCCAATCCGCCCGTGACAGATAGCAATTTGGGTCTTAGAGTTCGACCTTCTGCTGAAGATGTCCGTTCCTTAGTTGCTTCGCTCGGGGAGATACCTGATGATGAACGACAGATTTATTTTGAAGTGCCCCTGAACCCTAGTGACGCAGACATAAATGACATGCTCGATCTGCTAGCTGAGGATTCGTCTGATACTGTTCCTGATGGTACACCGGCAGTGGTGCCGCCTCCAGAGGTTGATGCGACCTTGGATGTCTCGAAACCTGCCAATACTCGCCCGAGGCGTCCTAGCCGAACCAGTCAGCCCGAGCCTTCTGCTGATGAGCAGAAAAGGAAAAGAAGACGCCTCCGGCGAGTGTCTAGCTTTGATGAGGACGCCAGCACCTTAGCTCCTACTGCTGAAGAAATGACTGCGACTGGTCTAGCTGACGTTGATCCCAATGGGTGTGCTCCGCCTATTGCTGACCCTAATGAGGATGCTGTTTGCGCTGCTGCTGTGGAAGATGAGGAGGAAGAGAATGAAACTCCATTAACTCGGAAGAACAGTCGGCAGCTCGTCGCTAGCGGTGGTAGTAGTGGGGTTCCTTCTCCTGCCTTGTCTGCTCTTATTGGTCTGCAAGAACTGTCCATGACCAATTTTGATCAAGCTCTAGAGGATATGGTCCCTGAGAACTTGCTGTTGGAACCTGCAGACGTTGATGCAACAGAAATTTGCGCAGCCGTGCCAGATGCAGGGTTGAGGTCGTCCCGTGCCTCGTCGACCTTAGAGCACGATCTTGAGGGCCGGGATAATGACTTGGACCGTCCTGATCCTGTGGAAACAGCTGAAGGCCCGTCGACCTTAGAGGTGGTCACGGCAGAGAGCTTGGATCCTTTGAATAGTGCTGACATGTGCCCAGCCCCCGAGGGTGTCGCCGGGGAGGACTCAACTCAGGTGAGGAGTGTAGGCCACTACCCAGCCCCCGAGGGTGTTGCCGGGGGTGACCCGGCTCAAGTGGGCAGTGCCAACCTTGACCCAGCCCCCGAGGGTGTCCGAGCGGGGTCTCCCTCCTGCACTTCTATGGATGTTCATGTGGGTTCACCTCCACATTCTGGCGGCATGACGGTGGCTCGGACTCCGGATCAGGGGGTCGCTTTGGAGGGCAGCATCCCCACTGGTCTGAAGTTGAACTCTGCTGAATGTACTGAGCTTGTTCCTGCTGGCCTACTGCGAGCTGCTTCAGGTGGTGGTCTGATACCTGATTATCAGCTGATTTCTCCTGACCTGGGGATCCCTTCGTTCTTTTCCAACCTCCAGGTGCTGTGCCGTGCTTTAATTTGATCTCTATGTTGCATGAATTGCTGTCATTATACTCATCTGTTCTTCTCGTCAGGCTTTGGTGAATGGATTGGTCAGTCAACTGAAATCACAGGGTGCTTCTACCCCAGAAGTGGCATCATCTCTCGAGTGTTGGAATCCAGTGTTGCTTCGTCGTCGTGTATCTGAGTTGGAGGCCATCAATGCTGGTCAGTGTCCTTTCTTCTTCTTCTTTATTCTTGTCCGTAGGTTGTTTTACCTTCTGACCTTGTTTTGTTTGAATACTTCTTGATAGGGATGACTCGGCAGATCATAGTTCTTGAAGAAAAACATTCTCAAGATCAAGCTGAAATGACTCGACGATGCGCTGACTTCGAGGAGAAGTATTCTCAAAGTCAGATCGAGTTGAGTCAGGTCTCTGCGGCTTTGGATGACGCTAACGCTCTGAGTTCTTCTCTTCATGTTCAGCTTAACTCTGAGAAGGTAGCTTACGAACCTGTGCTTCGCCTTATCACGCTCTTGGATTCTGAATGAGCTTGATTTTTGCTTGTAGGAAGAAAAACGTATCCTTGCTGCTTCTCGCGACAACTTGGACAGACTGTACCGGGATTCCAGTAACTCGCTGACCATCTTGGAGAGGAGCCACCGCTTTACGATGGAGGAACTTGACAGTCAGCGCCGTCAACTGCAAGAATCTTCGGACGAAGTGGCCCGCCTTACACAGTTGCTATCAGCAAAGGATGCCTCCATCAAGGAACTCCGAGCTTCCAAGAAAACCATTGCCCGGGAGTTGGAAACTGCTCAGCAGGCTGTTAAAGTTGCTGAAGAGGCTGCTGTCACTTTCAAAACTCAGCGCGATAAGGCCCTGGACAAGGCCATTCGGGCGGGACGAATCTTGATGAGAAGACCTGGCGTGGTTGTCCCCGAGGATATAAGAGCCGATGTGGTTGCTGCCCCTGATTCCTCGAATCGCCCTTCTTCGTCAGTCGCTCCTGAGAGAGACATTGGAAAATAAAGAAACAGTTCGCGTGCTCTGAGCGCGCAGTTAGCATGAGCAAGTATTTATTTAGAGGACATCAGCTTATCACTCGAATGTTATGATTTCTTTCTTATCGTATCAGAATTTATTAGTTTGCAAATTTGTGGTATGCTACATGATAATTATGAAGTTTGTTTGTGGGATATGGAGATCATCCCTTGAACTGCATAAGCGTGAGTATGCTATACTGGTTTAAACCATCAATTACTTTTAGCCGGTAACTTCCGTTAGTAGGGCATAGTGGTCACCCCTGAGTTAAATAAGCGTGAGCATGTTGCACCGCCTTAAGTCGTTGCCGAATTAAGCCGATTGCTCCGTTTGCAGGGCGTAGTGGTCACCCCGAGTTAAGTAAGCGTGAGCATGTTGCACCGCCTTAAGTCGTTGCCGACTTAAGCCGATTGCTCCGTTTGTAGGGCATAGTGGTCACCCCGAGTTAAGTAAGCGTGAGCATGTTGCACCGCCTTAAGTCGTTGCCGACTTAAGCCGATTGCTCCGTTTGTAGGGCATAGTGGTCACCCCGAGTTAAGTAAGCGTGAGCATGTTGCACCGCCTTAAGTCGTTGCCGACTTAAGCCGATTGCTCCGTTTGTAGGGCATAGTGGTCACCCCGAGTTAAGTAAGCGTGAGCATGTTGCACCGCCTTAAGTCGTTGCCGACTTAAGCCGATTGCTCCGTTTGTAGGGCATAGTGGTCACCCCGAGTTAAGTAAGCGTGAGCATGTTGCACCGCCTTAAGTCGTTGCCGACTTAAGCCGATTGCTCCGTTTGTAGGGCATAGTGGTCACCCCGAGTTAAGTAAGCGTGAGCATGTTGCACCGCCTTAAGTCGTTGCCGACTTAAGCCGATTGCTCCGTTTGTAGGGCATAGTGGTCACCCCGAGTTAAGTAAGCGTGAGCATGTTGCACCGCCTTAAGTCGTTGCCGACTTAAGCCGATTGCTCCGTTTGTAGGGCATAGTGGTCACCCCGAGTTAAGTAAGAATGCAAGTCAATCATAAATGAATCAAGTATCTTTGAAATTTCTCTTTATTGATGACATATTTCCACTTTACAGAGTACACGGCCGCCCCGGCTGTTTTGAAGTACAGCTAGGGGTAAAACTTTCTGAGGTGCTCTATGTTCCAAGAGTTCCCGACTTCTGTACCATCCATCTGGGTGAGGCGATACGATCCGGGTCGAGTGACCTCTGCCACTATGAAGGGTCCTTCCCATAAGGGTGATAGCTTGTGTCGTCCCTCCCCCGTTAGAATTCGGCGGAGGACGAGGTCCCCTACTGAAAAGAACCTTTGCCGCACAGCCTTATCGTGATAGCGCCTTAGAGTCTGCTGGTATCGCGCTGATTGTATTACTGCATTCAGTCGTTCTTCCTCAAGTATATCAATATCCTCCAGCCTGGTGGCCTCAGCTTCCGCTATGCTTTCAAAAATCAATCTTGGCGCCCCAAACTTGAGATCAGCGGGTAGCACTGCTTCCGACCCATAGACCATGAAAAAAGGAGTGTTTCCATGCAGGGCCCGGCTAGGTTGAGTTCTTAAGCTCCAAACAACATAAGGCAATTCTCTTATCCATTTTCCTGCGAATTTTTCATTTTTATCAAAGACCCTTTTTCTGAGTGCCTCCAATATCATTCCGTTGGCTCGCTCAACCTGCCCGTTGGCTCTCGGATGGGCTACAGATGCATACTTGATCTGAATGCTTTTCCGCTCGCAGAAGTCAAAGAATTCTGAACTGGTAAAGTTGGATCCCAAGTCGGTGATGATACTGTTTGGTATCCCAAATCTGAATATTATGCTTTGTATGAATTCCACGGCTTTAGCAGAGGTTAAAGAGGCAATGGGTTGGAATTCTATCCATTTAGTGAACTTGTCAATTGCCACCAATACATGGGTGTATCCTCCTTGAGCTTTCTTGAAAGGTCCAATCATATCCAATCCCCAGCATGCAAAAGGCCAAGTTACTGGTATGGTTTGTAGCTGCTGTGCTGGCAGGTGCTGTTGTTTTGACAGGTACTGGCAAGCTTCGCATCTCTGAACTAGCTCAGCTGCATCATTCTTTGCTGTCGGCCAATAGAATCCTGACCTGAAAACCTTCCCGACTAATGTTCTGGATGCTGCATGTATTCCGCACTGCCCTGCATGGACTTCCTCCAGAAGTTGCTTTCCGGTGGACGGGAGAACGCACTTCATGAGGACGCCTGACGCGCCCCTCCGATATAATACCTCCCCAATGAGTGTGTAGTGAGCTGATTGTCTGGCAATGCGCTCTGCTGAGTTCTTGTCATCTGGCTCTTCTTCATTCTTTATATACTTAATAATCGGTTGCCTCCAGTCATCAGAGTCTGACTCGGGTTGGTCTATGATGTTGCACTCTTCTATTTGATCCATCGAGATGCTCGGCTGAAGGATTTCTTGCACGAAGACCCCGGGCGGGACTTGAGTTCGACCGGATCCGAGCTTGGACAGTATATCAGCCGCCGTGTTCCGATCTCTTTCTATATGATGAAACTCCAGACCTTCGAATTTATCTTCTAGCTTTCGGACGGCGGCGCAGTATCTCCCCATTGAATCATTTGAACAATCCCATTCCTTGTTTATCTGACTGATGACTACCAGAGAATCCCCATATACCATCAGTCTCTTGACACCCAGCGATGTGGCGATATTTAATCCGTGTATCAAAGCTTCATACTCGGCTGCGTTGTTAGAGGCCGGGAATAGCAATTGGAGAGCGTACTTGAGGTGTTCGCCTCCAGGTGCAGTGAAGAGAATTCCTGCTCCTGCTCCCTGCAGCTTCAGCGAGCCATCAAAATACATTCGCCATACTTCTGTGGTTTCTGGATTATCCGGCACTTGCTGTTCTGTCCACTCTGATACGAAGTCGACCAGTGCTTGAGTTTTGATGGCAGTGCGAGGTCGGAACTCGATATCATGGGACCCCAACTCGCAAGCCCACTTGGCTATCCGGCCAATGGCCTCCTTGTTGTGAAGAATGTCCCCTATGGGAAAACCAGTAACTACTATGACTTTGTGGTCGTCAAAGTAGTGACGCAACTTGCGGGCAGTTAGAAGTACTGCATATAATAGCTTCTGAACTTGAGGATACTTTTTCTTCGATGGGCCTAGAACCTCACTGATGAAATAGACGGGGTGTTGAACCGGGTAGGCATGCCCTTCTTCCACTCGCTCGACTACCAACGCAGTGCTTACCACGTGAGTCGTGCAAGAGATATATAACAGCAGATCTTCAGCCGGCTGAGTCGGCGTAGCTCGCCGGGGCGGTTTCAATACTGGCGGTGTTGTCAGGAATTTCTTCAGTGCGTCTAGAGCTTCTTGTGCCTCTGAAGTCCATTGAAACTTATCCACCTTCTTCAGTAGTTTATAAAATGGCAGACCTTTTTCTCCCAGTCTGGATATGAATCTGCTCAGGGCTGCCATACATCCAGTGAGTCGCTGAACCTTCTTCTGTGATCGAGGAGCTTCCATCTTCATGATAGCTTCAATCTTATCTGGATTAGCTTCAATTCCCCGGTGGCTGACAATAAATCCGAGTAACTTTCCTGCTGGTACCCCGAAGACGCATTTTTCAGGATTGAGCTTCCATCTATATCTTCTCAAGCTGTTGAAAACCAGCTGTAAGTCTTCGATGAAGTTTTCTGGATTCTCCGTTTTGATCACCACATCGTCCACGTAAGCTTCCACACGCTTGCCCCAGTGATCGGCTAAGCATGTTTGAATAGCTCTCTGATAAGTCGCTCCAGCGTTTTTGAGGCCAAACGGCATGGAGGTATAACAGAAAGCACCAAATGGGGTGATGAACGCCGTTTTTTCCTCGTCTTCTTTTGCCAAACTAATCTGATGATACCCGGAATAGCAATCTAAGAAAGACAGCATCGAACATCCAGCGGTGGAATCCACCACTTGATCTATCCTTGGGAGCCCGAAGGGATCCTTCGGACAGTGTTTGTTGAGATCAGTATAGTCGACGCACATGCGCCAATCCACTTTATTCTTTTTGAGTACAAGAACAGGGTTGGCTAACCACTCGGGGTGTAATACTTCTCTAATAAATCCGGCCGTGACCAAGCGAGCTAACTCGGCACGAATGGCCTCTCTCTTGTCGGGCGTGAAACGACGCAGCTTTTGCCGGATTGGCCTCGCCTGGGGATAGACCTTCAATTTGTGCTCGGCTAGTTCTCTTGGGACTCCCGGCATATCCGCAGGTTGCCATGCGAATACGTCTCGGTTATCTTGCAGGAACTGGACGAGCGCGCTTTCCTATTTGTCACTCAAACTGGAGCTGATGATGGCCGTCTTGCGCTCATCAGCGAAGCCCAGGTTGATCCGCTTGGTGTCTTCAGTCGGCCGCATAGAGGTCGCGGCCTGAGCTTCGTTTGCCGGTACGGCGAGGTCTTCATCAGGCTTAGAGTTCGCCGGTGTAGAAGAAATTGCTGATGGCTTGGTGGTGAGGGCTGCCTGGATGGCCACTCGGAAACATTCTGCGGCGCCTTGGAAGTCGGCGCGTACAGTTATGATTCCTTGTGGTCCTGGCATCTTCAGTATCATGTACGTGTAGTGTGGAATGGCCATGAACTTGGCCAGCCCTGGCCTCCCGATGATGGCGTTGTACCCGCAGTCGAAGTTCGCCACCTCGAACCTCAGGAACTCGGTTCTGTAATTATCCGGAGTCCCAAAGGTGACCGGCATGTAGATGTGGCCCAGCGGATACTCCCCTTCCGTCGGCACGATGCCAAAGAAAGGAGCGTCTGACTCGTGGAGCTCTTTGAGGTGAACTCCCAAGCCTTGAAGCGTACGGGGGAAGGTGACGTTGATGCTGCTCCCCCCGTCCACTAGTACCTTCTTCACCCGGCTCTCTCGGATCACCGGATCGACGAGGAGCGGGTATTTGCCTGGGTGGTCGAAGTTGAGCCATTGATCCTCCCGAGTGAACGTGATTGGGTGCTCCGACCACCGGTACGGGGCGGGAGGGCCGGTGGTCGCCACCAGTATCTGGCGGTCGTTGAGCTTTTGTTGTCTCTTGTTCTCCTGCGACCCATGCCCGCCGAAGATGACGTTGACCTCCCTATCAACGCGCGGGAAAGCTCCACCTCCCCCTTCCTCCGGCTGATGGGGTTGTCGTGGTTCATCTGGTCCTCCCCTCGGAGGAGGAGGTGGTAGAGGTTGGAAGGGTCGGCCATGCCCGACGGAGTGCTTGAAGTCCCGGCAGTTGCGGAGAGTGTGGCGCATATCCTTGTGGTACGGGCACTGGGCGTCGAGGATGTCGTCCAGCGTGCGTTCGCCTCCACGAGGTCCTCCTCGGGCGCGAGAGGCGGGTGGTCCGGCGGCGTGTACCTCTTCGCGAGGCCTCTTCTCCCAGCGCTTGTCGGACGGCTGGTTCGCGTCGCGTCGTGGTGCCGCTGGTACGGGTTTTGTTCCTCCGATGAGGTCCTGGGCCCGCTCGTCAGCGGTGATGTAGAGGTCGGCTTCCCGGAACAGCTCCTCGGAGGTGGTTGGCGCCTTTTGCAGTATGGTTCGGACGAAAGCCGAGTCATTAGATCCTCTGTAGAAGTCCTCGATCACGGCCGCCTCCGTGACCTCGGGGATGCGGTTTCTCATGGTCTGGAACCTTTTAAGGTATGACCGGAGAGTCTCATCTCCCCGGCGCTTGATGGATTTGAGGTCCCATGGTTGCGCTGGCTTGTCGGAGAGAGACTGGAAGTTGGCGGTGAATCGTCGGCTGAAGTCTCCCCAGTCGTCGATGCAGTGTCGGGGTAGATGCCGTAGCCACTGCAGTGCGTCTTGCCCGAGGACGATGGGCAGATACGCAGTCATGACGTCCTCAGATGCCCCGGCAGCCCGAGCGGCGGTGGTGTAGACAGCTAACCAGCCCCCTGGGTCCTGCTTAGGTTCATATTTGTCGACATTGGATACCTTGAAGTTTGGAGGCCATTGGATGGCCCTAAGGCGCGGAGTAAGAGCAGATACTCCGCACGTGTCCTCCTGTCGTCGAGGATGTCGCCTGTCCCGGGGAGGGGAGTGGCGGTGGTGGTTCCTCGACCGTTCCCGGGAGGTTCCACCAGTTGAAGCCGTTGCTGACTCAGTTCGGGTGGCCTGGCTTTGAGTCGGGAAGCCATGATCTCGGTCATACTCCTCCCGACGGCGAATTTCGTTCTCGTGCCGCCGTTCGCGCGAAGCATTGATAGAGCTTCGCGCGTCTCGGCGACTGTTGATGGCGTGTCGCAGATCGTTCGGCGGATGGGCGAGCGGTAGAAGATGGTTGGCTGCCTGAGTGAACAGGCGCCGGTATCCCTCGGCATCGGGGGTCCGAGGAAGTCCGTCGGCTATCCGGGCCAGAACGCCTCCGACTTCGCTCGGCGTATTCATAGCTCGGGCGAAGTCGGGGTTCAGGTTGCGCCCGAAGAGCGGATTCTCGCGTCGTTGCCTTGCATCTTGCTCGGCTTGCTCCTGAGTCCGACGGCGATCTCGTCGTCGGGAGTTCCTTCGTTCCCTGAAAACGCGTTCTTCCGGAGTTTCTCCTATCTCTGAGACCTCGTCTCGCGAGACAGGCTGCTCCGGATCCCGTTCTCCAGCTGCGTGGTGTCGTCGGATGTTCCTGCGTCGGTTCCTTCGTCGGCGGGACTCTCGCTGAGGCGGTTCTTCGCCAGGTGCAGTCGGTTCATCGTCGGAGACGGCGAGCGATTCTGCCCTCCCAATGAAGAGGACGTCGGGGTAGAACGGCATTGCTGCCGCGGCGAATTTCTTTCTGTTCTCCTTTGAGGCCGGAGGAACGGGAAGAATGACTGGCCTCTCTCTGATCTCCTTCCTTCTCATGACCTGTGTCCATTCTTTCGTCGGGGGAGTTGACAGCGGAGTCTTCCGGGTCAGCGAGCGTCTAGCTCCAGCCTCCCCGGAAGCGATCTTGTTCCGAAGAGCCGGAGGTAGCGTTTTTCCAGCATTCTCGGAGTTTGTTGGAGGAGACTTCTGTTCCGGTAGATCCGCGAGGCGATGTAGAATTCCCTCTTCGTCCGCCACGGATGAGATTGTTCCGAAGCAGAATGTGGATCCGGGACGCATGGTAATCTTGCTGTGGAAGGTGACGGCCATTGAGCTAGCTTGGATCGTCGACACACCCCCCTACCTGGCGCGCCAGCTGTCGGTGTTTTGGGTCCGACCGCACACCCGGGGTTGCCCCTCAAGGTGCTTTTAGGAGTAGGACGGTGTCGACGACTGTAGCAAAATGGTTCGTGCCGATCGCACGAGGGACAATGGACAAGGTTTGCAGGTTCGGGCCGCTTAGAAGTGCGTAACACCCTACGTCCTGGTGAGTATATGAGCGTGGTTACAAGAGGATTCTCTGGATAGAGGGCACAGAGAATGTTTGTGGGTGGCTAAGTAGAGTAGGATCGAACGATCTGAAGGGGTGCCCCCTAGGCCTTATATACTCGGCCGTGGAGCATTACATATGTTATGATAGCAACAAGTAGCTGAAAGATAGTGAACTTCTTGAGCTTATCCCTACGTAACCTCCGCCGACTTATCCTCGCATGGCTCCGTTGCATGGGGGCTTCAGCGCGGGAAAGTCGGGTTTCTGTTTGTGATTCATTCGTTCGACGTTGTGGGCCGCCTGTGCTTGCACTAATCAGTCCCGCGTCCTTTTTATTGGTGGTCTTTCCCTAGGCCCACGAAAGAATGACCTTACGAATTATTGGGCCCTTGGGCTTTTCGTGAGGCCTTTTACTTCTTTAGTGGACCCAAGGGATATCTATCCCCCACAACTGCCAGGTTCAATCAGGTACTAGGCTTACCGATTTACCATATTTCTCGGTATGTGCTTAGTACGTTCAAACGCTTGACACAGGTATCCGCACGTTAATCCTTATTCCAATTTCATCTCGTAGACCACGCATCCCCATGGATCCGTGTCCACAGACCAATCATCAATATGATATGAAAGTGGGTACAACCAATTCCTGACCTCGCGCGAGTGCTAGAAAAATCACTCGACTTCTACCGAGATCCTGCTTAGCAAAGCAGCTACTCGACCTAGCATACTAGTATTCATCTCAACAAGGATTCCTGAGTTCATGCAACTAAGGTTTCAGTCAACTCCTACACTTAAGTGCACAGTACAAGCCTACAAACATTAAGTGTAGTAAAATAGCATATATAAACGGTTATGCATAAAACCGGGGCTTGCCTTCCAAAGCAGTGGCAGGCAGGTCCTCTGGTGCAGGCTCTGGTGCTGGATCTAGGGCTACCTCCTGAGCAGCTCCTTGCTCCGGCACGAGGACGTACTCTCCGTCAGCAAGGTTACAGTCTATTGAATGCAATGAACATATAGGTCATGATTATGCAGGATTAATAACATTATGCTAAAAAGAAAACTAAGTTAAAGGGTAACTTAGGGTTTCTTGGTCATGCGGGGCTTCTAGTGGGTTAGGCTTATCACTTTTAGGCTTAGGTTTTTGTTGAGGGTAATCATAGGGAATTTGTACTGCTTTTGTATCCTTCAGTGGACAAGATATAAAGAATTTTAGGATGACACTAATTTCCTATTATTCACTTTCCCTTTTCTTTATTTTCTACTTATGGTTTCTAGTGTAGGTTTGAACTACGACAGTGGTTTAATATTTTCCAAAAATTCTGTAAAAATTACAGTGGGTTGCCATTTGCTATTCTAGCCTTTTTTAAGAATTTGATGCTTAAAGTATAAAGGCTATGCTTTAGAAAAAAATGACAAGAGTTGTGTAAAATGGGCCACTTTACACTACATCTCTTAATTGGGGGTGAGTTCTGCCCTAAGGATTGTTTTTGTTGGCATCTAACAATAATAATAGGCTTCTGTGCCAAAAATCACAGAAAGCTAAGGGATGGTCATTTAGTTATGATTTTCTAAAGTTAAATGCCAAAAAGGCACTTTCTACTACATTGTTATTTGAAAAATGTCAAACAGCAGATTTCATATTTTTTCTAAGTTCTTATTAACAAAACATTAGTTATCCCAAGGGTTGGGGTGTTTTCACCTTGGGGTTATTTTTGTAGGGTTTTTCTAATTTTTCCTTGTTTTATTAAAATAAAAGGTAACCTATTTATTTTATACTAAACTAGGGTATGATAGATTTTTCCAGTGAACTACATTGAATAAGTATCCTAACAAAAATAGGGGTGCTCTCTGGTTTATTATTTAAATTACATTTTCTATTTTCCTCAACCTTAAGCATATTGTAAAATAAGTGGTAAAAACTAACTTAATGGGGTTGACAGAGAGGTTTAGCATTTTTAATTAGGTCAGTAGGTGGACATAAACTTCTCCAAATTTTTCTAACCCTAGCCAAATAGTACAACTATTTTTCTTTCTATTATTGAGCTTTTAGCCAAAACTATAATTAAATCAGAACCTTAAAGTTTTCTATAATACATAGGGGGTTTTATATTTTTATTAGGTAGGTCACATTATTTAGAGTCTGACAAAATTGGTTTGACTCAATTTGAATGAACTAAACAGAAGTTATGGATTTTCAAAGTTTCTGTTCAGATTTAAATTCAGGTTTAATAAGGTTTTATGAAAAAGCAGTTTGCACCGAGGTCCCTGGGTTAAAACTAAATCAACCCACTCGATTCCACCCCTGCGCCACTATTCCCCCGAGTCTCTGACAGTTCAAAAAGCCCCCTGACTTTCTCTTCCTCTCACCCGGGGTCCCTCTCAGGTGTAAACAGTACCCGCAGAGAAGAAAGGGGTGGCACAGCTTACCAGCGACGGGAGAAGTCCGGCAAGGGGTAGGGTTAGCTCGGGGAGGTTCTGGCGGCCACAACGACGTACGGCTCGCCGGCGGGGATGGCCGGAATCGCTCGGTCCACGTGCGCAGGCGGTTGTCCTCGTCGGCGGCGGGTGTGCCGGCCAAACCACGGCGACCTAGTCCAATCCAATGGCACGATGAGCTTCCTGGGGTGATGTAGAGGCTATCTGTGCATTGAATCGAAAAATGGCGCAGTGATTTACCCGGTCCACGTGCGCCGGCGGGGGAAGGAACTCCGGCGAGCACGATTTCACTATTCCGGTGACGCGGGTCCTCGGTTCAAGCTTGAGTAAGCTTCACGGCCTCACCAGGAAGCTATCTGAAGGCTTGTATCGAACGGAGGAGGACGGGAAAGGGGCTGGCCACGGTGGTTGCTCTCAGGCGGCTCTGGCGGGTCGCGGGGAGGTCGCCGGAGCTAATGGCGGGCTCAGGGAAGTCAGGCGTGGTACGGAGGAGGCAACGGGGAAGGCAGCCGAGCACTGGGATGGGCTTTATAGTCGTGGCGCGGGCGTGGTCACGGGCGGCCGTGGGCGCGCGGGGGTTCGCGCACGGGCGTGCTCTGAGCGCGCCCCCGGGTGTCAGCCCACGTCGAACACGTGGGAGCTCGCTTCTGCCATGGTTCAACGGCAGATTTGAGCACCTTAGTGTGCGTATCTTGGCAAAGTCACTGTGTACAGTCGCTTCCCTGCTCCATATCCTACCTTTTTGCTGTGAGTTCCAAGTCGAGATATGGTCGGGGTAGGGAGATAGAGGGGTGAGAAGTTGGCTGTGTCAGCTAGGTCCAAGCCGAGACAAAAATGGTGCCAAGTCGTGTCAAACGCCCTAGGGTAGGTGTCACCTCTTTCCAGGGCATTCTAGGGTTAATTTGGCGCCACTTTGTCAATTGGGTCGAAATGTTTTGAATTTTGGATTAAGGTGAACATGTGGGGTCTTTGTTCAAAGGTTAGTTTTTAGACTTAGGCAAATTCTGAATTTCCTCTTGTGCTCAACCTTTGGTGAACTTTTTGGGGCTTTTCTGAAATCTTTTTGGGGGTACTTCCTTACTACTATGTGTAGGTTATGAAGTATACTACAACTTTTATATTTGGCCCAAGCCATGATCATAAGGTTTACATGACCTTTTGATCCTAGCTTCAATTAGGGTTCCCATTATCCAAAAGGGGTTTGCTTTAGGGTTTTGGAAAATTCTCCCCTTAGATGTGTATGACAAACTAGGGCATGATATCCAAGATGGTTTGCACTTGCTTAGGACCTTGAATTCCAAGTTTGATGTACTTGCCCAAATCAATCCTCATGTGATAATAGGTTAAATGGGGTAGCCCTGGGTGGACACCCTAAGTAACACCTGGGGTGTTACAATAAAAGTACAATAAAAAGTAATATAGTTTAAAAATTCCAACAAAATATTACATAAAAGCAGATAATATAAGAAACATGCCATCGCGGAGCAACAACTTCACTCTTCATCAATTTGTTTCAAGTGCAGAAAATTAAACAAACACAAAGTCAAGAATAGACAAATAAGATAATGTAAAGCAAATTTTAAAACAAGTAGGTAAATACCAATAGATAGATCTTTCGTATTCTCATATGTTATCATCTTCAATATTTACTAGATAAATACACGTGTTGCAACAGGAAAAAAACAGTGCAACAGTAACATATATATGGCCATGTGTTGTGTTATTAATCAAAATTAGGCTGCTTCTAAAACATAATCAGTAAACTGTGTAATAACCATATAACATGTATATTGTCATTTACAAAAGATTAAGGGCATTCATATGTTACTAACCAATTCTACCCAACAATGACACAATGACACCAATATCTGCTTGACGATACATTTCACTAAGATATGTGACCACATGTGCAGCTGTGTGGATACAGTTGAGCAAATTTTGCGAGCTCCTTCTCTTCTTGTTGTTGTTCACGTTTCTATCTACCATCTCGACAACCACCGCTGCACTGCATTTCTCTCATTTCTTTAAACCTCTACAACATATGCAGAACCATGTAAATGAATATATATTTAAAAAATACCAGCAGAGTGCATTAGGGAAGTCAAAAGGGTACACAAAATAGATTAGCTTCCAATGATTGTGGTCATATGAGCTCAAGTGACTCTCAAATTCATGAGCCAACATGTATTGCTTATTGCAGAGTTTGCAAAAGAGCCATCCTGTACTCTCAAATTCGTGAGCCAGCTGGCCTGTATTCACGACCAATCTTGAATCGTGTTGGCCAATCTAGCAACACTTTTCTTGAATTATACGTCTGCATATTCAAATAAAAGCATTGCACGTATGTAATTTGAGATCTTAGAACCTAACTAAAATTTAAATGGGACATAAGTTAAATCATAGTTAACAAAATTACTTATTGTAGATGATAAACTTAACCGATGTCTCCCAAAAAAGCATAAGGATGAGAACAGAGGCAAAGTAACAAAAACAAACTGATCCAGCGCCCAACCGGTGGTGGCCAGATCTTTAGGAGCCACCTGTCATCAGCGCCGTGCAAGCACCGTGGTAGTGAACACCTCCCCATATGGATCTAGGCGGTCGAGCACAGGGGAGGCGTACTCCTGCAGCCCTGCGGTGAAGACGACTGAAAGGGAATTAGGCTTAGTGGGTGTTTGTTTGAGATTATAATCTACCCAGATTATATAATTCAATAATTTTTAAACTAAGAGTTAGTTCAAAAGTTGTTGGATTATATAATCTGGGTAGATTATAATCCCAAACAAACACCCCCTTACACCTATTTCCTAATTGATTTTGGTGGTTGAATTGCCCAACACAAATAATTGGACTAACTAGTTTGCTCTAGTCTATAAGTTATACAGGTGCCAAAGGTTCACAAAAAGCCAATAAAAAGACCAAGAAAAGGGTTCAATAAAAAGAGCAAGGGATAACCGAAGTGTGCCCTGGTCTGGCGCACCGGACTGTCCGGTGTGCCACCGGACAATGTCCGGTGCACCAGGGGACTCCAAGATAAACTCTTCACCTTCGGGAATTTTCAGAGGAGCTCCGCTATAATTCACCGGACTGTCTGGTGTACCACCGGACAGTGTCCGGTGCCCCAAGGGAGAGCGACTCTGAACTCGCCAGCTTCGGGAATCCGCTCCGCTATAATTCACCGGACTGTCCGGTGTGACAGCGGAGCAACGGCTACTTCGCGCGCAACGATCGACTGCAACACATTAAATGCGCGCCTACGCGCGCAGAGGAGCAGAGCACGCGCGGGTGGCACACCGGACAGTCTACAGGACTTGTCCGGTGCACCACCGGACAGCCAGGTGGGCCCACAAGACAGAGCTCCAACGGTCGAACCCCAACGGTCTGCTGACGTGGCTGGCACACCGGACAGTGTCCGGTGGCGCACCAGACTGTCCGGTGCGCCATGCAACTGTAGCCTTCCAACGACCACTTTGTGGTGGTTGGGGCTGTAAATACCCCAACCACCCCACATTCATTGGCATCCAAGTTTTCCACTTCCCAACTACTTACAAGAGCTCTAGCATTCAATTCTAGACACAACCAAATAGATCAAATCCTCTCCCAACTCCACACAAAGCTTTAGTGATTAGTGAGAGAGATTTGTTGTGTTCATTTGAGCTCTTGCACTTGGATTGCTTCTTTTTCTCATTCTTTCTTGCGATCATCTCATTTGTAATCAAGGCAAGAGACACCAATTGTGTGGTGGTCCTTGCGGGAAGTTTGGTTCCCAATTGATTGAGATGAGAAGCTCACTCGGTCCGAGGGACCGTTTGAGAGAGGGAAAGGGTTGAAAGAGACCCGGTCTTTGTGACCACCTCAACGGGGAGTAGGTTAGCGAGAACCGAACCTCGGTAAAACAAATCCTTGTGTCACACTCTTTATTCGCTTGCGATTTGTTTTCACGCCCTCTCTTGGACTCGGTTATATTTCTAACGCTAACCCGACTTGTAGTTGTGATTAAGTTGTAAATTTCAGATTCGCCCTATTCACCCCCCCTCTAGGCGACTTTCAATTGGTATCAGAACCCGGTGCTTCATTAGAGCCTAACCACTCGAAGTGATGTCGGGAGATCACGCCAATAAGGAGATGGTGACCGGCGAGAAGCCCGCTACAAGCCATGGGAAGGCTCCATCGGGAGAGTCCTACAACAAAGGGAAGGGGAAGGAAAAGGAATCCCCTTCACACAAGTCGCGTCGGAGCGGCGACAAGAAGAAGAAGTTGAGGAAGGTGGTCTACTACGAGACCGACTCTTCGTTGCCATCCACCTCCGGCTCCGACACGCCATCCGTAACTTCTAAGCGCCATGAGCGCAAGAAGTTTAGTAAGATCCCCCTACGCTACCCTCGCATTTCTAAACATACACCTTTACTTTTCCGTTCCATTAGGCAAACCACCAACATTTGATGGTGAAGATTATGCTAGGTGGAGTGATTTGATGCGATTTCACCTAACCTCACTCCACAAAAGTATATGGGATGTTGTTGAGTTTGGTGTACAGGTACCATCCGTAGGGGATGAAGATTATGATGAGGACAAAGTGGCCCAAATCCAACACTTCAACTCCCAAGCCTCAACTATACTCCTCGCCTCTCTAAGTCGAGAGGAGTATAATAAGGTGCAAGGGTTGAAAGGTGCCAAGGAGATTTGGGACACGCTAAAGACCGCGCACGAAGGAGACGAGGTGACCAAAATCACCAAGCGGGAAACGATCGAGGGGGAGCTCGGTCGCTTCCGACTTCGCCAAGGGGAGGAGCCACAAGCCATGTACAACCGGCTCAAAACCTTGGTGAACCAAGTGCGCAACCTCGGGAGCAAGAAATGGGATGACCATGAAATGGTCAAGGTTATTCTAAGATCCCTCGTTTTTCTTAACCCTACGCAAGTTCAATTAATTCGAGGAAATCCTAGATATACACTAATGTCTCCCGAGGAGGTATTTGGGAATTTTGTGAGCTTTGAATTGATGACCAAAGGCTCAAAGAAGATCAACGAGCTTGACGGCCCCTCCACGTCCGAAGCACAACCGGTCGCATTCAAAGCGACGGAGGAGAAGAAGGAGTCTACATCAAGTAGACAACCAATCGACGCCTCAAAGCTCGACAATGAGGAGATGGCGCTTATCATCAAGAGCTTCCATCAAATCCTCAAGCAAAGGAGGGGGAAAGATTACAAGCCCCGCTCCAAGAAAGTTTGCTACAAGTGTGGTAAGCCCGGTCATTTCATTGCTAAATGTCCATTATCTAGTGATAGTGACAGGGGCGATGACAAGAAGGGGAGAAGAAAGGAGAAGAAAAGGTACTACAAGAAGAAGGGCGGCGATGCCCATGTTTGCCGGGAGTGGGACTCCGACGAGAGCCAACATCGCCGTCACCAAGGGTCTTCTCTTCCCCAACGTCGGCCACAAGTGCCTCATGGCAAAGGACGGCAAAAGGAAGAAGGTAAAATCAAGATCCTCCACCAAATATGAAACCTCTAGCGATGAGGATAATGCTAGTAATGAGGAGGATAACTTGCACATTCTTTTTGCCAACCTAAACATGCAACAAAAAGAAAAATTAAATGAATTGATTAGTGCTATTCATGAGAAGGATGATCTCTTGGACACCCAAGAGGACTTCCTTATTAAAGAAAATAAGAAGCATGTTAAGGTTAAAAATGATTACGCTCTAGAAGTAGAAAAATGTGAAAAACTATCTAGTGAGCTAAGCACTTGCCATGAGACTATTGACAACCTTAGAAATGAGAATGCTAGTTTAATTGCTAAGGTTGATTCAAATGCTTGTGATGTTTCAATTCCCAATCTTAGAAATGATAATGTTGCTTTGCTTGCTAAGATTGAAGAATTGAACATCTCTCTTGCTAGCCTTAGGAATGAAAATGAAAAATTGCTTGCTAAGGCTAAAGAATTAGATGTTTGCAATGCTTCCATTTCCGACCTTAGAAGTAAAAATGATATATTGCATGCTAAGGTTGTAGAATTAAAATCTTGCAAACCCTCTACATCTACCGTTGAGCATACTTCCATTTGTACTAGATGTAGAGACATTAATGTTGATGCTATCCATGATCACCTAGCTTTAATTAATAAACAAAATGATCACATAGCTTAACTTAATGCTAAGATTAGTGAGCATGACTTAGAAAATGAAAAATTTAAATTTGCTAGAAGCATGCTCTATAGTGGGAGACACTCTGGCATAAAGGATGGCATTAGCTTCCAAAAGGGAGACAATGTCAAACTTAATGCCCCTCCTAAAAGATTATCTAATTTTGTTAAGGACAAGGCTCCCATGCCTCAGGATAACGAGGGTTACATTTTGTACCCTGCCGGTTATCCCAAGAGCAAAATTAGGAGAATTCATTCTAGGAAGTCTCACTCTGGCCCTAACCATGCTTTTATGTATAAGGGTGAGACATCTAGTTCTAGGCAATCAACCCATGCAAAATTGCCTAAGAAGAAAACTCCTAAGGCATCCAATGATTCTAACATTCCATTTAAGACCTTTGATGCCTCTTATGTTTTAACTAACAAATCCGGCAAGGTAGTTGCCAAATATGTCGGGGGCAAGCACAAGGGGTCAAAGACTTGTGTTTGGGTACCTAAAGTCAAGAACTAAACTTGTTTTGTAGGTTTATGCATCCGGGGGCTCAAGTTGGATCATCGATAGCGGGTGCACAAACCATATGATAGGGGAGAAGAAGATGTTCTCCTCCTACGAGAAAAACCAAGATCCCCAACGAGCTATCACATTCGGGGATGGAAATCAAGGTTTGGTCAAAGGATTGGGTAAAATTGCTATATCTCCAGACCATTCAATTTCCAATGTTTTTCTTGTAGATTCTTTAGATTACAATTTGCTTTCCGTATCTCAATTATGCAAAATGGGCTACAACTGTCTTTTCACAGATGTAGGTGTTACTGTCTTTAGAAGGAGTGATGATTCAATAGCATTTAAGGGAGTGTTAGAGGGTCAGCTATACTTAGTAGATTTTGATAGAGCTGAACTCGACACTTGCTTAATTGCTAAGACTTACATGGGCTGGCTCTGGCATCACCGACTAGCACATGTTGGAATGAAGAATCTTCACATACTTCTAAAGGGAGAACACATTTTGGGACTAACAAATGTTCATTTTGAGAAAGATAGGATTTGTAGCGCATGTCAGGCAGGGAAGCAAGTTGGTGTTCATCATCCACACAAGAACATCATGACGACTGACAGACCACTGGAACTCCTACACATGGACCTATTCGGCCTGATAGCTTACATAAGCATCGGCGGGAGTAAGTACTGTCTAGTTATTGTGGATGATTATTCTCGCTTCACTTGGGTATTTTTTTTGCAGGAAAAATCTCATACCCAAGAAACCTTAAAGGGATTCTTGAGACGAGCTCAAAATGAGTTCGGCTTAAGGATCAAGAAAATAAGAAGCGACAACGGGACGGAGTTCAAGAACTCACAAATCGAAGGCTTCCTTGAGGAGGAGGGCATCAAGCATGAGTTCTCTTCTCCCTACACCCCACAACAAAATGGTGTAGTGGAGAGGAAGAATAGAACTCTATTGGACATGGCAAGAACCATGCTTGATGAGTACAAGACTTCAGATCGGTTTTGGGCCGAGGCGGTCAACACTGCCTGCTACGCCATCAACCGGTTGTATCTACACCGAATCCTCAAGAAGACATCGTATGAACTCCTAACCGGTAAAAAGCCCAATATTTCATATTTTAGAGTCTTTGGTAGCAAATGCTTTATTCTTGTTAAAAGAGGTAGAAAATCTAAATTTGCTCCTAAGACTGTAGAAGGCTTTTTACTAGGATATGATTCAAACACAAGGGCATATAGAGTCTTTAACATGTCCTCAGGACTAGTTGAAGTTTCTTATGACGTTGTGTTTGATGAGACTAACGGCTCTCAAGTAGAGCAAGTTGATCTTGATGAGATAGGTGATGAAGAGGCTCCGTGCATCGCGCTAAGGAACATGTCCATTGGGGATGTGTGTCCTAAGGAATCCGAAGAGCCTCCAAATGCACAAGATCAACCATCCTCCTCCACACAAGCATCTCCACCAACTCAAAACGAGGATGAGGTTCAAGTTGATGAAGGAGAAGATCAAAAAGATGAGCCACCTCAAGATAATGGCAATGATCAAGGGGGAGATGCAAAGGATCAAGACAAGGAGGATGAAGAACCAAGACCGCCACACCCAAGAGTCCACCAAGCAATCCAACGAGATCACCCTGTCGACACCATCCTCGGTGACATTCATAAGGGGGTAACCACTAGATCTCGTGTTGCACATTTTTGTGAGCATTACTCTTTTGTTTCCTCTATTGAGCCACACAGGATAGAGGAAGCACTACAAGATTCGGATTGGGTGGTGGCGATGCAAGAGGAGCTCAACAACTTCACTAGGAATGAGGTATGGCATTTGGTTCCACGTCCTAATAAAAATGTTGTAGGAACCAAGTGGGTTTTCCGCAACAAGCAAGACGAGCATGGTGTGGTGACAAGGAACAAAGCCCGACTTGTGGCCAAAGGATATTCACAAGTCGAAGGTTTGGATTTCGGTGAAACCTATGCACCCATAGCTAGGCTTGAGTCAATTCGTATATTACTTGCCTATGCTACTTACCATGGCTTCAAGCTTTATCAAATGGACGTGAAAAGTGCCTTCTTCAACGGACCAATCAAGAAAGAGGTCTATGTTGAGCAACCTCCCGGCTTTGAAGATAGTGAGTACCCTAACCATGTTTATAAACTCTCTAAGGTGCTTTATGGGCTCAAGCAAGCCCCAAGAGCATGGTATGAATGCCTAAGAGATTTTCTTATCACTAATGGCTTCAAAGTCAGAAAAGCCGATCCTACTGTATTCACTAAAACTCTTGACAATGATTTGTTTGTATGCCAAATTTATGTTGATGATATTATATTTGGGTCTACTAACGAATCTACATGTGAAGAATTTAGTAGGATCATGACACAGAAATTCGAGATGTCGGTGATGGGGGAGTTGAATATTTCTTAGGATTTCAAGTGAAGCAACTCCAAGAAGGCACCTTCATTAGCCAAACGAAGTATATTCAATACATTCTAAACAAGTTTGGGATGAAGGATGCCAAGCCCATCAAGACACCCATGGGAACCAATGGGCATCTCGACCTCGACACGGGAGGTAAATCCATAGATCAAAAGGTATACCGGCCGATGATAGGTTCTTTACTCTGCTTATGTGCATCTCGACCGAATATTATGCTTTCTGTATGCATGTGTGCAAGATTCCAAGCTAACCCTAAGGAAGCTCACCTTACGGACGTAAAACGAATCTTGAGATATTTAGCTTATACTCCTAAGTTTGGGCTTTGGTATCCTAGGGGATCCACCTTTGATTTAATTGGTTATTCAGATGTCGATTGGGCGGGGTGTAAGATTAATAGAAAGAGCACATCGGGGACTTGCCAGTTCTTGGGAAGATCCTTGGTGTCTTGGGCTTCAAAGAAGCAAATTTCCGTAGCTCTTTCTACCGCCGAAGCCGAGTACATTGCCGCAGGTCATTGTTGCGCGCAACTACTTTGGATGAGGCAGACCCTTAGGGACTATGGTTACAAATTAACCAAAGTTCCTCTTCTATGTGATAATGAGAGTGCAATCCGTATGGCGGATAATCCCGTTGAGCATAGCCGCACTAAACACATAGCCATTCGGTATTATTTTCTAAGGGATCACCAACAAAAGGGAGATATCGAGATTGCATATATTAACACTAAAGATCAATTAGCCGATATCTTTACCAAGCCACTAGATGAACAAACCTTTAACAAACTTAGGCATGAGCTAAATATTCTTGATTCTAGGAATTTCTTTTGATGTTTTGCACACATAGCTCATAAGTATACCTTTGATCATGTCCCTTCCATGTGCTATGACTAATGTGTTTTCAAGTGAATTTCAAACCAAGTCATAGGTATATTCAAAGGGAATTGGAGTCTTCGGCGAAGACAAAGGCTTCCACTCCACTCCATAACTCATCCTTCGCCGTCGCTCCGAGCATCTCTCGCTCTTTGGTATAATCTTCACTCATATGTCTTTTACCAAAGGGAGAGAAAGTAGTAAAAAGGGCTTATATTTCACTCAAAGTATCCGTTTTTGGCGATTCATGCCAAATGGGGAGAAAGTATTAGCCCAAAGCAAAAGGACCTGTCACACCCGGTTTTAGAAGGCAAACCGAATGCGAACCATGTATGTGCCAGGATCAGTTATTCACGTACACAGCAGTTACATAACATGGACATCATCACACAGTGCTCAAAATAGTATTAAAAAGGGAAATAATAGTCGATTACATCATACGTTTGAGACGTCCATATAGTCCTTACAATACATCAAAGTGCGGAAAAGAAACGTAGATAAACGCGGCCTTCACAGGCAGCCGACTGGGGGTTGCCGCTAACCCACGCCTAGAAATCGTCGTAGTCTTGGAACTCCTGAAAGTCTCCTTCCACAGCTTCATCTTCTCCTGAGCAGTGGTTGCAATGCTGACAACCTGGGGATGGGGGGGTTTGGTGTGTAGAGCAAGGGTGAGTACACATCAACATACTCAGCAAGTATCCTGTTTGGCTGTAGTGGACTAGCTTTATGTGGGGATAAGTCAAGCAGTTGCTTTTAGTTGGTCAGATTATTATTTACTAGTAGAAAGCCAGGTTTTAACATTAACCCAAGTTATTAGCCCGATGTACCCTTTCCAAACGGAAAGAATACCACTTACCAGCACCATAGTCATAACCAAAACCATCGATCTCATAGCCACCTGTACCATAATGTCTCTGATCAAGTACCACTAATAACTGGAGGTCCCTTGGCCGCTCATAACCGCGAGCACGACTGATATATCAGTTTTCAAACACTCTGCAGAGGTTGTGCACTTTACCCACAAGTCGTGATTCCCATTCTGCCCGGAGAGAGCTACTCCCCATTAACCACTACCTAGGTGGTCTAGCAGGGTATCACTACGTAGCCTTTACAAAGATTCCCCGGGACTGTAGCCACCCGTTAGGTTTCCTAAATGCACCACACTCCTCCCCAAGGGGCGAACCCAAACTTGGCAGAGCGAGCCGCATACACCAAGCCCCATTGACGGCACGACGGCTAAGTGAAATACACCCCGGATCCTCTAATTATTCAGCTAAGGGTATCCCATTCCACCCTCATGGTTGCACTGTTTTCCCGGGCGGTCATCCATAGAACAGGTCCTTACAGAGAGGCACTCGAGAAACCGCTCGAGCCCCCTTGAAGACCACAAGTATAACATCACAATAAGAGAGGGGAAAACAGCGTATCATAGATAATCTCATCATGTTCATTGATTAGAGTTAAGCAATAGCATAAAGCTAGACAATAATAATCCAACCCAAATAGGTAAACAAGGACATGGATAACAAAAACTAGTCAATCCTTAGGCATAAATGTGTAAAGCGGGAGGTGAATTAAAGAATGAATAGGACAGAGATAGGTCAAGGGACACTTGCCTCCACCAACCGACTGCTGCTCAGGGGCTTCTCCTGCGAGTTCCTCGGGCTCTTCGACCGGATCGTTCTCTATGCGATTGCAAGCATACATACATCCATCCATTCAAATTAGGGAACAAACAGTACACCATACGAGAGAACAAATGGAGTAAATATGCATAGAATATCACATACGATAATGAACTTACCATGGTTAGAAAGAAATGAGAAAAGGTCTCGTGAGAGTTAAAGCTTATGCCCGAGACGCACTATGGGTTGATGAATAACTAGACGTCACGTGTTCTAATTCCAATTGGTCTTAACAAAAGAATTAGCTACATGCACTAATGTAAACGTGACCACTTTTAGTAGATTAATATTAAATGAGTTAGGCAATTAGCTATACAAATTAACTAGCGTAACTAATTTCCAAATTGAGACTCCTATCTTATTAATATAAACACGTGATTAGCGCGCATATGACACGGGGGGGGGGGGGGGGTAGATGGGGCACGACGGGTCATGCCAAGGCACGCGCGCGAGACCGCACGCACACGCCACGAACTAGCCGTGCGCACGTCGGGGCCGAGCGCTAGCCGAGCTCAAAGCCGCGCGCTAAAGGCACGTTGGGCCGAGCTTGAGGCCACGCCGGGGCCGTCACGACGCGAGCAAGGCACGGCGGGGCGAGCGGGCAAGCGCGCCGGGGCAAGCGAGCACGGGCGAGCGAGGACGCGGCCGGGCGAGGACACGGCCGGGCGAGGCCGGGCGCGGGGGCGGGTGGCCGAGCTGGGGCGCGACGGGAGCGGCCGAGCCGGGGCATGGGGCGGCCGAGCTCGCCGGAGGGGGCGACCGAGCTCGCCGGGAGGCGGCCGAGCAGCGGCGAGGGGCGGGCGGCCAAGCGGGCGGCCGGGCGCGAGGGGCCGAGGGCGGTCGAGTCGGGGGTGGCCGGGGCCGGGGCCGAGCTCGCCAAAGGCGGCCGAGCTCGCCGAGCCGTGGGCGGCCGGGCCGGGGACGGCCGGGGGCGGCGTGGGGAGGGCGGCCGAGCGGGCGGCCGAGCGCGGGGCGACCGAGGGCGACCGGGCGTGGGGCCGGCCGAGCGCGGGTGAGGCCGGGGCGGCCGGGCCGGGGCTGAGGCCGAGCTCGCCGGGGCCGAGGCGGGCGCGCCCATGGCGCGGGGGCGGGGGACGCCGGCGGGAGGGAAGGAGGAGAGAGGGGAGGAGAGGAGGGAGGGGGAGGGAGAAACCTCACCGGAGAGGGAGGCCGGCGCGGCGGCGCGGGGGCGGGACGGGGGCGACGGCGGCTAGGGTTAGGGTGAGGGAGAGAGAGAGAATGACGAGCGGGGCCCACGGGGAGGGGATTTTTGAAAAAAAGAAAAGGGGAGGGGCGGTTGGGGCGGCTGGGCCCAAAGGGGGTGGGGGGGCGCGCGGCTGGGCCGCCAGGCGGCCCACGGCGGGAAGGGAAGGGGGGCTGGGCCGAAAATGGGGAAGGAGGGGGAGAGGAGAAGGAAAAGGTTTTCTTTTTCTAAAATCTATTTTCCTCTAGATGAATGCATTCACATTTTTAAACAATCAAAAGGTATGCATGGTTCGGCATGGTGCATCACACAAAATAAAATATTTTAGGGTTTTGCTTTACATGGGACCTCAAGCCGAATCCCGCTATACTTTGGAAAAGATCAAGGTTTAGCGAGGGGAAAAGGGAAAAGGAAAGGGTAACGCCTGAATTTGGTGAGGGAAAAGAAGAAAAAAATTCTACCCCCAAATTCAAGGCGTTACAAACCTATCCCCCTTAAAAGAATCTCACCCTCGAGATTCAGGGTTGGCTAGCAAAGGGCTCTGGGTATTTAGCCAACAGATCATCTTCACGCTCCCAGGTTGCTTCTTCCTCAGAGTGGTGATTCCATTTGACTTTGCACATTCTGATGGTCTTCCTTCGAGTGACTCTGTCTGCAACCTCAAGGATCTGCACTGGCTTCTCAACGTAGGTCAAGTCCTCCTGGACTTCAAGACCTTCCACTGGCAACTGCTCTTCTGGCACACGCAAGCACTTCTTCAACTGAGACACATGAAAGACATCATGCACAGCAGACAAATCCTCTGGCAGACTGAGCTGATAGGCCACTTCTCCACGCCTTGAGAGAATTTGGTACGGACCAATGTAGCGGGGTGCTAGCTTGCCTTTGACTCCGAACCTTCTGACTCCTCTGATCGGTGACACTTTCAGATAGACAAAGTCTCCGACTTCGAAACTCAGCTCTCTTCTTCTTGTGTCTATATAGCTTCGCTGCCTCGATTGCGCTATCTTCAGATTCTCTCGAACCATCCTGATGTTCTCTTCGGCTTCAAGCAAAATGTCTGGCCCAAACACTTGCTTTTCTCCAGGCTGATCCCATTGCAACGGAGTTCTACAACTCCTTCCATAGAGTGCCTGAAATGGTGACATCTTCAAACTGGCCTGATAACTGTTGTTATAGGAAAACTCTGCATAAGGCAATCTCTTGTCCCATCCGGACTGATCTTGCAACGCACAGGCTCTCAACATGTCTTCAAGAATTTGATTGGTTCTTTCGGTCTGACCATCTATCTGCGGATGATAAGCTGAACTGAAATTCAGATGCGTGCCCAAGGCTTCATGCAACTGCTGCCAGAAATGAGAGGTGAACTGCGTTCCTCTGTCTCACACTATCTTCTTTGGCACACCATGAAGACAAACGATCCGAGACATGTACAGCTCTGCCAATACTGCACTGCTATAGTTGGTCTTGACAGGTATGAAGTGGGCTGACTTGGTTAAACGGTCCACTACTACCCAAATGGAATCGTAGCCGGCTCGAGTGCGAGGCAATCCGACTATGAAATCCATACCGATTTCATCCCATTTCCACTGAGGGATCTGCAACGGTTGCAACAATCCAGCAGGTCTCTGGTGCTCTGCCTTAATTCTTCGACAACTATCGCACATTACCACCAGAATTTCTTCTTCAGATCCTGATACATCTTCTCACTGCCAAGGTGAATCGAATAGGCTGTCTCATGAGCTTCCTTGAGAATCAACTCCCGAATGGATTGGACATTGGGAACACACAAGCGGTCTTTGAACCATATCACACCTTCTGCATCTTCTCAAAAATCTTTGCCTTTGCCTTCTAGAATCAGTCGCCGGATCTCACTGATCTTCTTATCATTCTTCTGCGCTTCTTTGATTTCGCGCTCTAAGGTAGGTTCCAACTCAACTGTGACTCCTCGCAAATTGTTCAGAAATCCGAGGCTCAACCTGTCAAACTCTTTGGCCAACTCATAAGGCATCGGACGAGCGACCATCAGATTGACTTGACTCTTCCTACTCAAAGCATCTGCCACTACGTTTGCTTTGCCTGGATGGTAATGAATCTCCAACTCATAGTCTTTAATCAGCTCTAACCACCTTCGTTGCCTCATATTTAGCTTTGACTAAGTGAATATGTACTTCAGACTCTTGTGGTCTGTGTAAACATCGCATTTCTGTCCATACAGATAGTGCCTCCATGTCTTCAGTGCGTGAACCACTGCTGCCAACTCTAGATCATGGATTGGATAATTCTTCTCATGAACCTTCAGCTGTCGGGACGAGTAAGCCACAACTCTTCCCTCTTGCATCAACACACATCCCAAACCGGTGTAACAAGCATCACAATACACCGAGAAGGGCTTGTGCACATCAGGTAAGACTAAGACAGGCGTTGTAGTCAACTTCTCTTTCAGCGCTTCAAAGGCCTCTTGGCATTTCTGGGTCCACTTGAACTCAACTTTGTTGCCTAGCAATGCTGTCATTGGTTTCGCAATCTTTGAAAACCTTTCAATGAATCGCCGATAATATCCGGCCATTCCAATGAAACTCTTGATTCCTCGAGCATCTGTTGGCGCTTTCCAGTTTAGAATGTCTGCCACTTTCTTCGGATCCACAGCCAATCCTTCTTTGTTGATTATGTGACCCAAGAACAGGACTTCACTGATCCAGAACTCACATTTGCTAAACTTTGCATACAGCTGGTGCTCTCGCAATCTCTGCAATACCATCTTCAAATGATCTGCGTGCTCTTCTTCGCTTTGAGAATAAATCAGAATGTCATCAATGAATACCACCACGAACTTATCGAGATAGTCCATGAATACACTGTTCATCAGATTCATGAAAAAGGCTGGCGCATTGGTCAAACCAAAAGACATCACAGTGAACTCATACAAACCATACTTGGTAATGAATGTTGTCTTCGGAATGTCTGAAGGTCGGATCCTGAGCTGATGATAACCTGACCTCAGATCAATCTTGGAGAAGACACTGGCTCCTCTCAACTGGTCGAACAGATCTTCTATTCTGGGCAAAGGGTACTTGTTCTTGATCGTGACTTCATTCAGAGCTCGATAATCGATACACATCCTCTTAGTGCCATCTTTATTTTCCACAAACAAGACAGGAGCGGCCCAAGGCGAGGTGCTTGGCCGGATGTAACCTTTCTCTGACATCTCATCAATCTGCTCCTTAAGTTCAACCAACTCTGGTCCGGATATTCTGTAAGCTCTCTTAAAGATGGGGGCGGTTCCAGGAAGAAGCTCTATGGCAAACTCAACTTTCCGCTCTGGTGGCATACCCGGTAAGTCCTTTGGAAACACATCTGGGAATTCGGACACAACCTTGATACTCTCGATTGGGTCTGCTTCACTGCTATCAACAGCTATCTGATAACAACTTCCTTTCTTTGGCTCAGACGGGACTAACTCGGTCACCACTTCCTCTCCTAGTGGAGACACCAACTTGATTGTCCTTTTATCACAACTGATAACTGCCTGATACTTATCTAGCCAATTCATCCCTAGGATGACATCTATTCCCTGAGTACCCATTACTATAAGGTTGGCGGGAAATGCTATCCCCCTTATTTCCACACATACATTCAAACATATGCTATCAGCTCGAATTCTACCACCGGCTGAGTCAATTTGAATGGGGGTTGGCATGGTAGTAATTGGAAGATTATGTGCTTCTACCCATGATGCAGTAATGAAAGAATGTGTTGCTCCAGTATCAAATAACACTTCTGCAATATGGGAGTCGACTGGGAACATACCTACTATCATGCCGGGGGTCTCCTGAACTGCTTCAGCCTCCAAGTGGTTCAGTCTCCCATGATTATAGTGCGGTTGAGAGCGGTTGCCTGCTCCAGGCTGAGGCACATTCTGCTTTGCTGGGGCATTGGGGCCCGACTGCTGCTGGGCTGCCTTCTTCGGACATTGCATCACCCAGTGGCCTTGCTCTCCACAGTGGAAACATGCCCTGTTTCCAACCTGAGCTGGTGCTGCCTGATTGTTCTGCTGGTTTGCTGGGGCAGGAAGACGAGGTGCCTGCTGATTCTGCCTCTGAAACTGACCTCCTGACTGATTGCTCTGACGGTTCTGGTACTGATGCTGAGGATACTGCCTTTGGATCTGCTGATGCTGCTGAGGTGGACGCTGGTTCTGCCTGAACTGTTGAGGTTGATTGCCTGAGAAACGAGGGCGGTTGCTGCTTCCAGGCTGGGGTCCACTGATCTTGCGCTTACGATCTTCCATCTCCTTATGCTTCCTCTCTGTCATGATTGCTCTGTCAATCAGGTGCTGGAATGTCGGGAAGGTATGATTCATCAGTTGGTACTGCAGAGGGTCAACCAAGCCTCTCAGGAAACGGTACTGTCGCTTGGTGTCGGTGTTGACATCTTCAGGAGCATAGCGAGACAACTGCAGAAACCTGTCCCGGTACTCACTGACAGACAATGGCCCTTGCTTGAGGGCCAGGAACTCCTCCTTCTTCACTGTCATCAGACCTGCCGGAACATGGTACTGACGAAAGCTTCCTCTGAACTCTTCCCAGGTGATGGCATCGGGGTGGGCATGGGTGGCGAGGTAGGACTCCCACCATGACTGAGCTGCTCCTCTCAACAGACGGGGACCATATAAGACTTTCTCCCTATCATCACACTTGGCGGTGTGCAACTCCTGCTCCACAGTGCGCAGCCAGTCTTCAGCATCCATGGGGTCAGAAGAGTGAGCAAACGTTGGTGGATGACCTCTCATGAATTCAGCACGCTTGTCTCTGGGCATCTGAGGCTGAGGTGGTGCTTGCTGTTGTTGTTGTTGCTGCTGCTACTGAATGGCGGCCAGAGTCTGACCGATGGCTTGAACTGCCTGAGTCTGCATCAGAAACATCTGCTCGATCGACATCGGGGGCGGGGGCGGCAGGTGCTGTTGCTGGGGCACCTCTTCCTGTTGAGCGGCTCGCTCCTGCTGAGCACGCCTTCCTCCTCTACGCCTATTCTCTGACATCTGCAGAATGCAATCACACATCAGAACTGATCTGGCAAATCTTGCAGCATAAGGAAAGAGTATAGAATCCTTCAACAACACTGAACAGATGAGCATCTTCACTGATCTCCAACACAGACCACACAGCTTCTCAGATAAAGAGGAAAGTGGAATAAAAGGTTTCCCAACTATATAACTAACTCCATTAACATAATAGGTAAACCAAAATGCAGGGGATACCCACATTCTGGTGACAGTCATTACAAAGATCCAAACCAAACATAGTTCATCATGACAAACATAAATGCACAGGATATAACAAACTACCCTGTCTAACTAAGACTAACTAAGAGCGAGACTAACGCTAAGACTGAAGCTTCTACGTATATATATTTTGTATTAATTACAAGATCCAACTCTAACGATCTATGGTTCTAGATTTATCTTGGTCTTGCAGTCGGGGTTGCCATAAGGCTGGTGTCCATGCCGAGGTGAGTGGTACGGGTGCTGAGTCCCGACGGGAGCGGGGGAACCATCATCCAGGTGACGACGTTCCGCGCGCTCAGCCCGCAGCAGGGCGATCTCAGCACGAGCCCTACTCAGCTCGTCTAATGCATGGTCCAGCTCCGTGTTTAGCACGGCGGCTAGGTTGACTGTGCTGCTCAACCTAGGATTGTCCTCACCGACAGGTGAAACAATCACGCCTCCTGTGCTGCCAGATGGACAGGTCAAGACCGTCAGCTACCCCACCGAGAACCGAGCAGTAGTGCGAAAGCGCACGCCATGCAGCATCTTGCATGGCCGCCTCAGCTGAGTCCCGCTCAGAGATAGAATAGTGCTCTAAGCAGGCCTCCGCACCCTGGAGACTGTTCTCCGGGCGGCGCACCAAGCAGGTCGCCTCCCAGCGGTCCGGGTAGACCCCGCGACTATGCTGGTAGACAACACAGCGATACTCGATGGACCAAGTACGTCGGTTAAGTGCCCGACGTAGCAGGGTGTCGAGCGCATCGTGGAAGTGACACCCGGGAGCAGCGTCGCGAGCGATGGGTAGAGCAACCCATCCTTCCGGCTCATGGTCAGCAGAGAAGTCGGTGTCGTGGCTCGAGCTGTTGTCGCCACCTCCGTCATCTGGGTCTCCTCCAGCAGCTACTCCAGAAGCTGGGGCGCCCAGTGGTGGTGCAGGGGGCGCCTCCAGGGGAAGCACAGGGGAGCAGCTCCTCACGGACTCTATCTCCTGTTGGAGCGAGAAGGAAGAGCCCTGCTGCTCCTGTCGTCGATGTTCCTGCTCCTCATGCAGGCAGTGGTGCAGTCTCTCCAAGTGGCTGGACTGTCCGGCCACGGGGCGGTGAAGCGGACGCTCAGCAAGGCGGGAGGGTAAGAAGGGGATGACGAACTTTCGTGCAGTGTGTCTAAGTCGAGCCATCTACAAAAGACATCGCAAGCAAAAGGGTGAGAACAGAATTAATATGACCAGCAAATAATGAATCATAAATAAATGAAGGATTAGAATAAAACATAATTTTCAGCAAGGTATAAGATATAGTAGAACATAGGTTTGGTCGGTATGACCAACTTTTGAAGGGATATCAAAGTCAAGGCAGGGACAGAGGTCTATAGTCCTTAGAACGACCATTCTACTCTAGGTTAGCGGTCCTACAGTCAGCACGACTTTGATACCACTTATGTCACACCCGGTTTTAGAAGGCAAACCGAATGCGAACCATGTACGTGCCAGGATCAGTTATTCACGTACACAGCAGTTACATAACATGGACATCCTCACACAGTGCTCAAAATAGTATTAAAAAGGGAAATAATAGTCGATTACATCATACGTCTGAGACGTCCATATAGTCCTTACAATACATCAAAGTGCGGAAAAGAAACGTAGATAAACGCGGCCTTCACAGGCAGCCGACTGGGGGTTGCCGCTAACCCACGCCTAGAAATCGTCGTAGTCTTGGAACTCCTGAAAGTCTCCTTCCACAGCTTCATCTTCTCCCGAGCAGTGGTTGCAATGCTGACAACCTGGGGATGGGGGGGTTTGGTGTGTAGAGCAAGGGTGAGTACACATCAACATACTCAGCAAGTATCCTGTTTGGCTGTAGTGGACTAGCTTTATGTGGGGATAAGTCAAGCAGTTGCTTTTAGTTGGTCAGATTATTATTTACTAGTAGAAAGCCAGGTTTTAACATTAACCCAAGTTATTAGCCCGATGTACCCTTTCCAAACGGAAAGAATACCACTTACCAGCACCATAGTCATAACCAAAACCATCGATCTCATAGCCACCTGTACCATAATGTCTCTGATTAAGTACCACTAATCACTGTAGCTCCCTTGGCCGCTCATAACCGCGAGCACGACTGATATATCAGTTTTCAAACACTCTGCAGAGGTTGTGCACTTTACCCACAAGCCATGATTCCCATTCTGCCCGGAGAGAGCTACTCCCCATTAACCACTACCTAGGTGGTCTAGCAGGGTATCACTACGTAGCCTTTACAAAGATTCCCCGGGACTGTAGCCACCCGTTAGGTTTCCTAAATGCACCGCACTCCTCCCCAAGGGGCGAACCCAAACTTGGCAGAGCGAGCCGCATACACCAAGCCCCATTGACGGCACGACGGCTAAGTGAACTACACCCCGGATCCTCTAATTATTCAGCTAAGGGTATCCCATTCCACCCTCATGGTTGCACTGTTTCCCCGGGCGGTCATCCATAGAACAGGTCCTTACGGAGAGGCACTCGAGAAACCGCTCGAGCCCCCTTGAAGACCACAAGTATAACATCACAATAAGAGAGGGGAAAACAACGTATCATAGATAATCTCATCATGTTCATTGATTAGAGTTAAGCAATAGCATAAAGCTAGACAATAATAATCCAACCCAAATAGGTAAACAAGGACATGGATAACAAAAGCTAGTCAATCCTTAGGCATAAATGTGTAAAGCGGGAGGTGAATTAAAGAATGAATAGGACAGAGATAGGTCAAGGGACACTTGCCTCCACCAACCGACTGCTGCTCAGGGGCTTCTCCTGTGAGTTCCTCGGGCTCTTCGACCGGATCGTTCTCTATGCGATTGCAAGCATACATCCATCCATCCATTCAAATTAGGGAACAAACAGTACACCATACGAGAGAACAAATGGAGTAAATATGCATAGAATATCACATACGATAATGAACTTACCATGGTTAGAAAGAAATGAGAAAAGGTCTCGCGAGAGTTAAAGCTTATGCCCGAGACGCACTATGGGTTGATGAATAACTAGACGTCACGTGTTCTAATTCCAATTGGTCTTACAAAAGAATTAGCTACATGCACTAATGTAAACGTGACCACTTTTAGTAGATTAACATTAAATGAGTTAGGCAATTAGCTATACAAATTAACTAAAGTAACCAATTTCCAAATTGAGACTCCTATCTTATTAATATAAACACGTGATTAGCGCGCATAGGACACGGGGGGGGTAGACGGGGCGTCTGGGGTAGACGGGGCACGACGGGTCGTGCCAAGGCACGCGCGCGAGACCGCACGCACACGCCACGAACTAGCCGTGCGCACGTCGGGGCCGAGCGCTAGCCGAGCTCAAAGCCGCGCGCTAAAGGCACGCTGGGCCGAGCTCGAGGCCACGTCGGGGCCGTCACGACGCGAGCAAGGCACGCCGGGGCGAGCGGGCAAGCGCGCCGGGGCAAGCGATCACGGGCGAGCGAGGACGCGGCCGGGCGAGGACACGGCCAGGCGAGGCCGGGCGCGGGGGTGGGTGGCCGAGCCGGGGCGCGACGGGAGCGGCCGAGCCGGAGCACGGGGCGACCGAGCTCGCCGGGAGGCGGCCGAGCGGCGGCGAGGGGCGGGCGGCCAAGCGGCGGCCGGGCGCGAGGGGCCGAGGGCGGTCGAGCCAGGGGGTGGCCGGGGCCGGGGCCGAGCTTGCCGGAGGCGGCCGAGCTCGCCGAGCTGGGGGCGGCCGGGCCCGGGACGGCCGGGGGCGGCGCGGGGAGGGCGGCCGAGCGGGCGAGGCCGGGGCGGCCGGGCCGGGGCCGAGGCCGAGCTCGCCGGGGCCGAGGCGGGCGCGCCCATGGCGCGGGGGCGGGGGACGCCGGCGGGAGGGAAGGAGGAGGGAGGGGAGGAGAGGAGGGAGGGGGAGGGAGAAACCTCACCGGAGAGGGAGGCCGGCACGGCGGCGGCGCTGGGGAGGGGCGGCGGCGGCGCGGGGGCGGGACAGGGGCGACGACGGCTAGGGTTAGGGTGAGGGAGAGAGAGAGAGAGAGAGGATGACGAGCGGGGCCCGCGGGGAGGGGATTTTTGGAAAAAAAGAAAAGGGGAGGGGGCGGTTGGGCCGGCTGGGCTCAAAGGGGGTGGGGGGCGCGCGGCTGGGCCGCCAGGCGGCCCACGGCGGGAAGGGAAGGGGGCGGCTGGGCCGCCGCGAGGCCCACGCGGGGGGAAGGGGGGCGGCTGGGCCGAAAATGGGGAAGGAGGGGGGAGAGGAGAAGGAAAAGGTTTTCTTTTTCTAAAATCTATTTTCCTCTAGATGAATGCATTCACATTTTTAAACAATCAAAAGGTATGCATGGTTCGGCATGGTGCATCACACAAAATAAAATATTTTAGGGTTTTGCTTTACATGGGACCTCAAGCCGAATCCCGCTATACTTTGGAAAAGATCAAGGTTTAGCGAGGGGAAAAGGGAAAAGGAAAGGGTAACGCCTGAATTTGGTGAGGGAAAAGAAGAAAAAAAATTCTACCCCCAAATTCAGGGCGTTACAGGACCGCACCACCACCTAATTTTAAAACTAATGATTTTCAAATTGGTATCTTTTTGTGTTCAAAAGGGGGAGAAAGTAGTATTTTCAAAATTGATATCTTAAAACCCTCTTGAACACTAAGAGGAGGAATTTATTGAGGGGGAGTTTTATTTAAGTCAAAGGAAAAGCATTTGAAACAGGGGGAGAAAATTTCAAATCTTGAACATGCTTCTCAAAATCTTATTCATTTACCTTTGACTATTTGCAAAAGAACTTTGAAAAGAATTTACAAAAGAATTTGCAAAAACAAAACTGTGGTGCAAGCGTGGTCCAAAATGTTAAAAACAAAGGAACAATCCATGCATATCCTATGAGAATTTATATTGGCTCAATTCCAGGTAACCTTTGCACTTACAATTATGCAAACTAGTTCAATTATGAACTTCTATATTTGCTTTGGTTTGTGTTGGCATCAATCACCAAAAAGGGGGAGATTGAAAGGGAATTAGGCTTACACCTATTTCCTAATTGATTTTGGTGGTTGAATTGCCCAACACAAATAATTGGACTAACTAGTTTGCTTTAGTCTATAAGTTATGCAGGTGCCAAAGGTTCACAAAAAGCCAATAAAAAGACCAAGAAAAGGGTTCAACAAAAAGAGCAAGGGATAACCGAAGTGTGCCCTGGTCTGGCGCACCGGACTGTCCGGTGTGCCACCGGACAGTGTCCGGTGCACCAGGGGACTCCAAGCTAAACTCTTCACCTTTGGGAATTTTCAGAGGAGCTCCGCTATAATTCACCGGATTGTCCGGTGTACCACCGGACAGTGTCTGGTGCCCCAAGGGAGAGCGACTCTGAACTCGCCAGCTTCGAGAATCCGCTCCGCTATAATTCACCGGACTGTCCGGTGTGACAGCGGAGCAACGGCTACTTTGCGCGCAACGGTCGACTGCAACGCATTAAATGCGCGCCTGCGCGCGCAGAGGAGCTGAGCACGCGCGGGTGGCACACCGGACAGTCTACAGGACTTGTCCGGTGCACCACCAGACAGCTAGACGGGCCCACAAGACAGAGCTCCAACGGTCGAACCCCAACGGTCTGCTGACGTGGCTGGCACACCGGACTGTCCGGTGCGCCATGCGACTGCAGCCTTCCAACGGCCACTTTGTGGTGGTTGGGGCTATAAATACCCCAACCACCCCACATTCATTGGCATCCAAGTTTTCCACTTCCCAACTACTTACAAGAGCTCTAGCATTCAATTCTAGACACAACCAAATAGATCAAATCCTCTCCCAACTCCACACAAAGCTTTAGTGATTAGTGAGAGAGATTTGTTGTGTTCATTTGAGCTCTTGCGCTTGGATTGCTTCTTTTTCTCATTCTTTCTTGCGATCATCTCATTTGTAATCAAGGCAAGAGACACCAATTGTGTGGTGGTCCTTGCGGGAAGTTTGGTTCCCAATTGATTGAGAAGAGAAGCTCACTCGGTCCGAGGGACCGTTTGAGAGAGGGAAAGGGTTGAAAGAGACCCGGTCTTTGCGACCACCTGAACGAGGAGTAGGTTTGCGAGAACCGAACCTCGGTAAAACAAATCCTTGTGTCACACTCTTTATTCGCTTGCGATTTGTTTTCACACCCTCTCTTGGACTCGGTTATATTTATAACGCTAAACCGGCTTGTAGTTGTGATTAAGTTGTAAATTTCAGATTCGCCCTATTCACCCCCCTATAGGCGACTTTCAACTACGACCTCAAAGATCTTAGATGTTTTGAAAAGAGGTTCAATACAACATGCATTAAATATACACTTGAGCTGATGTGCCCACATACCCTGTGTAGCCCTCGACCCTTCGATCTTGGGGAAGCCATCGCTAAGCCTATTGACAAACCCAGGTTGCGTCTGTACGAGATAACCTTGGTCCACTGTGCATCGCTCTCTCCCAGGCCCCCTGCTCACAACCAACCAACCAACAACATCGATGATCAGGACAAGTAGCAGATCGAGTGAAATTTGAACGAGCGATAATAGGAAGGGGATGGAAAATGCAGAGGGCCGAAATATAAACACGTAGGATATGTTTGGTTGACTGGCCCAACCCACGACCAGGCCCGTTTCATGCAGTATAGATATGTTTGGTTGCCTGGCCCAGTTCGGGAGCCTGGCTGAGGCGAGCCCAAAACAATTTTGTGGCCTGGCTGAAAGGAAACGCGAGCTTGTTGGTTCCCTGACCGGCCTGGCCCGACTTCAGTCGCCACAACGACGCTAGGGTTTCACTCGCAGCCGCCGACGCCAAAAGCCCGCTCTTCTGCCCCAAGCCGCGACGCCCCACGACGCCGCTGCGGTGCCACCAGAGCGGTGGCTTCTCCGACGCTGGTACGGATCTGCTCGACCTCCTCCTCTTGAAGGTGCTTGGTTCCTTCTGCCGCTGGACTTGTGTTTTTTTAGTACATGGCGCTGACGTTTCCCTGTCAGAACGCTCTTTCCAGGGCGACGAGAGCGGCCTGTCGTCGGCGTCCCCGCAGCCGCCGCTGTTCTACGGCTCACCGCCACGGCGAGCGTCAAACCCGGTGGTCCACGACAGTAGGTTCGGCGCGGACTGCCCGCCCGTGCCCGTGCCGGGGCTGTCCGTGCACCGGCCCAGCCCGCGGTCGTCGGCGGCGGCGCCGTCCATGTCGCCGCGCGGGTGCACCCGCGCGCGGTTCGCGTTCTAGCCCGCGAATAGTTAGGTGGTATGTCCTAGTTCGTCAATTAATGATGCTTTCTTTTTTGGTTTTTGATGGGGAATTGTTTTTTTCTTTGTTGTCCGTCCGTCCATGCAACCAAGAAATTTCATGGAGAATCTGTACAAAAGAGTGGCTAGCTACTACACGAGAGTCTGGTCTGAGAGAAGCAACACGAGGTCAGTCAGTGGATGAACTTAGAGAGAGACATTCACACGCTGAGAGGGTTGATAATTTGTGATATTTTCCTCCTTTTTTTCTTCTTCCTGATTTTGTATATTGTATATCCTGCTGGATTAACAAATACTAGCAACCACTTATAGTCAGTCAACATAGGCCATCTACTGCCAGTACCTCTTTTCTTCTCATGAGTTGTAGCAGTTTCTGTTTAATTCATATGATTGTAATTACAATCATATTTTAAGTTACTACTATAGTTTCTGTTTAATTACAATCATAGTTTCTGTTTAATTAAAATTCATATGATTGTAATTACAATCATAGTTTCTGTTTTTGTTATCCATATTTTAAGTTGCTACTATAGTTCATATGATTGTAAAATGATTGTAATTAGTTCAATTCAATGAGAAAAAAATACTAGCAGTGTTTAATTCAGATTATTGTAAATCATATTTATGGGTCAAAATCATATTTTTAGTTTAAATCTGTTGTAATTTGTTTAATAGCGCTTAAAATTTTGAAATTTGGCGGGAGCTTCATTTTACACAACAAAATTGGTGGCAACCCAATTGGGCCAAGCTACAGAAATGAGAACCAAACAATGTATCATATGGGCCTGGTTCATTTTGACAAAGCAACCAAACATTATTTGTTAGCTCTGTACATACGGGCTCTTTTGAGCCTGGTCCTCTCACTGAGCCAGACTCAGGCTAGGTCAGGTAACCAAACACATCCGTAGGTGGAGGAGGAAGATCCTGAATTGAGCCTCTCAACTGGAGGATCTACACATAGATACTCTCAGTTCTCTAATCATCAAAAAGAAGAAAGAAAGAGTTGACATGTGGGAAAAGATAACCGTGTGGCAATGCATTAAGAACAAATCACATGTTGGCTGAGAAATACCCCAGTTGCTCTGGACATGCCACAAAGGGACATGTGCATCTCACTGAAAGCGACTCAGGTGGTCACGCATATAACTTAGGAACATGACCAATGAGTGGTGTTTTTTAACCTAGCCTACTTCAATTCGCTCACATAGAAAGTTGAACCCACGACCTGAGGTGCTATTAAGACTCTTGTGACCACAATGCTATAGACCTATTTGATTAAGGGGGTGTTTGGTTTTTAGGGATTAATGTTTAGTCCCTCTATTTTAGTCTCTAAATTGCCAAACAAATGGACTAAAAGAGGGTCCATGTATTTGACAATTTAGGGACTCAAAGAGACTAAAATGGAGGGATTAAAAATTAGTCTCTAAAACCAAACACCCTCTAAATCTATTATGTGAATTACAAAAGTATTTAAGTTTTTTTTTTTGACAAACCAAAATCTTTTCCATATCTTCAGCTGCACGAAGTCCAAACAATTGCTCAACAAATGATAAAGCAAACTGAAATGTCGTCCCTAGCCCACGACTTGTAGTGAGCTCTCCTGAAACCAGAACATTTAATTCAACTGCTTGGAATGCATGGAGATCTATAAAAGATAGGTGGCACGTGACCTTGTAAAGAAAGAAGTGAAAAAAACAATGTCACTACAAAACCTAAATATTAGTAGAGTAAATTTATCCATATAGTAAAGTGGTCGCCTTTTTTCTCCTGTGGAGACCCCATGGCATTAGAACAATTGTCGGTGCAGCACATATAGCACCCTACAATCTTTTTCTCCTCACCTTGTCTATGTATGATACTCTGAAGGATGTCACTGTCTCTCAACCGCACTGAACATGCATTTCTCCATGCACACAGCAATGCACGAATCAAATATGGTATTTTATGCACTGCTACACATGTAACACCATAGAACAAAAAGGTGAGACCCTGATAGATTCACCAATCACCATTAGCACGAAAAATGAGCAATCATGGAGGAAATAGCGCAGGAGCGAAGTATTGTCATATTGCTAATTTTTTATGAAAGATTTCCAATTTTTCGTTGTTGTCAAAATACATATTAGAACAGTTGACGCTTCTGAATCATTTCTCTTGCTAATTCCTATCCTCAGATTCGAGCTGCCTTTCGATCCAGAGCTTAGGCCTCGATCAGGCACGCATGGCGAATGTACACACGAGGATCCAACAACGTTGTTGTTGTTCACCACTTCACCTACCACCTCGTCCTCGTCATCGGAGTGCCTCCGTCATGCCATCTCGATGAGCTGCTCGAGTGTGGGCAAGAGGAGGCAGATAAGCAAACATAATTATCTAAAACCAAACGAACCATTTAGTCTCTGCAAACTGAGCAGAACATGATCAATGGAACATAAAGCATGTCCAAAACTATGAATCTTGGCCTACTGTGAGTGTCGTCCAATGGAATATTAGGTATCCGGTTGCCCTAAACCCTAGTTGATGACAAATTTTCCTTTTACCTTAACAACAGTAGCCGCAAAACATTCTTGAATCATCAACGCATGAGATTTGACCAATTTAGCATTACTAGAAATTAGGGTAAGTAAGGACCAACCACGTAGATCCGTGCATATGAATCGAGGACGTGGAACATACCGACGTGGCCGATGAAGTTTGCTGCCGAGGTGCCCGATCGTTGAAGAGGATCTATGTCGAAGGCACGCGATGTGCCGATTGCCGCTGGTCAGACAACAAGCCGCATCTAGGAATGTTTGGAAGATGCGGGCGGTCTCCGTGTGGTTACCGAAGATGATGCACACAAAGATGAGGGCGTTGAGGCCTTGAGTGAGCGAGTGGAGGGGGATGACTGGAAAGTGGAGATGGCGTTGGGGAGGAGGTGTACCTGGCCGAAAAGCGCGATGGTGTGGGGGTGCGTGGCGCGAGGTGAGGATAGTGGAGCGAGGTCACATAGGCGACATGAGAAGGAAGACACGGTGTCGGTGTCGGGACACAGCGTCAGCAGATGGGGGCATGGCGATAGGACACATCGTCGGTGATGGCATGGGAAGGAAGACGACGACGACGCGATGAGGAGCTGGCGGGGTCAGGCGGAGCAACCGCCTGCGACCATTTTGCGTGGAGAGGGAGGTCGTAGGAGTGAGTCTGAGTGAGCAGTTGCTCCGTTTGTGCTGCGTTATCTTGGAGGCGGAGGTTGCCGAAGAAGAGGATGACGAATGCAGTACCGATTGGCTATCTGGGCCACACCAAACATCACTAGAATATGAGCCACACGGAGATTTCAACCCAAGACACCAGCGCTGTTGTGGCGCTTTCTTTACGGTTGTGGTTAGTGTCATACTAGCCAGTGAAACAGGCAGAGAACGACTTATAAGCGTTGATGTGGCCATGAATGTCAACTTGTTTGTGGGGCGTTGGTAGGGAACGGTTCAAGCCGTGTAGGCATGTTTTTTGCTTGGCAAGGAAATGGGCCCGATGAGAAGAGGCTTGCATGCATTGGGCTCGTTGGGTAGGGTGCGAGAGGGAGTGTGGAGCTGCTCCTTGGGGCCCACATGTCGGAGACGTGTGAAAGGGAAATGTGCCCTTGGGCAATTTCTATAATGTTTTGGTGATTAAGTGTCCAACATATTTAATTGAGTTCTAATGTGCAAATCAAGGAAAAATGTATGTTTCTAGACTTGGTGAATTGTTTTGTGTACTAACATGGTTATCCAAGTGCTAGAAACAGTGACTAAAGAAGAAGAAAGGAAAAGGGAAAAGCTTGTCTCTATGCAGCCAATCCTCAGCTCGGTCTGGCACACCGGACTGTCCGGTGCGCCAGGCTGGTCCGCGTGAAGTTGCCGCTCTCGGGACTCGACGGCGGTGTACGGCTAAAAATCACCGGACCGTCCGGTGGTGCACCGGACTGTCCGGTGAGTCGTCCGCGGCGAACTCGTCGCCCTCGGGAAAAGCAAAGGGGCGACGTGGCTATAATTCACCGGACTATCCGGTGGTGCACCGGACTGTCCGGTGAGTGAAAGGGAAATGTGCCCTTGGGCCATTTCTAGTATATTTTGGTGATTAAGTGTCCAACACATATTAAGTGGGTTATTATATGTCAAATGATGAATGAAGTGCAAATCAACAAGAAGGTATGTTTCTAAACTTAGTTCATTTGTTTTGGGTACTAATGAAGTTACCTAAGTGCTAGAAACAGGAAAAGAAAAAGATTGGAAGAGAGTGCATGTGTGCAGCCAAGACTCAGCACAGTCTGGCACACCGGACTGTCCGGTGGTGCATCGGACTGTCCGGTGAGCCAACGGCCGCCAGCGCAACGGTCGACCGCCAAATCCGCGGGCGACTCGTGGCCTGCTCCAACGGTCGGCAGGGGGCACCGGACAGTGTCCGGTGCGCCAACCATCCCGAAGTTGCAACGGTCGGCTGCGCCAGGAATGGAAGGAAATCGCGCACCGGACATGAACAGTGGTTGTCCGGTGGCACACCGGACTGTCCGGTGCGCCACCCGACAGAAGGCAAGATTAGCCTTCCAAGAATGCCTCCAACGACTCATAGCTGCCTTGGGGCTATAAAAGGGACCCCTAGGCGCATGGAGGAGTCACCAAAGCATACTTTGAGCATTCTAAGTCTTCCACACCGCGTCTCCACACACTTGATCGACCGCGTTAGTGATTTGAGCTCCGTTCTTGTAGTGAACTCGTTGTGCTTCGTTTTGAGCTCAAGTCTTGGCTTGTGTGTGTGTATTGCTGCGGATTTGTGTGTGTTGCTTCCCATCCTTACTCTTGTGCTTTCACCGGGATCTTTATTGTAAGGGCGAGAGACTCCAACTTGTGGAGATTCCTCGCGAACGGGAAAAGTGATAAGCAAAGAAAAGTCGTGGTATTCAAGTTGATCATTGGATCACCATTAAGGGGTTGAGTGCAACCCTCGTCCATTGGGATGCCACAACGTGGAGGTAGGCAAGTGTTATACTTGCCGAACCACGGGATAAACTCGCGTGTCTTTTGTGATTGTTTTTCTGTGATACTTGTATTCGCAAGAGCTTGCTACTTAGCCATACTAACACTTAACCAAGTTTTGTGGATATTAGTTGTTGAATTTTACATGATCACCTATTCACCCCCCCTCTAGGTTCTCTCAATTGGTATCAGAGCTGTTCTCTTCACGAAAGGGACTAATCGCCTGAAGGGATGGATCCTAAGGGAAAGGGGATGGTGGTCAACGACAAGGAGAAGGAGTCCTTCCTCAACGAGCAGAGGGACGACAAGCCCACTGACTCTGGCTCAAGTCATAAGAAGAAGGACAGGAAGAAGAAGAGGCGCATCAATAAGATCGTCTACTACGACAGCGACGAGACTTCTTCCCCAAGAGACGACGACTACGACGAGAAAAAGAAACCGGTTAACTCAAATTTTTAATTTGATTATTCTCGTATTCCTTATAATTCCAATGCCCATTTGCTTTCTATTCCTCTTGGTAAACCTCCACACTTTGATGGAGAGGACTACGCTTTTTGGAGTCACAAAATGCGTAGTCACCTTTTCTCTCTCCATCCTAGTATTTGGGAGATAGTTGAGAATGGAATGCAATTTGATAGTACCGATAACCCTGTGTTTATCAACGAACAAATTCATTAAAATGCACAAGCTACCACTGTTTTGTTAGCATCATTGTGCAGGGACGAATACAACAAGGTGAGCGGCTTGGCCAACGCCAAGCAAATATGGGACACCCTCAAGATATCGCATGAGGGGAACAACGCCACCATGATCACAAAAATGGAGTTGGTGGAAGGCAAGCTAGGAAGGTTTGCGATGATCAGGGGAGAGGAGCCAACACAAACGTACAACAGGCTCAAGACCCTGGTCAACAAGATCAGGAGCTATGGAAGCACGAGATGGACGGACCACGATGTTGTCCGACTTATGCTCAGGTCTTTTACTATCATTGACCCTCATCTTGTGAACCTAATCCGTGAGAATCCTAGGTACACAAAGATGACGCCCGAGGAGATACTCGGAAAGTTTGTGAGCGGGCGTATGATGGTCAAGGAAGCAAGATATGTTGATGATGCATTGAACGGTCCAATGCCCATCTATGAGCCTCAACCCGTTGCACTCAAGGCAACAAGCAGCAGCAGGGAGGCGCTACCTAGCAAGGTGACACAAGTTGAGGCCGCCGGGCTAAATGAAGATGAAATGGCCCTCATCATCAAGCGCTTCAAGACGGCGCTAAAAGGACGCAAGGAGCATCCCAAAAAGAGCAAAGCAAAGGGAAAGTGCTCCTGTTTTAAATGTGGTAAGACTGGTCATTTCATAGCAAATTGTCTCGATAATGCTAATGACCAGGAACAAGAAAAGAGCGGGAAGAGGGAAAAGAAGAAGGCCTACAAGAAGGCGAAGGGCGAGGCGCACCTTGGCAAAGAGTGGGATTTAGATTGCTCTTCGTCCGACTCCGACGATGAATGACTCGCCGCCTCGGCCTTAAACAAGTCGTCTCTCTTCCCCAACGAGCGCCACACCTGCCTCATGGCAAAGGAGAAAAAGGTAAGCGCTCGAGATACCCCTAAGTATACTACTTCAAGTGATGATGACTCTAGTGATGATGAAGTAGATTACACAAGTTTATTCAAAGGTTTAGATAGAACTAAAGTAGATAAAATCAATGAATTGATTGATGCTTTAAATAAAAAGAATAGATTGTTAGAAAAGCAAGAAGATATTTTATATGAAGAGCATGACAAGTTTATTAGTGTGCAAAAATCTCTTGCTTTGGAGGTTAAAAGGAATGAAATGCTTTCTTCTGAATTATCTGCTTGTCATAAAACTGTGTCTAGCTTAAAGAGTATTAATGATGATTTAAATGCTAAGCTAGAAGTAGTTAATAAATCTAGTTCTTGTGTAGAGCATGTTTTCATTTGTAATAGGTGTAAGGATTTTGATGTTGATGCATGTGTTGAGCACCTTACTTCTATTACAAAATTAAATGGTGAAGTGGCAAGTTTTAATGCCCAACTTAAGACTTGCAAAAAATGACTTTGATAAGTTAAAATTTGCTAGGGATGCCTACACCGTTGGTAGACATCCCTCAATTAAGGATGGACTTGGCTTTCGAAAGGAAGCCAAGAAATTAACAAGTCAAAGGGCTCCCATTTCCAACAAGGAGAAAGGGAAGGCCCCTATGGCTAGTAGTAGTCAAAAGAATCATGCCTTCATGTACCATGATAGAAAATTTTCTAGAAATTCTCATTATAATAGGAGTTATAATGCTTTTGACTCACATGCCATGATTGCTTCAAGTTCCAATTTTAATGGTAGGCCTAAGAAAATTTTTGTGTCTCATGCTCCTAGGAAAATGTGTAATAAACCTACATCTGTCTTTCATGCTTGCAACACTATGTATGTACTTTCATGTAAAAATGAAAAAGTGGTTGCTAGAAAGATAGGGTCCAAATGCAAAGGAGACAAGACTTGCATTTGGGTCCCAAAGACTATTGTAACTAACCTTGTAGGACCCAACAAGAGTTGGGTACCTAAAACCCAAGCCTAATTTGCCTTGCAGGTTTATGCATCCGGGGGCTCAAGCTGGATTATTGACAGCGGATGCATAAACCACATGACGGGGGAGAAGAAGATGTTCACTTCCTATGTCAAGAACAAAGATTCCCAAGATTCGATCATCTTTGGAGATGGGAATCAAGGCAAGGTTAAAGGACTAGGAAAGATAGCCATTTCATCCGAGCATTCCATATCAAATGTGTTTTTAGTTGAATCGCTCGGGTACAATTTACTATCTGTCAGTCAACTATGTAATATGAGATATAATTGTCTATTTACCAATGTAGATGTGTCTGTCTTTAGAAGGAGTGATGGTTCATTAGCTTTTAAGGGTGTACTAGACGACAAACTCTATTTAGTTGATTTTTCGAAAGAGGAGGCCGATCTAGATGCATGGTTAATTGCTAAGACTAGCATGGGCTAGCTATGGCATCGACGTCTAGCACATGTTGGGATGAAGAACCTTCATAAACTTCTAAAGGGAGAACATGTGTTAGGACTAACCAATGTATGTTTCGAAAAAGATAGACCTTGTGTAGCTTGTCAGGCAGGTAAACAGGTGGGAAGCACTCATCACAGCAAGAATGTGATGACCACATCAAGACCTCTGGAGCTACTTCATATGGACCTCTTCGGACCCGTCGCCTACCTCAGCATCGGGGGAAGTAAGTATGGTCTTGTTATTGTTGATGATTTTTCCCGCTTCACTTGGGTATTCTTTTTGTAGGATAAATCAGAAACCCAAGGGACTCTAAAGCACTTTCTAAGGAGAGCTGAAAATGAATTTGAGCTCAAGGTGAAAAAGATAAGAAGCGACAACGGGTCCGAGTTCAAGAACTTACAAGGGGAGGAGTACCTTGAGGAGGAAGGAATCAAGCACAAGTTCTCCGCTCCCTACACACCATAGCAAAACAGTGTAGTAGAAAGGAAGAACAGGACGCTTATAAACATGGCGAGGACGATGCTTGGAGAATTTAAGACGCCCGAGCGGTTTTGGTCGGAAGCTGTGAACACAACTTGCCACGCCATAAACCGAGTCTACCTTCATCGCCTCCTCAAGAAGACATCGTATGAACTTCTAACCGGTAACAAACCCAACGTTTCATACTTTCGTGTATTTGGGAGTAAGTGTTACATTCTAGTAAAGAAAGGTAGAAATTCTAAATTTGCTCCAAAAGTTGTAGAAGGGTTTTTACTAGGTTATGACTCAAATACAAAGGCGTATAGAGTCTTCAACAAATCATCGGGTTTGGTTGAAGTCTCTAGCGACGTTGTATTTGATGAGACTAATGGCTCTCTAAGAGAGCAAGTTGATATTGATGATATAGATGAAGATGATGTTCCGATGGCCGCAATACGCACCATGGCGATTGGAGATGTGCGACCACAGGAACAACAAGAGCAAGATCAACCTTCTTCCTCAACAATGGTGCACCCCCCAACTCAAGATCATGAACAGGTTCCTCAAGAGGAGGCGTGTGATCAAGGGGGAGCACAAGAAGATCAGGTTATGGAGGAAGAAGCACCACGGGCCCCTCCAACTCAAGTCCGAGCGACGATTCAAAGGAATCATCTCGTCGATCAGATTCTGGGTGATATAAGCAAGGGAGTAACTACTCGCTCAAGACTAGCTAACTTTTGTGAGCATTACTCGTTTGTCTCTTCTATTGAGCCTTTCAAGGTAGAAGAGGCCTTGCAAGATCCGGACTGGGTGTTGGCCATGCAGGAAGAGCTCAACAACTTCAAGCGAAATGAAGTTTGGACCCTGGTGCCACATCCAAGCAAAACATTGTGGGAACCAAGTGGGTGTTCCGCAACAAGCAAGACGAGCATGGGGTGGTGACACGAAACAAGGCTCGACTTGTGGCAAAAGGTTATGCCCAAGTCACAGGTTTGGATTTCGAGGAGACTTTTGCTTCTGTGGCTAGGCTAGAGTCTATTCACATTCTATTAGCCTATGCCGCTCATCACTCTTTCAGGTTGTTCCAAATGGACGTGAAGAACGCCTTCCTCAATGGGCCAATCAAGGAGGAGGTGTATGTGGAGCAACCCCCTGGCTTTGAGGATGAACGGTACCCCGACCATGTGTGTAAGCTCTCTAAGGCGCTCTATGGACTTAAGCAAGCCCCAAGAGCATGGTATGAATGCCTTAGAGATTTCTTAATTGCTAATGCTTTCAAGGTTGGGAAAGCCGATCCAACTCTATTCACTAAGACTTGTGATGGTGACCTATTTGTGTGCCAAGTTTATGTCGATGACATAATATTTGGTTCTACTAACCAAAAGTCTTGTGAAGAGTTTAGCAGGGCGATGACACAAAAATTTGAGATGTCGATGATGGGCGAGTTGAACTACTTCCTTAGGTTCCAAGTGAAGCAACTCAAGGACGACACCTTCATCTCCCAAATGAAGTACATGCAAGACTTGCTCAAGCGGTTCGGTATGAAGGACGCCAAGCCCGCAAAGACACCAATGGGCACCGACGGACATGTCGACCTCAACAAAGGAGGTAAGTCCATTGATCAAAAGACATATCGGTCTATCATAGGATCCTTGCTTTATTTATGTGCTAGTAGACCGGATATTATGCTTAGCGTATGCATGTGTGCTAGATTTCAATCCGATCCAAGGGAGTGTCACCTTGTGGCCGTTAAGCGAATTCTTAGATATTTAGTTGCTACGCCTTGCTTCGGGATCTGGTATCCAAATGGGTCTACCTTTGACTTGATTGGATACTCAGACTCCGATTATGCTGGATGCAAGGTTGATAGGAAGAGTACATCAGGAACGTGCAAATTCCTAGGAAGGTCCCTGGTATCTTAGAGTTCTAAGAAACAAACCTCTGTTGCCCTATCCACTGCTGAGGCCGAGTATGTTGCCGCAGGACAGTGTTGCGCGCAACTACTTTGGATGAGGCAAACCCTCCAGGACTTTGGCTACAATCTGAGCAAAGTCTCACTCCTATGTGACAATGAGAGTGCAATCTGCATGGCGGATAATCCTGTTGAACACAGCCGCACTAAGCACATAGACATCCGGCATCACTTTTTGAGAGACCACCAGCAAAAGGGAAATATCGAAGTGTTCTATATTAGCACCGAGAACCAGCTAGCCGATATCTTTACCAAGCCTTTAGATGAGAAAACCTTTTGCAGGCTGCGTAGTGAGCTAAATGTCTTAGATTCACGTAACTTGGATTGATCTATAGCATACATGTGTTTTATGCCTTTGATCAAGTTACTTTATGCATTTATGAGATTTCTTGTTTATTTATGGTGCTCAAGTTGTGCAAGGGATCCTCGGACCTCACAAGTCCATGTGTGAATGATGCACATATTTAGGGGGAGAAGTGCTACAACTTGACCCTTTGAGACTAACATTTGTGCTTGAGTTTACTTGATGTAGTCTCAAAGGTGAATTGAAAGGGAAAGGTGAACTTGGACCATGCAAAGACTTCCACTGCACTCCGGTATTAGTGTACAAACCTCCAAGTTCATTCTTAAGCTCCTATTGCCTTTTTGCTCTTAATTGACAATTTTGGTGAGGCGATGGGGTTAAAGGGCCAAGAATGATCCCATTTTGGTGCTTAATGCCAAAGGGGGAGAAATTAAGGCCAAAGCAAATGGATCAGCTACCACTTGAGAATTTTGAAAATAGTAGAGTTAGAACTTTTGATTAGTCAAAATACTCTTATTGTCAAAATTTGGCCTCGTGTGGGGAGAATGTTTGATTATGGGAAAAGGGGGAGTTTTTGGCTCCTAATCATTTTTACTCTTTGATTATCTCTCTTTGTGCCCAAACAAGTGTGTTTGACTTAGAGATAGGAAAATGAATTTGATTTGCAAAAACAAACCAAGTGGTGCCAAAGAACGATCCAAATATGTCAAATCTTGTCAAAGACTATTTTTGTTCTCAATTGCATTGATGTTGCACTTCTATTTGTTGCTTTTTGATGTGTTGGCATAAATCACCAAAAAGGGGGAGATTGAAAGGGAAATGTGCCCTTGGGCCATTTCTAGTATATTTTGGTGATTAAGTGTCCAACACATATTAAGTGGGTTATTATATGCCAAATGATGAATGAAGTGCAAATCAACAAGAAGGTATGTTTCTAAACTTAGTTCATTTGTTTTGGGTACTAATGAAGTTACCTAAGTGCTAGAAATAGGAAAAGAAAAAGATTGGAAGAGAGTGCATGTGTGCAGCCAAGACTCAGCACAGTCTGGCACACCGGACTGTCCGGTGCGCCAGGCTGGTCTCCGGCGAAATGGCCATCTCGGGAAAACTTCGACGGTGTACGGCTATAATTCACCGGACTGTCCGGTGAGCCAACGGCCGCCAGCGCAACGGTCGACCGCCAAATTCGCGGGCGACGCGTGGCCTGCTCTAATGGTCGGCAGGGGGCACCGGACTGTCCGGTGTGCATCGGACAGTGTCCGGTGCGCCAACCAGCCCGAAGTTGCAACGGTCGGGTGCGCCAGGAATGGAAGGAAATCACGCACCGGACATGAACAGTGGTTGTCCGGTGGCACACCGGACTGTCCGGTGCGCCACCCGACAGAAGGGAAGATTAGCCTTCCAAGAATGCCTCCAACGGCTCCTAGCTGCCTTGGGGCTATAAAAGGGACCCCTAGGCGCATGGAGGAGTCACTAAAGCATACTTTGAGCATTCTAAGTCTTCCACACTCCGTCTCCGCGCACTTGATCGACCGCGTTAGTGATTTGAGCTCCGTTCTTGTAGTGAACTCGTTGTGCTTCGTTTTGAGCTCAAGTCTTGGCTTGTGTGCGTGTGTATTGCTGCGGATTTGTGTGTGTTGCTTCCCATCCTTACTCTTGTGCTTTCACCGGGATCTTTATTGTAAGGGCGAGAGACTCCAACTTGTGGAGATTCCTCGCGAACGGGAAAAGTGATAAGCAAAGAAAAGTCGTGGTATTCAAGTTGATCATTGGATCACTTGAAAGGGGTTGAGTGCAACCCTCGTCCATTGGGACACCACAACGTGGAGGTAGGCAAGTGTTATACTTGCCGAACCACGGGATAAACTCGCGTGTCTTTTGTGATTGTTTTTCTGTGATACTTATATTCGCAAGTGCTCGCTACTTAGCCATACTAACACTTAACCAAGTTTTGTGGCTATTAGTTGTTGAATTTTACAGGATCACCTATTCACCCCCCCTCTAGGTTCTTTCAGTGAGCCAACGGTCGCCAGCGCCAACGGTCGGCCGCGCAATCCGCGGGCGACGTGTGGCAGCTCCAACGGTCGGCAGGGGGCACCGGACTGTCTAGTGTGCACCGGACAGTGTCCGGTGCGCCAATGGGCCTGGAGCTGCAACGGTCATCTGTGCCCGATTTGGAAGGCAATCGCGCACCGGACCATCTACAGGACCTGTCCGGTGGCGCACCAGACTGTCTGGTGCGTCACTCGACAGAAGGCAAGGATAGCCTTCCTTGTTGGTCTTCAACGGCTCCTAGCTGCCTTGGGGCTATAAAAGGGACCCCTAGGCGCATGGAGAAGACATCTAAGCATTCACTAAGCATCTTAAGACTCCAAGACTCCAACTTCACGCATTCGATTCTTTGTGATAGTGATTTGAGCTCCATTTGAGTTGTGAACTCTGTGCATTGTGTTTCGAGCTCAAGTCGTGACTTGTGTGCGTAGTTGTGCTATGAATTTGAGTCTTTTGTGTGTTGCTCTTCCCAACCTTACTCCGTGATTTCTTTGTGATCATTATTGTAAGGGCGAGAGGCTCCAACTTGTGGAGATTCCTCGCAAACGGGAAGAAAACTATAAGGAAGAAAGTCGTGGTATTCAAGTTGATCATTGGATCACTTGAAAGGGGTTGAGTGCAACCCTCGTCCATTGGGATGCCACAACGTGGAAGTAGGCAAGTGTTACTTGGCCGAACCACGGGATAAAATCGTGTGTCTCTTGTGATTGCTCTCTCTATGATTATTTGTGTTCGCAAGAGCTTGCCTCATAGACTTGATTAACTTACGCTAATATCTATTTAATCAAGCTTGTTGGAATTTAGTGTTGAATTTTACAGGATCACCTATTCATCCCCTCTAGGTGCTCTCAATTGGTATCAGAGTCGTACTCTTCACGTAAGGGACTAATTGCCCAAAGAGATGGATCCTAAGGGAAAGGGGATGGTGGTCAACGACAAGGAGAAGGAGTCCATCTTCAACGAGCCAAGAGATGACAAGCCCACTGACTCAGGCTCGAGTCACAAGAAGAAGGACGGGAAGAAGAAGAAGAGGCGCATCAAGAAGATCATCTACTACGACAGCGATGCATCTTCCTCTTCACCAAGAGACGACGACAATGACGATTCTTCGTCAAAGAAAAAGATGGTTAATCAAAACTATTCATTTGATTATTCTCGTATTCCGTACAATTCTAATGCTCATTTGCTATCAATTCCTCTTGGAAAACCTCCCCACTTTGATGGAGAAGACTATTCTTTCTGGAGTCATAAAATGCATAGTCATTTATTCTCTCTCCATCCTAGTATCTGGGAGATTGTTGAAAACAGCATGCACTTTGATAGTACTGACAATGTCGTGTTTATTAATGAGCAAATTCATAAAAATGCCCAAGCCACTACTGTTTTGCTAGCATCTCTATGCAGGGATGAATACAACAAGGTTAGTGGCTTGGACAATGCAAAGCAGATCTGGGACACCCTCAAAATATCTCATGAGGGAAACGACGTCACCATGATCACCAAAATGGAGTTGGTGGAAGGCGAGCTAGGGAGATTCACCATGATCAGGGGTGAAGAGCCAACACAAACCTACTACAGGCTCAAGACCCTGGTCAACAAGATTAGAAGCTATGGAAGCACAAGATGGACGGATCACGACGTCGTCCGACTCATGCTCAGGTCCTTTACAGTTATTGACCCCCATCTTGTGAACCTTATCCGTGAAAATCCTAGGTACACAAAGATGACGCTCGAGGAGATACTCGGAAAATTTGTAAGCGGGCGCATGATGGTTAAGGAGGCAAGGTATGTAGATGACGCCTTAAACGGCCCTCTGCCCGTCTACGAGGCGCAGCCCGTTGCGCTCAAGGCAACTAGCAGCAAGGAGGCACTACCAAGCAAGGTAGCTCAAGTGGAGGTTGTCGGCCTCAATGAAGATGAGATGGCGCTTATTATCAAGCGCTTCAAGACCGCACTTAAAGGACGCAAGGAGTACCCCCAACAAAAATAAAACAAGGGGAAAGCGCTCCTGCTTCAAATGCGGTAAGACTGGTCATTTTATTGCTCAATGTCCCGATAATGAAAATGACCAGGGACAAGAAGACATGGGAAGAAGGAGAAGAAGAAAAGCTATAGGAAGGCGAAAGGTGAGGCTCATCTTGGAAAAGAATGGGATTCCGACTGCTCCTCATCCGACGATGAAGGACTGGCGGCCTCAGCCTTCGACAAGTTTTTGCTCTTCCCCAACGAATGCCACACCTGCGTCATGGCTAAGGAGAGGAAGGTACATATCCGTGATTCCCCTAAGTACTCTTCTTCTAGTGATGAGGAATCCTCAGATGATGAAGTAGATTACTCTAGTTTATTTAAAGGTTTAGATAGAGCTAAAGTAGATAAAATTAATAAATTAATTGATGCTCTAAATGAAAAAGATAGATTGCTAGAAAAGCAAGAAGATATTTTGTATGAAGAGCATGACAAATTTGTTAGTGTTCAAAAATCTCTTGCTCTAGAAACTAAGAGGAATGAAATGCTATCTTCCGAGTTATTTGCTTGCCATGAAACTATGTCTAGTTTAAAGAGTTTAAATGATGAATTAACTACTAAGCTAGGAGTTAATAAATCTAGTTTATGTGTAGAGCATGTTGTTATTTGTAATAGATGCAAGGATTTTGATGTTGATGCTTGTGATGAACACCTTATTTCTATTACCAAATTAAATGACGAGGTGGCAAGTCTTAATGCTCAACTTAAGACTTGCAAAATTAATTTTGATATATTAAAATTTGCTAGGGATGCCTACACCATTGGTAGACAACCCTCAATTAAGGATGGACTTGGTTTTCGAAGGGAAACCAAGAACTTAACAAGCCAAAAGGCTCCCATTCTCACCAAGGAGAAAGGGAAGCCCCTATGGCTAGTAGTACTCAAAGGAATCATGCTTTCATTTATAATAGGAAAATTGCTAGTCATTCCAATTATAATAGGAGTTATGATCATGATGCTTTTGATTCACATGCTATGTTTGCCTCTAGTTCTACCTTTGTTCATAGTAGAAGTAGGCCTAGGAGAAATCATGTTGTGCATCAAGTACCTAGGAAAATGTGTAATGAATCTACTACTGTTTTCCATGCTTGCAACACTCCTTTTGTTCTTTCATGCAAGAATGCAAAAGTAGTGGCTAGGAAATTGGGATCCAAATGCAAGGGAGACAAAACTTGCATATGGGTTCCAAAAACTATTGTGACTAACCTTGTAGGACCCAACAAGAGTTGGGTACCTAAAACCCAAGCTTAAATTGCTTTGTAGATTTATGCATCCGAGGGATCTAGCTGGATAATCGACAGAGGATGCACAAACCACATGACGGGGGAGAAGAAGATGTTCACCTCCTACGTCAAGAACAAGGATTCCAGGATACGATTATTTTTGGAGATGGGAACCAAGGCAAGGTCAAAGGTTTGGGAAAGATAGCCATCACAAGCGAGCACTCTATTTCAAATGTATTTTTAGTAGAGTCATTAGGGTACAACCTCCTGTCTGTAAGTCAATTGTGCCACATGGGCTACAATTGTTTGTTTACAAATGTTGATGTATCTGTCTTTAGAAGGAGTGATGGTTCATTAGCATTTAAGGGTGTATTAGACGACAAACTCTACTTAGTTGATTTTTTGGAAGAGGAGGCCGATCTAGATGCATGCTTAATAGCTAAGACTAGTATGGGCTGGTTGTGGCATCGCCGTCTAGCACATGTTGGGATGAAGAACCTTCACAAACTTCTAAAGGGAGAACATGTGTTAGGACTAACCAATGTTTGTTTCGAGAAACATAGGCCTTGTGCAGCATGTCAAGCAGGGAAACAGGTGGGAAGCACTCATCATAGCAAGAATGTGATGACAACATCAAGACCACTGGAGCTTCTTCACATGGACCTCTTCGGACCCATTGCCTACCTTAGCATCGGAGGAAGTAAGTATGGTCTAGTAATTGTTGATGATTTTTCCCGCTTCACTTGGGTGTTCTTTTTGCAGGATAAATCAGAAACCCAAGGGACCCTAAAGCGCTTTCTAAGGAGGGCTCAAAACGAATTTGAGCTCAAGGTGAAAAAGATAAGAAGCGACAACGAGTCTGAGTTCAAGAATCTGCAAGTGGAGGAGTATCTTGAAGAAGAAGGCGTCAAGCACGAGTTCTCCGCTCCCTACACACCTCAGCAAAACGGTGTGGTAGAGAGGAAGAACATGACGCTTATCGACATGGCGAGAACAATGCTTGGAGAATTCAAGACGCCCGAGCGGTTTTGGTCGGAAGCTGTGAACACAGCTTGCCACGCCATAAACCGGCTCTACCTACATCGCCTTCTCAAGAAGACCTCGTATGAACTCCTTACCGGTAACAAACCCAACGTTTCTTACTTTCGTGTATTTGGGAGCAAATGTTACATTATGGTGAAGAAAGGTAGACATTCAAAATTTGCTCCTAAGGCAGTAGAAGGGGTTTTACTAGGGTATGACTCAAATACAAAGGCGTATAGAGTCTTCAACAAATCATCAGGTTTGGTTGAAGTCTCTAGCGACATTGTATTTGATGAGACTAATGGCTTTCCAAGAGAGCAAGTTGATCTTGATGACATAGATGAAGATGATGTTCCGACGGCCGCAATGCGCACGATGGCGATAGGTGATGTGCGACCACAGGAACAACAAGAGCAAGATTAGCCATCTTCCTCCACAATGGTGCAGCCTCCAACTCAAGACGGTGAACAGGTACCTCAAGAAGAGGGACATGATCAAGGGGGAGCATAGGAAGACCAAGTGATGGAGGAAGAAGCACCACGGGTCCCTCCAACTCAAGTCCGAGCGACGATCCAAAGAAATCACCCTGTCGATCAAATTCTAGGTGACATAAGCAAGGGAGTAACAACTCGCTCACGTCTAACTAATTTTTGTGAGCATTACTCATTTGTCTCTTCTATTGAGCCTTTCAGGGTAGAAGAGGCCTTGCATGATCTGGATTGGGTGTTGGCAATGCAGGAAGAGCTCAATAACTTTAAGAGGAATGAAGTTTGGAGCCTGGTGCCACGTCCAAAGTAAAATGTTGTGGGAACCAAGTGGGTGTTCCACAACAAGCAAGACAACCACGGGGTGGTGACAAGAAACAAGGCTCGACTTGTGGCAAAAGGTTATGCCCAAGTCGCAGGTTTGGATTTCGAGGAGACTTTTGCTCCTATGGCTAGGCTAGAGTATATTCGAATTTTATTAGCCTATGCCGCTCACCACTCCTTCAGGTTGTTTCAAATGGACGTACATAGCGCTTTCCTCAACGGGCCAATCAAGGAGGAGGTATACGTGGAACAACCCCCTGGCTTTGAGGATGACAGGTACCCCGATCATGTGTTCAAGCTCTCTAAGGCGCTCTATGGACTTAAGCAAGCCCCAAGAGCATGTTATGAATGCCTTAGAGATTTCTTAATTGCTAATGCTTTCAAGGTTGGGAAAGCCGATCCCACTCTTTTTACTAAGACTTGTGATGGTGATCTTTTTGTGTGCCAAATTTATGTCGATGACATAATATTTGGTTCTACTAATCAAAAGTCTTGTGAGGAGTTTAGCAGGGTGATGACACAAAAGTTCGAGATGTCGATGATGGGCGAGTTGACCTACTTCCTTGGGTTCCAAGTGAAGCAACTCAAGGACGGCACCTTCCCCTCCTAAACAAAGTACACTCAAGATCTTCTCGAGAGGTTTGGGATGAAGGACGCCAAGCCCGCGAAGACACCGATGGGAACCGATGGGCATGTAGACCTCAATAAAGGAGGTAGTTCCGTTGATCAAAAGGCATACCGGTCTATGATAGGGTCATTGCTTTATTTATGTGCTAGTAGACCGGACATTATGCTAAGTGTATGCATGTGTGCTAGATATCAATCCGATCCCAGGGAATGTCACCTTGTGGCCGTTAAGCGAATTCTTAGATATTTAGTTTCTACTCCTTGCTTCGGGATCTGGTATCCAAAGGGGTCTACCTTTGACTTGATTGGATATTCAGACTCCGATTATGCTGGATGCAAGGTTGATAGGAAGAGTACATTAGGGACGTGCCAATTCCTAGGAAGGTCCCTGGTGTCTTGGAGTTTAAAGAAACAAACATTCGTTGCCCTATCCACCGCTGAGACCGAGTATGTTGCCGCAGGACAGTGTTGCGCGCAACTACTTTGGATGAGGCAAACCCTCCGGGACTTTGGCTACAATCTGAGCAAAGTCCCACTCCTATGTGACAATGAGAGTGCTATCCGTATGGCGGATAATCCTGTTGAACATAGCCGCGCTAAGCACATAGACATCTGGCATCACTTCCTGAGAGACCACCAGCAAAAGGGAGATATCGAGGTGTACCATGTTACCACCGAGAACCAGCTAGCCGATATCTTTACCAAGCCGTTGGATGAGAAAACTTTTTGCAGGTTGCGTAGTGAGCTAAATGTCTTAGATTCGCGTAACTTGGATTGATCTATAGCATACATGTGTTCTATGCCTTTGATCATGTTACTTCATTCATTTATATAATTTGTTGCTTATTTATGGTGCTCAAGTGTGCAAGGGATCCCCGAACCTCACAAGTCCATGTGTGAATGATGCACATATTTAGGGGGAGATGTGCTACAACTTGACCCTTTGAGACTAACCTGTGTGTTTGAGTACTCCTGATGTAGTCTTAAAGGTGCATTGAAAGGGAAAATGGACTTGGACGTTGCAAAGACTTCCACTGCACTCTGGTATTGGTGTAATTAATTCCAAGATCATTCTTACGCTCTATTTGCCTTTTTGCTCTTAATTGACATTTTTGGTAAGGCAATGGGGTTAAAGGGCCAATAATACTCCCTTTTTGGTGCTTAATGCCAAAGGGGAAGAAATTAAGGCCAAAGCAAATGGATCAGCTACCACTTGTGAATTTTGAAAACAATAGAGTTAGAACTTTTGATTTGTTCAAAATACTCTTATTGCAAAATTTGGTCTCTTGTGGGGGAGAATTTTGATTATGGGAAAAAGGGGGAGTTTTTGGCACTTGATCAATTTTACTCTTGGAATAACTCTTTATGTGCCCAAACAAGTGTGTATGACGTAGAGATTGAAAAATGAATTTGATTTGCAAAAACAAACCAAGTGGTGGCAAAGAGCGATCCAAATATGCCAAATTATAGTAAAAAACAATTTGGTCTTCAATTGCATTGATGTTGTACTTCTTTTGGTTGTTTTTGGTTGTGTTGGCATAAATCACCAAAAAGGGGGAGATTGAAAGGGAAATGTGCCCTTGGGCAATTTCTATAATGTTTTGGTGATTAAGTGTCCAACACATTTAATTGAGTTCTAATGTGCAAATCAAGGAAAAAGGTATGTTTCTAGACTTGGTGAATTGTTTGTGTACTAACATGGTTATCCAAGTGCTAGAAACAGTGACTAAAGAAGAAGAAAGGAAAAGGGAAAATCTTGGCTCTATAAAGCCAATCCTCAGCTCGGTCTGGCACACCGGACTGTCCGGTGGTGCACCGGACAGTGTCCGGTGCGCCAGGCTGGTCCGCATGAAGTTGCCGTTCTCGGGACTCGACGGCGGCGTACGGCTAAAAATCACCGGACCGTTCGGTGGTGCACCAGACTGTCCGGTGAGTCGTCCGCGGCGAACTCGTCGCCCTCGGGGAAAGCAAAGGGGCGACGTGGCTATAATTCACCGGACTATTCGGTGGTGCACCGGGCTGTCCGGTGAGCCAACGGTCGCCAGCGCCAACGGTCAGCCGTGCAATCCGCGGGCGACGCGTGGCAGCTCCAATGGTCGGCAGGGGGCACCGGACTGTCCGGTGCGCCAATGGGCCCGGAGCTGCAACAGTCATCTGTGCCTGATTTGGAAGGCAATCGCGCACCGGACCATCTACAGGACCTGCCCGGTGGCGCACCGAACTGTCCGGTGCGCCACTCGACAGAAGGCAAGGATAGCCTTCCTTGTTGGTCTTCAACGGCTCCTAGATGCCTTGGGGCTATAAAAGGGACCCCTAGGCGCATGGAGAAGACATCTAAGCATTCACTAAGCATCCTAAGACTCCAAGACTCCAACTTCATGCATTCGATTCTTTGTGATAGTGATTTGAGCTCCATTTGAGTTGTGAACTTTGTGCGTTGTGTTTGGAGCTCAAGTCATGACTTGTGTGCGTGGTTGTGCTATGAATTTGAGTCTTTTGTGTGTTGCTCTTCCCAACCTTACTCCATGATTTCTTTGTGATCAATATTGTAAGGGCGAGAGGCTCCAACTTGTGGAGATTCCTCGCAAACGGGAAGAAAACTATAAGGAAGAAAGTCGTGGTATTCAACTTGATCATTGGATCACTTGAAAGGGGTTGAGTGCAACCCTCGTTCATTGGGACGCCACAACGTGGAAGTTGGCAAGTGTTACTTGGCCGAACCATGGGATAAAATCGTGTCTCTTGTGATTGCTCTCTATGTGATTATTTGTGTTCGCAAGAGCTCGCCTCATAGACTTGATTAACTTACGCTAATATCTCTTTAATCAAGCTTGTTGGAATTTAGTGTTGAATTTTACAGGATCACCTATTCACCCCCCTCTAGGTGCTCTCAACGTGGGAGGCAGAATAGTAGAACCATGAGGACCGAGGCTGTCATGTGGGCTCGGCGTGCTGAGTGTAGCAGAACATGGAATGGATTACAAGATGGGAATGGGGGTCGAGGCTGTCACGTCGGCCCAACGTGCTGAGTGTGGTAGAACAAGGAATTGATTGCACGATGGAAATGACAGAACAGGGAATGGTAGGTGGTCCCGGCGTGCTGAGTGTGATAGAACAAGGAATGGATTGCACGATGGGAATGACAGAACAGGGAATGACAAGCTACCATTGCAGCCTTAATAAGTAGTAGAGGTAAATGTGTTTCTCATTACATCATACCATAAGATTTACAAAAGTGTCATGGGTAACTAGAAGGTGACATAGTCATAGAGATTGCTAGTGTAGTAATTAACCAACAATTATCTCTAGAGTTGCCAAATAAATTCTTTCATTACCTACTAGCTAGGAGAGATGTTTTGAGAATTCAAACTAAGCAAAGACAGAATTATTTGAGAATCTATACATGCTGAAATTGGCTTTGGGACGCCTGCTTCAGTATACTGAAGCTTTGGGATCCCTTTGTCAGCTTCAGTGTAGCACAGGAATGACAGAATACTGAAGGTGTTCCTTCTCTTTTAGAATCGTTTTCAGTCAAATGAATTGGATTTCCAACCTTTCTGTATGGCTATATCATTGTTTGCAGACAATGAGACAAAAATAGAGCAGACGAGTAGTATAGAGGAAGCAATTTTGTTTAGGGGAGCACAATAGAAGCAATTTTGTTTAGCAAACTTGCAACAGAAATAGTTCAGTCAATTTATTCCTGCCATCATTTCTTTTCAGTATATTGGCATTTAGTAAACTTGATAAATTTGCATTGGTTTCCAGAGACAATATTGGAGGGACTTCCTTTTGTTCATTTTAGTTTATTTCTTGACTAGTCAATCTTAGTAGATATCTCTAGTTCTCAACCTTGTTGATAAGAACACACCATCTAGAACAATATACAAAATTATTGTCTTTGACTGAGCAGAAAAATAACTGTCATGTTCTCCAAATATTATCTATACTACTTTCAGGATAGCATCAGTGGACATCATATGCTGCTGTTGGCTTTCCTTATTATGTGTTGATTTATTAGCATGTCTCTGCAACTTTGCACTAAACATCTTCGTAATTAAGATAAAAAATAAATGACTAATTGGACTGTTGTTTAGGTCTTGGAGATTATTACAAGATGAATAAAATCAAAACTAGTACCTTATGTGTGTCATGTTGATATATCAGGTTCATACACATTTATGGTGTCTAAAGAGGGGTCAGGAATTTGTGTAGCAGCCCAATAGATAAACTGGAAAACACAGTAGCACCCTTATATCGAAGGACAGGGGTGTCAAGATAGACAACTTTGGAGCAACACATTTTCTGTCTAATTCAGCATCGGTACATAATTTCTGCCTAGGATGTATAAATTTTCCATGGTCCTACTTATTCTTGTATAGCTAACAGAATTGTAGAAGAATCATGTTGTATACAAACCTGATTACTTATTCAACGAATTAGTGCCCTTGTTCTCAATTTAACGAAATAACAAATAGCAGTTGATGCACAAAGCTGCCCTAATCATTTTGAGTAGTTATCAAAATAGCAGTTTATTTCTTTTTATACAAAGATACCAAGTTATCAAATCTGTCGACGTATCATAGTATTATCTATACTACTTATTAAGAAGGTACGAGTAGTCTGCCGTTCTACCCTCCGGCGTTCTGCCGTTCTGCCCTCCCCCGTTCCGCGCGCAGAAAAAAAAACAAACCGTGGCTGCTTAGGGATCGAACCTTGGATCTATTGAACAGAATGACTAGCATTCCACCCTCTAGCCAACATGACTCATGTTAAATTACGTACAACTTCAACTAAGACGTCTTTTGTGTTTAACCCGCCGTCCACTCTATATGCTCACTGAGTCTAGAAAAACATTTATAGCTTGGCCCCTAATCTTTCTGGAATTTGGGATGCAGTCCAGGAAATAAACAAAATAGGGAAAAGGAGTTTAAAAATTGATTTTTAGTTTAAAAATAATTGCAGAAAGCCATTTAATTCATGGAAATTTCATATTAAATCCAAATGAGTTCATTCCAATTTCTATAATTCTATAATATTATTTTTTATCACATAATACATCTGTTTTGTCATGAAAACAACAATAAAATTGATTTCCTAATTAATCCTATATCAAATAAATAGAAACTTTGGAAATTCGTAACTTCCCCATTTTAATTCCAAATTGAACCGTTCCAGTTGTGTTAGTCTCGTATGAATATTTACTACGCAGTAACAACATTGATTATACCTGTCGGCGTTTCGACCCCGGGGGGTCCCTGGACCGACGAGTAAATTGTCGCCGCGTGTCCCAGCCCAGATGGGTCGGCGCGAGACGGAGCACGAAGGGGGGGGGGGAAACAAGGAGACAGGCGTAATGGGGAAACCCGCGGCCTTCGTGTTTGTCCCGCGCCCAGGTCGGGTGCGCTTGCAGTAGGGGGTTACAAGCGTCCGCGTGGGAGGGAGCGAGAGGCCTGCACGCGCCGTCACGTCCTCCCCGCGCGGCCAACCTTCTCGTACGAGTGCCCTGGGCCTTCCTTTTATAGGCGTAAGGAGAGGGCCCAGGTGTACAATAGGAGATGTAGCAGTGTGCTAACGTGTCTAGCAGAGAGGAGCTAGTGCCCTAAGTACATGCCGTCGTGGCAGCCGGAGAGGTTTTGGCACCCTGTTCATGTGATGTCGTGGTCGTCGGAGGAGCACTGGAGCCTTGCGGAAGGACAGCTGTCGGGGCTGTCGAGTCCTTGCTGACGTCTCCTTGCTTCCGTAAGGGGCTGAGAGTCGCCGTCGTCATGGAGCACGCGGGGCGCCATCATTATTTGTTTACCGGGGCGAGCCAGATGGGACGCCGGTCTTGTTCCCCGTAGCCTGAGCTAGCTAGGGGTAGGATAATGATGCCCCCCCTGTGACGTGGTCGGTCCGAGCCCTGGGTCGGGCGAGACGGAGGCTCCTCCGAGGTCGAGGTCGAGTCTGTCTTCCGAGGTCGAGGTCGAGTCCGAGCCCCGGGTCGGGCGGGGCGGAGACCATCGTCTGAGGCCAAGGCTGAGTCCGAGCCCTGGGGTCGGGCGAGGCGGAGTTCATCGTCTTCCGGAGCCGAGGTCGAGTCCGAGCCCTGGGGTCGGGCGAGGCGGAGTTCGTCGTCTTCCGGGGTCGAGGCCGAGTCCGAGCCCTGGGGTCGGGCGAGGCGGAGTTCGTCGTCTTTCGGGGCCGAGGTCGAGTCCGAGCCCTGGGTCGGGCGAGCCAGAGTTCGTCGTCTTCCGGAGCCGAGGCTGAGTCCGAGCCCTGGGTCGAGCGAGGCGGAGTTCGTCGTCCGAGGCCGAGACGGGGGCCGAGCCCTGGGGTCGGGCGAGGCGGAGCTTCCTATGGCGCCCGAAGCCAGACTTGACTGCTGTCAGCCTCACTCTGTCGAGCGGCACAGCAGTCGGAGCGACGCAGGCGGCGCTGTCCTCTTGTCAGGCCGGTCAGTGGAGCGGCGAAGTGACTGCGGTCACTTCGGCTCTGTTGACTGAGGGGCGCGCATTAGGATAAGGTGTCAGGCCATCCTTGCATTAAATGCTTCTGCGATACGGTCGGTCGGTGTGGCGATCCGGCCAAGGTTGCTTCTTGGCGAAGACTGGGCCTCGGGCGAGCCGAAGGTGTGTCCGTTGCTTGAGGGGGCCCTCGGGCGAGACGTGAATCCTCCGGGGTCGGCTGCCCTTGCCCGAGGCTGGGCTTGGGCGAGGCGAGATCGTGTCCCTTGAGTGGACCGAGCCTTGACTTAATCACACCCATCAGGCCTTTGCAGCTTTGTGCTGATGGGGGTTACCAGCTGAGATTAGGAGTCTTGGGGGTACCCCTAATTATGGTCCCCGACAGTAGCCCCCGTGCCTCAAAGGGAGTGTTAATACTCGCTTGGAGGCTTTTGTCGCACTTTTTTGCAAGGGGACCGGCCTTTCTCGGTTGCGTTTCGTTCCAGTGGGTGCGCGCGAGCGCACCCGCCGGGTGTAGCCCCCGAGGCCTCGGAGGAGTCGTTTGACTCCTTCGAGGTCTTAATGTGTTTCGTGATGCTTTGGCCGGTCTGGTTGTTCCCTCATGCGAACTGGCTGTAGCCCGGGTGCACAGTCGAGTCCCAAGTTCTCGGGCTGGTATGTTGACGTTGTCGACGGTTTGGCCGGAGCCGGGTTTGCGAGAGCAGCCCCCGAGCCTCCGCACAGAGCGAGAGGATGGTCAAGGACAGACTCGACTTTTTTACATACGCCCCTGTGTCGCCTTTCCGCAAGGAGGAGGGGGGAAAGCGCCATGTTGCCCTCGGAGGGCGCCAAACATGGTGTCTCCAGTGAGTTGCTAACGGGTAATCTGAGTGAACGCCCGTGCCCCATTCGTTAGGGGTCGGCTAGTGGCCCAGAGGCGTGCTCCAAAAGTACCTGCGGGTGATTTGTCGGACCCGGTCCCCTTTTGACGGGGTCCAAGGGCTCGATGCCTCCCTCTGGTGGGATTCCGTTACAAAATCGTTCCCGTTGGTCTCGGAAATGTCCTAGGGTACCTCGGGAGCGTAGCCCGAGCCTTGGTTATGTATCGAACGTACCCAGGGTCATCCCCCGCTCTGCGTCTGAGGCGGCTGTCGAACCCTTCGGGGGCCAGCCTACGAACCCCTGATCAGTAATGGGCGCGGAGCCCGAGTGGCCTGACGCGGCCGTTGAACCCTTTCGAGGGGCCAACCTTCAAACCTCTGACCAGTAGTGGGCGCGGAGCTCGAGTGTTCTGAGGCGGCTGTTGAACCCTTCCGAGGGGCCAGCCTTCGAACCTCTGATCAGTAGGGGGGCTCGGGGCCCGTTTCCTTCGCGGAGAAGGATCCCTTTCGGGATATCCCCTTTCCTAGTCCCTGTTGTAAGAGAGAGAAAGAGGAAAAGGGAAAGGATACGAAATCGAACGATGTGGCGCACCTTTTTTGACGCGGTCATTATGGCGGAAGCGAAGCGTCGCCTGCTTCGCCTGCCAAAGGTGCCGCCTGTCCTGCCGCAGAGTTAATGCGACGGGACGAGTGGTTCGCGGGGCAGCCGTTGCGCGCGCGTGAGCCGTTCGAGGAACGGAACACGGGCACGTCATCTTCACACCGTGGGAGAGGGTTCTCTCGCTGTCCCAGGAGGGGACGTGAGCTTGGCTGATGACTTGACCGCTGCTTCCGCCTGCCTGCCACCGCCATTACTGCCGGCCCATTTCTGGCCGTATTGACCGTCGCGCCTTCTCCCGCGGCTGACTGACCCGTGACCGATGTGCTCGGTTGGCACTGTTGGGTCACGCGCAGGGTCGCCTCGAGTCGCGGCACCGGTTCCATAGTCGAGAAGGCGCGGTACTGGCGCAAGTGGCGGTGCAGTTCCTTGCACATAGTAACCGGCGCGCCGGTTACATGACGTGCGGGCCTGGGCCTCCATGCTGGACGCGTCGCAGTCGAAAGGGTGTGCCCCCTTGGTGCGGTTGCAAGCCGCCTGCATGGCGGTCCACCCTTTCACCCGTTGGTCTGGGCTAAAGTGGAGGAAAGCTCGTAACCTCTGGGCAGTTGCGCGCACCGCGTGCGGCGGCTTGGCTTCTTCTGCCCTGGGCCGGCTTGCATGACGCGTGGGACCCAGTCCCCGTGTCGTAGGGGGAGGACCTTGGAGCGTGTTGGAGAAGACTCAGCCCGCGATGGCTGAGGACGCAAGTGGGAAGAGTTGCCTTTAAAAGGAGGGTGACCCCCTTGAAAGGCAACCATGTCTTTGCGCTCCCCTCATGCATCACGTCTTTCCACCTTCCGAGCCCCCGGGTGGGGGGCGCCTGCAGTTCTTCCGCCTTGTTGTCATTGGGGGAACACAACTTCGCGGAAGCTGGTACCTTTCAGCCATCGTTCGGCTTCAAGGATTTTCATCAGGCAGCCCGGTTGCATCCCCTCGCCGGTGGTCACCCACGACGGTGACCATCAGTTCCAGGGTGGGGAGAAGCAAGCCGGGCTGTGGCCTTCGCCCCTCCCTCAGCTTCAAGGATGTTCATCATCAGTGCTGGGGAGGGGAGTGCGCCGAGTTGGGGCCTGTCTCCGCGCGGGCAGCGGCCCGATCCTTCCCTTAGTGATCGGGGGGAAGGGCGTTTGCCGTTCGTGGCGCTGACAGCTGCCGCGTGTTCGTCTCTCCAGCCTGGGCGGCTTCGGTGCCGCTTCCGGTGCCACCTCCCGCCGAGGCAGCCGGAAGAGGTTTCTCCGCCGACGAGATAGTCAGTGCCGCCCGCAGACTAACCTCCAACTCGACGGCCTTCTGCTTGTCCTCGCCCCTCGAGTGGGGACGTGGGCGAGGGCCTTGTGGCAGCAGCATCCGCCCTGAGGTCATCGCTGCTGCTGTTCGGCCGCTCGGAGCAGAAGTCGTTGTCGCTGCTGCTCTTCGGGCGATGGCAAGCCATCCGTCGGCCTTCTGTTGCTCCGCAGGCCCTCCGATCGTGGGGGGTTGTTCGTACCCGTGGAGGCGGAACCGGAGTTCCGTTTGTAATGGCACCTTGAGTGCCGGTGTCTGTTCATTGTGGCTGTCGGGGCCTGAACATGTATGTATTTTTGGCACGGAGCCGTGTTTTTTCCTCATTTCGAGCACTAGGACTCGCCTGTCGGCTAACAGAACCGCTTGACCAAGTGTGAGTTGCCTTGTGCGAAGGTGACAAGTGAGGTATCCGTATCCCGGAGGCATAGGAGTCCCTCGGCTCGGTCGGCCTTGCTGCCCGAGGCTTCTCTTACTTAGTTAAGGGAACCCTCGACCGCTCTTCGATGAGCCGAAGCCGGAGGCAACGGTGTTAGCATGGACAGAGGCAGAGTTGGCTCGAAAAGAAGACTTCGTCGGCCGGAGCCTGGCCGGGCCGTCCACTGGCGGGATCGACGCCGGAGTTGAGTTGCCGAGGCCACGAGCCGGGCTGGTGTCCTCGGGGGACAGCTGGCTGAGGCTTCGGGGCGGCCGACCGAGCCGTCTGCTCGGGCCGGATTCCTGGAGAAGACCCTGGCGGCGATGGCCCGGGCACGGTGCTGACGTCGTCCTTCGGAGTGGAGATCCTCCGACCGTGTTGCCATCCGAGGCTCGGTCGGACTTCGTCGAAGGTGGAGTTGACGCCGAGGGTGCTGCTGCTCCCCTTCCGTCGACGTCTGAGCCTGCAGGATCGGTTCATCTTGTAGTGTGCGTATGTTTTCTGCGGCCGCCGAGGCCTAAACATACTGTCGTCGTGTTGTAAAGTTGCATTTCTTTTCCTCCTGTTTCGAGTATCTGGACTCATTTGTCGGTAACAGAATTGTTTGTCCGAGCGAGAGTTACTTTTCACAGAAGGTGATGAGTGAGGTATCCGTATCCCGGAGGCGTAGGAGTCCCTCGGCTCGGTCGGCCTTGCCGCTTACGTGTACTCTTACTCGTCCACAGGATTCTGCTATCGATATAGTCGAGAAGGCCCGAAAAATCGTTTCGGCAGAAGAGTTTTCGAGCGTGAAGACTTGTTCGGTCCGCGGAATCGCTTATCCGAGCGTGAGTTACTTATCGCAGAAGGTGATGAGTGAGGTATCCGTATCCCGGAGGCGTAGGAGTTCCTCGGCTCGGTCAGCCTTGGCTGCTTACGTGTACTCTGTCGTTTTCAGGATCCCACTTTCGAAGTAGTCGAAAAGCACGAAAGACGTTCTGGCAGAAAAGATCTTTTCCGAGGAAAATTTTCACGCGGAGGGGGTTCCCCCCTTCTAGCCCCCGAGGGAGGGTCGGGCTTTGCCGAGGCAAGGCTGACCCTTCCTTGATGGTTAGACTTTGTGTGTGAACGAGGTGTACGAACGACTTAAAAGCATCTTAAGGGTAGAAGCGACGTAGCTGTCGGATGTTCCAAGCGTTGTTGTAGACCTCGCCTTGACTGTTGGCCAGCTTGTACGTCTCGGGCTTCAGAACCTTGGCGATGACGAATGGCCCTTCCCAGGGAGGCGTGAGCTTGTGCCGCCCTCGGGCATCTTGTCGCAGCCGAAGCACCAAGTCGCCCACCTGGAGGTCTCGGGACTGAACCCCTCGGGCGTGGTAGTGTCACAGGGACTGCTGATACCGTGCCGAGTGTAGTAAGGCCATGTCCCGAGCCTCTTCCAGCTAGTCCAATGAGTCTTCTCGGTTAGCTCGATTGCTTTGGTCATCGTAGGCCCTCGCCCTCGGGGAACCGTATTCTAAGTCTGTGGGCAAGATGGCCTCGACCCCATAGACTAGAAAGAACGGTGTGAAGCCCATGGCTCGGCTTGGCGTTGTCCTCAGACTCTAGACCACCGAGGGGAGCTCCTTCATCCATCACTTGCCGAACTTGTTGAGGTCATTGTAGATCCGCGGCTTGAGTCCTTGCAGAATCATGCTGTTGGAACGCTCTACTTGCTCATTCGTCATGGGGTGAGCCACGGCGGCCCAGTCCACCCGGATGTGGTGATCCTCGCAGAAGTCCAGGAACTTTCTGCCGGTGAACTGGGTGCCGTTGTCGGTGATGATGGAGTTCGGGACCCCGAAGCGATGGATGATGTTGGTGAAGAATGCCACCGCCTGTTCGGGCCTGATGCTGTTTAGGGGTCGGACCTCGATCCACTTGGAGAATTTGTCGATGGCGACCAGCAGGTGCGTGTAGCCCCCGGGTGCCTTCTGCAAGGGACTGACGAGGTCCAGGCCCCACACAGCAAACAACCACGTGATGGGTATTGTCTGCAGAGCCTGAGCGGGCAGGTGGGTCTGCCTTGCGTAGAATTGACACCCTTGGCAGGTGCGGACAATTCTAGTGGCGTCGGCCACTGCGGTCGGCCAGTAGAAACCTTGTCGGAAGGCGTTTCCAGCAAGGACTCGAGGAGCTGCGTGATGACCGCAAGCCCCCGAGTGTATTTCTTGTAAGAGCTCCTGGCCTTCGGCGATGGATATGCATCGCTGGAGGATGCCTAAGGGGCTGCGGTGGTAGAGCTCCTTCCTGTCCCCCAGCAAGACGAACGACTTGGCGTGCCGCGCCAATCGCCGAGCTTCGGCTCGGTCGAGGGGTAGCTATCCTCGGTGGAGATATTGTAGGTACGGGGTCTGCCAGTTTCGATTAGGCGTGACCCCGCTCCGTTCTTCCTCGACGCGCAGTGTCTCACCCTCGGGGGCCGAGGGTGCCTCGGGCTAGGCCGAGGGTGCCTCGGGCTGTGCCGAGGCCTTCTAGGGCTCGGGCGTGTCGTCGGTCTTGACTGAGGGTTGATGTAGGTCTCGGGAGAAGACGTCCGGGGGAACCGTTGTTCGCCCCGAGGCTATCTTAGCCAGCTCGTCCGCAGTCTCGTTGTATCGTCGGGCGATGTGGTTGAGCTCGAGCCCGTAGAACTTGTCTTGCAGGCACCGAACCTCGTCACAGTAGGCTTCCATCTTCGGGTCGCGGCAGTGGGAGTTCTTCATGACTTGGTCGATGACAAGCTGCGAGTCACCGCGAGCGTCGAGGCGTCGGACCCCTAGCTCGATGGCGATGCACAACCCGTTAACCAGAGCCTCGTACTCGGCCACGTTGTTGGACGCCGGGAAATGGAGGCGTAGCACGTAGCGGAGGTGTTTCTCGAGGGGTGAGATGAAGAGCAGGCCCGCGCCCGCTCCTGTTTTCATCAGCGACCCGTCGAAAAACATGGTCCAGAGTTCTGGTTGGATCGGAGCCGCTGGAAGCTGGGTGTCGACCCATTCAGCCACAAAGTCCGCCAAGACTTGGGACTTGATGGCCTTCCGAGGGGCGAACGAGATTGTCCCGCCCATGATTTCCACCGCCCACTTTGCAATTCTACCCGAGGCCTCTCGGCACTGGATGATCTCCCCCAAGGGGAAGGATGACACCACAGTCACCGGATGAGACTCGAAGTAGTGTCGCAACTTCCGCCGCGTCAGGATCACCGCGTACAATAGCTTCTGAATTTGTGGGTAGCGGATCTTGGTCTCGAACAGTACCTCACTGATGAAGTAGACCGGCCTCTGGACGGGCAATGCATGCCCCTCTTCTCGTCTCTCAACCACGATCGCGGCGCTGACCACCTGAGTGGTAGTGGCGACGTAGATCAAGAGGGCTTCTCCGGCAGCGAGGGGCACCAAGATGGGCGCGTTCGTGAGGAGCGCCTTCAGGTTCTCGAGGGCTTCCTCGGCCTCAGGGGTCCAAGTGAAGCACTCGGCCTTTCTTAAGAGGCGGTAAAGGGGTAGGCCTCTTTCGCCGAGGCGCGAGATGAAGCGGCTCAGAGCCGCAAGGCATCCCATGACCCTCTGTACGCCTTTCAAGTCCTTGATGGGCCCCATGTTGGTGATGGTCGCGATTTTCTCCGGGTTGGCCTCGATGCCCCGCTCGGAGACGATGAACCCCAAGAGCATGCCTCAGGGTACTCCGAAGACGCACTTCTCGGGATTGAGTTTTACGCCTTTCGCCTTGAGACATCGGAATGTCGTTTCAAGGTCGGAAAGGAGGTCGAAGGCTTTCCTCGTCTTGACTACGATGTCATCGACGTAAGCCTCGACCGTTTGACCGATGTGTTGGCCGAACACGTGGTTCATGCACCTTTGGTATGTCGCACCCGCATTCCTCAAACCAAACGGCATAGTAATGTAGCAGTACATGCCGAAAGGTGTGATGAAAGAAGTCGCGAGCTGGTCGGACTCTTTCATCCTGATTTGGTGATAACCTGAGTAGGCATCGAGGAAAGATAGGGTTTCGCACCCAGCAGTGGAATCCATGATTTGATCGATGCGAGGCAGAGGGTGGGGAACTTTCGGACATGCTTTGTTCAGACCAGTGTAGTCTACACACATCCGCCATTTCCCTCCTTTCTTTCTCACAAGCACAGGGTTGGCAAGCCATTCGGGATGAAACCTCTTTGATGAACCCTGCAGCCATCAGCTTGTGGATCTCCTCGCCTATGGCTCTGCGCTTTTCTTCGTCGAATCGGCGCAGAGGCTGCTTCACGGGTCGGGCTCCAGCTCGGATATCCAGTGAGTGCTCGGCGACCTCCCTCGGTATGCCAGGCATGTCCGAGGGACTCCACGCAAAGACTTCGGCGTTTGCGCGGAGAAAGTCGACGAGCACCGCTTCCTATTTGGGGTCGAGCTCGGAGCCAATCCGGATCTGCTTGGAGGCGTCATTGCTGGGATCGAGATGGACGGATTTGACCGTCTCTGCTGGCTCAAAATTGCCGGCATGGCGCTTCACATCTGGCGCCTCCTTGGAGAGGCTCTCCAGGTCGGCGATGAGGGCCTCGGATTCGGCGAGGGCCTCGGCGTACTCCACGCACTCCACGTCGCATTCGTACGCATGCCGGTACGTGGGGCCGACGGTGATGACCCCGTTGGGGCCCAACATCTTGAGCTTGAGGTAGGTGTAGTTGGGGACGACCATGAACTTGGCGTAGCATGGCCTCCCCAGCACTGCGTGGTAGGTTCCTCGGAACCCGACCACCTCGAACGTGAGGGTTTCCCTTCGGAAGTTGGAGGGAGTCCCAAAGCAGACGGGTAGATCGAGTTGTCCGAGGGGCTGGACACGTTTCCTGGGGATGATCCCGTGAAAAGGCGCCGCGCCCGCCCGGACCGAGGACAGATCGATCCGCGGGAGCCCGAGGGTCTCGCCGTAGATGATGTTGAGGCTGCTGCCTCCGTCCATGAGGACCTTGGTGAGCCTGACGTTGCCGATGACGGGGTCGACAACGAGCGGATATTTCCCCGGGCTTGGCACGCGGTCGGGATGGCGCCCTGGTCGAAGGTGATGGGCTTGTCGGACCAGTCTAGGTAGACTGGCGCCGCCACCTTTACCGAGCAGACCTCCCGACGCTCTTGCTTGCGGTGCCGAGCCGAGGCGTTCGTCACTTGCCCACCATAGATCATGAAGCAGTCATGGACCTCGGGGAACTCCCCTGCCTTGTGATCCTCCTTCTTATCGTTGTTGTGAGCTCTACCACCTTCCGCAGGTGGCCCGGCCTTGTGAAAGTGGCGTCGAAGCATGGCGCACTCCTCAAGGGTGTGCTTGACGGGCCCCTGATGATAGGGGCACGGCTCCTTGAGCATCTTGTCGAAGAGATTGGCGCCTCCGGGAGGTTTCCGAGGGTTCTTGTACTCAGCGGCGGCGACAAGGTCCGCGTCGGCGGCGTCGCGTTTCGCTTGCGACTTCTTCTTGCCTTTCTTCTTGGTGCCGCGCTGAGTGGACGCCCCGGGGACATCTTCCGGCTGGCGGCCCTGGGGCTGCTTGTCCTTCCGGAAGATGGCCTCAACCGCCTCCTGGCCAGAGGCGAACTTGGTGGCGATGTCCATCAGCTCGCCCGCCCTGGTGGGGGTCTTGCGACCCAGCTTGCTCACCAGGTCGCGGCATGTGGTGCCGACGAGGAACGCGCCGATTACATCCGAGTCGGTGACGTTGGGTAGCTCGGTGCGCTGCTTCGAGAATCACCGGATGTAGTCCCGGAGAGACTCTCCCGGCTGCTGGCGGCAGCTTCGGAGATCCCAGGAGTTCCCAGGGCGCACGTACGTGCCCTGGAAGTTGCTGGCGAAGGCTTGGACCAGGTCGTCCCAGTTGGAGATCTGCCCCGGAGGTAGGTGCTCCAACCAGGCCCGAGCGGTGTCGGAGAGGAACAGGGGGAGGTTGCGGATGATGAGGTTGTCATCGTCGGTTCCACCCAGGTGGCAAGCCAGCCGGTAGTCCGCGAACCACAGTTCTGGCCTCGTCTCCCCCGAGTACTTTGTGATAGTAGTCGGGGTTCGGAACCGGGTTGGGAACGGCGCCCGTCGTATGGCCCGGCTGAAAGCCTGCGGACCGGGTGGTTCGGGCGAGGGACTCCGATCCTCCCCGCTGTCATAGCGTCCCCCACGCCTGGAGTGGTAGCCTCGACGCACCCTCTCGTCGAGGTGGGTTCGACGGTTGCGGGGGTGGTGCTCGTTGCCGAGGCGTCCCGGGGCCGCAGGCGCTGTGTTGCATGTGCGCCCGGTGTGGACCGAGGCTTCCCGCATGAATCGGGAAGTCGCGACACGATGCTCCGAGGGGTATCCCTGCCTTCGGGAGGCAGAGCTTTCGGCCCATCGGACCGCGGCATCCTCCAGGAGACTCTTGAGCTCTCCCTGGATACGCCGCCCTTCGGTGGTTGATGGCTCCGGCATCGCGCGGAGAAGTATCGCTACTGTAGCCAGGTTCTGGCCGACCCCACTGGAAGCCGGTGGCGGCCTTGCCCTGACATCGTCGGCGATGCGGTGCTGGATGCCCTGGGGTAAATGACGCGCTTCTCCGGCCGGAGCTTGGCCTGCCCATTCCTGCCCGATGTCCCGGCGGAACGGCTCAAGTGTTCCTGCTCCCTTGTCGAGCCTGGCCTGCATCTCGCGGATTTGCTCGAGCTGTGCGTCCTGACCCCCCGCAGGGACTGGGACCACAGCTAGCTCCCGAAGGATGTCAACGCGAGGCGCAGGCCTAGGGGGATCACCGTTTTCTGGTATACCAAGATGGTTGCCTTCGCCGGGACCCCCTAGATCGACGTGGAAACATTCACGACTTGGGCCACAGTCCTCGTCGCCGAAGCTGCGGCTACCGTCAGAACAGTCGGGAAGGCAGTAGTCGCATGCGGTCATGAAGTCCCACATGGCACTGGGGTTACCAAGTCCGGAGAAATCCCAACAAAAGTCGGGCTCGTCATCTTCCTCGGAACCCGAGGGCCCGTAGGTCAAGACGGCTGTCAGCCGGTCCCAGGGTGACCGCACACCGTACCCCGGAGGGTTTGGACATGCCTCTATGAAGGCTTCCACCGAAGCGAAGTCACTTGGTGGGTCGAGGCTGAATCCAAAAGGCATGAGATGGGAATCGGTCGGTACCTCTTGGTCGACGGGCGGTGACGAAGTCGCGTCAGGGGCAGACTGCACCGTCATCTCAGGTACGAGGGTGACACCCAGCAAGTCCTTTGCGAGCGTGCTGGTGTCGTCCGTCCGCTTGGAGTTGGCGTGTTGCGAGGAAACGGCGCTCGTCTTCGTCTCAAACGTGAGGTCGACGCTCGACGTGTCCCCCGTTGGGGCGCCGGCGCCGTCGACTCGCTCGACAGCCGACGAGGTGTCGCCTCCTGCTTGGCCTTGGTTGCTCCGCATCCTCCTCCGTCGGCGGGGGAGGCGACGGGACAAACCCGAATGTTGTTCTTCCGCCACGTGGGGAAGACATCGTCGATTCCGCCGCCGGCGGGCGGGTTGTCGGCCGCCATTGTCGCAGTCGCGCGGCGGGGGAAGGAGTATCATGTCGTAGCTGCCGTCGAGGGACATGAACTCAAGACTCCTGAAACGGAGCACCGTCCCGAGCTAGAAAGGTTGCTGGAGACTACCCATCTGGAGCTTGACGGGAAGCTGTTCGTCAACACGCAGCAGGCCCCTACCTGGCGCGCCAACTATCGGCATTTCGACCCCGGGGGGTCCCTGGACCGACGAGTAAATTGTCGTCGCGTGTCCCAGCCCAGATGGGTCGGCGCAAGACGGAGCACGAAGGGGGAAACAAGGAGACAGGAGTAAAGGGGAAACCTGCGGCCTTCGTGTTTGTCCCGCGCCCAGATCGGGTGCGCTTGCAGTAGGGGGTTACAAGCGTCCGCGTGGGAGGGAGCGAGAGGCCTGCACGCGCCGTCCCGTCCTCCCCGCGCGGCCAACCTTCTCGTACGAGTGCCTTGTGCCTTCCTTTAATAGGCGTAAGGAGAGGGCCCAGGTGTACAATAGGAGATGTAGCAGTGTGCTAACGTGTCTAGCAGAGAGGAGCTAGTGCCCTAAGTACATGCCGTCGTGGCAGCCGGAGAGGTTTTGGCACCCTGTTCATGTGATGTCGTGGTCGTCGGAGGAGCGCTGGAGCCTTGCGGAAGGACAGCTGTCGGAACTGTTGAGTCCTTGCTGACGTCTCCTTGCTTCCGTAAGGGGCTGAGAGTCGCCGTCGTCATGGAGCACGCGGGGCGCCATCATTATTTGTTTACCGGGGCGAGCCAGATGGGACGTCGGTCTTGTTCCCCGTAGCCTGAGCTAGCTAGGGGTAGGATAATGATGGCCCCCCTGTGACGTGGTCGGTCCGAGCCCTGGGTCGGGCGAGGCGGAGGCTCCTCCGAGGTCGAGGTCGAGTCTGTCTTCCGAGGTCGAGGTCGAGTCCGAGCCCCGGGTCGGGCGGGGCGGAGACCATCGTCTGAGGCCAAGGCTGAGTCCGAGCCCTGGGGTCGGGCGAGGCGGAGTTCGTCGTCTTCCGGAGCCGAGGCCGAGTCCGAGCCCTGGGGTCGGGCGAGGCGGAGTTCGTCGTCTTCCGAGGCCGAGGCCGAGTCCGAGCCCTGGGGTCGGGCGAGGCGGAGTTCGTCATCTTCCGGGGCCGAGGCCGAGTCCGAGCCCTGGGTCGGGCGAGGCGGAGTTCGTCGTCTTCCGGAGCCGAGGCTGAGTCTGAGCCCTGGGTCGGGCAAGGCGGAGTTCGTCGTCCGAGGCCGAGACGGGGGCCGAGCCCTGGGGTCGGGCGAGGCGAAGATTCCTATGGCGCCCGAAGCCGGACTTGGCTGCTGTCAGCCTCACTCTGTCGAGCGGCATAGCAGTCGGAGCGACGCAGGCGGCGCTGTCCTCTTGTCAGGCCGGTTAGTGGAGCGGCGAAGTGACTGCGGTCACTTCGGCTCTGTCGACTGAGGGGCGCGCGTCAGGATAAGGTGTCAGGCCATCCTTGCATTAAATGCTTCTGCGATACGGTCGGTCGGTATGGCGATCCGGCCAAGGTTGCTTCTTGGTGAAGACTGGGCCTCGGGCGAGCCGAATGTGTGTCCGTTGCTTGAGGGGGCCCTCGGGCGAGACGTGAATCCTCCGGGGTCGGCTGCCCTTGCCCGAGGCTGGGCTCGGGCGAGGCAAGATCGTGTCCCTTGAGTGGAAAGCTTTGTGCTGATGGGGGTTACCAGCTGAGATTAGGAGTCTTGGGGGTACCCCTAATTATGGTCCCCGACAATACCATGTTTCATACTTTTATAATTAGATATTTATTTATCCTATGTTAATTGGGTTAATCCATGTCTATTGGATTAATTTATTTAATATATTAATATAGTATTCTAACTTTATGGTTATACGATGTTTGACCATTAGTCTTGCAAACTGAAAGGAATTAGGCTTACACCTAGTTCCTAATTGATTTTGGTGGTTGAATTGCCCAACACAAATAATTGGACTAACTAGTTTGCTCTAGTCTATAAGTTATACAGGTGCCAAAGGTTCACACTTAGCCAATAAAAAGACCAAGAATTGGGTTCAACAAAGAGAGCAAGGGTTAACCGAAGGCAGCCCTGGTCTGGCGCACCGGACTATCTGGTGTGCCACCGAACAGTGTCCGGTGCACCAGGGGACTTCACGCTGAACTCCTCACCCTCGGGAAAATTCAGAGGCGCTCCACTATAATTCACCGGACTGTCTGGTGTACACCAGACAGTGTCCGGTGCCCCAGAGGAGAGCGACTCTGGAACTCGCCAGCTTCGGGAATTCGCTCCGCTATAATTCACCGGACATGTCCGGTGCACACCGGACTGTCCGATGAGCCAGCGGAGCAACGGCTACTTCGCGCCAACGGTCACCTGCAGAAGCATTAAATGCGCGCCAGAGCACGCAGAAGTCAGGCACGCGCGAAGTGGCGCACCGGACACTCTACAGTACATGTCCGGTGTGCCACCGGACATTCAGGCGGGCCCAGCAGTCAGAGCTCCAACGGTCGGAACCCAACGGCCTGGTGACGTGGCTGGCGCACCGGACACTGTCCGGTGTGCACCGGACTGTCCGGTGCACCATGCGACAGACAGCCTCCACCAAACGGCTAGTTTTGTGGTTGGGGTTATAAATACCCCCAACCACCCCACATTCAAGTCATCCAAGTTTTCACACTTCCAACCACTTACAAGAGCTAGGCATTCAATACAAGACACACCCAAGTGATCAAATCCTCTCCCAATTCCACAAAAGCTTTAGTGACTAGTGAGAGTGATTTGTTGTGTTCTTTTGAGCTCTTGCGCTTGGATTTCTTTCTCATTCTTTCTTGTGATCAATACTCAATTGTAACCAAGGCAAGAGACACCAATTGTGTGGTGGTCCTTGCGGGGAAGTTTTGTTCCCGGTTGATTTGAGAAGAGAAAGCTCACTCGGTCCGAGGGACCGTTTGAGAGAGGGAAGGGGTTGAAAAAGACCCGGCCTTTGTGGCCTCCTCAATGGGGAGTAGGTTTGCGAGAACCGAACCTCGGTAAAACAAATCCGCATGTCACACTTCTTATTTGCTTGCGATTTGTTTTTCACCCTCTCTCGCGGTCTCGATTATATTTCTAACGCTAACCCGGCTTGTAGTTGTGATTAACTTTGTAAATTTCAGTTTCGCCCTATTCACCCCCCCTCTAGGCGACTTTCAATTGGTATCAGAGCCCGGTGCTTCATTAGAGCCTAACCGCTCGAAGTGATGTCGGGAGAACACGCCAAGAAGGAGATGGAGACCGGCGACAAGCCCGCTACAAGCCACGGGAAGGCTTCATCGGAAGAGTCCCGCAAAAAGGGAAAGGGGAAGGAGAAGAAAGCTTCTTCCCACAAGTCGCATCGGAGTGGCGACAAGATAAAGAAGATGAGGAAGGTGGTCTACTACGAGACCGACACTTCATCACCATCTACCTCCGGCTCCGACTCGGCCTCCATAACTTCTAAGCGCCATGAGCGCAAGAAGTTTAGTAAGATCCCCTTACACTACCCTCGCACTTCTAGACATACTCTATTACTTTCCGTTCCATTAGGCAAACCGCCAACCTTTGACGGTGAAGATTATGCTAGGTGGAGTGATTTAATGAAATTTCATCTAACCTCACTCCACAAAAGTATATGGAATGTTGTTGAGTTTGGAGCACAGGTACCATCCGTAGGGGATGAGGATTATGATGAGGACGAGGTGGCCCAAATCGAGCACTTCAACTCCCAAGCCACAACCATACTCCTCGCCTCTCTAAGTAGGGAGGAGTACAACAAGGTGCAAGGATTAAAGAGCGCCAAGGAAGTTTGGGACGTGCTCAAGACCGCGCACGAGGGTGATGAACTCACCAAGATCACCAAGCGGGAAACGATCGAGGGGGAGCTCGGTCGCTTCCGTCTACGCAAAGGGGAGGAGCCACAAGACATGTACAACCGGCTCAAAACCTTGGTGAATCAAGTGCGCAACCTCGGGAGCAAGAAATGGGATGACCACGAGGTGGTTAAGGTTATTCTAAGATCACTTATTTTCCTTAACCCTACTCAAGTACAATTAATTTGTGGCAATCCGAGATATACACTAATGACTCCCGAGGAAGTAATCGAGAATTTTGTGAGCTTTGAATTCATGATCAAGGGATCAAGGAAGATCAACGAGCTTGACGGCCCCTCCACGTCCGAAGCTCAACCGGTCGCATTCAAGGCGACGGAAGAAAAGAAGGAGGAGTCTACACCGAGTAGAACACCCATCGACGCCTCCAAGCTCGACAATGAGGAAATGGCGCTCGTCATCAAGAGCTTCTGCCAAATCCTCAAGCAAAGGAGGGGGAAAGATTACAAGCCCCGCTCCAAGAAGGTTTGCTACAAGTGTGGTAAGCCCGGTCACTTTATAGCAAAATGTCCTATTTCTAGTGACAGTGACAGGGGCGACGACAAGAAGGGGAGAAGAAAGGAGAAGAAGAGGTACTACAAGAAGAAGGGCGGCGATGCCCATGTTTGTCGCGAGTGGGACTCCGACGAAAGCTCTAGCGACTCCTCCGACGACGAGGACGCCGCCAACATCGCCGTCACCAAGGGACTTCTCTTCCCCAACGTCGGCCACAAGTGCCTCATGGCAAAGGTCGGCAAAAAGAAAAAGGTTAAATCTAAATCCTCCACTAGATATGAATCCTCTAGCGATGATAATGCTAGTGATGAGGAAGATAATTTGCGTACTCTTTTTGCCAATTTAAACATGCAACAAAAAGAGAAATTAAATGAATTAATTAGTGCCATCCATGAGAAGGATGATCTCTTGGACTCCCAAGAGGACTTCCTAATCAAGGAAAACAAAAAGCATGTTAAAGTTAAAAATGCTTATGCTCTAGAAGTTGAAAAATGTGAAAAATTATCTAGTGAGCTAAGCACTTGCCATGAGACTATAGACAACCTTAGAAATGAGAATGCTAATTTGTTAGCTAAGGTTGATTCCATTGCTTGTAATGTTTCAATTCCCAATCTTAGAAATGATAATGATGATTTGCTTGCTAAGATTGAAGAATTGAACATTTCTCGTGCTAGCCTCAGAGATGAAAATGAAAAATTGCTTGCTAAAGCTAAAGAACTTGATGTTTGCAATGCTACCCTTTCCGACCTTAGAAGTAAAAATTATATATTGCATGCTAAGGTTGTAGAATTAAAATCTTGCAAACCCACTACATCTACTGTTGAACATACTTCCATTTGTACTAGATGTAGAGACATTAATGTTGATGCTATTCATGATCACATGGCTTTAATTAAACAACAAAATGATCACATAGCTCAACTTAATGCTAAAATCAATGAGCATGACTTAGAAAATGAAAAATTTAAATTTGCTAGAAGCATGCTCTATAGTGGGAGACGCCCTGGCATTAAGGATGGCATTGGCTTCCAACAGGGAGGCAATGTCAAACTTAATGCCCCTCCTAAGAAATTGTCTAATTTTGTTAAGGGCAAGGCTCCCATGCCTCAAGATAACGAGGGTTACATTTTGTACCCTGCCGGTTATCCTGAGAGCAAAATTAGGAGAATTCACTCTAGGAAGTCTCACTCTGGCCCTAACTATGCATTTATGTATAAGGGTGAGACATCTAGTTCTAGGCAACCAACCCGTGCTAAGTTGCCTAAGAAGAAAACTCCTAGTGCATCAAATGATCATGACATTTCATTTAAAACTTTTGATGCATCATATATTTTAACTAACAAATCCGGCAAGGTAGTTGCCAAGTATGTTGGGGGCAAGCACAAGGGGTCAAAGACTTGTGTTTGGGTACCCAAAGTTCTTGTGTCTAATGCCAAAGGACCCAAAACCATTTGGGTACCTAAAGTCAAGAACTAAACTTGTTTTGTAGGTCTATGCATCCGGGGGCTCAAGTTGGGTAATCGACAGCGGATGCACAAACCACATGACAGGGGAGAAGAAGATGTTCTCCTCCTATGAGAAAAACCAAGATCCCCAACGAGCTATCACATTTGGGGATGGAAATCAAGGTTTGGTCAAAGGATTGGGTAAAATTGCTATATCACCTGACCATTCTATTTCCAATGTTTTTCTTGTAGATTCATTAGATTGCGATTTGCTTTCTATATCTCAATTATGCAAAATGGGCTACAACTGTCTATTTACTGATGTAGGTGTCACTGTCTTTAGAAGAAGTGATGATTCAATAGCATTTAAGGGAGTGTTAGAGGGTCAGCTATACTTGGTAAATTTTGATAGAGTTGAACTCGACACTTGCTTAATTGCTAAGACTAACATGGGTTGGCCCTGGCACCGCCAACTAGCCCATGTTGGGATGAAGAATCTTCACAAGCTTCTAAAGGGAGAGCACATTTTAGGATTAACAAATGTTCATTTTGAGAAAGACAGGATTTGTAGCGCATGCCAAGCAAGGAAGCAAGTTGGGACTCATCATCCACACAAGAACATCATGACGATTGACAGGCCACTGGAGCTCCTACAAATAGATCTATTCGGCCCGATAGCTTACATTAGCATCGGCGGGAGTAAGTACTGTCTAGTTATTGTGGATGACTATTCTCGCTTCACTTGGGTATTCTTTCTGTAGGAAAAGTCTCATACCCAAGAAACCTTAAAGGGATTCTTGAGACGGGCTCAAAATGAGTTCGGCTTGAGGATCAAAAAGATTAGAAGCGACAACGGGACGGAGTTCAAGAACTCTCAAATTGAAGGCTTCCTTGAGGAGGAGGGCATCAAGCATGAGTTCTCTTCTCCCTACACCCCACAACAAAATGGTGTAGTGGAAAGAAAGAATATAACTCTATTGGACATGGCAAGAACCATGCTTGATGAGTACAAGACTTCGGATCGGTTTTGGGCCGAGGCGGTCAACACCGCCTGCTACGCCATCAACCGGTTGTATCTACACCGAATCCTCAAGAAGACATCATACGAACTCCTAACCGGTAAAAAGCCCAATATTTCATATTTTAGAGTCTTTGGTAGCAAATGCTTTATACTTGTTAAAAGAGGTAGAAAAACTAAATTTGCTCCTAAGACTGTAGAAGGCTTTTTACTAGGATATGATTCAAACACAAGGGCATATAGAGTCTTTAACAAGTCCTCTGGACAAGTTGAAGTTTCTTGTGACATTGTGTTTGATGAGACTAACGGCTCTCAAGTGGAGCAAGTTGATCTTGATGAGATAGGTGATGAAGAGGCTCCGTGCATCGCGCTAAGGAATATGTCCATTGGGGATGTGTGCCCTAAGGAATCCGAAGAGCCTCCAAATGCACAAGATCAACCATCCTCCTCCACGCAAGCATCTCCACCAACTCAAAATGAGGATGAGGCTCAAGTTGATGAAGGAGAAGATCAAGCAAATGAGCCACCTCAAAATGACGGCAATGATCAAGGGGGAGATGCAAATGATCAAGACAAGGAGGATGAAGAACAAAGGCCGCCACACCCAAGAGTCCACCAAGCAATCCAACGAGATCACCCCGTCGACACCATCCTCGGCGACATCCATAAGGGGGTAACCACTAGATCTCGTGTTGCACATTTTTGTGAGCATTACTCTTTTGTTTCCTCTATTGAGCCACACAGGATAGAGGAAGCACTTCAAGATTCGGATTGGGTGGTGGCGATGCAAGAGGAGCTCAACAACTTCACTAGGAATGAGGTATGGCATTTAGTTCCACGTCCTAATAAAAATGTTGTAGGAACCAAATGGGTGTTTCGCAACAAGCAAGATGAGCATGGTGTGGTGACAAGGAACAAAGCCCGACTTGTGGCCAAGGGATACTCCCAAGTCGAAGGTTTGGATTTCGGTGAAACCTATGCACCCGTAGCTAGGCTTGAGTCAATTCGTATATTATTAGCCTATGCTACTTACCATGGCTTTAAGCTTTACCAAATGGACGTGAAGAGTGCCTTCCTCAATGGACCAATCAAGGAAGAGGTCTATGTTGAGCAACCTCCCGGCTTTGAAGATAGTGAGTACCCTAACCATGTGTATAAACTCTCTAAGGCGCTTTATGGGCTCAAGCAAGCCCCAAGAGCATGGTATGAATGCCTTAGAGATTTCCTTATCACTAATGGATTCAAAGTCGGAAAGGCCAATCCTACACTCTTTACCAAAACACTTGTAAATGATTTGTTTGTATGCCAAATTTATGTTGATGATATTATATTTGGGTCTACTAACGAATCTACATGTGAAGAGTTTAGTAGGATCATGACACAGAAATTCGAGATGTCAATGATGGGGGAGTTGAAGTACTTCTTGGGATTTCAAGTGAAGCAACTCCAAGAGGGCACCTTCCTAAGCCAAACGAAGTATACTCAAGATATTCTAAGCAAGTTTGGGATGAAGGATGCCAAACCCATCAAGACACCCATGGGAACCAATGGGCATCTCGACCTCGACACGGAAGGTAAGTTCGTGGATCAAAAGGTATACCGGTCGATGATAGGCTCTTTACTCTATTTATGTGCATCTCGACCGGATATTATGCTTTCCGTATGCATGTGTGCAAGATTCCAAGCTGACCCTAAGGAAGCTCACCATACGGCCGTAAAAAAATCTTGAGATATTTAGTTTATACTCCTAAGTTTGGGCTTTGGTATCCTAGGGGATCCACATTTGATTTGATTGGTTATTCGGATGCCGACTGGGCGGGGTGTAAGATTAATAGAAGGAGCACATCGGGGACTTGCCAGTTCTTAGGAAGATCCTTGGTGTCTTGGGCTTCAAAGAAGCAAAATTCCGTCGCTCTTTCTACCGCCGAAGCCGAGTATATTGCCACAGGCCATTGTTGCGCGCAATTGCTTTGGATGAGGCAAACCCTTAGGGACTACGGTTACAAATTAACCAAAGTTCCTCTTCTATGTGATAATGAGAGTGCAATCCGCATGGCGGATAATCCCGTTGAGCATAGCCGCACTAAACACATAGCCATTCGGTATCATTTTCTAAGGGATCACCAAGAAAAGGGAGATATCGAGATTTCATACATTAATACTAAAGATCAATTAGCCGATATCTTTACCAAGCCTCTTGATGAACAAACTTTTAACAAACTTAGGCATGAGCTAAATATTCTTGATTCTAGGAACTTCTTTTGATATCTTGCATGCATAGCTCATACATATACCTTTGATCATATCTCTTTCATGTGCTATGACTAATGTGTTTTCAAGTGAACTTTCAAACAAGTCATAGGTATATTGAAAGGGAATTGGAGTCTTCGACGAAGATAAAGGCTTCCACTCCGTAACTCATCCTTCGTCGTTGCTCCGAGCCACTCTCCATCTTTTGGGGAGAGAGCATGAGTCCAAAGCAAAAGGACTCCGTCTTTGGTATAAACTTCACTCATTTATTTATGACCAAAGGGGGAGAAAGTATTTCGAAGGGCTCTAATGACTCCGTTTTTGGCGATTCATGCCAAAGGGGGAGAAAGTATTAGCCCAAAGCAAAAGGAAGCAAAAGGACCGCACCACCACCTAATTTTAAAACTAAGGTTTTTCAATTGGAAAATTTCAAATTGGTACCTTATTGTGTTCAAAAGGGAATAAAGTAGTATTTCAAAATTGATATCTCAAAACCCTCTTGAACACTAAGAGGAGGATTTCATTTAGGGGGAGTTTTGTTTAGTCAAAGGAAAAGCATTTGAAACAGGGGGAGAAAATTTCAAATCTTGAAAATGCTTTGCAAAATCTTATTCGTTTACCTTTGACTATTTGCAAGAGAACTTTGAAAAGGATTTACAAAAGAATTTGCAAAAACAAAACATATGGTGCAAGCATGGTCCAAAATGTTAAAAATAAAAGAAACAATCCATGCGTATTCTATAAGTATTTATATTGGCTCAATTCCAAGCAATCTTTGCACTTACATTATGCAAACTAGTTCAATTATGCACTTCTATACTTGCTTTGGTTTGTGTTGGCATCAATCACCAAAAAGGGAGAGATTGAAAGGGAATCAGGCTTACACCTAGTTCCTAATTGATTTTGGTGGTTGAATTACCCAACACAAATAATTGGACTAACTAGTTTGCTCTAGTCTATAAGTTATACAGGTGCCAAAGGTTCACACTTAGCCAATAAAAAGACCAAGAATTGGATTCAACAAAGAGAGCAAGGGTTAACCGAAGGCAGCCATGGTCTGGCGCACCGGACTGTCCGGTGTGCCACCAGACAGTGTCCGGTGCACCACCGGACAGTGTCCGGTGCACCAGGGGACTTCACGCTGAACTCCTCAGCCTCGGGAAAATCCAGAGGCGCTCCACTATAATTCACCGGACTGTCCGGTGTACACCGGACAGTGTCCGGTGCCCCAGAGGAGAGCGACTCTGGAACTCGCCAGATTCGGGAATTCGCTCCGCTATAATTCACCGGACATGTCCGGTGCACACCAGACTGTCCGGTGAGCCAGCGGAGCAACGGCTACTTCACGCCAACGGTCACCTGCAGAAGCATTAAATGCGCGCCAGAGCACGCAGAAGTCAGGCACGCGCGAAGTGGCGCATCGGACACTCTACAGTCCATATCCAGTGTGCCACCGGACATCCAGGCGGGCCCAGCAGTCAGAGCTCCAACGGTCGGAACCCAACGGCCTGGTGACGTGGCTGGCGCACCGGACACTGTCCGGTGTGCACCGGATTGTCTGGTGCACCATGCGACAGACAGCCTCCACCAAACGGCTAGTTTTGTGGTTGGGGTTATAAATACCCCCAACCACCCCACATTCAAGTCATCCAAGTTTTCACACTTCCAACCACTTACAAGAGCTAGGCATTTAATACAAGACACACCCAAGTGATCAAATCCTCTCCCAATTCCACAAAAGCTTTAGTGACTAGTGAGAGTGATTTGTTGTGTTCTTTTGAGCTCTTGCGCTTGGATTTCTTTCTCATTCTTTCTTGTGATCAATACTCAATTGTAACCAAGGCAAGAGACACTAATTGTGTGGTGGTCCTTGCGGGGAAGTTTTGTTCCCGGTTGATTTGAGAAGAGAAAGCTCACTCGGTCCGAGGGACCGTTTGAGAGAGGGAAGGGGTTGAAAAAGACCCGGCCTTTGTGGCCTCCTCAACGGGGAGTAGGTTTGCGAGAACCGAACCTCGGTAAAACAAATTCGCGTGTCACACTTCTTATTTGCTTGCGATTTGTTTTTCACCCTCTCTCGCGGACTCAATTATATTTCTAACGCTAACCCAGCTTTTAGTTGTGATTAACTTTGTAAATTTCAGTTTCGCCCTATTCACCCCCCCCCCCTCTAGGCGACTTTCACAAACACACACACTTACCTTTTTGTTTAAGCAAAAGCGTATGGTGGTACGTGTCCGATGACTAACAATGTACGAGGGAATTTCTTCCGGTATGTGTGAAACGTGCTCTCCAATAATGAGACCATGCAAATCGTGACATATATCGAAGTCTGCATGATACTGATGGTTGCAATGTAGTGGTGAAACAGATAGATTATAAATAACAAAATTTATGTATGGTCAGAATCACAAATTGATTATGAAACATTTTCTCATAACGGTATAACACATATTTTGTATATAAGTTATCGTAGTATACTGGTATTATATATTCACGTTGCAACGCACGGGCATTCAGCTATGATTGATATAGGCATATAGAAACTATAATCTCTACTAACTATTAAGAACTTACTATAGACTGCCCCCGCCTCCCTACGCCCGCCCCCGCACGCTGAAACCTGCAAACCCTGCCGCGACCAAGGCGAATCGTCCTCCCGCCCGCACACCGCAAGCCCGCAAATCCCACCGCGACCATGGCGAACCGCCCTCCCGCCCGCCCTACCGCCCGCACGCCGCAATCCCGCCCGCCCGACGCATGCCGCACACCCACCTAGCGCGACCCGTGGAACCCTGCAGCCGCCCCCGAACCAGCCCAAAGCGAGACCGGAGGGGCACGATCACCACCGCCTTGATCCCGCCCGCTCCTCCCCAGATCTCCTCGCCATTGTCACCGCCATGCCCGGATTCGCGCCCTGCTCGCCCAGATCCGACCGCGACTTTGATTTCCCAACCGACGCAGTAGCGGTGGGTCTGACCAGTCGCGACCCATCTTCTCATGGGCGCTTGCTGGTGTGGTTTGCTGATCAAAATGGGGATGGTGGCGGGCTCGCACAACCGCAACGAGTTCGTCATGATCCGCCATGACGGCGATGCGTCGGGCCCGGTCTGCCAGATTTGTAGTGACTCTATAGGTGTTTCAGCCACTGGCGATGTCTTTGTTGCCTGCAATGAGTGTGCCTTCCCTGTCTGCCGCCCATGCTATGAGTATGAGCGCGAGGGGAACCAATGCTGCCCCCAATGCAAGACTAGATACAAGAGACAAAAATGTTGGTTTCCTAGCAACTTCTTTGAGTGTGTGTAACTTGTATGAAGCTAGCATGATGGAGTTCACATCACATGCTTACTTTACGTGAATAAAAGGTTCCAGGCTTGCAGCATAGTGGATATGCCTTATGATAATGACATTCGACAGCCTAGATTAAGCCATCTACTTCATTTTATTCTCTATAACAGTAATTAACGAATTCTTCTTACTTCCTTTGCACCTACAACTACGACGGTAAGCGACCACGCCCCTCGTTCCAAGATGAATCTGACACGCAATCTTGTGCTCATGGTCGTCATGCGTCGTTTTTTCTGTTTCCTCAGGGGACTACAAGGACAAGGATGGTGTCAAGGACCTGTGCGTCGTGGGCGCCATCAACAACTGTACCTCCCAGCTCCCCACCTATGGGAGATCTTCTCCCCCATAATGTAATGTCGCTACTCTGCTACTCGGATGTGCATGCTCCAATTCTGCAAAGTTTTGGACAATTTGTCATTAACAGTCATGAACGTTGCTTTTCTGCAGTGCAGATAATATAACACAAGCGCTCGTGTTCCTCTCGCACTTCATCAGAGACATACACTAGGTAGTACAAACCGCAAGCAAGGTTTGATGTGCTCTATTTGGTGTGTTTGATCATATCAACAATGTGGCTGATCGCTCATGCTACTGACTGCTAACACAACTACTACCTGTACTCCATAGTCACTTCACTCCGACAAAGGAGGGAACACCGTCGACTTCCACTGGTACGCAAGGAAGACTGTTTTACACTATGTACGTACGTCAAATACTGGACATCATCAGTCATGATCTTGAAATCTATAGGAACCTGGATGCTAGGGCATGCTCTGTTTTGTTCACTAATTGCCCGGTTTGGAACGCCAGCATCATCTAGCCGACTAAAGACGACTTCTATGGAGACAGCGTAGCCGGTTACATCGACACACTGAAGAAAAACATAATGATATGTAACTAGGATAAGAGTTTTCTATAGATAGAGAAAAGAGAGAAGCTAAATGTTAATTATTCAGACCTTTATTCGCTCGGTAGCACAGAGAATGGTCGGAGAAGTGTCCAGCTGGGAAGCATGCGGCAAGAACCAGACTGTATGTCCAGATATGTATATATGCTTTGCTTCACATTCAGATTTTTTGTGCTTGGGCATTTAATTGATCTTTGTATGTTGTTGCATCGAGTGTTTTTTCGTTGATTAATACAGTAATTTTCATAATTTTCTTTATGTTTCAAATCCTTCGTAAAGTAAGATTACTCTCTGAGTTTTTGACTGGTTATAGAAAAATATCGCAAGATATGCGTCTGAGAACATCATTGCATCATGCCACTGGGCATACAAGGGTGTTGAGGAAGACTCAACCCTAGAAGGTACTACTAATACTAGCACATTACTTTTTTAATTAAGGTAATGCCTACATTCCTGTTATGTAGTATGCACACCGGATTTGTATTGTTGTCGTACTATTGATGCATGATTTTAACTTGAGGGGGCAAGAATATGCTAATTAATTTGTGTTTATATTCTTGGTGCAGATCCCTATTTCTTATAAATCTTATCTCTACTATTCCATTCACCTCTCTCTCCTCTCCCACATTTAAACGGTAAAAATCTAAAATTATGCAAAAATAAAGATTAATAATCTGTGAGTCATGGCAACGCACAAGCACTGTTGGGTCTATGCTTCGTCGCCGAAGGTCTTCAAGGAAGAAGCGGCTTTCGGTTGAAGCTGTTTGCATGAGATGGCCGAAGGTTCCTTTCCATGAAGCTTCGACAGTATAAACCGACTTAAAGATAGAATGACTTTTTAGTCCATGAAGGTCTGAGTCAATGTTGTAAGCTTTTATAAGGGGCATACTTGTAATTCCTCACAGGCTGCGTCCTGTGCCTATAAATAGTGAACAGTATTCCGTTGCTGTTCACGGATTCTGGTATTTTTTGTAATCGCATCTGTCGGAATTCAACCTTTTGCCAAGGCAAAGGTATTTCTGTATTCAATAATTCAATATATTAAGCAATTATAATGTGATTTGTACACGTTTTATTTGTCCTTCTCATACCTTTTATTTTATGTTATCTTATAATTTCCGCTGAAATTTTATTACGAAGGTTTAAGCTTCGTAACTATGCTCTTGTCAACCTTCGTTCGAAAACATTATTCTCAAGAGAATAATGTTTCTTGGACGAAGGATGTTAACATTTAACATTTTATGTTGCCTTGTTCTTAATTCATAGCATTTAAGTACAAGTCTCCAACATTGGCGCCCACCTCCGGTGAACTCACTTCCACTTTTTGAGCTGATGGCTTCGTTCAATGATCGAGTTGGGGCTGCTTCGGACCCGAAGCTGGTGCTCCCGATTACAGGCGGTTCGTCCTCAGAGCCAGCCAATAAGAAGCAGAAAAAAGACGCACAGAGAAGGGTACAGCATGTTGGGGTGCAAGGACCCTTCATCAAGTCAAGATGGTCTCACATTCCTATTACCTTCTCCCAAGAGGACCTTCAGCTCAAAGATTACCCACACAACGATGCCATGGTTATCTCTTGTGTTATCAAAGGATTTCTGGTTCACAATGTCTTGGTTGACACAGGCAGTGCAGCTGACATCATATTTGCTAAAGCCTTCAGGCAAATGCAAGAGCCAGAAGATAAGATTCATGATGCTACACATCCTCTTTGTGGCTTCGGAGGGAGACAGATTGTAGCACTGGGAAAGATCACCATGTCAGTGACCTTCGGATTCATCAATAACACTAGAACTGAGCAAATTGTGTTTGACATTGTTGACATGGAATACCCTTATAATGCAATTATTGGTCGTGGTACCCTCAATGCCTTCGAAGCAATCCTTCACCCCGCTTATCTTTGCATGAAGATACCTTCGGATCAGGGACCCATCGCTATTCATGGAAGCCAGGAAGCTGCCAGAAGGGCCGAAGGAAACTGGACTGATTCAAAAGCAATCCATAACATAGATGGAGCTGAAGCTTGCGAACAATACAAATTCAGAAGGGAGAAAGCAGCTTCAGCAGATCAGCCGAAGCCCATGCTCTTATGTGAGGATGTAGCAGAACAGAAGGTGCTGTTGGGCTCTCAGTTATTCGAAGCACAAGAGAAAACCTTGCTAAGGTTCTTGTTCAACAACAAAGATGTTTTTGCATGGTCAGCCAATGATCTCTGTGGAGTTAATAGAGATGTTATTGAGCACTCGCTCAATGTCGATCCATCCTTTAGACCCAGAAAGCAAAGGCTTCGGAAAATGTCAGATGATAAAGCTGAAGGTGCTCGCAACGAAGTTAAAAGACTCCTCAGTGCAGGAGTTATCAGAGAAGTGAAGTACCCAGAATGGCTAGCTAACACTGTTATGGTAAAAAAGGCCAATGGCAAGTGGCGAATGTGCATCGATTTTACAGATCTTAACAAGGCTTGTCCGAAGGATGAATTCCCATTACCAAGGATAGACTCTTTAGTTGATGCAGCAGCTTCTTCAGAGCTCATGAGTCTGTTAGACTGTTATTCAGGCTATCACCAAATTTGGATGAAGAAGGAAGATGAGCCGAAGACTAGCTTCATAACTCCAAGTGGCACATATTGCTATCTTCGGATGCCTGAAGGGCTCAAAAACGCTGGAGGAAGTTTCAGCCGAATGACTGCGAAGGTTCTCCAATCTCAAATAGGCAGAAATGTGCTAACTTATGTTGACGACATCATTGTAAAAAGCACGAAGCAGGAAAATCATATTGCTGATCTGCAGGAGACCTTCGCCAGTTTCAGGCAAGCTGGCTTAAAGTTAAATCCAGAAAAATGTGTCTTCGGAGTGAAGAAGGGGAAATTTCTTGGATGCTTGGTTTCAACAAAGGGAATTGAAGCTAATCCAAGTAAAATTGAGGCTATACTTCGGATGGAGCCACCAACTACAAAGAAGGGGGCTCAAAGATTGACAGGGAGATTGGCATCTCTCAATAGATTCATATCTAGATCAGCAGAGAGAAACTTACCATTCTTCGAAGTACTGAAGTCAGCCGAAGTCTTTCAATGGGGACCAATCCAGCAGAAGGCTTTCGAAGAACTGAAACAGTATTTGATAGACCTAACAACATTGACTCCACCAATGCCAGGGGCTCCTTTATTATTATATGTGGCAGCTTCGCACTCAGCGGTAAGTGCAGCACTTGTCCAGGAAAAGATCGATGGTCAAGACAAGAGGCAGGCCCCGATATATTTTGTTTCCGAGGTTCTTAGTTTATCAAAGAAAAATTATACAGAGTTGGAGAAGGTACTGTATGCTGTCTTGATGGCTTCCAGGAAGCTTCGGCACTATTTCCAAGCTTACAACATAATTGTTCCTTCTTCACAACCTCTGAAGGATATCATGAGGAACCGAGAAGCTACTGGAAGGATTGGAAAATGGGCTGCAGAACTCAACGAATTCTGTATTGAATATGTTCATAGATCTTCGATTCAGTCTCAGGCATTAGCAGATTTCATTGCTGACTGGACGCCAGGGGCCCAGGAGGAAGAAACAAGTAAAGATGCCGAAGCATGGACAGTGTTTTGCGATGGATCCTGGGGAACCTTCGGAGCAGGAGCGGCTGCTGTGTTGGTTTCACCTTCCAAGGTTAAAACTTGTTATGCGGCAAAGCTTGACTTTAGTTGCACAAATAACATTGCCGAATACGAAGCCTTGCTTTTAGGTCTTCGGAAGTTAAAAGCAATGGGAATAAGAAGGGCCATACTTAAAACTGATTCCCAGATTGTTTCGGGTCATGTTGACAAGAGTTGCAAGGCTAAGTATCCGAAGCTTGAAAAATATCTGGATATGGTTCGAAGAGTTGAAGCTTCCTTCGAAGGGTTTTCTGTCAAAAATATCCCTAGAGGACAAAATGAACATGCTGATTTGCTAGCTAAGTCAGCAGCACAGGGGCTGCCCTTACCTTCGGATGTATTCTTTGAAACAATAAAAGCTCCTTCGGTAGAACTTCTTGAAAGAGCAGTCCTCAACATATCTCCTGTTTATAGCGAGGTTTGGAGAACTGAGATCATCTCCTACCTTCAGGGAAAATTCCTTTCAGATGACGAAGCTTATAACAGGAGGATAGAGGCAAGGGCTCGACCATATGTCATGATAGAAGGAGAATTGTACAAGCATGGAGTTTGTGCTCCGCTACTCAAATGTTTATCCAGAACCGAAGGTATTGAGTTGATGAAAGAAATACATGCAGGCCTCTGCGGATCTCACATTGGATCTAGGCCATTGCTTGGAAAAATTTTCCGCCAAGGATTTTATTGGCCGAAGGCGGCTTCGGATGCAGCGGAGTTAGTTCAAAAGTGTGAAGGTTGTCAGAAATGTGCACGAGATCAAAAACAACCTTCGTCGTTAACACAACTCATACAACCCATTTGGCCATTGCAAAGGTGGGGCCTTGACTTGTTAGGTCCGTTACCACCGGCCCAAGGGAACCTAAGATACGTTGTAGTGGCGGTGGAATATTTTTCTAAGTGGATTGAGGCAAAGCCTTTAGCTACAATAACTTCGGCCACTGTCCAAAAGTTTTTCTGGCAGAATATTGTTTGTCGTTTCGGGGTACCAAAGGCTATCACTGTGGATAATGGAACACAGTTTGACTCCGAAGCTTTTAGGGATTTCTGTGATCAAATTGGTACGAAGATCTATTTTGCATCAGTCAGACATCCGGAGTCAAATGGACTTGTTGAAAGAGCCAATGGTATTATAATGACAGGAATAATGAAGTCAATTTTCAATCAGCCAAGGGGAAAGTGGCCAGATCAGTTAACCAAAGTGGTGTGGAGCCATAATACAACAACATCAAGGTCTACCGGCTTTACCCCATTCAAGTTATTATTTGGTGACGAAGCAATAACTCCAGAAGAAGCTAAAACCGGATCAATAAGGGTAATAGCTTCGGCAGCATCAGGTTCCGAAGCTGATTATTCTGTGGAAAAAGATGCTTTAGAAGGGATCAGGTTGCAAGCCGTGGAAAACATCAACAAATATCAAGCCGAAACAATTAAATGGCGAGATAGAAAGGTTCGACTAAAGAATATTGAGCCAGGACACTTGGTGCTTCGGAGAGTGGCCAATCCAGAAACAGTGGGCAAGTTACAATTGAAATGGGATGGACCTTTCTTAGTAGCATCTTCGTCAAGACCCGGTTCATACAGATTGAAGGATATGGACGGCAACGACATTCCTAGATCTTGGAATGCGGATGAACTTCGGCGATATTATGTATAATTCGATGTAATTTTTCATATTTTTTATTTTTTATTTTTTCTTTCATGGCACCCTTTTCCTTTCCGAAGGGGGAGAAAGGTTTTTAATGGGGCCATCACGTGTAATTTTCTTTTTTAGTTCTATAAGAGCAAAATCCCCCAAAGAATGTAAATGTAAAAGCTGAGAACGCACCATCGAGTGCCAAAAAGTAAAGGCGAAGAAGCTCCAAAGTCGTTCCTAAGGGAATGCAGAGCTTACAGCGAAAAGTCAACGCTGATTCCGCCAAAAGTAAAGGCGAAGAAGCTCCAAAGTCGTTCCTAAGGGAATGCAGAGCTTACAGCGAAAAGTCAACGCTGATTCCGCCAAAAGTAAAGGCGAAGAAGCTCCAAAGTCGTTCCTAAGGGAATGCAGAGCTTACAGCGAAAAGTCAACGCTGATTCCGCCAAAAGTAAAGGCGAAGAAGCTCCAAAGTCGTTCCTAAGGGAATGCAGAGCTGAGGTGTGATTGTTCTTAAAATGGTTATGAATATGACTCTGGATACGTATTTGGCCATGCATTTGCACATCACATTACATCATAACATTTGCATTCATAAACATTCATCTAGGCATAAGTAGGATAGTCATCTTCATGGCATAAATGGTTGTTTCAGCAAAAAGAGGAAAATAAGGGGAAGAAAGAGCTTCGTGCACAAAAAAGAGAGCTTCGAAAAAAAGGGAAAATGTTGTTCTCTATGCTTCGCTGCGTACGAAAAGAAGGGAAGGTGTTTTTTCGCCGACGGCTCAAAAAAGAAAAATTTCGTCCACATCAAAGCATTTCCTATACAGCAATGGGAGGGTAAGGATATATAATAAGGTATGAACAGAATTCATTAAAGACCTTCGGCATTGTTTACATTTACAAAAGTTACGTTTACAAAAGCTCTCAAAAGTTTCTCAAGCATTGTTTACAGTTTACTATCTAATCCCCAAGGAGCTTCGGCTTCGGCGGCTTCGGCATCATTTTTGACCTTCGACTTCAGCTTCGTCATCCTACATGAATAAGATCGTTGTAAGTCAAAATCGATCTTACAAGAAAAGGTAAGCACAAGGTATGGTTTCTTACTGGTTCAAGGTGGCTACGAGCTTCGTCTCCTGCCTTTTCCCGCCCACCTTTTGTCCATATCATTTTTATAAATCTATTCGAGATACTTCGGGCAAGATCAGGAATGTCGTCCAGGATTGATGGCGACAAAGTGAAATTTGGCCTATTCACAATCTTTCCATGCTCGCAGCCAGCCTTCAGGAAAGCCGCAGCAGTGCCTCGAGAAGCCACCCAGGCACAGAAGTCACCATGCCCAGCTATGACTTCGTCGAGCTCGTCAATCTCCCCCTCAATATGTTCGAACGTTTTTGGTAGATCTTCAGCTGAGGGGGTAAATTTTCCACTGCTGGCTCCAACTGAGTAAAAAATCTTTTTTAACCGATGAATGCATATGTGGCTGAATTCCAAGCAGTTTTCTTGAAGACTTGCCAGTAGTTTTTTCAAGTCTGAATTCTTTTGAGCTTCGGCTTTAAGTTTTGCATTAAGATCTTGTTTTTCTTGTTCGAACTGCTCAGACTGGCGGAGAAGCTTCGTGTTCAGTTCTGTTATTTTTGCTTCAGCTTCCGCCAATAGTCCTTCGGTTGCCTGGAGCTCAAAGTTCTTTTTCTCGAAGGCATCTGATTGTTCCTTTATTTTGTTTTCCAAATTTTCAATCATGACTTCGTGCTTTTTATCTTCAAAATCTTGTTGCATCTGCAAGGCTTTGCTCAGAAGCATACTCTGCACGAAAACAACCTTCGTCAGACATGTTTTCGTTCTTAGAAATAATAAAGGTTAAGGGAAAAGCAGTTCACCTTGAAGTTGGAATAAAATAAGCTGCCAACGACATGTTGTCGTCGGTAGCGGCTGATGTCCGTTTCTAGCTTCGGAAATCCGATATTCTTGGACAGAGTACTGATAATTTTGGCTCCAGTTTGATCTCGGATACAGCCCAATTTTTCATCATCAACGCCTCCGAAGAGGAGCGCTCCAGGCTTGTATCCGCAGGATTTGGCGTATTCTTTAAGCTCTTTTATTTCCGCTTTTGATAATTGTTCTCCGATTAAATTCCGGAACATGAAAGTTTCGTTCTCCGAAGCTTCATCAGCAATTTCTTTCCCTTTCGCCGACGCTACGGTCGCGGCCTCTTCGGCGGTGGTGGTAACTTCTTCTGTAGTCATGTCTAGCAGTATTTGGTCAATATGTTCAAGTGTGCTCTCTAGGTTCAGATCTTCAACTGAGGCAGCTTCGGCGGCTGTGACCTCCGAAGGTGCAATTTCAATATTTGTCTCTTCCGCAGCCGCTGATATTTTTCGAGCTGAAGCCCTTGGCGGTGTCTTGTCGATAACTTCTGTCACACCGATCATCCTCTGTCTTTTTACTTTGGTTGTTTTCTTCATTCTTTCGGGCTCCTTTTCCTTCGGAAAAAATTTTGTCAGTCGAGGCCCTAGTGGACTTAGCTTCACAGGCATGGATTCAGTCATTACCTGCAGAATGGCCTCTACATCAGTGGTAGAGGGGGATGCGGGGGATTTTTCTTCATCAGATATTTTTTGTTTCGGAGAAGATGCTTTCTTCTTCTTTGGAATATTCTTCTTCGGTGTCTCTTCTTCATCTTTGTTTAAAGCTTCGGTCATCCTCTTCCTTTTTTGGCCTCCGGCATTTTTGTTTAAATTTTCATAGTCTGGGTATTCAAACTCCAGAGCGTCCAACACTCGGTTTAGCCTTCGCTTCGGACGGGTGCCGAAGGCCGCAGTCATCAATTGATCTTCTTTTTTAGAGTAATTGCCAAGTATTTCATTGCACATTGCTTCAATCGTATCTAGCCACTCTTGGCAAGGTGCTTTAAAGAACTTTTTAAACTTGAAATAGTAAGGTAAACGTACGAGTTCACCTTCTTTCTTTTCCCCCTGTAGCTTCGGCATTTCCCATTCTTTCAAACTGGGAAAAACTTTGAATGCTAAAAACTCTTGAACCAGGTCCCTTGTGCTGATATGCTCTGCAATAATTCTGAATTCACTCATTGCTTGTTGTGTTGGACCTTCGGGTGTCATGTTGCAGCGAGGTCGGGTTTCTCCGAAGATTAATTCCAGCGGGCTTTGTACAAGCTTTTCCTTGTCGTCATCAACCTTGACATAGAACCACTCTGATTTCCAGCCTGTTGCCCACTTGCTTCGGTAGCTAATTACAGGGAACTTTGTAGTTTTCCGATAGGCAAAGTTATAGCAACCAAAATTATCGTGCAATCCATCTTTTCTAGCCTTTGTTTGATAATGCAGCTCGTGAACCCGGCAGAAGCTGTCCGCAAATGGTTCCACTGCTTGGCTTCGGAGTGCCCAGATATAAACAATAAGCCTAACGATAGCGTTAGGGGTCAGCTGATGAAAATAGATACCGAACCTCTTCAGCACCTCTCCAATGATCCCATGTAGGGGGAATCTTAATCCAGCCTTTAAAAAGCTCTTGAAAATAACAATTTCATCTTTCTCCGGTTTTGGGGTAGTCTCTTCTCCCCCGAAGCGCAAAAGCTTCTTCTGATTTTCAGTGAAAAAGCCCGATTTTACCATCTTGGACAGATCAGCCTTCGAAACAGTAGATTTTCCGAAGTCCAAGTGGCTCGGCTTGCTTGGCATGGCAATGCGATAATCATCTTCGGAATCAGTTTCCTCAATATCTTCTTCCTCTGCTTCAGCGATTGCTTGTTCTGCTTGTTCTGCATCATCATGAGGGATCTTTTCCGAAGTCACTAGACCCGATCGTTGCATGGCTTCGGAGATGGGGAGAGTCTCCGAAGCTTCAGTTTCCTCCCCCTCGCGCTCAACCCTGGCGGTAGAGCGGACTCTGGCCATTCAATTATGAACTTGTGAAACTTTAATATTTTCTTCCTCCGAAGCAGGTTTCAAACTGGAGCTTCGTTCGATTCTAACAGACAAGCTTCGGTGATGGTTAAAAATTTTGGCAGGAAAACAGTGCAAATAGCAATGAATGCTGTGGTAACTTCACACCTACTCGTCTGTTTATATAGTGCTGCAGGAAAGAAGGCGAAGCGCCAGAGTTTTTACACCAGGCGCACACCCGCTTGCGCTCGCTGCACGGTGGACCGCAGGGACAAACAGTAAACTCTGCAAGGTGGGACCGCTACGTGCTGGGAAATTAAATCGTTTCTCGACAACGAGCTCAGGGAAGGTGTTTTTTGGACCTTCGGCTCCCCGAAGCTTAAGAGACTTTTTTCACGGGTCAAGCTCGTTACGAAAAACGATCTAGCACCGCGAAAGGGGCTACTGTTGGGTCTATGCTTCGTCGCCGAAGGTCTTCAAGGAAGAAGCGGCTTTCGGCTGAAGCTGTTTGCATGAGATGGCCGAAGGTTCCTTTCCATGAAGCTTCGACAGTATAAACCGACTTAAAGATAGAATGACTTTTTAGTCCATGAAGGTCTGAGTCAATGTTGTAAGCTTTTATAAGGGGCATACTTGTAATTCCTCACAGGCTGCGTCCTGTGCCTATAAATAGTGAACAGTATTCCGTTGCTGTTCACGGATTCTGGTATTTTTTGTAATCGCATCTGTCGGAATTCAACCTTTTGCCAAGGCAAAGGTATTTCTGTATTCAATAATTCAATATATTAAGCAATTATAATGTGATTTGTACACGTTTTATTTGTCCTTCTCATACCTTTTATTTTATGTTATCTTATAATTTCCGCTGAAATTTTATTACGAAGGTTTAAGCTTCGTAACTATGCTCTTGTCAACCTTCGTTCGAAAACATTATTCTCAAGAGAATAATGTTTCTTGGACGAAGGATGTTAACATCATTTTATGTTGCCTTGTTCTTAATTCATAGCATTTAAGTACAAGTCTCCAACAAGCACCTGACTATGTTTGGTTAATGCATGTCTGATTTCTGTTGACGAGTGTTTCAAACAACGGCTGTAGGTTTGGGGCAGTCAACTTGTGTAGGCATTGGTGGTGGCCCGTTCAATATCACATATACACATTTTGAGATTAAGGCCTCATATTTTAAGCAAAAGCCTTCCTTTTTAAAATCTATTATGAAATATCTTGTCATGGATTTTGTACTTTGCTCTGTGAAATTAATCTCTTGTCTGGCATTATCTGGTACTTGAATACTTAAAGTGTATTTTTTTATTCCAAATGCTACATACATATGTTTTTCAGTCAACACAACTCTATCTCATTTTGTAGTTTTCTTAGTGTTCAATACTATTTGGATTCTATTAAGTCAGAAATAGCAAAGATAACATAGAAAGGTGGACTTCCAAATGCAAAAGCAATTGGAAAATTGTACATCTTATGCAACTTGATCGAACTGTTATATTTTAGATTTTTTGTTTAGCATTTTTTAATCCACATGTATTTCTCTATCATATAAAACTCTATATTGATTCTTTAAAATAATTTATATGAATTTGATAATGTTTGTCACAACTCACACGAATTCTGTATACCATAATGAATTGATGGTTGAGAGACTATGCACGAGGCATGCAAATTAACAAGACTCATACAAGCGTCGAACAGTGTGCTGATGATGATCAGAGACACAAGGGCAGCACATGATCAGGTCTTAACATGTTTGGCTTCCGAACAGGCTTTTCTCCAGATCCCCAAGGAAGAAGAAGATCCGATCAGATATATGTCGATGCTCATCCCATTGTACATAAGCTATCAATGGTATTATATGTTCCCGTTGCAACGCACGGGCACACAACTAATATAGAAATAAAACTCAGACCAAACCTGCCTAGATGTCTTCTTTGAGAGACACACCCTAAAAAATTATTACTACTTCCGTTCGTAAATATATGACATTTAACATTTTAAGTCTTAATTTTGACCACTTAATTTATTAAAAAAATAAAATTTCGAGATGATATATATCTACACCTTAGGTTTATTATATACTAAACCGAATTGAGTGAAAATAAGTAAAATTTCAAAATATATTTTTAATAAGACCAACGTTCAAAGTTGGGACTAAAAATTATATATTTGTGAACCCGCGCAATAAAAAAATGTAACCAACTAAGCACATCTCACATAAATATTCATCATTCAACATGCTATTAACAAAAAAAAACAATTGAGCTTTTTGCCAGGCAGACAGTTCGACCTAAAAACGAACATTACATGATTTAAATTATCCGTCGTGGTGGCATGAACTGTCTACGTCTGCGCAGAATCAATTAGATTCCAATTTTTTACGAGATTTGTTAGCAAAATTCACCAAATAAGCTCGGGCCCAAATCGGAGACAACAACAGCTCAACAATAGCACGGAAAGTATATACCGTACTTGCTTGGGAAGGCAAGTGGCTTGCGTATTGCGTCATGCAAATATATGAAATATCCTTGAGCTGTGGCTTGCATCCTCTTCAGTTCCTCACCCACACTACCGCTCGGTCCACAGTCCACACGCGCGCGTATCGGCGTATGCAACGGAAGCGGCGAGGGCCACGTGGTCGCCTTGCTCATGCGTGCGTGCGGCGTGCCGCCCTCGACCGTGTGCCAGCAGCGCTTGAGGTGTGGCGAGGGTTTGAGGGCCCAACTAGAACCGGCCAACAGCACATCTATCTTACACCCCTTGCTGCAAAACGAATACAATCTTAAATATAAATCTAGCCTGTAGTCAAGAAACAATACTCACTCTATCCTACAATAAAATTCGTTTACGGCCCGTTTGGATCATTGGAATTGAATTCCATTCTAATAATAGTAATTTAGATATATATCAATTAAGCTAATTCAATTTTATGCAAAACATATCAATATCCTATCATTAGCAAGATGTCGGAGATATTTTTGTGCTACATTTTTACTATAGAGCAGTGAATCGAAGATTGTCTTGTAAGTTACAGAGTAGAAACTAATTCCAGTAATACATAAAACCATTTCCCATCTTCCACCCCATGAATTTGAGATAAGCTTATATCAGAACTTTGGAAAGTGGTGGAATGTCAAATTCCAAGCTAAATAAGTTACTTTAGTAAGTGAATTTCAATTCCTCTAAAATGAAGGGATCCAAACGCCCCATTAGAGTTTTTAATAGATTCATATAATAATTAGTGTATATGTTTTTATGGTGTCTATATTTATCATCGTCTAGTTGAATATAGATATATAAATCAAAAGGTAAACAAATATATTTTGAGCCTGAGAGAGTTTTAGAGTGAATCGAATGAGGTTAGAGCAAAATCTGAGAGGAGCATGTTTGGAAAAGGGGGAATCTAATCTAATCAGGGACAACACACTAAGGGGCTGTTTGGTTCGTGGCTAAATGTACCACACTTTGTCTAAGGTTAGTCATTCGAATTGAAGAACTAACCTTAGATAGAAAAGTTAGGCAAAATGTGGCAAGTTAGACATTAAACCAAACAGACGCTAAGTCACCCAAAATCTAATCTAATCAGGGAGAATTCAAACAGCACTCACATCCTTGTGGAGAACACACGAACTCACCCAGAATGTCCTGGATTTCCTTTCTATCAGCGAGCAGCTAAAATGTTTGGCACATCTGGCGCGTCTCATTTCCACCGTGTGCCCAGAGCAGAGCAAAAGCGAGGCCCAGCAAAGCAAAAACCGACGCGCACGCGGCACGCACGGCCGACATCTCGCATCGCACGGATGTCACGCTCCTGGCGGCACCGATCGCACGTTACCCCTATCCGCGCCGCGGCCCGACTCCGGAAATTCGCGTCGCGCAAGCCGACGCCGAAACCCCGTTGGCCCCCCACCAAAATAAGCGCCTGCCCCCAGCGGAAAGCGACCGCCCCCTCTGCCTCCCCCTCCTCTCCTCCGTATAGCGGCGGCAGGCCCGCTGGAGCTGGCGGCGAGGGCAATGCCGCGAGTCCGCCGGCGGTGCCGGGGCGCGATGCTGCTGCTCCTCGTCGCGTCGGTGCTCGCGCCCCTCGTGCTGTACGGCGGCTCCCCCGTCTCTGTCGCGCCCCTCCCGGACTCCACCGGTGCGTTCCCCTCCCCTCCCCTCCCCTCCCCTCCCCTTCCTCTGGTCTGGCCTCTCTCTGTGCGTGGCTTCGGGCAATGCCGGAAGGTTTCGTGTCTGACGGGCGCGGCTTTCTGGTTTCCGCAGTGGCGAGCGGCGCGTTCGACCCGGAGGGCGCGTCCAATCTGGTGTGGTCGCACATGGCAGCGTCCGCGGTGTCTCTGGCCAAAGGTATGTTTCTTATCATCCCCATCTCCTGCTCGATTGGGCAACCTATCTTGGTAGGTACGGACGATGGAGACGGATGGTTTCCGTTCCGCACCAATCAGAGCGTGATTTACTTTTTTTTTTGGGTTCACGCTGCTGTTGATGCGTTTTGTAGGTTTGATAACTGAAAGGCTCGGGGAGCACAAAAACCGTGTGCTATCAGCAACTGATCACTGGCAGGTGGTTGAGGCAGGGAGCAGGAACCGTGCATCTGGAAAATCAGGTACTGCTGGGGTCAGGGAGGACCATCACTTGCCGAATTCGGAAGAGGAAGGTGACCTGGTTGTCGTGGAGAGTGGCAGTGCTAGGTTTGGGCAGGAGGACGTCATTAAGGAGGTTGTGGGAAGCCAGAGAAGGGCAGATGGATCTGGTGAGCCCGGGGATAGCATGGAGGTGGACGAGCAGAAGGCAAAAGAAGTTGGGATAGAGTTGCCTCACGCAACTGATGTGCTGCACAAAAACGGGTCAGATGGACTAGAAATGAACGATGTTTCTGGATTGCGCACTGTTGGAATCCTGAATACATCTTCTGCGAAGGTATTTTTTTTCTTGTAAAAAAACAATCTAGGTTTTAATGTTTCCTTGTGAGTAGTGTTTGCTTTTTTATGCCCTCTGTTAATGTCTACTTGTTTAGTTGACATGTTAGGCTATTCCCAGTCTATTGCATCTTATCACAATATCCAAAACTGCCATGTCATATAAAATTACGTAAGATACAACTATCCCAATGCATAGTATTATAGATTGGTTTTTATCCTTTACAGCGTATTAAATACTAGAAGTCTAGAATATATGAGAGTATGAGACGTGGGTCACTTGGATGATTCAAGTTTCAATGTTTGAGGTCCCGTGCTATCTCCCTCAAGATACATCTTTATTCTCTTTCCTTTTAAATCTCTTGCCATATCATCATAAATGCTTAAGTGGCATGTATTGATGTATTAAATGAGTATGTTACTATGGATTGAGAATAGCCTTAACAGTGGATTAGCAATTTTTCACTCTTATGAAATCCTCACTTTGGTATTTGAATGAATAAGTATCACATCCGTACATATTAGGTTATGGAATGATGTTGCCGTTTATAAAAACTCGGTCGAGGAGGGAAAAACTGCCCTCCCGGTATTATATTAAGAAGGGATCGAAACATGGTCCCGACTTCTCCTGAACTCTGGCCCCCTATCACTAGTGGGCCGTCACCGCCCACTCTGCAACAGCGCAGCCGGAGGGTGGCGTGCAACCCGGGAGCGGGTAGGACATGAGGGGATTTTTTAACCAAGCCAAAAATTCGTCCCTGAGGGGTATCGAACCCAGGACCTGGAGGTGCTACTCGGAAGACTTAACCATTACGCTAGAGGCCCTTTCGCATGTTGCTGTTTGTATTATTTGTTCTTGTCATCGTTTTCAGGTAGGTTCTATCTTGATCTAACTGCTAAAGGTCTAATTTTCCAGGAAAGTGACGTTCATAGTTTATCCAATAAGATGAAACATCCTAATATTTCCAGAGAGCAGCAAACAAGGACAAGTAACAGTAATGCTGCTCACCATGCAACAAATAGTATTACTGATCAAACCACAGCTTTGCCAGATGCTACAATTCGCATCATCAAGAACCAGCTTACGACAGCAAAGATGTACCTTGGATTGTTTGCTTCTAGGGGTAATCATGGCTTCACAAGGGAGCTCCGTGCACGGATGAGGGATATACAACGAGCACTAGGCGATGCAAGGAGTGATCGGCAATTACCTCATAAGTACATCTTATTCTACTGTTCTAACTTTTATTCGGCATGCCTAGTGATAGTGTATGATTGGTGTCGATGTACTTTTTGTTTGGACCAAGCATCTTTGACATGATTTTCTATTTTTCTCAACAGTGTCCACAGCAAAACTAGAGCAATGGAGCAGACACTGGTGAAGGTCAGGAAAATTCATGATGGCTGCTCAAGTGCTGTGAATAGGCTCCATACTGTCCTTCACTCAACAGAGCAGCAACTCGAATCAAACAAAAGACAAGCTAACTATCTAGCACAAGTGGCTGCAAAATCTCTACCCAAGGGTCTCCATTGCCTTACACTGCGGCTTACAAATGAGTACTATTTCACTAACTCAAAGAATAAAGACTTTCCCTACGTGGAGAAGCTGGAAGACCCCAAACTCTATCATTATGCCTTGTTTTCAGACAATGTATTGGCTGCTGCAGTGGTTGTTAACTCAACTCTTGTCCATGCTAAGGTATACCACTTGGCCTCGGAAATATATTAAGTTGCCAATTAGGCATCCAGTTAACTATTGTGAATCAAGAATCAACTTTTTTTATGCTGAATATTCTAATTGATTTAATCATTTTTCACAACTAACCTTCTGATGCTATATTTAATGCAGAAACCAGAAAAACATGTATTCCACATTGTGACAGATAGTCTTAACTATGCTGCAATGAAAATGTGGTTCCTGGCTAATCCCTTTGGTAAAGCCGCTATTCAGGTTCAGAACATTGAAGAGTTTACATGGTTAAACTCAAGCTACAGTCCAGTGCTGAAGCAGTTGGAAACGCGGTTTATGATTGATTACTACTTCAGAACTGGGCATGCTAGGCACGATGAAAATCCCAAGTTTCGGAACCCCAAGTACTTGTCAATTCTCAACCATCTGAGGTTCTATCTCCCTGAGATCTTCCCAAGACTTAACAAGGTGTTATTTCTGGATGATGATACTGTAGTGCAGCGAGACCTAAGTGCGCTTTGGTTGGTAGATCTCAAAGGCAAGGTTAATGGTGCTGTCGAGACCTGTAGACAGGACTTCCATAGGTTTGATAAGTACCTCAACTTCTCAAACCCTCTTATTGCCAAGAATTTTGATCCACATGCTTGTGGTTGGGCATATGGCATGAACATGTTTGATTTGTCCGACTGGAGAAAGCAAAACATCACTGAGGTCTACCATACCTGGCAGAAGTTGGTGAGTATGAGCTTTACATGTGAAATTGTGATGCTAGTTCCTGTTGCTACACTAGAGTATGTACTCGAGTGCTTGAGCTGAAAATGTCAATAGTGACCTAATGCATATAGAATTTCCTATCAGGCACTTCAAGAACAGCTGTGCAGGCTGGTATCTTAGTAGGGTTGCAGCTATATTTCGATACAAAAATACACTCATGTAGGATTTGAGCATTGTTTATTGTCATACTCTTTATCTTGTATGGTTCACTCACTCGGCTCCTTTGTGCAGAATGAAAACAGGCTATTGTGGAAGCTAGGTACCCTCCCTGCTGGCCTTGTAACCTTTTGGAACCGCACGTTCCCTCTCGATCGTTCGTGGCATCAATTAGGACTTGGGTACAACCCAAATGTCAACGTTAAGGATATCAGGCGAGCGGCTGTCATCCACTACAACGGAAACCTGAAGCCCTGGCTTGAGATTGGATTGCCGAAATACCGCAAGTACTGGTCAGCACACGTCAATTACGATCAAGTGTTTCTACGGGAGTGCAACATAAACCCCTGAACAGCAAATAGTGGTGCATGGTTTATATCCTTTTCTTTTCAATGATTTCTTAGACCAATTCTTTGTGCTCTAGGTAATTTAAATTGCCTAGAGTGCTTATTCTTTGTAACTGATGTCTTTCCTGATGTAAAGGTGCCAGCAGGTTGGCGGTAGGCTTGGATCATACAAACAGTTAGTAGCCAAAGGCATATCCCGTTTTGTGCTTATAAATGCTAATATGGTAGATAATTTTTGACTGTATGTATGAATTGAATGCTATGTTAGATGCCCTCGCAAACAGTACAGTTTGCGACGACCCATTTCCACTACTGCATCCTGTGATCTGTTGTCTGTTAATTTCATGCACGACAGTGTGGGATCCTTGTTATACGGCCATTGTACGATTTTGTGCTGGTGCGTTCAACTTCTAAAAAAATCATTCATCTGTTTGATGGATAGAAGTTGAGGCGTGACACCGACTTGTTTGGCTGCAAAGGTATTCGGGTGGATTGGCACCCCGGTTCGGCCGCAATATGCATTTGGCTGAATACACGAGGGCAATCAATAGGAAATTTTCTATTGAGGATGGCTTTTCATCTTTGTCACCGTGAGGATTAAAATTTGTCGTCCCGAAGAGCGAAGGCCTCGCCGCAGCCTTTCGGCTTTTGATGGATAGAAGTTGAGGCGTGAAGATACGAAGATTCCATTTCTTCTTGGGCTATTTAAATTTATACCTTAGTTTTTCCACCTCGTAACACAACAAAAAGAGAAAAAAATAAAGACAACGATAATCTTCATAATTTTTATAGATCCGTATATATATAACCCTGTCAAAAATTCATAGTTTTGATTTTAATCCATACCGGTTTCTACTGTGTTTGTCTCTAGATTAAAGCTGTAGCAGTTCAAACAACTAGTTTTAATTCAAAGCGAACAGACAGGGTTTTCCATAATTTCATCCGTTCATTTCGAATTGCGTTTTGGCTGCGAGCTTCTGCATTATACCCTACATGACTGCCACCACGTATTCCGGAATAACTTTTTTGTTGCTCAATCCAGAAACCTTAACAAAAAACATTGTAGCATTTTGTGTTCAGAAATAGAAAAAAAATGCAGTAGCACCGAAAACAGCTGAACCATCGACATGTGTGAACAATATTACTGTGAAAATTACACCAGAAATTCTATATCGGGATTCAGGCATGACAATCTTCCTAAGTCACAGACTATACTGGCAAACCATTTTTGAGAGAGAGAGAGAGAGAGAGAGAGAGGTCCAGAACTCATCTGCCTTGTTTCATCACAATGTAAGCTAGGTTGTTTGCTTCCCTCCCCTCACCTTCTCTACAGCTGTTGAGACCTGAGTTTTCCGTTCCATCTCAAGTATCTCCAAGCAAGCATGCGGCTGAGTTTCTTACAAATTCAACTCGCACAGTCGCACTACACCTCCTCCGCGCGTATAAACGAGGTGTCCTCCTCCATCTACCCAATGACAAACAACACATTTTGCGTTCAACTCCATCCCACTTTTGGCAGGCGTGCGTAGGAAAATCACTGGTCTCCCCCAGACCGCCAGACGCCGGACAGCGACAGCTCTTGCTCCAAATCTTCTTCCAGCACTCCTGAATCCTTATCGATCAAAGCCCCCGTGAAGATGAAACAGCTCCATACTTGTTTTTCTTTTCAAACTCCTCTTGATTTTTTTCTCGAATATGCAAGAGAGCTGCACATCACTATATTTAAAAACACTATATTAAAAGATAGAACGATCCAGATACATGGCTCAGATTAGTTTTTTTGTTACATTCGCACCCATTGTGAAGATTGAGCAGCCTAACCTCCTGAGTCCTGAGACTACTGTCTACTGATGTGTTAGCTGCCCCAAAGCTACAGTATCAGCCCTCACCCAAACACTACCCTTGTCTACAACCTCCTGGGGAACTTCATGGACCTCTAGTTGCTCACTGTCGAATACACATCTATTCCTATGCTTTCCATAGTGGCCAACTCCTCCCGGACTAAATATAGGCTGATTTGATCATGAAAAGACTCCATAGTGCAAGACTGAGACATCATCCATCTCCATATGAACTGGGCTTACTAAGATTCATTCACATCTTTAGTGCCTCGTTCCAATTGCCTATGCATGTGTCAATCATCTCAATGATTCACTTGGTTCATAGGATTTACACCCCTTGGCATGGATGGCTAGTCCACTCTCTCCAAAACCAGGGATCATTCCATACGTGTGCCGTCCCCATTACCCACTCTCCATATTAAAATATTCGTCAGTACTTGCTGCCAAACCTTCAGAGTGCAAGAGCCTCTCAGAAACTAATGTAAAGCAACTGAACGAGCAAGAGGCTCAGGCGGTGCACGAACAATGGCTGCTCTGGCATAAATGCTCAAGGGAGCAAGTGTCTCCTTGTAGAAATAGGACTGTGTCTCATAGAATCTGTTGTCACCAAGGTGCAAAAGCTTCGCCCCATCTGCATGCTCAATCTGCACGTTCTTGCCTCGCAAATCATGGTACCACACATTACTTTCACTGTCCTGCAGTATGATCTTCTCCCTGTGGATGAAGCATGGCTGAGGAACATACCGAGATAGAGATGGTGACTGGATGCTATATTTCAGGAACCACTTGTCACTTTCAAGAGCCCAAATGTCAGTCCTGCCTGAAAGCTCTGCGTTGTTTCGGCGCCACCTTGGTGCATGGCTTTGGTATGGCATAGTCACTACGCACACTTTGTCATCTATCTCAGTCATATAGTAAGCAACTTTGATGGTGGCACAAGAGGCTGTCTCTTTCACCTCCAATGCTGGAAGATGAATCAAGGCAAACATTTCTTCCCTGAGATCAAACGATACAACTGCCATGCCACAGCTTGTTCCTTTATCTTCTGTTAGCCAATACATCACTCCATCCACATTTACTACTCCAAGATGCACCATGCAGCATGGTATAGGAGCTCTGATAGCTCTCCATTTGTCTTCACCAAGGGTGTACACTTGAATGGTGTCGAAATGGAAAGGCTGTCCTGATTTGTAGCGCTGAGGCTCACGGAGAAAGTGCACGAGCTTGTATTCTCCAGTAATCGGGTGAAATCCAAAGCTGTATAGATAGTGGAAGTCGTACAACAATATGCCGTCAGGTTTCAAGAGATGCAGGCATTGACCTGTTGCAGGGTTAGATATCTTTAGTGTGTATGTCTTGTAGAAGCAAAGCAAACCGTTGCATGATGCAAAGAGGTGATCATCAGGGTCCATATGCGATGAGGCCCATGTCAATGGAGACCACTTTTCATTAATGATTGTTGCAAGACATGGTTTGGCAGTCTTTGGATGGAGCGATGCAGATATATTCAACTTAGGCAAGTAAAGGAGGAGGTGCTTGGGTGCATGATAGGCATGTTCTTTGATAAAGCGGGGCACGCTGACCATGTTCCACCATTGCTTGCAGACTTGACGCAGCCTCATTAGAGAGTTTACCGGAAGCCTGAGAAGTATCCCCTCAATAATATCTGGTGGGAGCCTTGTGATGGGTTCCTCTATTGAAAGTGAATCTGTGTGTTCTTCAATCTCCATTGCAAACACATTCAACAAACACAAAACTGTGAAAGCCTGCAAAAAGATAAGGATTACAATGAGAAGGCAATAGACCATGAGATGATATGAATAGATGGTCAGGGAGATAAAACAGGAAACACTTCACAAATGGAGCCAACAATGCAATCACTTGAGACACTTAGCAAAAGGCAGAATAAAAGAAGTTATTTCTCTGCAAGAGGTTTTATCTTTACTAAAAAGTGAAGATAGATTGATAGATGGTTACTTGTAGGTAACCCCTCACCCCCGCAAGCATATAACAATGTTCGAATTTGGCCATTATGTTACATAAGAATTTGTGAGTTTTTTTGGTACTGCTGTTCAAAGTTAATATGCTTCAGCCTTCAATATTCCTTTCAAAGGAACCCACCTTACCTTTCGCGTGTCATTTTGGGCATCAACAGTCCCCAACATGATTACATGAACCTCTGCCTGTTACTTTTTCAGTCGGTACTAGCTGACAGTAAAATTTGTAACCACTTAGCATTGATGGTAAATATAACATAACTTTGTGTGAATATAAACATCTCCAAAATTTCCATCGAAGTTTCAAAAATGGAAGTATCAATTGCAGTGACTGCAACTATATGCCTGTTTACACATAAAGTAGCCCTGAGGAATTGACAACTTTAGTGGGTTAGTAGTAGTAGGTAGTGTAAATGTGCAGTTCTGAGGAGTGAAGATTAAACAATGAATTAAGAAATCAGAGTATTCCAAAACAGGAGGAACCTGTAGGTGCAAATGGATGTATGAAAAATCCACTCTCTCTAGAAGATGCCGCAGCAACTGAAGAAAGCACATAACACTGCTAAAATAAAGCTATGAACCAGATGAGGTGTGCAGTGTGGTGGCATCATCTAAGTTTGTCTAGATATATATACTCTGGAGAGAAGAAGCCGCTGCAGGCTGCAGCTGAACATGCCCATTATGCCATAGATGAGCTCAAGACAGCATGCACTTATTCAGTTGAGAACCTATCAGGTCTAGACACTAGACAGAACCCAGACCTGACATTCCTACACAACATGGGAAAATCACAAGCACCGAAATCACATTTTCTCCGCAAAACTTGTCGCCCCTCTCCCTGAGAACAACACATCTGTGGTTCCATTTCCAAGCTAAACATGAACTGAAAACGGGCGTGTAAAGCGAGAGCCACAAGTGCCTGGGCGAGAACTAGAAATCCCCCCCATGCCAACGCACCACTAATTCGACGCTTGGCAAGTTACAACAGTCTGCAGTTCGTCCAGTTCTCAAAACATGAGCAAGACCTGACCTAGAACGGCGTCAGGATAGCATAGGGCGCAGCAACGGGGACAGATGGGATCCGGGGACCTGAGGAGAGCTTGCTTACAGGGAAAGCTTACCTTGGCCGGAGAAGCCACCCCGCTCCCTAGCCGAAACAAGACGAGAAATTACTCGGCCCGCAAGTGTGAGGAACCCTAGGATTAGGGTTGGTACAGATCTGCTCCCTGCGCTAGGGTTCGGCTAGATCTGCGCCAGGTACATGTTGTGGGACCTCTAGGTTTAGAGTTTGACTCCAAGTATGTTCTTTCACTTTCACTAGAGTTCTACCGACGTGAGGACACTTCCCCTTGACCGGATTTTACCAAAATCGAATTTACATGTATGTGGCAGAATGATTTCTCTTCTATTTCATTTCAAGCCTTCTTTATTACAAATGCTCAGATTTATAACAGCCCCTAAGTGGGTCTAACTGTTAATCAGTTACTACAGCTGGATTAACAGCTAGATGACAGAGCTGATCAGTTATTACAACTACGTGCCAGCAGCTTACAACTGTATTACTCTAATCCTCTCTATCCTCCTTCTTGCCCTCTTGTTATCTTATCTGAATCTATGCATTCATGGTAGGGTCGTGACAATTCGTACCCCTTGAGAGCTTCCTTAACCCCAAGCAAGGGCCTTTGGGAATATGTTCTTGGCCACACTAAAATCCTCCCAAGTAGCACATGATGATGGTAGCTCAGACCATCTGAGTAGCACTTGGACCACAGCTACGTTGCCTTTCTTGATAATTCTGCGATCCAGGATCTCTACCAGAGCCAGAGTTCCCCTGTCCAAATCCAGTGGTTGAGGAAGAGTATCAAAGACCATAGTATAGTTTGGAACAAATGGTTTGAGTTGGGAAACATGGAAGACAGGGTGGATCTGAGCTTCTGGTGGAAGAGCCAAACGATAAGCAGTTGGCCCAATTTTCTCAGTCACTGTGTAAGGCACAAAATACTTGAATGCGAATTTGCGACAAGGTCTATTGACCACAGAATTTTGAGCATAAGGCTGGAGCTTGAGCAAAACATGTTCTCCGACCTGAAACTCCCTAGGAACCCTCTTCTTATCTGCAAAATGCTTATACCTCTGTTGATCTCTAGCCAAAGTGGCCTCCAACATCTCACTATGCTCAGTTATGTGGTGGACAAACTGGACAGCTCCCTCATCCTCTTACCCTGTGACTAAAGGAACTCCAAGAACAGATGCTTCATAGCCATAAAGGGCCTAGAAAGGTGAACATCCCAATGATGAGTGGAAAGAGGTATTATACCATAATTCGGCTAAAGATAACCAAGACTTCCTGATAGTCGCCTAGAGGGGGGTGAATAGGGCAAAACTGAAATTTACAAATATAAACACAACTACAAGCCGGGGTTAGCGTTAGTAATAAGAAATGAGTCCGCAAGAGAGGGCGCAAAACAAATCTCAAGCGAATAAGCAAGTGAGACACGAAGATTTGTTTTACCGAGGTTCGGTTCTTGCAAACCTACTCCCCGTTGAGGAGGCCACAAAGGCCGGGTCTCTTTCAACCCTTCCCTCTCTCAAACGATCCACGGATCGAGTGAGCTTTCTTTTCTCAATCACTTGGAACACAAAGTTCCCACAAGGACCACCACAAGTTTGGTGTCTCTTGTCTCAATTACAAGTGAGTTTGAATGCAAAGAAGGATCAAGAAAGAAGAAAGCAATCCAAGCGCAAGAGCTCGAAAGAACACAAGCAAATCACTCTCTCTAGTCACTAGGGTGTTGTGTGGGATTTGGAGAGGATTTGATCTCTTTGGTGTGTCTAGAATTGAATGCCTAGCTCTTGTAAGTGGTTGAGAAGTGGAAGACTTGGATTCCATGAATGGTGGGGTGGTTGGGGTATTTATAGCCCCAACCACCAAAAGTGGCCGTTGGAAGGCTATCTGTTCGATGGCGCACCGGACAGTCCGGTGCACACCGGACAGTCCGGTGCCCCCTGCCACGTCATCACTGCCGTTGGATTCTGACCGTTGGAGCTTCTGACTTGTGGGCCCGCCTGGGTGTCCGGTGCACACCGGACAGGTACTGTTTGATGTCCGGTGTGCCAGCATGGGCGATTCTGACTTCTGCGCGCGCAGAGCGCGCATTAAATGCGCGGCAGAGAGCCGTTGGCGCGGAGATGACCGTTGCTTCGGAGTCGCACCGGACAGTCCGGTGCACACCGGACAGTCCGGTGAATTATAGCGGACTAGCCGTTGGCGTTTTCCGAAGCTGGCGAGTTCCTGAGGCCGACCTCCCTTGGCGCACCGGACACTGTCCGGTGTACACCGGACAGTCCGGTGAATTATAGCCGAGTCGCCCTGGAAATTCCCGAAGGTGGCGAGTTTGAGTCTGAGTCCCCTGGTGCACCGGACAGGTACTGTTCACTGTCCGGTGGCACACCGGACAGTCCGGTGCGCCAGACCAGGGGTGCCTTCGGTTGCCCCTTTGCTCCTTTATTGAATCCAAAATTTGGTCTTTTTATTGGCTGAGGGTGAACCTTTTACACCTGTATAATCTACACACTTGGGCAAACTAGTTAGTCCAATTATTTGTGTTGGGCAATTCAACCACCAAAATTATTTAGGAACTAGGTGTAAGCCTAATTCCCTTTCAATCTCCCCCTTTTTGGTGATTGATGCCAACACAAACCAAAGTAAACAGAGATGTGCATAATTGAACTAGTTTGCATAATGTAAGTGTAAAGGTTGCTTGGAATTGAGCCAATATAACTACTTACAAGATATGCATGGAATGTTTCTTTCTTATTTAGTATTTTGGACCACGTTTGCACCACATGTTTTGTTTTTGCAAATTTTTTTGTAAATTCATTTCAAAGATCTTTTGCAAATAGTCAAAGGTAAATGAATAAGAGTTTGCAAAGCATTTTCAAGATTTGAAATTTTCTCCCTCTGTTTCAAATGCTTTTCCTTTGACTAAACAAAACTCCCCCTAAATTAAATCCTCCTCTTAGTGTTCAAGAGGGTTTTGATGTAAGTTTTTTGAAATCCCCCTTTTTAACATAATAGGATATCAATTGATAAATACTTTTGGAAAACACTAAGTTTTTGAATTTGGTGGTGGTGGTGGTGCGGTCCTTTTGCTTTGGGCTCATTTCTCCCCCTTTTTGGCATGAATCGCCAAAAACGGAATCATTAGAGCCCTTAGGTACTATCTTCCCCTTTGGTCATAAGTAAATGAGTTAAGATTATACCAAAGACGAAGTCCTTTTGCTTTGAATTCTCATTTCTCCCCAAAGAATAGAGAGATGCTTGGAGTGATGGCGAAGTATGAGTTACGGAGTGGAAGCCTTTGTCTTTGCCGAAGACTCCAATTCCCTTTCAATATACCTATGACTTGGTTTGAAATAGACTTGAAGACACATTAGTCATAGCATATAAAAGAGATATAATCAAAGGTATTCAAATGAGCTATGTGTGCAAGCTAGCAAAAGAAATTTCTAGAATCAAGAATATTGAGCTCATGCCTAAGTCTGGTAAAAGATTGTTCATCAAGAGGCTTGGTAAAGATATCGGCTAATTGATTTTTAGTGTTAATGTAAGAAATCTCGATATCTCCCTTTTGTTGGTGATCCCTAAGAAAATGATACCGAATGGCTATGTGCTTAGTGCGGCTATGCTCGACGGGGTTGTCGGCCATTTTGATTGCACTCTCATTATCACATAGTAAAGGAACTTTGGTTAATTTGTAACCGTAGTCCCGCAGGGTTTGCCTCATCCAAAGCAATTGCGCGCAACAATGGCCTGCGGCAATGTACTCAGCTTCGGCGGTGGAAAGAGCGACCGAATTTTGCTTCTTTGAAGCCCAAGACACCAAGGATCTTCCCAAGAACTGGCAAGTCCCCGATGTGCTCTTCCTATTAATCTTACACCCTGCCCAATCGGCATCCGAATAACCAATCAAATCAAAAGTGGATCCCCGAGGGTACCAAAGCCCAAACTTAGGAGTATAAGCTAAATATCTCAAGATTCGTTTTACGGCCGTAAGGTGGGATTCCTTAGGGTCGGATTGAAATCTTGCACACATGCAAACGGAAAGCATAATATCCGGTCGAGATGCACATAAATAAAGCAATGAACCAATCATCGACCGGTATACCTTTTGATCGACGGATTTACCTCCCGTGTCGAGGTCGAGATGCCCATTGGTTCCCATGGGTGTCTTGATGGGCTTGGCATCCTTCATTCCAAACTTGGTTAGAATGTCTTGAGTGTACTTCGTTTGGCAAATGAAGGTGCCCTCTTGGAGTTGCTTGACTTGGAATCCTAGAAAATACTTCAACTCCCCCATCATCGACATCTCGAATTTCTGTGTCATGATCCTACTAAACTCTTCACATGTAGACTCGTTAGTAGACCCAAATATAATATCATCAACATAAATTTGGCATACAAACAAGTCATTTTCAAGAGTTTTAGTAAAGAGTGTAGGATCGGCCTTGCCGACTTTGAAGCCATTAGAAATAAGGAAATCTCTTAGGCATTCATACCATGCTCTTGGGGCTTGCTTGAGCCCATAAAGCGCCTTAGAGAGCCTATAGACATGGTTAGGGTACTCACTGTCTTCAAAGCCGGGAGGTTGCTCAACATAGACCTCTTCCTTGATTGGTCCGTTGAGGAAGGCACTTTTCACGTCCATTTGATAAAGCTTAAAGCCATGGTAAGTAGCATAGGCCAATAATATGCGAATTGACTCAAGCCTAGCTACAGGTGCATAGGTTTCACCGAAATCCAAACCTTCGACTTGGGAATATCCCTTGGCCACAAGTCGTGCTTTGTTCCTTGTCACCACACCATGCTCATCTTGCTTGTTGCGGAAGACCCATTTGGTTCCTACAACATTTTGGTTAGGACGTGGAACCAAATGCCATACCTCATTCCTCGTGAAGTTGTTGAGCTCCTCTTGCATCGCCATCACCCAATCCGAATCTTGAAGTGCTTCCTCCACCCTGTGTGGCTCAATAGAGGAAACAAAAGAGTAACGCTCACAAAAATGTGCAACCCGAGATCGAGTAGTTACCCCCTTATGAATGTCGCCGAGGATGGTGTCGACGGGGTGATCTCGTTGGATTGCTTGGTGGACTCTTGGGTGTGGCGGCCTTGGTTCTTGTTCATCCTCCTCTTCTTGATCATTTGCATCTCCCCCTTGATCGTTGCCGTCATTTTGAGGTGGCTCATTTTCTTGATTTTCTTGTTCAACATCTTGAGCCTCGTTCTCATCTTGGGTTGGTGGAGATGCTTGCGTGGATGAGGATGGTTGATCTTGTGCATGTGGAGGCTCTTCGGATTCCTTAGGACACACATCCCCAATGGACATGTTTCTTAGCGCTATGCATGGAGCCTGTTCTTCACCTATCTCATCAAGATCAACTTGCTCTACTTGAGAGCCGTTAGTCTCATCAAACACAACGTCACATGAGACTTCAACTAGTCCAGTGGACTTGTTAAAGACCCTATATGCCCTTGTGTTTGAGTCATAACCAAGTAAAAAGCCTTCTACAGTTTTAGGAGCAAATTTAGATTTTCTACCTCTTTTAACAAGAATAAAGCATTTGCTACCAAAAACTCTAAAATATGAAATGTTGGGCTTTTTACCGGTTAGGAGTTCATAGGATGTTTTCTTGAGGATTCGGTGAAGATATAACCGGTTGATGGCGTAGCAGGCGGTGTTGACCGCTTCGGCCCAAAACCGGTCCGGTGTCTTGTACTCATCAAGCATGGTTCTTGCCATGTCCAATAGAGTTCGATTCTTCCTCTCCACTACACCATTTTGTTGAGGTGTGTAGGGAGAAGAGAACTCATGCTTGATGCCCTCCTCCTCAAGGAAGCCTTCAATTTGTGAGTTCTTGAACTCCGTCCCGTTGTCGCTTCTTATTTTCTTGATCCTTAAGCCGAACTCATTTTGAGCCCGTCTCAAGAATCCCTTTAAGGTCTCTTGGGTTTGAGATTTTTCCTGTAAAAAGAATACCCAAGTGAAGCGAGAATAATCATCCACTATTACAAGACAATACTTACTCCCGCCGATGCTTATGTAAGCAATCGGGCCGAAAAGATCCATGTGGAGTAGCTCAAGCGGCCTGTCGGTCGTCATGATGTTCTTGTGTGGATGATGGACTCCAACTTGCTTCCCCGCCTGGCATGCGCTACAAATCCTGTCTTTCTCAAAATGAACATTTGTTAATCCTAAAATGTGCTCTCCCTTTAGAAGCTTATGAAGATTCTTCATCCCAACATGGGCTAGTCGGCGGTGCCAGAGCCAACCCAAGTTAGTCTTAGCAACCAAGCAAGTGTCGAGTTCAGCTCTATCAAAATCTACCAAGTATAGCTGACCCTCTAACACTCCCTTAAATGCTATTGAACCATCACTTCTTCTAAAGACAGTAACACCTATATCAGTAAATAGACAGTTGTAGCCCATTTGACATAATTGGGATACGGAAATCAAATTGTAATCTAATGAATCAACAAGAAAAACATTTGAAATGGAATGGTCAGGAGATATAGCAATTTTACCCAAACCTTTGACCAAACCTTGATTTCCATCCCCGAATGTGATCGCTCGTTGGGGATCTTGATTTTTCTCATATGAGGAGAACATCCTTTTCTCCCCTGTCATGTGGTTTGTGCACCCGCTGTCGAGTATCCAACTTGAGCCCCCGGATGCATAAACCTACAAAACAAATTTAGTTCTTGACTTTAGGTACCCAAACTGTTTTGGGTCCTTTGGCATTAGAAACAAGAACTTTGGGTACCCAAACACAAGTCTTTGACCCCTTGTGTTTGCCCCCAACAAACTTGGCAACGACCTTGCCGGATTTGTTAGTCAAAACATAGGATGCATCAAAAGTCTTAAATGAAATGCTATGTTCATTTGATGCATTAGGAGTTTTCTTTCTAGGCAACTTGGCACGGGTTGGTTGCCTAGAGCTAGATGTCTCACCCTTATACATAAAAGCATTATTAGGGCCAGAGTGAGACTTCCTAGAATGAATTTTCCTAATTTTGTCCTCGGGATAACCGGCAGGGTATAAAATGTAACCCTCGTTATCCTGAGGCATGGGAGCCTTGCCCTTAACAAAATTTGACAATCTTTTAGGAGGGGCACTAATTTTGACATTGTCTCCCCTTTGGAAGCCAATGCCATCCTTAATGCCAGGGCGTCTCCCATTATAAAGCATGCTACGAGCAAATTTAAATTTCTCATTTTCTAAGTTGTGCTCGGCAATTTTAGCATCAAGTTTAGCTATATGATCATTTTGTTGCTTAATTAAGATCATGTGATCATGAATAGCATTAACATCAATATCTCTACATCTAGCACAAATAGTGACATGCTCAATGGTAGATGTAGAGGGTTTGCAAGAATCAAGTTCCACAATCTTAGCATGAAGAATATCATTTTTATCTTTAAGATTGGAAATTGTAACTTTGCAAACATCAAAATCTTTAGCCTTAGCAATTAAATTTTCATTCTCTAATCTAAGGCTAGCAAGAGATACATTCAATTCATCAATCTTAGCAAGCAAGTCAACATTATCATCTCTAAGATTGGGAATTGAAACATTACAAACATGTGAATCAACCTTAGTAATTGATAGTCGCCTAGAGGGGGGGTGAATAGGGCGAAACTGAAATTTACAAATATAAACACAACTACAAGCCGGGGTTAGCGTTAGTAATAAGAAATGAGTCCGCAAGAGAGGGCGCAAAACAAATCTCAAGCGAATAAGCAAGTGAGACACGAAGATTTGTTTTACCGAGGTTCGGTTCTTGCAAACCTACTCCCCGTTGAGGAGGCCACAAAGGCCGGGTCTCTTTCAACCCTTCCCTCTCTCAAACGATCCACGGATCGAGTGAGCTTTCTTTTCTCAATCACTTGGAACACAAAGTTCCCACAAGGACCACCACAAGTTTGGTGTCTCTTGTCTCAATTACAAGTGAGTTTGAATGCAAAGAAGGATCAAGAAAGAAGAAAGCAATCCAAGCGCAAGAGCTCGAAAGAACACAAGCAAATCACTCTCTCTAGTCACTAGGGTGTTGTGTGGGATTTGGAGAGGATTTGATCTCTTTGGTGTGTCTAGAATTGAATGCCTAGCTCTTGTAAGTGGTTGAGAAGTGGAAGACTTGGATTCCATGAATGGTGGGGTGGTTGGGGTATTTATAGCCCCAACCACCAAAAGTGGCCGTTGGAAGGCTATCTGTTCGATGGCGCACCGGACAGTCCGGTGCACACCGGACAGTCCGGTGCCCCCTGCCACGTCATCACTGCCGTTGGATTCTGACCGTTGGAGCTTCTGACTTGTGGGCCCGCCTGGGTGTCCGGTGCACACCGGACAGGTACTGTTTGATGTCCGGTGTGCCAGCATGGGCGATTCTGACTTCTGCGCGCGCAGAGCGCGCATTAAATGCGCGGCAGAGAGCCGTTGGCGCGGAGATGACCGTTGCTTCGGAGTCGCACCGGACAGTCCGGTGCACACCGGACAGTCCGGTGAATTATAGCGGACTAGCCGTTGGCGTTTTCCGAAGCTGGCGAGTTCCTGAGGCCGACCTCCCTTGGCGCACCGGACACTGTCCGGTGTACACCGGACAGTCCGGTGAATTATAGCCGAGTCGCCCTGGAAATTCCCGAAGGTGGCGAGTTTGAGTCTGAGTCCCCTGGTGCACCGGACAGGTACTGTTCACTGTCCGGTGGCACACCGGACAGTCCGGTGCGCCAAACCAGGGGTGCCTTCAGTTGCCCCTTTGCTCCTTTATTGAATCCAAAATTTGGTCTTTTTATTGGCTGAGGGTGAACCTTTTACACCTGTATAATCTACACACTTGGGCAAACTAGTTAGTCCAATTATTTGTGTTGGGCAATTCAACCACCAAAATTATTTAGGAACTAGGTGTAAGCCTAATTCCCTTTCACTTCCATTTCTGAGGGTTGGAGTGTACAACACATCTGAGATACATTTCCAAACACTGATTAACTCTCTCACTCTGCCCATCTGTCTGAGGGTGATATGTTGTGTTTAAAGCAAGCTTAATATCCAAGAGCTTGAACAAATGTTTCCAAAAAGACTTCCATTTCTGTCCCTTGTCAATAATATCCTGTTAAACTTGAGCTAATAGTTGTGCTATGTGAACAGTAGCAGGGAGCTGGGACATAATTGGATACTGAATTTCATTCTTCAGTCCTTTGACAAACTGACTGACATAAAATGTTTCATCCATCATAGGATTATGAACAACAGTAGCATATCTTGCTTCTTCAAACTCCTTCACATATTCTTCTACTCCCCCCTTTTGTCTTATATTCAATAATTTCCTCATCGCTCTTGGGTATTTCTCGGCTCCAAATTTGTCTAATACCAGCCTAAACAAATTCCTCCAATCACCCAACCCTTGCTTCAACCTGACCACCTGTAACCATCGTGCTGCAGTACCTTCAAAATCGAGAGACGCCACAGTGGACTTCAAAAAATCAGGGACCCGGTAGAGGTTGAAATAATCTTCACACTGTATGATCCAAATGGTTGGATCTGTTCCTCCAAACTTTGGGAAGGGTGAAAGGGAATTAGGCTTACACCTAGTTCCTATAAAATTTTGGTGGTTGAATTGCCCAACACAAATCTTTGGACTAACTAGTTTGCTCTAGTGTATAAGTTATACAGGTGCCAAAGGTTCACACTTAGCCAATAAAAGACCAAGTGTTGGGTTCAACAAATGAGCAAAGGAGCAACCGAAGGCTCCTCTGGTCTGGCGCACCGGACTGTCCGGTGCACCAGAGGACTCCAACTCGTCACCTTCGGGAAAATCCAGAACCGGCGCGCTATAATTCACCGAACTGTCCGGTGTACACCGGACAGTGTCCGGTGCTCCAACGAAGATGCTGCTCCGAAACTCGCCAGCCTCGGGATTTCACGAAGGCTGCTCCGCTATAATTCACCGGACATGTCCGGTGTGCACCGGACTGTCCGGTGCATTCTCGGAGCAACGACTACTTCGCGCCAACGGCTACCTGCAACGCATTAAATGCGCGCGCAGCGCGCGCAGAAGGCAGGCGCGCCCATACCAGCGCACCGGACACTGAACAGTTCATGTCCGGTGCGCCACCGGACATCGAGTCGGGCCCAGAAGTCAGAACTCCAACGGTCAGATTCCAACGGCACTGGTGACGTGGCTGGGGCACCGGACATGTCCGGTGTGCACCGGACTGTCCGGTGCGCCATCGAACAGACAGCCTCCACCAACGGTCAAGTTTGGTGGTTGGGGCTATAAATACCCCAACCACCCCACCATTCATGGCATCCAAGTTTTCCAGCTTCCAACCACTATACAAGAGCTAGCATTCATTGCAAAGCACACCAAAAGAGATCAAATCCTCTCCCAACTCCACACAAAGCCTTAGTGACTAGAGAGAGTGATTTGTAGTGTTCATTTGAGCTCTTGCGCTTGGATCGCTTCTTTTTCTTTGGCATTCTTTCTTGTGATCAAACACTCACTTGTAATTGAGGCAAGAGACACCAATCGTGTGGTGGTCCTTGCGGGAAGTTTAATTCCCAAGTGATTTGAGAAAGAGAAGCTCACTCGGTCCGAGGGACCGTTTGAGAGAGGGAAGGGTTGAAAGAGACCCGGCCTTTGTGGCCTCCTCAACGGGGAGTAGGTTTGCGAGAACCGAACCTCGGTAAAACAAATCCGCGTGTCACACTCCTTATTCTCTTGCGATTTGTTTTGCGCCCTCTCTCGCGGACTCGATTATATTTCTAACGCTAACCCGGCTTGTAGTTGTGATTATTTTTGAGAATTTCAGTTTCGCCCTATTCACCCCCCCTCTAGGCGACTTTCAATTGGTATCGGAGCCCGGTGCTTCATTAGAGCCTAACCGCTCGATGTGATGTCGGGAGATCACACCAAGAGGGAGATGGAGACCGGCGACAAGCCCACTACGAGCCACGGGAGCACTTCATCGGAAAAGTCCTGCACCAAGAGGAAGGAGAAGAAGAAGGACTCCTCCAAACGAAAGGAGAAAAGATCTTCTTCTTCTCACCACAAAGAGAAGAAGGAAAAATCTTCTTCCCACAAGTCGCATCGGAAAGGCGAGAAGCACAAGAGGATGAGGAAGGTGGTCTACTACGAGACCGACACTTCATCAACATCGACCTCTGACTCTGATGCGCCGTCCGTAACTTCTAAGCGCCAAGAGCGCAAGAAGTTTAGTAAGATCCCCTTATACTACTCTCGTACATCTAAACATACTCCATTACTTTCCGTTCCATTAGGCAAACCGCCAACCTTTGATGGCGAAGATTATGCTAGGTGGAGTGATTTAATGAAATTTCATCTAACCTCACTGAAGGAAACGGGTGACGCCTAAGAGGGGGGGTGAATTAGGACTTCTAAAACTTTTACTAAACTAGGCCACAATTAAATCCCTAGAGCAAAACCTATGCAAGTAATCAAAACTAGAATGTGCAAACTAGGTTTTGTCTAAGTGTTGCTATCTCTACCGCAAAGGCTAAGTTTCAATCTACACTAAATAAGTATGACTACAAGATTGAAACTTAAATGCTTAATATAAATGCGGAATGTAAAGAGCTAAGTAGAGAAGCAAACTCTCGTGGATGACGCCGGTATTTTTACCGAGGTATCCGGAACCGCGCAAGGTCCCGACTAATCCTCGTTGGTGCCCCTACGCAAAGGGAAGCCCACGCGAGGGCCAAGCACCACGGTCGAGTAACTCCGTAGAGAGCCGCGGGCCTTCTCCACGCGCAAGTGGTGCTCCGCTTCCGGCTCCTCTCGGACGCTCCCCGCCGTCTCCACTATCGAGCTTCCGGTCGAAACGCCGCGGGCCTCGTTCCCTCCGGTACACGGTGGCGGCCGTGACACAAACGCGGTTGTCACGGTCTCGCAAGACTCTTGCCCCACTCGGTACAATTACAACGGCTCGCGCAAGAGCCGAGGGGTTGTGAGGTTTATCTAAACTCACTCAACTAACTAGGATTCACCTAGAGCAAGCGCTAAAGCGGTCTAACTAACCTAAGCACTTCGCAAAGCACCTACGCTAATCACCGAGTGATTCTATTAAGCACTTGGGTGTTTGAGCACTTGGAAATATGCACTATGTGTATTGGAATGTTGCTTGGGCTCTCACACAAGAGAATGGCCGGTTGGGGTGGTATTTATAGCCTCCACACCCTCAACTAGCCGTTGGACAGAAAGCAGCAGCTTTCTGTCGCCGGGTGCACCGGACAGTCCGGTGCACCACCGGACACTGAACAGTAGATGTCCGGTGCACGCCACGTCAGCCGACCGTTGGCGCCTGTAGCAGTCGACCGTTGGATCCGACCGTTGCCTTCTGCCCTTTGGCACACCGGACAGTCCGGTGCACACCGGACAGTCCGGTGCTACAGCCAGAGAGCGCCTGTCTTCGGCCTCTCTGCGCAGACTGTCCGGTGCCTCACCGGACAGTCCGGTGCACACCGGACACCGATGTCCGGTGCGCCACCTGGCGCTGGCTGACAGCCCTTGTCTTGGATTTCTTCGCTGATTTCTTCGGGCTTCTTTGTTCTTGAGTATTGGACTCCTATGCATCTTTTTATGTCTTCTTTTGAGGTGTTGCATCCTCATTGCCTTGGTCCAATTCTCTTCGCATCCTGTGAACTACAAACACAAACACTAGAAAACTTATTAGTTCACTGATTGTGTTGTTCATCAAACACCAAAACTCAATTAGCCAAATGGCCCGGGGTCCATTTTCCTTACAATCTCCCCCTTTTTGGTGATTGATGACAACACAACCAAAGCAAGCAAATATTTGAATGAAAATATGCAATCTACTTGCTAAGATGCATGATTGTCCCCTCAATGTGATATTATGGACTTAAGCCTCCCCCTAACTCCATAATTCACTTACTTCCTATTTTTGGACCAAATAACTGTGATATCCTGGCCCCTGGGATGGGATATCCTGGCCCAAGGCTTAATAGAATTAATAGAGTAATCATATCAACAAGGTGCATCTTCTTTTTCGGAAGCCTATCTCGAAAGAACCTCCAAGTTAAGCGTGCTTGGCTTGGAGCAATTTGGGATGGGTGACCGACTGGGAAGTTTTCTCGGGTGCGCATGAGTGAGGACAAAGTGCGCACAAAAGACTCGTGTTGGTCTGTGGGGACAATATATGATCCTAGAGAGCTGCCAGGAGTAAGTACTGCCGGTCCAGGGATTGGACGGGGTGTTACAAGTGGTATCAGAGCCGACCCTCGAGGTTTCACGGGCGTGTGTGGGCTAGGGGGTTCGGGTATATGGCGCATGGCGCATGTGGGCCCGGAGTGGTCACATGGCATGGCATATGACGACACTAGACACACAGACGTGGCTAAGTGGGGAGGTTCCTGGATTGGGGTTGACCGACGAGGACGTCGGTCTTCTAAGGGGGGTGGATTGTGATATCCTGGCCCCTGGGATGGGATATCCTGGCCCAAGGCTTAATAGAATTAATAGAGTAATCATATCAACAAGGTGCATCTTCTTTTTCGGAAGCCTATCTCGAAAGAACCTCCAAGTTAAGCGTGCTTGGCTTGGAGCAATTTGGGATGGGTGACCGACTGGGAAGTTTTCTCGGGTGCGCATGAGTGAGGACAAAGTGCGCACAAAAGACTCGTGTTGGTCTGTGGGGACAATATATGATCCTAGAGAGCTGCCAGGAGTAAGTACTGCCGGTCCAGGGATTGGACGGGGTGTTACAATAACCAAAACCACTTGAAAAGCCATTTGGAGATATAAAATTTTAAATTGGTGGTGTTTGGTGTTTGATATAGTTTTCATTGCTTTGGCCCCTAAACTTCTCCCCCTTTGGCATCAACCACCGAAAAGGAAGACATTAAAAGCATGTAGGAAGTAAATAAAAGCTTGCCCTCAACAAGAATTGTATCAAATGATATCACTAGAAGGATATTAAATTAAACTATGTGAATGATACCACTTGAAGACCATGAAAGATACCACGTGTAGGAGTTCCTCAAAAGATTACTCCCCCTAAATGAGTATTCTCCTTTAGAAAGAGTTTTTCTCCCCCTTTAGAGATGAAGAAATACTCCCCCTGACAGAGATCCTCTACTTAGGAAAAAGCATGTGAAAATTAGAGGTGCAAGACATGATTTGAAAAGACTAACTTCCCTTATGCATAGATAACAGAATATGAGTTAACTACTTATGCATTTTTTGCAACATGGAAGCATATGATATGAAATATAGTCTAATCAAATATTGGAGAAGACATGTAAATGATACTGAAAGTAGTCTCAAAAGATACCAATTGAAGATCAATGGCGAGCTTGAGAGACATGAGAGTTCTTGGAGATTTTGCAGTGGAAGATTGTTGTCTTTCTCCGGGGACTTCATTTTCCTTACAATGAGACTATCACATGAAATAGACTTGAAAAGGTGTTAGTCTCAAAGTATTAGATTATAGAGTAACCTCCCCCTAAAGGTGTGCATACAAGTTTTGAATACTTGTAGGAGACATGCACTTTGATTTGATATCAAGAGGGGCAAATTATCCATAATCCTAACTTTGGCACATATAAGTTAAATGATACAACTTGTAGAAATCAAAATTTTTAATTGATGCATCATTTACTATGGAGTGATATAAAAGCCATGTGCCGTGCTTAAATAAACATTTTAAGCCATGTAGGTTTGCTTAAGTATATGAATTAAAAACAAGCAATCCTACCATATGATTTACCTAGTATGCATGATTTTGAACAAAAGTACATAACAAATGTAATACTAGGCAAGAAAGGTAAACTAGATAAAAGATAAATAGATACCAATTATAAAAACAAAGAATACAATAAAACTAGTTACCTTAGTCATGGGTGGGAAATTTGGGTCCAAGATTTACACTAACCCACTTGGCAATAAACTTGATCCAATATGATGTATCCCATGATATACATCCCAATTTTGCCAAGTCTCCAAATTTCCCGAATACCTTCGGTCCACTCACTTCCCTTTCGGGATCCAAACCTTCTTGGTGCTTTTCATGGTTGAAATTATTTCCTTTGGCACCCAGATGCGTTTGGCCCCCTTTCCTTTGTTGGCTTGCTTGTTGGCCTTGATTGCTATCACCTTTCCATTCTTTTTCTTCTTGATCAAATATGGTGTAGCATCCTTTTTGTTCACCTTTTTGATGTAGGTGTTGGAGATTTTGCTTGATGGCTTTTGCTTGAGCTTTTGTCTTTGTTTATCCCCGGTCATCGCCTTGCATTGGAAAGACTTGTGGCCTTCCTTGTGGCACAGCCTACAAATCACAGTTTCTCCCTCTACAGGCTTGTTCACTCCCGCAGTGGTGTTATCCTGTGGAGGTCGGATTTGTTTGGCTTTGCCTTTCTTGTCATACAAAGCCTTGCCAAGACGAGCCACTTCTTGCTTTAATTGTTCGTTTTCCTTTGCAACCTCATCTGAACATGTCTCTACAACAATATTCTCAACAACAACTTGGTTGCAGGGGTTAGAATCATCAATTAAATCAAAGCAGGAAGTAGAAGCATCTTTCTTAATTATTTCAGGTATTTCAACTAAAGATGCTGCTGGGGTGCTACCAATGTTTTCTAGCTTAGTAGTTAGCTCATTATTGTGTATGCTAAGAATTTCCATTTTCTCTAGCAAATTTTCAATAGCTTCTTGGGAGCTAGCTAACTTAGCCTTAAGTTTTTCATTCCTTTTAATAAGGCTATCATCGGTAGCAGTGGATGGAGCACTAGATTCCAATAGCTCAATTTTAGTTGATAGCTCACTATTTAAGTTTGCAAAAGTTTCAAATTTTTCTAGCAAACCTTTGTAATCATCTTGAGAGCTAATCAACTTATTTTTCAAAGTTTTAAGTTGAGCTTTTTGCTTAGTGCAAACATCCTGGAAAAAATTTACGGCTTCCGCAAGTTCTTCTAGAGAGGCCTTTCCCTCACCTTCATCATCACTACTACTTTCATCACTAGAGGATGGAATGCTTTTGTTACCTCTTGCCATAAGGCATTTGTGTGATGACCGTGATGATCGTGACGAGGACCGGTGGCTGCGCGTCCTTGGAGGTTCATCTTCACTTGAAGAGTCATCCCAAGTTCTAACACTTGTGAGCGCCTTGCCTTTGCTCCTCTCCTTTTTGGGTTTGGCCATATTTGGACAGTTGTCCCTGAAGTGGCCCTTCTCCCCACATGCGAAGCATCCTCTCTTCCTTTGCTTTTTCCTGTCAATGTTAAAGAGAAGATCCTCGACCTGCAGAGGCACACCCATTAGATTAATCTTGCGGATCATCCTCATTACCTTTCCGACGCGTCGGATTGTTTCTTCGTCCTCGGAGGATGATGTGCATGGTTGATTATCTTCATCATCATCACTTTCTTCTTCTTCTTCTTCGCTTGAGGAACTTGGAGTGGGAGCCTTCTTTTTTCCCTTCCTTTCATCGCATGCAAAAGCATATGGTCTTGAGGAAGTTGGCTCCTCTCCCCGACTCATTTTTCGCGACATCTCAAAGGCCGCGATTTTCCCAATCACAATGGTCGGGGTCATGTTGCTCAAGTCCTCCATGTTGTGAAGGATGGTGATGATGCTCCCATATTTTTGTTGTGGTAGCAGGGAGATAATCTTCCTCACAATGTCCGCATCACCTAGCTTATTAATGCCAATAGAATTGAGCTCATTGATAATTAGATTCAAGCGAGAATACATGTCTCTAACAAGCTCATCATCTTTCATAGCAAAAGAATTATACTCATTTAAGACTAGGCAATGTTTTTGCTCACGGACATTGGATGTGCCGTCATGGAGCTCATGCAATTTTAGCCAAATCTCATTAGCAGTTTTCAAGGTAAATACTTGATTGAAAATATCCATGCTAAGAGATTCATACAAGCAATTTTTGGCTCTAGCATTTAAATGGATTTCTTTTTCCTCACTCGTGGTGGGTTTCTCGGGATTCTTGAGGGGTTTCATCCCGTCACGAGTGACTCTCCAAACACCTAGATCAACGGCCTCTAGGTAACAAGCCATTCTAGCACTATAATATGGGAAGTTAGTGCCGTCGAAGTGTGGTGGCCTATGGGTATCCATCCCTTCCTCTAAAAAGCGTCGGCTCTTTTAGCGGTGAAGCTAAAGCGTTTCAAATGAGCCAAACCGGGCTTTGATACCAATTGAAGGAAACGGGTGACGCCTAAGAGGGGGGGTGAATTAGGACTTCTAAAACTTTTACTAAACTAGGCCACAATTAAATCCCTAGAGCAAAACCTATGCAAGTAATCAAAACTAGAATGTGCAAACTAGGTTTTGTCTAAGTGTTGCTATCTCTACCGCAAAGGCTAAGTTTCAATCTACACTAAATAAGTATGACTACAAGATTGAAACTTAAATGCTTAATATAAATGCGGAATGTAAAGAGTTAAGTAGAGAAGCAAACTCTCGTGGATGACGCTGGTATTTTTACCGAGGTATCCGGAACCGCGCAAGGTCCCGACTAATCCTCGTTGGTGCCCCTACGCAAAGGGAAGCCCACGCGAGGGCCAAGCACCACGGTCGAGTAACTCCGTAGAGAGCCGCGGGCCTTCTCCACGCGCAAGTGGTGCTCCGCTTCCGGCTCCTCTCGGACGCTCCCCGCCGTCTCCACTATCGAGCTTCCGGCCGAAACGCCGCGGGCCTCGTTCCCTCCGGTACACGGTGGCGGCCGTGACACAAACGCGGTTGTCACGGTCTCGCAAGACTCTTGCCCCACTCGGTACAATTACAACGGCTCGCGCAAGAGCCGAGGGGTTGTGAGGTTTATCTAAACTCACTCAACTAACTAGGATTCACCTAGAGCAAGCGCTAAAGCGGTCTAACTAACCTAAGCACTTCGCAAAGCACCTACGCTAATCACCGAGTGATTCTATTAAGCACTTGGGTGTTTGAGCACTTGGAAATATGCACTATGTGTATTGGAATGTTGCTTGGGCTCTCACACAAGAGAATGGCCGGTTGGGGTGGTATTTATAGCCTCCACACCCTCAACTAGCCGTTGGACAGAAAGCAGCAGCTTTCTGTCGTCGGGTGCACCGGACAGTCCGGTGCACCACCGGACACTGAACAGTAGATGTCCGGTGCACGCCACGTCAGCCGACCGTTGGCGCCTGTAGCAGTCGACCGTTGGATCCGACCGTTGCCTTCTGCCCTTTGGCACACCGGACAGTCCGGTGCACACCGGACAGTCCGGTGCTACAGCCAGAGAGCGCCTGTCTTCGGCCTCTCTGCGCAGACTGTCCGGTGCCTCACCGGACAGTCCGGTGCACACCGGACACCGATGTCCGGTGCGCCACCTGGCGCTGGCTGACAGCCCTTGTCTTGGATTTCTTCGCTGATTTCTTCGGGCTTCTTTGTTCTTGAGTATTGGACTCCTATGCATCTTTTTATGTCTTCTTTTGAGGTGTTGCATCCTCATTGCCTTGGTCCAATTCTCTTCGCATCCTGTGAACTACAAACACAAACACTAGAAAACTTATTAGTTCACTGATTGTGTTGTTCATCAAACACCAAAACTCAATTAGCCAAATGGCCCGGGGTCCATTTTCCTTACACTCACTCCACATAAGTATATGGAATGTTGTTGAGTTTGGAGCACAGGTGCCATCCATAGGGGATGAAGATTATGATACGGACGAAGTGGCCCAAATCGAGCACTTCAACTCTCAAGCTACAACCATACTCCTCGCTTCTCTAAGCAAGGAGGAATACAACAAGGTGCAAGGGTTGAAGAATGCAAAGGAGATTTGGGACCTACTCAAGACCGCGCATGTCACACCCGGTTTTAAAAGGCAAACCGAATGCGAACCATGTACGTGCCAGGATCAGTTATTCACGTACACAGCAGTTACATAATATGGACATCATCACACAGTGCTCAAAATAGTATTAAAAGGGAATAATAGTTGATTACATCATACGTCTGAGACGTCCATATAGTTCTTACAATAAATCAAAGTGCGGAAAAGAAACGTAGATAAACGCGGCCTTCACAGGCAGCCGACTGGGGGTTGCCGCTAACCCACTCCTAGAACTCGTCGTAGTCTTGGAACTCCTGGAAGTCTCCTTCCACAGCTTCATCTTCGCCTGAGCAGTGGTTGCAATGCTGACAACCTGGGGAGGGGGGGTTTGGTGTGTAGAGCAAGGGTGAGTACACATCAACATACTCAGCAAGTATCCTGTTTGGCTGTAGTGGACTAGCTTTATGTGGGGATAAGTCAAGCAGTTGCTTTTAGTTGGTCAGATTATTACTTACTAGTAGAAAGCCAAGTTTTAGCATTAACCCAAGTTATTAACCCGATGTACCCTTTCCAAACGGAAAGAATACCACTTACCAGCACCATAGTCATAACCAAAACCATCAATCTCATAACCACCTGTACCATAATGTCTCTGATCAAGTACCACTAATCACTGGAGCTCCCTTGGCCGCTCATAACCGCGAGCACGGCTGATATATCGGTTTTCAAACACTCTGCAGAGGTTGTGCACTTTACCCACAAGCCGTGATTCCCATTCTGCCCGGAGAGAGCTACTCCCCATTGACCACTACCTAGGTGGCCTAGCAGGGCATCACTACGTAGCCTTTACAAAGATTCCCCGAGGCTGTAGCCACCCGTTAGGTTTCCTAAATGTACCGCACTCCTCCCCAAGGGACAAATCAACCTTGGCAGAGCGAGCCGCATACACCGAGCCCCATTGACGGCATGACGGCTAAGTGAACTACACCCCGGATCCTCTAATTATTCAGCTAAGGGCATCCCATTCCACCCTCATGGTTGCACTGTTTTCTCGGGCGGTCATCCATAGAACAGGTCCTTACGGAGAGGCACTCGAGAAACCGCTCGAGCCCCCTTGAAGGTCACAAGTACAACATCATCATAAGAGAAGGGAAAACAGCGTATCATAGATAATCTCATCATGTTCATTGATTAGAGTTGAGCAATAGCATAAAGCTAAACAGTAATAATCCAACCCAAATAGGTAAGCAAGGATAGGGATAACAAAAGCTAGTCAAACCTTAGGCATAAATATGTAAAGCGGGAGGTGAATTAAAGAATGAATAGGACAGAGATAGGTCAAGGGACACTTGCCTCCACCAACCGACTGCTGCTCAGGGGCTTCTCCTGCGAGTTCCTCGGGCTCTTCAACCGGATCGTTCTCTATGCGAGCGCAAACATACATACATCCACACATTTAATACAAAAGAACAGTACACCATACAATAGAATGCAATAAGTAAACAGACGTTCCACGCGGGCTCGCGAGTACGGTTAAGAGAGAAAGAGGAAAAGACAGTCGAGAAACGATCACGTTACATGATTATAAATTAACTACTCGCTTAATGGAAGGAAATTTAATGTAGACACTATGTTTAGCGTAAAGTAAAGTCATGTTTCATGTCTAATTATTATAAGCAGGTGGAGATAAATAAAAAGAATGGTCGCGTGGCGAGACGCGCGACAAAGCTCTCTAAAACAAATTAAAAAGTTAACGACTCGTCGCGCGACCGAGCACGCAGCGAGACACTTCGCCTTAGATACGAGGAGACGTTAAACGTCGCGCGACGAAGCGCACGACGGCATACGTCGACTAAACTGAGTCCAAAGTGGAACGTCGCGTGAATACACACGCGGCGTTACACCTTAAACAACCTGAAACAAAAATGGATCGTCGCGCGACGAAGCGCACGACGCACACAAGATAGAATCTGAATTTAGACAAATCCGTCGCGCGGCGAAGCGCGCGACGCAACACGCTAATTAACGAATAATCACCGCGAGCGCGGGCGAGCGAAGATACGGTCGGGCGAGGCCGGGACGGGAACGGGCGGCCGAACGGGGGGGGCGGTTGAACCGGCCCAGAGGGCGGTTGAACTGGCCAGGGGCGGCCGAGCCGGGCGGGCACGGGGCAGGGCGCGGGGGCGGCCGAGCCGGGGGGTGGGGGCGCGCGGGCGAGCGGGGAGGCCGGGCGGGGGCCGAGCGCCGCCGGGGAGGCCGGGACGGGGCCGAGCGCCGCCGGGGAGGGAGGGGGAGGGGCCGAGCGGGGCCGAGCGGGGGCCGCACGCCGCCGGGGAGCCGAGGGGGCCGAGCGGGGGCCGCACGCCGCCGGGGAGGGAGGCCGGGCGGGGAGCCGCCGCGGGACGGGCAGGGGCAGGCGGCCGAGCGCCGCCGGGGAGGGAGGCCGGGCGGGGAGCCGCCGCGGGACGGGCAGGGGCAGGCGGCCGAGCGCCGCCGGGGAGGGCCGAGCGGGGCCGAGCGCCGCCGGGGAGCCGAGGGGGCCGAGCGGGGGCCGCACGCCGCCGGGGAGGGAGGCCGGGCGGGGAGCCGCCGCGGGACGGGCAGGGGCAGGCGGCCGAGCGCCGCCGGGGAGGGCCGAGGTCGGGCGCCGCCGCACCGAGCAGGGGCGGGGACGGGCGGGGTCGCGCGCGGGCAGGGGGAGAGGGAGGGCGCGCGCGGGGGGAAGAAGAGGAGGGGGAGGGAGAGAGAGAAGAGAAGGGGAGGGGAGGGGAGCTCACCTCGGGGTCCAAAATCCGGTGATCGCCGTCTCCAAATCCTAGGGCACCACGGGGAGAGAGAGGTGGAAGAGGGAGAGGAGAGGTTGTTGCGCGGGAGATCCAAATGAGAGAGAGAGAGAGAGGATGGGGGCGCATGGGGGGGGTTTTGGGCGCCGGGGGCGCGCAGGCCAGTGCGGGCCGGGCCGGCTGAGCTGGGCTGGGCTAAGTTGGGCTGGGCCGAGCCACTTCGCGGATCGAAAACCCACGACGAGCGCGGACCACTAAACGAACTTAAAACGCGAATCAAAATTCGGAACGGAACGAGACGAACACTCAACATCAGACAAAGAAATGTGCTTCGGCATGATGCAACACCCATGACACTTAGGTTTTGGTTTATACATGACACGGACACATGCCGTTATACTGGTTTGAAATTGGGAAGAAGGAGCAAACGGGGAAAGAGAAAAGAGAGTAACGCCCGAATTTGGTGAGAGAAAAGAAGAAAAAAATTCTACCCCCAAATTCAGGGCGTTACAAACCTATCCCCCTTAAAAGAATCTCGCCCTCGAGATTCAGGGTTGGCTAGCAAAGAGCTCGGGGTATTTAGCCATCAGATCATCTTCACGCTCCCAGGTTGCTTCTTCCTCAGAGTGATGATTCCATTTGACTTTGCACATTCTGATGGTCTTCCTTTGGGTGACTCTGTCTGCAATCTCAAGGATTTGCACTGGCTTCTCAACGTAGGTCAAGTCCTCCTGGACTTCAAGACCTTCCACTGGCAACTGCTCTTCTGGCACACGCAAGCACTTCTTTAACTGAGACACATGAAAGACATCATGCACAGCAGACAAATTCTCGGGCAAACTGAGCTGATAGGCCACTTCTCCACGTCTTGCAAGAATCTGATACGGACCAATGTAGCGGGGTGCTAGCTTGCCTTTCACTCCGAATCTTCTGACTCCTCTGATCGGTGACACTTTCAGATAGACAAAGTCTCCGACTTCGAAACTCAGCTCTCTTCTTCTTGTGTCTGCATAGCTTCGCTGCCTCGATTGCGCTATCTTCAGATTCTCTCGAACCATCTTGATGTTCTCTTCGGCTTCAAGCAAAATGTCTGGCCCAAACACTTGCTTCTCTCCAGGCTGATCCCATTGCAACGGAGTTCTACAACTCCTTCCATAGAGCGCCTGAAATGGTGACATCTTCAAACTGGTCTGATAACTGTTGTTATAGGAAAACTCCGCATAAGGCAATCTCTTGTCCCATCCGGACTGATCTTGCAACGCACAGGCTCTCAACATGTCTTCGAGAATTTGATTGGTTCTTTCGGTCTGGCCATCTGTCTGCGGATGATAAGCTGAACTGAAATTCAGATGCGTGCCCAAAGCTTCATGCAACTGCTGCCAGAAATGAGAGGTGAACTGCGTTCCTCTGTCTGACACTATCTTCTTTGGCACACCATGAAGACAAACGATCCGAGACATATACAATTCTGCCAATACTGCACTGCTATAGTTGGTCTTGACAGGTATGAAGTGGGCTGACTTGGTCAAGCGGTCCACTACTACCCAAATGGAATCGTAGCCGGCTCGAGTGCGAGGCAATCCGACTATGAAATCCATACCAATTTCATCCCATTTCCACTGAGGGATCTGCAACGGTTGCAACAATCCAGCAGGTCTCTGGTGCTCTGCCTTAATTCTTCGACAACTATCACACATAGCCACATGCTCTGCGATCTCCCTTTTCATTCCGTACCACCAGAATTTCTTCTTCAGATCCTGATACATCTTCTCACTGCCAGGGTGAATCGAATAAGCTGTCTCATGAGCTTCCTTAAGGATCAACTCCCGAATAGACTGGACATTGGGAACACACAAGCGGTCTTTGAACCATATCACGCCTTCTGCATCTTCTCGAAAATCTTTGCCTTTGCCATCTAGAATCAGTCGCCGAATCTCACTGATCTTCTCATCACTCTTCTGCGCTTCTTTGATTTCGCGCTCCAAGGTAGGTTCCAACTCGATTGTGACTCCTCGCGAATTGTTCAGAAATCCGAGACTCAACCTATCAAACTCCTTGGCCAACTCATAAGGCATCGGACGAGCGACCATCAGATTGACTTGACTCTTTCTGCTCAAAGCATCTGCCACTACGTTTGCTTTGCCTGGATGGTAATGAATCTCCAACTCATAGTCTTTGATCAACTCTAACCATCTTCGTTGCCTCATGTTCAACTCTGACTGAGTGAATGTGTACTTCAGACTCTTGTGATCTGTGTAAACATCGCATTTCTGTCCATACAGATAGTGCCTCCATGTCTTCAGTGCGTGAACCACTGCTGCCAACTCTAGATCATGGATTGGGTAATTCTTCTCATGAACCTTCAACTGTCGGGACGAGTAAGCCACAACTCTTCCCTCTTGCATCAACACACATCCCAAACCTGTGTAGCAAGCATCACAATACACCGAGAAGGGCTTGTGCACATCAGGCAAGACTAGGACAGGCGCTGTAGTCAACTTCTCTTTCAGCGCTTCAAAGGCCTCTTGGCATTTCTGGGTCCACTTGAACTCAACTTTGTTGCCTAGCAACGCTGTCATAGGTTTCGCAATCTTCGAAAACCCTTCAATGAATCGCCGATAATATCCGGCCATTCCAATGAAACTCTTGATTCCTCGAGCATCTGTTGGCGCTTTCCAGTTCAGAATGTCTGCCACTTTCTTCGGATCCACAGCCAATCCTTCTTTGTTGATTATATGACCCAAGAACAGGACTTCACTGATCCAGAACTCACACTTGCTCAACTTTGCATACAACTGGTGCTCTCGCAATCTCTGCAACACCATCTTCAAATGATCTGCATGCTCTTCTTCGCTTTGAGAGTAAATCAGAATGTCATCAATGAATACCACCACAAACTTATCAAGGTAATCCATGAATACACTGTTCATCAAGTTCATGAAGAACGCTGGCGCATTGGTCAAACCAAAAGACATCACTGTGAACTCATACAAACCATACTTGGAAATGAATGCCGTCTTCGGAATGTCCGAAGGTCGGATCCTGAGCTGATGATAACCTGACCTCAGATCAATCTTGGAGAACACACTGGCTCCTCTCAACTGGTCGAACAGATCTTCTATTCTGGGCAAAGGATACTTGTTCTTGATCGTGACCTCATTCAAAGCTCGGTAATCAATACACATCCTCTTGGTGCCATCTTTCTTCTCCACAAATAGGACAGGGGCGGCCCAAGGCGAGGTGCTTGGCCGAATGTAACCTTTCTCTGACAGCTCATCAATCTGCTTCTTAAGCTCAACCAACTCTGGTCCAGATATTCTGTAAGCTCTCTTAAAGATAGGGGCGGTTCCAGGAAGAAGCTCTATGGCAAATTCAACTTTCCGCTCTGGTGGCATACCCGGTAAGTCCTTTGGAAACACATCTTGGAACTCAGACACAACCTTGATACTCTCAATTGGGTCTGCTTTACTGCTATCAATAGCTATCTGATAACAACTTCCTTTCTTTGGCTCAGGCGCGACTAACTCGGTCACCACTTCCTCTCCTAGTGGAGACACCAACTTGATGGTCCTTCTATCACAACTGATAACTGCTTGATACTTATCTAGCCAATTCATCCCTAGGATGACATCTATTCCCTGAGTACCCATTACTATAAGGTTGGCGGGAAACGCTATCCCCCTTATTTCCACACTTATATTCAAACAAATGCTATCGGCTCGAATTCTACCACCGACTGAGTCAATTTGAATGGGGTTTGACATGGTAGTAATTGGAAGATTATGTGCTTTTACCCATGATGCAGTAATGAAAGAATGCGTTGCTCCAGTATCAAATAACACCTCTGCAATATGGGAGTCGACTGAGAACATACCTACTATCATGCCGGGGGTCTCCTGAACTGCTTCAGCCTCCAAGTGATTCAGTCTTCCATGATTATAACGCGGCTGAGAGCGATTGCCTGCTCCAGGCTGAGGCACATTCTGCTTCGCTGGGGCATTGGGGCCTGACTGCTGCTGGGCTGCCTTCTTCGGACATTGCATCACCCAGTGGCCTTGCTCTCCACAGTGGAAACACGCCCTGTTTCCAACCTGAGCTGCTGCTGCCTGACTGCTCTGCTGGGTTGCTGGGGCAGGAAGACGAGGTGCTTGCTGATTCTGCCTTTGAAACTGTTGATGCTGCTGAGGTGGACGCTGGTTCTGCCTGAACTGCTGAGGTTGATTGCCTGAGAAACGAGGACGGCTGCTGCTTCCAGGCTGGGGTCCACTGATCTTGCGCTTACGATCCTCCATTTCCTTACGCTTCCTCTCCGTCATGATTGCTCTATCAATCAGGTGCTGGAATGTCGGGAAGGTGTGATTCATCAGTTGGTACTGCAGAGGGTCAACCAAGCCTCTCAGAAAACGGTACTGTCGCTTGGCGTCGGTGTTGACATCTTCAGGAGCATAACGAGACAGTTGCAGAAACCTGTCTCGGTACTCACTGACCGACAATGGCCCTTGCTTGAGAGCCAGGAACTCCTCTTTCTTCACTGTCATCAGACCTGCAGGGACATGGTACTGACGAAAGCTTCCTCTGAACTCTTCCCAAGTGATGGCGTCAGGGTGGGCATGGGTGGCGAGGTAAGACTCCCACCATGACTGGGCTGCCCCTCTCAACAGACGGGGACCATACAGGACTTTCTCCCTGTCATCGCACTGAGCGGTATGCAACTCCCGCTCCACAGTGCGCAGCCAATCTTCAGCATCCATGGGGTCAGATGAATGAGCGAACGTTGGTGGATGACCTCTCATGAATTCAGCACGCTTGTCTCTGGGCATCTGAGGCATCTGAGGCTGAGGTGGGGCCTGCTGCTGCTGCTGCTGAATGGCGGCCAAGGTCTGACCGATGGCTTGAACTGCCTGAGTCTGCATCAGAAACATCTGCTCGATGGACATCGGGGGCGGGGGCGGCAGGTGCTGCTACTGGGGCACCTCTTCCTGTTGAGCGGCTCGCTCCTGCTGAGCACGCCTTCCTCCTCTGCGCCTGTTCTCTGACATCTGCAGAATGCAACCACACATCAGAACTGATCTGGCAAATCTTGCAGCATAAGGAAAGAGAATAGAATTCTTCAACAGCACTGAACAGATGAGCATCTTCACTGATCTCCAACACAGACCACACAGCTTCTCAGATAAAGAGGAAAGGAGAATAATGGGTTTCCCAACTATATAACTAACTTTATTACCATAATAGATAAACCAAAATGCAGGGGATACCCACACTCTGGTGACAATCATTACAAAGATCCAAACCAAACATAGTTCATCATGACAAACATAAATGCACAGGATATAGCAAACTACCCTGTCTAACTAAGACTAACTAAAACTGAGACTAACGCTAAGACTGAAGCCTCTATGTATATATATTTCGTATTAATTACAAGATCCAACTCTAACGATCTATGGTTCTAGAGTTATATTGGTCTTGCAGTCGGGATTGCCATAAGGCTGGTGTCCACGCTGAGGTGAGCGGTACGGGTGCTGAGTCCCGACGGGAGCGGGGGAACCACCATCCAAGTGACGACGTTCCGCGCGCTCAGCCCGCAACAGGGCGATCTCAGCACGAGCCCTACTCAGCTCGTCTAATGCATGGTCCAGCTTCGTGTTTAGCACGACGGCTAGGTTGACTGTGCTGCTCAACCTAGGATTGCCCTCACCGACAGGTGAGACAATCACGCCTCCTGTGCTGCCAGATGAACGGCGGGGGTAGTACTTCAGGTCAAGACCATCAGCTGCCCCACCGAAAACCGAGCAGTAGTGCGAAAGCGCACGCCGTGCAGCATCTTGCATGGCTGCCTCAGCTGAGTCCCGCTCAGAGATAGAATAGTGCTCTGAGCAGACCTCAGCACCCTGGAGACTGTTCTCCGGACAGCGCACCAAGCAGGTTGCCTCCCAGCAGTCCGGGTAGACCCCGCGACTATGCTGGTAGACCACACAGCGATACTCGACGGACCAAGTATGCCGGTCAAATGCCCGACGTAGCAGGGTGTCGAGCGCATCGTGGAAGTGACACCCGCGAGCAGCGTCGCGAGTGATGGGTCGAGCAACCCATCCTTCCGGCTCAAGGTTAGCAGAGAAGTCGGTGTCGTGGCTCGAGCTGTCGTCGCCATCTCCGTCGTCTGGGTCTCCTCCAGCAGCTACTCCAGAAGCTGGGGCGCCCAGTGGTGGTGCAGGGGGCGGCTCCAGAGGAAGCACAGGGGAGCAGCTCCTCACAGACTCTATCTCCTGGTGGAGCGAGAAAGAAGAGCCCTGCTGCTCCTGCTCCTGTCGTCGACGTTCCTGCTCCTCAAGCAGGCGGTGGTGCAGTCTCTCCAAGTGGCTGGACTGTCCGGCCACGGGACGGCGAAGCGGACGCTCAGCAAGGCGGGAGGGTAAGAAGGGGATGACTGACTTACGTGCAGTGTGTCTAAGTCGAGCCATCTACAAAAGACATCGCAAGCAAAAGGGTGAGAACAGAATCAATATGACCAGCAAATAATGAATCATAAGTGAATGAAGGATTAGAATAAAACATGTTTTTCAGCAAGGTATAATATATAGTAGAACATAGGTTTGGTCGGTATGACCAACTTTTGAAGGGATGACAAAGTCAAGGAAGGGACAGAGGTCTATAGTCCTTAGAACGACCATTCTACTCTAGGTTAGCGGTCCTACAGTCAGCACGGCTTTGATACCACTTATGTCACACCCGGTTTTAAAAGGCAAACCGAATGCGAACCATGTACGTGCCAGGATCAGTTATTCACGTACACAGCAGTTACATAATATGGACATCATCACACAGTGCTCAAAATAGTATTAAAAGGGAATAATAGTTGATTACATCATACGTCTGAGACGTCCATATAGTTCTTACAATAAATCAAAGTGCGGAAAAGAAACGTAGATAAACGCGGCCTTCACAGGCAGCCGACTGGGGGTTGCCGCTAACCCACTCCTAGAACTCGTCGTAGTCTTGGAACTCCTGGAAGTCTCCTTCCACAGCTTCATCTTCGCCTGAGCAGTGGTTGCAATGCTGACAACCTGGGGGGGGGGTTGGTGTGTAGAGCAAGGGTGAGTACACATCAACATACTCAGCAAGTATCCTGTTTGGCTGTAGTGGACTAGCTTTATGTGGGGATAAGTCAAGCAGTTGCTTTTAGTTGGTCAGATTATTACTTACTAGTAGAAAGCCAAGTTTTAGCATTAACCTAAGTTATTAACCCGATGTACCCTTTCCAAACGGAAAGAATACCACTTACCAGCACCATAGTCATAACCAAAACCATCAATCTCATAACCACCTGTACCATAATGTCTCTGATCAAGTACCACTAATCACTGGAGCTCCCTTGGCCGCTCATAACCGCGAGCACGGCTGATATATCAGTTTTCAAACACTCTGCAGAGGTTGTGCACTTTACCCACAAGCCGTGATTCCCATTCTGCCCGGAGAGAGCTACTCCCCATTGACCACTACCTAGGTGGCCTAGCAGGGCATCACTACGTAGCCTTTACAAAGATTCCCCGAGGCTGTAGCCACCCGTTAGGTTTCCTAAATGTACCGCACTCCTCCCCAAGGGACAAATCAACCTTGGCAGAGCGAGCCGCATACACCGAGCCCCATTGACGGCACGACGGCTAAGTGAACTACACCCCGGATCCTCTAATTATTCAGCTAAGGGCATCCCATTCCACCCTCATGGTTGCACTGTTTTCCCGGGCGGTCATCCATAGAACAGGTCCTTACGGAGAGGCACTCGAGAAACCGCTCGAGCCCCCTTGAAGGTCACAAGTACAACATCATCATAAGAGAAGGGAAACAGCGTATCATAGATAATCTCATCATGTTCATTGATTAGAGTTGAGCAATAGCATAAAGCTAAACAATAATAATCCAACCCAAATAGGTAAGCAAGGATAGGGATAACAAAAGCTAGTCAAACCTTAGGCATAAATATGTAAAGCGGGAGGTGAATTAAAGAATGAATAGGACAGAGATAGGTCAAGGGACACTTGCCTCCACCAACCGACTGCTGCTCAGGGGCTTCTCCTACGAGTTCCTCGGGCTCTTCAACCGGATCGTTCTCTATGCGAGCGCAAACATACATACATCCACACATTTAATACAAAAGAACAGTACACCATACAATAGAATGCAATAAGTAAACAGACGTTCCACGCGGGCTCGCGAGTACGGTTAAGAGAGAAAGAGGAAAAGACAGTCGAGAAACGATCACGTTACATGATTATAAATTAACTACTCGCTTAATGGAAGGAAATTTAATGTAGACACTATGTTTAGCGTAAAGTAAAGTCATGTTTCATGTCTAATTATTATAAGCAGGTGGAGATAAATAAAAAGAATGGTCGCGTGGCGAGACGCGCGACAAAGCTCTCTAAAACAAATTAAAAAGTTAACGACTCGTCGCGCGACCGAGCACGCAGCGAGACACTTCGCCTTAGATACGAGGAGACGTTAAACGTCGCGCGACGAAGCGCACGACGGCATACGTCGACTAAACTGAGTCCAAAGTGGAACGTCGCGTGAATACACACGCGGCGTTACACCTTAAACAACCTGAAACAAAAATGGATCGTCGCGCGACGAAGCGCACGACGCACACAAGATAGAATCTGAATTTAGACAAATCCGTCGCGCGGCGAAGCGCGCGACGCAACACGCTAATTAACGAATAATCACCGCGAGCGCGGGCGAGCGAAGATACGGTCGGGCGAGGCCGGGACGGGAACGGGCGGCCGAACGGGGGGGGCGGTTGAACCGGCCCAGAGGGCGGTTGAACCGGCCAGGGGCGGCCGAGCCGGGCGGGCACGGGGCAGGGCGCGGGGGCGGCCGAGCCGGGGGGTGGGGGCGCGCGGGCGAGCGGGGAGGCCGGGCGGGGGCCGAGCGCCGCCGGGGAGGCCGGGACGGGGCCGAGCGCCACCGAGGAGGGAGGGGGAGGGGCCGAGCGGGGGCCGCACGCCGCTGGGGAGCCGAGGGGGCCGAGCGGGGGCCGCACGCCGCCGGGGAGGGAGGCCGGGCGGGGAGCCGCCGCGGGACGGGCAGGGGCAGGCGGCCGAGCGCCGCCGGGGAGGGAGGCCGGGCGGGGAGCCGCCGCGGGACGGGCAGGGGCAGGCGGCCGAGCGCCGCCGGGGAGGGCCGAGCGGGGCCGAGCGCCGCCGGGGAGCCGAGGGGGCCGAGCGGGGGCCGCACGCCGCCGGGGAGGGAGGCCGGGCGGGGAGCCGCCGCGGGACGGGCAGGGGCAGGCGGCCGAGCGCCGCCGGGGAGGGCCGAGGTCGGGCGCCGCCGCACCGAGCAGGGGCGGGGACGGGCGGGGTCGCGCGCGGGCAGGGGGAGAGGGAGGGCGCGCGCGGGGGGAAGAAGAGGAGGGGGAGGGAGAGAGAGAAGAGAAGGGGAGGGGAGGGGAGCTCACCTCGGGGTCCAAAATCCGGTGATCGCCGTCTCCAAATCATAGGGCACCACGGGGAGAGAGAGGTGGAAGAGGGAGAGGAGAGGTTGTTGCGCGGGAGATCCAAATGAGAGAGAGAGAGAGAGGATGGGGGCGCATGGGGGGGGGGGGGTTTTGGGCGCCGGGGGCGCGCAGGCCAGGGCGGGCCGGGCCGGATGAGCTGGGCTGGGCTAAGTTGGGCTGGGCCGAGCCACTTCGCGGATCAAAAACCCACGACGAGCGCGGACCACTAAACGAACTTAAAACGCGAATCAAAATCCGGAACGGAACGAGACGAACACTCAACATCAGACAAAGAAATGTGCTTCGGCATGATGCAACACCCATGACACTTAGGTTTTGGTTTATACATGACACGGACACATGCCGTTATACTGGTTTGAAATTGGGAAGAAGGAGCAAACGGGGAAAGAGAAAAGAGAGTAACGCCCGAATTTGGTGAGAGAAAAGAAGAAAAAAATTCTACCCCCAAATTCAGGGCGTTACAGCGCATGAGGGTGATGAACTCACCAAGATCACCAAGCGGGAAACGATCGAGGGGGAGCTCGGTCGCTTCCGTCTTCGCCAAGGGGAGGAGCCACAAGATATGTACAATCGGCTCAAAACCTTGGTAAACCAAGTGCGCAACCTCGGGAGCAAGAAATGGGATGACCACGAAGTGGTTAAGGTTATTTTGAGATCACTTATTTTCCTTAACCCTACTCAAGTGCAATTAATTCGTGGTAACCCAAGATATACACTAATGACTCCCGAGGAAGTAATCGGGAATTTTGTGAGCTTTGAATGTATGATTAAGGGCTCAAAGAAAATCAACGAGCTTGATGAACCCTCCACGTCCGAAGCACAACCGGTGGCATTCAAGGCGACGGAGGAGAAGAAGGAGGAGTCTACTCCAAGTAGACAACCTATTGACGCCTCCAAGCTCGACAATGAGGAGATGGCTTTAATCATTAAAAGCTTTCGCCAAATCCTCAAGCAACGGAGGGGGAAGGACTACAAACCTCGCTCCAAGAAAGTGTGCTACAAATGTGGTAAGCCCGGTCATTTCATTGCAAAATGTCCTATATCTAGTGACAGTGACAGGGGCGACGACAAGAAGGGAAAGAGGAGAGAAAAGAAGAAGTACTACAAGAAGAAGGGAGGCGATGCCCATGTTTGCCGGGAGTGGGACTCCGACGAGAGCTCCACCGAGTCCTCCTCCGACGAGGACACCGCCAACATCGCCGTCACCAAGGGACTCCTCTTCCCCAACGTCGGCCACAAGTGCCTCATGGCAAAGGACGGCAAAAGGAAGAAGGTTAAATCTAAATCCTCCACTAGATATGAGTCCTCTAGTGATGATAATACTAGTGATGAGGAAAATAATTTGCGTACCCTTTTTGCCGACCTAAACATGCAACAAAAAGAAAAATTAAATGAATTGATTAGTGCTATTCATGAGAAGGATGATCTCTTGGACTCTCAAGAGGACTTCCTTATTAAGGAGAACAAAAAGCATGTTAAGGTCAAAAATGCTTATGCTCTACAAGTTGAAAAATGTGAAAAATTGTCTAGTGAGCTAAGCACTTGCCATGAGACTATTGATAACCTTAGAAATGAAAATGCTAGTTTAATTGCTAAGGTTAATTCTCATGTTTGTGATGTTTCAATTCCCAATCTTAGAAATGATAATGATGAGTTGCTTGCTAAGATTGAAGAATTAAACATCTCTCTTGCTAGCCTTAGGATTGAAAATGAAAAATTAATTGCTAAGGCTAAAGATTTTAATGTTTGCAATACTACCATTTCCGACCTTAGAACCAAGAATGATATGTTGCATGCTAAGGTTGTTGAATTAAAATCTTGCAAACCCTCTACATTTACCGTTGAGCACACTTCTATTTGTACTAGATGTAGAGATGTTGATATCAATGCTATTCATGATCACATGGCTTTAATTAAACAACAAAATGATCATATAGCAATATTAGATGCTAAAATTGCCGAGCATAACTTAGAAAATGAAAAGTTTAAATTTGCTAGAAGTATGCTCTATAATGGGAGACGCCCTGGCATCAAGGATGGCATTGGCTTCCAAAGGGGAGACAATGTCAAACTTAATGCCCCTCCTAAAAACTTGTCTAACTTTGTTAAGGGCAAGGCTCCCATGCCTCATGATAACGAGGGTTACATTTTGTACCCTGCCGGTTATCCCGAGAGCAAAATTAAGAAAGTTCATTCTAGGAAGTCTCACTCTGGCCCTAACCATGCTTTTATGTATAAGGGTGAGACATCTAGCTCTAGGCAACCAACCCGTGCTAAGTTGCCTAGTAAGAAAACTCCTAATGCATCAAATGATCATGACATTTCATTTAAGACTTTTGATGCATCTTATGTGCTTACTAACAAATCCGGCAAGGTAGTTGCCAAGTTTGTTGGGGACAAACACAAGGGCTCCAAGACTTGTGTTTGGGTACCCAAAGTTCTTATTTCTAATGCCAAAGGACCCAAAACCGTTTGGGTACCTAAAGTCAAGAACTAAAATTGTTTTGTAGGTTTATGCATCCGGGGGCTCAAGTTGGATACTCGACAGCGGGTGCACAAACCACATGACAGGGGAGAAGAAGATGTTCTCCTCTTATGAGAAAAACCAAGATCCCCAACGAGCTATCACATTCGGGGATGGAAATCAAGGTTTGGTCAAAGGATTGGGTAAAATTGCTATATCACCTGACCATACTATTTCCAATGTTTTTCTTGTAGATTCTTTATATTACAATTTGCTTTCCATTTCGCAACTATGTCAAATGGGCTACAACTGTCTATTTACTGATGTAGGTGTCACTGTCTTTAGAAGAAGTGATAATTCAATAGCATTTAAGGGAGTGTTAGAGGGTCAGCTATACTTGGTAGATTTTGATAGAGCTGAACTCAACACTTGCTTAATTGCTAAGACTAACTTGGGTTGGCTCTGGCACCGCCGACTAGCCCATGTTGGAATGAAGAATCTTCATAAGCTTCTAAAGGGAGAACACATTTTAGGACTAACAAATGTTCATTTTGAGAAAGACAGGATTTGTAGCGCATGCCAAGCCGGGAAGCAAGTTGGCACTCATCATCCACACAAGAACATCATGACAAGTGACAGGCCACTGGAGCTCCTACACATGGATTTATTCGGCCCGATCGCTTACATAAGCATCGGCGGGAGTAAGTACTGTCTAGTTATTGTGGATGATTATTCTCGCTTCACTTGGGTGTTCTTTTTGCAGGAAAAATCCCATACCCAAGAGACCTTAAAGGGATTCTTGAGACGGGCTCAAAATGAGTTCGGCTTAAGGATCAAGAAAATTAGAAGCGACAACGGGACGGAGTTCAAGAACTCACAAATAGAAGGCTTCCTTGAGGAGGAGGGCATCAAGCATGAGTTCTCTTCTCCCAACACTCCACAACAAAATGGTGTAGTGGAGAGGAAGAATCGAACTCTATTGGACATGGCAAGAACCATGCTTGACGAGTACAAGACACCGGATCGGTTTTGGGCCGAGGCTGTCAACACCGCCTGCTACGCCATCAACCGGTTATATCTACACCGAATCCTCAAGAAGACATCCTATGAACTCCTAACCGGTAAAAAGCCCAATATTTCATATTTTAGAGTTTTTGGTAGCAAATGCTTTATTCTTGTTAAGAGAAGTAGAAAATCCAAATTTGCTCCTAAAACTGTAGAAGGCTTTTTACTAGGATATGACTCAAACACAAGGGCATATAGAGTCTTTAACAAGGCCTCAGGACTTGTTGAAGTTTCTTGTGACGTTGTGTTTGATGAAACTAACGGCTCTCAAGTAGAGCAAGTTGATCGTGATGAAATAGGTGAAGAACAGGCTCCGTGCATTGCGCTAAGGAACATGTCCATTGGGGATGTGTGTCCTAAGGAATCCGAAGAGTCTCCAAATGCACAAGATCAACCATCCTCCTCCACGCAAGCATCTCCACCAACCCAAAATGAGGACGAGGCTCAAGTTGATGAAGGAGAAGATTCAAGAGATGAGCCATCTCAAGATGACGGCAATGATCAAGGAGGAGATGCAAATGATGAAGACAAGGAGGATGAACAACCAAGGCCGCCACACCCAAGAGTCCACCAAGCAATCCAACGAGATCACCCCGTCGACACCATCCTCGGCGACATTCATAAGGGGGTAACCACTAGATCTCGGGTTGCACATTTTTGTGAGCATTACTCTTTTGTTTCCTCTATTGAGCCACACAGGGTAGAGGAAGCACTTCAAGATTCGGATTGGGTGGTGGCGATGCAAGAGAAGCTCAACAACTTCACTAGGAATGAGGTATGGCATTTAGTTCCACGTCCTAATCAAAATGTTGTAGGAACCAAGTGGGTCTTCCGCAACAAGCAAGACGAGCATGGTGTGGTGACAAGGAACAAAGCTCGACTTGTGGCTAAGGGATACTCCCAAGTCGAAGGTTTGGATTTCGGTGAAACCTATGCACCCGTAGCTAGGCTTGAGTCAATTCGTATATTATTGGCCTATGCTACTTACCATGGCTTCAAGCTTTATCAAATGGACGTGAAAAGTGCCTTCCTCAACGGACCAATCAAGGAAGAGGTCTATGTTGAGCAACCTCCCGACTTTGAAGATAGTGAGTACCCTAACCATGTGTATAAACTCTCTAAGGCGCTTTATGGGCTCAAGCAAGCCCCAAGAGCATGGTATGAATGCCTTAGAGATTTCCTTATTGCAAATGGATTCAAAGTCGGAAAAGCCGATCCTACACTCTTTACCAAAACACTTGAAAATGATTTGTTTGTATGCCAAATTTATGTTGATGATATCATGTTTGGGTCTACTAACGAATCTACATGTGAAGAGTTTAGTAGGATCATACGGGGTGTAAGATTAATAGAAAGAGCACATCGGGGACTTGCCAGTTCTTGGGAAGATCCTTGGTGTCTTGGGCTTCAAAGAAGCAAAATTCAGTCGCTCTTTCTACCGCCGAAGCCGAGTACATTGCCGCAGGCCATTGTTGCGCGCAATTGCTTTGGATGAGGCAAACCCTGCGGGACTACGGTTACAAATTAACCAAAGTTCCTCTTCTATGTGATAATGAGAGTGCAATCCGCATGGCGGATAATCCCGTTGAGCATAGCCGCACTAAACACATAGCCATTCGGTATCATTTTCTTAGGGATCACCAACAAAAGGGAGATATCAAGATTGCATACATTAATACTAAAGATCAATTAGCCGATATCTTTACCAAGCCACTTGATGAACAAACTTTTACCAAACTTAGGCATGAGCTCAATATTCTTGATTCTAGAAATTTCCTTTGCTAATTTGCACACGTAGCTCATAAATATACCTTTGATCATGTCTCTTATATGCTATGACTAATGTGTTGTCAAGTCTATTTCAAACCAAGTCATAGGTGCATTAAAAGGGAATTGGAGTCTTCGACGAAGACAAAGGCTTCCACTCCGTAACTCATCCTTCGTCGTCACTCCGAACCACTCTCTATCTTTGGGGGAGAGAGCAAAGCAAAAGGACTCCTATTTTGGTTTAATCTTCACTCTTTTATTTATGACCAAAGAAGGAGAAAGTAATTTAAAGGGCTCTCATGACTCCGTTTTTTGGCGATTCATGCCAAAGGGGGAGAAAGTATTAGCCCAAAGCAAAAGGACCGCACCACCACCTAATTTTAAAATATAAATTGTCAATTTGGTATCTTCTTGTGTTCAAAAGAGGGTGAAAGTAGTATTTCTAAAATCAATATCTTAAAACCCTCTTGAACACTAAGAGGAGGATTTCATTTAGGGGGAGTTTTGTTTAGTCAAAGGAAAAGCATTTAATTCAGGGGGAGAAAATTTCAAATCTTGAAAATGCTTTGTAAACTCTTATTCATTTACCTTTGACTATTTGCAAAAGAACTTTAAAAAGATTTACAAAAGATTTTGCAAAAACAAAACATGTGGTGCAGGCATGGTCCAAAATGTTAAAAATGAAAGAAACAATCCATGCATATCTTGTAAGTATTTATATTGGCTCAATTCCAAGCAACCTTTGCACTTCTATATTTGCTTTGGTTTGTGTTGGCATCAATCACCAAAAAGGGGGAGATTTAAAGGGAATTAGGCTTACACCTAGTTCCTATAAAATTTTGGTGGTTGAATTGCCCAACACAAATCTTTGGACTAACTAGTTTGCTCTAGTGTATAAGTTTTACAGGTGCCAAAGGTTCACACTTAGCCAATAAAAAGACCAAGTGTTGGGTTCAACAAATGAGCAAAGGAGCAACCGAAGGCTCCTCTGGTCTGGCGCACCGGACTGTCTGGTGTGCCACCGGACAGTGTCCGGTGCACCACCGGACAGTGTCCGGTGCACCAGAGGACTCCAACTCCAACTCGTCACCTTCGGGAAAATCCAGAACCGGCGCTCTATAATTCACCGGACTGTCCGGTGTACACCGGACAGTGTCCGGTGCTCCAACGAAGACGCTGCTCTGAAACTCGCCAGCCTCGGGATTTCACGAAGGCTGCTCCGCTATAATTCACCGGACATGTCCGGTGTGCACTGGACTGTCCGGTGCATTCTCGGAGCAACGACTACTTCGCGCCAACGGCTACCTGCAACGCATTAAATGCGTGCGCAGCGCGCGCAGAAGGCAGGCGCGCCCATACCAGCGCACCGGACACTGAACAGTTCATGTCCGGTGCGCCACCGGACATCGAGTCGGGCCCAGAAGTCAGAACTCCAACGGTCAGATTCCAACGGCACTGGTGACGTGGCTGGGGCACCGGACATGTCCGGTGTGCACCGGACTGTCCGGTGCGCCATCGAACAGACAGCCTCCACCAACGGTCAAGTTTGGTGGTTGGGGCTATAAATACCCCAACCACCTCACCATTCATGGCATCCAAGTTTTCCAGCTTCCAACCACTATACAAGAGCTAGCATTCATTGCAAAGCACACCAAAAGAGATCAAATCCTCTCCCAACTCCACACAAAGCCTTAGTGACTAGAGAGAGTGATTTGTAGTGTTCATTTGAGCTCTTGCGCTTGGATCGCTTCTTTTTCTTTGGCATTCTTTCTTGTGATCAAACACTCACTTGTAATTGAGGCAAGAGACACCAATCGTGTGGTGGTCCTTGCGGGAAGTTTAATTCCCAAGTGATTTGAGAAAGAGAAGCTCACTCGGTCCGAGGGACCGTTTGAGAGAGGGAAGGGTTGAAAGAGACCCGGCCTTTGTGGCCTCCTCAACGGGGAGTAGGTTTGCGAGAACCGAACCTCGGTAAAACAAATCCGCGTGTCACACTCCTTATTCTCTTGCGATTTGTTTTGCGCCCTCTCTCGCGGACTCGATTATATTTCTAACGCTAACCCGGCTTGTAGTTGTGATTATTTTTGAGAATTTCAGTTTCGCCCTATTCACCCCCCTCTAGGCGACTTTCAAAGGGCATCCTTGGTATATGCTGCTGCAACTGTTCCCCATCTCTGTTCAGTTGCTCAGAACTCTCCTCTCTACCTCTGTGCATTCTTTCTCCTATATTCTAGGAATTTCTGCTCTCTCTTTCTCCTGCTTCTTCATTCCCATAACGATCCATATCCCTTGCCATGGCTTCCAACCGAAGAAGAGAAGCAGCCTTCCCAGCCTCCTCCATTTGCTTGCGAAACAGCGTCATCTCTTCTTCCATGGCATCAACCTTTTCTGTCAGCTACTCGATGGCCAACATCATCTTCTCCCAGCGTGCTTCAGCCTGTTTTGCTTCCATGGTGACAGCCTCGATCACCAACCGGGACTAGGCCGACGGCTTAATTGAAGGTGGCGTGATGAATAAATCTTTCTGAGCACCTCCCTTCTTTCAAACTTGTGTAAAACTATCTTCCCGTCAACCTCTCCTCCAAGGATCGACAACTTTGATACCAATTGTGAGGAACCCTAGGATTAGGGTTTGTCCAGATCTGCTCCCTGGGCTAGGGTTTGCCTAGATCTACGTCAGGTACGTGTTGTGAGGGCTCTAGGGTTAGTGTTTGCCTCCAGGTATGTTCTTCCACTTTCCCTAGAGTTCTACCGACGTGAGGACACTTTCCCTTGGTCGGATCTTGCCAAAACCGAATTCACATGTATGTGGCAGTATGATTTCTCTTCTATTTCATTTCATGCCTTCTTCATTACAAATGCTCAGATTTATAGTAACTCCTAAGTGGGTCTAACTGCTAATCAGTTATTACAGCTGGATTAACAGCTAGATGAAAGAGCTGATTAGTTATTACAGCTAGATGCCAAACAGCTTAAAGCTATATTACTCTAATCCCCTCTGTCCTCTTGTTACCTTGTCTGAAGCTATACATCTGTAGTAGGGTCGTGACTAGTGCTAGGAATATGGTACGGGCTTTTCGAACCAGCACGAGCACGACCCGGAAATAGGAGCCCAAAGCACGGTCCGACACGAAATAATATGGGCTAAGCTAGCACGACCCGAAGGCGGGCCTGGGTCGGGCCTCAAATTCTGGCCCGTCGGGCCCCCGACACGGCCCACATAGATCGGCCGGGTTTGGGGCGGCACGGCCCAATTAAGCCCAATCTGTTTAATTTCTTTAATTTAGTAGGCCTGGTGCAGCGGTAGAGCCTACCGTCTGTAACCGGAAGGTCCCGGGTTCGAGCCCCAGCCTCTGCATATTATGCGGGTAAGGCTTGGCGCTTAAAGATACCCTTCCCCAGACCCCGTACAGTGCGGGAAGCCTACGACACTGGGTACGCCCTTTTTTTAAGTAAGATATCGACTTTATATTGTTGTTATATTTGGAGTTTATGTGGTTAAATGATGCTAGAATTGTTTAATATCTTTAATTTAGTAAGCTATGAACTTTATATGTTTGTAATACTTTGATTTTATATGGTCAAATATACGGGCCAGGCTTGGGCCAGCACGAGTCAACGAAGGCACGACGTGGTTTAGGGTCGAGGCTGTGCTACTGTTTTTATATTTTGGGCTGACATGACACGACCCAAAAAAAATTTAGGCTTTCGTGGTCCGAATCCATTTAATATGAAGCACGATGGACTTGGACCGGACTGGCCCGATGTAGCCCAATTCCTAGCACCAACCGTGACAGCAAGGCCCATGTACCGGCACTCCGTTTGGTCACGAGCGCGGGCAAAGGCGATGCGGACCGACAACTAGCTCGGCGGTGGGGAGCCGTGCCTGGACAGACCCTCCCCCTCGACTCGGACGTCGGACCAGGTGACCAGCACCAGTGGGCTGCCACCACGTTTGGCTGTAGAGATGGCAATGGGTAAATACCCATCGGGTATTACTACCCCATATCCATACCCACGACACAAAAATAACCCCATCGGGTCACCCATATACATTGGCGGGTATGAATTTACCCCATACCCATACCCATGTGGGTATGGTTTACCCATCGGGTCACCCGTACCCACAAAAATTAAAAATCTATCAAAATATTATATTATACAAATGTCAAGTATATCCATCTAAATACTATTACAAAATTTCTAGCATTATTTAACCATCCATTCAACACACCAAAGATAATTGGATAAAATAGTAACACTAGGATAGTACTACATAGCACATTATATGTTCCATTACATGGTCATTAAATTGTCGTTAAGCCTTCTATTACATTATGGCCTAAAAAGTAGTAAAAAGGATGGATGACTAAAATCCAAGTTAATGTTTGGGCTAAGTTTATATTGGGTATTTTATACCCACGGGTTAACGGGTATGGGTGAAGGCGGAACGTTCTAATATCCGTTTACCCATTGGGTGAAGATTTTTGCCCAATAACAGACCCATGGGTAGAATATTTAGCCCACATACATACCCTAATAGAGTAAATACCCATCGGATATCGGATCGCAGGTACCCATTGCCATCTCTATTTGGCTGGGCGCGAGCGGTGGCAGCACAGGAGACCCGGGGACACGAGCGGTGGGCGTGGGTGCGTGCCACGACGCGTCCACGTGACCCTGGCCCGACGTGAGGGAGGGCGGGGCCGTCGCTGTTCCTGTTCTGGAACCACTCGGGCCCACGCGCAATCCGTGTCGTCGCGTGCCCGGTGCTCATTTTGTCGTGCGTGCTTTCGTCCAAATGATGACTGCCTCCTAAATACGGCTCTACTACCCTGTAGGCAGAGAGGCAGGTAGGCACACACACACATACGCGTACACGTGGTGGTGTTGCTCTGTTGCATTGCATCCTCGAGCATCGAAGTCGAAGGCTGAGGAACAATCTGGATCCTACCCGTGTATCTGGATTAGTTTACGGGCGCGGGCCACGTGAGTTGGGGGCCCATTTGATGCCGCAGCAACATCGAATGGGCGCGGCTTTAATTGCTGTACTTTGGTCCGCCACCCTCGAGCCATCGACCTTGTTGTATTTTCCGTGACGGGTTATCAGTTTCACTAATCGAGTCGAGGGTAACCATGTGGGCACGTGCTTACTGCTTAGTACTCTGTTACAAGGACTTGTTAGTGCTCTGCTTTGTACTCCCAGGTGGCCAGGTCGCCTTTGTGCTCTGCTTTGTTCACCTTGGAAAGCATCTAGACTGCTCTCGAGGGCGGCGGGAGGACCTTACGATTCTCTTTTCATCTCCGAACAACTTTCGCAGCATCTAGACTGCTCTCGGGGGCGTCGAAGTGGTGGAGTCTGGAGACCAGCCACTCACATCACCGCTCGGCAATGAGAGAGAGGCATGGTTGGACGAAGCGCCACGGGTACACACACAGAGGACCCAGCAGGTTGGGCGGAAAGCAGAGCAGCTCGGGATCCGGCCAAATCCGAAGTGTGCTGCGTGGAGGAGCACCGCCCACGTTGACATCACCGCGCGTACCGGCCGGTCGGTCGGTCGTGCACTCCACACGCCCGAGATCGCCGGCCGAATCCCAAGTCATTAATCGCCAGAAGCATCATCCGATCCATCCGCCCTTAATATAATCCAGTCCGCACTCCATCTCATCTAGACTAAACTAATCCAGCCCCGGCGCCCGCCCCCGCGTTCCGTTCCACACCGCCACGCCGGTTCGCGTTCGTTATTTTAGCCCCGCGTGGCGCGCATCGCCCTGCGCTTGGGCCGCATGTGCTGTGTCTGTGTGCCCCGGCGGCAGGAGGCGCCTGTTGGACTGAACGGATTGCCCGGGATCGGCCACGGAATCGCGCGGCGCTTGGTCGTGTCCGGGGGCGCCCTCCGACGGCGCCAGAACCGCTGGTTCCCCCGCCGCCGGGCAGAGCATCCCGCGGTGGACGTGTTTTCGTCTGGTCGTAATGCCCGGCAGGTGATATACGGGTGCTGATTTCTGTCCATCTGCTGCAATTTCGAGGGACAGAGCATCATCTAGCCTTCCCTCCTGCACGGCTGCACCCCAAACAAGTCAAGCCGGCGGTGGTCAAGTTCAGACGCAACGGAACACTTGGGCTGCACGTACGTACGTGTACGTACCTACTACTACTACTACTAACTACTAGTAGTGGCGCCGAGCAAGGCTACTCGTCCCTGCTCTCGGTTCCGATGCGGTCTCCAGATGTACATGTACTGCTGCCGATGATTTCCTAGGCGGCCGATCGTGACAGCGCCCGCCGGCCGCCCATGCTAATAAAATTCCGTCTCCCGTATCCGCCACGACTGTGCTTGCGGCGACGTGAGACGCTTTAACCCGTCGGTTTTTTACGTATACGCGCTTTGTTTCGCCACCGCGACGCAGCGGTCGCCGTCCCGGGCCCTGCCTGCCTGCCTGCCGAGTCCCGTTAGTCGCAGCGCCCGTAGCGTCTGAGTGGACGTTCGCCGGGGAAGACGGCGACGCTTCCAGCCAAGTTGGCGACGCCCCGATCGCGACGCGACGCGAGACCCCTCGCTGGCTGCGTGCTGCGTCCGCCGCGGCCATCCTCCTCCTCCTCTCGCTTGGACTTGGACGCGCGAGCTGGCTGGGTTGCGTTTGCCACCTCCGAGATTCTGCCCAGTTCTTTCCACGTTTCGGATGCTCCGTAAATGAGTAGTACGTATAAGCGACTTGTGCAAATTTTGGTCCGGGACAGTGTGACTACGCGAGTAATGGTTCGGGATCCATTCCATTATTATTGTAGTGCTTATGCTAGTACTCCCTCCGTTTTTTTTTATTAGTCGCTGGTTAGTGCAATTTTGCACTAACCAGCGACTAATAAAAAGAAACGGAGGGAGTAGTACGTACTTACTCCGTATTATTACGCCGTTCAAACTGTCTTGTGACGATTCACTGTCCTGTTCGTACTAAGCTCGACGGACCGTTTTCCATCGGACTGAATAATTGGATCCCCTGCGCTGCGCTGCGCCTCACAAACCGCACACATTATTGGGTGCCACGGCCCAAACCGGCGGGTATTATTGGCCGCCACAAACCAACGCATGTGGCATGTGTCCTGCCGATCGGACGGCTGGGCGCGCTCGGCCCCGCGGATCCAACGGCAAGGAAAGGAAACCCCATCAGCCGTCAGCGGCTGCCGGCTAGCGCCCCACTCCGAACAAGATAGAGCCAGCCGCAGCTATAAAAATGCACGCCAGCCCCCCTCGCCGTGTGTGTGTGTGTGACCGTGCGTGAGGCGTGAGTCCGTGACCATTCCCGTCGGCCGTCCCAAAAGAAGCGGAAATTTACAACCCAGTCCACCACGGGCCACACAATCCCCAAATCTAACCCCTCCGACGGCGATGGGGATCTCGAGCATGCCGGAGCCGCGGGACAGCCTGCTGGGGTACCTGGTGTACAACACGGTGATCTCGATCGCGGCGCTGGCGGGGCTGGTGCGGGCGGCGCTGGTGTTCCTGGACCTGCAGGCCGCGCTGCCGCCCGGGGACGACGGCGGGGACCGACTGGCGGCGTCGGCGCCCGGCCTGGCGGAGCGGTTCCTCAGGGCCTTCCGGCCGGCGCTGTACGAGGTGCTGGCGTCGACGGCGACGACGTGCGAGGCGGACGGCGGCGGCGGCGGCGACGACTGCAGCGTGTGCCTGGCCGGGTTCCGGGCGAGGGCCGTGGTGAACCGCCTCCCCTGCGGCCACCTCTTCCACCGCGCCTGCCTCGAGACCTGGCTCCGGTACGAGCGCGCCACGTGCCCGCTCTGCCGCGCCCACGTGCCCCTCCCCGCCGACGAGACGCCGCTGCTCCGCTACCCGGAGTTCGAGTGATCCGGTAAAAACCCACCCCGGTCGCGTCGCGCCTCGGCTGTGTGCTGCACGTTCCGTGTGGCCTTCCGTGTACGCGTAGCAAACCAAAGAAGAAGAAAAAAAAGGTGTAGGAGCAGTAGTAGTAGTGCAGGGTTGCTGTCGCTTGCTTTCCCCTTTCGCTTCTTGTATTCCCCCTCCCTCCCATTCTCTTTGCTGTTTCCGTTCCGTGCTGTAGCCTGTAGCGTGTAAATACTCCGGTTCGCACTTGGCAGCAGAGGCAGAGTGTAGAGTGCTCCCGTGGCCGTGGCTGATGGTGTAGCACTTTTTACGAGCTCAGCTCGTGTAGTACATTGCATCCTTCTTCCTATTCAATTCTCCCCCGACTGGCTAAAATATCGAGGACTGTTTTGGAATTGGAACGGTTGTATGTGTGCGTGCAGTGCATACTGTAATAATAACTCCACAGCAAAAATTACAGCAAAATCTGCAGAATTCATGTGCGAAACACGAAGGCATCTTCTACGTACGGGTGTTCCGATTCGTTGAAAGGCACGGATTGGTTGGGCGTTTGCTTAGACGGGGCTGCGACAGGTCACATGGACGACGGCGTGGTGGAGCGGTACGTGCGTGGGCCCCGGCGTCGCCGATGGCACATGCGGTCCTCGCACCCGAAAGGAACCTCGCGAGCGTGCGTGCAGTGCACCAGGCCAGGCATCGGAATGGATCAAGACCAACCGTACTGCACGTCTGCACCGGAAGCCGGAAGGGATGAACATGAACCCCGGAAAAGAGGCGTCACAGTCACAGCAGCATGGCGGCAGAGGCACGATACACGACAGGAGAAGCACCATAGCTACAAGAGCACAGGTGCGTTGGATGAGGACGCGCAGTAGCCGCCAGTTCTCATCCGATCCACGGTACGGGGGGCATGGCTTTTGTCGCATCGCGCCGCGCGAGGATTTGCCTCCGATCCTTCGGGCTTCGGGGTGAAGTCGAACCGGTGCGCCGACCGCGGACGCGGAGTGAGTGAGCGAGCGCATGTCCTTGTTGTCGCTCGCACACCACCGTCCAACAGCACGCAGTACGCGACTGCGAGCAGCAAGTTTGTTGCGACGTCGGCTTCAGACCAGAACGTCGCGTTGTGCAGGCAGGCAGGCAGGCATGTCATCAGCGCCTGGCTTGGCTTCTCCACTCCACCCAGCCAGCGTCATCTGATAAGGCTTGGCCGGCTGGCCTCGTCCGACTACGACAGACGAAGCAAGCAAAGCAAACGCGCGTTTTTGCCTGTGGACTTTTGGAGTGTAGACACACGCCGCACGCACGCACAGTAAGCAGCTGGAGATAAACGTGGTTCGAGCTGGACGGGAGGCCCCCGAGCAGGACCGTCTCGCGTCGACACGACACGGCTTGACTCCTGAGCTTGTGTTGTGCTTTGGTAACCGCCGATCGTCTGCTTGCTCACACTCACACAGCGGCGGCCGCGCGTCTCCCCACTGGCAGTGGGAACATGGCAACGCAATCGGTGCTGTTTTGCCCCCCATGTCGACCATCAGGGAGGGTTGAAACAGGCAAACACCATTACTGTACGATTCACGGCCGCGCCCGCATCCGCACCGCGGCACGGGTGTGTTTCTGCTTTCGACACCACGCCATCGCCATGGCGGCCGGACAGGCAGTTGCGCAGTCGCACATGAGCTCCTGTTGGGGATAATAAAATGGATAAGGATATAAGAGGGCCACCCCACACGCACATCATCGGCTCGCCGGACAGGACGAGCAGACGATACGTAGGAGTAACGTGCTACAATGGCTCAAATCATCGAAAGATGATGACGGGATGATCTGGCCTGCCAGTCCGATTCACGTGGCGCGGTTCGATGGTCGGTCACCGCCAAGCCAGGCCGTGAGAAGCTCGCGAGAAGGAAGAAACAAAGGGCCGTGTGTCCAATCCATCCAGGGTACGGCTCTGTGTGGTTTCTGTGCGCACGGATGCGATGCGGGTGAGAATTTCATTTCCTATTACTCACGGGTCACTGTTGGGGTAGAAGGACATTCTATCTGTAAGTGAGAAGCTCGCTAGAGGGAAGAAATAAAAGATCGTGTGCAACAGTTAACTTATATGGTCATTTAAAATATTATTTAGACTATATTATTTGTATATTGGAGTTTGAATATAAGTATAGAGGTGGATAAACTGCTAGAGATAGCTTTAAGTAGTTAATAAATTATTAGCTGATTTTAGCTTGGTTAAAGCAACTAACAACTATGAGCATGGATACTATGAGCATGGATGGACGATGTGTGAACCTGCGCACGGCTAAATAGGTAGAGCATGGATTTTTTCCCCAGTAGAAACATGCGACACTACAGTAATCTACTAATCTGGTTGAGATCTCTCCCATATTCGACATTCTTCTATGTTTTATTTTGGTATAGCAATGTTCATAAGGCCTTTCACTATACTAAAATAGTAAACTTTCTAGAGCTTAAACTATAGGAAGTTAGCCCTAAACTCTAGAAAGTTTGGCTCTAGAAGAAGCTAACTTTCTAGAGTAGGCCGTAGGAAGTTAAAGGTTCGTTTGACCACACCCGTTGGTTAGCATGTGAAAGCTAACTTCCTACAGCTTTTATTAAAAACCGTAGGAAATTATGTTTATTTCTTAAAGCTACCAGTTGTCTCTCGTAAGTTAGTTATTTCCTACGGTTTGTTGTAAAAGCTGTATGAAGTTTATGTTTTTGGTGTAGTATTTGCTGGATCTGTTTTAAATAACTGTTTCCTCCCTCAACAAATAAAATGCATCTGTTTTATTTCCTCCGTCAACAAATGAGTATGAACGCAGAACTACACCGTACCTCTGCCATTTTGTATTAAAAGAAGCTACATTTCTATATGGTGACTGCACAGTTTTGAAAGAAAGAAAAAAGCGCAGGCTGCTAGATAGGGCCAATTGGGAGACATGCACGTTATGTTCTAATAGGAAGCATCTGTTGCAAAAGTACAATAGGAATTACACAGCCAGATGGAACAAATAGCCCGGAAATCCATTTCAAGTACCATAGGCGGCTTCTGAAATTTGCAATATATTGGAAAATTAATAGAGCCTAAAATTAATTTGATAATACATTATAAAACGAAAAATCTAGATGTACTGGCAGATAATGTCCATGACATTAGAACAAAATAAATCTAAACTAACTCAACAAGATTAACGTATAAAAGAAGAATCGACAACGGATCTAACCATAAGACCGTCATCACAATAAACTAAAAATGCAGATTTACTCACAGTGATTTTCACGAGCGTTGAAGAAGAACTCGAGCGGACGTGCGCGAAGCACTTCCCAGAAATATGATTCGTCGGTACCCGTGCAGGTCGTCAAAACGTCGGCGGTGGTTCAGAGACATAGCTCTCCCTTGATCTGCTACACAGCAGACGAAGTGACGGTAGGGCCTAGAAGCGGCGACGCAGAGAATTGAGAAGAAGAGGACGAGTCGGTTGCAATTCACGTCTGTCCTCCGACTGAAGGACGTCTGCCCTTTATAGACTGGCAGCCGCAACCGTTTGATTCGATCTGCTATATTCCAGGAACCGCCCCCTGGAATATCTCTACGTGCAACCATCTGAAGATCTCGCACGTAACGTACGTGCCTATTACTCATGGTTGATGTGGTTGAGAGCACCTAGAGGGGGGGGGTGAATAGGTGATCCTGTAAAACTTCAAAACTTAAGCCACAAAAAACCTGTTAAGTGTTAGCACAAGTATGGCCAAGTGGTTAGAGAGGAGTCAAAACACAATAACCACTAGAAATCAATCACAGAGATGACACGGTGGTTATCCCGTGGTTTGGCCAAGTACAAAAACTTGCCTACTCCACGTTGTGGCGTCCCGACGGACGAGAGTTGCACTCAACTCCTCTCAAGTGATCCAATGATCAACTTGAATACCACGGTGTTCTTGCTTTTCTTTTCTCAATCCCGTTTGCGAGGAATCTCCACAACTTGGAGCCTCTCGCCCTTACAAAAGATGTTCACCGAGAATCACGGAGCAAGGGAGGGATTAGCAACTCACACACAACACAAAGATCACAGCGAATACGCACACACAAGACCCAGACTTGAGCTCAGAAGACTAGCACACTAGAACGGAGCTCAAATCACTAGAATATCGAACAAGTGTGCAAGATTGATGTGTGAGTGATCAAGAGTGCTCAAGGAATGCTTGGTGTCCTCCTCCATGCGCCTAGGGGTCCCTTTTATAGCCCCAAGGCAGCTAGGAGCCGTTGAGAACAAATCTAGAAGGCCATCCTTGCCTTCTGTCGTCGGGCGCACCGGACAGTCCGGTGCACACCGGACACTGTCCGGTGCCCGATTTCTTTCCTTAAACAGGCCAGTCGACCGTTGCCGACCGTTGCAGATCTGGCGCACCGGACAGTCCGGTGCACACCGGACAGTCCGGTGCCCCCTCCCGACCGTTGACCAGGCCACGTGTCGCGCGCAGATTCCGCGGCCGACCGTTGGCTCGGCCGACCGTTGGCTCACCGGACAGTCCGGTGCACACCGGACAGTCCGGTGAATTTTAGCTGAAGTCGCCGGAGAAAAAACCCGAGAGCGGCCTCTTCGGCCGAGGCAGCCTGGCGCACCGGACACTGTCCGGTGCACCATCGGACACTGTCCGGTGCACCACCGGACAGTCCGGTGCCCCAGACCGAACCAGCCCCTTGGCTGTACACAGCCAACTTTCTTCTTCTCTTCTTCTTCCTGTTTCTAATACTTAGACAAGTATATTAGTACACAAAACCAATGTACTAAGACTTAGAAACATACCTTTGCTCTAGATTTGCACTTTGTTCATCCATGGGCATAGATTCACATTTAAGTACCTGTGTTGGCACTCAATCACCAAAATACTTAGAAATGGCCCAAAGGCACATTTCCCTTTCAATCTCCCCCTTTTTGGTGATTTATGCCAACACAACATAAAGCAACTAGAACAAGTGCAAAATCACTTCAAATAAAACTCAAATTGATTTTGATTCAATTTTGGCATATATGGATCATCCTTTGCCACCACTTGGTTTGTTTTTGCAAATCAAACTCAAATCTCTATCTCTAAGTCAAACACACATGTTTAAGCATAAAGAGAGTCATTCCAAAAGAGATTGATCAAAGATTTCAAAAACTCCCCCTATTTCTCATAATCAACACTTCTCCCCACAAGAAGCCAACTTTTGACAAGAGAGACAATAAAAGAGTTTGCCAAAACAAAAACTCTATTCTACTATTTTCAAAATCTCTCAAGTGGTAGCTGATCCATTTATTGCTTTGGCCTTTATTTTCTCCCCCTTTGGCATCAAGCACCAAAACGGGATCAACTTTGGCCCTTTTAACCCCATTGCCTCACCAAAATCTTCAATTAAGAGCAAATGGCAATCAGAGTTTATGAGATGAACTTGGAATTAGTTACCCTCTCATCGGAGTGCAGTGGAAGTCTTTCATGGTCCAAGTCCACCTTTTCCCTTTCAATTCTCCTTCGAGACTAAATCAAGCAAACTCAAGCATATGGTAAGTCTCAAAGGGTCAAGTTGTAACACAGCTCCCCCTAAACATGTGCATCACTTTGCAACGGACTTGTGAGGTCCAGGGAGTGTTTGTACAACTTGAGCACCACAATAAGCAACAAAAATGCAGAATGAACATGATCAAATGCATAAACACATGTATGCTACAATTCAATCCAAGTTCCGCGAATCTAAAACATTTAGCTCACTACGCAACCTGCAAAAGGTCTTCTCATCTAGAGGCTTAGTGAAGATATCGGCTAGCTGGTTCTCGGTGCTAACATGAAATACTTCGATATCTTCCTTTTGCTGGTGGTCTCTCAAAAAGTGATGCCGGATGTCTATGTGCTTTGTGCGGCTGTGTTCAACAGGATTTTCCGCCATGCGGATAGCACTCTCATTATCACATAGGAGTGGGACTTTGCTCAGATTGTAGCCAAAGTCCCGGAGGGTTTGCCTCATCCAAAGTAGTTGCGCGCAACACTGACCTGCGGCAACGTACTCGGCCTCAGCGGTGGATAGGGCAACGGAGGTTTGTTTCTTAGAGTTCCATGACACCAGGGACCTTCCTAAGAATTGGCACGTCCCTGATGTACTCTTCCTATCGACCTTACATCCAGCATAGTCGGAATCTGAGTATCCAACTAAGTCAAAGGTAGACCCCTTTGGATACCAGAGCCCGAGGCAAGGCGTAGCAACTAAATATCTAAGAATTCGCTTCACCGCCACTAAGTGACACTCCTTAGGATCGGATTGAAATCTAGCACACATGCATACGCTAAGCATAATATCCGGTCTACTAGCACATAAATAAAGTAAAGACCCTATCATTGACCGGTATGCTTTTTGATCAACGGACTTACCTCCTTTGTTGAGGTCTGTGTGTCCGTCGGTTCCCATCGGCGTCTTTGCGGGCTTGGCGTCCTTCATCCCAAACCTCTTTAGCAAGTCTTGCGTGTACTTCGTTTGGGAGATGAAGGTGCCGTCCTTGAGTTGCTTCACTTGGAACCCAAGGAAGTAGTTCAACTCGCCCATCATCGACATCTCGAATTTCTGCGTCATCACCCTGCTAAACTCTTCACAAGACTTTTGGTTAGTAGAACCAAATATTATGTCATCGACATAAATTTGGCACACAAACAAATCACCATTACAAGTCTTAGTAAAAAGAGTTGGATCGGCTTTCCCAACCTTGAAAGCATTAGCAACTAAGAAATCTCTAAGGCATTCATACCATGCTCTTGGGGCTTGCTTAAGTCCATAGAGCGCCTTAGAGAGCTTACACACATGGTCGGGGAACCGATCATCCTCGAAGCCAGGGGGTTGCTCTACGTACACCTCCTCCTTGATCGGCCCGTTGAGGAAAGCGCTCTTCACATCCATTTGGTACAACCTGAAAGAATGGTGAGCGGCATATGCTAGCAAGATTCGAATTGACTCTAGCCTAGCCACAGGAGCAAAAGTCTCCTCGAAATCCAAACCTGCGACTTGGGCATAACCTTTTGCCACAAGTCGAGCCTTGTTCCTCGTCACCACCCCGTGCTCGTCCTGTTTGTTGCGGAACACCCACTTGGTTCCCACAACATTTTGCTTCGGACGAGGCACTAGTGTCCAAACTTCATTCCTTTTGAAGTTGTTGAGCTCCTCCTGCATGGCCAACACCCAGTCCGGATCTAGCAAGGCCTCCTCTACCCTGAAAGGCTCAATAGAAGAGACAAAAGAGTAATGCTCACAAAAATTAACTAATCGAGAACGAGTAGTTACTCCCTTGCTAATGTCACCCAGAATTTGGTCGACGGGATGATCCCTTTGGATCATCGCTCGAACTTGGGTTGGAGGTGCCAGTTGTGCATCTTCCTCCATCATATGATCATCTTGTGCTCCCCCTTGATCATTCGCCTCCTGTTGATGAACCTTTTCATCGTCTTGAGTTGGGGGTTGCACCATGGTTGAGGAAGAAGGCTGTTCTTGCTCCAAGTGTTCCTGTGGTCGTACATCACCAATCGCCATGGTGCGCATAGCGGCCGTTGGAACATCTTCTTCATCTATATCATCAAGATCAACAACTTGCTCTCTTGGAGAGCCATTAGTTTCATCAAATACAACGTCGCTAGAGACTTCAACCAAACCCGATGATTTGTTGAAGACTCTATACGCCTTTGTATTTGAGTCATAACCTAATAAAAACCCTTCTACAGCTTTGGGAGCAAACTTGGAATTTCTACCCTTCTTCACTAGAATGTAGCACTTGCTCCCAAATACACGAAAGTAAGATACATTGGGTTTGTTACCGGTTAGAAGCTCATACGACGTCTTCTTGAGGAGGCGGTGAAGGTAGACCCTGTTGATGGCGTGGCAAGCCGTGTTCACGGCTTCCGACCAAAAACGCTCGGGGGTCTTGAACTCTCCAAGCATAGTCCTCGCCATGTCGATTAGCGTCCTGTTCTTCCTCTCTACCACACCATTTTGCTGTGGTGTGTAGGGAGCGGAGAACTCATGCTTGATCCCTTCCTCCTCAAGGAACTCCTCCACTTGAAGGTTCTTGAACTCGGACCCGTTGTCACTCCTTATCTTCTTCACCTTGAGCTCAAACTCATTTTGAGCTCTCCTGAGGAAGCGCTTGAGGGTCCCTTGGGTTTCAGACTTATCCTGCAAAAAGAACACCCAAGTGAAGCGGGAAAAGTCATCAACAATAACTAACCCATACTTACTCCCTCCTATGCTCAGATAGGCGACAGGTCCGAAGAGGTCCATATGCAGCAGCTCCAGGGATCTTGAAGTGGTCATCACATTCTTGCCGTGATGCGCTCCTCCCACTTGTTTACCTGCTTGACAAGCTGCACAAGGTCTATCTTTTTCGAAATGCACGTTAGTTAAACCTATCACATGTTCTCCCTTTAGAAGCTTGTGAAGGTTCTTCATCCCCACATGTGCTAGGCGGCGATGCCACAGCCACCCCATGCTAGTCTTAGCTATTAAGCATGCATCTAGACCGGCCTCTTCTTTTGCAAAATCAACTAAGTATAGTTTGCCGTCTAATACACCCTTAAAAGCTAGTGAACCATCACTTCTTCTAAAGACAGACACATCTACATTTGTAAAAAGACAATTATATCCCATATTGCATAATTGACTTACAGATAATAAATTATATCCCAAAGACTCAACTAAAAACACATTAGAAATTGAGTGCTCATTAGAGATTGCAATTTTACCTAACCCTTTTACCTTGCCTTGATTCCCATCACCGAATATGATTGAATCTTGGGAATCCTTATTCTTGACGTAGGAGGTGAACATCTTCTTCTCCCCCGTCATATGGTTTGTGCATCCGCTGTCGATAATCCAGCTTGAACCCCCGGATGCATAAACCTGCAAGGCAAATTTAGGCTTGGGACTTAGGTACCCAACTCATGTTGGGTCCTACAAGGTTAGTGCAAATATCCTTAGGGACCCAAATGCAAGTTTTGTCTCCCTTGCATTTTGCCCCTAACTTCCTAGCAACAATTTTCTTATCCTTTCTACAAATAACAAAGGAAGCATTTAAAGCACAATAAATTGTAGAAGGTTCATTCACTACTTTCCTAGGAGCATGAATAACATTCTTTCTAGGCATAGCATTTTTCCTAGACATATTTCTACCATGCATAAAGGAAGAACTATGAGCATCACAATCATCATAAGCATTATAACCCCTATAAGCACTTCTATCATGATACAAAAAAGCATGGTTCTTTTTAGTGCTACTAGCCATAGGAGCCTTCCCTTTTTCCTTGGCGGAGATAGGAGCCTTATGGCTTGTCAAGTTCTTGACTTCTCTCTTGAAGCCAAGCCCATCCTTAATTGAGGGGTGTCTACCAACCGTGTAGGCATCCCTAGCAAATTTTAGTTTATCAAAATTACTCTTGCTAGTCTTAAGTTGAGCATTAAGACTAGCTAATTCATCATACAATTTTGAAATAGAAACTAAGTGTTCGCTACAAGCATTAATATCAATATCCTTACACCTAGTGCAAATTTCAACATATTCAACACAAGAGTTGGATTTATTTGCTTCTACTAGTTTAGGTTTAGCATTTAAATCATCGTTTATGCTCTTTAAGTTAGAAATAGAATCATGGCATGTTGACACTTCACAAGCAAGCATTTCATTTCTCTTAATTTCTAATGCAAGGGATTTTTGAGCCTCTACAAACTTATCATGTTCTTCATATAACAAATCCTCTTGCTTTTCTAAAAGTATATTCTTTTCATTCAAGGCATCAATTAATTCATTAATTTTGTCTATCTTAGATCTATCTAAGCCCTTGAACAAACATGAATAATCTACTTCATCCTCATCACTAGATTCGTCCTCACTTGAAGAAGCATAGGTAGAGTTGCGAGTACATACCTTCTTCTCCCTTGCCATAAGGCATGTGTGACGCTCGTTGGGGAAGAGGGTTGATTTGTTGAAGGCGGTGGCGGCGAGTCCTTCATTGTCGGAGTCGGAAGAGGAGCAATCCGAGTCCCACTCCTTGCCTAGATGCGCCTCGCCCTTTGCCTTCTTGTAATGCTTCTTCTTTTCCCTCTTGTTTCCCTTTTCCTGGTCACTATCATTATCGGGGCAGTTAGCAATAAAATGACCAATCTTACCGCACTTGAAGCATGAGCGCTTCCCCTTCGTCTTGGTCTTGCTTGGCTGCCCCTTGTGACCCTTCAGCACCGTCTTGAAGCGTTTGATGATGAGAGCCATCTCTTCATCATTAAGTCCGACCGCCTCAATTTGTGCCACCTTGCTAGGTAGCGCCTCCTTACTTCTTGTTGCTTTGAGAGCAAAAGGTTGTGGTTCGTTGATCGGTCCATTCAAGGCGTCGTCCACGTACCTTGCCTCCTTGATCATCATTCGCCCGCTGACGAATTTTCCTAAGACTTCTTCGGGCGACATTTTGGTGTACCTGGGATTCTCACGAATATTATTCACCAAATGAGGATCAAGAACGGTAAAGGACCTTAGCATTAGTCGGACGACGTCGTGGTCCGTCCATCGCGTGCTTCCGTAGCTCCTTATTTTGTTGATAAGGGTCTTGAGCCGGTTGTATGTTTGAGTTGGCTCCTCGCCCCTTATCATCGCGAACCGTCCAAGCTCGCCCTCCACCAACTCCATTTTGGTGAGCAAGGTAGCGTCATTTCCCTCATGAGAGATCTTGAGGGTATCCCAGATTTGCTTGGCGTTATCCAAGCCACTCACTTTGTTATATTCATCCCTGCACAATGAAGCTAGAAGAACAGTAGTAGCTTGTGCATTCTTATGGATTTGCTCATTTATGAATATAGGACTATCCGAACTATTAAAGTGCATTCCACTATCTACAATCTCCCATATACTAGGATGGAGAGAAAATAGGTGACTACGCATTTTGTGGCTCCAAAATCCGTAGTCCTCCCCATCAAAGTGTGGGGGCTTGCCGAGTGGAATGGAAAGCAAATGTGAATTTGAACTTTGCGGAATACGAGAGTAGTCAAAGGAAAAGTTAGAATTAACCGGTTTCCTTTGTTTGTAGTCGTTGTGGTCGTCATCCTTTTGGGAAGAAGTAGACTCATCACTGTCGTCGTAGTAGACGATTTCCTTGATGCGCCTTGTCTTCTTCTTCTTTCCTTCCTTCCGTTTATGACCCGAGCCAGAGTCGTTAGGCTTGTCATCTTTGGGCTCGTTGACGAAAGACTCCTTCTCCTTATCGTTGATCACGATTCCCTTCCCCTTAGGATCCATCTCTTCGGGCGGTTAGTCCCTTTCTTGAAGAGAACGGCTCTGATACCAATTGAGAGCACCTAGAGGGGGGGTGAATAGGTGATCCTGTAAAACTTCAAAACTTAAGCCACAAAAAACCTGTTAAGTGTTAGCACAAGTATGGCCAAGTGGCTAGAGAGGAGTCAAAACACAATAACCACTAGAAATCAATCACAGAGATGACACGGTGGTTATCCCGTGGTTCGGCCAAGTACAAAAACTTGCCTACTCCACGTTGTGGCGTCCCGACGGACGAGAGTTGCACTCAACTCCTCTCAAGTGATCCAATGATCAACTTGAATACCACGGTGTTCTTGCTTTTCTTTTCTCAATCCCGTTTGCGAGGAATCTCCACAGCTTGGAGCCTCTCGCCCTTACAAAAGATGTTCACCGAGAATCACGGAGCAAGGGAGGGATTAGCAACTCACACACAACACAAAGATCACAGCGAATACGCACACAAAAGACCCAGACTTGAGCTCAGAAGACTAGCACACTAGAACGGAGCTCAAATCACTAGAATATCGAACAAGTGTGCAAGATTGATGTGTGAGTGATCAAGAGTGCTCAAGGAATGCTTGGTGTCCTCCTCCATGCGCCTAGGGGTCCCTTTTATAGCCCCAAGGCAGCTAGGAGCCGTTGAGAACAAATCTAGAAGGCCATCCTTGCCTTCTGTCGTCGGGCGCACCGGACAGTCCGGTGCACACCGGACACTGTCCGGTGCCCGATTTCTTTCCTTAAACAGGCCAGTCGACCGTTGCCGACCGTTGCAGATCTAGCGCACCGGACAGTCCGGTGCACACCGGACAGTCCGGTGCCCCCTCCCGACCGTTGACCAGGCCACGTGTCGCGCGCAGATTCCGCGGCCGACCGTTGGCTCGGCCGACCGTTGGCTCACCGGACAGTCCGGTGCACACCGGACAGTCCGGTGAATTTTAGCCGAAGTCGCCGGAGAAAAAACCCGAGAGCGGCCTCTTCGGCCGAGGCAGCCTGGCGCACCGGATACTGTCCGGTGCACCATCGGACACTGTCCGGTGCACCACCGGACAGTCCGGTGCCCCAGACCGAACCAGCCCCTTGGCTGTACACAGCCAACTTTCTTCTTCTCTTCTTCTTCCTGTTTCTAATACTTAGACAAGTATATTAGTACACAAAACCAATGTACTAAGACTTAGAAACATACCTTTGCTCTAGATTTGCACTTTGTTCATCCATGGGCATAGATTCACATTTAAGTACCTGTGTTGGCACTCAATCACCAAAATACTTAGAAATGACCCAAAGGCACATTTCCCTTTCAGTGGTAGTCTAGGTGTGATGTTTGATAACCAAATAAACAAAAGGCAAAAATTAAACTGTCGTTTAGAACTCGTCACGACGCGACTCGTTACAAGTCACGTGATAAATAACGCGAAAAAACGCGGAACGGGAGTGAGCACGCGCGTGCGTGTGCGGCCTCCATAGCCCTTTATTTGTCTCATGTGAAGAATAGAGAACACTCCCGCATATAGGCTAGTTCTCTTCTATCTAGATAGGTGATATGAGACTTAAGTCTCGTGTCGTCTCTACACACTATCTTGGTTTCCTTATTGAATTGGGCCACACACTATTCTAACATATACTTGATGGACCGAGTACACCATAGCCAGAGTTAAGCATTTCAACAGGAAAACAACTCGGATATCATGAAACGAGCGTACACAGTACTCCCTCCGTTTCTTTTTATTTGTCGCTAGATAGTATAAAATTGCACTACCCAGCGACAAATAAAAAGAAACGGAGGGAGTATAATTGAAGAAAAAGGAATACAGCCAAGCACATGCCTAGAGTACCTCATCATCTTTCACTTTCTTTCATAGCACCAGCCCGGATGCATGCACATGCACTCTTTCAGTTTAGAAATCACCAAAAGAATATCTAGATTTCAGCCCAAGATGATTTCTCCTACGGTTTGAGTTGTTCCATCTCTTTCCTTTTTTTGATGCTGCAGTAATGATGTAGGCAGTAGGCATGTAGATACTGGCTCAGAATTATTGGCCAGGATCGGTCCATCTAATTCATGTGACATATTGACTCTAGATATTTTTAGTTGCCAGGTCTTCTCCTGTCCTGTCGATGGTTTCGATCCAAGAGTCCTTGATAACTCCATCGGGTATCGGCGCTTCACATTTCCGCATGGAACCAATCAAGATGGCGTCTGGTTTAAGGTATATAGTGGGAAAAAGAAAACACACGTGGCTGTTTGACTGAGACCAGCGTGAGATCTTTACGGATCATGCATTTTTACACCGTAAGGACTTCTCCAAGAAATTCATATTTTCACATAAAATAATAAACTAATTTTCTTTACAAATAAAAATCTCTTAAGAAAATAGGTGGTATATATTTATGAACGAAGGGAGTATAAAATATAATGATATGTGTGTTATGTTGGTTATGTGAGTTTGGATATGGATTGAAAGTTAACAACCATGTTTTTAATCTTCATTTATACATAATTTTAGTTTTGTATTGTGAAACCTCGTATTTCTAGAAACAATTTATTCAAAAACTATTTTTAGAATAGAACTGTCTTTATTCTTTATCAGAAAAAGGTGCGATATTTTTAAAACGCGATCCTCCTCATGTTGCTTGTACATGTCCTTGATCGACAATTCGACATCGATGGCGAGCTAAGAGTCCATTTAGTAGACTATATAGAGTCAGGTAGAAAAGTAATTATATGGCTAAAAGTAATTTTTCTTGACTTTTAATGTGAACTCTCGAAACTATAAAATCGTGATGAGGCAAAACGCGAGTGGTGTTTGGCAGAGCTCCTAAGGCTATGCTACCAGCTTACCAACAAGAATCACTCATGCATGGCTAAACGATAAAAATCTAAACTGCTCTATGGTAGGAGTAGAGTGAATCTACTCTCTATTTTGTACTATAAAGTGGGAGCCAAAAAAACATGCTTCCCACCGCTCTCGATCTGTTCTCAACTCTCTAACCTCTCAAGAATCAATTTACAACATATTTAGCAAACGATTTTCCTTAAATAGATTTACGCTAGACAATCACTTGGAATCACTCTATTAGAGAATCGGTTTCGCAGCTAGTGGAGCGGAGGTATGCAAAACGAGTATTATTTTCATTCTAGCTTCTAGTCTTTTAGTTAATTCTAAAGAATCACTTCACAGAAACAGCGTAGGATTACTTTTCATAGAAAAATGTTTGGCAGAGCTCCGATTAGATTCAGTAGGAAATCAGCTCTGGACTATCTACTTTTCAAGTGCGTGACTTCTTACTGGTGCTACATATATATATAGTCTGGCTTGCTAGCTTTGCGTGTACGTGTCTCGTCTGGCTGCAGAGCACTAGAGCACTGCTGCCTACCCTTGCGTATTGTGTTTACACTTCACAATATGGCAAGAGCTCTTGCCTACGGTGGAGCAGCTGCCGCAGCTGGGTTCGTCTCGCCGTGGCTTGCCGTGCTCGGTGTGGCCATGCTCTCCGTCTGGACCATCACGCTCGCCATCCTCCTCTGTGGCGACAGCTCAGACAACCCGAGACCACCAAGATACAATCCTGCCGTTAGTGCGGCTATAGCAGCTGGTGGCGGAGGGGGCTGTGGTGGCGGGGGCGGTGGTGGTGGAGGGGGCTGTGGTGGCGGAGGCGGTGGTGGAGGGGGCTGTGGAGGAGGCGGCGGCGGCGGATGCTAGAGTTCATCGCATCCGTTGCACCAGCGGCATCAGTTGTGCTGGTCTGCAGAAGCTAAGGTGCCAGAAGATGTATCAATGGATATTTTTTTACTTGTCAATTGTCATGCATGGCATATATGGTAAGGAAGGACTGTCCGTATTATGGATATCCTTATTAGTTTTTGTTTGTTGTCATGTCTCTGCTGCTATTAGCATGGTGTATATAATAATAAATTATGTCGTCTTTGAATTCGTACTCTTATCTGTACACAAGCTTTTCAATTGATGGCTCTCTATGTTTGCAGACCTTACGCGTTAAATTTGATTTCTTTTTCCAAATATAAATATATCATTAATTTTAAGGTTGTATAGCTCCGGCTCTATTAGACCAAATTTCTCTTTACTATTAATACAAGATTTCACTCATAAAAGCTTCTCTTCTTTTCTCTCCCACGTGTCGGTTAGCTGTCCAGGCCCCTCCCACGATGGCAAATTGGCAATAGTGCCCCGCCCAACAATAAGTTGTAATTGTTCGCCACGACATCTAACAGTCTAATGAAAAAATCATTATTGTCCCATCAAGACATGATCTAATGTCAAGCTATTCCACTGCTCATGTCTGCTGCAAGCCTGCAACCAAACTAAAAACACTGATCATTGGATCGTGGCATTAGTGTTGCCTCTTTTGTGGTTGAACTAGCATTTGCGTCTTGTACCCGATATCTGACTGGCACTCGGTGGACACGAGTACGGTATAGACTCTCATTCGATTGGCTTAGTGGTTATGGATATTTATAGAAGATTCGGATACAATGTCATGTCGGGTTGTGTAATGCTATATCTGAACATAACCCAATACACAGCCATCCCTATCTATAATATACCTCCCTCTATAAGGTTGTGTTCAGCAGATCATTCATATAGTCGTGTAAAACACCGTATTATGTATTATTTTTAAAGTGCAGTTTGAATAAGAGATGGAATAGAAAATGAGATAGGAGAAATGCTGGAGATAGCCTAATGCCAAGACAATTGAGTAAGCCAATCACGATGGTTTGCGTGTTTGGTTGGCCTCTCCGGATAGATGCAAAAGTGACTCTGAGGCTGGCTTCGCTTGATAAATGAAAACAAATCGTCATTGTTTTAGCGTGCCTAGTTCACTAGAAGCGACTCACTGTACTGTAACTTCAATGTAGCCAAACAAAAACAACGTTCCTGCAATCCTGCTGCACCTAGAACATGCGTTGTAAAAAATTCGCCTGGCCTTGAAGTTCATCCAGGCCCGAATCATTCAAGGTACCGTACCAATCATACCCGCAGTATCTCTAAACATCCAACGAATTGAGGAGCCAACACCGCCATTGCCGCAGATGCCAGTCCAGGGACCCAAAGGGGTACAGCTCCCAGCGTCATTGAAAAATGCCTCACAAGATGTCACACCCGGGTTTTAGGAGCACCAAGACCCGGGCGCGAACATAAACACCAAATATGCTGGGACCAAGTCTCACACATATGATGTATAGTGGCACAGGATCGAATGTCACATCTTTATATATAACAGGAGTTCTATACAAAATAAATAATTACATTATAAGGAGACAACGGTCCAGCAACCCAAAGTTGACTGGGAGACGACGGCCTAGACCACTCACGAACTCGCCACAACATCCTCCACGCGCCTCATCTTATGGTACCTGTTCTTGACCTGTGGGGGGGTGTGAGACAGCAAGAGTGAGCTCACATACGTTCATCGCTCAACAAGTTGTGGGGAATAATGTGCATGAACTCGCCAAAGGTGGGAGCTCACGTGAAGTGTAAGGCTTACCAAAGAGGATGGTTAGAGCTGAGCATTGCTTTTAAAGTTGGTCAAAATTTTATTAGCAATTACTAAGTATAAGTAAATATCAGCCCAATTAAGTAGTAGAACAAAAGTAACAACATCACCTGCGATGCAATGCATATGACAAATTGAGTTTAAGTTCCATAATTTAATCATGTGAGTGTCCGAGCTGCTCATGACCGTGAGCACGGCTAGTATACCAGTTTTACACTCTACAGAGGTTGCGCATCTTTACCCACAAGTCATGTTACCCATCTGCCAAGGGATCGCGACTTCCCATACACCTCTACCGAGGAGGCGAGGCAGGGTAACACTACGAGGCCTTTACAAAGTTCCACTAGCTTCAGAAAACCCGCTACAGTTTATAGGAAGCTCCAATGCAGGAATCCCTTGCAGGACCGCCATCGCAGCAAAATCCTCCCGAGGGCCTCCCTACACTGACCACTCCCCTACTGCCCTTGCCCCTTTCGGGTAAGGTAGTCTTCCACTAGCTTTCCTAATTAATCGGCCAAGGGCGTCCCATTAAACCCTTGTGGTAGCACTGTTTTCCCGGGTGGTTCTCCATGTTCCAATTAACATAATGATCTTATCATGAACAGTAAATAGCAACTGATAACAAAAGTATGAATAATATGTATCTCAATGCCCAAATCCACATATAGCACTAGCAAGTACTACCCAGAAAGTTTAGTGGTAAACAAGGCATAAAGATAGACAAACTAGGGTAACCTATTAGGTCCCATCAAATTAACCTATGCAGATCATTATGATTAATTAGAACATGAGTGGGTAAAAGAAGTGATCAAGGGCACAACTTGCCTGGGACTTGAGATTCCAGTTACCAACTTGCTCTTCAGATGACGTGTGTCCTCACTGCTAAACGTAGCAATACAAACAAACATGGTATAGGCAAAATGAACATCACATCAAACATAAGATCAAACTGCATAATAATAACCTATGCGTTGTCGAGACTAACGCAACTCGAACGGATCAAATCGGAGTTAAAACGGAGGAGTTATGATTTTCTGAAGATTCTATGTGTTTTGTACAAGATTAAATGAGATATAAATTTTATTGTAACATTCATGTGAAAACAGTGGTACTAGATTATAAACCATAATATTACAAACTTATAGGAACTGGAATGGATTAATTTGGACTTCATATGAATTTTCTATGAATTAAACAAATTTTAGTGATTATTCTTATACTAAAAATCCTTTCCCATGATTATTCATCTAATTTAACTATCCACTGGACGGCGCGCTAATTACCAAAACCATAGGGGCTAAAATACAAAGATACCCGAGACTCAGGCTACAGGCGCAATGGACTGCGGGTTTATTTGAGATAAAACCGAGGGCTCTTATGTAATAGGGGTTCTGCGAAGGGGTACGTGTGAATCTCGGCCGTCCGATCTGATTTCAAGAGCCCAGATTCAAACCCTATTTATAATCGAGCCTGTATACAAGCGGTCGCCAGATCGAGATCCGAAGGTCACGAGTTGTCCATGCCCAGATGCAACCGGGGTCCTTAGATGCGCATCTAACGATCACGGTTCTATACAACGAAACGTTATGCGTCCTCTAATCCTAGCCACCCATCTTGAGATCGACGGCCACTGACCCGTCTTCCATCCCCCGCGACCCAACTGCGGCGGCGCGAGGTCCGCACGGTGGCGCCATGGCCGACCAACGCCCCAAGCGACACCTAGTGCGAGAGCTTCAAACGAACGGGTGCTACCCAAGCAGAGAGGTAAGGCAAAGTACATGGATGGATTCTCACCTGCCGCGGATTTGTGAAGGAGCTTGGCCACGCCGTGATGCGGCCTTGTGGCCAAATCCAAAGACGGCGAGCAATACCCGTCAAACTGTGGCTTCATCCGCCAAATTGGGAGCACCATAACCACCGTAGGGGTACACAAAACTTCCTTACCCCACGCTGGTGCCAGAACGGAGGTGAAGATGAGGAGCGATGGAGGCGGCAGGCGCGTAGAGTCTCTGGTGGTGGCGATTTTTGTTCCGGGGGAAAGGGTCTGCGCGAGAGGGTAGCAGGGGGAAAGAACGGGTCACGGGAGCTCCCCCTTTATTGCCCGAAGTCCGAGCTTGTTAGGATTTCCGAAATCCTAGCTCACCCGTGGATCTCGCGATGCGCCCATGGTGGAGGTCCGCGTCGCGCGGCAAGTCCAACCAACAACCACAGCAGGGGTGTGGATGTGGATCTCTGGCGTAGTGGCTCCATTGATCAGAGCGGATGATGCCCAGGACGCGCGCGAAGGTCAGCGGCGAAGTGGTTGAGGGGATCCCGGCATTGCTGGCGACGGACTCGGTCTGCGCAGACGGCGAGGTGGAAGAAGGGGCTGCGCAGTGGACCAATGGGTGAATGGGCTGAATGGGTGGATTCGGCCCAACTGCAGGGATTATTCCTTTTCTTTATTTTTTTCTGCTTTCTTCTTTATTCCTATAATTCATTTGAATTTAAATTTTGAATTCCACTTAAGTGCAAATTCAAGTTCATGTTAACTATGCAATTTAGTCACACCATCATGTGGTGAAACTATTCAATTTTAATATTATTTTATATTGAATAATATTTCTTTCTTTACATTTTTATTCCCAAATTCTAAGATTTGAATTAGGTTTTAATCCTCAATTCACATCATTAATGTAACCTTATTAATATTTTCTTTATTATTAAATGCACAAACAATTAAACTCCAGCATGATGCACAATTTAATGGCTTTTATTAATCCTTTGTTTTTAAATAAGGTGTTCACTTGTGATAGTAAGTAGATATAACACACACATATAGATAAAGGAAAATAACTTTTCTCCTTTTATATTATATCTACAAATTGGGTATTACAAATCCTACCCCCTTAGAAATAATCTCGTCCTCGAGATTAGTAAGAAAAGGGATATAGAGAGATTGGTATGTAAATTAGCTTTTAGTTTCCCATTAGTTCAAAAATTTAAGAGTCCCCTTTTTATAATAATCCTTAATGGGTGGTTATGAGAGTATTGGTATCTAGCCACTTATTATGTGTGATAAGAGATGGATAGGTTAGGGCAAAAAAAAGCCTGGGGTTAGAGAGTTTATGGTGAGGAAGAACTCCGTGTTAGGTGGTAATGCATCTGAAGATCGAGTTTGACTTCTCTCCTTCCTTTATGGGGTTGATCTTTTCCTTCTTCGATCTTGGTCTCATTGCTTCGGGGTTAGTGTATATCATCGGTTGGAGAATATGGTTAAGATAGATATGGATGAGATAGACTACATGATGTAGATCAAAATCTTGTTTGACATTTGGCACAGATAGATAATGCAACCCATCATGACTCTAATGGTTGGGTTAGCTCTTATGCTCATGGTTGAGTTGGTCTAATGCGCTAGTTTAGGTTTAAGTGCATGAGGGGAGAACAAGGTTGATAGGAGTAGGATCTAGTTTATTTCACTAGTTGTTAACTTGTTAAGTGACTGTCCTTAGGTTAGCTCAACTTAAGGTTAGACTTCGTTAGGTTAGATTAACCTATTAGGTTGGATCAGATCTAGAATAAATTGTTATGACTATTTTAGACTAGACAGAATCTAGATAAATTTTGGATTAGCTCATGGTTGTTATTCTAGAGTGGGATAAATATGCTAATTAGGGCAAGATGAATTCATAAGGATAAGGTAGAATCTTTTGAGGTCAGTTAGATCTATTAGGGTGAGATAAAATCTTTTCAAGATAGGACAAGTCTATTAAGATAAGAAAGAATCTTTCAAGACAAGATAGAGCTATTAGGCTAGATATACTTTTAATGGGGGATATTCTTAGTTTGTATAGTCATCTTATGATTTATTTATTTATTTATATTTATGCTTATACGTATATGTAGGTGTAATTGTGGACATTACTCCACAACTCATCACACTCAATCAAAGATCCAAATCAAACAAGTATCATAAGAACAAACATTCAAGTTCATAGATATAAAAAAAATAGTTTTGTTTTTGTTCCTAAGATTAGGTCTCCTATTCCTAAAAGTCACTTTAGGCACAAGATTTCAAAGTGTGAAATCCACATTTGTCTTTAGAAAGAAAAGGTAAGAGTAATCAGAGTAAAGCGGAAATAGATGAGAAAAGATTTAAGGAAAGTTCAGAAAGAATCAGAGTAGCAAAGGTAAGTAAGTATTCGTTGTCCAGTTCTATCTAGGTTTCGTCCTACAGTCAACATTCCTCTGATACCACTTCTGTCACACCCGGGTTTTAGGGGCACCAAGACCCGGGCGCGAACATAAACACCAGATATGCTGGGACCAAGTCTCACACATATGATGTATAGTGGCACAGGATCGAATGTCACATCTTTATATATAACAGGAGTTCTATACAAAATAAATAATTACATTATAAGGAGACAACGGTCCAGCAACTCAAAGTTGACTGGGAGACGACGGCCTAGACCTCTCACGAACTCGCCACAGCATCCTCCACGCGCCTCATCCTGTGGTACCTGTTCTTGACCTGTGGGGGGGTGTGAGACAGCAAGAGTGAGCTCACATACGTTCATCGCTCAACAAGTTGTGGGGAATAATGTGCATGAACTCGCCAAAGGTGGGAGCTCACGTGAAGTGTAAGGCTTACCAAAGAGGATGGTTAGAGCTGAGCATTGCTTTTAAAGTTGGTCAAAATTTTATTAGCAATTACTAAGTATAAGTAAATACCAGCCCAATTAAGTAGTAGAACAAAAGTAACAACATCACCTGCGATGCAATGCATATGACAAATTGAGTTTAAGTTCCATAATTTAATCATGTGAGTGTCCGAGCTGCTCATGACCGTGAGCACGGCTAGTATACCAGTTTTACACTCTGCAGAGGTTGCGCATCTTTACCCACAAGTCATGTTACCCATCTGACAAGGGATCGCGACTTCCCATACACCTCTACCGAGGAGGCGAGGCAGGGTAACACTACGAGGCCTTTACAAAGTTCCACTAGCTTCAGAAAACCCGCTACAGTTTATAGGAAGCTCCAATGCAGGAATCCCTTGCAGGACCGCCATCGCAGCAAAATCCTCCCGAGGGCCTCCCTACACTGACCACTCCCCTACTGCCCTTGCCCCTTTCGGGTAAGGTAGTCTTCCACTAGCTTTCCTAATTAATCGGCCAAGGGCGTCCCATTAAACCCTTGTGGTAGCACTGTTTTCCCGGGTGGTTCTCCATGTTCCAATTAACATAATGATCTTATCATGAACAGTAAATAGCAACTGATAACAAAAGTATGAATAATATGTATCTCAATGCCCAAATCCACATATAGCACTAGCAAGTACTACCCAGAAAGTTTAGTGGTAAAGAAGGCATAAAGATAGACAAACTAGGGTAACCTATTAGGTCCCATCAAATTAACCTATGCAGATCATTATGATTAATTAGAACATGAGTGGGTAAAATAAGTGATCAAGGGCACAACTTGCCTGGGACTTGAGATTCCAGTTACCAACTTGCTCTTCAGATGACGCGTGTCCTCACTGCTAAACGTAGCAATACAAACAAACATGGTATAGGCAAAATGAACATCACATCAAACATAAGATCAAACTGCATAATAATAACCTATGCGTTGCTACGAGACTAACGCAACTCGAACGGATCAAATCGGAGTTAAAACGTAGGAGTTATGATTTTCTGAAGATTCTATGTGTTTTGTACAAGATTAAATGAGATATAAATTTTATTGTAACATTCATGTAAAAACAGTGGTACTAGATTATAAACCATAATATTACAAACTTATAGGAACTGGAATGGATTAATTTGGACTTCATATGACTTTTCTATGAATTAAACAAATTTTAGTGATTATTCTTATACTAAAAATCCTTTCCCATGATTATTCATCTAATTTAACTATCCACTGGACGGCGCGCTAATTACCAGAACCATAGGGGCTAAAATACAAAGATACCCGAGACTCAGGCTACAGGCACAATGGACTGCGGGTTTATTTGAGATAAAACTGAGGGCTCTTATGTAATAGGGGTTCTGCGAAGGGGTACGTGTGAATCTCGGCCGTCCGATCTGATTTCAAGAGCCCAGATTCAAACCCTATTTATAATCGAGCCTGTATACAAGCGGTCGCCAGATCGAGATCCGAAGGTCACGAGTTGTCCATGCCCAGATGCAACCGGGGTCCTTAGATGCGCATCTAACGATCACGGTTCTATACAACGAAACGTTATGCGTCCTCTAATCCTAGCCACCCATCTTGAGATCGACGGCCACTGACCCGTCTTCCATCCCCCGCGACCCAACTGCGGCGGCGCGAGGTCCGCACGGTGGCGCCATGGCCGACCAACGCCCCAAGCGACACCTAGTGCGAGAGCTTCAAACGAACGAGTGCTACCCAAGCAGAGAGGTAAGGCAAAGTACATGGATGGATTCTCACCTGCCGCGGATTTGTGAAGGAGCTTGGCCACGCCGTGATGCGACCTTGTGGCCAAATCCAAAGACGGCGAGCAATACCCGTCAAACTGTGGCTTCATCCGCCAAATTGGGAGCACCATAACCACCGTAGGGGTACACACAACTTCCTTACCCCACGCTGGTGCCAGAACGGAGGTGAAGATGAGGAGCGATGGAGGCGGCAGGCGCGTAGAGTCTCTGGTGGCGGCGATTTTTGTTCCGGGGGAAAGGGTCTGCGCGAGAGGGTAGCAGGGGGAAAGAACGGGTCACGGGAGCTCCCCCTTTATTGCCCGAAGTTCGAGTTTGTTAGGATTTCCGAAATCCTAGCTCACCCGTGGATCTCGCGATGCGCCCATGGTGGAGGTCCGCGTCGCGCGGCAAGTCCAACCAACAACCACAGCAGGGGTGTGGATGTGGATCTCTGGCGTAGTGGCTCCATTGATCAGAGCGGATGATGCCCAGGACGCGCGCGAAGGTCAGCGGCGAAGTGGTTGAGGGGATCCCGGCATTGCTGGCGACGGACTCGGTCTGCGCAGACGGCGAGGTGGAAGAAGGGGCTGCGCAGTGGACCAATGGGTGAATGGGCTGAATGGGTGGATTCGGCCCAACTGCAGGGATTATTCCTTTTCTTTATTTTTTTCTGCTTTCTTCTTTATTCCTATAATTCATTTGAATTTAAATTTTGAATTCCACTTAAGTGCAAATTCAAGTTCATGTTAACTATGCAATTTAGTCACACCATCATGTGGTGAAACTATTCAATTTTAATATTATTTTATATTGAATAATATTTCTTTCTTTACATTTTTATTCCCAAATTCTAAGATTTGAATTAGGTTTTAATCCTCAATTCACATCATTAATGTAACCTTATTAATATTTTCTTTATTATTAAATGCACAAACAATTAAACTCCAGCATGACGCACAATTAATGGCTTTTATTAATCCTTTGTTTTTAAATAAGGTGTTCACTTGTGATAGTAAGTAGATATAACACACATATAGATAAAGGAAAATAACTTTTCTCCTTTTATATTATATCTACAAATTGGGTATTACACAAGATCGAAGCTTCTTGTTGCATTGCCTTGCCGATGTCTCACCTTCGGATAACCAAGAAATGCAAACACCGGTTTCTGTTTTTCACGACAGACTGAGATTAGCAATGCGAGGTTCAGATATCAGCATTTGAAGAGCAAGACATGTCCTAACTCCTAAGATGAAGCATCAATTACAATGTATATTAGCAATTACACAGAGAGCTGGAGCAAGTAGCCCTGAAGTCCATTTCAAGTACCATAGGCAAGTTCTGAAAATTGCAACATACATGATGGATTGAGTACACCCTAGAGTTAAGCAGTTCAGCAGGAAAAAACAACTCGGATATCCTGAAACGAGCGTACAGTCTAATGGCAGAAAAAAAAAAGATCCAGCCAAGCACATGCCTAGAGTAGCTCATCATCTTTCACTTTCTTTCACAGCATCTGCCCAGATGCACTCTTTCAGTTCAGAAATCACAAAAAAAAATTCCCTAGAAGAATTCAAACTCTAGATAATTATCTGGCCCCTTTTGGTTAGGGGCTGGCGCGACCTTTCCATTTGCTGATGGCACTTGCTTTGGGCGACACTCGAGCTCAACAGGCTTTGGTATGTCTGGAGGGCTCGCACACCTTATCAGAGCCCAGTTCACGCCCTCGAAGAAAGGATGCTGCTTTATCTCGGTAGCGCCACGCTTATACCCAAGTCGGTGCTGCGGGTCCTTGACTAGCAATCCCCTTATCATGTCCCTCGCAGAGAAGCTCACTATTGGGGACTCTGGGAACCTCAAGGGCTGGCCAACAACGTTGAAGAGTGTAGCCCGGTTGCCTGAACCTTTGAATGGGGTCTTCCCGAACAACAGCTCGTACAAGAATATGCCAAAGGTCCACCAATCCACAGCACTTCCATGGCCCTCCCCTTTTATTATTTCTGGGGCCAGGTACTCATGAGTGCCAACAAAGGACATCGAGCGAGCGTCAGTTGGCTCAGCAATGAGCTCTGGGAAGAGGTTCTCTTGGTTTGGAGCATCAGGCTTTGACTTGTCCTTCTTGGACTTGGACTTGGACTTTGATTTAGATTTGGAGAAGAACCGGGGGCCAAAGCAAGTAGTTGGAGCTACACAAGAGGGCTGAATGCAGGATGGTTCAATGCAAGCAGGCTGGGCACAGTATGCTGCATTGTTCCTCTGCATTGCATCTAGGCCAGGATTTGCAGACTTGATCACCGTTGGGCTTACTGAACAGCGAAGAGAGAGATCAAAGTCTGATAGCATGATGTGGCCATCTTCCCGAACGAGGACATTTTCTGGTTTAAGATCACGGTATATAATCCCAAGCATATGCAGGTATTCCAATGCAAGGAGTACCTCTGCCACATAGAACCTGAAACATCAAGGTATTAGATAATCAATGCCAAATAATTTAAAGTCGTTTTAATGAAGACAGATAATAGCACAAATCTAGTTTATAAATAGGTCAGAAATTTCAACATTAGCACCAAAAGCTTTTCAAGTTACATGTCATTGAATGGTATCTAAATTATTGTAGAATTGTATCAACAAATACATACAGCAAGAAACTTTTGAATGGGCATAGAACAGTATCCCTCGGCCTCAGACAACAGCAATAAACAGGTTTATGTCAGTACATGAAAATGCATATGCACCTGACCATGTGAGTACAAACAAAATATTCCACACAAAAATGATCAAACAAAATTGCATGGCAAACATGTCGACCTGCAGATAAGCATCGCATAACTCCTGATAAAAAAGCTAACCAGCTAATTATGCAATATATTGAACTTGTCATTAGCAGAAGTACATACTTTGCTGCTTGCTCTGAGAAATATTTTCCAGGTTGCCTTTGACGAAGAGTATGAAGGTCACCTCCAGGGCAGAATTCCATAACTAAGCATGAAAACTTGTCTGTCTCAAAATGAGTGTACAGGGTTGGTAGAAATGGATGGTCCAGGGACTGTAGGATCTCCCGCTCGGTCTGAGCTCGAAGCAGCTTCTTCCGACTCGCCAAAGAAGTCTTATCCATTACCTTCATTGCAAAGTAACTCCGTGTACCACTCAGTTCAGAGAGATACACACTTCCTATATCACCAGAACCCAACTTCTTAAGCAGCCTAAAATGATTCAGTCCAAGAACATTATCCCTGGACTTCACAACATGGATCGCCTCCCACCTTGAATCATTCCCCTTGTGTGGCTTTGTGGTGGCACTGCTCATGCTGCTGCACGAGCTCTCGTCGCTAATGTCACTGGCCGTGCTCACACGGCACATGCTACTCTTCCCACTCTCAGTGAAATCGGCCCGTGTACTCATCGTCGCACTACCACTGGTCTTCCTCAAACTACTTGTCCCATCACTCACTTTAGCAGAAGCAAAGCCGTCACTAGTACTGCTCTTCTGAGACGTTTTCTTTTCCTTACTCCCATTACCATCCAAGTTTTCCTCCACTTTCAACTCACCAGAATCCCCATCCAGGACAGGCGACTCATCGCCAGGAACTGAAGAGACACCTGAAGAATCATTGTCCGCCACAGAAGCTGGAGAGTCTTGCTGCTGGTGAGACGGCAGTAGCTTGTTTTTCGCCCCCTCAGCTCCGGGTTCTTGTCTGTCATCTTTTTCTGCTTCCTTTGCCTTTGCCGTTTGCCCAGCCATGCTTGGCAAGAGAGGTTGAGAAGACAACAATCGTGTCGGAGCAGTTGATCAGGAACAAAGAAGTGCAGACTAACAGGTAGGGAAACACCACAACTTCTCCACCTTCTATAAACTTTCAGCTGAGTAGCAGCACAATCCCCAAGTCCTAGTCTGAAAATCAATTCACCATGTTAGCAACAGAACTACAAAAGGCTCTGCAAGAAAACCAGGCTGCAGAATGAGCAATCCAACAAAAACAAAAGTGAACAAGGAAACATTAATGCAGAACGAGCATAGCAAACAAACGGCGGCGGATACCTATGAGATAAAAAGAAAGAAAGAAAAAAGAAGAGGAGCCTTGTCAGGATCCAAGGCCCAAGAAATCACCTCGCAGGCTACCTGACAAGCTAGTGCTAGCGCTACGAGCTCAGGTTTGACAACAGATCCAGCGCCCCCATAACGCCGCATCAACACTCCCAAAAAGGCCAAGCACCAGAACGAGGGCTCAAAAATCACAAGCCCCCACCCCGGCATCCCCCGCAAAAATAGGGTAGGAGGGGGCGAAGTGGGCCAGCGCCAGAAAGATTAGCAAAACATTTTTAGATGCCCGCAAAGCGAACGAGAAGAAAAATGGGGGCAGACTAAACTAAAGCACGAGCAGCACAGGCATTGCAACCTGGAACAGCTGCAAGCTCACAGGGCGCACAACTCGCTGCCCCCGCTTTTCTCCCCCACGGGGAAAAAAAGGAGAGGCAGGTATGAATGAGCATACCGGAATCATATGAGGCAACAGCACAGCACATCCGCATGTGGTGTGCTCCGCCCGCATCCGCGTCAGGACATGGAGGCACTAACTCCGAGAATTATCAAGACGCACCGGGGGGGGGGGGGGGGGGGGGGGGGGGGTAGAGATGGGTTTGGATCTACAACGTGATGGGGGCAGGCATTAAAGCAAGCAACAGATCAGGAATGGTCATCGCCGCCTGGGGAAAATGACACCCGAAACGATCAGCCGGCGAGCGGGGGAGGACTGGAGGGCTAGTAGGACCGAGGAGCGGCCATGGCTCTGCCGGTGCTAACTGCGGGCAATGAGAGGTGAGAAATGGCGCATCCTGTACCTGTAGAAGACTCACATGACTGAGCCATGGCGACGGCGCGACGCGGACCGGAGCTGCTTAGTACCTGTGGGCGGCTACTGGGGGGAACTGAGAGCGATTCCTCCGCCCTCCAGTGATTGGTGTGGGGGCTTATGGAGATTCAGGCGGCGAGGCGAAGTGCAAAGGAGACAAAGGGTGTGCGAGGGTGGGACGGGTCAAAGCAAAAGTTGGTGGTAAAAGGATGCGCTTTTCGGTTGGATCAACAAAGCATCCTCCTCCTCGCTAATCAGCGATGCCCTTGGGGAGCCGCCGCCCTGCCCCTGGTCCTGGGCGCAGCGTGCAGGGTGTGGGTGGGTGGGTGGGTCTCGCGTTGCCCGAGACTAGCGGCGCGAACACCGAACAGCCTACGCTGGAAAGACTCTGACAGGTGGGGCTTGATCATAAGGGTATGTATAACTCACATAAAGCTTTGTTTACACCTGTCTTGAGCTAGATTTGGGTGTAAATTAATTTAAGTTCACTCTAATCTACCTCAACATATGTGTATTGAGATCAATACTAGAGGATCCAAACTAGGTCTAAATGTCTTATATCTAAAAAAACAGAAGGGAAAATATCTTATATCAGAGTTGTATTATGCAGTTTAATTATACTTAGAAACCCGTTTCACCGTCTCATGGATTGTATATACCCTCATAACACTATACAAAGATAAGGGAATATATCTAGAGACTATGGATCGATTTTTAAGTATAAGATACATCTAAGGTGTTGTTTGTTTTAACACAAACGGTACTGCATCTAGATAACGGCGCTAACTATTGCAGAGAAACTAAAAAATTAAACGGTACTGGAACTAGATAACGGTGCTAACTGCTAACTATTGCAGAGAAACTAAAAAACGACATTTCTTGAGGTCGGCTCTGGAGCACCCGAATATTTGCCGCTGACACCCAAATAACGCTCGAAAAAGAGGAGCAAAAGAGTTCTAATGCATCAGATCAATTTACGATACAATAAACTACGGACCGTTATGCATCCACCCGAGGAATCATTGGCGGCGTAAAAACGTCAAACCAAATAGCATCTAACAATGATACTTTAAATCTGAGCCCATGGATCATACTTTTGTATTTTTTTCAATTAATACCTAGAGACCCTATATTAAATAGAGTTAGGGCTGAAAACCGGAACCAAAAGTCTCGTAATCAGGACCTTCGTAAAGACAATATCAACTTCGTAAATTACCGTTTTAAGATTTTGAATTTCAAATATCTGTCAACATTATATTGTAGTAGCTAATAAATAGATTAATTATAAAATCGTGTAAATTTCTGACTGACCAACAATCGTTTTCATATAGGCAATATCGTTTCCAGCCGTTTTAGATCGTTTTAGTCCATAAATAGAATTGTACACGACCTTATTAGTAAATAAACTGTAGCGTGAGAATATTTTCCATCCCTTCGGTGAGTCTCTGAAGATGTTTTGCGAAAAAAAAATGTGCGTTCTCAACATAATTTAATTTGATTTTTTTTAAAAACGTGAACAGCTCTGACAGACCGCGTTTCAGTCATTTCGCATATCGGCTATCGTCGTTGGTAGTCTTGGATCAAGACTGAAATTCTTGTGTCCATGACCTGGTCCCGGGTAGCAATTGACTGCAGATATTTCACACAGCTGCCTGATCTGCACTCCATGGCCGGCAGTTTCGGCAATGGAGGAAATAAAAAAAATGGACACACCTCGTCCACTACCACTAGCTCATCTCGAATGCACAAAAGCAAGCCTTGGAGTACACCTCGAAATATCGAGCTGGGTGATCAAACCGACCGATCGCGCTTGATTTTGCGGTTCGGCTAATCTCGATGCGGCTGCGCCGGTCCAGAGTTGGGCTAGCAGTGAGGCTACAACCACGAGACCAAAATCATAGCCGCTGTGATCGAGGCTTTTCTTATCGCCCGGATTGAACAACTTCCCTGTAATTACATAGTACTCCCGTCCAAAAAAAATGAGGGCTAGACTCAAAGCAAGGAGAGCTATCGGCATGTTTGTTGTTTGAGATTATAATCTACATAAATTATATAATTCAGTTTAAATTATTTAGTCAGTAAAAAAACAACTAGATTATATAATCTAGAGCTCAAATTATAATAATCTAGTATTCTCCTAAGAATAACTTATTTTATATTATTTCAGGTAAAAGACCTACTATCCATAGCTGTGTTATCAAAATTATAGAACATCTCATTCTTCTTTCCTTACTCAAATTGCACACAGTCGATTCCTTCTCCCCCCCAACCACGCACAACACTTCTGTGAATCTAGCCCTCAAGCCTTTGAAGAAATCGAAGATTCGTTCGGAGGGTCCATCGACTTAAAGGCATGACTTGTGTTGTTGGGATTGTCGTTTGTGATCATGTTTTCGATCTCTTTTGTTGATGCCGACTTCTAAGCCTCCACACATTGCAGAGGATAGGTCAGAGGGTGTTTTGACATTTTATATCGGCATACTCTTCGCGCCTCGTTCTTTAGAGATGAAGGGCTCTCGGTTGTGCCCCACTTTTCCTCGTTGGACGAAGTGGGAGGCCTGATGAGTTGATAATGGTAGTGAAAGGGAATTAGGCTTACACCTAGTCCCTAATTAATTTTGGTGGTTGAATTGCCCAACACAAATAATTGGACTAACTAGTTTGCTCTAGTGTATAAGTTATACAGGTGCAAAAGGTTCACACTTAGCCAATGAAAAGACAGAATTGGGTTCAACCAAAGAGCAAAAGGACAACCGAAGGCACCTCTGGTCTGGTGCACCGGACTGTCCGGTGCACCAGAGGACTCCGACTTCGAACTCGTCACCTTCGGGAATTTCCAGAGGCGACTCCGCTATAATTCACCGGACTGTCCGGTGTACACCGGACATGTCCGGTGCTCCAAAGAAGAGCCGCATCCAGAACTCACCAGCCTCGGGAATTCAATTCGGCCTCTCCGCTATAATTCACTGGACTGTCCGGTGTACACCGGACTGTCCGGTGCAACAGCGGGGCAACGGCTATTTCGGCGCCAACGGCTACCTGCGACGCATTAAATGCGCGCGCTGCGCGCGCAGAGGTCAGGCACGCCCATACTGGCGCACCGGACAATCTACAGTACATGTCCGGTGCGCCACCGGACATCCAGGCGGGCCCAGAAGACAGAGCTCCAACGGTCGACCCCAACGGCTTTTGGTGACATGGCTGTCGCACCGGACATGTCCGGTGTGCACCGGACTGTCCGGTGCGCCATCGAACAGACAGCTCCACCAAACGGCTAGTTTGGTGGTTGGGGCTATAAATACCCCCAACCACCCACCATTCATGGCATCCAAGTTTTCCACTTCTCAACTACTTACAAGAGCTCTAGCATTTAATTCTAGACACACCAAAGAGATCAAATCCTCTCCAAACTCCACACAACGCCCTAGTGATTAGAGAGAGAGATTTGCTTGTGTTCTTTCGAGCTCTTGCGCTTGGATTGCTTTCTTCTTTCTTGATTCTTTCTTGCGATCAAAACTCACTTGTAATTGAGGCAAGAGACACCAATCTTGTGGTGGTCCTTGTGGGAACTTTGTGTTCCAAGTGATTAAGAAGAGAAAGCTCACTCGGTCCGAGGGACCGTTTGAGAGAGGGTAAGGGTTGAAAGAGACCCGGCCTTTGTGGCCTCCTCAACGGGGAGTAGGTTTGAGAGAACCGAACCTCGGTAAAACAAATCCGCGTGTCTCACTTCATTATTCGCTTGCAATTTGTTTTGGCACCCTCTCTCGCGGACTCTATTATATTTCTAACGCTAACCCGGCTTGTAGTTGTGATTATTTTTGAGAATTTCAGTTTCGCCCTATTCACCCCCCCCCTCTAGGCGACTTTCAATTGGTATCAGAGCCCGGTGCTTCAGTAGAGCCTAACCGCTCGAAGTGATGTCGGAAGATCACACCAAGAGGGAGATGGAGACCGGCGACAAGCCCACTACGAGCCACGGGAGCACTTCAGTGGAAGAGTCCCGCACCAAGAGAAAGGAGAAGAAGAAGGACTCCTCCAAACGGAAGGAGAAAAGATCTTCCTCTTCTCACCACAAAGAGAAGAAGGAGAAATCTTCTTCCCACAAGTCGCATCGGAAAGGTGACAAGCACGAGAGGATGAGGAAAGTGGTCTACTACGAGACCGACACTTCATCAACATCGACCTCCGACTCCGATGCGCCGTCTGTAACTTTTAAGCGCCAAGAGCGTAAGAAGTTTAGTAAGATCCCCTTACACTACCCTCGTACATCTAAACATACTCCATTACTTTCCGTTCCATTAGGCAAACCACCAACCTTTGATGGCGAAGATTATGCTAGGTGGAGTGTGATAGTCGCCTAGAGGGGGGGGTGAATAGGGTGAAACTGAAATTTACAAATATGAACACAACTACAAGCCGGGTTAGTGTTAGAAATATAAATGAGTCCGAGAGAGAGGGCGCAAAACAAATCCCAAGCGAATAAGCAAGTGAGACACGGAGATTTGTTTTACCGAGGTTCGGTTCTTGCAAACCTACTCCCCGTTGAGGAGGCCACAAAGGCCGGGTCTCTTTCAACCCTTCCCTCTCTCAAACGGTCCCTCGGACCGAGTGAGCTTCTCTTCTCAAATCAAAGCCGGGAACAAAACTTCCCCGCAAGGGCCACCACACAATTGGTGCCTCTTGCCTTGATTACAATGGAGTTGTGATCTCAAGAACAAGTGAGAAAGAAAAGAAGCAATCCAAGCGCAAGAGCTCAAATGAACACCGCAAATCACTCTCACTAGTCACTAGGGCTTTGTGTGGAATTGGAGAGGATTTGATCTCTTTAGTGTGTCTAGAATTGAATGCTAGAGCTCTTGTAGTAGTTGAGAAGTGGAAAACTTGGATGCAATGAATGGTGGGGTGGTTGGGGTATTTATAGCCCCAACCACCAAACTTGACCGTTGGCTGGAGGCGTCTGCTCGATGGCGCACCGGACAGTCCGGTGCACACCGGACAGTCCGGTGCCCCTGCCACGTCATCACTGCCGTTGGATTCTAGCCGTTGGAGCTTCTGACTTGTGGGCCCGCCTGGGTGTCCGGTGCACACCGGACATGTACTGTTTGATGTCCGGTGCACCGGTATGGGCAAGTCTGACGTCTGCGCGCGCTGCGCGCGCATTAAATGCACCGCAGAGAGCCGTTGGCGCCGAAGAGAGCCGTTGCTCCGCTGGCACACCGGACAGTCCGGTGCACACCGGACAGTCCGGTGAATTTTAGCGGAGCGGCTGCCACGCGAAACCGAGGCTAGCGAGTTCCGGAGGCCGCGCTTCCTTGGAGCACCGGACATGTCCGGTGCACACCGGACAGTCCGGTGAATTATAACGCGCCGGCTTCCGAGAAATCCCGAGGGTGAAGAGTTTGAGTCTGAGTCCCCTGGTGCACCGGACAGGTACTGTTCACTGTCCGGTGGCACACCGGACAGTCCGGTGCGCCAGACCAGGGGTGCCCTCGGTTGCCCCTTTGCTCCTTTATTGAATCCAAAACTTGGTCTTTTTATTGGCTGAGTGTGAACCTTTTACACCTGTATAATCTATACACTTGGGCAAACTAGTTAGTCCAAAGATTTGTGTTGGGCAATTCAACCACCAAAATTATTTAGGAACTAGGTGTAAGCCTAATTCCCTTTCAATCTCCCCCTTTTTGGTGATTGATGCCAACACAAACCAAAGCAAATAGAGAAGTGCATAATTGAACTAGTTTGTAAAAGGTTGCTTGGAATTGAGCCAATAAAACTACTTACAAGATATGCATGGAATGTTTCTTTCTTATTTAGCATTTTGGACCATGTTTGCACCACATGTTTTGTTTTTGCAAGTCCTTTTGTAAATCCATTTCAAAGATCTTTTGCAAATAGTCAAAGGTAAATGAATAAGAGTTTGCAAAGCATTTTTAGGATTTGAAATTTTCTCCCCCTGAATCAAATGCTTTTCCTTTGACTAAACAAAACTCCCCCTAAAAGATATCCACCTCTTAGTGTTCAAGAGGGTTTTGATATATCATTTTGAAATGCTACTTGCTCCCCCTTTGAACACAATAGGATACCAATTGATAAATACTTCTTTGAAAATACTAAGTTTTTGAAATTGGTGGTGGTGCGGTCCTTTTGCTTTGGGCTCATTTCTCCCCCTTTTTGGCATGAATCGCCAAAAACGGAATCAGTAGAGCCCTTAAAGTAATTTCTTCCCCTTTGGTCAAAAGTAAATGAGTTAAGATTATACCAAAGACGAAATCCGGTCCTTTTGCTTTTGAGCTTTTACTCTCTCCTCCAAGGATGAAGTCCTTTTCTTTGATGCTCATTTCTCCCCAAGGAATAGAGAGTTGCTCGGAGTGATGGCGAAGCATGAGTTACGGAGTGGAAGCCTTTGTCTTCGCCGAAGACTCCAATTCCCTTTCAATATACCTATGACTTGGTTTGAAATAGACTTGAAAACACATTAGTCATAGCATATAAAGGAGATATGATCAAAGGTATTCAAATGAGCTATGTGTGCAAGCTTAGCAAAAGAAATTTCTAGAATCAAGAATATTGAGCTCATGCCTAAGTCTGGTAAAAGATTGTTCATCAAGTGGTTTGGTAAAGATATCGGCTAATTGATCTTTAGTATTAATGTAAGAAATCTCGATATCCCCCTTTTGTTGGTGATCCCTAAGAAAATGATACCGAATGGCTATGTGCTTAGTGCGGCTATGCTCGACGGGATTGTCGGCCATTTTAATTGCACTCTCATTATCACATAGCAAAGGGACTTTGGTTAATTTGTAACCGTAGTCCCGCAGGGTTTGCCTCATCCAAAGCAATTGCGCGCAACAATGTCCTGCGGCAATGTACTCGGCTTCGGCGGTGGAAAGAGCGACCGAATTTTGCTTCTTTGAAGCCCAAGACACCAAGGATCTTCCCAAGAACTGGCAAGTCCCCGATGTGCTCTTCCTATTGATTTTGCACCCCGCCCAATCGGCATCCGAATAACCAAGTAAATCAAATGTGGATCCCCGAGGGTACCAAAGCCCAAACTTAGGGGTATAAGCCAAATATCTCAAGATTCGTTTTACGGCCGTAAGGTGGGATTCCTTAGGGTCGGATTGGAATCTTGCACACATGCAAACGGAAAGCATAATGTCCGGTCGAGATGCACATAAATAAAGCAATGAACCAATCATCGACCGGTATACCTTTTGATCCACGGACTTACCTCCCGTGTCGAGGTCGAGATGCCCATTAGTTCCCATGGGTGTCTTGATGGGTTTGGCATCCTTCATCCCAAACTTAGCAAGAATGTCTTGAGTGTACTTCGTTTGGCTAATGAAGGTGCCCTCTTGGAGTTGCTTGACTTGGAATCCTAGAAAATACTTCAACTCCCCCATCATCGACATCTCGAATTTCTGTGTCATGATCCTACTAAACTCTTCACATGTAGACTCGTTAGTAGACCCAAATATAACATCATCAACATAAATTTGGCATACAAACAAGTCATTTTCAAGAGTTTTAGTAAAGAGTGTAGGATCGGCCTTGCCGACTTTGAAGCCATTAGCAATAAGGAAATCTCTAAGGCATTCATACCATGCTCTTGGGGCTTGCTTGAGCCCATAAAGCGCCTTAGAGAGCCTATAGACATGATTAGGATACTCACTGTCTTCAAAGCCGGGAGGTTGCTCAACATAGACCTCTTCCTTGATCGGTCCATTGAGGAAGGCACTTTTCACGTCCATTTGATAGAGCTTAAAGCCATGGTAAGTAGCATAGGCCAATAATATGCGAATTGACTCAAGCCTGGCTACGGGTGCATAGGTTTCACCGAAATCCAAACCTTCGACTTGTGAATACCCTTTGGCTACGAGTCGAGCTTTGTTCCTTGTCACCACACCATGCTCATCTTGCTTGTTGCGGAAGACCCATTTGGTTCCTACAACATTTTGGTTAGGACGTGGAACTAAATGCCAGACCTCATTCCTCGTGAAATTGTTGAGCTCCTCTTGCATCGCCACCACCCAATCCGAATCTTGGAGAGCTTCCTCTACCCTGTGTGGCTCAATAGAGGAAACAAAAGAGTAATGTTCACAAAAATGAGCAACCCGAGATCGAGTAGTTACCCCCTTATGAATGTCGCCGAGGATGGTGTCGATGGGGTGATCTCGTTGGATTGCTTGGTGGACTCTTGGGTGTGGCGGTCTTGGTTCTTCCTCATCCTCCTTTTCTTGATCATTTGTATCTCCCCCTTGATCATTGCTATCATCTTGAGGTGGCTCGTCTTCTTGATTTTGCTCTTCATCATTTTGAGCCTCATCCTCATTTTGAGTTGGTGGAGATGCTTGCATGGAGGAGGATGGTTGATCTTGTGTACTTGGAGGCTCTTCGGATTCCTTAGGACACACATCCCCGATGGACATGTTCCTTAGCGCGATGCATGGAGCCTGTTCTTCACCTATCTCATCAAGATCAACTTGCTCTACTTGAGAGCCGTTAGTTTCATCAAACACAACGTCACAAGAGACTTCAACTAGTCCAGTGGACTTGTTAAAGACCCTATATGCCCTTGTGTTTGAGTCATAACCAAGTAAAAAGCCTTCTACAGTTTTAGGAGCAAATTTAGATTTTCTACCTCTTTTAATAAGAATGAAGCATTTGCTACCAAAAACTCTAAAATATGAAATGTTGGGCTTTTTACCGGTTAGGAGTTCATATGATGTCTTCTTGAGGATTCGGTGAAGATATAACCGGTTGATGGCGTAGCAGGCGGTGTTGACCGCTTCGGCCCAAAACCGGTCCGGTGTCTTGTACTCATCAAGCATGGTTCTTGCCATGTCCAATAGAGTTCGATTCTTCCTCTCCACTACACCATTTTGTTGTGGCGTGTAGGGAGAGGAGAACTCATGCTTGATGCCCTCCTCCTCAAGGAAGCCTTCAATTTGAGAGTTCTTGAACTCCGTCCCGTTGTCGCTTCTTATTTTCTTGATCCTTAAGCCGAACTCATTTTGAGCTCGTCTCAAGAATCCCTTTAAGGTCTCTTGGGTTTGAGATTTTTCCTGTAAAAAGAATACCCAAGTGAAGCGAGAATAATCATCCACAATAACAAGACAATACTTACTCCCGCCGATGCTTATGTAAGCAATCGGGCCGAATAGATCCATATGGAGTAGCTCAAACGGCCTGTCGGTCGTCATGATGTTCTTGTGTGGGTGATAGACTCCAACTTGCTTCCCTGCCTGGCATGCGCTACAAATCCTGTCTTTCTCAAAATGAACATTTGTTAATCCTAAAATGTGCTCTCCCTTTAGAAGCTTATGAAGATTCTTCATCCCAACATGGGCTAGTCGACGATGCCAGAGCCAACCCATGTTAGTCTTAGCAATTAAGCAAGTGTCGAGTTCAGCTCTATCAAAATCTACCAAGTATAGCTGACCCTCTAACACTCCCTTAAATGCTATTGAATCATCACTTCTTCTAAAGACAGTGACACCAACATCAGTGAATAGACAGTTGTAGCCCATTTGACATAATTGAGAAACGGAAAGCAAGTTGTAATCTAAGGAATCTACAAGAAAAACATTGGAAATGGAATGGTCAGGAGATATAGCAATTTTACCAAGACCTTTGACCAAACCTTGATTTCCATCCCCGAATGTGATAGCTCGTTGGGGATCTTGGTTTTTCTCATATGAGGAGAACATCCTTTTCTCCCCTGTCATGTGGTTTGTGCACCCGCTATCGAGTATCCAACTTGAGCCCCCGGATGCATAAACCTACAAAACAATTTTAGCTCTTGACTTTAGGTACCCAAACGGTTTTGGGTCCTTTGGCATTAGAAACAAGAACTTTGGGTACCCAAACACAAGTCTTGGAGCCCTTGTGTTTGCCCCCAACAAATTTGGCAACTACCTTGCCGGATTTGCTAGTAAGCACATAAGATGCATCAAAAGTTTTAAATGAAATGGCATGATCATTTGATGCATTAGGAGTTTTCTTTCTAGGCAACTTGGCACGGGTTGGTTGCCTAGAGCTAGATGTCTCACCCTTATACATAAAAGCATGGTTAGGGCCAGAGTGAGACTTCCTAGAGTGAATTCTCCTAATTTTGCTCTCGGGATAACCGGCAGGGTACAAAATGTAACCCTCGTTATCCTGAGGCATGGGAGCCTTGCCCTTAACAAAGTTAGACAAGTTCTTAGGAGGGGCATTAAGTTTGACATTGTCTCCCCTTTGGAAACCAATGCCATCCTTGATGCCAGGGCGTCTCCCATTATAGAGCATACTTCTAGCAAATTTAAATTTTTCATTTTCTAAGTTATGCTCGGCAATTTTAGCATCTAATTTTGCTATATGATCATTTTGTTGTTTAATTAAAGCCATATGATCATGAATAGCATTAACATCAATATTTCTACATCTAGCGCAAATAGAAACATGCTCAACATTTGATGTAGAGGGTTTGCAAGATTTAAGTTCTACAACCTTAGCATGCAACATTTCATTCTTAGTTCTAAGGTCGGAAATGGTAGTATTGCAAACATCAAAATCTCTAGCCTTAGCAATCAAATTTTCATTCTCTAATCTAAGACTAGTAAGAGAAATGTTTAATTCTTCAATCCTAGCAAGCAAATCATCATTATTATTTCTAGGATTGGGAATTGAAACATTACAAACATGTGAATCAACCTTAGCATTTAAAATAGCATTTTCATTTCTAAGGTTGTCAATCATCTCACGGCATTTGCTTAGCTCACTAGACAATTTTTCACATTTTTCTACTTCTAGAGCATAAGCCTTTTTAACCTTAACATGTTTCTTGTTTTCTTTAATTAGACAATCCTCTTGGGAGTCCAAAAGGTCATCCTTTTCATGAATAGCACTAATCAATTCATTTAGTTTTTCTTTTTGCTCCATGTTAAGATTGGCAAAGAGAATACGCAAATTATCCTCCTCATCACTAGCATTTTCATCACTAGAAGATTCATATTTAGTGGAGGAGTTAGATTTAACCTTTTTCCGTTTGCCGTCCTTTGCCATGAGGCACTTGTGGCCGACGTTGGGGAAGAGGAGTCCCTTGGTGACGGCGATGTTGGCGGCGTCCTCGTCGTCGGAGGAGTCGCTTGAGCTTTCGTCGGAATCCCATTCCCGACAAACATGGGCATCGCCGCCCTTCCTCTTGTAGTACCTTTTCTTCTCCTTTCTTCTCCCCTTCTTGTCGTCGCCTCGGTCACTGTCACTAGACATGGGACATTTAGCAATAAAATGACCGGGCTTACCACATTTGTAGCAAACCTTCTTGGAGCGGGACTTGTAGTCTTTCCCCCTCCTTTGTTTGAGGATTTGGCGGAAGCTCTTGATGACGAGCGCCATCTCCTCATTGTCAAGCTTGGAGGCGTCTATTGGTTGTCGACTTGGTGTAGACTCCTCCTTCTTTTCTTCCGTCGCCTTGAATGCAACGGGTTGAGCTTCGGATGTGTCACCAAGCTCGTTGATTTTCCTCGAGCCTTCTATCATGCACTCAAAACTTACAAAATGCCCGATAACTTCCTCGGGGGTCATTTTAGTATATCTAGGATTACCACGAATCAATTGAACTTGAGTGGGATTTAGAAAAATGAGAGATCTTAAAATAACATTTACCACTTCGTGGTCGTCCCACTTCTTGCTCCCGAGGTTGCGCACTTGGTTTACCAAAGTCTTGAGCCGGTTGTACATGTGTTGTGGCTCCTCCCCTTTGTTAAGCCGGAACCGACCGAGCTCCCCCTCGATCGTTTCCCGCTTGGTGATCTTGGTGAGCTCATCTCCCTCGTGCGCAGTTTTGAGCACATCCCAAACCTCCTTGGCGCTCTTCAGTCCTTGCACTTTGTTATACTCTTCTTTGCTTAAAGAGGCGAGGAGTATCGTCGTTGCTTGAGAGTTGAAGTGCTCGATTTGGGCCACCTCATCCTCATCATAGTTCTCATCCCCTACCGACAGTACCTGTGCACCAAACTCAACAACATCCCATATACTTTTGTGGAGCGAGATTAGATGAAATCGCATTAAATCGCTCCACCTAGCGTAATCTTCACCATCAAAAGTTGGTGGTTTGCCTAATGGGACGGAAAGTAAAGGTGTATGTTTGGAAATGCGAGGGTAGCGTAGGGGGATCTTACTATACTTCTTGCGCTCTTGGCGCTTAGAAGTGACGGAGGGCACATCGGAGTCGGAGGTCGATGTTGATGAAGTGTCGGTCTCGTAGTAGACCACCTTCCTCATCCTCTTGTGCTTGTCGCCTTTCCGATGCGGCTTGTGGGAAGAAGATTTTTCCTTCTTCTCTTTGTGGTGAGAAGAAGATTTCTTCTCCTTCCCTTTGTTGGAGGAGCTCTTCTTCTTCTCCCTCCTTTTGGTGCGGGACTCTTCCGATGAAGTGCTCCCGTAGCTTGTAGTGGGCTTTTCGCCGGTCTCCATCTCCTTCTTGGCGTGATCTCCCGACATCACTTCGAGCGGTTAGGCTCTAATGAAGCACCGGGCTCTGATACCAATTGATAGTCGCCTAGAGGGGGGGGGGTGAATAGGGTGAAACTGAAATTTACAAATATGAACACAACTACAAGCCGGGTTAGTGTTAGAAATATAAATGAGTCCGAGAGAGAGGGCGCAAAACAAATCCCAAGCGAATAAGCAAGTGAGACACGGAGATTTGTTTTACCGAGGTTCGGTTCTTGCAAACCTACTCCCCGTTGAGGAGGCCACAAAGGCCGGGTCTCTTTCAACCCTTCCCTCTCTCAAACGGTCCCTCGGACCGAGTGAGCTTCTCTTCTCAAATCAAAGCCGGGAACAAAACTTCCCCGCAAGGGCCACCACACAATTGGTGCCTCTTGCCTTGATTACAATGGAGTTGTGATCTCAAGAACAAGTGAGAAAGAAAAGAAGCAATCCAAGCGCAAGAGCTCAAATGAACACCGCAAATCACTCTCACTAGTCACTAGGGCTTTGTGTGGAATTGGAGAGGATTTGATCTCTTTAGTGTGTCTAGAATTGAATGCTAGAGCTCTTGTAGTAGTTGAGAAGTGGAAAACTTGGATGCAATGAATGGTGGGGTGGTTGGGGTATTTATAGCCCCAACCACCAAACTTGACCGTTGGCTGGAGGCGTCTGCTCGATGGCGCACCGGACAGTCCGGTGCACACCGGACAGTCCGGTGCCCCTGCCACGTCATCACTGCCGTTGGATTCTAGCCGTTGGAGCTTCTGACTTGTGGGCCCGCCTGGGTGTCCGGTGCACACCGGACATGTACTGTTTGATGTCCGGTGCACCGGTATGGGCAAGTCTGACGTCTGCGCGCGCTGCGCGCGCATTAAATGCACCGCAGAGAGCCGTTGGCGCCGAAGAGAGCCGTTGCTCCGCTGGCACACCGGACAGTCCGGTGCACACCGGACAGTCCGGTGAATTTTAGCGGAGCGGCTGCCACGCGAAACCGAGGCTGGCGAGTTCCGGAGGCCGCGCTTCCTTGGAGCACCGGACATGTCCGGTGCACACCGGACAGTCCGGTGAATTATAGCGCGCCGGCTTCCGAGAAATCCCGAGGGTGAAGAGTTTGAGTCTGAGTCCCCTGGTGCACCGGACAGGTACTGTTCACTGTCCGGTGGCACACCGGACAGTCCGGTGCGCCAGACCAGGGGTGCCCTCGGTTGCCCCTTTGCTCCTTTATTGAATCCAAAACTTGGTCTTTTTATTGGCTGAGTGTGAACCTTTTACACCTGTATAATCTATACACTTGGGCAAACTAGTTAGTCCAAAGATTTGTGTTGGGCAATTCAACCACCAAAATTATTTAGGAACTAGGTGTAAGCCTAATTCCCTTTCAGAGTGATTTAATGAAATTTCATCTAACCTCACTCCACAAAAGTATATGGAATGTTGTTGAGTTTGGAGCACAGGTACCATCCATAGGGGATGAAGACTATGATACGGACGAAGTGGCCCAAATCGAGCACTTCAACTCCCAAGCCACAACCATACTCCTCGCCTCTCTAAGCAAGGAGAAATACAACAAAGTGCAAGGATTGAAGAATGCAAAGGAGATTTGGGACCTACTCAAGACCGCGCACGAGGGTGATGAACTCACCAAGATCACCAAGCGAGAAACGATCGAGGGGGAGCTTGGTCGTTTTCGTCTTCGCCAAGGGGAAGAGCCACAAGATATGTACAACCGGCTCAAAACCTTGGTGAACCAAGTGCGCAACCTCGGGAGTAAGAAGTGGGACGACCACGAGGTGGTTAAGGTTATTCTAAGATCTCTTATTTTCCTTAATCCCACTCAAGTTCAATTAATTCGTGGTAATCCTAGATACACACTAATGACTCCCGAGGAAGTAATCGGGAATTTTGTGAGCTTTGAATGCATGATTAAAGGATCAAAGAAGATCAACGAGCTTGACGAACCCTCCACGTCCGAAGCACAACTGGTGGCTTTTAAGGCGACGGAGGAGAAGAAGGAGGAGTCTACATCAAGTAGACAACCAATTGACGCCTCCAAGCTCGACAATGAGGAGATGGCTTTAATCATCAAAAGCTTTCGCCAAATCCTCAAGCAACGGAGGGGGAAGGACTACAAACCCCGCTCCAAGAAAGTGTGCTACAAATGTGGTAAGCCCGGTCACTTCATTGCAAAATGTCCTATATCTAGTGACAGTGACAGGGGCGACGACAAGAAGGGAAAGAGGAGAGAAAAGAAGAAGTACTACAAGAAGAAGGGGGGCGATGCCCATGTTTGCCGGGAGTGGGACTCCGACGAGAGCTCCACCGAGTCCTCTTCCGACGAGGACGCCGCCAACATCGCCGTCACCAAGGGACTCCTCTTCCCCAACGTCGGCCACAAGTGCCTCATGGCAAAGGACGGCAAAAAGAAGAAGGTTAAATCCAAATCCTCCACTAAATATGAATCCTCTAGTGATGACAATGCTAGTGATGAGGAGAATAATTTGCGTACCCTTTTTGCCGACCTTAACATACAACAAAAAGAAAAATTAAATGAATTAATTAGTGCTATTCATGAGAAGGATGATCTCTTGGATTCTCAAGAGGACTTCCTTATTAAGGAAAACAAAAAACATGTTAAGGTTAAAAATGCTTATGCTCTAGAAGTAGAAAAATGTGAAAAATTGTCTAGTGAGCTAAGCACTTGCCATGAGACCATTAACAACCTTAGAAATGAAAATGCTAGACTAATTGCTAAGGTTGATTCCCATGTTTGTAATGCTTCAATTCCCAATCTCAGAAGTAATAATGATGATCTGCTTGCTAAGATTAAGGAATTGAATGATTCTCTTGCTAGCCTTAGAGTAGAAAATGAAAATTTGATTGCTAAGACTAAGGATTTTGATGTTTGCAATGTTACTATTTCCAACCTTAGAAGTGAGAATGATATATTACATGCTAAGGTTGTTGAATTAAAATCTTGCAAATCCTCTACATCTAAAGTTGAGCATGTTTCCATTTGTACTAGATGTAGAGATGTTGATATCAAGGCTATTCATGATCACATGGCCTTAATTAAACAACAAAATGATCATATAGCATTATTAGATGCTAAAATGGCTGAGCATAACTTAGAAAATGAAAAATTTAAATTTGCTAGAAGTATGCTCTATAATGGGAGACACCCTGGCATCAAGGATGGTATTGGCTTCCAAAGGGGAGACAATGTCAAACTTAATGCCCCTCCTAAAAACTTGTCTAACTTTGTTAAGGGCAAGGCTCCCATGCCTCAGGATAACGAGGGTTACATTTTGTACCCTGTCGGTTATCCCGAGAGCAAAATTAGGAGAACTCATTCTAGGAAGTCTCACTCTGGCCCTAACCATGCTTTTATGTATAAGGGTGAGACATCTAGCTCTAGGCAACCAACCCGTGCCAAGCTGCCTAGAAAGAAAACTCCTGCTGCATCAAATGATCATAGCATTTCATTTAAAACTTTTGATGCATCTTATGTTTTGACTAACAAATCCGGCAAAGTAGTTGCCAAGTTTGTTGGGGGCAAACACAAGAGCTCCAAGACTTGTGTTTGGGTACCCAAAGTTCTTGTTTCTAATGCCAAAGGACCCAAAACCGTTTGGGTACCTAAAGTCAAGAACTAAAATTGTTTTGTAGGTTTATGCATCTGGGGGCTCAAGTTGGATACTCGACAGCGGGTGCACAAACCACATGATAGGGGAAAAGAAGATGTTCTCCTCATATGAGAAAAACCAAGATCCCCAACGAGCTATCACATTCGGGGATGGAAACCAAGGTTTGGTCAAAGGTTTGGGTAAAATAGCTATATCTCCTGACCATTCCATTTCCAATGTTTTTCTTGTAGATTCTTTAGACTACAATTTGCTTTCTGTATCTCAATTATGTCAAATGGGCTACAACTGTCTATTTACTGATGTAGGTGTCACTGTCTTTAGAAGAAGTGATGATTCAATAGCATTTAAGGGAGTGTTAGAGGGTCAGCTATACTTGGTAGATTTTGATAAAGCTGAACTCGACACTTGCTTAATTGCTAAGACTAACTTGGGTTGGCTCTGGCATCGCCGACTAGCCCATGTTGGAATGAAGAATCTTCATAAGCTTCTAAAGGGAGAACACATTTTAGGACTAACAAATGTTCATTTTGAGAAAGACAGGATTTGTAGCGCATGTCAAGCAGGAAAGCAAGTTGGGTCCCATCATCCACACAAAAACATCATGACGACCTACATGCCACTTGAGCTACTCCACATGGATCTATTCGGCCCGATTGCTTACATAAGCATCGGCGGGAGTAAGTATTGTCTAGTTATTGTGGATGATTATTCTCGCTTCACTTGGGTGTTCTTTTTGCAGGAAAAATCTCATACCCAAGAGACCCTAAAGGGATTCTTGAGACGGGCTCAAAATGAGTTCGGCTTAAGAATCAAGAAAATTAGAAGCGACAACGGGACGGAGTTCAAGAACTCTCAAATTGAAGGCTTCCTTGAGGAGGAGGGCATCAAGCATGAGTTCTCTTCTCCCTACACGCCACAACAAAATGGTGTAGTGGAGAGGAAGAATCGAACTCTATTGGACATGGCAAGAACCATGCTTGATGAATACAAGACACCAGATCGGTTTTGGGCCGATGCGGTCAACACCGCCTGCTACGCCATCAACCGGTTATATCTACACCGAATCCTCAAGAAGACATCCTATGAACTCCTAACCGGTAAAAAGCCCAATATTTCATATTTTAGAGTTTTTGGTAGCAAATGCTTTATTCTTGTTAAAAGAGATAGAAAATCCAAATTTGCTCCTAAAATTGTAGAAGGCTTTTTACTAGGATATGACTCAAACACAAGGGCATATAGAGTCTTTAACAAGTCCTCTGGACTAGTTGAAGTTTCTTGTGACGTTGTGTTTGATGAAACTAATGGCTCTCAAGTAGAGCAAGTTGATCTTGATGAGATAGGTGAAGAACAAGCTCCGTGCATCGCGCTAAGGAACATGTCCATTGGGGATGTGTGTCCTAAGGAATCAGAAGAGCCTCCACATACACAAGATCAACCATCCTCCTCCACGCAAGCATCTCCACCAACTCAAAATGAGGATGAGGCTCAAGTTGATGAAGGAGAAGATCAAGACAATGAGCCACCTCAAGATGATGACAATGACCAAGGGGGAGATGCAAATGATGAAGAAAAGGAGGATGAACAAGAACCAAGGCCGCCACACCCAAGAGTCCACCAAGCAATCCAACGAGATCACCCCGTCGACACCATCCTCGGTGACATTCATAAGGGGGTAACCACTCGATCTCGTGTTGCACATTTTTGTGAGCATTACTCTTTTGTTTCCTCTATTGAGCCACACAGGGTAGAGGAAGCACTTCAAGATTCGGATTGGGTGGTGGCGATGCAAGAAGAACTCAACAACTTCACTAGGAATGAGGTATGACATTTAGTTCCACGTCCTAACCAAAATGTTGTAGGAACCAAGTGGGTCTTCCGCAACAAGCAAGACGAGCATGGTGTGGTGACAAGGAACAAAGCTCAACTCGTGGCCAAGGGGTATTCACAAGTCGAAGGTTTGGATTTTGGTGAAACCTATGCACCCGTAGCTAGGCTTGAGTCAATTCGCATATTATTAGCCTATGCTACTTACCATGGCTTCAAGCTTTACCAAATGGACGTGAAGAGTGCTTTCCTCAATGGACCAATCAAGGAAGAGGTCTATGTTGAGCAACCTCCCGGCTTTGAAGATAGTGAGTACCCTAATCATGTCTATAAGCTCTCTAAGGCGCTTTATGGGCTCAAGCAAGCCCCAAGAGCATGGTATGAATGCCTTAGAGATTTCCTTATTGCAAATGGCTTCAAAGTCGGAAAGGCCGATCCTACTTTATTCACTAAAACTCTTAACAATGATTTGTTTGTATGCCAAATTTATGTTGATGATATCATATTTGGGTCTACTAACGAATCTACTTGTGAAGAATTTAGTAGGATCATGACACAAAAATTCGAGATGTCTATGATTGGGGAGTTAAAGTATTTTCTAGGATTCCAAGTCAAGCAACTCCAAGAGGGCACCTTCATTAGCCAAACGAAGTACACTCAAGACATTCTAACCAAGTTTGGAATGAAGGATGCCAAGCCCATCAAGACACCCATGGGAACCAATGGGCATCTCGACCTCGACACGGGAGGTAAGTCTGTGGATCAAAAGGTATACCGGTCGATGATTGGTTCATTACTCTATTTATGTGCATCTCGACCAGACATTATGCTTTCCGTTTGCATGTGTGCAAGATTCCAAGCCGACCCTAAGGAATCCCACCTTACGGCCGTAAAAAGAATCTTGAGATATTTGGCTTATACTCCTAAGTTTGGGCTTTGGTACCCTCGGGGATCCACATTTGATTTGATTGGATATTCGGATGCCGATTGGGCGGGGTGTAAGATTAATAGAAAGAGCACATCAGGGACTTGCCAGTTCTTGGGAAGATCCTTGGTGTCTTGGGCTTCAAAGAAGCAAAATTCGGTCGCTCTTTCCACCGCTGAAGCCGAGTACATTGCCGCAGACCATTGTTGCGCGCAATTACTTTGGATGAGGCAAACCCTGCGGGACTACGGTTACAAACTAACCAAAGTCCCTTTGCTATGTGATAATGAGAGTGCAATCCGCATGGCGGATAATCCCGTTGAGCATAGCCGCACTAAACACATAGCCATTCGGTATCATTTTCTTCGGGATCACCAACAAAAGGGGGATATCGAAACTGCATATATTAACACTAAAGATCAATTAGCCGATATCTTTACAAAGCCACTTGATGAACAATCTTTTACCAAACTTAGGCATGAGCTCAATATTCTTGATTCTAGGAATTTCTTTTGCTAAACTTGCACACATAGCTCATAATTATACCTTTGATCATGTCTCCTTTATATATGCTATGACTAATGTGTTTTCAAGTGTATTTCAAACCAAGTCATAGGTATATTGAAAGGGAATTGGAGTCTTCGGCGAAGACAAAGGCTTCCACTCCACTCCACAACTCTTCCTTCGCCGTCACTCCGAGCAACTCTCCATCTTTGGTATAATCTTCACTCATATGTTTTATTTGCCAAAGGGGAGAAAATAGTTAGGAAAGGGCTTATATCTCACTCAAAGTATCCGTTTTTGGCGATTCATGCCAAAGGGGGAGAAAAGTATTGGCCCCAAAGCAAAAGGACCGCACCACCACAAAAAGGACCGCACCACCACCTAATTTTAAAATTGGAGATTTTCAATTGATCAATTTCAATTTGGTATCTTTTTATGTTCCAAAGGGGGAGGAAGTAATTTTTCAAAATGGATATATCAAAAACCCTCTTGAACACTAAGAGGAGAATCTCATTTAGGGGGAGTTTTGTTTAGTCAAAGGAAAAGCATTTGAAACAGGGGGAGAAAATTTCAAATCTTGAAAATGCTTTGTAAAATCTTATTCATTTACCTTTGACTATTTGCAAAAGAACTTTGAAAAGGATTTACAAAAGAATTTGCAAAAACAAAACCTGTGGTACAAGCATGGTTCAAAATGTTAATAAAGAAACAATCCATGCATATCTAGTAAGTAACATTTATTGGCTCAATTCCAAGCAACCTTTGCACTTACATTATGCAAACTAGTTCAGTTATGCACTTTTATATTTGCTTTGGTTTGTGTTGGCATCAATCACCAAAAAGGGGGAGATTGAAAGGGAATTAGGCTTACACCTAGTCCCTAATTAATTTTGGTGGTTGAATTGCCCAACACAAATAATTGGACTAACTAGTTTGCTCTAGTGTATAAGTTATACAGATGCAAAAGGTTCACACTTAGCCAATGAAAAGACAAAGAATTGGGTTCAACCAAAGAGCAAAGGGACAACCGAAGGCACCTCTGGTCTGGTGCACCGGACTGTCCGGTGTGCCACCGGACATGTCCGGTGCACCAGAGAACTCCGACTTTGAACTCGTCACCTTCGGGAATTTCCAGAGGCGACTCCGCTATAATTCACCGGACTGTCCGGTGCTCCAAAGAAGAGCCGCATCCAGAACTCGCCAGCCTCGGGAATTCAATTCGGCCTCTCCGCTATAATTCACCGGACTGTCCGGTGCAACAGCGGGGCAACGACTATTTCGGCGCCAACGGCTACCTACGACGCATTAAATGCGCGCGCTGCGCGCGCAGAGGTCAGGCACGCCCATACTGGCGCACCGGACAATCTACAGTACATGTCCGGTGCGCCACCAGACATCCAGGCGGGCCCAGAAGACAGAGCTCCAACGGTCGACCCCAACGGCTTTTGGTGACATGGCTGTCGCACCGGACATGTCCGGTGTGCACCGGACTGTCCGGTGCGCCATCGAACAGACAGCTCCACCAAACGGCTAGTTTGGTGGTTGGGGCTATAAATACCCCCAACCACCCACCATTCATGACATCCAAGTTTTCCACTTCTCAACTACTTACAAGAGCTCTAGCATTTAATTCTAGACACACCAAAGAGATCAAATCCTCTCCAAACTCCACACAACGCCCTAGTGATTAGAGAGAGAGATTTGCTTGTGTTCTTTCGAGCTCTTGCGCTTGGATTGCTTTCTTCTTTCTTGATTCTTTCTTGCGATCAAAACTCACTTGTAATTGAGGCAAGAGACACCAATCTTGTGGTGGTCCTTGTGGGAACTTTGTGTTCCAAGTGATTAAGAAGAGAAAGCTCACTCGGTCCGAGGGACCGTTTGAGAGAGGGTAAGGGTTGAAAGAGACCCGACCTTTGTGGCCTCCTCAACGGGGAGTAGGTTTGAGAGAACCGAACCTCGGTAAAACAAATCCGCGTGTCTCACTTCATTATTCGCTTGCAATTTGTTTTGGCACCCTCTCTCGCGGACTCTATTATATTTCTAACGCTAACCCGGCTTGTAGTTGTGATTATTTTTGAGAATTTCAGTTTCGCCCTATTCACCCCCCCTCTAGGCGACTTTCAGGTAGGTTCGAGCGATTGTTTGGTTCCCTATCGAATGGATCCAATGGATCAATTGGTGATCAGCCTCAAAACTTATTGACTTTCGTCCCCATATAGTTGCCAAGGTCGTTCGACCGACCCCGAGGTCTCGCTTCCTTTCTTCTAGGAAATAACCATGACTCGGAAGGCAATTCTCGAACACAGGTTATAATGCCCTTGGCACTCGGACACCCGAGTTTTAACCGTGGGGGCAATCCTTTCCGCTCATCACTCTGGTTGCGCCCGAGAGCGACCGTCGAACCATTTGATGCACCAGCCTTAGAACTATCAAGCTTTTAGATCTCTTTCTAGGTTTTGTTGCATTTAACAGAATGTGGCATTAGATCATTTCCTATGTTTGTTTCATTTACCAGAAAGTAGACATAGACCCCTTTACATGAGTATTTGATTTTGCATGAAGTATGAAATTAATATGCATGATAGCAATGATATTACTATTAACTAGTGAATGCATTTATCAATTGATATCTAAACACTTTTACTATAATGTTGATCTCACAAAGGTTTTAGTGTGTTTAGTTATTCCAGGTACCAAGGAAGAAACTTACCAAGTGATATTTCAATCGATATGCACACTTCAAATGTATGTTATATAATTCTTAGGATCATATGTTAGTACTACTTCTACCACAAATTATAACATATGTGTAATCCTAAGACTCGACCACTTCTAAGGCACAACTGTTGCTACATTGATGCCTCTGCCTAGAGCCCAAATAGTTGTAGGCTCTCAAACACCAAGGTCGTCAACTTGACTCAGAATTTCCACCACCTCAACTTTCGGTGAACTCCCATGTTGAGGTACAACCACCTTGGTCCCTAACTGTAACCGTCGCAAACTAGAACCCTATAACATTTGCACCTCTTTTTAGCAAGGCAATGGCCGTTTGCACCACTTGCACTATAGTCGTACACCTCATACGTGGAGCCCACGACCATCGTCATGTGCACTCTACTCCAAGGGTCATTGTCATGGTGCCATAGGTGCCTATAGTTGCCCACATAAACACCTAGATCATGGCCTCACATGTGCACTCTACTCCAAGGGTCATTGTGATGGTGCCATCGGTGCCTGTTGTTGCCCACATAAATACCTAGATCATGGCCTCAAGAGTGTCACAAACCATTGACATGGAGGCTAGGATAGCCTCATGCCGAGCCACTAGATTTTTGGCTAAGGACACCGACACTTAGATTTACTCATTTTTATAGTGTACAAGTTGGATCCAACTATGAAGGTGTTATCATAGAGCGGAGGTTGCGACTATGTTGGACACGGTCAACCTACAACTCAATAGGTTAGAATTATAATATCATCTTGAAGATACACATTTGGATGGAGCGCCAAAAAATATATTGGATTTCAATAACGAGAGATATACAAAGGAAACTTTTTATGAGGTCTAGTTCAGTAAGAATTTTGAAAGGGGCCAATACAAATGGTTGTCTATAAAACATAAAATCATGTAACACACCCGTCATATTCGTTTTAGCTCTTAATTTTTATGTCGATATTTAAATAGATGTTGATGAATATAGATACATATATAAAACACATACATACATCAAATATTATATAAACATATTATTCACTAAAACGAATTTTAATTTGAGACAGAGAGAGTAGAATTTTGATCCCCAAATCTATTTCGCTTAAAAGGGTCTAAATAAGGCTTACACTTGAGAAAACATGGCAATAAACTGCGGTCCTGCTTGGAAAAGAAAAAGAATTAAAAAAGAAATGGTCCAGTTGCAACGAATCGAGAGGTCGAAGTCTGCATCAACGACGTTCCCCATAACTCCATCGCTGTCGTCCTTCCGCGCGAGCATGGCAGCCGATCATGGCGTGCTGCGAGCAGACAGCAACCTGAAACATGCCAATCGGCCAGCACTACGGCGACACTCCAGGACATACGCCATCTCTTTTCGTCGACCTTTCGCCCCGGTCCCTCTCCCTACCACTGTAGCCTGCCTAATCCTCCTTTCCGGCTACGAATTTAATTCTACTCGACGTCGTGGTCCATGCATGATTGGATAGATAGATAGATAGATATACGTCTACTATGCATGTCCCGTGGAATCTTTCGAGTGTTAGGCCAGGTCACCGCTCACCTGCAGTGATAGACGATAGGTTTATGCTAGCTACGCGGAGCACTTGGCCGTTTCCCCGGCGAATCGCGGGTCCGGTCATTACTGTGCTGTGCATGCCAGTGTGCCGGCGCCGCTGGCCTATAGACACATGTAGCGGCGGAGCAGTAGCCAAGTGCGTCCCGTCCCGTTGTTCCGAGCGAGCAGCGGCCGGCGAGCGGGACGACGACGACGACGACGCGGCATAGACAAATGGCCACGATCGAGTTTGTTTAAGTGGCAACACAACAAAAGCCTATGTTTGGAGCCATGAGCAGCGGCACATGGAGCCCCTCGTGGCCAAAAGCTCTGCGCCCATTAAACTATCGAGCACTGTTTCGAACTCTGGAACTGGCATGTGCGTCTGCAGTGGCACAAACATATTTTTATTTGTTTGTTTATTTCTGTTTGTTTGTTTATTTCTGGCGATCGAGTGTATGATGACCTGGATGGAGGAGTTTGGATCACGGTGGAGGAGTGTAGTGTAGTATGAATGTATGATGCAGAGTCTGAGATGATGTTGAGCAGCGCCGAGATAGACGAGGTGGCAACGGTTGTCTGCTGAAGGTGATTATTTTGCTCGGGGAGAACCGGAGAAAGCGACCACGGCGACGGGCATGGCAATGGGCGACTGGAGCCAAACGATGATGGTGATTGTGTATATATAGGTGTAAAAAAGACGCTCAGAGACTAAAACGCCAGCCTCACCTGCAGGTAAAGAAAGCAGTGAAAACAGACGAGACGATATCAGCAAAAGGTTTTGATAACAGAGAAGATACACAGGTTTATCTTGCATGCACCACGCGTAACACGCATCGGCAAAGAAAACTCCGGCAGAGGCTGGAGAAGGGTCCAATTCCAATCCAGTCCAGTGAGGCAGGAGGACGCGAGAGAACTTCAGGCGGTTTCAGAGCCGGGACGCGATCAGGCCATCGGCGGCGGTGCCATCTGCAACGAGTAGCTGGCTGGCTTCCCTGTCTGGCCCGGCGACGCCGACGCCGACGCCGACGCAGGCGGCAGTGTGGACTGGCAACCGACGGACACGACACGGTGTGTTCGGCGATGGCATGTCTCCGCTGTCGCTGCCCCCCGCTTGCGATCTCGCCCGGACCCCGGTTGGGTTCACGTCCCCTTTTCAGCCTCACGCGCTGATACGCATCACATGCTGCCACCGATGTGATATGCTGCAGCTGGTCGCGATGTGGCAAAGTTATATCTCACGTTTTCCCGGTGACACTAGAGCACGGAGATACTGCGGGATACGAGCTCGTCTAGTTGAGTAGTTGTCCAAGTGTACCCAAAAGCTGAAAAGCATAATAAGCCTACCACCCATGCGAGGCCTTCATTTGGCAATTTGGGTAGGTTTTGAAATCCTTGATCTTATGTAGACCTAGTGTACTACGTCATCATGTGGATTGGATCAATACTAGAGTAACCAAACAAAACCGCAAGGACATTAGTCATCAAAACTTTAACCTTTAGATCTAGTAGCTATTTAGTTATGTTTTTTAATACTTTCCTATTCTATTATATACGTAATTTTAAATTTTTCTGATAATCAAAGAGCCTTATGTTTGATCAAATTTCATGTAAAGAAATAGTAACATTTATGGTACCAAATAAATATAATATTTATTTTTTCATTAGTTATATGTTTATACTACATTTATTTAGTATCATAAATTTCCAGACGTAGTTTTGTTAAGAGCGATAGCAATAGTAAACATCCACTTTTAAGAATTGAAATAGAAATATAAAAATTTGAGCGAGTATTTCTGTTAAAAAAGTTAAAAGTAAAATTGCGAAGAACGGAAAGGAAGAAACCCAGGTACACAAACCGAGCCACTAAAACGGGCCGAGATCCCATGGAGCATACAAGGGCCAACATCTTAGCCCATTTGATTGACTCCAAAAGTAAAAAAAAAACAATTCACACAGTTTTGTATCCATTTTCTATTTTTCTCCTCTCGAGTAGCGTGGCGGGCGTGGACGCGGCGGCGATGCTGCGGTCGGCGCTGCGGCGGGGAGGGGCGTCCGCGAGGCAGGTCGCGTTGGCGGGAGAAGCCTCGCCGAGAGACCTCCTCCGGATGCGCGTGGCGGAGCGGGAGCGCGCGAGGCGGCGGCGTCGCGACCCGGGCCGCGACGAGTTCTTCGTGCCCACGCCAGAGTCGCTGGCGTGGCTCGACTCGGTCTCCCTCCCCATGGTGCTCACCGCCGCCGCCGTGGCCCTCTTCACCAAGCTCCTCATGATGGTACTGCTCCGTGCCCTCCTAGGCCTTGTAGCTGTAGCTGGCTTCTCCTAGGGTTGTTTTCTGTTGCAATTGCAAGTACTGTGTATTTCCTTGAATACCCGAACATTATGCGAATCTTTTGTTGAGTCAATGCTATGGCGCGTAGTGTAGAATCTTCATATTGCTAGATTTGGACATGTAGACATGTAACCTGTAGGAATTTGAAGGTGGTTGTGACAAGTGTTCTCAGATGAGAGAAGTGCGGATTTATTATCTAGTTGTCTATTTGCTTCATAAGTGTATACAGTGTTTTCTTCATGGGCCTGGGTAGATTTGTGTTATCCTAATTGGACTTTTTACTATTGGATCTGTTTGATATTACATTCAGTCAACCTTTCTTTCCTTTCATACGGATGAATTCTACAATGTTCGTTCAGCTTCACATTTTTTGCCAGCTGCCTGTAGGGGTGGTAATGAGCTCTAAATTTTACACTATAAAATTTAAGGATCGAATCAGATTAGGATCAGACTCTATTTCTATTCATTTTTGAACTAAAATCAATTAAAGACTCAAACAAATTGTGAAGAAAATATTTGTTTCACAATCCGTTATCACCCCCTAGGTGCCTAATGTTTCGTGGCGATTTGTGTACACCCTTCTGGTTAACTAAATCATCAAGATTCTAGAATATTGTTTTAAGGTTAATTTTGAACTACTGGCAACTGTATAGTCTATATGGCTACGAAAGAAAACATTTAAATTGAATAGTGTTCTTTTTTATGTTTGTTAGGATATCAAAATAATGTTATGAATCTTATTTTCTGTTTCTGTGGGAAGGAACATGAAGCTACAGATCAAGAAAGGAGAGAGCGCAAGATAAAGAATAGCCACCCTGATCAAGGAACAGTAAGGATGCTATCTCGTGAAGAATGGGAGGAGGTCCAAGAAGTCAGGCCAAGGACCCCTTTTGAATCAAAGTTAGCTCGTCCACATGCCCGGATAAGAACGGGGGAGCCAGTGCGACTGGTTAGTAGATGTTTCTTGTGGTTAGTTTCTAAAATGAAGTTTTGCATGGTACTCTTTGATGGTTTATGGTACTGTCACCTCTGATGTGTTCTATTATTTTTATTCACCACTAATCCCAATGCTTAAATTATATGGCTTGTATGTTCTGTTATTCAACAGCTTGTTGCTCTAGTACTTCCCACATCTGGATTTAGATATTTCATTCATGGGATCCTCATGCAATCAAGCTATTGTCTTGGAGAACCTCTTACCCTTTACCTGTAGGAGGATGTTTTACTACTGATATCCGTATCCTTTACCTGTAGGAGGATGTCAAGGATTGGGCTACTGATGTAATCGCAGATTCTTTTACCAGAGCAGAAGAAGCTACCAAGAAAAAATGATTTAGAAGAATCTAAAACACCCGGTGTATCTGCTTTATCGTTTCTCTGAATCTAAAACACCCAGTTGTAACCGAGTTCTTTTACAGATCCATGACCATATGGGTATTACGGCCACTATGGTATTCTGAGAGTGAAGCCCTGAGTCCCTTGGTCTATGTTTCGGTGCACCATGGTAAACAACTGCTTCACCCGGGCCTCTTGGAGAAAGAGCGATATAATAAAGAATACTAGGTGAATTGACACGGTGAAATTTCTCTTAAAATTTGCGCCATGTATTGGTATAAGGTTAATCGTACCACTATTTTGTTCTTGTTTATATACGTGATACTTGTATACAACGACTGTACTTACATGGTTAGGATCTTCTCAAAACTAAAATTTATTTTCCATAAAAAATTAAGTGCAGCTGTGAGGCTAGAATCAAAGAACTCATACATCTTAGTTGGGAGGCCTCAAGTCCTAGTGGACCAAAGGCCCAACCATTTGAATTATCAGACTTTGGAGATCTATAGGGCGGTAGGGGGCCTGGACAACTAAGAAAATATATGTGTCCTACCGTTAGAAGTGCTCGAGGGTCCGAACGGACTTGTTTATTCTCAAAGATGGTGGTGGTCGAAAAAAACTTGAAGTGCGGAAGTGTCCCTAAGCCTAGAGCACCAACCAAAGCCCTCTACTCCTTCTGTTGTACTATTAGTTTTCGTTTTGTACAAGATTTGAGTTAAATTTATAAAATTTTAACTTAAAATAACCATTTTATTATTAAGTTTTGAAACCTAATGTATATATATGCTATGATTTGTCTTGGCATGTACTTTTATAAAAATATAAATGTATTAATAGTTTATTTGTATTTTAAAAAACATTGGTTAAAGCTATATTTTGGAGACTGAGTCGTTGTCCTAAACGACAACTAATAGGACACTAGAGGGAGTAGGTTTAGGGTATATTTGGTTTGTTGTCTAACTTATCATACTTTGTCTAACTTTTCTGTATAAGTTTAATTCTTCAATTTGGATGACTAATTACTAAGTGGGGCTCTAGACGGTGGGGCTCCACTTTTGTGGGAGCCAAGGTCGGTCATTGGGGCCTTGGGGCCCGTGACTCCGTGAGTGTGGATCCCGCGATAGCTGATTCCACCATTTATGATAGGTAGATGAAGAAATGATATCTTGATAAGAAGCCATGTCGATGTACATGAGAACGGGAACCAAGACGTAAAGAAATATGACTTTAAAAAATATGATAGGTAGATAAGTGAGAGAGAAGATATATGATTTTATAAAAGATCATTCTATAGAAACTATCTATTAGAACCATAATTTTTATATGTAGTATCTAGATAAATTAAATAGATATAGTAACAACACGTGGTTTCTAGCATTAGAACTCCCCTTAATAAACAGTTTGCGAAATAATCATGACTTCACGTGGTTCCATAAGTGAAGTATAAAAATCAATTACTATAGGTGGTCTGTTTTGGGTCTTAAAATTGTCCATCTCAAGAAGCTATATATAGCCTGCTTGTGGCTACGTTCAGACGGGATGGCTACTAAACAAGTGTAGAAACACGATAACGGTAATCCAAGAGGAAATACATTGCTCAAATCAGCAGAACGGAACAATATACAAACTGTCATTACATTAGGGAAACTGAACGTTCGATCCCAGAATTATAGAAAAACAGGATAAAGGAGTCCGGACTCCTAGAGTGTGCACCCTCTCACATGCATGAGATGAGACACAACCTTTGTGCACTGTATTCTTAAACACTTCAGACTCAACAAAACATGAACCCCTTAATTATGGCCACAAACCTTCGATCAAATTATACTAAACGGAAAAGTACCAACACCGTACGTCCCATAGAAGATCGAGCTATGCTAGCTCTTGTTATTTCGTTTATGGAATTACTGCTCCGGTACGTACGGTGGGAGCACCCCTTTGAAGAAGGAATCCAGTAATACTAGTGCTCTCTCGGGCTGGGAGGATGGAACCATATGACCGGCTCCTCTCACGGAGGCAAATGTGAATCCTCCCTTGTATTGTTGGACATACCCTCCAACCTGCAAGCACACAATCATACGAAATCATGAGCCAAGCAAGCGTATTACGAACTTGTATATATGTAAGGCTTTATTCCAAAAACGAGCAGCATATAAGAGTTTCATAGAGAATAAGACATCCAGTAAGAGTGGATATTTTTATATCTCACTAGTCCATCAATAATCCGTGCTCCCGCGTAAAGCTTAATACCTAAAACTAATGGAAACTACTTATATTAATTGGTATGCTTCGTTCCTTTGACATTTTTAGACGCAATCACGCAGTACATATATAGTTATACCGCCTAAAGCCAGTAGTCATCAGTCAAGATTAGGTGTTTCTCTGTATTAGGCTAAACAAGACCCGAGGGTATCAAGAAACTAATACAATTTGTATAAGTAGACGATGGTGGTATACATATCACTTTGGCATGTATAGAACTTAGCTTACCTCCATGTTTACTGTCCACGGACGCCATGGGGTTGTGATGCGAAGTTTAAGATCGTTGATGGAAAGCCTCGTGGCGGGAAGCGGGCACACCGAATCAAAATCGCCGCTGAAATATTTTTGTTTTCATAATAATGGCATTATTTTCATTTGTATGATAGTACATATTACTAGATATGTGCTTTTTGGATAACTTGCATTTGTTGCCACTAAATATAATTACCTAAAAATCCAGACCGGTAACTTCTTCTCAATCAGCCATGCGAGTGTCGGCACCATGGAGATCGGTGCATCTGTCCAGTTCAGGTTCCTGCAAAGGCATGCCGCAGGAAATTAGGTAGCATATTAATGCAACATTAGCCCTGATGGATGGGTCCAATATAATCAGGATCAGGATAAAGATCTTACGCGCATCCTGACCAACTTGTCATCCTAGCGTGGAAAGCGTTCTGCACTGCTGGGTCGTTGAGGTAGGAATACGTGTAGTAATCGCTGCATGGATCATATCCAGGTAGCTGCAATATGTATGTAAAAAGAAAGAAAGAAAAACAAAAACGTAGGGTCGTTAATGATTTAGCAGAACCAATAAATATATGAAGTGAAACGTACATTCAGAATCGTTAATAAGTGCCTTACGTAGCCAGTGGGGTAGTATGCTCCGTTGGCCGCGTCAACACAGATTGGAGCGTATATGTTGTAAGGATCGATCTGTCCAGGATCTATCACATCCACAGCGCCATTGCATGCCGCACCATCTGAATTGTCATAGTTGCAGTGCCTGGTTATGTTGTCAAAGACCTCGTCTGACATCAACCCATGGCTCCAGTAGTAGTCAACTGCTCCCTTGAAGTTCATATTCCAATCCAGAAGTGGATTTCCAACCTTAATTATGCATGGACAGTTTAGTTAGTGTATTGTAAAGTTAATTATAGTCTGCATGCATGAACATGTCAGGTGGTGGTAGTATAGGTGGTACCAAGATTCCCCGTAGGTTTATGGCCGTCTTGCTGTTGTAGGAATTCTGGATCAGGACGGTGGCAGCAAGTTGGGGTATATAGTGTCCGGCGTAGCTCTCCCCGGAGATGTAGAAGGGACGGCTCTTGTACTCGGGGAAACGCTCCAGCCAGTTAACCAAAAACAAATACGCGTCGTCAGCTGTCCTCTGGTCTCCACTGAGGTCGTAGTCGGAGGTCGTGTTGGAGTAGGAGAATCCGACACCCGCCGGCGATTCCAGGAAGATCACATTGGCCACTGTGCCATTTTTTTTTAATCCAGGCCCATTAGAGTTTCATATATGATTATTATCTTATCTATCTATACTGCGAATTGGCAATAATGACTACTGTCGACGGACTTATATTAATTAAACGAAAGAGAGAATGCATACGATTGTTCCAGGCATTCGTGTTTCTACTCAGCGTTTTGTTGTCGCTGTTCACACGGAACGGACCCAGTTCTTGCATTGCTCCGTAGCCAAACGACGAGCATCCGGGCCCTGTAGTGTGTGTGGACGGTTAATATTATTATGCATTAACATGCAGAAAAACAATTCAGAGAACTAGAGAAGAGATATGTATATATACCTCCGTTAAGCCACAGGAGGAGCGGCTTTGTCGAGGCGTCCTGTGGCGCCTCCACGAAGTAGTAGAAGAGCGCCCGGCCATTCGTCTCGTCGACGGTCACGTACCCGGCGTACTGGTCGAAGTCGACGCCGTCCGGCTGCCCCGGCAGCGAGGTGATCTTGTCGGCTGCCTTCATGGCGCTCTGCTCACTGTCGGAGTAGCTGCTTGTGCTCAGCAGGCTGCTAGTAGCAACCCTCTGCGCTAAGTTGGTCACCTTAAACGAGCCCTTGTCGTCGCTAGGACTGTTCCTCCTAGACCTGATGAACTCTCTCAGCCGGTCCGCCTGGGACGCGTCTGCGCGCAGCGCAGCCGCGGCGCAGATGATGATGAGGAGCAACACGGACAGGGCACAAGAGGCGTTGTTGCTCCCCATCTTTATTTACGTACGGTGGTGAAATGTATGTCTGTGTGAGATCTACGATGCGCGCTTGCTGTGGGTTTATATAAGCCCCAGCAGCAGGTGAAGCGGGCCGGACTGAGAAGTTCTTTTTTTCTTTCTTTCTGAAAGAGCGGTTTTGGATTCTTCAATGGCTATGCCTCGAGTGCCAACGACGAACACTGTGGAACGCTTCGTGAAGCTAGCTGTACGCCTTGTACACTCTGCCGTCGTTCTACGGTCGTTGTTTCTTCCTCAGGCTGCCGTCTCAGATCGAGCGGAGATAGCTAGCATCTCTCCGGTCCGCCATGGCTTCTTTCGAGAGATGGCAATGCATGGTCGTTCTCATGAGAAAGGACATGTGTTGCCGGCTGTTCTTTTTTTTGTTCCCCTCTCTTTTGATCGGATATTCGGTTGGCAATGGGTCGATTAATTAAAATCAAGAGAGGCCGTTAGGATTTCTTCTTGTAGCGTAGTCTTTGGTTCGTTCCCGGCCCGCCTCTGATCCATTCTCCGTTCCAAAGGATGGTTTGGGAGGTAACCGATGGCAATTTGCATATGTTCTGTGTACCACTTGTCCCAACCAATAACCTTTTACTACTGCAGGCCAGATGTAGGATTAATGGCGAGATATATAGTATCCATTTGAAAATCGTCTGAGGCCATGCAATGCGCATTATCTACAACATACTACCTCCATTCTCATTCTATAACAAATAATATAATGCACATTATTTGTTATATCCAATCCAACCTATAACAAATTAAATCTTCTTCAATCCATAGCATTGATGCACCCTATTTCAATCCACAAACTCATTCTATTCCAGTTCACAAACAAATTGAATGCATGCATGGGGTTTTTACATGAACCATACACATGCACAGTAGTAATCTAAATAATTTTGGTTGGCTAAAAGCGGACCAAAAGTAGCATATGCCCATGGAATAAGCTAATTTCGGCCGACATCTGACTCTTGCAAATTAATAAACAAAAAGTAGTTAATTTCTCGGAGCAGTCGACAGAAATTTGCTAGCCAACAAAAAGTAGCCTACCCAACTATAAATTAATCATTTATATCCATCAATAACATATATACACACATATTCATAAACATATATGATATATTCACACACGCGTGCACACACATATACCACTTACGTTCACAAACACATATATTCTTCCACGTGAAGTACATTCATAAACATATATATACATCTACATTATATGCATAAACACACTAGCATATAGCTCGTGCTAACGCTACGATCCCGAGGAGGAAAGGAGAAGAGTCAACAACAGCGGCAAGGGAGAGGTTGATGACGGTAGTGGCGGTGGCGGTGGTGCGAGTGAAATTTGGGACGGATGGAGTATAATTTAGGCACATATTAATTAAGATAATATATATTTATGTATAATATATTGGTATGCTACTGTTTGTGATATGGTGGGATATTTATGTGCTAAATTTCTAGTGAGCTGAAGAACGTGTTATAAATTTCAAAGTAGAAACATAGTCTGGTGATACATAAAATCAATTTTTATCCTTTGTTTTTAAAATTAGATTTTTCCCCTCTGATTATAAAAAAACATATAAGGGTTTAGGACACACACCATGCACGCAAGAGATTCATCGGGGATATACTAGTTTACAGCAGAAACAACCACTAAAACAATACCCAACAACACCTAGAGAGATAGGAGCGGTTCACCAATAACAATCCCTGCTACTTCCAAGACCCCACATAGGATACTGCTACACCATAAATCTTCGGCATATCTAGGTCTGTCAGGTTGTTCGCTTCAGATTAAAATCAGTTGTTCGGAGTCTTACACCTGCAATCCATATAGAAAAAACAATGTACAAGCAATAAAAGTCGGTACGAAATAAAGCCAACGGCTTGCCTTCGCCATCGAGACAGGGGAACCAGATTACAGAGATAGTGTGGCAAACACCAGAAACTACATTCTAGACCAAAACAGCAATAGCAGCCCAACAACAAAAGCACAGCCCATCAAATGATTCTGATCCCACACCAGGACTGAACACCACACTCATAGATACCAGAAAACAACTCAAATTGCCTTCTCTTTCCAAAGCTCATATCACCGCAATGTCATAGACCTCCCCAACCAATGGCTGGAAGTTAATCAACTAGATCTTCATCTTCTCCGAAATCTTCTCCAACTCCTTTAACTCCTCCACTTTTAGCAGCAACCTCCAATTCTGCATAAATGATATAGCATCATATAGGATCACATATGAACTGCTAGGGAAATTCTTTTTAATCGTCATCTTGTTTCGATTACGCCATAAAGCCCATACACATGCGATCAGAAATAGATGAAGGGATTGAGATATGTGAGGTTTAATACCATCCCTGTTTTCAAATAATTCTTCAACGGAGTTAGGAAACCACTCTCGTCCGATATTTTGTTTCATACAAATCCACATATATTTGGACAAAGTACAATGAAAGAAAATGTGGTCAATAGACTCCTGCCCACAACGCAGACTGCATACAACACTTCCTTTCCACCTTTTTTTAAACCATAGCAGCTTGAATTTTTCTATTGTATAGAAGCCACAAAACACCTTTATTTTCAAAAGCACCCTACTCCTCCAGATGATTTTATAGGTTTTATTCCTGATACCTGCATCAGTTTTAAATCTATAGAGAGATTTCGTAGTGAACCTATGTGATTTGTCTAAACTCCAGATCACAACATCCCTCTCTTGAGAAATATCGTGCCCCTGAAGCTCACAATGGAGTTCCTCCCATTTGATGAATCAGTGAGAGGCCTCCTCAAATCCAAACTTCAACCCTTCTCATCAAAACATTATACTAGGGCCTCCTTGTCCTTGCATATTTCAAAAAATCTTGGGTACTTTATTCTCAATTGTACCTTTCCAACCAAATATCTTTCCAAAACAAGGTCTCTTCCCCACTTCTGACTCTGTTCATTGCACCCCATTGAAACAAATGTTCAACTTTATGTAAACCTTGACAAAAATGTGATACCCCTTTGCATTTGGAATGAAAAAATTGTGTCCTAGCATATATTTAGCATTAACAAGTTTATACCAGATGTTTTCCGACCCTTGGGTGATTTTTCAAATCCATTTCACAAGCAAATAATCATTCATCAACCTAGTATCTATAATAGAGATGGCAATGGGTACCCGAAACCCAAAACCCGATGGGTTTTTACCCCATTAGGGTACGGGTTTGGGTCAATTTTCATACCCATGGGTTTGTTAATGGGCATAAATGTATACCCGATGGGTTAATGGGTACGAGTTTGTTCCTATAGTACCCAAACCCGTTAACCCGTGGGTTTTTTAAACCCAACCAAATCTAGTGCATATTGTCATTTTATTTTATAAACGAACAACAAACTTGTTATCTACTTATCTACTCCCTAATTTTTATCAAATAGTGAATGTATAAGTAGTTGTTGATAGTGTTGCTTGCTTGCTATTATAGTTATTACTAGCGTTATATATGTGGTGGATGTATAACTTAGTGCAAGGTAACTTGATTATACAACTTATTATTTGTATTTATTTCTTTCTACTAATATTTTTTATACCAAATCATGAACTCGTTGTTTATTACATAAATTTTGGACCATGATCTCATTAATCATTACGATACTTATTGATTATAAAAAGAATAAGTATATTGGAGATAAAAACCCGCGGGTAACCCGTGGGTACCCGCAAACCCGATGGGTACGGGTTTGGGCAAAATTTCAAACCCGTCATGGGTACGGGTTTTTTAATGGGTGTAAATATTTTTCACGGGTACGGGTTTGGGATAGCAAAACCCGGCGGGTTTGTACCCGTTGCCATCTCTAATCTATAACACCCAAACCTCCTTGGTCTTTTAGTTTAGTAATCATATCCCATTTCACCATGTGGTAACAACTTTTCTTTCTACTCCCTACCAGAAGAAATTAGCTCTAATGCTCCATTTGGATGTTGGAATTGGAGATGGTGGAATTGAATTGGATCCAATACCAAATCAGCCTGGCTTTGGAAATCGGATCCAATACCAAATCCAGTTCAATTCCGAGCAAATCAGAGGGTGGAGGGTCGGAATTGGAGAGTGGAGGCGTGTGTAGAGTTGAATACCGGCTGGAATTTGGTGGATTTCCAATTCCAAATATTGTGACCATCCAAACACCAGAATTTGGGTTTGTCAATTCCAATTCTGAATTCCGAGTCTAAATTCCAACATCCAAACGCACTGTAATAGAGTTCATCTTCTCATGAAGATCTTCGAACAAGAGATAAAAAACTATAGTGAATATCGGGAGATTACTTAAGCTAGAGTTAGTCGGTGTAAGCCTCTAACATGCAGATAATTTTTTTCCAAGGGTCCATCTTTTTCTCCAGTTTCTCCAAAATATGCCCAAAACCAATTGATTTTAGACGACAATCTGAAATAGGTATGCCCAAGTATTTCATAGGAAAGGTACTGAAAGTCGCCTAGAGGGGGGGGGTGAATAGGCGGAATCTGAAATTTATGAAGTTAAAGCACAACTACAAGCCGGGGTTAGCGTTAGAAATGAAATCGAGTCCGAAAGAGAGGGCGAAAACAAATCACAAGCAAATGAAGAGAGTGACACGGTGATTTGTTTTATCGAGGTTCGGTTCTTGCAAACCTAGTCCCCGTTGAGGTGGTCACAAAGACCGGGTCTCTTTCAACCCTTTTCCTCTCTCAAACGGTCACCTAGACCGAGTGAGCTTTCTCCTTAATCAAACGGGTCACTTAGACCCCTCACAAGGACCACCACAACTTGGTGTCTCTTGCTTTGATTACAAGTGCTTGAAGAACAAGAATGGGGAAGAAGAAAGCGATCTAAGAACAAGAGCTCAAAGAACACGAGCAAAACACTCTCTCTAGTCACTATTTGCTTGGAGTGGATTTGGGACTTGGAGAGGCTTTGATTCTATTGAATTGTGTCTTGTATTGATTGCACTAGCTCTTGTATTGAATGTGAAATCTAAAAAACTTGGATGCTTGAAGTGGTGGTGGTTGGGGGTATTTATAGCCCCAACCACCAAACTAACCGTTGGGGAAGGCTGCTGTCGATGGGCGCACCGGACAGTCCGGTGCGCCAGCCACGTCACCCAACAGTTAGGGTTCTGACGGTTTCGACCGTTGGAGCTCTGACAGCTTGGGCCACCGGACAGTCCGGTGCCACACCGGACAAGCACTGTTCACTGTCCGGTGCGCCTTCTGGCGCTGCTCTGACTCTACGCGAACTGTCCGCGCACTGTAGCGCTTTTGCAGGTGTCCGTTGGAGTCGACCGTTGCGTTGGAGCCGTTGCTCCGCTGGCACACCGGATAGTCCGGTGACCCACCGGATAGTCCAGTGAATTATAGCGGAGCGGCTCTCCAGAAACCCGAAGGTGACAAGTTTGAAGTCGATCAGCCCTGGGCACCGGACACTGTCCGGTGGCACAGACCAGGGTTCTATTCGGTTTCTTTTGCTCCTTTCTTTTGAACCCTAATTCTGATCTTTTTATTGGTTTGTGTTGAACCTTTAGCACCTGTAGAATATATAATCTAGAGCAAACTAGTTAGTCCAATTATTTGTGTTGAGCATTTCAACCACCAAAATCATTTAGGAAAAGGTTTGACCCTATTTCCCTTTCAATCTCCCCCTTTTTGGTGATTGATGCCAACAGAAACCAAAGCAAATATATAAGTGCAGAATTGAACTAGTTTGCCTAAGGCAAGTGCAAAGGTTGCTTGGAATTAAACCAATTTAAACTTTCATTAGATATGCATGGATTGCTTTCTTTCTTTTAACATTTTGGACCACAATTGCACCACTTGTTTTGTTTTTGCAAACACTTTTGGAAAATCATTTCAAAATCTTTTTGCAAATAGTCAAAGGTGTATGAATAAGATTTCGAGAAGCATTTTCAAGATTTGAAATTTTCTCCCCTTTTTCAAATGCTTTTTCTTTGACTAAAACAAAACTCCCCCTGTAAGAAATTCTCCTCTTAGTGTTCAAGAGGGTCTTATCAATATGAAAAAGATTTAGATACCAATTGAAAAATCCTCCTTTAAATATATCAATTTGAAATATGGATATCAATTGAATTATAGTTTCTAGTGGAATACCAATTGAAAACTTTATTTTGATTTTTTTTTTGAAATTTGGTGGTGGTGCGGTCCTTTTGCTTTGGGCTAATACTCTCTCCCCCTTTGGCATTAATCGCCAAAAACGAAGACTTTGTGAGCCCTTTTTACTTTTCTCCCCCAATGGTACACATAAATATGAGAGAAGATTATACCAATTGAGAGTGGAGTGATGGCGAAGGGTAAATAATACCGATAGAGTGGAGTGTAAGCCTTGACTTCGCTGAAGACTCCATTTCCCTTTCAATCTAAGACTAAGCATATGAATAAACTTGAAAATGCATTAGTCATAGACATAAAAGAGATATGATCAAAGGTATATAAATGAGCTATGTATGCAAAGTTTCAATCAAAGTTCCGAGAATCAAGAATGTTTAGCTCATTCCTAAGTTTGGTAAAGGTTTTCTCATCTAATGGTTTGGTAAAGATATCGGCTAATTGTTCTTTGGTGCTAACATAAGCTATCTCGATATCCCCCCTTTGTTGGCGTTCCCTCAAAAAGTGATATCGAATGGCTATGTGCTTAATGCGGTTGTGTTCAACGGGATTATCCGCCATGCGGATTGCACTCTCATTATCACATAGGAGAGGGACTTTGCTCAATTTGTAGCCATAGTCCCTAAGGGTTTACCTCATCCAAAGCAATTGCACGCAACAATGGCTCGCGGCAATATACTCGGCTTCGAAGGTAGAAAGAGCTACTGAATTTTGTTTCTTTGAAGCCCAAGACACCAGAGATCTTCCCAGAAACTGACAAGTCCCTAATGTGCTCTTTGTATCAATTTTACACCCTGCCCAATGATCATCAGAATATCCTATTAAATCAAAAGTGGGTCCCTTGGGGTACCAAAGACCAAACTTAGTTGTGTAAACTAAATATCTCATGATTATTTTCACGGCCCTAAGGTGAACTTCCTTAGGATCGGCTTGGAATCTTGCACACATGCATACGGAAAACATAATATCCGGTCGAGATGCACATAAATAGAGTAGAGATCCTATCATCGACCGGTATACCTTTTGATCTACGTATTTACCTCTCGTGTCGAGGTCAAGATGCCCATTGGTTCCCATGGGTGTCTTGATGGGCTTGGCATCCTTCATCCCAAACTTGGTGAGTATATCTTGAATGTACTTGGTTTGGCTGATGAAGGTGCCCTCTTGGAGTTGCTTCACTTGAAATCCTAGGAAATACTTCAACTCCCCCATCATAGACATCTCGAATTTTTGAATCATAATCCTACTAAACTCTTCACATGTAGATTCGTTAGTAGACCCAAATATGATATCATCAACATAAATTTGGCATACAAACAAATCATTTGCAATGGTTTTAGTAAAGAGTGTAGGATCGACTTTTCCGACTTTGAAGCCATTAGTGATAAGAAAATCTCTTAGGCATTCATACCATGCTCTTGGGGCTTGCTTGAGCCCATAAAACGCCTTAGAGAGTTTATAAACGTGATTAGGGTACTCACTGTCTTCAAAGCTGGGAGGTTTCTCAACATAGACCTCTTCCTTGATTGGTCCATTGAAGAAGGCACTCTTCACGTCCATTTGATAAAGCTTGAAGCCATGGTAAGTAGCATAGGCAAGTAATATGCGAATTGACTCAAGCCTAGCTACAGGTGCATAGGTTTCACCGAAATCCAAACCTTTGACTTGTGAATATCCCTTGGACACAAGTCGGGCTTTGTTCCTTATCACCACACCATGCTCATTTTGCTTGTTGCGGAATACCCACTTGGTTCCTACAACATTTTGGTTAGGACGTGGAACTAAATGCCACACCTCATTCCTTGTGAAGTTGTTGAGTTCCTCTTGCATTGCCAACACCCAGTCCGAATCTCTTAATGCATCTTCCACCCTATATGGCTCAATAGAAGACACACAAGAGTAATGTTCACAAAAATGAGCGACTCGAGATCGAGTTGTTACCCCCTTATGAATATCGCCGAGGATGGAGTTCACAGTGTGATCTCTTTGAATCGCTTGATGGACTCTTGGGTGTGGCGGTCTTTGACCCTGATCATCTTCCATGTCTTGATCAACTTCATCTCCCCCTTGATCCTTGTCCTCTTCTTGAGGTGGCTCATCCTCTTGACCTTCATCCTCATTGTCTTGAGCCTGATCCTCAGCTTGAGTTGGTGGAGATGTTTGCATGGAAGATGATGGTTGATCTTGTGCTTGAATTGGCTCTTCGGGTTCCTTAGGACACACGTCTCCAATGGACATGTTCCTTAGCACGACGCACAGAGCCTCTTCATCATCTAGCTCATCAAGATCAACTTGCTCCACTTGGGAGCCATTAGTCTCATCAAACACAATGTCACAAGAAACCTCAACTAATACAGTGGATTTGTTGAAGACTCTATATGCCCTTGTGTTTGAGTCATAACCAAGTAAAAAGCCTTCTACAGCCTTAGGAGAAAATTTAGATTTTCTACCTCTTTTAACAAGAATAAAACATTTGCTACCAAAGACTCTAAAATATGAAACATTGGGCTTTTTACCGGTAAGGAGTTCATATGATGTCTTCTTGAGGATTCGGTGAAGGTAGAGCCGGTTGATGGAGTAGCAGGCGGTGTTAATCGCCTCAGCCCAAAACCAGTCCGGAGTCTTGTACTCATCAAGCATGGTCCTCGCCATGTCATATAGAGTTCTATTCTTCCTCTCCACTACACCATTTTGTTGAGGTGTGTAGGGAGAAGAGAACTCATGCTTGATGCCCTCCTCCTCCTCCTCAAGGAAGCCTTCTATTTGAGAGTTCTTGAACTCCATCCCGTTGTCTCTTTTTATTTTCTTGATCCTTAATCCGAACTCATTTTGAGTCCGTCTCAAGCATCCTTTTAAAGTCTCTTGGGTTTGTGATTTTTCCTGCAAAAGAACACCCAAGTGAAGCGAGAATAATCATCCACAATTACAAGACAGTACTTACTCCCGCCGATGCTTATGTAAGCTATCGGGCCGAATAGGTCCATGTGGAGTAGTTCAAGTGGCCTGTCGGTCGTCATGATGTTTTTGTGTGAATGATGGGCACCAACTTGCTTCCCTGCTTGACATGCGCTACAGACCCTGTCTTTCTCAAAATAAACATTGGTTAGTACCAAAATGTGTTCTCCCTTTAGAAGCTTGTGAAGATTCTTCATCCCAACATGGGCTACGTGGCGATGCCAGAGCCAACCCATATTAGTCTTAGCAATTAAGCAAGTATCGAGTTCAGCTCTATTAAAATCAACTAAGTATAGCTGGCCCTCTAATACTCCCTTAAATGCTACTGAATCATCACTTCTTCTAAAGACAGTAACACCTATATCCGTAAAAAGACAATTGTAACCCATTTTGCATAATTGAGAAACTGAAAGCAAGTTATAATCTAAAGAATCTACAAGAAAAACATTGGAAATAGAATGGTTAAGAGATATAGCAATTTTACCAAGTCCTTTGACCAAACCTTGATTTCCATCTCCGAATGTGATATCTCTTTGGGGGTCATTATTTTTCTCGTAGGAGGAGAACATTCTTTTCTCCCCTGTCATGTGGTTTGTGCACCCGCTATCAGTTATCCAACTTGAGCCCCCGGATGCATAAACCTACAAAACAAGTTTAGGCCTTGTTCTTAGGTACCCAAACGGTCTTGGGTCCTTTCACATTAGAAACAAGCACCTTGGGTACCCAAACACAAGTCTTGGAGCCCTTGTGTTTGCCCCCAACATATTTGGCAACTACTTTGCATGATTTGTTAGTGAGCACATAAGAAGCATCAAAAGTATTAAATGAAACATTAGGCTCATTTGATGCAATAGGAGATTTTTTTAGGCAATTTAACTTGAGTAGAATGCCTAGAGCTAGATGCCTCATTCTTATACATAAATGCATGGTGAGAAACAAAATGAGACTTCTTTGCATGAATTCTCCTAATCTTATGCTCAGGATAACCAGCAGGATATAAAATGTAACCCTCGTTATCCTGAGCCATGAGAGCTTTGCCCTTAACAAAATTAGACAATCTTTTAGGGGCATTAAGTTTGACATTGCTTCCCTGTTGGAAACCAATGCCATCCTTGATGCCAGGGCGTCTCCCATTATAGAGCATGCTTCTAGCAAATTTAAATTTTTTATTCTCTATCTCATGCTCATTGATTTTAGCAGTTAGTTGAGCTATGTGATCATTTTGTTGTTTAATTAAAGCAAGGTGATCATGGATAGCATCAATATTTACATCTCTACATCTAGTACAAATAGAAAGATGTAGAGGGTTTGCAAACATTTAATTCATCAACCTTAGCATGTAAAATAGCATTCTCATTTCTAAGATTGGAAATAGAAGCATTGCAAACATTTAAATCTTTAGCCTTAAAAATTAGTTTATCATTCTCAATTTTAAGGCTAGCAATTGATTCATTCAATTTATCAAACTTAGCAATCAAACTAGCATTATCATTTTAAGATTGACAATTGAATCATAACACACATTTAACTTCTCAACCTTAGCAAGTAATTTGACATTCTTGGTTCTAAGGTTAGATACAGTGTCATGGCAAATGCTAAGCTCACTAGTTAATTCTTCACATTTTTCTATCTCCTGAGCATAGGCATTTTTAACTTTAACATGCTTCTTGTTTTCCTTAATAAGAAATTCCTCTTGGTCATCCAAAAGTTCATCCTTCTCATGAATAGCACTAATCAATTCATTTAGTTTTTCCTTTTGTTGTATGTTAAGGTTGGCAAAAAGAGCAAGCAAACTATCTTCATCATCACTAGAGCTACCCTCATCACTAGATGTCGTATATTTAGTGGAGGCTCTAGTCTTTACCTTCTTCTTTTTGTCGTCCTTTGCCATGAGGCACTTGTAGCCGACGTTGGGGAAGAGTAGGCCCTTGTTGACGGCGATGTTGGCGGCGTCCTCGTCGGAGGAGGAGTCGGTGGTGCTCTCGTCGGAGTCCCATTCCCGACACACGTGGGCATCGCCGCCTTTCTTCTTCTAGTACTTCTTCTTTTCCTTCCTCCTTCCTTTCTTGTCGTCGCCCCTGTCACTATCACTAGACATAAGACATTTAGCAATGAAATGACCGGGCTTACCACACTTGTAGCAAACTTTCTTGGAGCGAGGCTTGTAATCCTTCCCCCTCCTTTGCTTGAGGATTTGGCGGAAGCTCTTGATGATGAGCGCCATTTCCTCATTGTCGAGCTTGGAGGCGTCGATGGGGAGTCTACTTGATGTAGACTCTTCTTTATTGTCCTCCGTTGTTTTGAATGTGATGGGTTGCACCTCGGGAGTGGAGGTGCCGCCTTGCTCGATGTTTTCTTTGGAGCCTTTGATCATCAACTCAAAGCTCACAAACTTTCCTATCACTTCCTTGGGAGACATTAGCTTATATCTAGGATCACCACGTATTAATTGAACTTGAGTAGGATTACGAAATACGAGTGATCTAAGAATAACCTTGACCATTTCATGGTCATCCCATTTGGTGCTCTTGAGTTTGCACACTTGGTTGACCAAGGTTTTGAGCCGGTTGTACATGGCTTGTGGCTCCTCCCCTTGGTTGAGGATGAATCGACCGAGCTCCCCCTCGATCGTCTCCCGTTTGGTGATCTTGGTCACCTCGTCTCCCTCGTGCGCGGTCTTTAGCACGTCCCAAATCTCTTTGGCACTCTTCAACCCTTGCACCTTATTATACTCCTCTCGATATAGAGAGGCGAGGAGTATAGTAGTGGCTTGGGAGTTGAAGTGCCAGATTTGGGCAACCTCGTCCGAGTCATAGCCTTCATCCCCCACGGATGGTACCTGCGCTCCAAACTCAACAATGTCCCAAATGCTAGCGTGGAGTGAGGTTAGATGGTGCCTCATTTTATCACTTCGCATACAATAATCTTCACCGTAAAAAACCGGTGGTTTGCCTAATGGGATGGAAAGTAAAGGAGTGCATTTAGAAATGCGGGGATAGCATAGGTGAATCTTACTAAACTTCTTGCGCTCATGGCGCTTAGAAGTGACGGACGGCGCGTCGGAGCCGGAGGTGGAGGGCGACGAAGAATCGGTCTCGTAGTAGACCACTTTCTTCAACTTCTTCTTTTTGTCGCCACTCCAGTGCGACTTGACGCGGGGAGGTGATTCCTCCCTTCGTTTGTCGCCGGACTCTCTTGATTGGGCCTTCCCGTGGCTTGTGGCCGTTTCCATCTCCCTCTTGGCGGATCCTCCCGACATCACTTTGAGTGGTTAGACTCTTAATGAAGAACCAGACTTTGATACCAATTGAAAGTTGCCTAGAGGGGGGTGAATAGGCGGAATCTGAAATTTATGAAGTTAAAGCACAACTACAAGCCAGGGTTAGCGTTAGAAATGAAATCGAGTCCGAAAGAGAGGGCGAAAATAAATCACAAGCAAATGAAGAGAGTGACACAGTGATTTGTTTTACCGAGGTTCGGTTCTTGCAAACCTAGTCCCTGTTGAGGTGGTCACAAAGACCGGGTCTCTTTCAACCCTTTCCCTCTCTCAAATGGTCACCTAGACCGAGTGAGCTTTCTCCTTAATCAAACGGGTCACTTAGACCCCTCACAAGGACCACCACAACTTGGTGTCTCTTGCTTTGATTACAAGTGCTTGAAGAACAAGAATGGGGAAGAAGAAAGCGATCCAAGAACAAGAGCTCAAAGAACACGAGCAAAACACTCTCTCTAGTCACTATTTGCTTGGAGCGGATTTGGGACTTGGAGAGGCTTTGATTCTATTGAATTGTGTCTTGTATTGATTGCACTAACTCTTGTATTGAATGTGAAGTCTGAAAAATTTGGATGCTTGAAGTGGTGGTGGTTGGGGGGTATTTATAGCCCCAACCACCAAACCAACCGTTGGGGAAGGCTGCTGTCGATGGGCGCACCGGACACTGTCCGGTGCGCCAGCCACGTCACCCAACCATTAGGGTTCTGACGGTTTCGACCGTTGGAGCTCTGACAGCTTGGGCCACCGGACAGTCCGGTGCCGCACCGGGCAAGCACTGTTCACTGTCCGGTGCGCCTTCTGGCGCTGCTCTGACTCTGCGCGAACTGTCCGCGCACTGTAGCACTTTTGCAGGTGTCCGTTGGAGTCGACCGTTGCGCTGGAGCTATTGCTCCACTGGCACACCAGACAGTCTGGTGACCCACCGGACAGTCCGGTGAATTATAGCGGAGCGGCTCTCCAGAAACCCGAAGGTGATAAGTTTGAAGTCGATCAGCCCTGGGCACCGGACACTGTCCGGTGTGCCAGACCAGGGTTCTCTTCGTTTTCTTTTGCTCATTTGTTTTGAACCCTAATTCTGATCTTTTTATTGGTTTGTGTTGAACCTTTAGCACCTGTAGAATATATAATCTAGAGCAAACTAGTTAGTCCAATTATTTGTGTTGAGCATTTCAACCACCAAAATCATTTAGAAAAAGGTTTGACCCTATTTCACTTTCAGGTACCAAGGACACAATTGAGCATATTCATCATCCTTTCTTTTTTTCCTTCCGCTCCACCCTAAACACATAAACCTCACTTTTATGGGAGTTTTTAGACCCGGTAGCCATTCAAAATAGTAGAGAATTAATTTTAATTTTAAAATCGACCTCTCTGACCCATCTATCATGATCATTGTATCATCTGCGTATTGAACATGAGAAATTCCCTAAGGCCGTAAGAGATCAGCTAATACATTCTTGATGTGACCTTTGTCAACCCCAACATCCAGCAAAACAATTAAGGAGTCTGCCACCAAATTAAACAGAAGAGGGGACAAATGGTCTCCCTATCTTAAACCTCCGAATGTTTTTAAATATTTGCTCCTCTCTCCATTGATATTCACACAAACCTTGCCATTTTTAATAGTTTTTGTCACCATATGTGACCAAATTTCAGAGAAATCCTTTGTTCTCATAACTTCAACCAAAAAATCTCATCTAACATTGTCATATGCCTTTTCAAAATCGATTTTCATGATCAGACCTTTTTTCTTCGATTTCAACTCATGGATAACCTCATGCAAAATGGACGCTCCTACCAAAAATATTTCTGCCTTTAACAACTCTGAACTAATTGCCCCCACTTACCATCTTGCCTACTGTTGGGGCGAAGGCGAAGACGCCACCCTTCGCTCGATGCCTTCGCCGATCTCACCGAACCAACGGAGGCTAAACGACCGGCAGTTTCCAGCCTTCGTCCAATACGCTGCAAGACGAAGGCCTACGACGAGGTCCCTCCGTCTCACAGCCTCGTCCAACGCGAAGGCCCACGTAGAATTCGGCCCATTGTAACATGCCCCGCGCGGCTGAGCGCATTACAGGCCTGGTTTGTGAAGGCTTTTCTGTAATGATAGTTTGTAACCCTGCTTTATGGGAGTATTCCGGGGATGACCTAGGCGCCTGAGGGCACATGCGTCCTTAATCCATGACGCTGGGCACTCAGGCACATATAAATACCCCCGCACAGTGCCCTTGAGAGGCTGGATTAAGAGAGCAATTGCCTTCTTGAGCTAAAACCTTGTTTGCGTCCCATTCACTCCCCCGGTGGATCATCTTGTTCGGGAGAGCAAGTTCCAACATTTGGCGCCCACCGTTCGTGCTACGAAAAACCACCCGCGATGGCACCCAAGAGAGCTAGCTCGAAGGCAGCCCCATCCGTTGACGAAGCTGCGAAGGCAGCGCTGCTGGCCGAGAAAAAGGGCAAGGCCCTCGTCGACACCACCCACCAAGAAGCCTGCAAAGACGACACACTCAGCAAGAGGCAGCGCAATGAACAACCCACACCCGAAGGCAGTCTCCGCACCTGCAGCTCCGGAGGACAACCGCAACCTCCCCCAGGCTTCGTTCCACCGGAGGGCGCGGACGCCACCGAGGACGGCAAAGTCATCGGTGTTTCAGCAGAGGAACAACTACAGCTACGTGCCTTGCGCATCAAGAACCGCAACCTCTAGAAGCAAGAAGAGATCCTCGAGGCCAAGCGTCAATGTGTGTCTGCGCAAGCCAAGGTGCGCCAGATGATACGCGACGAAGAGCAGAAGGCTCAGGAGATTGAGCAAGAGATCGCGCTCATGCAGCGCGAAGGCCAACTTGGTCTGCAACACGGCCCACCCCTCCAACAGCGCGCACAAATCGAAGACCTGTTCATCCCTCAGCGCGAACACGCCATCCCGCACGCCGCAGCATTCCAAGGTGTCAACTACCTTGACGAGCGAAGTCCCCTGGCGCCGCACCTGCAAGTGTCACCATGGCCCGCCAACTTCAGGGCAGGGACCTATCCCAAGTACAACGGCAGCACTGACCCAGCACAATATATCATGAGCTATCAGGTCGCCGTTGCATCATCCGGAGGGGACGACGCCACGATGTCCAAGTCATTCATCATCGCCCTCGAAGGCCTGGCCCTCACCTGGTACACCAGGTTGCCCCCGTTGTCCATCGACTCCTGGAGAAGTCTCCGGGACAAATTCCTGCTCAACTTCCAAGGGTACCGCCCAGACACCAATGCCTTGGCTAAACTTTCACTCTGCAAGCAGCTGGAAAGAGAAACTCTGTGGGAGTACTAACGCAAGTTTCTGACTCTCAAGTCGCAACTGCATTCGGTTGATGACCAAATCGCCATTCACTACGCCATCAGTGGTCTTCGGGCTGGCGTCCTTTACAACCACTGCATCAGAGATCCGCCCAGGAACCTCCAGGAGCTGTATCAGCTATTCGAAAAATATGCCAGATCCGAAGAGCTCCACCAGCGCAAAGTCGAGTCTCAGAGGAAACCTAAAGACCCTCCGCAGTCCAGCCGTACGTGGACGAGGCCTTCGCAGGCAGACTCCAGTCGGGACGGCCGAAGTCAGTAGCAGGTACACAACATCGCCAACCAGCACCCCGCTGGTAGGCCCCCTGCCGCCAGGAGTATCCCCCCAGGGCCACGGAAACGGAACTCATGGTCGGGGCCGGGGACGTGCGCAACAGCCGCGTAAATTTTACTGTTTGTTCCACGGCGAAGACTGCGCGCACCCTACAAGAGACTGCCCAGAGACGAAGGCCACCAGAGACAGGATGGCACGGGCGCAACCAGCCGACAACCCTAGAGTTGTCGCGCACACATATCAACAACCCCCTCATCCATACAACCACGACCCCGCTCCGCATCCACCTCACCACGCATACCAACACCACCAGGAGGTACAAATCGTACCTCCCCCACTCCCACCTCCACACCCGCAACAGCAAAACATCCACCACCCCAACCACCCCCAGGCCCCAAAGCAAGAAGACTTCGCCGATCAGCCATATCGCGGAGTCATTCACATGATCATTGGGGGGGTCTAGTGTCGACTTCGACACGAAGCGACAAAAGAGGGACCACTACCACAACATCAACCACGTCGCTGTCACCGGTCCAGTCGTGCAGACAAAGTGGTCCCATGTGCCATTGACCTTCGACGCCCGAGATGTCGACCTGCGCAGCGCACCCCACATCGACGCCATGGTTATCAACTGCAGCGTGGCAGGCTAGGACCTGCACAAAGTCTTAGTCAACAATGGCAGCCAGGCGGATATCATTTTCCTTCGTGCCTTCGACCGCATGGGTATCAACCACAACTTGCTTAAGCCTTCGGACAACCCACTGTATGGCTTCGGCAGCAAGGGCACCTTTCCTGTCGGCAAAATAGAGCTATCCCTCTCCTTAGGTGTAGCTCCCAATGCACGAAGTGAGCAAGTCACGTTCGACATCGTCGACATGGTGTACCCGTACAACGCCATAATGGGTCGGGGCTCCATCAACAAGTTTGAGGCAGCCATTCACGGACTTTACCTGTGCATGAAGATCCTAGGTCCGCAAGGCGCGATCTCAGTCTACGGCAACCAGCAGGCCGCACGCAACATAGAAAGAGACTTCGTTCCTGGGCAAAGGAACGTACACTGCCTCACGGCCCAGTGCAAGGTCCCCGAGTCTGCCAGCCCAACCGCCAAAGAACACGACAAGGCACAGCTACAGAGCAACGATGGGACCGAGACTGTCCCCCTCGACCAAGCAACACCCAAGCAAACAGTCACCATCAGCGAAGACCTCACTCCGCATAACGAGGAGAGACTCCTCTGCTGTCTGTCCAAAAATAAAGACGTCTTCGCCTGGTCCGCCCTCGACCTAGTCGGAGTCAGTCGCTCCATCATCGAGCACAGCTTGGGAATCGACCCTTTGGTGAGGCCGAAGAAACAGCGGCTGCGCAAGATGTTTGATGAGAAGACAGAAGCCGCCAAGGCCGAAGTACATCGCCTGCTTGAGGCCAAATTTATCGAGCCAGTCGCCTACCCTACATGGCTCGCCAACGTAGTGATGGTACAGAAGAAGAGCGACAAATGGCGGATGTGCATTGATTTCACCAGTCTCAACAAGGCCTGCCCCAAGGACAACTTCCCGCTGCCTCGGATCGACAAAATCGTCAATAGTGCGACCGGGTGCGAAGTCATGTCACGCCTTGACTGCTCTCCGGCTACCATCAAATATATATGAAGGAGGAAGACAAGGCAAGCACCAGTTTCATAACACCCTTCGGCACGTATTGCTTCATCAGAATGCCGGAGGGACTTAAGAACACCGGGTCCACATTCTCTCGGCTCACTAAAACGGTGCTCGAGAGCCAAGTCGGCAGAAACATATTCACATATGTGGATGACATCGTCGTCGCCAGCAGAAGCAAGGAAGACCATCTGGCTGACCTCGCCGAAACGTTTGCGAACATGCGAGACGCACGACTTCGCCTAAACCCCAAGAAGTGCGTCTTCAGCGTTCGCCAGGGGAAAATACTGGGTTACCTGGTGTCGCACCGCGGGATCGAAGCCAATCCGACCAAAATCCAGGCCATCATCAACATGACGCCCCCGCAGTCAGCCAGAGACGTCCAACGACTGACAGGCAGATTGGCCGCCCTCAACAGATTCATCTCCAAATCTGCAGAGCGAAGCCTCCCTTTCCTCAAAACACTCCGCAGCGCAAAAGACTTCGCATGGGGACTAGAGCAGGCGGCGGCCTTCGCTTCATTAAAGCAGTACCTGTCAGAGTTGGCGATTCTTACAAGGCCCAACCCTTCGCTATCCTTGTTGCTCTACATCGCAGCTTCGCCGCACGCTGTCAGCGCAACACTGGTTCAAGAGTAGGGCAGAGAGGGCACAATCAAGCAATGTCCAGTTTATTACGTCTCCGAAGTACTCACGACATCAAAATGCAATATGACGGAACTGGAAAAAATCGCCTACGCAGTTGTTATGGCTTCGCGCAAATTGCGCCATTATTTTGAAGCGTTCAAGGTCCAGGTCACCTCAGATAGGGGACTCAGCGAATTGTTTAGAAACCCGGAGGCATCAGTCCAGATTGCCAAATGGGCAGCCGAACTCTCCGGCTACCATATCACATTCGAGCCCAGGATAGCCATCAAGTCACAAGTCCTGGCAGACTTCATCGTCGACTGGACTAGGCCAATAGCGCAGCCGGACACGTCCGCAGAGAAGGTGTGGACAATCCAGTGCGACGACGCATGGTGCCATGCGGGGACAGGCGCCGCTGCAGTCATTACCTCACCCACAGGGGTCAAGCACAGATATGCAGCACGCCTCAGCTTTGCTTTGGAGTCTGACATATGCACCAACAATATAGCAGAATACGAAGCTGTCATCCTCGGCCTTCGCAAGCTAAGGGCACTCGGTGTCACTACCTGCATCATCAGAACAGACTCCAAGGTAGTCGCCGACCAAGTCGAGAAAGACTACACAGCAAAGGACCCCGCACTTATGCAGTACCTTGCAGCTATCCGCAGTCTCGAGAGGCAATTCAAAGGTTTCACCTTGCAGCACGTGGACCGAGCCAAGAATGAGGAGGCCGATGCTTTAGCCAAGGCAGCCGCCAGAGGCGAGGCCCTGCCCTCTGACGTATTCTACCATGTCATCGTCACGCCAGCCGTCCGCAGCCCAGAGAGCCTTCAAATAACCAATGACAGCGAGGGCCACCGCATAGTCAACCTCATCATGACCGAAGACTAGCGGGCACCAATAACCCTGTTCCTGCAGGGGTACTATCACCCAACCGATATCAACGAGGCCAAGCGCCTCAAACACCGAAGCTGGGACTTCGCGCTCATCGACGGTCAGCTTTACAAGAAGGGGGTCAGCCAACCCATGCTTAAATGTGTCACCGAGACCGAAGGCATCCAAATCCTGCGCGAAGTCCATAGCGGGACTTGCGGCTCTCACGTAGGGCCTAGGGCCTTAGCCGCAAAGGTGATCCGACAAGGCTTCTATTGGCCCGCTATGATTTGCGCTGCAAATCGGGTCACAAGGTCATGCGAAGCCTGCCAGAAGTTTTCTCCACGCTCAGGAAGCCCTTCGCAATTCACAAAGCTAATCGCCCACACGTGGCCCCTTCAGCGCTGGGGCCTAGACATTGTCGGGCCCCTACCCACGGCCCAAGGGAACCTCAAGTTCACCTTCGTCGTCGTCGAGTATTTTACCAAATGGATCGAGGCGAGGGCAGTATCCACAATAACATCGAAGACTGCCTATAAATTCTTCTGGTAAAACATTGTTTGCCGCTTCGGAGTCCCGTCCGAGCTCACAGTTGACAATGGCAAGCAATTTGACAGCCAAGACTTCAAGGACTTCTGCTTCTCCATTGGCACCAAGCTTGCCTTCGCCTCAGTGTACCACCCACAATCCAACGGAGTCGTGGAACGCGCCAATGGTAAAATTTTCACAGCCATCAAGAAAATGCTCCTCGACGACAAGAAAGGCAAGTGGGTCGACCTGTTACCTGAAGCAGTCTGGGCGCTGAACACGACCGAGTGCAGGGCAACTGGGTTCACCCCTTTCCGCCTTCTATATGGATCAGAAGCCATGACCCCGCAAGAAATAAAACATGGGTCACCATAGACAGTCACTTCAGCCGTCCCCGACGTAGACGAGCCTACTTCGAAGGACCTCATCGACGGAGACCGCGTCTTCGCCCTACAGGCCCTAAACAAATACCAAGCTCAAACAAAAGCATAGCGCGACCACACAGTCATCCCGAGGGAATTCAGCGAAGGAGACCTCGTACTTGTCCGTACAGCTCGGACAGAGTCCCGGGGCAAGCTAGAGCCAAAGTGGGAGGGCCCTTTCATCGTCAAGACGAAGGCGTCCCCCAGCGCGTACAGGCTAACAACGCCATCCGGCGAGGACTTAGAGCATTCTTGGAACATTGACAATCTCCGCAAATTTTTTGTTTGACTCCTCAAGGCCAGCTTGCCCTTGTAATTCGCAAAACAGCTTTATTCCGGCCCGCACTCTTTTCCTCCCGGGGGGTGAGGTTTTTAATGAGGCGGAGCCATGTAATATATACGCAAAAAATCCTCCACAAAAATTACAACGTCGAAAAAGATCGCATCGACGGTCTTCGGCATTCGACCACAACAAAGTCACCGCGAGGGGCAGCGCTGGCTACCCTCGCGTGCGACACTCCGCGCAAAAGTCGCCTAAGGGTGCAGCCGGACTAGCACAACAAGTGCGCAAAATCGAAGTCTTCCCCAAAAGACTATCCGTGCAAAAGTCGCCCAAGGGTGCAGCCGGACTAGCACAACAAGTACGCAAAATCGAAGTCTTCCCCAAAAGACTATCCGTGCAAAAGTCGCCCAAGGGTGCAGCCAGACTAGCACAACAAGTGCGCAAAATCGAAGTCTTCCCCAAAAGACTATCCGTGAAAAAGTCGCCTAAGGGTGCAGCCGGACTAGCACAACAAGTGCGCAAAATCAAAGTCTCCCTCAAAAGACTATCCGTACAAAAACTGACTACAGGTGCAGCCGGACCGACATAATAAACATGCAAGATCAAGTGCACAAGTCGCCCACGGGCACGGCCGGATCAGCGTACGCACACAACCTCATCATACAAATCATCATACCAATTAAAGTTACACACATACAGCGAGGGCATCACACCTTACATTGGTTCAACCTTCGGTATGATACCCATCTCCCTGTAGTTAAACAACATTATCCTCAACTCCTCACCCTCAAAGAGACTTTGCAACTCCCCCTCACTTACACTCGCCCCAACTGGCGAGGACAACAATTCCCGCTTGCCAGCCCTATCTACACGAAGACGCCCACCCTCCAACTCACTCACTCTACGCTTCGCCACCACCCTTCGCCGCCTGCGCCCAGCACTCGGACCAGGAAAAACTTCAGCATCCATCACACGCGGAGAAGCCTCCGCCGCAGCCACATCCAAGGCCGCAAAATAATCCAAGTCCTCATCCGAAGACTCTTCAATCCACACAACCGAACTCCCAGAATCATCAGACTCAAAAAACTTATACACAGAATCATCCGATTCATTTTCAGCAACCACGGTCGAAGCCGCCACAAAATTAGCAGTGTCAGTAGCGGTTGCGTGCGTAGGCCCAAAATCTTGAACCTGCGCAGCAACCAAGGTTTAGTAACACAGACAAAATTTACTAACTCCGCCACACCTACTAAGCCACCTGCGAAAGCCCGGCCGTCGCCATGGGATCCTCCGCTACCAGCTCTGCCACCGCCTTCGGGGGGTCCTCCACCGTCGGCGCAAGGGCTGGCAAGGAGCCTTCACCGGACACAGTGGACACAGGTCCGGCGGAGGAGCCCTCAACAGCTTCCGAGCGCAGCACCGGGTTGACCTCGGCCTCGGGCCGCGCGCCGTTCAGATCCCCAAGGTCTTCGACATCCTCGGCACGCGCCATCTGCAGCAACAGCACACTCATTCAGCAAACCCACACGTACCCACATTCAACCACACGAAACAAAAAACAAGACTTACCTGCTCTCTCGCCCGATCAGACCGCTCCCTAACCGCCTCCTGGCCATGAGGACCCCACATCCGATCGAAGAGTGCCCCCGTGGAATCCTTTACCACAGGGTGTTCGACCTTAAAAATTTCGCGCCCAAAGTTTTCATCGGACTGGTCGAAGACCTCATAGTGTTTGCACCCCTCGCGGGACAGCGCATTCATGGCCTCTTCGCAGGTGACGAGGGAGGCAAAGGACATGAAACCCTCCACGATGGTCAGGAGTACCAGCAGTTCCTCTTGCAACCACTCGAGGAAGCGAAGGCCCGCCTCTCGGTCGGGCACCTCGAAGTCAGCAGTCCGCGCACCTAGCTCGCGGTACGAATCCACGAGTTGTGCGCGCGTCCGCTCAACCTCCGAGCGCGTAGAGGCCTCGGCCTTGTCCACGCGCCCGCGCAGAGCGTTGAACCTCACCTCCCATTCCTCGGCGCGTTGGCTGGCGAGACTTCCCTCCGCCCGCGCCAAGTTGGCCTCCGCCTGTGCAGCCTGCGCCTCGGCGATGGCCTGGTTGGCCTCCCTCCTTTCCTCCACCAGCTTGAGCCGGAGGTCCGTCTTCTCGACCTCCAGGGCGGCCACCTTCTCCGCCAGCCTGCGGTTTTTGCTCTCCGCAGCCGACTTCTCCCGGACGACATCTGTGTGCTGCGCCCGAAGTCTCTCGACTTCGGCAGACACATCTGCAGTAAGGGCACCCGACGCCACGCGGTCGGCGAAGTCGGCCGCCTAACATAAACACATAAGACCACAATCCCCATGGAAACAACAAACATCGAAGTCCAGCTCAACTTACTTGACTTAGCTGCTGCGACAACTGCTGCGACGCCTCCCGCAGCCGGCAGGACATGGTGCCCGCCTCGTCCTTGACGGCAGCGGCCGACGAAATCTCGCCGCTCGCGCAGAAAGCGTCACCCTTCACCCCAACCACCGCGGTTGACGCCGTGGTTGCCACCGCAGGCGGGACAACAACCATTTGCCCCTCGCCCGACCCTGCAATGCACCACCAGTCAAAAAAACTACTTACCAACGAAATAGTCGTCCACGCTAATATTCGTGCCGAAGTCGGCAACGCGTCTCCCCGACGAAGGCAGCTCCCGGACCTTCGCAGCTCCGCCCGGGGTAGACTTGGTTCCGCCGGCGACGACTGCCTTCGTGCTCTCCGGCACCTTGCTGGATCCGGGCACGGCCGGTTTCGCAGCCAGCGTCGGCTGGCTACCGCCGGGGGCGGCAGCCTTCGCACTCCCCCGCGCTCTCTTCGCTTCACGCCTAGGATCGGGGAGCCTGATGACCGCCCGGCGCTTCTGCGCAGCATCCTGGCGACCCTTGTTCATCACTGCCGACACAACAGTAGCAATATTCCGTCTGTAAGGGAAAATCCTCAAGCCACGAGCTATACGAGACGTAGACATGTCTTCGCCCTCTACCCAGGGGATCGGAAGATTCTTTGTCCACCGACCCCCGGTAACCTCCAGCATTCGCGCCGAAGACTCCCGGAGCTCGGGCGAAGACATCCTTCCCCCGGGGGCCGCACATGTCCCCATCAACTCCATAGCAAAATTATCAGACACCCCCTTTCCCCCACTATAGTACCTAATTTTCTCTTCTTAGTGGCCGGGGCAGCCTCCTGCGAAGGCCCTTCCTCGGTACCGCCCATCGGTTTCTTCCCGCGGTGGTCGACGACGTCTTCCCCGGGATAACAATCGTACGGTAAACGGTTCAATTCGAAGACCCGATTCAGCCTATCATTGGACCCATGGATATCCCAGCTCCGTGGACCCTCTGTCTTCGGCACGTAGCAACCCACGATCCTCGCCGCACCGTCTTCCGCTTCACGCACGAATGCGGCAGGATCTCGGCCATGCAAATCTAGCGCGAAGGCAGGACTTCGCACCAGCATCCCGCCACGGGAGGGCATCTAGCGAGGGCATACTTCGCCCAGCGCCCAGCCATGCGCCAAGGGTCATACCCCATACCCGACAAACTCCTCAACAAGGTCGCGCCCGCTACTCATGCAGACAGCGCACCGAAGGGCCCCTTCGTTTTCATCATCCTCCGCTACCTCGAACTGCGGGTACGCTACGTAATAATGTGAGCACATGACGGCCACAGGGAGCCCTGGTTGGTCTTCGACTGTGTCTTCGGAAACGTAAAAACAAAATTCCCACCAGTTACCCCATTTATTGCGGGCGCAGGGCACCAACTCCACGACTTCCATCGTAGTCTTGTCGGTCTTCGGCGTAAATGTGCAAGATCCAAATTGTGCAATCTTTTGTCCAATTTTCCTTTTCTACCAATGCAGACAATAATGCTTCGCGAAGACTTCCACAGATGGCTGCCCGCCGTACGAAGTCGTCGCCCAGACATACTTTGCCAGGGCCACCATGGCATTCGGTGTCAGCTGGTGGACCTGGAGCTCGAATCTACGTAGGACCTCCGCCACGAATCGATGCGCAGGCAGACGAAGGCCAGCGGCGAAAAAGGCCTCGAAGATGACCAACTCGCCTCCTGGCTCGGGGACCTCCTCCGCCCCCGGGACACGCGCCACTCTGCCGCCAAAATATCCAAGCTGTTGCATGTCGTGCACGCGGACCAAGGACATCCATGACACGCCGAATTCCACTGTGTCACCAGGATGCAACTCCTCCGCCGCCACGTTGCTCAGCGTGCCCTCGGACGATGCGCCGGCCGGCGGTGTATCGGCAGCGGAAGAGGAAGAGGACGGCATGGCTACGTACCGTCGGCGGCGGCGGGCGGTCTGCTTCACACGGGCCAGATCTCCGACGAGCAGGAGCAAGGAGGGCAGGCGAGCGGTCAAACGATTTCAAAAGGAGGCTAGGGTTTTGCGGCGCGCAGAAAGAGTACCTAACCCGCGCCGCCCTGCCCCCTTTTATACACAGGACGCGACGCTTCGGGATACCCGCAGTCCAACAGTGCCGTGTCCATCAACGGTCACATAAAAAACCCCCGCGGAACCACTTCGAGCGAGGGCAGCGTCTCCACCATCTAGCGACGCCTTCGGCACCAGATGACTTAGTCGAACTGGTCCCTCGGAGGGCAAATGTTGGGGCGAAGGCGAAGACGCCACCCTTCGCTCGATGCCTTCGCCGATCTCACCGAACCAATGGAGGCTAAACGACAGGCAGTTTCCACCCTTCGTCCAATACGCTGCAAGACGAAGGCCTACGACGAGGTCGCTCCGTCTCACGGTCTCGTCCAACGCGAAGGCCCACGTAGAATTCGACCCATTGTAACAGGCCCCGCGCGGCTGAGCGCATTACGGGCCCGGTTTGTGAAGGCTTTTCTGTAATGACAATTTATAACCCTGCTTTATGGGAATATTCCGGGGATGACCTAGACGTCTGAGGGCACATGCGTCCTTAATCCATGACGCTGGGCACTCAGGCACCTATAAATACACCCGCACAGTGCCCTTGAGAGGCTGGATTAAGAGATCAATTGCCTTCTTGAGCTAAAACCTTGTCTGCGTCCCTTTCACTCCCCCGTTGGATCATCTTGTTCGGGAGAGCAAGTTCCAACACCTACTCAGGCCAACCTTTTGTTAGTACCTCAATTAGTGAAAATTTTGAAGTCTGCATTAAGTAGACAAATCGGTCTGAATTGTTTAATCCATCACTCTATAAATTTAAGATAACTTTATATCTGAATTTTAGAAAGTGGTAGAATTTCAAATTTCAAGCCAAATAGCCTCCTCTGTTAAGTATAGATTTCAATTTCTCTAAAACGAGCGGATACAAACGGTCCCTAAGGGGAAAGATGGACCTTTTAATTATAACCACAAACCAGCTAATGCAAAACCAACATCAATTCAAGTAATACAAAAACGGATAGTTTTTATTGAGTTTGCCATTGACAAGACACTCTACATATTTAGGAATTATTACTGCTCCTGTACGTATGGTGGGAGCACCCCTTTCAGAAAGGAGTCCAATAATACTAATGCTCTATCAGCCTGGGAAGACGGAACCATATGACCAGCTCCTCTGACAGAGGCAAACGTGAATCCTCCCTGGTATTGTTGAACATATCCTCCGACCTGCAAGCATATCAGAAGTCATGTTCTCCAAGCTTAATACAAACTTATATAAGAGTCTTTATTCTGATGGAGATTTTCGTATGAGTTTTGCAGGAAATAAGGCACCTAGTAAGTTCTTTGTTCGAATGTTTGAGTGTATTGCAGTGAAAATTAGTTTATTTTTTCATCCGAATGCATCCGAATAATACATCTGGATTAAGGTTGATACAAGTACAGCTAGCTATAAATAAGACCTCATATATAGGGAGTTCTTTTGCATCGATACAAACTATTTTGCAGGCAGAAGATGATATATAGCACAAATATTACTTTTGTATAGAGCTTATATTATCAATTACCTCCATGTTTACTGTCCACGGGCGCCATGGAGTGGTGACGTGCAGGTTAAGATCATGGATGGAAAACCTCGTAGCAGGAAGTGGGCACACGGAATCAAAATCGCCACTGAAAAAGGAGAGGTCATAAAGGCATTGTTTTTTTTTCTCTCTGTTTGGATATAATAGTAGTAATATGATATATGGTCTTTTTTGCCTGACAAGAGATTACCTAAAAATCCAAACAGGCAGCTTCTTCTCAATCAGCCCTGCGACTGTTGGCACCATGGAAATCGGTGCGTCCGTCCAGTTCAAGTTCCTGCCGAATTTGAACACATACTTTGTAATTAGCTAGGTAGCTCGTTAATGTAACATATATTAGCCCTGAATTATGGTCCAATCAAAATAAAAGATCATACGCGCACGCTGACCAACTTGTCGTCCTAGCGTGGAAAGCATTCTGCACTGCTGGGTCATTGAGGTAGGAATAGGTGTAGTAATCGCTGCATGGATCATATCCAGGTAGCTGTATATATATGTGGGAAACGTAGCAGGGAGAGGGTTAGTGATTATTTTAGCAGAACCGCCAGATATATGAAGTGAAACATTATATTCAGAATCGTTAAGTGCATGCCCTACGTACGTAGCCAGTGGGGTAGTATGCTCCGTTGGCCGCATCAACACAGATCGGAGCATATACGTTGTAAGGATCAATCTGTCCAGGATCTACCGCCTCCAAAGCGCCACTGCATGCCACACCATCTGAACTGTCATACTTGCAGTGCCTGGTTATGTTGTCAAAGACCTCGTCCGACATCAACCCATGGCTCCAGTAGTAGGCAACTGCACCCTTCAAGTTCATATACGAATCCAGAAGTGGATTTCCAACCTTCAAGGAAAAATAAAGGATATATGTTTTAGCCATTTAGTTATATTATTGTTGTAAGGCTGCTTCAACTATCAAAACATAGATCAGGTGGAGGTGGTGCGTGGCGGTACCAAGATGCCCCGGAGGTTTATGGCCGTCCTGCTGTTGTAGGAATTCTGGGTTAAGATGGTGGCAGCAAGTTCGGGTACGTAGTGTCCGGCGTAGCTCTCCCCGGAGATGTAGAACGGACGGCTTTTGTATTCAGGAAAGCGCTCCAGCCAGTTAGCCAAAAACAAGTACGCATCAGCAGCTGTCCTTCGGTCTCCGCTGAGGCCGTAGTCGGAGGATGTGTTGGAGTAGGAGAATCCAACACCCGCCGGCGACTCCAAGAAGATCACATTAGCCACTACACAACAACATACCGTTCTGTGAATTGCCAACGACTCTCGAACTTACAGCATCCGTTCTTAAATATTTGCCGTCCACTAATTTATTTCTAAACTAAAACGTGATAAATAAATAAATAAATAAAACAGAGAGAGTATTAACTAAACAGATCGAAGAGAATCGAACGCATACCGTTATTCCAAGCCGCCTTGTTTCTGCTCAGCGTTTTGTTGTCGCTGTTTACGCGGAACGGACCGAGCTCTTGCATTGCTCCGTAGCCAAGCGATGAGCATCCGGGCCCTGTAATAAGTGGACACGGTTGATTACGCATTAACATGCAGAAACACAACGAACTCAAACGACTCAGTGCGTGCAAGCAAGTGCAACTGCTCTAGCTAGCTACCACAATCCAGAGCTCCCTAACCTCCGTTAAGCCACAGGAGGAGCGGCTTTGCCGAGGCATCCTGTGGTGCCTCCACCAAGTAGTAGAAGAGTGCCCGGCCATTCTTCTCGTCGACAGTCACGTACCCGGCGTACTGGTCGAAGTCGACGCCGCCGTCCGGTTGCCCCGGCAGCGCAGTGATCTTGTCAGCTGCCTTCAGGGCGCTCTGTTCACTGTCGGAGTAGCTGCTTGTGCTCAGGAGGCTGCTAGCTACGCTGTGCCCTATGTTGGCAACCTCAAACGTGCCCTTATCAGCAGCCTCACTAGGACTGTTCCTCCTAGACCTGATGAATTCTCTCAGTCGATCCGCTTGGGACGCATCCGCGTGCCAAGCAGCGGCGCAGATGATGAGCAAAGAATAGTAGAAGAGGGAAGCAACAGTATTGTTCCCCACCATATCTCCACGATGAAGTGTGTGTGTCTGCGTGATTTACATGTCGCTTGGCAGGGTTTATATAAGTTCCTGTGCCGTGATAGTTCATTTTGAAAGAGCAGTTTTGGATTGTTTGGTGACTATGTGTTCCGAGTGCAAACAAGTTGTGCAGCGCTTCGTCCACCTCCTAGTCGTTCGCGTTGACGTGTAGACTAGTACAAGACACAATAAATCACTCATAGTTGGTTAGTCTTCTGGTTTTTAATTATTAGTGATTTAGGTACTTCTAACTTCCTTTCTTGTTAGGCCTGACACTACCGGAATCGTAGGCTTTGCCGAGTGCCTTTTGTCGAGCACTCGGCAAAGACCGAGTGCCGCACTCGGTAAAGTTAGGAACTCGGCAAAGAGCCCCTTTACCGAGTGCTGAACACTCGGCACAGGGGGCTCTCGGCAAAGACACGTTTTGCCGAGTGTCAAACACTCGGCAAAGAGGGCTCTCGGCAAAGGGCCGTCAACGGCCGTCCCAAAGTTGACGACCGTTAGTCGTTGCCGAGAGCCTACGGCTGGCACTCGGCAAAGAAATCTTTGCCGAGTGTCATCTCTAGACACTCGGCAAAGTATATTTTTATTTTTTTTATTTTGTCTCCCAAATTTTTTGTGGTATGTTCCTACACTGTGTAGACCTACATGTATCATTTGTGCACAATTTTAACAAAGTTTTCAATTGTTAGTAGATTTAGTTCGTTTATTTGAATTTCTTCGGAAAATTTAGATTTAAACTGCAGGTCACTCGAAACTTGGAAAACCGTGCATGCAAAAATGATATTCATGTTACTTAGCATAAGTTACGACCGATTCCAGAAGCGGACCGGAAACTTCGAGCAACATGCTCACTAAACATGGCCGTGAACTTGCCATCCACATGTTTAAAAATTATATAAAACACAAACAAAGTCAGAAAATCCTGAAACTTGTCCACGTGTCATGATATCATATGTACATGCTGCGATAAAAATTTTAGAATGTTTGGAGAAAGTTGTGGGACACTATGTGTAGAAACCTAAGAGATGTGTAAGTTAATCTTTGCCGAGTGTCAGATGATAGACACTCGGCAAAGGATCCTTTGCCGAGTGCCACCGATCTAACACTCGGCAAAGTTTATTTTAAAAATTAAAAAAACTTTGTCGAGTGCCAGATCACGGGCACTCGGCAAAGAAAGCGAATATACTCGCCCGCGGCTTTCTTCCTCCTTCTTTCTCTGCTCTCGATCTCTCCTCTCTATCGCGCCCGCCGCCGCCTCCCTGCGCGCCTGCCGCCGCTCCGCGCCATCGCCGGCTCGCCGCCCGCCGCGCCTCCTCCACGCCGCGTCCGCCCGCGCCCGCCCTCGCCGGCTCCCGCGCCCGCCGCGCCCTCCCTCGCCGGCGCCCGCCCGTCCGCCCGCTGCGCCCTCGCCGGCGCCTGCACGCCCGCCGCCGCGCCCTCGCCCTCTCACTTTGACACGCCGTCGCCGCCGCCGCGCCCGCTACGCCCTCGGCCGACCACGCGCGCCCTCTACGCCCTCGCCCTCGCCCGACCGCCCGCGCCCTCCACGCCCTCGGCCGCCGCGCGCCCTCTACGCCGCCGCGCTCGCGCCGCCGTGCCCGCACCCCTCGTCGTGCCCCCGCCACCAACGCCACGCGCCACCACCGCCGCCGGAAGCCACCTCCTCGCGCGCCGCCACCGCCTCTCGGCCACACGAGGTATAAACTTTTTATGCGTCAATTTATATTTATTATTGATTAGATGATAGAATGTATAAATCATGTAAGCCGATGTCACCCAACCATTTATAAACTTGTTACTGTGTGCATGTCAGCCATCGTGCTGTTAGTTTTATTTGCAGATTTAAAAAACCTCAACGTACAGGGGAGATGCTGTCGATTTTTTTTGTATTAACAGACTTGTGTTTCTTTTTTACAGAGAAGATACTTGTCTTCCTAGCCGCTGCGGGTCTGCCTGCACCGCGTCCTGTCGCCACTGCACCGACCCACCACAGCCCCACTAGCCTGACTCCACCGCCACCCTAGGTATAACCTCTACATCCGCATCATGGTCGTAGATCACCTCTACATCCAGTTAGGCGTCTCCCGTTCGAAAGTGATACGGTGTAGATATGCAGATCTTTGCATATCTACAAATGTATCAGTTTCGAATTGTCCACGTTTTTTGGACAGCCCGCGGTTGCGTAGATGGTGTTAGTTTCATGCTCTACTCCGGTCCAAGATTTCGTCCTAGTGGTGGTAAGACATGGAGAAGGCCTAAGGCCGATTTCGTCCTGAGCAGGGCCCAGAGGAAGGAAGTACTACAGTGGATCAAGATGTTAATGTTCCCTGATGGGTATGCAGCTAACCTTAGTAGGGGGGTGAACTTATCTACTCTGCGAGTCTTAGGGATGAAGAGTCATGACTTCCACATATGGATTGAACGAATTCTTCCGGCGATGGTTCGAGGCTATGTCCCTGAGCATGTCTGGCTAGCGCTTGCAGAGTTGAGCTATTTCTTCCGCCAGCTTTGTGCAAAAGAGTTAGCTCGGACCATGATTGCAGACTTGGAAAGGATGGCACCCGTGTTATTGTGTAAGCTGGAGAAGATCTTTCCACCCGGCTTCTTCAATCCGATGCAGCATTTGATTATTCATCTCCCGTATGAGGCACGAATGGGGGGCCCGTGTAGGGACGTTGGTGCTATCCAATTGAGAGATGTCTAAAGACTATCCGAAAGAAATGTAGAAATAAATGCAAAATCGAGGCTTCCATTGCAGAGGCATACATACTGGAGGAGGTGTCAAACTTCACAACAACTTACTATGGTGACAAACTGCCGAGCGTGCATAATCCACCCCCTCGTTACAATGATGGCGACAATGAATCGAACCTCAGCATTTTTCGAGGGCAACTCGGAAGCGCAAGTGGTTCGACCACCAAGACCCTGAGACATGAAGAGTGGCGCCATATCATGCTATATGTATTGACCAACCTTGAAGAGGTGACGCCATACATGGAGCAATTTCTTCATGAATTCTGGCGTCGATCAAGGGACCCAACTCCACAGGAGCACCCGTAGGACGGAGGAGGAGGCCGACGCCGTACAGCAGCAGGTGGAGCAGCAAGCCGCTGTCGATGCGGCACAGCAGGACGACGACGATGCGGCGCAGCAGGACGACGACGACGACGCCGCTCAGCAGGACGTCTCAGGTTCTGGCTCCTCAGGTTCGAGGAGTATCTACCTGCGAGGTCCCGCGAGCCTCCCTAAGCGACCCATACTTCGTGACAGACGTCCGCTGATACGACCCGATGGAGAGAGGTAAGTAACTTTAGATGTTGTTGCTGCTTTTTCATATTATATGTTCAAATTAATAATAGAAACTAATACTTCATCTTAATCACTTGGACAGGTCTTGGATGGTTTTGGAGACTACAGGGGGTCACGGCCGCAACCCCAATGGCATCCTCGGCCTTCTATGCCGGGAACACTTCCCTGGACTTGTCGAGTACGCCGGAGTGACGAGCCCAGCATACACCTTCGACCACTACGCCGTCGCCCCCGATGCAGTAGATCGGGACGGCAGACAATTCAACAACAAGGCGGAGCGGGTGAAGCAAGAGCTGTGGGTAAGTCTTCCTCGCACTATATTGTTTAATAAGTCGCATTTGTTGCATATTCTTGAAATAATGTATGGATACATCGTCTTTGTATGTAGGATTTCTTCAGGTGCGATGCTGGATACGAGGCTAGGGCGGATGTGGTGTCTACGACGTGCTGTAAGAAGCTCGTCGTGGACATGCACTACGAGGCGCGCATCCAGGCCATCGTCACTTACCACGGCTCCGTCCTTGGGGAGAAGGTGAACAAGAAGGACGCCCGAACCATGTCGTTGACTCCGGACCAGTACTTGCAGGTAAATACAAAACTTTATTATTGGTACTAAATATGCTTATTTTTATCTTCTGATATGCGGTGTACTTATATTTTTTTAGATGATTCCTCATTGGTGCGCCGCGCATCCTGAGTGCTGGGAGCAGATGGTGCAGAGGTGGTGCTCGGCTGAGTGGGATGAGGCGCACAACGCTAGCTGGGAACGACGTTTGCTGATGCAAGGTCCCTCCCACCATCAAGGCAGCCGCAGCCTTGGCAAATACGCGGAAGCATGGGTACGCGCTCTTTTTTATTTAGGTATATAACTTTCGATTAGACATGATTTCTAACCATCTCGTTGGTTTTCTCGCAGTCGGCGGCACATGGTGGCGCGCCTTGCTCCACGTTCTCGGCATATGCCATGGCCCACAAGGGGAAGGCGACGTCCGACGTCACCTACAACACGGATGACGGGCCCGAGGCGTACACCAACCCCGCCATCCACAGCCGACTCAGTGAGTACATCGCCATGGCCAAGGAGGTCCATGGGCCAGATTACGATCCGAGGACCGAGGACATCGACGGAGATGTCCTCATGAGGGTCGGAGGAGGCAAGAGGCATGGGCGGTACTGGATTGCCGACGGGGCAATCGACTCGTCCTCCACTCCCACTCTCTCTCAGGTGCGAGCAAGGAGCAGGAGCACGAGCCCAGCCATACGACCTCGGCAGGACACCTCACAGCATCGTATCCAGCAACTCCAGGTTATTCCTTATCTATTCATCGTTCATTGATTTTTATATATCTTCTCTTTGCATTATCGTAACATTAGGGCGAAATATTATAGACTCAGCTAGATGATGAGAGGAGGCAACGTGAGGAGCTGGAGAAGAGGATGGCGGAGATGTTCGCGTACATGCAGAGCCTTGGCGCCGCACAGGGTCATGCTCCACCACCTCCGTTGTTCCCTGCAGCTGACCCTACAGAGTTCACTACTCCTGTGAGTATCAAAATTTTAGTACTGCATGATATATATTCATATGTTCTCACACATACAATGTCTTCTCTGTGCAGGGTCAATCGGCGGCTTCGAACAACCCTCATGCTTCGTCCAGCCCTTCGCCGAACCAGTCCAGATGCCCACCTCGTTGATGATTTGTTTTGTGATGATCCAGACTTACCTTTATGAGTGTTGGTGATGTTAGTTAGACTTTATCTTGTGAGATACTTGGTGATGTTAGTGATGATGCAGACTTATATCTGTTTTGTGATGATCCTGACTTATATTTGTGAGACTTTAGTGAGACTTTGTGATATATATGGTGTTGATGATAAATGTGTTCATTCTGTGATGTGCTTGATATATAATGTGATGTGAATGATATATATCTTTTGTTTGTTCGGATGGAACAACAAAAGCAAATAAAAAAGGGACATTCTGGTCACTTTGCCGAGTGTAACACTCGGCAAAGGGTCGCTTTGCCGAGTGCTATGACCATGGCACTCGGCAAAGAAGGAAACCTGGGAACCGGTAAAGCCATCTTTGCCGAGTGCTGACAATGGCACTCGGCAAAGAAGGAAACCTGGGAACCGGCAAAGACATCTTTGCCGAGTGCTGTTGCCAAGGCACTCGGCAAAGATACTGGCAAAGGGGGCCACTTGAGGGTTCTTTGTCGAGTGCCAGTCCACCAGACACTCGGCAAAGAAGCCTTCTTTGCCGAGTGCCTATTAGAGCTCTCGGCACAGGGACTGGCGGTGGGGCCCACTGGACCAATCTTTGCCGAGGGCCTCTCGAGCAAACACTCGGCAAAATTGGCCTCTTTGCCGAGTGCCACAGAAGGCACTCGGCAAAGGATCTATCACTGTCACTTGGCGCCGTGACGGTGACTTTTCTTTGCCGAGTGCCAAATGGCACTCGGCAAAGTCTTTGCCGAGTGACCGACAAAAAGTACTCGGCAAAGAGGCTGTTGCCGATGTACAGTTCGCCGAGCGTTCTTTGCCGAGTGTTACACTCGGCAAAGCCTTTCCCGAGTGTAAAATAGCCTTTGCCGTGTGTCTCAGACACACGGCAAAGAAGCTGATTCCGGTAGTGTGGCCAACCGACCGGTCATTATCGACCGATGCAATGCTAGTGTCAAGTGGCATGTGCACGCGGTCGACGGTGCCGCTTCGGTCGTTACATACCGCCAGGGCCGTCCCGAGAAAATTCGAGACCATGTACGAAACTAAAACATGAGGCCTACTAGGCTAAAGAAAATAAGGTTAAATATATAATATGATGTAGTATGTAGTACATTGCAATAAGATATATCAGGAATGGTACCTATTTGAATAGCATCATTCTTTTAGTATTTTTTTTGAAATGAAGTCTTCAATGATATGCTCATAATCCATTTTCTCCAACATTTTTCCTTCAAGTGCTATTATAGCCAAATCATTAAGTCTTTCTTGTGTCATTGTAGAACGCAAATAAGTCTTTAATAGCTTCAATTTAGAAAAGCTTCGCTCTGCTATTGCAACTGTCACATGAATAGTCAATAGAACTCTATATGCAATAGCTGCATTAGGAAAACAACCATGCTCCTTTAAAAACTGTAGAATTTCAATAGGCCCCATTCTTTCTTTTGGAATAAATTCTCGTAGAAACTTTAACTCCATATATAGTTCTTTGGCATCAATATCAGATGTTCCATCCTTTTTAAGGACACAGCCTCAAGATTATCACAAGAAGACTGTAAGCCCTGATCATCCAACGACTGTGTTTCTTCATTTGTAATACGGCGGACATGCTCTTGAATAACTGGATCAAATTCAGCCAACATCTCTACTAAGCCCAAGAAATTCCCATTGCTATCATCATATAGTTTGCTATTACTTCCACGAAATGCAAGATTATGTTTGGCAAGAAATTTTACTATGCCCACAATTCTAAATAAAACTTTCCTCCAATGGTCCTTTTCTTTCTCAAGTTGTCGCTGAGCAGCTTTATCAATAGTGTGATCAGTTTGCAATCTACTACGCAGCTCATACTAAGTTGTCATGCTCAAAACATGATCTGCACATGTCTCATGCTCTTTGAGTCTCTTCCCAAGATGTGCCCAATCATTATAACCCTCATTTGCCAACTGACCTTTTCTATGCCCTTTTGTAAATAATTTATAGCTAAAGCAAAATGCTCTATCAAGTTCCTTAGAATAAACAAGCCAATCCATGTCACAACTTTCTCCATTTGATAGAATTCTATTATAAAATAGTGAAGAAAATCTTCTAGAAAACCTATCCTTAGGCCCCTTCTAAATTGATAGGTCTCTTTTAGGTCCCTTTTGTGCTAAAATGTCAACTTGTTTAATATTAAGTGAATCCCAATATCTTGGATCAAATATATCAGGCTGAAAAGAATCACCAGCATCCGAAGAAGGATTCAAGTCTTCACTGTTATTGCCTATCTGAGTATTTATGTTGTTAGGGAGAGCTTCCTCAACTTCAACATTATTTCTAGATGATCTATAGGATTAGGATCAATGTCAACATTATTATCAGTTGCTTGCCCCTGGTCAGGTGTCGGATTATCAGATGACACTTGTGACTGTTTTGTAACAAACATATCCATATCTCCTTGCTAATATTGGATCAATTTCTCTATTCTTTGTTTTTTCTTACGCTTTTGCCAACCTGATTCAAATTTTCTAGAACGATCTGTAGAAGACATGGCTTCAATCGTTGAACACTATTTCAGTAGACGTCTAGATGAAAAGATTGAAAAAACAAAACATTAGAGATCAACCCAGACCCACTACAGCGTTGTGATTGTGAATGAATTGTAAAACTAGATAGGAACAGATGTCAGATCGTTTGTTGTGATTGTGAATTAATTGTAAAAAAGAATGACTATTAATACCTTCATGGCCTAAATGCCTTGCTTGTTGTTGTCGTGTGTCAGGCTCAGACTCGTCACGCTCACCGCGTGAACGATGGAGGTGGACGCTTGAACGGTCGCGATGGCCGATGGCGATGTGGCCAGCGATGGTGGCCGATAGGGTTCAGGCTTCAGAGCTGTGCAACGAATCGACGATAGGATTAGGAGACGTGGGCACTGGACGGTGGAGACGAACAGGTCTAGGAAACAAAACGACGTGAGCAGCCGGCTACAAATCATTTTTTATTGGGTTGCATGGCTGTCGTGAGTGCTAATGGGCTAAAGCTGATGTTGTGCTTAAGTGCTTAACTATGTATATGTATGTACTAACTACTATATATTTGGAGGCCTATATAATTTGGAGGCCCTAAGCCGTCGCTCATGTCGCACGTGCCTAGGGACGACACTGATACCGTGTTGCGGCCATGATCGGTTGGTATCGCCCCCACGTTGTTGCCATGGTCGGTAGCACAAGCGGTTGCCACGTGGCACTCTCTGTTTGGTCCATTCACATTTTGATTTCAAAAAATTATAAAAAATAAAAAAATGTTGAGACTGATCTATAAATATATGAGAACCTCTTGAGCTCATTGACACATTACACAACCCCACTTCAGATTTGCATACCACCTCCTCATTCTTATCTTACAGTTGCTTCGTATGATTCAATTGTTGTCCTGATGTCTTCGTCTCGCTCGGATGTTGTCATGACCAAAGAAGAGTTGTTTCATTTGCTACAATAAGAAATAATGCGGCAAGCGGTGAAGCTTGACGCTGATTCTTCCATGAAGCCGCTCACGACTGGTTGATGTATGACTACTTCAACGGTATGTGCGTCTATCCACTGTTATACTTTCGTCGAAGGTACTATATGCAAAAGAGCCTCTTCCTTCACATCATGGAGAGGATGGATGAGCACCCCCCTACTTCACTCTTCGAAACGACGTAGTCAACCACAGCGGATTCTCCCCCACCAGAATTACACAACTGCTCTCCATATGATTGCATATAGTAGCGTTGCTGACTCCATCAATGAGTATATAAAAATGGGGAAAACTTTGCCTTAAAGTGTCTCGAACATTTTTGTAGAGGTGTTATCAAATGTTTCGGGCCAGAGTACATGGGCCGTCCCACAGTTGATGACTTTAGGCATCCAATAGCTAAGGGGGATGGGATTTCCTATGATAGAGAGTATAGATTGCATGCATTGGAAGTATAAAAGATGTCATATGGATGGAGAGGACAGTGCACAAGACAGGATATTGGATCCCTAACTATCATGCTCGTGGTTGCCTTATACTCCCTCCGTTTCTTTTTAGTTGTCGCTGGATAGTTCAATTTTGCACTATCCAACGACAACTAAAACGAAACCGAGGGAGTATGACTTATGGATCTAGCATGCGTTTTGGGGGGTGACGGGATCGAACAATGTTGTGAACGTGCTCAACCAATCACCATTGTTCACTAACATACTTAGAGGGAAGCACTAAGTGTGAACTTCATGGTGAAAGTACACGAGTACAACCAGGGATACTGCCTCGCTAATGGCATATACCATCGATGGCCAATGTTTATGAAGACCATACCGCTCCTACAGACTCCAAAGCAATGGATGTTTGATGTGTGACAAGAGGGGACATAGAAGGACGTGGGGAGTGTATTTTGAGGTGCTCAAGGCCTGATTTCATATTCTTGCAATCATAGGTTGTTCTTTCTCCAAACAAGTACTTAGTTTGATCATGTGTGTATGTATCATTCTGCACAGTATAATCATTGAGGATGAGTGTCAAGGATCATACAACATAAATAACTACGAGACAATCAAGTCCTCTATTGTAGCACCACCCATGACCCCCAAAGCATCGATGGGTTTTGCAACTATCCTTCAGCGAGAGGCGCCACTTCATGAAAAATCCTTGCATGATCTACTCCAAAATGATTTAATGGAGCATGTTTGGAATCTGCGCCACGACAATTAGATATTATCCTTCTGATTTATTGAATTTTTTATTTTATTCAAATAATGTTAGTTTTATTTTTATGCATTATGTAATTTTTATTTTAATTGGACCTACGTATTGTGTAATTTTCTTTAAGTAATGTAATGTTTTATTTTCTATATGAGCTAAATAATTTTTAGTTGCTTTTTCAAGTGTTCATATATTCTTGCAATGTAATGCCCAATTTCATGTTCAATAAAAAATTGTAAAAGAAAAGTTGATGTGGTTGTAGGATGACGACAAAGGTTATGCATTGGAAAGTTCCGGTAAATAAAAGGTTGACGATGGTAATTATAGATAGTGATATGGTGGTAGATATAATATTCTTACAGACCACATATATGGTTATCGAAAACACTGTTTTACAATATATTGTTTATATGGTAAAGTTTAAAATAGAAGGTGAAATAGATAAGGAGAGATAGTCTAAGGGTCTGTTTGGTTGGGTTGTGGTTGTGAAAAAAGCTGTTGTGGGCTGTGAGTTGTGAAAAAAGCTGATGTGGACTGTGAACTGCTAAAAAGCTAAAAACCGTTTGGTGGAAACCACTAAAAGTCGCTAAAAATTCTTCCATATATATTTTCACAGTTTCAGCTAAAAGCTGCTAAAAGTAGGTCCAGAGGTGCTTTCAATTTTGCACTACAAGAAAGTCGGCTTTTAGAAAAAGCTGTTTTTCAGATTTAACCCTTTAGTTTGACTTTTGGCTTTTAAGAGGCAAAAGCCAAACCCAAAAGTAAAACCAAACACACTATCCTACCTGCTTATATAGCCTCCTCCGCGCGTGATGCAGGACATGGGTTTACAGAGATCTAGCTACTCTCTCCGTTGTTTCCGTTGTTTTTTAATTGTCGTGATTTAGCTTAAAAATAAACTAACGGACGATAAATATTCGAGAACGGGGTACGGACTAAGACAGAGATACGGTACCACGGCCTTGCTAAAGACGCTTCAAATTTTTTTTCTAAAAAATGTCTGTAGTTGATAGTGATGGGATACTGTCATATACTGCAACAATATGCCAAACAAGATAAGCATTGGGCAGTCGAGTGGAGTTGATCTGCGCATGAACCTCATAGTAGACGCCATCTTCTTCACCGTCGTTTTCCGTGAAGACGAGTAGTTCGTCTTTTACGCCCCGGCCACCGGCTGCTAACGGTTGAAGGCTTCAGGAAACAGCGATTTCTCTCTCATCACGGTTTCTCTCGTTGAAATAGGCAGCTGATTTGGCTTTAATCCGACATAGCTTCTACTGTTTTTACAGTGTTTTTTCTATATATATTACAACTGAGCAGTCTAAACAGATGACTTTAATACAAAGCGAAAACGCTTCAAAAAATCTGCGTGCCGTACAAGAAGCAATATGGTATGGGTTTGGATATGCTTTTTTTTTGTGAAGCGTAAGAGGAAAACGCAGCAAAGTTCAAGAATATATAAGATAAAGATATTGAAGCAATGACTGGGTGCACTTAGGGCAATACATGTGATTCCTTGTTCAACTTCACACCTAGTTGTGGCCTTGTGGCAACTCCTATAATCTTAGTGCGTTGACCGGACAAGACGTGCAGCAAATGCCCCATCCATAGAGTGCTTAGTTGGATTTGAGGAATAGAAACCTTCATCTGTGATAAATTCTCTAGGAACATATCCACATACACTCTGAAGAGCAAATTCCTACAGCATATCATAAATTAATTAATATACAGATGTCAAAAACATATAATCAAAATAAGATTTTCATTGGGTTATTAAAAAATACAAAATACAAGTGACAAGCAATATAGGCACCAGAAAAAGAAACTACACATGATTTTTATTGACTTAGAGAAAGTTTATGACAAAATATAAAAAAAATGTTATGTGGTGGGTTTCGGATAAACATAAAGTTCTAACAAAGTACGCAGTACTCGTTAAGGACACATGTACATGAGTAATGTTCAAATAAGTGATGTGACAAAGATTTCTCCTATTAGAATAGGATTATATATTACATTTTTTATTTGGTGATGGATGAGGTGAGGTCACAATGGGCATAAAGGAGATATCTCTTGATGTATGCTTTTTGCAGATGATATAGTGCTAGTTGTTAAAAGCCAGGCAAGAGTAAATATGAAACTAGAGTTGTGACGGAAAAATCTAGAGTCCAAAGCTTTTATACTCAATAGAATTAAAGCCAAATATATGAGATGTGCTTTTGACACTACTACATATGAGGAAGAAGATGCTAGTTTGAAAGATCTAGTAGTGCCCATAAAGGATACATTTAGATATTTAGGATCAATGCTACAAAGAGATGTTAATATTAATGAAGATGTTAACCATAGAATCAAAGCATGGTATATAAAGTGACGTCAAGCATTTAGCGTTTTACAAGAGGGTACCGTATAAGCTAAAAGATAAGTTTTATGGGAGGTGATTAGACTTGCTATGTTGTATGCTGTATGATGCAAAAATATTGGCCTACAAAACAATATATTCAGCAAATAAGTACTACAGAGATGTATATGTTATGCTGAATTTGTGGCCATATAATAAGAGATTGAGTCTGAAACGATGATATATGTGATAGCCTAGGGGTGGCAGTAATTAAAGAAAAACTTGTCCAACACTAGTTTAGATAGTTTGCAGATGTCTAACGGAGACCTATATAAGCACCAGTGTAAGATCCTAAAGTGCGATAGTAATGAGAAAAGAGGCAGAGGAAGGCCAAAATTGATATAAAATGAGACAGTAAAAGGATTAAAAGAGACTTGAAATGATGAAATATACCGAAAGATTTAGCAATGAATAGGAGTGCATGAAAAATAGCAATCCAAGTGCCAAAAGCTTGACTCTCGGCTCCTATTAGGTTTCAACTTTAGCCTATCCAACTTGCTTGGGACTAAAAGACTTTATTGTTGTTAAAAATACAAAACATTCTGTATGCAAAAAAAGGAACATGATGAAGTGTCAAGGTTGTAGACATGAATCATGATGCAGGAATTCCAATTGTGAACAAAAAATGGTACAAAAAGTTCAATTGTACACATTTTTGTGTGTACTACACCAAGGGCTATAACATTTTTTAAACCTGTAATAGTAGGGATAGAATATAGTGGGAATGGTTGGTTATGAAGAACTTCCATTTACTGGGCAAGGATCTTGAAGGAATAAAAAGAATTAAGAAGATTATTGATAGTGCTAAGTGAAAAAAAGAACTCAACACATAATAATAGTATAGTACCAACAGTCCCCGGATATGAAGGACAAACATATATTTTTATCATTCAAATTGAATACTGAGTTTATGACTTGAACCAGAAAATAGTGCTGACTGTTACGAAAAAAAAGTACCGGATGCCTCTGAACAAAAGCAGTAATCCTCTCTTCATTTTCTTCAGGGTCAATCGAACACGTACTGTAAATTAGTATACCACCTGGCTTTACCAACCTGCAAGTAACGTCAGATGTTTTCCAGACAAATTTTCTTGCATTATTTTACAGAGCAAGGGATCTCACATTGATGCCGAATCAAGAAGCTCGTCTTGTAAACACATCAACTCTTCCAAATTTTCAAATTGTCTATTCCAGCGTAAGTCCGCCCTCTTAGAAACATTCAAAAAGAAACAATTTCATAATGCAATAGCTTGTAGATCCAGATTCAGATTAGTTCAAATGAAAACTGGGAGGATGAAATGTTGGAGATGTACTTGATCAAGAAAGGTACCTTGGAAAGCACTCCCAGACCAGAGCATGGAGCGTCCAACAATACTTTGTCATATTTAACTGTGGTTTCCTTCTGCAATGTGTCCACGTGGACCAAATTTTCTTATCATATAGGTGAACAAAGGCATCATAAGACAGGACAATAATGTGAAGAGAGGTAGATGGCGGACAAACTTGACATGGGAGGAGATAATCAAAAGGGAATATCCCAAAAGAGTTGTGTTTGGATATAAGTGCTGGGAAAAAAGATATCCACGTGTCTAAACCATGATTAGGCCTTTTCCCTTTTAGTTTTCTCAAAAACTTTTTCCCCTCCCCTTTCTCTCTCTTTTTGGTGACTTCTTATTGGGTTTCAACTCTAGCCTACTCCAACTTGTTTGGAACTAAAAGGCTATAACAAATCATTAATCCATGACGATCACTAGTCATATATCTAAAATATTTTCAATGGAGCGTTATAATGATATCTTTTGTTCTTTTTCTGGGTTTGTGTCAATTTCATGGGAACTTACAGCATATAGTCGAAGATCAGCATGGATGTCAGTGATCATATCATCTAGACCGTGTAACTTTGCTGCGTCCATGAGTATTCTCAAACGACCTTTGTTTATGTCCAGAGCCCATATCTTCCCTGTACCAGAGTACATGATCGTGACAAGTCTCTAAGCTACTATCCATTCTACTTATGGAATTTGATCAAAACCACATAAAATGACAAACGTGTTGGCAAAAAAACATTCTGAAATGATTTTTGTGAGATCTATGTACTTGTGGACTTCAAATACAAGCATTTATAAATGCCAGTTTTAAATGAAGCTATCAAGGTCATACAGTTTAACTAGCATATGAATATAAACTTTATGGATATCAAGCTAAAGGTGGATACAAACGTGTTTTAAATGAAGCTATCAAGCTGCACTGGAACTGCATGGATATAAACTTTATGACTGACAACCACTGACATATGAATATCAATTACCATATACCTAAAGGTGGATATATTCAGGCTATCAGCAGTACAAAGTGGAAAATGAGTCATCCCAAAATTCACTCACATTTTTTTCACAATCAATGGCACAAGGATATCAATAACCATATGCATGAAGGTGCATATAATCAGGGATTTCAGCAGAACGAAGTGGAGATGTTAGTGAATGCTGGAATGAATTACTTTCAAGTTTCAACTATGTACTGTTAATAGCCTGATTATATGCACCTTCAGGCATATGGTAATTGATATCCATGTGACAATGGTTGTCAAGCTAAGTATATTCATCAGGTATAAACTTTATATTCATACAGTTCCGGTATGCATCTGATGGCTAGTTAAATTGTATGACCTTGATACCTTCACTTAAAAGAGGCATTTGTGTCTGGTTTGTATTCATGATTGTAGCAAAACAAGTTTACCACAGTTTGCATTACAACATCATTAGAAAATCAAACCTCTCTGTCCATTCCATTTTCTTACCTTCTCCTGACAACCGTGATGCCATGAAAAGAGTCTTTCCACCAGGTGCAGCACAGCAATCAACAATCGTTTCCCCGGGTTGTGGATCAACCACAGACACTACAAGACCTACAAATAGGTCTTTCATAACTCAGCGCAGATTATCAATAACTTCCTCAACTGAAAATGTGTCACTCCCAACTAAACCAAAGTGATATGAGAAGTGCCTTTTTACAGCCATGAGCTATTATTTGCTAAGAGTATTGTTTTATAATGCAGTGATCTAAAAAAAGGGGGCGCCAGTTGCATGTGCTCCCGCTTGTGCGGGGTCTGGGGAAGGGTCAGACCCATTTGGGTCTATAGTTCGCAGTCTTCCCTGCATTTGCAGTAATCTCATTTCAGGAAAAAGATCATTTTAATGCAGTAATCTCATGTTAGAAAAATGTCATTTTAATGCAGTAACTACATTTTGGATAAGATACATGCTTAATGATCATGGAATAACTATCATAACTTGCCTGCACTCTCATCTTGCACAGCACAAATGCCATCTTTCAGTAATCCAGCTTTTAAGACTTGCTGTACAAAGAAGAAATTAAGTTATCCAATTATCAAGCATAACAAGAGGCATAATCAAGAAAACATGAGAAATGAAATCAGTGGTTTGATCATGGATAAATGATAAAATGATTCTTCCTTTCTTTCAGGAAAACAGTGAATCCACACAAGGGTCACTTATTCGATGCAAACGAACTTGCATCATAAATAACAAACTTATTTAACATGATGCATGGTAAGCTATGCTGACCAACAGTTATAACAGTCAAAATAACATCTAAAGCAATCAGAAGCATAGAACCATCCATTTTTACAATTTTATTGCTAGAGATCTTAAGTATATAAGATAAGATTCATCCTTCAATAAGTTTTCTCCTGGAAAAGCAATGATAGCTGAGTAGCTGACATCTTATGCACTTAACATATTTACTAGGTTTTGATGAAATGGTACAAATGTTTTTTTTTTCTTAAACGCGCAGGAGAGCTGCGCATCATTAAATTAAGAGAAGAAAACAGTCCAAAATGGACCAAAGTACAATGCCAAAATAGGCAAAACACAAAACACAAAACCACCAACTTCTGCTGCGCACAAAACTGCAGCCTCCATAAATGCGCCTGGAAACAGCAGCACGCAATAGGAGACCGAACAGCAAAAAGTGCCAGCAGACCACACACACCTGCTCTTCATTAATCACCCAAAAGAACCCTTGACCTAAAAATTCCAGCACCAGGAACCAAAGCCTCAAGATGCCTAGCACCGGCAAGCCTCCAGAATTCAACTTTATCAAAAAAATTTGCCTTTATGCCAATAATTGAAGGACTGACACCATCAAAAACCACCTTATTACGATGAAGCCATAAACACCAAGCCCCCAAGATGATGATACTGTTAAAGCCTCTTCTTTTGGATTTGTGCACTTGCTTAATTACTTTCGCCCACCAGTCAGCAAAAGTGGACTCATTAGAGTCAGGAGAAAGATTAGCCATCCCCAACGAAGAAAGAATGTAATACCAAAACTGCCGCGAAAAAACGCAAGTGCAAAGGAGGTGTTGGATATTTTCCGGCTCTTGATCACACAACGGACAGACCTCAGGATGGTCTAACCCTCTTTTCTGCAGTCTATCAGCTGTCCAACATTTATTCCTTATTGCCAACCAAATAAAAAATTTGCATTTGGGTGGAGCCCAAGACTTCCACAGCCTCTTCCACGGTTCAAAAGTAATCGAACCCAAGAAAAAAGCCTTATAACATGATTTAGAAGAGAACTGTCCAGAGGAAGAATGAATCCACACATGTCTATCAGCCTCCTGAGTCAGCACCACTCCCCTCAATGTGTCCCAAAGGTTCAGATATTGCTGCAGCCCAGACAAATTAAGAGGGGTCACAATGTCGCTGACCCACTGCCAGTTCTCAAGAGCATGGGCCACTGTCCTGGAAGAAAGGGCCCTTTTTCCAACATTAGCCACCACGGCAGGGGCAAAATCCTGGATACGAGACCCATCCACCCACCGATCTGTCCAAAATAGAGTATTACACCCATTGCCAACCATGGTAACAATTGAGGCAGAAAAGAAGCTCTTGACATGCTACTGAATAGGAAATTCCAGACCAGACCATGGTTTGTTAGGATCTGTTTTTTGCAACCATAACCATTTAGCTTGCAGCGCCCAACTTTGGTACAGCAGATTAGAAATCCCGAGCCCACCGAGATATAAAGGCCTTGTGACAATGTCCCATGAAACAAGGCAACTACCACCATTTACCTCCTTTCTTCCTCTCCAAATAAATCCTCTCCTAATCTTGTCTATGGAATTGATCACCCACTTGGGGATTTTCATAGCAATGAGAAGATAGACCGGGATGGCTGAAAGCACAAAGCGCACCATAGCTGTCCTGCCAGCAAGACTAAGCAACCGAGCCTTCCAATTAGGAAGTCGGTCCGCAACTTTGTCAACCCAAACCATGAGATCAGATTTTCTGAGCTTCGTGTCTGAAATTGGCAGCCCCAAATAAGTGCACGGAAAAGTGGATGAAGTGCACTGAAGAATATTGCAGCCCAACTGCACCGCCTGATCATTACACCTGATTGGAATAACGAAACTTTTCTGCAAATTAGAGACCAATCCCGTGGCTGAACCAAAGCAATCCAAAATTGTTTTGACACATTGAAAGTCCTCCTCAAACGGCTGAACAAAAAGGACCACATCATCAGCATAAACAGACAGTCTGCTCCGAATATTAGCACCCTCCAAGCTATGCAGCAGCCCCCTTCTTTCAGCCAGATTAAAAAGACTATTGAGAACATCCATAACCAAGACGAACAACATCGGAGAGAGAGGATCACCCTGGCGAAGCCCTCTCCGATGCCTAATAGGAATACCAGGGGACCCATTCAAAAGTACTTGCGTAGAGGAAGAGACCAAAATATTAGATATCATATTCCGCCACACAGGACCAAAACCAAGATGTGAAAGCACTTCAAACAAGAAGGCCCAAGAGACCGAATCGAATGCTTTGGATATATCCAACTTCAAAAACAAACTAGAGACTCTCTTCTTGTGGAGAGACTTAATTGATTGCTGCACCAACATGAAGTTGTCATGGATTGATCTGCCTCTCACAAAGGCACTCTGATTAGATGCCACCAACTCCTGAAGGTAAGGGCCCAATCTATTAGCAAGCATTTTGGTGACCAACTTAGCAAAACTATGAATTAAGCTAATTGGTCTAAAATCTCTCGCAGACAAAGCAACATCACCCTTAGGGAGGAGAGCTAAATAAGCTGAATTCAGCATCCCCAACTTGTGAGCATTTCCTTGATGGAGGGAATTCAAGGCTGCAATCATATCTGACTTAATAATATGCCAACAACATTTGTAAAATTTTCCAGTGAACCCATCAGGACCCGGAGCCTTATCAGACGGGAGAGCACCAATAGTGTCACGAACCTCCTTCTCTGAGAAAGGAGCCTCCAGTGAACTTAAATCAATAGCATCTCTGTGACAAGCAATCAGATTAAGAGAGAACGGTCTCTGAACATTAGAACCCAAAAGGTTATAGAAAAAATCATCCAGGACCTCCTGTATTTCTTCATGACTGGCGACAGTTCTTCCCTCACACTCCAAATGGGAAATAAAATTCCTCTTTTTGCGGAGGCGAGCCTGTAGATGAAAAAATTTTGTGTTGGCATCTCCGTCTCTCAAGTAATGCAACCGGGAACGCAAACGAGCAACTGTCCTCTCCAAAGAAGCAAGGACAAGGCAGTGCTGCTTCAATTTCTGCAGCAGCCATACTTCTTCAGTAGACAGCAGCCTGCTGTCCTGCGCCACCTCCAACCTGTGCAGCACCTCGCGAGCCAGCCCCAGCTGAGAATTGACATTTCCAACCGCCTTATGCCCCCAAGACTGTAACCTTCGTGCCAATCTTTTAAGCTTCATCGACACCCTCTCCAAAGGGCAAGAAGAACGGACCGACTGATCCCAAGAAGCAGCAACTTCTTCCAAAAAACCCGGGAGCTTAGGCCAGAAGCTCTCAAAATGAAACCTACGCCTCCCTTTAAGATCCGCATTGAGCTTAAGGATCAGAGGACAATGGTCGGAGACTCCAGAGGCACTGCTATAGAGAAAACAATCCGGGAAAGCCTCCTCCCAACATGCAGTGCAAAAAACATGGTCCAGCTTAACAAGGGTGGGAACTATCCTCTGATTGGACCAGGTAAATCTTCTACCATTCAAAATGTGAGTGCACTAAACAAATCACATTTGTTTAAAGTATATAGAATATGAAAAGATCATGTCAACATATGAAAAGTGTACAAATAGTAGAAAGACAAATATATTCAGCTAATTTACCTGCATCCCTTCCCGAATGCGAACAAATTCATCCATAATTGATTCTTCATAATGAACCTATAAAGAACATCCATTAGATTGGCATTAAAACGGACATTATATTAGAGATACTGAGATAGACCTAACTAGCTTTATATCAAGACTGATACTCCCATGTGAAATGAAATAGTGAAATGGCTTAGGCAAAATCCAGAATTACATACTCATTCAGTCATTCTTGGTTTTAAGAAAATATATTTAAACTCATACACAATGGAACAGGAGGTAAGAAGATTAATGGAAGCACCTGTAAACTTTCCAATCGTTTTACAAGGTCAGCCCTAGTATAGCCTTTTGATGTGTTCACCCTATAAAGCAGAGTATATAAAGGCCAGTCAACCAGGCGCTTGAAACAGAGCATGTGAATTGCATTATAAAATAACATTGGCTAGAACCTTAGACTGAAATGAGGATCACTGTTGTTCCAATTCATCAATCTTAGAGCTTCATCTTTTCCATGAAACCGTATCCATCGTCTCACCATCCACTGCAATGCAGAACACATATTATAGTTCACAAATTATAACTGGTCATGAACTCATGATCTTCTTTGCATTGTTTTCATACAAAGATCTTTAACCAGAAAGAACTAGTATAGTATGTTGAACATCCCACAGCTAAAAGACCCCAGGTAATAGGGATATTGGTCTAAACGAATTTAGTTCGGGTGCTATGCCTTCAGAAATGTGAGTACATTGATTGTTGCGACTAGCGAGGAATAACACAGCATAATTAAAATATATAAAAGAAGGTAACAAACTCTTAAAAGAAGAGCAGACTTACAACAGGATGAGAATAAATTATAGAAAGAGCACGAGCTTGGGCACGATCATCACCTTCTATCTTTGGAAGAGGAAGAGAGTCTGTCTCCTGAATTATGAAGAGAAACAAAACATGTTGCAACAGCATCCTATTAATCAGGCTGATTAAATCAAGTCTACTGCACGTACCTTTAGCAATACAAGTTTACGCAGAATTGCATTCACCATATTCCCAGCACCAGGCCTTAAAGCTACTTTAGCAAGCCTTACATTCTAAAATTTGGATTTGCAGGATACACAATGTTAGATCGGTTTTTTAAAAAAACAATGATAAATCTATACGATTGTCTAGTTTAACATTAAAATTAGTAGTATAAATGACAAATATATAATATACATCTCAAAGAAAGGACATAAAAAAGTTTCAAATCCCAACAACAATGATTAGTGTACAAAGTGAATTGATTTCAGACTTGAAACAGAAAAATGACCATTATATCTATATTTCTGAAGTCATGCTGGAGCCTGGAAGTATATGTATAATCATAACATAAAAAATGTAAGTTGTGCAAAAAAAAAACACAAAGAACTTGAAAAGATTCTTCCCACCATTCATCATTACAATCCATGAGCACATAATAGATATTGGGTACTGGGGAAAGTAAAACAACTAAAATTGTCATTTGATGTAGAGTGCAGGCACAAAAGAATGTGGGTAATTGGCTAATCACATGTAGTTATCACAAAAATGCGATATACACTGTCTGTTATACGGTATAAACATGACAAGAATAAATCAATGAACTGTTAGCTCAATGTCGTATTTGTGCTGTGGAACTTAACAAAACACAAGAATTGGATAATTGACTAATCCCATGTAGTTATCACAAAAAAGCAGCCAAATTTACAATAAACTCTCTGTTATGGTATTACCATGACAAGAATAAATCAAAGAATTGTTAACTTGATGTCACATTTGCGCTGTGGAAGTGGAACTTAAACAAAACAGAATGTAAAGCTATTAAACTGAAAACAGCAGCTAACGATTTGATCAAACAAGAGTATAAGCCACTCAAATAGCTAACTTAATTTCAAACTATCAAAAAAGGGAAATGGAATGAAAGAAAAATTAACTTACCTCATCAACGGCAGCATAAGCAGGTACATCAAGCTTGAGAATTTCGAAAAAGCCAATTCTCAATATCTGAAATCACAAAGTGCTTGCATTCTAAGGTTTTACAAGAGTGGAGTTAACTACTATGATGAGTACCCAACAAAAAGTATATATGCTTTAAGGAGAATAGGAGATACTCTCTATGTTCCAAATTATAAAACGTTTTAGCTTTTCTAGATACATTGCTTTTACTATATATCTAGACATAGTGTATAACTGTATATCTAAGTGCAAAGCAAAAACTATGTATCTAGAAAACCCAAAACATTTTATAATTTGGAATGGATGGAGTATAGGAGACTAAGAGAGACCTGTAGAAGCAGTGGCTCCATCTCCCTGAAAACCTTCTCCTCACTGCATAGTGACATGATTAGATAATCAAGGTAGCGTTTCCAGCGCACTGTTCCAGCAACTATGACGGTAACCTAACAATGTAAGTATAAGAAAATGAAACAGGAGCTTTGAGACCATTCGTACATGCATAAACAAACCTTGAAACATAGTTACTACTCCATCTGTTCCAAACTGTTCCAAATTATAAGACGTTTTGATTTTTATAGATATATTGTTTTGCTATGTATCTAGACATAGCGTATATCTAAGTGCATAGCAAAAGCAACATATCTACAAAAGCCAAAATGTCTTATAACTTGGGATGGAGTATTTAATAGCCATCCACACAAACATGTATGTCATCACAGATTCACAGTACCACACCTTACACATGCTAGTAGTAGTAAGTGAAGATGCCCTAAAGAACTGAGAAATGGTTGGCTATATGTTCATTGAATATTGAAGGCATATGTGGTTGCCACAGCTCACAGAAGCTAAAAGGCAAGTTTTATAGGACGACGATTAAATGGGTTATGTTTTATGTTGCAGAATATTGGCCTACAAAAAGACGACATGTTCAACGGACAAGTATTGCGGAAATAAATATGTTACATTGGATTTTGTGGCCATACAAAAAGGGAGCGAGTCTAAAACGATGACATTCGTGATAGGCTAGGGATAGCGTCAATTAAAGAAAAGTTTGTCCAACACTAGGTGAGATGGTTTGAACATATCCAACGGAAACCTCCAAAGGCACCAATGCGTAGTGGGATCCTAAGACGTGATAGCAATGCAAAGAGAGGCATGGAAAGGCAGGAGTTGACATGGGAAGAGGTAGTAAAAGGGGACTTGAAAGTATGGATATGGAATATACTCAAATATTTAGCCTTGAACAGGAGAGCATGGAAAATAGCTATCCATATGTCTGAACCTTAACTTGTAGTTTTTGTAGGCTTTCGACTCTAGCCTACCCCAACTTGCTTGGGATTAAAAATCTTTGTTGTTGTCATCGTATGGTTGCCACTCCGGCAAGCCTTTTTTATTTTGGAATTTGGACTATAAGGTTTTGTTATAGTTCATTGTTGTTGCAGATAAATAATTTGGAAGTCCCAGCAATAACCCAAAAGTGTATGGATGTATGCTTTTTGAGATAAATTGAAATCACACAGCATGATCACAAATAAGTATGTGGCTATGTGCTGTACACAACTTTTATTAGTCTTATAATGTATGCCTTTCAAATAAATAGAACCAACAACTTTTCACCATGTGCAATATATAACTTTTACCAGTCTTATATCCCTGTCCTCCAAATAGCGTGTGCTGAAACCTAGTGTCCTCTGCACATATCCTATCTCTTTATCTCCAGAATCATTTGCTTTCTCGTTCAAAAGGTCTACAAATGCTTTCCCCTTCTCGATTCTTAGCAACCTCACCACTGCAACTGCTTCGGGGACAGATAACATAAATGACTAAACAAGCCCTATAAGTTATATTATCACCAAATTTTTATGAAGAAAACTACATATTAATAGCAAGATTTGAGAACTTTAACTATAAACTTTTACCCGCTCTGTGATGAGAGACGTCCAAATTAATAAATGTATCCTTACTCATCCCTAGGAAGAAAAAATATATATCAAAATATAAAAGTGAGCAAGTAAGGTATAGTTATAAATAGAACACTTTACCTGCTTTTTTAGTAGAAACTGCAGAACCGAGGTTTGGAACTCTATTAATTCCTAAAAAAATCAGAGATTTTGATTGGTAGCTAGAATAAACTGACATTAAGCAGGGTAAACCCTTTTTATCACAGGTAATAATATCCTTTCTGAGAACAGCTGATTTTCCCTTGTTTACTGACAACCCAATAGAAAAACACGTCCTCAAGCACTAAAAAAACATTTCAACAGGCACTGGTGCTCCAGGAGTTAAGAAAACTAAGTTTGCAGCACAAGGTCTTGCTCCAGCAGTCCCAAAAAGACACGCTCTTGACAGTGGGACAAAATACAAGATGTTTCAAATGATACGAGAACAAGGGGTGGACCCAGTAAAGGACATGGGTGTACACATGTACAGCTTCTTTCTTTCTTGTTTTTCTTTTTTTCTTTTTTTTTTTTTTGCAACCCAATCGAAGTCTGTAGGCAAAATACATGCATATATACTTGTAACTAGATTCAGCTTCGGTTACTAATAGTAAGTTAGGGTCTGGGCGCAAAGCTTCGCACAGCAGGGAAGGAAGACCAAGGGAATACCTGCTGGTGCTCGTCGCCGGCGAAGGTGGCGGGTGGCGAGGCAGGACGGCGGCGGCGGCCGGGCCCGTCGTTGGTGAGTGGGGGTTGCGCGCATGCTTAGGGTGATGGAAGAAGACGAGGCAGAGTAGGGTTGCAGCATACAGCTACAAGCGCATTGGGTGCGTAATGACATTTTCAGAGCGAGGGTAGTCTGAGGTTGGAGCAGAATCAAGCAGACGGAGAGGGACTGAGAGGGACTGCAGAGGGCGGGAAGGAGAGAGAAGATCGCCGCGCTGTGCAGACGGAGACCTAACTGTGGAGTTGTGTGCCGGCCGAAGCCAGTCGCGGGGACACCAGGGCTGCAGAGGGCGGACGCCGCGCTAGAGCTGGTCGCGAGGACGCTGGGCCCCAGGTGGTGCTCGACCGAGCGGCGGTCTCCTCTCCGGGTTGCGGCGCGGCGAGCGGAGGGAGGAGAACGTCCGTGAGGGAGACGAGTTCAGGAAGCGGACGGAGCGCCGGAGGGGCGAGGTCGGCCGGGGGGAGAAGGGCCAGAAGGCCGACGCCCTCAGCGGATGAGTGGATCGAGAGTTCGGGACTCGGGAGGAGGAAGAACCGGGTGAGAGAAGAAAGAAAATAAAAGGACCAGGATGACTGATAGACCCACGTGTCAGGTGTGTCGTCCCATGATTAGGACCGTGACCGTCTTATTCTATCCTTTAAAAAAAGGTTAGATTAGATATATATATATATATATATATATTTGATTTAATTTCTTGCCGAAAAATGAGATGTGCGATTAATTTGAACCGACGAGTACGTGAATTCTTGAAGGGTAAGCCTAACACTGTGTCATGCTTCGATGCTCAATCGAGTTGTCGTTGCGGCAGCACGCTGCACATCCACTAATCCACACCAGAGCTAAACAAAAGGATGCCGGTACGGATTAAAGCTAAACAAATAGATTGAGAACTGCTCAGTAGAGTTGACATCACGTCATGTTCCAGCTGACCCGAGTTCGCCAAATGCCTGTGTTGCACCTGCACCGGCCAAGATCGAGTTCAGTCCCGATGGCATTCTCCTCGCAGCGGGACGGTGGCGCCTTTTCGAATCGTTTCCATCAAAATAATTTGAAAGTAAAAGTGAAGAAGCCTTTTTCGATCGTTTTCAGCCCTAGAAGCTAATATTTATGCCTTTTTACCTTTTTTCTCCGTAATACAAAAATGAATCTGGCTTTTATGTGCTTCTCCCAGTAAGTCGTTTTAAAAAAGGTGTATCCTACTTTTTTCCAGAGAAAAACTAGAGTCAAAACCTAAACTGACTCTCCTCCTTTCAAACTTATGCCTCATTCATACAACTTATATAATTATCGAAAGATTCACCACCAGGGTCTTGTCGAAAGATTCACCACCATGGTTACGCATGTGCACGCCGCCTGACAACTCCTGATGGGACGCGTAATACAATAGGGGTGTAGATCAGCCCTCGGGTGCTGACTCCGTCTTGCCTGACGCTGAACTCGCCCTCGGGTACAAACTCCGCCTCGCCCGAGCCCGGTCTCGCCAACCTGCTCCCCCATGAATTCCGTGGGAGGCCATTCCGTCGACTATGGCGCACGTCAGGAAGGCTCGATCATGGCCTCGGGCAGACTTCCACCTCGACCGAGCTCGGCTCTGCCCTTGATATCCACGACGGAAGACATCCCCAACGTCATCAGACACAGTGGGGCTGACACACCTCTTAACCAGCTTTTCCTCATACCTAACCCTGTGTCAACCACTACGGTATGGGCGACCTCTCTCTAGAGGTGAAAGTGCATTCGTCCCTTTTGTGAGTTTTGGTGGTTTGGATGACAACACATTTAAAGGTCTAACAAGTTTGCTAAGTGTTGAACAGGAAATTCAGTACGATGAACATACTTGAATAGTGTATACTGATCAGTGAACAAAGATTCAACAAAAGGTTAAATAACCAATGAGACAATGCAAGTGGATATAATATGGTCTCTATATTGGTTTGAATATATATATATATCGACAAGATCTGGGAAATCACTATATACATATGATCAGAATAGAGGTTGAAGTGATTAAGTGATTAAGAGGATTGGTCAAGCCAGAGTGAATAAGATACGAGGAATCGTGAATTGACTTGACCATATTACTATTAGTCCATATATGCGTCTATGAGAATCATACTAGATCTTGATTGATCTTAGCATTTATATCTACATGACATTCAAGCAAGGTTCACAATATTGAGAAATGATCCTCTCAATAGATGCTCAATATGATGTGACTCAAGAATGGCTTTATAGGGTGAAGATAGCAAGGAAAGGACTTCGATGGACCAGGTGAAGGTGAAGGCCAAGCGACGGCTTATGGACCGAGGTACCATGGATAAGGTGAAGAAGAGAGTACTTGCACTAAGTCGATGAACTAATCAGCTATGAAGAGTTATAATATGTTGATGCATCAATAAGGTGACTTGAAGCCATGATTTGAACTCATGTATGGTGAAATGGTACAAGTCACGGTGTTTGATTTGTGTTTGCTTCAAAAGGTGAGACAAAGATGTTTGTGATCCTTATGAAACAACGCCATGGAGAAACACACATTAGACACCAATCACTCAAGGAGTTTACTTAATTATATTTTATTTAACTTGAGTATAGAAATCGTCGTAATATCAAGGGGGCCCAAAAAGAAGGTTGGTGTTTACCAAAGCTCAAGACTCTATATTCAAAAGCTATTTCGAAAAACTAAAATCCCTTGGACACTCTGTGTATGACTGTTGTTAGGATTGAGAAACGGATAGTGTTCCTGTTGAAAAGTAGATGAACTTTTTCAATTACAGTTGAACTTCACTTCAACTGTGTCTTCAGCTGTAGTTGAGCTTTTTCAACTGCAGTTGAGCTTCACTTCAATTGTGTCTTCAGCTGCAGACTTCAACTGCAGTTGAGCTTTTTCAACTGCAGTTGAACTTCACTTCATATATGTCTTCAGCTACAGTTGAGATTTTTCAGCTGCAGTTGAGCTTTCTCACCTGCAGTTAAACTTCAACTTCAACTGTGAACCTCTCTTACCATACACCAGTTGAACTTGCCTCTGGGCCAGTTGAACTGGGGTTTTCTCTCCTAAACTTTCTGGTCAAGATCAGTTCAACTGGTCTCTGGGACATCTGCCCAGACTGTCCAGTAGTCAGACTAGCAGACAGGCTGACAGGTCTGACGAGGGGCGGTTCAACCGGTTTTGGTCAGTTTGACCAGACTGGACGATAGGCTGACAGTCAGACCAGGGGCGGTTCAATCGGTCCTCCACAGCAAAATGAGCCCAACGGCCAGTTTTGAAGCGCTATCTATATATACTCACTCCTATCCCTCTCTCCACACAAGAGCGCGACTTGAACTCCATTTCTAACCTAAGAAACACCTCCCACTCTCTCTCACACATCTCTTGCCTCTCCCATTTCAAATCTTTGGAGAGAAATCTTTGAGTGAGTTTAAGAGCTATAGTTTTTTGTGCTTCATCTTTAAATCTCTCTTGCTCTTCTCCATTCGAGCTTTGGTACTACATCAAGTTCTTTGTGGAATCATTACTCTTGGAGCTTCTAGCTCCTAGACGACTAGGTGTCTCTTGTGAGTCTCCAAATCTTGTGGAAGACCACAAGAAAGTTTGTATTACCCGCTCGTTTGAGCAAAGATTAGTGTGTGGGCTTAACCTTTGTGGTCGACGAAGGGAGGACAAGGGTTGAAAGAGACCTAGCTCTTTGTGGGCGCCTCAACGAGGAAGTAGTGCACCTTTTGTGGTGTGACCGAACCTCGGGATAAATCTTGTGTCTCTTGTGTTCTTGTTCATTGTGTTTGTTTGTGTTCTTCGTTCTCTCACCATTTCGTGGAAGAATTATTCATATTTTTTTGGTGTGTGAATTTTGAGAAGTGCCCTTCTCAGATCTACTACTTTGAACCCTGTGGATCATTTAGGACATCTCATTTACAAAGTTAATTGGGTGAATTTTGAGATCAATTCAGTTTTATATCTTGTTCTTTAGTTGAGCTCGTGCAAACCAGTTGTACCGGTTTTGATACCGGTTGAACCGGTTTTACCCAGTTTGTTTCTAGTTTTTGTTGGAATTTTTTTGCTTGTCTATTCACCCCCCCTCTAGGCAACTTTCAAGAGGGGCTCGGGAACGTGGCCTAGCCCTCAAATTCGGCCTCAGCTCTCATCGGAAAAACAAGCAGACACAAGTCAACGTCGTACAAGACCATACTGACTACAAGATACACAAGGTGTTCGCTCACAAGTATGTTGTCGACTCCCGTCCTCCAGGAAGCCTTCTTGAGCCTATAAATAGGATAGTCTACGACTTCTCAAGGGGGCAAGGCGAATACATCACAAGTCTGTCCTCCACTCGGTATTAGCACTCGCCTCAATCATCTCCTAGGACTTAGGATCCTTCCCTCTACCGCAGTGCTTGTAAACCCTATTGCGAGCATTTAGTGTGAGTAATATAAGTCTCGTCCCCCTCTGCTGGAAGTAGGGCCTTCCTTAGCCCGAACCAGGATAAACAACTTGTGTCAACTCGCATCACCATCTGGGTCTAGGGCACGCGACGTTATTTTACTAGTCGGTTAGGTCCACGAATACGAAATACCGATAATAATGGCAACATTGGCTAACGAAACCATCTAACCAACTTATCATAAAGCTCCTTCCCAATGCAACCAACTCATCTAAAAGCCCTTTCTTGATGCAAGGTTCCTACATGTGCGGTGCGACTGTTAGTCTGTTGACCAATGCATCAACTAGTCATGCAGTTACAACACCTTCCCTCACTCGTCATCTCCTATAGAGCGTACAGACACCAAGGCTTCGAGTTGGCTCGTTAAGGTAACGAGCTGGCTCGGCTCGTTAAGCAACCGAGCCAAAGAATCAGCTCAGCTCGACTCGTTTGTGAGCTCGAGCTGGTTTGTTTAACTCACGAGCCATGCCAAAAAATAATATACATGTATATATACAACAGTATAATCAATTGCTAGTTAATTTTATAGTAATTTAACACTAGAAAAGAGTAAAAGTCCTCATAATTTTATATATCACATCATTTAAACCCCAAATCAACATAGTTCATCATTCATTAGTTCATCCAATACAAGTATAGACTTTGTTTTGCTGATAAATGCTAGCTCGTTCGAGCTAACGAGATGGCTCGAGCTCGTGTCAAGCTAGCTCGTTAACGAACCGAGTTGAGATGTTATCTCAACTTGTGACAAAATTAAAATGAGTCGAGTCGAACCGAGCCAAGCTAACCACGAGCCACAAGTATTTTGTCCAACCTTAGCCGACAACGTGCATGAGTCCGTGACCGAAAACCCTGGCCGCGCGCGCGACTGCTGTGTGCACGCTAGCCCCAGCTATAGGTGACCGGATGGGCCAGGCTATATGGACCGGCACGAGACACAACCATTTTGGCACGACACGGTGGAAGTAGCCTAGAGGGGTGAATAGGCTAAACCCATAAAATTATCAACACAAACTTCAAAATAATGTCAAATCAACAGTTCGACTAGTGCAGGCCGGTTCAACTGCAATAGAGGCAACCACTCTAAACCAGTCCAACTTCTAGAGTAATTCTAGGCTTCGAGCTACGCGGAAATACAATGAGAGTTTCCTTTAGAAAGGGAACACAAGGGATAAACTAAGTGCCGATGGTGAGAAATACAAATGTGAATCCACCACGAAATCCACACGAAGAACTCTATATGCCTTTCTCGCTAACTACAAAACACAATCATGAATCCAAGCAAGTGCACAAGACACAAGATTATCCCGAGGTTCGACCACACCACAAAGGAGTCCTACTCCCCGTTGAGGAGCCCACAAAAGGTCAGGTCTTTTCCAACCCTAATCCCCCACAACCCGACCACAAACGTCAAGGGAAATCTTTCTTTAAATTTGTAAATTGAAAAGATTCCACAAGAAAAGTTCTTGGGGTCGTCAAACTCTTTAAATTTGCAGCTAAACTTTTTAAATTTGGTCAATGAGTGATACAAACTTCTTGGGGTCCAAAGAACTTAAATTTGCTCACAAGAAAAGTTTAGCTGCTTTTCAACAGGAAGGATCTCCATCGCTCAAACCTAACAACAACCAAACTCACAGAGTGTCCAAAGATTTGGTTTTCAAAATAGATTTTGAATTTAGAGGTTTGAGCAATAGCAAACATTATTACATAATGTATTTCATTTGTCCTTGATACTTCCTTTTTCCTTTTTCGAATAAAGTTGTTACTCATTTAATCATTACAACCTGAATATACACTAGGACCAAACTTTGTTAGAAACTTTATTTGTTTTGTCATTTAATCACCAAAACCTTAATTGGTGTTGATTGTACTTACACACTGGCACTACACGGCACGATAGTACCGGGCCGGCACGAGGCACATCATGGGCCGTGCTTGGGCTTTGGTACAAGCCCATCGGGCGGCACGAGCATGACCCATTTAATGTCAACCCACTTAGCACGATGATAGGTATGGGTAGCCCAAGCATGACCCAGCACGACCCGATTGTGGCCAAGTCTTACTTGTCCTAATCTAGCCCATCATATGTATAAATATGACCAACTCGAGCCCTACTTTCAAGTTATTTTCGAGTTCTGTTATTTTTTTTTTGGAAAATAAGCAACTAAAATAGGAAAAATAAGTTATTTTTTAGCTTTATTACAAGGTGGGCCTTTGGGTCGCCCGGTACGGTAGCACGACACGACACGATGGCCCGACACAACACATTTAAAACTAATTGGGACGTGTTTGGGCTCAGACTTCGGCCCATTGACAGGCACGACGGGTATGCTATTTATCCGTGCCATGTCTCGGCCCAATTAAATCGACATGACCCATGACAGACTTGGGTCGTGCTGGCACGACATGACCTATTAGCCACGTATAGCCCCAACTAGCTGCGCCGTGAGTAGGGATGGCAACGGGTACATACCCTACCATTTCATACCCATAAAAAATTCTACCCGTCGGGTTACCCATATGCTCGCGGGTATAAAATCTTACCCATATCCGCGCCGGTAATTTTACCCGTTGGGTAACCCGTACCCACTAGGAAAGTCTTAAAGTACAATATACCAATCACTCAAAATATTAAATAAACATACAAAACAAGTTCAACTTCACACATAACAAATCATATGATTACATAACTCGATAGCTAGACAAATGATAGCTAGGGAAGGGTTTTGTTTTAGCTAAGATGAGCTTTATTAGATGGTTATAGTGGTATTGATGCGGATATATTTTTTCCAAGGGTAGACGGGTATAAGTAGTACCAACCCGTACTCGTACCCGTGAGGTTCTTGCCCATTAACATACTTACGAGTAGAGAAATCATCTCGTACATGTCTTCATATCAGGTAAAACTCGTCGTTTATTCGGGTTTCGGGTACCCATTGTCACGATCCCTACGTGCACGAGCATTCCCGCAGCTGCATGCGGCGGGCAGGCAGGTCGCCAGCGCGTGCCACGGAGCCGAACTTAACGTGCGGTACAGTCTCTCCCTCTCCTGGAAATGGCCACTGCCGCGGCACCACCGCAGGGCCACGTTCTTGGCGCCGTTTCAGGCCGGCGCGGCCCCACGTCTATAGATGTCTAAACTGGCGGCACAGCCCGGCCTAGCCCGAGCACGACTTGGCCCGGTCCGTTTGAGCCCGGCATGGTTAAGCCCGATCACTTAACCGGGTCGTGTCGTGCCGCCCGATGGGCCCAAACAGCTACCCGAGCACGACACGGTGGAGGCCCGACCGTGCCAGGCTGGCCCGAATAGCACAGACCATTTAGTAGCCCGTGCCGGCCTGAGCCTGCAAAGCACACAACCATATTTAGCACAAAAAACCTAAAACTGACAGTACAAAAATCCTCAGAGATAAAGAGATCTTAAATAAAGGATTAGAGCTGTTCGTGCAATGGCTGCCTCATTAAAAACCTTTCTAGGTAAAACTCACTCCTCGTGAGAAAACCCCTAGAAAGGAAAAAAGAGTACAACCTAGCTCTAATTTAATAAGTTCATGTCAAGGTTTTTCAGTTACATATTACAACTTACATCACCAGATTTCCAAATCAACAGAATGGAGTAGGATCTAGGAAGATAAAAAGTCCTAAGGGTCATCAAGATAAAGTCCTTCAAATGCATCTTCAAGTTCTTGGTCCTGTGTACAGTGCTGCCTCTAGCTTCACCAAGTTCCCAGTCTTTCATGCAAAGAAGCATCTCTACCATTTTCTGGTGCTAGGCGCCTTCGTCGTTCCTCGATTATCCTGCCAGAGACTAAATGCAGATTCTGAAGATATAGTTGAAACAGGAATAGAAATAACATCCCTAGCTAAGATGGAGAGAACAGGATAGGACAACTTATGTTCATGCCACCAGTTTAGGATATTGAACTCCTCATCAAACTTCTGCAAAGTGTCACTATCCAGGTAGGAGGACAACTCTGTGTCAAGTGAACTAAGGCCAGCACTAGAGTGTGCTTGTTGAAGCAAAGCAGATGCTGATGTTCCACTACCAAGGTTAGGTGTGGTAGAACCAGGATAAGGGAACTCAGAGGTAAAATTAGATGCATAAATCAATCCCCAGTTTTATTTTCTTTTACCTATGACAGTTGGAGGAGGAGGCACTTGCTGCCTAACTGCACCAAACTTCAGATCATATTTATTAAACATTGTAGACAGTTCACTTTTCACACAGGTATAGTAAAGTGAGTAGTCACTACCAGATAGCCCAGATAATAATCTCAAGATATTGCTGAAACCCCTTAGTTTGGCTCCAGGATCTAATATAAAAGCAAATGCATAGAGCATAGGAATATCCCTCCAGTACTTAAGAAACTTAGACTTCATAGGAGCAACAGCAAGTCTAAGCAATGCATCATTCTCATACTGATTCAAATGTTGGACAATGTCAAGGATGTTATGCATTATAAGTGGAGATGTAGGATAGTAAACCCCAGAAAGAGTCACAGTAGCATCATAAAACAGTTCAAGAAACTCAAGCAACTTTTCAGCCACATACCAATGTGAATTTGTCAAAAGATTAGGCTCACCTGGTTTTCTAGGATAGTTAGTGTCCATGAAGACACCAAATGTTTTCTTATAAGGAACTAAATGCTTAAGCATAAGATATGTAGAATTCCATCTCACAGCCATGTTAATGCCAAACTTACGAGGGTGCACATTCATAGCAACACAGTATCCTTTAAATGCAGCAATGTGTTGATTAGAAGCATTCAAGAAAACTATTGCAATTCTAAATGAATCAAGGTAAGGGTTTAGCCTTTTCAAGCCACACTTCACAATCAAGTTTATAATATGACAAGCACAACGTTGATGCAAGCATAAAGTACCAACATAACCTGACAATAATGGACTAAGCCTCTCCATTGCCTTAGAATTGGAAGAGGCATTGTCGAAAGTTAAAGAAAAAACTTTATTAACTACTCCATAATCCTCAAGCATAGTCATAACCCTCTCAGCAATGTTCTGACCAGTGTGAGATGTTTCAGTTAGTCTAAGCCCAATTACTCTTTTTTCTAATAGCCAGTCCTTAGAAACATAATGAGCAAGCACACTAAGATAGTCCTCCTTAGCATTACCACTCCAAATATCAGACGTAATTGCAATAGAAGTAACAGATTGCAAGCATTCAACAACTTTCGTACGCCGATTAGTAAAGAACTTAACAAAGTATCTAGATGTGGTTTGTCTAGATACTTTTTTTAAAGACAGGATTATGAGATAGTCTTGAAAGGGAAATTGAGTTAACCATTTCCTATAATTAATTTTGGTGGTTGATAGTCAACACAAACGCATAGACTAACTAGTTTGTCTAGAATTCATGTATTACAGGTGCATAAGGTTCAACACAAACTAATATAAGAATCAAGTTAGGGACATAATTTTAAAGGAGCAAAAGGACTTGAGTGTGCTGAATTTTGGCGCACCGGACAGTGTCCGGTGCACCAGGACCGTACAACTGTCAACCAGCCACTCTAGGGAATTCCAGGGCGCGCTCCGCTATAATTCACCGGACTGTCCGGTGAGCCAGCGGAGCAACGACTATCTACGCCAACGGTCAACTCTGACAGAAGGAACAGTGCAGCACAGTACTGCGTAGAAGTCAAAGCAGCGAAGTTAGAGGGGCACCTGACTGTCTGGTGTGGCACCGGACTGTCCGGTGCCGCAAGAGGACAAAGCCTTCAACGGTCGACCAGCTCTGAACCCTAACAGTTGGGTGACATGGCGGTGCACCGGACAAGGAGCAGTGCTTGTCCGGTGGTGCACCGGACTGTTCGGTGCGCCCATCGCTAGCAGCTTCCCCAACAGCTATGGAAGTGGTTGGGGGCTATAAATACCCCCCCAACCACCTCATTCATAACCATCCAAGCATTCCAAACATCTCATTCAATACAAGAGCAAAACACTCCACTCCAAGACACATCAAATAGATTGAATCCTCTCTAAGCCTCCAAATAAACTCAATTCCATTAGGGACTTGACAGAGGGTGTTTTTGTGTTCATTGTTGCTCTTGTTGCTTGGCTTGGCCCTTTTCTTTTCCCATTCTTATTCTCAAGTTCTTTGTAAGCAAGAGACACCAAGTCTGTGGTGGTCCTTGCGGGGTCTTAGTGACCCATGAGATTAAGGAAGAAGGCTCACTCGGTCTAAGTGACCGTTTGAGAGAGGGAAAGGGTTGCGGTCTTTGTGACCTCCTCAACGGGGACTAGGTTCTTTAGAACCGAACCTCGGTAAAACAAATCAACGTGTTCATTCGCTTCATTCTCATTTGATTTGTTTTCCCCTCTCTTTGGACTTGAATTTAATTCTAACGCTAACCCCGGCTTGTAGTGTGTGTTTAAAGTTATAAATTTCAGGTTATGCCTATTCACCCCCCTCTAGGCGACTTTCAATTGGTATCAGAGCTAGTGCTTCATTAAGAGTCTAACCAACTCGAAGTGATGTCTGGAGATCACGCCAAGAGGGAGATCATGACCGGCGAAAAGGCCGCAAGCTCGGGGAGGACTCTCTCAAGGGAGTCCAGCAACAAACACAAGGAGGAATCCTCTTCCTCCATCAAGTCGCATCGGAGAGGTGACAAGAAGAAAAAGATAAAGAAGGTGGTCTACTACGAGACTGACTCTTCGTCACCCTCCACATCAAGCTCCGAGTCATCCGTCGCTTCTAAGCGCCATGAGCGCAAGAAGTATAGTAAGATGACTCTTCGCTATCCCCGTATTTCAAAGCGCGCTCCATTACTTTCCATACCCCTAGGCAAACCACCATATTTTGATGGTGAGGATTATTGTATGTGGAGTGATAAAATGAGACATCATCTAACCTCACTCCACGAAATTATTTGGGATATTGTTGAGTATGGAGCGCAGGTACCTCAAGTCGGGGACAAAGACTACGACTCGGACGAGGCCGCCCAAATTAGGCACTTTAACTCTCAAGCCACGTCTATACTCCTCGCCTCCTTGTGTCGAGAGGAGTATAACAAGGTGCAAGGGTTAAAGAGCGCCAAAGAAGTTTGGGACGTCCTCAAGACCGCGCACGAAGGGGACGAGGTGACCAAGATCACCAAGCGCGAAACGATCGAGGGAGAACTCGGTCGATTCATCCTCAACAAAGGGGAAGAGCCGCAAGCCATATACAACCGGCTCAAGACGATGGTCAACCAAGTGCGCAACCTCAGGAGCACCAAATGGGATGACCATGAAATGGTCAAGGTTATTCTAAGATCCCTTGTTTTTCGTAATCCTACTCAAGTTCAACTAATATGTGGGGATCCTAGATACAAACTAATGTCTTTCGAAGAAGTGATTGGCAAGTTTGTGAGCTTTGAACTTATGATCAAAGACTCCAAACACATTGTCAACTTGGAGCAAGGTGCCACCTCCACACCCGAGGTGCAACCCGTCACATTCAAAGCGACGGAAGAGAAGAAGGAGGAGTCTACATCAAGTAGCCTTCCAATCGACGCCTTCAAGCTCGACAATGAAGAAATGGCGCTCATCATCATGAGCTTCCACTAAATCCCTAAACAAAGGAGGGGGAAAGACTACAAGTCCCTCTCCAAGAAGGTGTGCTACCGGTGTGGTAAGTCCGGTCACTTTATTGCTAAATGTCCAATTTCTAGTAAAAGTGACAGGGACGAGGACAAGAAGGGGAAGAAGAAGGAGAAGAAGCGATACTACAAGAAGAAGGGCGGCGATACCCACATATGCCGGGAATGGGACTCCGACGAGAGCTCCATCGACTCCTCCTCCGACGAGGATGACACCAACATCACCGTCAACAAAGGCCTCCTCTTCCCCAACGTCGGACACAAGTGTCTCATGGCCAAGGACGACAAGAAGAATAAGGTACACTCTAGAGCCACCCCCAAATATACAACATCTAGTAATGAGGGTAGCTCTAGCAATGATGAAGATAATTTAATGTCTCTCTTTGCCAACCTTAGCATGGACCAAAAGAAAAAAGTTAAATGAACTAATAGAAGCCATTAATGAAAAGGATGAACTCTTGGAAAGCCAAGAGGACTTCCTCATTAAATAAAACAAAAAAATTGTTAAGCTGGAAAATGCTTATGCTCAGGAAGTAGAAAAATGTGAAAACTTATCTAAGGAGCTTAGCATTTGCCATGATTCAATTTCTAGTCTTAGAACTGAAAATGCTAGTTTAATTTATAAGATTGAAAAATTGAATGTTTGCAATGATTCTATTTCCTGTCTTAGATATGAGAATGCTATTTTAAATGCTAAGATAGAGGAATTAAATACTTGCAAACCCTCTACATCTACTGTCGAGCATGTTTCTATTTGCACTAGATGTAGAGATGTTAATGTTAAAGCTATTGGTGATCACCTTGCCATGATTAAGAAACAAAATGATCACATAGCTATATTAAATGCTAAAATTGCTGAGCATGAGCTTGAAAATGAAAATTTTAAATTTGCTCGTAGCATGCTCTATAATGGGAGACGCTCCGGCATTAAGGATGGCATTGGTTTCCAATAGGGAAGCAATGTCAAGCTTAATGCCCCTAAGAGATTGTCTAATTTTGTTAAGGGCAAGGCTCCCATAGTTCAGGATAGTGAAGGCTACATTTTATTTCCCACAAACTATCCCGAACACAAAATTAGGAAGATTCATGCTTGCAAACTGAAAGGGAAATTGGGTTAACCTTTTCCACAATTAATTTTGGTGGTTGAATGTCTAACGCAAACATATGGACTAACTAGTTTGCTCTATAATTCATGTATTACAGGTGTATAAGGTTCAACACAAACAAATAAATATTCAAGTTAGGGATCCAATTCAAAAGGAGCAAAAACAACTTGAGTGTGCTGTGGACTGGCGCACCGGACTGTCCGGTGCACCAGGGCCGTACAGGGTCCAACCAGCCACTCTCGAGAAAACACAAGTGCGCTCCGCTATAATTCACCAGACTGTCCAGTGCCACTAGAAGACAAGGGCGCCAACGGTCAACTGCTCCAGAACCCTAACGGTTGGGTTACGTGGCGGCACATCGTACACTAAACAGTGAGTGTCCGGTGGCGCACCGGACTGTCCGGTGCGCCCATCGACAGCAGTCTCTCCAACGGCTATGGAAGTGGTTGGGGGCTATAAATTCCCCAACCACCTCATTCATAACCATCCAAGCATTCCAAACATTGCATCCAATACAAGAGCAAAAGACTCCGCTCTAAGACACATCAAATAGATTTGATCCCCTCCAAAGCCTCAAATTCAACTCAATTTCATTAGGGTTTGAGAGAGGGTGTTCTTGTGTTCTTTTGTTGCTCTTGTTGCTTGGCTTGGCTTTTCTTTTCTTTCTCTCATTCTCAAGTGCTTTGTAAGCAAGGCAAGAGACACCAAGTGTGTGGTGATCCTTGCGGGGTCTTAGTGACCCGTGAGATTAAGGAAGAAAGCTCACTCGGTCTAAGTGTCCGTTTGAGAGAGGGAAAGGGTTGAAATAGACCTGGTCTTTGTGACCTCCTCAACGGGGACTTGATTCTTTGGAACCGAACCTTGGTAAAACAAATCACCATGTTCATTCGCTTGATTCTCATTTGATTTGTTTTACCCCTCTCTCCCGGATTCGATTTTAGTTCTAACGCTAACCCCGGCTTGTAGTGTGTGTTTAAAGTTGTAAATTTCAGATTACACTTATTCACCCCCCTCTATGCGACTTTCAATTGGTATCAGAGCCCGGTGCTTCATTAGAGTCTAACAACTTGAAGTGATGTCGGGAGATCACGTCAAGAGGGAGATCGTGACCGGCGACAAGTCCGCAAGCTCGAGGAGAACCCTTTCAAGGGAGTCTGACCACAAGCATAAGGAGGAATCCTCTTCCCCCACCAAGACGCATCAGAAGGGTGACAAGAAGAAGGAGATGAAGAAGGTGGTGTACTACGAGACCGATTCTTCGCCACCCTCCACATCGAGCTCCAACTCGTCCGTCGCTTCTAAGCGCCATGAGCGCAAGAAGTATAGTAAGATGCCCCTGCGCTATCCTCGCATTTCAAAACGCGCTCCATTACTTTCTGTTCCCTTAGGCAAGCCACCATAATTTGATGGTGAAGATTATTGTATGTGGAGTGATAAAATGATGCATCATCTAACCTCACTCCACGAAAGCATATGGGACAGTTGAATTTGGAGCGCAGGTACCATAGGTGGGGGACAAAGACTATGATTGAGACAAAGTCGCCCAAATCCGGCACTTTAACTCCCAAGCCACTTCTATACTCCTCGCCTCCTTGTGTACAGAGGAGTATAACAAGGTGCAAGGGTTGAAGAGCGCCAAAGAAATTTGGGACGTGCTCAAGACCGCACACGAAGGGGACGAGGTGACCAAGATCACCAAGCGGGAGACGATCGAGGGGGAGCTCGGTCGATTCATCCTCAACAAAGGAGAAGAGCCGCAAGCCATGTACAACCGGCTCAATACGATGGTCAACCAAGTGCGCAACCTCGGGAGCACCAAGTGGGATGACCATGAAATGGTCAAGGTTATTCTTAGATCCCTTGTTTTTCGCAATCCTACTCAAGTGCAATTAATTCGTGGGGATCCTAGATATAAACTAATGTCTCCCGAGGAAGTGATAGGAAAGTTTGTGAGCTTTGAGCTAATGATCAAAGACTCCAAACATATTGTCAACTTGGAGCAAGGTGCCACCTCCACACCCGAGGTGCAACCCGTCGCATTCAAAGCGACGGAAGAGAAGAAAGAGGAGTCTACATCAAGTAGGCTTCCCATCGACGCATCCAAGCTTGACAACGAGGAAATGGCGCTCATCGTCAAGAGCTTCCACCAAATCCTCAAGCAAAGGAGAGAGAAAAACTACAAGTTCCACTCCAAGAAAGTTTGCTACCGGTGTGGTAAATCCGGTCATTTTATAGCAAAATGTCCTATTTCTAGTGAAAGTGACAGGGACAACGATAAGAAGGGGAAGAATAAGGAAAAGAAGAGATACTACAAGAAGAAGCACGGTGATGCCCACATTTGAAGAATCTCTTTTCCTTTTTCTCATCATCGTTGTCATCTTCTTTCTTGCCCTTGAACTTGTTCTTCTTGGGCTTGTTACATTGATGAGCAAGATGACCAAGCTCTCCACAATTGTAGCAATCCATTTCAGAAATGGGCTTTCTTTTGCTGGAAAAGATTTTTTTTCTTTCTTGAATCAAATTTGATGCCTTCTCTGTTGAGCTTCTTTAACATCTTGGTGGTCTTCATCACCATCAAGGCAATATTAGTATCAAGGTCATCATCACTTGAGGATTCTTCCTCAATTTGTACTTTAGCTTTTCCTTTTCTTTCTTGATTTGCTTTGAGAGCCAAATCCTTTCTCTTGGAAGATGACTCATCCTTGTCATTGATGTGCATGTACATCTCATGAGCATTGATCTTTCCCAATATCTATGTAGGTGTGGTAACTGAAAGATCCATTTGATGCAGCACAGTGACAATATGTCCATATTTGTCAATTGGGAGGACACTGAGAATCTTCCTCACAACATCCAGTTGTGAAATTTGTGTAAGCCCCAAGCCATTTACTTCCTCTACAAGAATATTGAGACGTGAGTACATAGCATTGGCATTTTCATTAGCAAGCATTTCAAAAGAATTTAACTTTCTCATAGCAATGTGATATCTCTCCTCACGCTCACTCCTAGTTCCTTCATGTAGAGCACAAATGTCCATCCACAAATCATGAGCATTTTTATGATTTCTAACTCTATTAAACACATCTTTGCAAATGCCTCTAAAAGGGTGTTTTTGGCCTTAGCATTTCATTTCTCATAATTAAACTCTTCACCTACAAGATTTGTGAGATCTCTAGGTTCGGGGAATCCTTGTGTGGCGGCTTTGTAGACACCAATGTCTATAGCCTCTAAATATGCTTCCATACAAATTTTCCAATATGGAAAATCGTCACCATCAAAAACGAGAGGAGGTCCATCCCCACCGGACATCGTTACTCTAGCGGTTAAGCTAATCTAAGAGCAACAAGGCTTTGATACCAATTGAAAGGATCACGATGCCCAAGAGGGGGGTGAATTGGGCTTTTCTAAAAATCAACACTAATTAAAACCTAAGCAAGAGCCCAACTTCACCCCAACAACTAGCACTAAGAGAATAATACTAGAAATATAACAATGCTAAGACAATACTTCAAATACTTGCTAAACAAATGCACAATGTAAAATGCTTGAATTAAGTGCAGAATGTAAAGCAAGGTTTAGAAGACTCCTCCAATTTTTCCCGAGGTATCGAAGAGTCGGCACTCTCTACTAGTCCTCGTTGGAGCACCCGCGCAAGGGTATCGCTCCCCCTTGGTACTCGCAAGAACCAAGTGCTCACTACGAGATGATCCTTTGCCACTCCGGCGCGGTGGATCCCTCGCGACCGCTTACAAACTTGGGTCGGGTCACTAACAAGATCTCCACGGTGATCACCGAGCTCCCAACGCCACCAAGCCGTCTAGGTGATGCCGATCACCAAGAGTAACAAGTCGTAGACTTTCGCTTGACCAAGAGAAGCCTAATGCAAGTGGTGTGTGCTCTAGGTGGCTCTCGCTAGCGCTAATGAGGTCCAAATGCGGGATTAAGATTCTCTAATCACCTCACTGGGCTTTTGGTGCTTGCTATGCTCTACCAATGTGCAGGAATTAATGTGGCAACAAGACATTGAATATGGTGGGTGGAGGGGGTATAAATAGCCCTCACCCACCAACTAGCCGTTACAAGCAATGTTCTGCGCATGGGCGCACCGGACATTCTGGTGCGCCAACGGTGCGCCACCGGTGCGCCAACGGTCGACTCCAACGGCTAGTTCTGACAGCTAGCCATTGGGCAGATGGCACACCGGACGGTCCGGTGCACTATCCGGTGCGCCACTAAAATTCACCTCGTGAACCTTGCGCTCTCGGGTTTCCGTGCGGGGAAAACTCTACCCCGGGCCAACCTGGCAGAGGGCGCACCGGACAGTCTGGTGCCCCAAGGCTAGAAACCCTAACTTCTATTTTCTTCTGTTTTTAAATCGGTTTTTGTTCTAACTTGTGAGTATATTCTAGAGTCACCTAGCACTATATGTGAGTGTGAATATGCACCAACACTACACTAGAACTCTCTTGGTCAAACTACTCATCGACAACCCCTCTTTATAGTACGGCTAAAACAAAATTGAAAGGGAATTAGGCTTTCACCTAGTTCCTAAATAATTTTGGTGGTTGAATTGCCCAACACAAATAATTGGACTAACTAGTTTGCCCAAGTGTATAGATTATACATGTGTAGAAGGTTCACACTCAGCCAATAAAAAGACCAAGTTTTGGATTCAATAAAGGAGCAAAGGGGCAACCGAAGGCACCCCTGGTCTGGCGCACCGGACTGTCCGGTGTGCCACCGGACAGTGAACAGTTCCTGTCCGGTGCACCAGGGGACTTAGACTCAAACTCTTCACCCTCGGGATTTCTCGGAAGCCGGCGCGCTATAATTCACCGGACTGTCCGGTGTGCACCGGACATGTCCGGTGCTCCAAGGAAGCGCGGTCTCCGGAACTCGCCAGCCTCGGGTTCGCGTGGCAGCCGCTCCGCTAAAATTCACCGGACTGTCCGGTGTGCACCGGACTGTCCGGTGTACCAGCGGAGCAACGGCTCTTTTCGGCGCCAACGGCTCACTGCGGTGCATTTAATGCGCGCACAGCGCGCGCAGAAGTCAGAATCGCCCATGCTGGCACACCGGACATCAAACAGTACCTGTCCGGTGTGCACCGGACACCCAGGCGGGCCCACAAGTCAGAAGCTCCAACGGTCAGAATCCAACGGCAGTGATGACGTGGCAGGGGCACCGGACTGTCCGGTGTGCACCGGACTGTCCGGTGCGCCATCGTGCAGACGCCTTCAGCCAACGGTCAAGTTTGGTGGTTGGGGCTATAAATACCCCAACCACCCCACCATTCATTGCATCCAAGTTTTCCACTTCTCAACTACTACAAGAGCTCTAGCATTCAATTCTAGACACACTAAAGAGATCAAATCCTCTCCAATTTCACACAAAGCCTTAGCGACTAGTGAGAGTGATTTGCCGTGTTCATTTGAGCTCTTGCGCTTGGATTGCTTCTTTTCTTTCTCACTTGTTCTTGAGATCACAACTCCATTGTAATCAAGGCAAGAGGCACCAATTGTGTGGTGGCCCTTGCGGGGAAGTTTTGTTCCCGGCTTTGATTTGAGAAGAGAAGCTCACTCGGTCCGAGGGACCGTTTGAGAGAGGGAAGGGTTGAAAGAGACCCGGCCTTTGTGGCCTCCTCAACGGGGAGTAGGTTTGCAAGAACCGAACCTCGGTAAAACAAATCTCCGTGTCTCACTTGCTTATTCGCTTGGGATTTGTTTTTGCGCCCTCTCTCTCGGACTCGTTTATATTTCTAACGCTAACCCGGCTTGTAGTTGTGTTTATATTTGTAAATTTCAGTTTCGCCCTATTCACCCCCCCTCTAGGCAACTATCAATTGGTATCAGAGCCCGGTGCTTCCTTAGAGCCTAACCGCTCGAAGTGATGTCGGGAGATCACGCCAAGAAGGAGATGGAGACCGGCGAAAAGCCCACTACAAGCCACGGGAGCACTTCATCGGAAGAGTCCCGCACCAAAAGGAGGGAGAAGAAGAAGAGCTCCTCCAACAAAGGGAAGGAGAAGAAATCTTCTTCTCACCACAAAGAGAAGAAGGAAAAATCTTCTTCCCACAAGCCGCATCGGAAAGGCGACAAGCACAAGAGGATGAGGAAGGTGGTCTACTACGAGACCGACACTTCATCAACATCGACCTCCGACTCCGATGCGCCCTCCGTCACTTCTAAGCGCCAAGAGCGCAAGAAGTATAGTAAGATCCCCCTACGCTACCCTCGCATTTCCAAACATACACCTTTACTTTCCGTCCCATTAGGCAAACCACCAACTTTTGATGGTGAAGATTACGCTAGGTGGAGCGATTTAATGCGATTTCATCTAACCTCGCTCCACAAAAGCATATGGGATGTTGTTGAGTTTGGTGCGCAGGTACCATCCGTAGGGGATGAAAACTATGATGAGGATGAGGTGGCCCAAATCGAGCACTTCAACTCTCAAGCAACAACAATACTCCTAGCCTCTTTAAGTAGAGAGGAGTATAACAAAGTTCAAGGGTTGAAGAACGCAAAGGAGATTTGGGATTTACTCAAGACCGCGCATGAAGGTGATGAGCTCACCAAGATCACCAAGCGGGAAACGATTGAGGGGGAGCTCGGTCGGTTCCGGCTTCGCAAAGGGGAGGAGCCACAACACATGTACAATCGGCTCAAGACCTTGGTGAACCAAGCGCGCAACCTCGGGAGCGTAAAGTGGGATGACCACGAGGTGGTTAAGGTTATTCTAAGATCACTCATTTTCCTTAACCCTACTCAAGTTCAATTAATTCGTGGTAATCCTAGATATACTAAAATGACCCCCGAGGAAGTTATCAGGAATTTTGTAAGTTTTGAATGCATGATCGAAGGCTCGAGGAAGATCAACGAGCTTGATGATGCCACCACATCCGAAGCTCAACCTGTTGCATTCAAAGCAACGGAGGAGAAGAAGGAGGAGTCTACACCAAGTCGACAACCAATCGACGCCTCCAAGCTTGACAATGAGGAGATGGCGCTCGTCATAAAGAGCTTCCGCCAAATCCTCAAACAAAGGAGGGGGAAAGACTACAAGTCCCGCTCCAAGAAGGTTTGCTACAAATGTGGTAAGCCCGGTCATTTTATTGCTAAATGTCCTATATCTAGTGACAGTGACCGAGGCGACGACAAGAAGGGGAGAAGAAAGGAGAAGAAGAGGTACTACAAGAAGAAGGGCGGCGATGCCCATGTTTGTCGGGAATGGGATTCCGACGAGAGCTCAAGCGACTCCTCCGACGACGAGGACGCCGCCAACATCGCCGTCACCAAGGGACTCCTCTTCCCCAACGTCGGCCACAAGTGCCTCATGGCAAAGGACGGCAAAAAGAAGGTTAAATCTAAATCCTCCACTAAATATGAATCCTCTAGTGATGACAATGCTAGTGATGAGGAAGATAATTTGCGCACCCTTTTTGCCAACCTTAACATAGCTCAAAAGGAAAAATTAAATGAATTGGTTAGTGCTATTCATGAAAAGGATGACCTTTTGGATTCCCAAGAGGACCTCCTTATTAAGGAAAACAAGAAACATGTTAAGGTTAAAAATGCTTATGCTCTAGAAATTGAAAAATGTGAAAAATTATCTAGTGAGCTAAGCACTTGCCGTGAGATGATTGACAACCTTAGGAATGAAAATGCTAGTTTAAATGCTAAGGTTGATTCACATGTTTGCAATATTTCAACTTCAAATCCTAGAGATGATAATGTTGATTTGCTTGCTAGGATTGATGAGTTGAATGCTTCCCTAGCTAGCCTTAAAATTGAAAATGAAAAATTGCTCGTTAAGGCTAAAGATCTTGATGTTTGCAATACTACTATTTCCGACCTTAGAACTAAAAATGACATATTACAAGCTAAGGTTGTAGAATTAAAATCTTGCAAACCCTCTACATCTGTTGTTGAACATGTATCTATTTGTACTAGATGTAGAAATGTTGATATTGATGCTATTCATGATCATATGGCTTTAATTAAACAACAAAATGATCATATAGCAAAACTAGATGCTAAAATTGCCGAGCACAACCTAGAGAATGAGAAATTTAAATTTGCTCGTAGCATGCTTTATAATGGGAGACGCCCTGGCATTAAGGATGGCATTGGCTTCCAAAGGGGAGACAATGTCAAACTTAATGCCCCTCCTAAAAATTTGTCTAACTTTGTTAAGGGCAAGGCTCCCATGCCTCAGGATAACGAGGGTTACATTTTGTACCCTGCCGGTTATCCCGAGAGCAAAATTAGGAGAATTCACTCTAGGAAGTCTCACTCTGGCCCTAACCATGCTTTTATGTACAGGGGTGAGACATCTAGCTCTAGGCAACCAACCCGTGCCAAGTTGCCTAGAAAGAAAACTCCTAATGCATCAAATGATCATGCTATTTCATTTAAAACTTTTGATGCTTCTTATGTGTTGACTAACAAATCCGGCAAAGTAGTTGCCAAATATGTTGGGGGCAAGCACAAGGGGTCAAGGACTTGTGTTTGGGTACCCAAAGTTCTTGTGTCTAATGCCAAAGGACCCAAAACCATTTGGGTACCTAAAGTCAAGAACTAAAATTGTTTTGTAGGTTTATGCATCCGGGGGCTCAAGTTGGATACTCGACAGCGGGTGCACAAACCACATGACAGGGGAGAAAAGGATGTTCTCCTCATATGAGAAAAACCAAGATCCCCAACGAGCTATCACATTCGGGGATGGAAATCAAGGTTTGGTCAAAGGATTGGGTAAAATTGCTATATCTCCTGACCATTCTATTTCCAATGTTTTTCTTGTAGATTCTTTAGATTACAACTTGCTTTCTGTTTCCCAATTATGTCAAATGGGCTACAACTGTCTATTCACTGATGTAGGTGTCACTGTCTTTAGAAGAAGTGATGATTCAATAGCATTTAAGGGAGTGTTAGAGGGTCAGCTATACTTGGTGGATTTTGATAGAGCTGAACTCGACACTTGCTTAGTTGCTAAGACTAACATGGGTTGGCTCTGGCACCGCCGACTAGCCCATGTTGGGATGAAGAATCTTCATAAGCTTTTAAAGGGAGAGCACATTTTAGGATTAACAAATGTTCATTTTGAGAAAGACAGGATTTGTAGCGCATGCCAGGCGGGGAAGCAAGTTGGAGTCCATCATCCACACAAGAACATCATGACGACCGACAGGCCGCTTGAGCTACTCCACATGGATCTTTTCGGCCCGATTGCTTACATAAGCATCGGCGGGAGTAAGTATTGTCTTGTAATAGTGGATGATTATTCTCGCTTCACTTGGGTATTCTTTTTACAGGAAAAATCTCAAACCCAAGAGACTTTAAAGGGGTTCTTGAGACGGGCTCAAAATGAGTTCGGCTTAAGGATCAAGAAAATAAGAAGCGACAACGGGACGGAGTTCAAGAACTCTCAAATTGAAAGCTTCCTTGAGGAGGAGGGCATCAAGCATGAGTTCTCTTCTCCCTACACGCCACAACAAAATGGTGTAGTGGAGAGGAAGAATCGAACTCTTTTGGACATGGCAAGAACCATGCTTGATGAGTACAAGACACCGGACCGGTTTTGGGCCGAAGCGGTCAACACCGCCTGCTACGCCATCAACCGGTTATATCTTCACCGAATCCTCAAGAAGACATCATATGAACTCCTAACCGGTAAAAAGCCCAACATTTCATACTTTAGAGTTTTTGGTAGCAAATGCTTTATTCTTGTTAAAAGAGGTAGAAAATCAAAATTTGCTCCTAAAACTGTAGAAGGCTTTTTACTTGGTTATGACTCAAACACAAGGGCATATAGGGTCTTTAACAAGTCCACTAGACTAGTTGAAGTCTCATGTGACGTTGTGTTTGATGAAACTAACGGCTCTCAAGTAGAGCAAGTTGATCTTGATGAGATAGGTAATGAAGAGGCTCCATGCATCGCGCTAAGGAACATGTCCATTGGGGATGTGTGTCCTAAGGAATCCGAAGAGCCTCCAAATGCACAAGATCAACCATCATCCTCCATGCAAGCATCTCCACCAACTCAAAATGAGGATGAGGCTCAAGTTGATGAAGGACAAAATCAAGAAGATGAGCCACCTCAAGATAATGGCAATGATCAAGGGGGAGATGCAAATGATCAAGAAAAGGAGGATGAGGAAGAGCCAAGGCCGCCACACCCAAGAGTCCACCAAGCAATCCAACGAGATCACCCCGTCGACACCATCCTCGGCGACATTCATAAGGGGGTAACCACTCGATCTCGTGTTGCACATTTTTGTGAACATTACTCTTTTGTTTCCTCTATTGAGCCACACAGGATAGAGGAAGCACTTCAAGATTCGGATTGGGTGGTGGCAATGCAAGAGGAGCTCAACAATTTCACAAGGAACGAGGTATGGCATTTAGTTCCACGTCCGAACCAAAATGTTGTAGGAACCAAATGGGTCTTCCGCAACAAGCAAGATGAGCATGGTGTGGTGACAAGGAACAAAGCTCGACTCGTGGCCAAAGGGTATTCACAAGTCGAAGGTTTGGATTTCGGTGAAACCTATGCACCCGTAGCTAGGCTTGAGTCAATTCGCATATTATTGGCCTATGCTACTTACCATGGCTTTAAGCTCTATCAAATGGACGTGAAAAGTGCCTTCCTCAACGGACCAATCAAGGAAGAGGTCTATGTTGAGCAACCTCCCGGCTTTGAAGACAGTGAGTACCCTAACCATGTCTATAGGCTCTCTAAGGCGCTTTATGGGCTCAAGCAAGCCCCAAGAGCATGGTATGAATGCCTAAGAGATTTCCTTATTTCTAATGGCTTCAAAGTCGGCAAGGCCGATCCTACACTCTTTACTAAAACTCTTGAAAATGACTTGTTTGTATGCCAAATTTATGTTGATGATATTATATTTGGGTCTACTAACGAGTCTACATGTGAAGAGTTTAGTAGGATTATGACACAGAAATTCGAGATGTCGATGATGGGGGAGTTGAAGTATTTTCTAGGATTCCAAGTCAAGCAACTCCAAGAGGGCACCTTCATTAGCCAAACAAAGTACACTCAAGACATTCTAACCAAGTTTGGAATGAAGGATGCCAAGCCCATCAAGACTCCCATGGGAACCAATGGGCATCTCGACCTCGACACGAGAGGTAAGTCCGTGGATCAAAAGGTATACCGGTCGATGATTGGTTCATTGCTTTATTTATGTGCATCTCGACCGGACATTATGCTCTCCGTTTGCATGTGTGCAAGATTCCAATCCGACCCTAAGGAATCCCACCTTACGGCCGTAAAACGAATCTTGAGATATTTGGCTTACACACCTAAGTTTGGGCTTTGGTACCCTCGGGGATCCACATTTGATTTGATTGGTTATTCGGATGCCGATTGGGCGGGGTGCAAAATCAATAGGAAGAGCACATCGGGGACTTGTCAGTTCTTGGGAAGATCCTTGGTGTCATGGGCTTCAAAGAAGCAAAATTCGGTCGCTCTTTCCACCGCCGAAGCCGAGTACATTGCCGCAGGTCATTGTTGCGCGCAATTGCTTTGGATGAGGCAAACCCTGCGGGACTACGGTTACAAATTAACCAAAGTTCCTTTACTATGTGATAATGAGAGTGCAATCAAAATGGCCGACAACCCCGTCGAGCATAGCCGCACTAAGCACATAGCCATTCGGTATCATTTTCTTAGGGATCACCAACAAAAGGGAGATATCGAGATTTCTTACATTAACACTAAAGATCAATTAGCCGATATCTTTACCAAGCCTCTTGATGAACAATCTTTTACCAGACTTAGGCATGAGCTCAATATTCTTGATTCTAGAAATTTCTTTTGCTAGCTTGCACACATAGCTCATTTGAATACCTTTGATTATATCTCTTTTATATGCTATGACTAATGTGTCTTCAAGTCTATTTCAAACCAAGTCATAGGTATATTGAAAGGAAATTGGAGTCTTCGGCAAAGACAAAGGCTTCCACTCCGTAACTCATACTTCGCCATCACTCCAAGCATCTCTCTATTCTTTGGGGAGAAATGAGAATTCAAAGCAAAAGGACTTCGTCTTTGGTATAATCTTAACTCATTTACTTATGACCAAAGGGGAAGATAGTACCTAAGGGCTCTAATGATTCCGTTTTTGGCGATTCATGCCAAAAAGGGGGAGAAATGAGCCCAAAGCAAAAGGACCGCACCACCACCACCAAATTCAAAAACTTAGTGTTTTCCAAAAGTATTTATCAATTGTTATCCTATTATGTTCAAAAGGGGGATTTCAAAAATCTTACTTCAAAACCCTCTTGAACACTAAGAGGAGGATTTAATTTAGGGGGAGTTTTGTTTAGTCAAAGGAAAAGCATTTGAAACAGAGGGAGAAAATTTCAAATCTTGAAAATGCTTTGCAAACTCTTATTCATTTACCTTTGACTATTTGCAAAAGATCTTTGAAATGAATTTACAAAAAATTTGCAAAAACAAAACATGTGGTGCAAACGTGGTCCAAAATACTAAATAAGAAAGAAACATTCCATGCATATCTTGTAAGTAGTTATATTGGCTCAATTCCAAGCAACCTTTACACTTACATTATGCAAACTAGTTCAATTATGCATATCTCTATTTGCTTTGGTTTGTGTTGGCATCAATCACCAAAAAGGGGGAGACTGAAAGGGAATTAGGCTTTCACCTAGTTCCTAAATAATTTTGGTGGTTGAATTGCCCAACACAAATAATTGGACTAACTAGTTTGCCCAAGTGTATAGATTATACAGGTGTAGAAGGTTCACACTCAGCCAATAAAAAGACCAAGTTTTGGATTCAATAAAGGAGCAAAGGGGCAACCGAAGGCACCCCTGGTCTGGCGCACCGGACTGTCCGGTGTGCCACCGGACAGTGAACAGTTCCTGTCCGGTGCACCAGGGGACTCAGACTCAAACTCTTCACCCTCGGGATTTCTCGGAAGCCGGCGCGCTATAATTCACCGGACTGTCCGGTGTGCACCGGACATGTCCAGTGCTCCAAGGAAGCGCGGTCTCCGGAACTCGCCAGCCTCGGGTTCGCGTGGCAGCCGCTCCGCTAAAATTCACCGGACTGTCCGGTGTGCACCGGACTGTCCGGTGTACCAGCGGAGCAACGGCTCTTTTCGGCGCCAACGGCTCACTGCGGTGCATTTAATGCGCGCACAGCGCGCGCAGAAGTCAGAATCGCCCATGCTGGCACACCGGACATCAAACAGTACCTGTCCGGTGTGCACCGGACACCCAGGCGGGCCCACAAGTCAGAAGCTCCAACGGTCAGAATCCAACGGCAGTGATGACGTGGCAGGGGCACCGGACTGTCCGGTGCGCCATTGTGCAGACGCCTTCAGCCAACGGTCAAGTTTGGTGGTTGGGGCTATAAATACCCCAACCACCCCACCATTCATTGCATCCAAGTTTTCCACTTCTCAACTACTACAAGAGCTCTAGCATTCAATTCTAGACACACTAAAGAGATCAAATCCTCTCCAATTTCACACAAAGCCTTAGCGACTAGTGAGAGTGATTTGCCGTGTTCATTTGAGCTCTTGCGCTTGGATTGCTTCTTTTCTTTCTCACTTGTTCTTGAGATCACAACTCCATTGTAATCAAGGCAAGAGGCACCAATTGTGTGGTGGCCCTTGCGGGGAAGTTTTGTTCCCGGCTTTGATTTGAGAAGAGAAGCTCACTCGGTCCGAGGGACCGTTTGAGAGAGGGAAGGGTTGAAAGAGACCCGGCCTTTGTGGCCTCCTCAACGGGGAGTAGGTTTGCAAGAACCGAACCTCGGTAAAACAAATCTCCGTGTCTCACTTGCTTATTCGCTTGGGATTTGTTTTTGCGCCCTCTCTCTCGGACTCGTTTATATTTCTAACGCTAACCCGGCTTGTAGTTGTGTTTATATTTGTAAATTTCAGTTTCGCCCTATTCACCCCCCTCTAGGCAACTATCAAAAATAAAAGACCTAACTAAATCACGAGTGTCCGCAACTCCTTGACACTCGGACTACGTAGACCTTCACTTTGTATTTCGTCGCTTTAGCCGTCGCTTCAAGTTCTTATCTTCGGGATTGTTTTCACCTGTGTAGTACATCTACCTGTAATGCGACCTAACTTACCATTTGTCTCTGCAAAACACACGTTAGTCACATATAACATTACATTATCATTAATCACTAAAACCAACCAGGGGCCTAGATGCTTTCAGCTATAAATACCCCCAACCACCACTATTCAATGCATCCAAGTTTCCAGCATATTGCATTCAATACAAGAGCTCTAGACTTTACTCCAAGACACAAACAAGAGATCAAATCCTCTCCAAAGTCCAAAACCACTCCAAACACTTAGTGACTTGTGAGAGGGAGATTTTCGTGTTCTTTTGAGTTCTTGTCGCTTGGATCGCTTTCTTTTTCCCCATTCTTTGTCTTCAAACACTTGTAATCAAAGCAAGAGACACCAAGTTGTGGTGGTCCTTGTGAGGGGTCTAAGTGGCCCGTTTGATTAAGAAGAAAGCTCACTCGGTCTAGGTGACCGTTTGAGAGAGGGAAAGGGTTGAAAGAGACCCGGTCTTTGTGACCACCTCAACGGGGAGTAGGTTTGCAAGAACTGAACCTCGGTAAAACAAATCATCGTGTCATTCTCTTTATTTCTTGGTTGATTTGTTTTCGCCCTCTCTTTCAGACTCGATTTTATTTCTAACGCTAACCCCAGCTTGTAGTTGTGCTTAAAGTTTGTAAATTTCAGTTTCTGCCTATTCACCCCCTCTAGGAGACTTTCAATTGGTATCAAAGCCCGGTACTTCATTTGAGTTTAACCACCCGAAGTGATATCGGGAGAACACGCCAAGAAGGAGATCGTGATCGGCGGTGACAAGTCTACAAGCCACGGGAAGGCTCCATCGAGGGAGTCCGGCAGCAAGATGAAGGGATCCCCTTCACATGCCAAGTCGCATCGGAGCGGCGACAAGAAAAAGAAGATGAAGAAGGTGGTCTACTACGAGACCGATTCCTCGTCGCCATCCACCTCTGGCTCCGACACTCCGTCTGTCACTTCTAAGCGCCATGAGCGCAAGAAGTTTAGTAAGATCCCCCTACGATATCCTCGCATTTCTAAACACACTCCTTTACTTTCCGTCCCATTAGGCAAACCACCGGTTTTTTACGGTGAAGATTATTGTATGTGGAGTGATAAAATGAGGCATCATCTAACCTCACTCCACTCTAGCATTTGGGACACTGTTGAGTTTGGAGCGCAGGTACCATCCGTAGGGGATGAAGCATATGATTCGGACGAGGTCGCCCAAATCCGGCATTTTGACTCCCAAGCCACCACTATACTCCTCGCCTCTCTATGTCGAGAGAAGTATAATAAGGTGCAAGGGTTTAAGAGTGCCAAAGAAATTTGGGACGTACTAAAGACCGCGCACGAAGGGGATGAGGTGACCAAGATCACCAAGCGGGAGATGATCGAGGGGGAGCTCGGTCGATTCATCCTCAGCCAAGGAGAGGAGCCACAAGCCATGTACAACTGGCTCAAGACCTTGGTCAACCAAGTGCGCAACCTCGAGAGCGCAAAACAGGATGACCATGAAATGGTCAAGGTTATTCTTAGATCACTCGTATTTCATAATCCTACTCAAGTTCAATTAATACGTGGTGATCCTAGATATAAGCTAATGTCTCCCGAGGAAGTGATAGGAAAGTTTGTGAGCTTTGAGTTGATGATCAAAGGCTCCAAACAAATTGTTGAGCAAGGCGGCACCTCCACACTCGAGGTGCAACCCGTCGCATTCAAAGCGACGGAGAAGAAAGAAGAGTCTACATCAAGTCGACTCCCCATAGACGCCTCCAAGCTCGACAACGATGAAATGGCGCTCATCATCAAGAGTTTTCGCCAAATCCTCTAGCAAAGGAAGGGGAGAGACTACAAACCCTGTTCCAAGAAGGTGTGCTACAAGTGTGGTAAGTCCAGTCACTTTATAGCAAAATGTCCTATTTCTAGTGACAGTGACAAGGGCGACGACAAGAAAGGAAGGAGGAAGGAAAAGAAAAAGTACTACAAGAAGAAGGGTGGTGATGCCCACGTGTGTCGAGAATGGGACTCCGACATGAGCTCCACCGACTCTTCCTCCGACGAGGACGCCGCCAACATCGCCGTCACCAAAGGCCTCCTCTTCCCCAACGTCGGCCACAAGTGCCTCATGGCAAAGGACGGCAAAAAGAAGAAGGTAAAATCTAGAGCCTCTGCTAAATATACAACATCTAGTGATGAGGGTAGCTCTAGCGATGATGAAGATGATTTGCTTGCCCTTTTTACCAACTTAAACATGCAACAAAAAGAAAAATTAAATGAATTGATAGGTGCCATTCATGAGAAGGATGAACTCTTGGATAGCCAAGAGGAATTTCTTATTAAGGAAAACAAAAGGCATGTTAAGGTAAAAAATTCTTATGCTCAGGAATTAGAGAAATGTGAAAAATTAACAAGTGAGGTTAGCATATGCCATGACACTATTTCCAACCTTAGAATTGAAAATGCCAAATTAATTGCTAAGGTTGAAAAATTAAATGTTTGTGATGATTCTCTTGTCAACCTTAAAAATGATAATGCTAGTTTGATAGCTAAGATTGACATATTGAATGAATCGATTTCTAGCCTTAAGATTGAGAATGATAAACTAATTTCTAAGGCTAAAGATTTAGATGTTTGCAATGTTTCTATTTCCAATCTTAGAAATGAGAATGACATATTACATGCTAAGATTGATGAATTAAAATCTTGCAAACCCTCTACATCCACTGTTGATCATGTTTCTATTTGCATGAGGTGTAGAGATATTAATGTTGATGCTATTCATGATCACCTAGCTTTAATTAAAGAACAAAATGATCACATATCTCAACTTACTGCTAAAATCAATGAGCATGAGATAGAAAATGAAAAATTTAAATTTGCTAGGAGCATGCTCTATAATGGGAGACGCCCTGGTATTAAGGATGGCATTGGCTTCCAACAGGGAGACAATGTCAAGCTTAATGCCCCTAAGAGATTGTATAATTTTGTTAAGGGCAAGGTTCCCATGGCACAGGATAACGAGGGTTACATTTTATATCCTGCTGGTTATCCTGAGCATAAAATTAGAAGAATTCATTCTAGGAAGTCTCATTCTAGTTCTCATCATGCTTATATGTATAAGAATGAGACATCTAGTTCTAGGCATTCCACCCATGTTAAAATGCTTAAAAATAAATCTCTTATTGCATCAAATGAGCCTAATGTTTCATTTAAGACTTTTGATGCTTCTTATGTTTTAACTAACAAATCAGGCAAAGTAGTTGCCAAATATGTTGGGAGCAAACACAAGGGCTCCAAGACTTGTGTTTGGGTACCCAAGGTGCTTGTTTCTAATGTGAAAGGACCTAAGACCGTTTGGGTACCTAAGAACAAGGCCTAAACTTGTTTTGCAGGTTTATGCATCCGGGGGCTCAAGTTGAATCATTGATAGCGGATGCACAAACCACATGACAGGGGATAAAAGGATGTTCTCCTCCTACGAGAAAAACGAAGATCCCCAAAGAGCTATCACATTCGGGGATGGAAATCAAGGTTTGGTCAAAGAACTTGGTAAAATTGCTATATCACCTGACCATTCCATTTCCAATGTTTTTCTTGTAGACTCTTTAGATTATAACTTGATTTCAGTTTCTCAATTATGCAAAATGGGTTATAACTGTCTTTTTACGGATATAGGTGTTACTGTCTTTAGAAGAAGTGATGATTCAGTAGCATTTAAGGGAGTATTAGAGGGTCAGCTATACTTAGTTGATTTCAATAGAGCTGAACTCGATACTTGCTTAATTGCTAAGACTAATATGGGTTGGCTCTGGAATCGCCGACTAGCCCATGTTGGGATGAAGAATCTTCACAAGCTTCTAAAGGGAGAACACATTTTGGGACTAACAAATGTTCATTTTGAGAAAGACAGGGTTTGTAGCGCATGTCAAGCAGGGAAGCAAGTTGGTACCCACCATCCACACAAAACATCATGACGACAGACATGCCACTGGAGTTACTCCACATGGATCTATTCGGCCCGATAGCTTACATAAGCATCGGGGGGGAGTAAGTACTGTCTTGTAATTGTGGATGATTATTCTCGCTTCACTTGGGTATTCTTTTTACAGGAAAAATGAGAGCACCTAGAGGGGGGTGAATAGGTGATCCTGTAAAAACTTGAAACTTAATCCGCAAAACTTGATTAGGAGTTAGCACGAATAAGCCAAGTGGCTAGAGAGGAGAACTTGCACAACACGATAACCACAAAGATATCAACACAGAGATGGCACGGTGGTTTATCCCGTGGTTCAGCCAAGTCAAACACTTGCCTACTCCACGTTGTGGCGTACCAATGGACGAGGGTTGCAATCAACCCCTTTCAAGCGGTCCAAAGACCTACTTGAATATCATGGTGTTTTGCTTTCACTTTACTATATCCCGCTTGCGAGGAATCTCCACAACTTGGAGCCTCTCGCCCTTACACTTTGAAGTTCACAAAGAAGCACAGAGTATGGGGGGGGGGGGGGTGAGCAACACACACAAGACACGAAATCAGAGCGACAACACGCACACAAGTCGCAACAAGAGCTAACAACACAACTTAGCGAGTTCACAACTCAAATGGAGCTCTAATTGCTATCGCAAGGAATCAAATGCGCAGAATCGAAGTCTTAGTGCTTAGGAATGCTTAGAGAATGCTTGGTGTACTCCTCCATGCGCCTAGGGGTCCCTTTTATAGCCCCAAGGCAGCTAGGAGCCGTTGAGTGCATTCCAGGAAGGCAATTCTTGCCTTCTGTCGCCTGGCGCACCGGACAGTCCGGTGCACCACCGGACACTGTCCGGTGCGAATCTCCTTCCTTATTTGGCGAAGCCGACCATTGGCGCTTTGGAGCCATTGGCGCATCGGACACTGTCCGGTGCACACCGGACAGTCCGGTGCCCCCTTCCGACCGTTGGCTCGGCCACGTGTCTTGCGCGGATCGTGCGGCCGACCGTTGGTCTGGCCGACCGTTGGCTCACCGGACAGTCCGGTGCACACCGGACAGTCCGGTGAATTATAGCCGTACGCCGTTAATCACTTCCTGAGAGCAGCAAGTTCGCCTGAGTCAGCCTGGCGCACCGGACACTGTCCGGTGCACCACCGGACACTGTCCGGTGCACCCAGACAGAGCTGACTTTGGCTGAACAAAGCCATCTTTAATTTCAACTTGATTTTTCCTGTTTCCAGCACTTAGACACAATACATTAGTCTCTAAAACAATATACTAAGTCTGAGAAACATACCTTTATGCTTGATTTGTACTTTGTCCACCATTTAACACTTAGGCACTTGTGTTGGACACTAAATCACCAAAATACTTAGAAATGGCCCAAGGGCACATTTCCCTTTCAATCTCCCCCTTTTTGGTGATTTATGCCAACACAACATAAAGCAAGTAGAACAAGTGCAAAATCAATTCAAATAAGAACTCAAAATTGTTTTGATTCAGATTTGACATATATGGATCATTCTTTGCCACCGCTTGGTTTGTTTTTGCAAATCAAACTCAATTTCCTATCTCTAAGTCAAACACACATGTTGAAACATAAAGAGATATTTCACGAGAAACTGATCAAGGATTCAAAAACTCCCCCTTTTTCCCATAATTAGGCCTTCTCCCCACAAGAGACCAAGTTTTGACAATAAGAGGCAAACAAGAGTATTTTGACAAACAAAAACTCTAACTTTACTATTTTCAAAATTCACAAGTGGTAGCTGATCCATTTATTGCTTTGGCCTTATTTTCTCCTCCTTTGGCATCAAGCACCAAAACGGGATCAATTTTGGCCCTTTAACCCCATTGCCTCACCAAAATCTTCAACTAAGAGTAAAAAGGCAATAAGAGTATAGAGATGAACTTGGAATAAGTTACTCTTTTATCGGAGTGCAGTGGAAGTCTTGCATGGTCCAAGTCCACCTTTTCCTTTCCATCTTGGAGACTAAATTAAGCAAACTCAAGCACACAGTTAGTCTCAAAGGGTCAAGTTGTAGCACATCTCCCCCTAAATGTGTGCATCACTTGCAAAAGGACTTGTGAGGTCCGGGGAGTGCTTGTACAACTTGAGCACCATAAATGAACAACAAAATGCATTAAGGAACATGATCAAGGCATAAAACACATGTATGCTATAAATTAATCCAAGTTCCGCGAATCTAAGACATTTAGCTCACTACGCAACTTGCAAAAGGTCTGCTCATCTAAAGGCTTGGTAAAGATATCGACTAGCTGGTTCTCGGAGCTAACATGAAACACTTCGATATCTCCCTTTTGCTGGTGGTCTCTCAAAAAGTGATGCCGGATGTCTATGTGCTTTGTGCGGCTGTGTTCAACAGGATTATCCGCCATGCGGATAGCACTCTCATTATCACATAGGAGTGGGACTTTGCTCAGATTGTAGCCAAAGTCCTTGAGGGTTTGCCTCATCCAAAGTAGTTGCGCGCAACACTGTCCTGCGGCAACATACTCGGCCTCAGCGGTGGATAGGGCAACAGAGGTTTGTTTCTTGGAACTCCACGACACCAGGGACCTTCCTAAGAATTGGCACGTCCCCGATGTACTCTTCCTATCGACCTTACATCCAGCATAGTCGGAGTCTTAATATCCAATCAAGTCAAAGGTAGACCCCTTTGGATACCAGATCCCGAAGCAAGGTGTAGCGACTAAATATCTAAGAATTCGCTTCACAGCCACTAAGTGACATTCCCTTGGATCGGATTGAAATCTAGCACACATGCATACGCTAAGCATAATATCCGGTCTACTAGCACATAAATAAAGTAAAGACCCTATCATAGACCGGTATGCCTTTTGATCAACGGACTTACCTCCTTTGTTGAGGTCGGTGTGTTCGTCGGTTCCCATTGGAGTCTTTGCGGGCTTGGCGTCCTTCATCCCAAACCGCTTGATCAAGTCTTGCGTGTACTTCGTTTGGGAGATGAAGGTCCCATCCTTGAGTTGCCTCACTTGGAACCCAAGGAAATAGCTTAACTCGCCCATCATCGACATCTCAAACTTTTGAGTCATCACCCTGCTAAACTCTTCACAAGACTTTTGATTAGTAGAACCAAATATTATGTCATCGACATAAATTTGGCACACAAAAAGATCACCATCATAAGTCTTAGTAAAAAGAGTTGGATCGGATTTCCCAACCTTGAAAGCATTAGCAATTAAAAAGTCTCTAAGGCATTCATACCATGCTCTTGGGGCTTGCTTAAGTCCATAGAGCGCCTTAGAGAGCTTACACACGTGGTCGGGGTACCGTTCATCCTCGAAGCCAGGGGGTTGCTCCACGCACACCTCCTCCTTGATTGGCCCGTTGAGGAAAGCGCTCTTCACATCCATTTGGAACAACCTGAAAGAATGGTGAGCGACATATGCTAGCAAAATGTGAATGGACTCTAGCCTAGCAACAGGAGCAAAAGTCTCCTCAAAGTCCAAACCTGCGACTTGGGCATAACCTTTTGCCACAAGTCTAGCCTTGTTCCTTGTCACCACCCCGTGCTCGTCTTGTTTGTTGCGAAACACCCACTTGGTTCCCACAACATTTTGCTTGGGACGAGGCACCAATGTCCAAACTTCATTTCTCTTGAAGTTATTGAGCTCCTCTTGCATGGCCAACACCTAGTCTGGATCTAGCAAGGCCTCCTCTACCCTGAAAGGCTCAATAGAAGAGACAAAGGAGTAATGCTCACAAAAATTAACTAATCGAGATCGAGTAGTTACTCCCTTTCTAATGTCACCCAAAATTTGGTCGACAGGATGATCCCTTTGAATCATTGCTCGGACTTGAGTTGGAGGTGTCGGTTGTGCTTCTTCCTCCATTACTTGATCATCTTGTGCTCCCCCTTGATCACACACCTCCTCTTGATGAACCTGTTCATCTTCTTGAGTTGGGGGATGCACCATTGTTGAGTAAGAAGGTTGATCTTGCTCCTTTTGTTCCATTGTCCTCACATCTCCAATCGCCATGGTGCGCATTGCGGCCGTTGGAACGTCTTCTTCATCTACATCATCAAGATCAACAACTTGCTCTCTTGGAGAGCCATTAGTCTCATCAAATACAACGTCGCTAGAGACTTCAACCTAACCCGATGATTTGTTGAAGACCCTATACGCCTTTGTATTTGAGTCATAACCTAACAAAAACCCTACTGCGGCTTTGAGAGCAAATTTGGAATTCCTACCCTTCTTCACTAGAATGTAGCATTTACTCCCAAAAACTCGAAAATACGAAACATTGGGTTTGTTACCGGTTAGTAGCTCATACGAAGTCTTCTTGAGGAGGCGATGAAGGTAGACCCGGTTGATGGCGTGGCAAGCCGTGTTCACGGCTTCCGACCAAAAGCGCTCGGGGGTCTTGAACTCTCCAAGCATCGTCCTCGCCATGTCTATAAGCGTCCTGTTCTTCCTCTCTACCACACCATTTTGCTGTGGTGTGTAGGGAGAGGAGAACTCGTGCTTGATTCCTTCCTCCTCAAGATACTCCTCCACTTGAAGGTTCTTGAACTCGGACCCATTGTTGCTTCTTATCTTCTTCACCTTGAGCTCAAACTCGTTTTGAGCTCTCCTTAGGAAGCGCTTGAGGGTCCCTTGGGTTTCAGATTTATCCTGCAAAAAGAATACCCAAGTGAAGCGGGAAAATCATCAACTATAACAAGACCATACTTACTTCCTCCTATGCTTAGATAGGCGACGGGTCCGAAGAGGTCCATATGAAGTAACTCCAGGGGTCTTGATGTTGTCATCACATTTTTGGCATGATGAGAGCTTCCCACCTGTTTACCTACTTGACAAGCTGCACAAGGTCTATCTTTTTCGAAAGTTGTCGGGGACCATAATTAGGGGTACCCTCAAGACTCCTAATTCTCAGCTGGTAACCCCCATCAGCACAAAGCTGCAAAGGCCTGATGGGTGTGACTAAGTCAGGGATCGGTCCATTCGAGGGACTCGATCACGCCTCGCCCGAGCCCAGCCTCGGGCAAGGGCAGCCGACCCCGGAGGATCTCCGTCTCGCCCGAGGCCCCCCTCCAGCGACGAACATACTTCCGGCTCGCCCGAGGCCCTGTCTTCGCCAAGAAGCAACCCTGACCAAATCGTCGCGCCAACCGACCAAATCGCAGGAGCATTTAATGCAAAGGTGGCCTGACACCTTTATCCTGACGCGCGTCCTCCAGTCGACAGAGCCGAAGTGACCGCAGTCACTTCGCCGCTCCACTGACCGGCCTGACAGAAGGACAGCGCCGCCTGCGCCGCTCCGACTGCTGTGCCGCTCGACAGAGTGACGCTGACAGGCAGTCAGGCCCGGCCTCAGGCACCATAGGAAACTCCGCTTCGCCCGACCCAGGGCTCGGACTCGGGCTCAGCCCCGGAAGACGGCGAACTCCGCTCCGCCCGACCCAGGGCTCGAACTTGGGCTCAGCCCCGAAAGACGGCGAACTCCGCTCCGCCCGACCCAGGGCTCGGACTCGGGCTCAGCCCCGGAAGACGGCGAACTCCGCTCCGCCCGACCCAGGGCTCGGACTCGGGCTCAGCCCCGGAAGACGGCGAACTCCGCTCCGCCCGACCCAGGGCTCGGACTCGGGCTCAGCCCCGGAAGACGACGAACTCCACTTCGCCCGACCCCAGGGCTCGAACTCAGCCCTGGCCTCAGCCAACGGTCTCCGCCTCGCCCGACCCAGGGGCTCGGACTCGACCTCGGCCACGGAAGACAGACTCGACCTCGACCTCGGAGGAGCCTCCACATCGCCCAACCTAGGGCGCGGACCGACCACGTCAACAGGAGGCGCCATCATTACCCTACCTCAAGCTGACTCAGGCTACGGGGAACAAGACCGGTGTCCCATCTGGCTCGCTCCGCCAGATAGGCAATGATGGCGCCCCGCACGCTCTGTGACGGCGGCGGCTCTCAGCCCCCTTATGGAAGCAAAAGGACGTCAGCAAGGACTCGACAGCTCCGACAGCTGTCCTTCCGCCAGGCTCCAGCGCTCCTCCGACGGCCACGACACCACACGAACCGGGTGCCAAAACCTCTCCGGCTGCCACGATGGCATGTACTTAGGGCGCTAGCTCTCCTCCGCTAGACACGTTAGCACTCTGCTACACCCCCATTGTACACCTGGATCCTCTCCTTACGCCTATAAAAGGAAGGACCAGGGGCCTCTTAGGGAAGGTTGGCCGCGCGGGGAAGAGGACGGGACAGGCGCTCGCGTGAGGCCGCTCGCTCCCTCTCCCGCGTGGATGCTTGTAACCCCCTACTGCAAGCGCACCCGACCTGGGCGCGGGACGAACACGAAGGCCGCGGGATTTCCACCTCTCTCACGCCCGTCTCCGGCCGCCTTTTTCCCCCCTTCGCGCTCGGCCTCGCGCCGACCCATCTGGGCTGGGGCACGCGGCGACATTTCACTCGTCGGCCTAGGGACCCCCCGGTCTCGAAACGCCGACAGTTGGCGCGCCAGGTAGGGGCCTGCTGCGTGTTGACGAACAGCTTCCCGTCAAGCTCCAGATGGGCAGTCTCCAGCAACCTCTCCAGCCCGGGACGGTGCTCCGTTTCGGGAGTCTTGAGTTCATGTCCCTCGACGGCAGCTACGACATGATACTCCTTCCCCCGCCGTGCGACAGCGACAATGGCGGCCGACGGCCCGCCCGCCGGTGGCGGAATCGACGACGTCTTCCCCGCGTGGTGGAAGAACAACATTCGAGCTCACCCCGCCCTCTCCCCCGCCGACGGAGGAGGAGGCGGGGCAACCAAGGCCAAGCAGGAGGCGACACCTCGTCGGCTATCGAGCAAGTCGACGGCGCCGGCGCCCCAGCGGGGGGCGCGTCGGGCATCGACCTCACGTTCGAGATGAAGACGAGCGCCGTCTCCCCGCAACACGCCAATTCCGAGCAAACGGACGACGCCAGCACGCTCGCGAGAGGCTTGCTGGGCGTCACCCTCGTACCTGAGACGACGGTGCAGTCAGTCCCTGATGTGACTTCGTCACCGCCCGTCGACCAAGAGGTACCCACCGGTTCCCATCTCACGCCCTTTGGATTCAGCCTCGACCCGCTAAGCGACTTCGCTTTGGCGGACGCTCTTGTAGAGGCATGTCCAAACCCTCTAGGGTTTCGTATGTGGTCACCCTGGGACCGGCTCACGGACGTCTCGACCTACGGGCCCTCGGGGTCCGAGGAAGATGACGAGCCCGACTTCTGTTGGGATTTCTCCGGACTTGGTAACCCCAGTGCCATGCGGGACTTCGTGACCGCATGCAACTACTGCCTTTCCGACTGTTCCGACGGTAGCCGCAGCCTCGGCGACGAGGACTGCGACCCAAGTCGTGAATGTTTCCACGTCGATCTAGGGGGTCCCTCCGAAGGCAACCATCTCGGTATGCCGGAGAACGGTGATCTCCCTAGGCCTGTGCCTCGCGTTGACATCCTACGAGAGCTAGCTGTGGTCCCCGTTTAGGCGGGGGGTCATGACCCACAGCTCGAGCAAATCCGCGAGGTGCAGGCCGGGCTCGACGAGGGAGCAGGAACGCTTGAGCCAATCCACCGGGACATCGGGCAGGAATGGGCAGGCCAACCTCCGGCCGAAGAAGTGCGTCACCTACCCCAGGGCTTCCAGCACCGCATCGCCGACGATGTTAGGGTGAGGCCGCCACCCGCTTCCAGTAGGGTCGGCCAGAACCTGGCTGCAGCAGCAATGCTTCTCCGCGCGATGCCGGAGCCATCAACCACCGAGGGGCGGCGAATCCAGGGAGAGCTCAAGAATCTCCTGGAGGGCGCCGCGGTCCGACGGGCCGAGAGCTCCGCCTCCCGAAGGCAGGGGTACCCCTCGGAACATCACGCTGCGACTTCCCGATTCATGCGGGAAGCCTCGGTCCACACCGGGCGCACGCGCAACACAGCGCCTGCGGCCCCGGGCTGCCTCGGCAACGAGCACCATCACCGCGACCGTCGGGCCCACCTCGACGAGAGGGTGCACCGAGGCTACCACCCCAGGCTTGGAGGACGCTATGACAGCAGGGAGGATCGGAGTCCCTTGCCCGAGCCACCCGGTCCGCAGGCCTTCAGCCGTGCCATACGATGGGCGCCGTTCCCGACCCAGTTCCGACCCCCGACTACTATCACAAAGTACTCGGGGGAGACGAGACCGGAACTGTGGCACGCGGACTACCGGCTGGCCTGCCAACTGGGTGGAACGGACGATGACAACCTCATCATCCGCAACCTCCCCCTGTTCCTCTCCGACAACGCTCGCGCCTGGTTGGAGCACCTGCCTCCGGGGCAGATCTCCAACTGGGACGACCTGGTCCAAGCCTTCGCCGACAATTTCCAGGGCACGTACGTGCGCCCCGGAAACTCCTGGGACCTCCGGAGCAGCCGGCAGCAGCCGGGAGAGTCTCTCCGGGACTACATCCGGCGATTCTCGAAGCAGCGCACCGAGCTGCCCAACATCACCGATTCGGATGTCATCGGCGCGTTCCTCGCCGGCACCACCTGCCGCGACCTGGTGAGCAAGCTGGGTCGCAAGACCCCCACCAGGGTGAACGAGCTGATGGACATCGCCACCAAGTTCGCCTCCGGCCAGGAGGCGGTTGAGTCTATCTTCTGGAAGGACAAGCAGCCCCAGGGCCGCCCACCGGAAGATGCCCCCGAGGTGTCAACTCAGCGCGGCGCCAAGAAGAAGGGCAAGAAGAAGTCGCAAGCGAAACGTGACGCCGCCGATGCGGACCTTGTCGCCGCCGCCGAGTACAAGAACCCTCGGAAACCCCCCGGAGGTGCCAACCTCTTCGACAAGATGCTCAAGGAGCCGTGCCCCTATCATCAGGGGCCCGTCAAGCACACCCTTGAGGAGTGCGCTATGCTTCGGCGCCACTTCCACAGGGTCGGACCACCCGCGGAGGGTGGTAGGGCTCGCGACGACGACAAGAAGGAAGATCACCAGGCAGGAGAGTGCCCCGAGGTCCACGACTGCTTCATGATCTACGGCGGGCAAGCGGCGAACTGAAAGGGAAATGTGCCCTATGGCCATTTCTAAGTATTTTGGTGATTTAGTGTCCAACACAAGTGCCTAAGTGTAAAAAGGTGGAAAAAGTACAAATCAAGGATAAAGGTATGTTTCTCAGACTTAGTACATTGTTTTATGGACTAATGTATTGTGTCTAAGTGCTGGAAACAGGAAAAATCCAATCGGAAATGTCTTGGCTCGAGCAGCCAAGACTCTGCTGAGTCTGGGAGCACCGGACTGTCCGGTGGTGCACCGGACAGTGTCCGGTGCGCCAGGCTGGCTCGAGCGAAGTGGTCGCTCTCGGGAATTCATCGGCGACGTACGACTATAATTCACCGGACTGTCCGGTGTGCACCAGACTGTCCGGTGAGCCAACGGTCGGCCGCGCGATCTACGCGAGACACGTGGCCGAGCCAACGGCTAGAAGAGGGCACCGGACTGTCCGGTGTGCACCGGACATGTCCGGTGCGCCAACGGCTCTCAGGCTGCCAACGGTCGACTGTGCCATTTATGGAAGGAAATCGGGCACCGGACAGTGTCCGGTGTGCACCGGACTGTCCGGTGCGCCAGTCGACAGAAGGCAAGATCAGCCTTCCTAGAATGCTCTCAACGGCTCCTAGCTGCCTTGGGGCTATAAAAGAGACTCCTAGGCGCATGGAGGAGCACACCAAGCATTCCTACAACATTCCTAAGCACCAAGACATCGATTCCGCGCCTTTGATTCTTTGCGATAGCAATTAGAGCTCTTGCTGAGTGGTGAACTCATTGAGTTGTGTTGTGAGCTCTCGTTGCGACTTGTGTGCGTGGTGTTGCTGTGATTTCTTGTCTTGAGTGCGTTGCTAATCCCTCCCTTGCTCTGTGCTTCTTTGTGAATTTCAAGTGTAAGGGCGAGATGCTCCAAGTTGTGGAGATTCCTCGCAAACGGGATTGAGTAAAGCAAGCAAAACACCGTGGTATTCAAGTGGGTCTTTGGACCGCTTGAGAGGGGTTGATTGCAACCCTCGTCCATTGGGACGCCACAACGTGGAGTAGGCAAGCGTTGGTCTTGGCCGAACCACGGGATAACCACCGTGCCATCTCTGTGATTGATCTTGTTGGTTATTGTGTTTTGTTGAAGATTCCTCTCTAGCCACTTGGCGGTTATTGTGCTAACACTTAACCAAGTTTTTGTGGCTTAAGTTTTGAAGTTTTACAGGATCACCTATTCACCCCCCCCTCTAGGTGCTCTCACGAACGCCTCGGCTCGGCACCGCAAGCAAGAGCGTCGAGAGGTCTGTTCGGTGAAGGTGGCGGCACCAGTCTACCTAGACTGGTCCGACAAGCCCATCACCTTCGACCAATCCAACCACCCCGACCACATGCCGAGCCCGGGGAAATGCCCGCTCGTTGTCGACCCCGTCATCGGCAACGTCAGGCTCACCAAGGTCCTCATGGACGGAGGCAGTAGCCTCAACATCATCTACGCCGAGACCCTCGGGCTCCTGCGTGTTGATCTGTCCTCGGTTCGGGCAGGCGCTGCGCCTTTCCACGGGATCATCCCTGGGAAGCGCGTCCAGCCCCTCGGACAACTCGACCTTCCCGTCTGCTTCAGAATGCCCTCCAGCTTCCGAAGGGAGACCCTCACGTTCGAGGTGGTCGGGTTCCGAGGAACCTACCACGCGGTGCTGGGGAGGCCATGCTACGCGAAGTTCATGACCGTCCCCAATTACACCTACCTCAAGCTCAAGATGTCGGGCCCCAACGGGGTCATCACCGTCGGCCCCACGTACAAACACGCGTTCGAATGCGACGTGGAGTGCGTGGAGTACGCCGAGGCCCTCACCGAATCCGAGGCCCTCATCGCCGACCTGGAGAGCCTCTCTAAGGAGGTACCAGACGTGAAGCGTCACGCCGGCAACTTCGAGCCAGCGGAGACTGTTAAGTCTGTCCCCCTCGACCCCAGCAGCGACGCCTCCAAGCAGATCTGGATCGGCTTCGAGCTCGATCCCAAATAGGAAGCAGTGCTCGTCGACTTTCTCCGCGCGAACGCTGATGTCTTCGCGTGGAGTCCCTCGAACATGCCTGGCATACCGAGGGATGTCGCCGAGCACTCACTGGATATCCGAGCCGGAGCCCGACCCGTCAAGCAGCCTCTGCGCCGATTTGACGAAGAAAAGCGCAGAGCCATAGGCGAGGAGATCCATAAGCTAATGGCGGCAGGGTTCATCAAAGAGGTATTCCATCCCGAATGGCTTGCCAACCCTGTGCTTGTGAGAAAGAAAGGAGGGAAATGGCGGATGTGTGTAGACTACACTGGTCTAAACAAAGCATGTCCGAAGGTTCCCTACCCTCTGCCTCGCATCGATCAAATCGTGGATTCCACTGCTGGGTGCGAAACCCTGTCTTTCCTCGATGCCTACTCAGGGTATCACCAAATCAGGATGAAGGAGTCCGACCAGCTCGCGACTTCTTTCATCACGCCCTTTGGCATGTACTGCTATGTCACCATGTCGTTCGGCTTAAGGAATGCGGGTGCGACGTACCAGCGGTGCATGAACCATGTGTTCGGCCAACACATTGGCCGGACGGTCGAGGCCTACGTCGATGACATCGTAGTCAAGACAAGGAAAGCCACCGACCTCCTTTCTGACCTTGAAGTGACATTCTGGTGTCTCAAGGCGAAAGGCGTGAAGCTCAATCCCGAAAAGTGTGTCTTCGGGGTGCCCCGAGGCATGCTCTTGGGGTTCATCGTCTCCGAGCGGGGCATCGAAGCCAACCCGGAGAAGATCGCAGCCATCACCAGCATGGGGCCCATCAAGGACTTGAAAGGCGTACAGAGAGTCATGGGATGTCTTGCGGCTCTGAGCCGCTTCATCTCCCGCCTCGGCGAAAGAGGCCTGCCTCTGTACCGCCTTTTAAGGAAGGCCGAGTGCTTCACTTGGACCCCTGAGGCTGAGGAAGCCCTCGGGAACCTGAAGGCGCTCCTCACGAATGCGCCCATCTTGGTGCCCCCAGCTGCCGGAGAAGCCCTCTTGATCTACGTCACCGCGACCACTCAGGTGGTTAGCGCCGCGATTGTGGTTGAGAGACGAGAAGAGGGGCATACATAGCCCGTCCAGAGGCCAGTCTACTTCATCAGCGAGGTACTGTCCGAAACCAAAATCCGCTACCCACAAGTTCAGAAGCTGTTGTACGCGGTGATCCTGACGCGGCGGAAGTTGCGACACTACTTCGAGTCTCATCCGGTAACTGTGGTGTCATCCTTCCCCCTGGGGGAGATCATCCAGTGCCGAGAGGCCTCGGGTAGAATCGCAAAGTGGGCGGTGGAAATCATGGGCGAAACCATCTCGTTCGCCCCTCGGAAGGCCATCAAGTCCCAAGTCTTGGCGGACTTCGTGGCTGAATGGGTCGACACCCAGCTCCCAACAGTTTCGATCCAACCGGAACTCTGGACCATGTTCTTCAATGGGTCGCTGATGAAGACAGGAGCCGGCGCAGGCCTACTCTTCATCTCGCCCCTCGGGAAGCACCTACGCTACATGCTACGCCTCCATTTCCCGGCATCCAACAATGTGACTGAGTACAAGGCTCTGGTCAACGGGTTGCGGATCGTCATCGAGCTAGGGGTCCGACGCCTCGATGCTCGCGGTGACTCGCAGCTCGTCATCGACCAAGTCATGAAGAACTCCCACTGCCGCGACCCGAAGATGGAGGCCTACTGCGATGAGGTTCGGCGCCTGGAAGACAAGTTCTACAAGCTCGAGCTCAACCACATCGCCCGACGCTACAACGAGACGGCGGACGAGCTGGCTAAAATAGCCTCGGGACGAACAACGGTTCCCCCGGACGTCTTCTCCCGAGACCTGCATCAACCCTCCGTCAAGATCGACGACACGCCCGAGCCCGAGGCACCCTCGGCCCAGCCCGAGGTACCCTCGGCTCAGTCCGAGGCACCCTCGGCTCGGCCCGAGGTACCCTCGGCCCCCGAGGGAGAGGCACTGCGCGTCGAGGAGGAGCGAAGCGGGGTCACGCCTAATCGAAACTGGCAAACACCGTACCTGCAATATCTCCACCGAGGAGAGCTACCCCTCGACCGAGCCGAAGCTCGACGGTTGGCGTGGCGCACCAAGTCGTTCGTCTTGCTGGAAGATGGGAAGGAGCTCTACCACCGCAGCCCCTCAGGCATCCTCCAGCGATGCATCTCCATCGCCGAAGGTCAGGAACTCCTACGAGAGATACACTCGGGGGCTTGCGGCCATCACGCAGCACCTCGAGCCCTTGTCGGAAATGCTTTCCGGCAAGGTTTCTACTGGCCGACGGTGGTGGCCGACGCCACTAGAATTGTCCGCACCTGCGAAGGGTGTCAGTTCTACGCAAGGCAGACCCACCTGCCTGCTCAGGCTCTGCATACGATACCCATCACCTGGCCTTTTGCTGTGTGGGGTCTGGACCTCGTTGGCCCCTTGCAGAAGGCACCCGGGGGCTACACGCACCTGTTGGTCGCCATCGACAAATTCTCCAAGTGGATCGAGGTCCGACCCCTAAACAGCATCAGGTCCGAGCAAGCGGTGGCGTTCTTCACCAACATCATCCATCGTTTTGGGGTCCTGAACTCCATCATCACCGACAACGGCAACCAGTTCACCGGTAGAAAGTTCTTGGACTTCTGCGAGGATCACCACATCCGGGTGGACTGGGCCGTCGTGGCTCACCCCATGATGAATGGGCAAGTAGAGCTTGCCAACAGCATGATTCTACAAGGACTCAAGCCTCGGATCTACAACGACCTCAACAAGTTCGGCAAGCGATGGATGAAGGAACTCCCCTCGGTGGTCTGGAGTCTGAGGACAACACCGAGCCGAGCCACGGGCTTCACGCCGTTCTTTCTAGTCTATGGGGCCGAGGCCATCTTGCCCACAGACTTAGAATACGGTTCCCCGAGGACGAGGGCCTATGCTGACCAAAGCAACCAAGCTAATCGAGAAGACTCGCTGGACCAGCTGGAAGAGGCTCGGGACATGGCCTTGCTACACTCGGCGCGGTACCAGCAGTCCCTGCGACGCTACCACGCCCGAGGGGTCCGGTCCCGAGACCTCTAGGTGGGCGACCTGGTGCTTCGGCTGCGACAAGACGCCCGAGGTCGGCACAAGCTCACGCCTCCCTGGGAAGGGCCGTTCGTCATCGCCAAAGTTCTGAAGCCCGGAACGTACAAGCTGGCCAACAGTCAAGGTGAGGTCTACAGCATCGCTTGGAACATCCAACAGCTACGTAGATTCTACCCTTAAGATGTTTTCAAGTTGTTCATATACCTCGCTTCCACGCAAAGTTTAGTCATCAAGGAAGGGTCAGCCTTGCCTTGGCAAAGCCCGACCCTCCCTCGGGGGCTAAAAGGGGGGGTACCCCCTCTGCGTCGAAATTTTCCTCGAAAAAAGATCCTTTCTGCCAGAATGTCTTTCGTGCTTTTCGACTACTTCGAAAGTGGATCCTGAAAACGACGGAGTACACGTAAGCAGCCAAGGCTGACCGAGCCGAGGGACTCCTACGCCTCCGGGATACGGATACCTCACTCATCACCTTCTGCGATAAGTAACTCACGTTCGGATAAGTGATTCCATGGACCGAACAAGTCTTCACGTTCAAAAGCTCCTCTGCCGAAGCGATTCTTCGAGCCTTCTCGACTGCGTCGGCGACAGAACCCTATGGACGGGCAAGAGTGCGCGTAAGCGGCAAGGCCGACCGAGCCGAGGGATTCCTACGCCTCCGGGATACGGATACCTCACTCATCACCTTCCGTGAGAAGCAACTCTCGCTTGCACAGACAATTCTGTTACCGACGAAAGAGTCCAGATACTCGAAACAAGAGGAAAAGAAACGCAGCTTTACAACACGGCGAGGGTGTGTTTGGGCCTCGGCGGCCGCAGAAAGCACACGCTACAAGATAACCCGATCCTGCAGGCTCGGATCTTGACGGTTGAAGGGAGCAGCAGCACCCTCAGCGTCAACTACACCTTCGGCGAGGTCCGACCTAGCCTCCGACGGCGACACGGTCCGAGGGTCTTCACTCTGAAGGACGACTTCACCATCACGCCCGGGCCATCGCCGCCTGGGTCTCCTCCAAGAGTCCGGTTCGAGCAGGCGGCTCGGCTGGTCACTCCGAGGCCTCGGCCAGCTGTCCCCCGAAGACATCAGCCCGGCCCGAGGCCTTGGCAGATCAACTCCGGCGTCGGTCCCGCTAACGGACGACCCGACCAGGCTCCGGCCGACCAAGTCTTCTTTTCGAGCCAACTCTGCCTCTGTCCGTGCTGACACCGCTACCCCTGGCTTCGACTCATCGAAGAGCGGCCGAGGGGTTCCTTTAACTAAGCGAGAGAAGCCTCGGACAGCAAGGCCGACCGAGCCGAGGGATTCCTACGCCTCCGGGATACGGATACCTCACTCGTCACCTTTGCACGGGGCGACTCACGCTTGGTGAAGCGGTTCAGACAACCAACATGCGAGTCTTAGTGCTCGAAAATGAGGAAAAAACACGGCTCCACGCCAAAAATACATACACGTTCAGGCCCTGACAACCACAATGAACGAAAAGACCGGCATTCAAAGTGCCATTACAAACGAAACTCCGGTTCCGTCCCCGCGGGTATGAACAACCTCCACACCGGGGAGCCTACGGGGCGATGAGTTCTGGGCGACTCGCCAGCGACCTCTGCAGCAGCAGCCATGGTCCCAGGACGGACGCGGCCACCGGAAGGCTCTCGTTCGCGTTCCCGCTCAAGGGACGCGAACCAGCCATCAAAGCCAAAGAGCGGGCCGCTCCAAAGCGCACAGGCAGGTCCTCGCTCCCGTCCTCGCCACGAAAGCGAGGAAGAGGGCGGAATGTTGCATCCTAGCTGGGCAGCAACAGTTCGCCTTCCCCGGCATGGCTGGAGGACGCCTCCTCCGCAGAGCTGGAGGATGGTTTCCACCACCAGAAGCTGGAAGAGGTGGTGGCCAGCCGACCCGCGTGGGAGGTAGAGCCCCGGCTCGCCTCGCTCTCCGCCCCAGCAAGGATGATGAACATCCTTGAAGCTGAGGGCGGGACCAAGATCACAGCCCGGCTTGCTTCTCCCCATCCAGGGGCTGGTGGTCACCGTCTTGGGTGACCGCCGGCGGAGGGGTGCAGCCGGGCTGCATGATGAAAATCCTTGAAGCCAAACGATGGCTGAAAGGTACCAACTCCCATGGAGTTGCGTTCCTCCAACGACAAGGCGGAAGGACTGCGGGCATCCCCCATCCGGGGGCTCGGAAGGTGGAAAGACACGATGCATAAGGGAGCGCGAAGACATGGTCGCCTTTCAAGGGGGTCACCCTCCTTTTAAAGGCGACTCCACCTACTTGCGTCCCCAGCCGTCGTGGGCTGAGTCTTCTCCAACACGCTCCAAGGTCCTCCCCCTACGACGCGGGGGCTGGGTCCCACACGTCATGCAAGCTGGCCTAGAGCGGAAGAAGCCAAACCGCAGCGCGCGGTGCATGCAACCGCCCAGCGGTTACGAGCATTCCTCCGCTTTCGCCCAGACCGGCGGGTGAAAGGGCGGGCAGCCATGCAGGCGGCATGCAACCGCACCAAGTGGGCGCGCCCCTCCGACTTCCAACGCACCCAGCGTGGGGGCCCACGCCCACGCGTCATGCAACCGGCGCGCCGGATGCTACATGCGAGCAACTGCACCGCCACTCGCACCACTGCCACACCTCCTCGACTGTGGAACCAGTACCGCGACTCGAGGCGACCCAGCGCACGACCCAGCAGCGCCAGCCTGACGCGATGGTCAATACGACCAAAAATGGGCCGACAGTAATGGCGGTGGCAGGCGGGCAGGAGCAGCGGCCACGTCGTCAGCCAAGCTTACGTCCCATCCTAGGGCAGTGAGAGAACCCTCTCTCACGGCGTGAAGACGGCGCGCCCGTGTTCCGTTCCTTGAACGGCTCGCGCACGCGCAACGGCCGCCCCGCGAACTGCTCGCCCCGTCGCATTAACTCCGCGGCGGGACAGGCGGCGTCTCTGGCAGGAGAAGCGAGCGACGCTTCACCTTCGCCATAATGACCGCGTCAAAAAAGGTACGCCGCGTCATTCGATTTCGTATCCTTTTCCTTTTCCTCTTTCTCTCTCTTACAACAGGGACCGGGGAAGGGGGATACCCCGAAAAGGACCCTTCAATGTGAAGGAAACAGGCTCCGAGCCTCCCTACTGATCAGAGGTTCGAAGGCTGGCCCCTCGGAGGGGTTCAACAGCCGCCTCAGAGCGCGTGGGCTCCACACCCACTACTGGTCAGAGGTTCGAAGGTCGGCCCCTCGGAAGGGTTCAACGGCTGCCTCAGGCCGCTCGGGCTCCGCGCCCACTACTGATCAGGGGTTCGAAGGCTGGCCCTCGAAGGGTTCACAGCCGCCTCAGACATAGAGCGAGGGATGACCCTGGGTACGTTCGATACATAACCGAGGCTCGGGCTACGCTCCTGAGGTACCCTAGGACATTTCCGAGACCAGCGGGAATGATCTTGTAACAGAATCCCATCAGAGAGAGGCATCGAGCCCTCGGACCCCGTCGACAGGGGACCGGGTCCGGCAGATCACCCGCAGGTACTTTTGGGCGCACCTCTGGGCCTCTAGCCGACCCCTAACAAATGGGGCACGAGCGTCCACTCGGATTACCCGCCAGCAGCTCACCGGAGACACCATGTTCGGCACCCACCGAGGGCAACATGGCGCTTTCCCCCCTCCTCCTTGCGGAAAGGCGACGCAGGGGCGTATGTAAAAAAGTCGAGTCTGTCCCTGATCGTCCTCTCGCCCTGTGCAGAGGCTCGGGGGCTGCTCTCGCAAACCCGGCTCTGGCCAAATCGTTGACAGCGTCAACATACAAGCCCGAGAACTTGGAACCTGACCGTGCACCCGGGCTACGGCCAGCTCGCATGAGGGAACGACCAGACCAGCCGAAGCATTGCGCGAGGCATTAAGACCTCGGAGGAGTCAAACCACTCCTCTGAGGCCTCGGGGGCTACACCCGGCGGGTGCGCTCGCGCGCACCCACCGGAACAAAACGCAACCGAGAAAGGCTGGTCCCCTTGCAAAAAAGTGCGACAAAAGCCTCCAAGCGAGTGTTAACACTCCCTTCGAGGCTCGGGGGCTACTATCGGGGACCATAATTAGGGTACCCTCAAGACTCCTAATTCTCAGCTGGTAACCCCCATCAGCACAAAGCTGCAAAGGCCTGATGGGTGCGACTAAGTCAGGGATCGGTCCGTTCGAGGGACTCGATCACGCCTCGCCCGAGCCCAGCCTCGGGCAAGGACAGCCGACCCCGGAGGCTCTCCATCTCGCCCGAGGCCCCCCTCCAGCGACGAACATACTTCCGGCTCGCCCGTGGCCCTGTCTTCGCCAAGAAGCAACCCTGACCAAATCGCCGCGCCAACCGACCAAATCGCAGGAGCATTTAATGCAAAGGTGGCCTGACACCTTTATCCTGACGCGCGTCCTCCAGTCGACAGAGCCGAAGTGATCGCAGTCACTTCGCCGCTCCACTGACCGGCCTGACAGAAAGACAGCGCCGCCTGCGCCGCTCCGACTGCTGTGCCGCTCGACAGAGTGAGGCTGACAGGCAGTCAGGCCCGGCCTCAGGCACCATAGGAAACTCCGCTTCGCCCGACCCAGGGCTCGGACTCGGGCTCAGCCCCGAAAGACGGCGAACTCCGCTCCGCCCGACCCAGGGCTCGGACTTGGGCTCAGCCCCGGAAGACGGCGAACTCCGCTCCGCCCGACCCAGGGCTCGGACTCGGGCTCAGCCCCGGAAGACGGCGAACTCCGCTCCGCCCGACCCAGGGCTCGGACTCGGGCTCAGCCCCGGAAGACGGCGAACTCCGCTCCACCCGACCCAGTGCTCGGACTCGGGCTCAGCCCCGGAAGACGACGAACTCTGCTTCGCCCGACCCCAGGGCTCGGACTCAGCCCTGGCCTCAGCCAACGGTCTCCGCCTCGCCCGACCCAGGGGCTCGGACTTGACCTCGGCCATGGAAGACAGACTCGACCTCGACCTCGGAGGAGCCTCCACATCGCCCAACCTAGGGCGCGGACCGACCACGTCAACAGGAGGCGCCATCATTACCCTACCCCAAGCTGACTCAGGCTACGGGGAACAAGACCGGCGTCCCATCTGGCTCGCTCCGCCTGATAGGCAATGATGGCGCCCCGCACGCTCTGTGACGGCGGCGGCTCTCAGCCCCCTTACAGAAGCAAAAGGACGTCAGCAAGGACTCGACAGCTCCGACAGTTGTCCTTCCGCCAGGCTCCAGCGCTCCTCCGACGGCCACGACACCACACGAACCGGGTGCCAAAACCTCTCCGGCTGCCACGATGGCATGTACTTAGGGCGCTAGCTCTCCTCCGCTAGACACGTTAGCACTCTGCTACACCCCCATTGTACACCTGGATCCTCTCCTTACGCCTATAAAAGGAAGGACCAGGGCCCTCTTACAAAAGGTTGGCCGCGCGGGGAAGAGGACGGGACAGGCGCTCGCGTGAGGCCGCTCGCTCCCTCTCCCGCGTGGACGCTTGTAACCCCCTACTGCAAGCGCATCCGACCTGGGCGCGGGACGAACATGAAGGCCGCGGGATTTCCACCTCTCTCACGCCCGTCTCCGGCCGCCTTTTTCCCCCCTTCGCGCTCGGCCTCGTGCCGACCCATCTGGGCTGGGGCACGCGGCGACATTTCACTCGTCGGCCCAAGGATCCCCCGGTCTCGAAACACCGACAAAAGTAACATTAGTTAGACCTATCACGTCTTCTCCCTTTAGAAGCTTGTGAAGGTTCTTCATCCCTACATGTGCTAAGCGGCGATGCCACAGCCAGCCCATGCTAGTCTTAGCAATTAAGCATGCATCTAGACCGGCCTCCTCTTTTGCAAAATCAACTAAATAGAGTTTGCCGTCTAATACACCCTTAAAAGCTAATGAACCATAACTTCTTCTAAAGACAGACACATCTACATTTGTGAATAAACAGTTATATCCCATATTACACAGTTGACTCACAGACAACAAGTTATATCCAAGCAACTCAACTAAGAACACATTAGAAATAGAGTGCTCGGATGAAATAGCAATTTTTCCTAACCCTTTCACCTTGCCTTGGTTTCCATCACCGAATATGATTGAGGGCCCCTTTGGCAGGGCTCTGGCTTCTCCAAAAACGGCTTTGGCTCTGGCTCACGAGGTGAAGCCACTTCTTTAGATGAGCCAAAGCCATTCTGAAAAATCATTTGGCAAAACGGTTTATAGGTTGTTTTTCAGAAAGACCCTTGTATAGTTTATCTCTCCTGTACGTGGCTTGAGATTGAGGGCAGGACCAAAAAATAATAATTTGGACTGGTGGGAGGGCTATTGTGCAAAAATGACGTGAGCTGAAGCCGGGTGAGCCACTTTTTTGGCTCATGCCCTCTAGTTCATTTTGGAAAAGCACTTCACTGGTGAAGCCATTTGAAAAAGGGGTGTTTGGCACAACTTTTGCATGAGTCAGAGCCGAAGCTGAAAAATAATCCCTACCAAAGGGGCCCTGAATCTTGGGGATCCTTGTTCTTGACGTAGGAAGAGAACATCCTCTTTTCCCCCGTCATGTGGTTTGTGCATCCGCTGTCGATAATCCAGCTAGAGCCCCCGGATGCATAAACCTGCAAGGCAAATTTAGGCTTGGGTCTTAGGTACCCAACTCATGTTGGGTCTTACAAGGTTAGTACAAATAGCCTTAGGGACCCAAATGCAAGTTTTATCTCCCTTGCATTTTGCCCCTAATTTTCTAGCAATTATCTTCCTATCCTTTCTACAAATAGCAAAGGAAACATTTAAAGCATGATAAATTGTAGAAGGTTCACTATTTGTTTTCCTAGGCACATGAACAACATTTCTTCTAGACATGTGATTAATAGCATTTCTCCTAGCTAAATTTCTATCATGCATAATAGAAGAACTAGAAGCAACCATAGCATGAGAATCAAAATCATCATAACTTTTATAAACATTTCTAGAATGTCTCCTATCATGATACATGAAGGCATGGTTCTTTTGAGCACTTCTAGCCATAGGGGCCTTCCCTTTCTCCTTGGCGGAGATGGGAGCCTTATGGCTTGTTAAGTTCTTGACTTCCCTGTTGAAGCCAAGACCATCCTTAATTGAGGGGTGTCTACCAATCGTGTAGGCATCTCTTGCAAATTTTAGCTTGTCAAATTCACTCTTGCTAGTCTTAAGTTGGGCATTAAGACTAGCCACTTCATCATTTAATTTAGAAATGCAAGCTAGGTGTTCACTACAAGCATCAACATTAAAATCTTTGCACCTATTGCAAATCATAACATGTTCTACACAAGAGTTAGATTTATTTGCTGCTTCTAGTTTAGCATTTAAATCATCATTAACACCTTTTAAAGTAGAAATGGTTTTATGACAAGTAGATAGTTCACAAGAAAGCATTTCACTCCTTTTAACTTCTAGAGCAAGAGAATTTTGTGCACTAACAAACTTATCATGCTCTTCATACAAAAGATCCTCTTGCTTTTCTAATAACCTATTCTTATCATTCAAGGCATCAATTAATTCATTAATTTTATCAACCTTGGTTCTATCTAGGCCCTTAAATAAACATGAATAATCTATTTCATCATCATCACTAGACTCATCCTCACTTGAAGAAGCATAAGTACTAGTATTACGAGTGCTTACCTTCGTTTCCCTTGCCATGAGGCAAGTGTGATGCTCGTTGGGGAAGAGGGATGACTTGTTGAAGGCAGTGGCGGCGAGTCCTTCGTTGTCGGAGTCGGACGAGGAGCAATCCGAATCCCACTCCTTTCCAAGATGTGCCTCGCCTTTCGCCTTCTTGTAGTTCTTCTTCTTTTTCCACTTTCCACTCTTCTTTTCCTGGTCACTATCATTATCGGGACAATTAGCGATAAAATGACCAATCTTACCACATTTGAAGCAGGAGCGCTTCTCCTTTGTCTTGTTCTTGTTGGGGTGCTCCTTGCGACCCTTTAGCGCCGTCTTGAACCGCTTGATGATAAGGGCCATTTCTTCTTCATTAAGCCCGGCCGCCTCAACTTGCGCCACCTTGCTAGGTAGTGCCTCCTTGCTCCTTGTCGCTTTGAGAGCAACAGTTTGAGGCTCGTGGATTGGGCCATTCAATGCGTCATCCACGTATCTCGCCTCCTTGATCATCATCCGCCCGATTACAAATTTCCCAAGAATTTATTCGGGCGACATCTTGGTGTACCTGGGATTCTCACGAATATTGTTGACAAGATGTGGATCAAGGACGGTAAAGGACCTTAGCATTAGGCGGACAACGTCGTGGTCCGTCCATCGCGTGCTTCCATAGCTCCTTATCTTGTTGATGAGGGTTTTGAGCCTGTTGTACGTCTGGGTTGGCTCCTCCCCTCTTATCATCGCAAATCTCCCGAGTTCGCCTTCCACCAACTCCATCTTGGTGAGCATGGTGACGTCGTTTCCCTCATGTGAGATCTTGAGGGTGTCCTAGATCTGCTTGGCATTGTCCAAGCCGCTCACCTTATGATACTCGTCCCTGCACAATGAGGCTAACAACAAAGTAGTAGCTTGTGCATTTTTATGAATCTGTTCATTGATAAACAAAGGACTATCCAAGCTATCAAATTTCATTCCACTCTCTACTATCTCCCATGTACTAGGATGGAGAGAGAACAAGTGACTACGCATTTTGTGACTCCAAAATCCGTAGACTTTCCATCAAAATGAGGAGGTTTACCAAGTGGAATGGAGAGTAAATGAGCATTGTTACTTTGAGGAATACGAGAATAATCAAAAGAGAAGTTTGAATTAACCGTCTTCTTATTCTCGTAGACGTTGTCGTCGTCCTTTTGGGAAGAGGAGGACTCGTCGCTGTCGTCGTAGTAGACGATCTCTTTGATGCGCCTCGTCTTCTTCTTCCCATCTCTTCGTTTGTGGCCCGAGCCCGAGTCGGTAGGCTTGTCATCTTTAGACTCGTTGACGAAGGACTCCTTCTCCTTATCGTTGACCACCATTCCCTTGCCCCTAGGATCCATCTCTTCGGGCGGTTAGTCCCTTTCTTGAAGAGAACGGCTCTGATACCAATTGAGAGCACCTAGAGGGGGGGTGAATAAGTGATCCTGTAAAAACTTGAAACCTAATCTGCAAAACTTGATTAGGAGTTAGCACGAATAAGCCAAGTGGCTAGAGAGGAGAACTTGCACAACACGATAACCACAAAGATATCAACACAGAGATGGCACGATGGTTTATCCCGTGGTTCGGCCAAGTCCAACACTTGCCTACTCCACGTTGTGGCGTCCCAATGGACGAGGGTTGCAATCAACCCCTTTCAAGCGGTACAAAGACCCACTTGAATACCACGGTGTTTTGCTTTCACTTTACTATATCCCGCTTGCGAGGAATCTCCACAACTTGGAGCCTCTCGCCCTTACACTTTGAAGTTCACAAAGAAGCACGGAGTAAGGGGGGAATGAGCAACACGCACAAGACACGAAATCAGAGCGACAACACGCACACAAGTTGCAACAAGAGCTCACAATACAACTTAGCGAGTTCACAACTCAAATGGAGCTCTAATTGCTATCGCAAGGAATCAAATGCGCGGAATCGAAGTCTTGGTGCTTAGGAATGCTTAGAGAATGCTTGGTGTACTCCTCCATGCGCCTAGGGGTCCCTTTTATAGCCCCAAGGCAGCTAGGAGCCGTTGAGTGCATTCCAGGAAGGCAATTCTTGCCTTCTGTCGCCTGGCGCACCGGACAGTCCGGTGCCCCACCGAACATTGTCCGGTGCGGATCTCCTTCCTTATTTGGCGAAGCCGACCGTTGGCGCTTTGGAGCCGTTGGCGCACCGGACACTGTCGGGTGCACACCGGACAGTCCGGTGCCCCCTTCCGACCGTTGGCTCGGCCACGTGTCTTGCGCGGATCGCGCGGCCGACCGTTGGCCTGGCCGACCGTTGGCTCACCGGACAGTCCGGTGCACACCGGACAGTCCGGTGCACACCGGACAGTCCGATGAATTATAGCCATACGCTGTTAATCACTTCCCGAGAGCAGCAAGTTCGCCTGAGTCAGCCTGGCGCACCGGACAGTCCGGTGCACCCAGACAGAGCTGACTTTGGCTGAACAAAGCCATCTTTAATTTCAACTTGATTTTTCCTGTTTCCAGCACTTAGACACAATACATTAGTCTCTAAAACAATGTATTAAGTCTGAGAAACATACCTTTATGCTTGATTTGTACTTTGTCCACCATTTAACACTTAGGCACTTGTGTTGGACACTAAATCACCAAAATACTTAGAAATGGCCCAAGGGCACATTTCCCTTTCAAAAAATCTCAGACCCAAGAGACCTTATAGGGATTCTTGAGACGGGCTCAAAATGAGTTCGGATTAAGGATCAAGAAAATAAGAAGCGACAAAGGGACGGAGTTCAAGAACTCACAAATAGAAGGTTTTCTTGAGGACGAGGGGATCAAGCATGAGTTCTCTTCTCCCTACACACCACAACAAAATGGTGTAGTGGAGAGGAAGAATAGAACTCTACTTGACATGGCGAGGACCATGCTTGATGAGTACAAGACTTCGGACTGGTTTTGGGTGGAAGCAATCAACACTGCTTGCTTCTCCATCAACCGGCTCTACCTTCACCTAATCCTCAAGAATACATCATATGAACTCCTCACTGGTAAAAAGCCCAATGTTTCATATTTTAGAGTCTTTGGTAGCAAATGTTTTATTCTTGTTAAAAGAGGTAGAATATCTAAATTTGCTCCTAAGGCTGTAGAAGGCTTTTTACTTGGTTATGACTCAAACACAAGGGCATATAGAGTCTTCAACAAATCCACTGGATTAGTTGAAGTTTCTTGTGACATTGTGTTTAATGAGACTAATGGCTCCCAAGTGGAGCAAGTTGATTTTGATGAGCTAGATGATGAAGAGGCTCCATGCGTCGCGCTAAGGAACATGTCCATTGGGGATGTGTGTCCTAAGGAATCCGAAAAGCCCACTCAAGATCAACCGTCATCTTCCAATCAAGAATCTCCACCAACTCAAGATGAGGATCTGGCTCAAGATAATGGAGAAGAAGATCAAGAAGATAAGCCACCTCAAGAGAAGGACAATGATCAAGGGGGAGATGATCATGATCAAGACAAGGAAGATGATCAAGAAGAACAGGGTCAAAGACCGCCACACACAAGAGTCCACCAAGCAATTCAACGAGATCACCCCATGAACTCCATCCTCGGCGATATTCATAAGGGGGTAACCACTCGATCTCGTGTCGCTCATTTTTGTGAACATTACTCTTTTGTGTCTTCTATTGAGCCATACAGGATGGAAGATGCATTAAGAGATTCGGATTGGTTATTGGCAATGCAAGAGGAGCTCAACAACTTCACGAGGAATGAGGTATGGCATCTTGTTCCACGTCCTAACCAAAATGTTATAGGAACCAAGTGGGTATTCCGCAACAAGCAAGATGAGCATGGTGTGGTGATAAGGAACAAAGCCCGACTTGTAGCCAAGGGATATTCACAAGTCGAAGGTTTGGATTTTGGTGAAACCTATGCACCCGTAGCTAGGCTTGAGTCAATTTGCATATTACTTGCCTATGCTACTTACCATGGCTTTAAGCTTTACCAAATGGACGTGAAAAGTGCCTTCCTCAATGGACCAATCAAGGAAGAGGTCTATGTTGAGCAACCTCCCGGCTTTGAAGATAGTGAGTACCCTAACCATGTGTATAAACTCTCTAAAGCGCTTTATGGGTTCAAGCAAGCCCCAAGAGCATGGTATGAATGCCTAAGAGATTTTCTTATCACTAATGGCTTCAAAGTCGGCAAAGCCGATCATACACTCTTTACTAAAACTATTGCAAATGATTTCTTTGTATGCCAAATTTATGTTGATGATATCATATTTGGGTCTACTAACAAATCTACATGTGAAGAGTTTAGTAGGATAATGATTCAAAAATTTGAGATGTCTATGATGGGGGAGTTGAAGTATTTTCTAGGATTTCAAGCGAAACAACTCCAAGAGGGCACCTTCATCAGCCAAACCAAGTACATTCAAGATATACTTACCAAGTTTGAAATGAAGGATGCCAAGCCCATCAAGACACCCATGGGAACCAATGGGCATCTCTACCTCGACACGGGAGGTAAATCCGTAGATCAAAAGATATATCGGTCGATGATATGATCTCTACTCTATTTATGTGCATCTCGATCGGATATTATGCTTTCCATATGCATGTGTGCAAGATTCCAGTCGATCCTAAGGAAGTTCACCTTAGGGCCGTGAAAAGAATCTTGAGATATTTAGTTCATACACCTAAGTTTGGTCCTTGGTACCCCAAGGGATCCACCTTTGATTTAATAGGTTATTCAGATGCTGATTGGGCAGGGTGTAAAATTGATAGGAAGAGCACATCAGGGACTTGTCAGTTTTTGGGAAGATCCCTGGTGTCTTGAGCTTCAAAGAAACAAAACTCAGTAGCTCTTTCTACCGCCGAAGCCGAGTATATTGCTGCAGGCCATTGTTGCGCGCAATTGCTTTGGATGAGGCGAACCCTTAGTCCCTCTCCTATGTGATAATGAGAGTGCAATCTGCATGGCAGATAATCCCGTTGAACACAGCCGCACTAAGCACATACTCATTCGGTATCACTTTTTGAGGGATCACCAACAAAGGGGGATATCGAGATTGCTTATGTTAGCACCAAAGAACAACTAGTCGATATCTTTACTAAACCATTAGATGAGAAAATCTTTACCAAACTTAGGAATGAGCTAAACATTCTTGATTCTCGGAACTTCGATTAATACTTTGCACACATAGCTCATTTATATACCTTTGATCATATCTCTTTTATGCCTATGACTAATGTGTTTTCAAGTGAATTTCTATTAAGTCATAGATTGAAAGGGAAATGGAGTCTTCGGTGAAGACAAGGCTTCCACTCCACTCTATCGGTGTCACACCCGGCTTTAAGGAACAAAGCCAGGTGCATCTCATACATGCGCCAAGAAGACAACATATATAATAACAGAGTGTATAGAGATAAATGTCAATAACATCAGAGTATTTATTACATAGCGGAAGACTTATTACAAAATAAAAGAATAAACATAAAACGAACTAAGGATCGTTGGCGCCAATGTCAACTGAGAAACGCCACCTAGATCAGATCATACTCCTCGCCTTGTGGCTCCTCCTGAACCACCTGCTCTTCTCCTGTGGGGGGGTGTGAGACAGCAAGGGTGAGCTCACACATGATCATCGCTCAACAAGTTGTGGGGAATAATGTGACATGAACTCACCAAAGGTGGGAGTTCATGAAGTGTAAGGCTGATCAATGAAATAGAGGTTGAAGCTGAGCATTGCTTTTATAAGTTGGTCAAAATTTTATTAGCAATTACTAAGTGTAAGTAAATACCAAACCTTAAATAAAGTAATAGAACAAATTAATAATAAACCCATGCAATGCAAATGACAAAATTGAATTTAAGTTCCATAATTTAAACATCAGAGAGTCCTGAGCTGCTCATGACCGTGAGCTCGGCTAGTATACCAGTTTTACACTCTGCAGAGGTTGTACCCTTTACCCACAAGTCATGCTACCCATCTGCCAAGGGGTCGCGAATCCCATACACCTCTACCTAGGAAGCGCGGCAGGGCAACACTACGAGGCCTTTACAAAGTTCCACTAGCTTCCGACAACCCGCTACAGTTTATAGGAAGTTCCAATGCAGGGTTCCTGGCTGACCGCCATCGCAGCAAAATCAACGAGGGACCTCCCTACACTGACCACTCCCCTACTGCCATTGCCCCTTTCGGGTAAGGTATTCTTCCACTAGCTTTCCTAATTAGTCAGCCAAGGGCGTCCCATTAAACCCTTGTGGTGGCACGTGGTTCTCAAGTTAAGCTCTATGTTCCAATTAACATTAATGATCTCAACATGAACATAAACAGAATAACAAGAATAATTGGAACATAGATATAATAAATGATTATCCCAAAACCATGTAAAGCAATAGCAAACTACCCAGTGATTCAGGGGTAAACAAGGTAATGAGATAAACAATCTAGGGTGACCTATTGGGTCCCATCAAAATTAACCTATGCATGGATAGATGATATTAAAGAACATTATTGGGTAAAATGTGGTCAAGGGCACAACTTGCCTTCAATGAGCTCCTGCTCAGCTACTTCAACCTGTTGCTCACCAGGATCCCCAGCAACGGGCTCTTCTACTCGTCACAATACAAACAAGCACAGGATATAGGGAAAATTAACATTACACCAAACATATAAACAAAATACACAGTAATAATCTACACCTTAAAATAAAATTCTAGGAACAAGAATCATAATTTTTGGAGTTATAGAATTTAAGTTATGCATTTTCAAAGATTTTATGTGCTTTAAATAGGATTAAGTGATAAATAAATTTCTTACTGTTTTCATGACATAACAGAGGCTCTAGGTGATAAAGAATAAAATTACAAAATTTTAGGAACTGGAATGGATTAATTTGGAGTTAGGATGAATTTTCTATGAATTATTGAAGTTCTAGGAATTATTTTCCTATTAAAAATCTATTTAATAATCATTTTCCCTGATTTTATTATGCTCTGGACTAGGCCTCAATTAATGGGAAGCACAGGGGTCTCGGTGTAAAGTTCTGCAGACACAGGGAACAGTAGAGAGGGACGGCGGGTTAATTTGACTCTCTTCGGGGGTCTCTTTAGCAAAGTGGGCCGATCGAAGGGGTATGAATGGATCCTAGCCGTCGGATGAAAACCCTACGGCCCACATTAGATCTATCTACGGGCGAACCGGTACGCAGTGCTATGCGTTGGATTAGAAACAAACGGTGTCGATTTAAAGTGCCCTAGATCCATCCTCGACCGCCCGATCGCGATCCGGTGGACAAGACCGAATCCCACGAAGGGGATTCTCTAACCTAATCTCAGCCGTCCGCACCGATCCGACGGTCCACGGCTCTCGTCCCCCACCCGCTGCCTGAGACGGCGGCGCTTGCCCACCCGCGGTGGAGCGCCATCACCGGAAACCCCCATCACCCGATCCTGAGCCTAAAGCTTCGATCTAAGCCAACATACACGTAGCGGAGACAAAGCTGGGCAAGTGGAGTAGTTACCCGACGGCGTTTGATGGTACGGAGGCAGTTGTCCACGCAGCGCGGCGGAAATCGAACACCGGCGAGCGATTCCCAGCAGGTTCGATCGACGATTCACCCAGGCGAGGCCGGAAAACTTTATGGCGTGCTACGGCGGAGCTCCGGCAAGCTTTTTTTTTTCGACGCGGACCCACGTCGAAGCTCTATCCCTCGCTCCTCTCCTATCGGTGATAACGGCGACTGTGTTCGGTCAGCTGCGATGGGGCTCAGGCGAGTTGGCGGCGAGGTGAAGGATGAGGAGGCAGTTGAGGGGGGGCCCGTGCCCGACCTTTATGGTCCCGCGAGTCCGCGCGAGAACGGGGCCACGGCGTCCGATTCCTACGGCGAGCGCGGCGGAGGTGGTTGAATCGTGCGACCTCCGCGCGGAGCTGGGCGATGACAGCGTGGCCCCACGTGGAAGCGAGACAATGCGCGCAGAACGGTGGACAGAAGACTGACACGCGGGCCCCATCTGTCGGCGCGCGAGGGCGTTGGGCCGAGCGCGGTGATAGCTGCGCGAAGGGTTTTCCAGGTGGGCCGAAAACAGGTTTGTTGGCCCACGTAAGCTCTTTTCCCCTTTTCTATTTATTCTTTTCTTGTTTTCTTTTGTTCTTAACTATTTTGAATTCAAATTTGAATTTTGAATACAAATTTCAACATTGTGTCAAGTGTACAAATTCAAGCTTTGAGTGGATGACCAATATATTTTTATTTACTTATTTTTATCCCCAAAATTCTTATTTTCTTCTCTTTTTCTAGATTCTACAATTTCTTTTGGATTTTAAATTCCACTTTGGATTTTAATATATTTCTTATCACATTTATTATTTTATTTTGTCACAATATGCACTCAAAAGAAAATCCCAGCATGATGCATAATTTAGTGGCTTTTATGTTATTAATTATTTGTTTTTACCTAGGGTGTACACATGTGATGATGCACAAAGGTTAAACTCACATAAGGAGAAATTATTTCTCTATTGATATTATTTCTAACAAATTACAAAGTGGGTGTTACAAATCCTACCCCCCTTAAAAATAATCTCGTCCTCGAGATTAAGAAGATCTAGGGAAAAGGTGGGGAAAATCTATGCGAAGCTCTTCTTCTCTCTCCCAAGTTGTTTCATCTTCACCGTGGTGACTCCATTGCACTTTACACATCTTTATCACCTTATTTCTTGTAACTCGAGTTAAAGTATCAAGAATCTTGATCGGGTACTCCGTATAAGTCAAATCACCCTGAACACTAAGCTCTTCCATGGGTAACTGTTCCTCAGGGACACGGAGACACTTCTTAAGTTGAGATATGTGGAACACGTTATGCACATCAGATAGAGTAGCAGGTAGCTCGAGTTGATAGGCCATCTCTCCAACTTGCCTAAAAACTCAGAATGGTCCAATATAGCGAGGGAACAATTTGCCCTTGACTTTGAATCTCCTCATTCCACGAAGGGGTGACATATTGAGGTACACATAATCACCTTCCTCAAATTTCCAGTGGTCTCCTTCTATTATCAGCGTAGCTCTTTTGCCTGGTCTGAGCTACCCTGAAGTTCTCCCTGATTATACAGACTTGTTCTTCTACCTCTTGAATAAGTTTAGGTCCAAAGAATTGTCTTCCCCTAGTCTGATCCAATATAGAGGAGTCCTGCATTTCCTGCCATATAGGGTCTCGAACAGTGACATCTTCAGACTGGCCCGGTAACTATTATTATATGAGAACTCAGCATAAGGTAGACTCTTGTCCCAACTACTACCATGCTGAAGGGTACAAGCTCTCAACATGTCTTCCAATACTTGATTAGTCCTTTCAGTCTGAGGGTGATAAGCTGTGCTAAAATTCAACTTATCATCCGCACTCTCATGAAAACTTTTCCAAAATCTGGGGGTAAACTGTGATCCTCTATCCAAAATGATCTTCTTCGATACACCATGTAGAGACACAATCCGAGCCATATATAACTCTGCCAATTGAGATACCTTATAAGTAGTCTTGACCGGAATGAAATGAGCCACTTTGGTCAGTCTTTCCACAATAACCCATATAGAATCATATCCTTTCGAGGTGCGAGACAATCTGGTAATGAAATCCTTACCATTCTCTTTCCACTCCCACTCGGGTATCTTAAGTGGGTGCAATGGTCCAACTAGTCTCTGGTGTTCAGCCTTAACTCTTTGACATACATCGCACATAGCCACATGTGCAGCTACATCTCTCTTCAATCCATACCACCAATACTTCCGCTTCAAATCCTGATACATCTTGGTACTGCCAGGATGAATAGAACAATCCGAGTCATGGGCCTCCTTTAAAATAGTCTCACGAAGGCTTTCAATATCAAGAACACATATCCTGTCCTTGAACCACACAGTGCCTTGTTCATCTTCCGTGAATTTTGGACCTCGACCTTCAGTAATCAGATCCCTAATTTCTTGTATCTTAGCATCACCAATCTGTCCTTCTGCGGATTTCTTGCTCCAAGGTAGGTTCCACATCAATAACTCCTTCAGTGTGAGCAACTATCCCCAGGTTAAGTCTCCTAAAATCCTCAACAATCTCATCGGGTAGCTGGGCAACAATAGCTGAATGAACATGCTCCTTGCGACTCAAGGCATCTGCAACCAAATTTGCCTTGCCCGGGTGATAGTGAATCTCCAAATCATAATCCTTAATAAGCTCCAACCAACGGCGTTGCCTAAGGTTGAGATCCTTCTGAGTGAATATATACTTCAAACTCTTGTGATCCGTATATACTTGACACTTGGTTCCCATAATGTAATGTCTCCAAATCTTAAGCGCATGCACAACGACTACCAGTTCTAAGTCATGAGTGGGGTAGCTTAACTCTTGTTTCCGCAACTGATGAGATGCGTAGGCGATCACATGTCCTTGCATGAGCACACAACCTAATCCTTGGCCACATGCATCATAATAAACATCAAATCCTTTTCGTAGATCTGGCATAACCAACACTGGTGGCGACATCAATCTCTTCTTCAATTGATCAAAACTATCTTGGCACTTCTCGTCCCACTTAAATTCTCTTCCCTTCTCCAGAAGCGAGGTCATAGGCTTGGCAATCTTAGAGAATCCTTCAATAAATCTCTGATAGTATCCTGCAAGTCCCAAGAAACTCCGAATCTTCGTAACTGTAGTGGGTATGCTCCACACCACTATATCCTTAACTTTAGCAGGATCCACTGATATTCCACCATTAGAAATGATATGTCCAAGGAATGACACCTCGTCAATCCAGAACTCGCATTTGCTATACTTGGCGTAGAGTTGATTATCTCGTAGCTTTTGTAGCACCAATCTCAGATGTTCCTCATGATCACTATCACTCTTGGAATAAATAAAAATTATCGTCGATGAAAACCACGACGAATATGTCTAGATCATGAACACTGATAGTCGCCTAGAGGGGGGGGTGAATAGGGCGAAACTGAAATTTACAAATATAAACACAACTACAAGCCGGGTTAGCGTTAGAAATATAAACGAGTCCGAGAGAGAGGGCGCAAAACAAATCCCAAGCGAATAAGCAAGTGAGACACGGAGATTTGTTTTACCGAGGTTCGGTTCTTGCAAACCTACTCCCCGTTGAGGAGGCCACAAAGGCCGGGTCTCTTTCAACCCTTCCCTCTCTCAAACGGTCCCTTGGACCGAGTGAGCTTCTCTTCTCAAATCAAAGCCGGGAACAAAACTTCCCCGCAAGGGCCACCACACACTTGGTGCCTCTTGCCTTGATTACAATGGAGTTGTGATCTCAAGAGCAAGTGAGAAAGAAAAGAAGCAATCCAAGCGCAAGAGCTCAAATGAACACGGCAAATCACTCTCACTAGTCACTAGGGCTTTGTGTGGAATTGGAGAGGATTTGATCTCTTTTGTGTGTCTAGAATTGAATGCTAGAGCTCTTGTAGTAGTTGAGAAGTGGAAAACTTGGATGCAATGAATGGTGGGGTGGTTGGGGTATTTATAGCCCCAACCACCAAACTTGACCGTTGGCTGGAGGCGTCTGCTCGATGGCGCACCGGACAGTCCGGTGCACACCGGACAGTCCGGTGCCCCTGCCACGTCATCACTACCGTTGGATTCTGACCGTTGGAGCTTCTGACTTCTAGGCCCTCCTGGGTGTCCGGTGCACACCGGACATGTACTATTTGATGTCCGGTGCACCGGTATGGGCATGTCTGACGTCTGTGCGCGCTGCGCGCGCATTAAATGCACCGCAGGGAGCCGTTGGCGCCGAAAAGAGCCGTTGCTCCGCTGGTACACCGGACAGTCCGGTGAATTTTAGCGGAGCGGCTGCCGCGCGAACCCGAGGCTGACGAGTTCCGGAGACCGCGCTTCCTTGGAGCACCGGACATGTCCGGTGCACACCGGACAGTCCGGTGAATTATAGCGCGCCGGCTTCCGAAAATTCCCGAGAGCGAAGAGTTGGAGTTGGAGTCCTCTGCGCGCACCGGACACTGTCCGGTGCACACCGGACAGTCCGGTGCCTTCAGCCAGAGGTGCCTTCGGTTGCCTCGTTGCTCCTTTGTTGAATCCAAAACTTGGTCTTTATATTGGCTAAGTGTGAACCTTTTGCACCTGTATAACTTGAGTACTAGAGCAAACTAGTTAGTCCAATATTTGTGTTGGGCAATTCAACCACCAAAATTATTTAGGAACTAGGGGTAAGCCTAATTCCCTTTCAATCTCCCCCTTTTTGGTGATTGATGCCAACACAAACCAAAGCAAATAAAGAAGTGCATAATTGAACTAGTTTGCATAATGTAAGTGCAAAGGTTGCTTGGAATTGAGCCAATATAGCTACTTACAAGATATGCATGGAATGTTTCTTTCTTATTTAGTATTTTGGACCACGTTTGCACCACATGTTTTGTTTTTGCAAAAATTTTTGTAAATTCATTTCAAAGATCTTTTGCAAATAGTCAAAGGTAAATGAATAAGAGTTTGCAAAGCATTTTCAAGATTTGAAATTTTCTCCCTCTGTTTCAAATGCTTTTCCTTTGACTAAACAAAACTCCCCCTAAATTAAATCCTCCTCTTAGTGTTCAAGAGGGTTTTGATATACCATTTTGAAATACTACTTTCTCCCCCTTTTGAACACAACAGGATCCCAATTGATAAATACTTCTTTGGGCTCATTTCTCCCCCTTTTTGGCATGAATCGCCAAAAACGGAATCATTAGAGCCCTTAGGTACTATCTTCCCCTTTGGTCATAAGTAAATGAGTTAAGATTATACCAAAGACGAAGTCCTTTTGCTTTGAATTCTCATTTCTCCCCAAGGAATAGAGAGATGCTTGGAGTGATGGCGAAGTATGAGTTACGGAGTGGAAGCCTTTGTCTTTGCCGAAGACTCCAATTCCCTTTCAATATACCTATGACTTGGTTTGAAATAGACTTGAAGACACATTAGTCATAGTATATAAAAGAGATATAATCAAAGGTATTCAAATGAGCTATGTGTGCAAGCTAGCAAAAGAAATTTCTAGAATCAAGAATATTGAGCTCATGCCTAAGTCTGGTAAAAGATTGTTCATCAAGAGGCTTGGTAAAGATATCGGCTAATTGATCTTTAGTGTTAATGTAAGAAATCTCGATATCTCCCTTTTGTTGGTGATCCCTAAGAAAATGATACCGAATGGCTATGTGCTTAGTGCGGCTATGCTCGACGGGGTTGTCGGCCATTTTGATTGCACTCTCATTATCACATAGTAAAGGAACTTTGGTTAATTTGTAACCGTAGTCCCGCAGGGTTTGCCTCATCCAAAGCAATTGCGCGCAACAATGGCCTGCGGCAATGTACTCGGCTTCGACGGTGGAAAGAGCGACCGAATTTTGCTTCTTTGAAGCCCAAGACACCAAGGATCTTCCCAAGAACTGGCAAGTCCCCGATGTGCTCTTCCTATTAATCTTACACCCTGCCCAATCGGCATCCGAATAACCAATTAAATCAAAAGTGGATCCCCGAGGGTACCAAAGCCCAAACTTAGGAGTAAAAGCCAAATATTTCAAGATTCGTTTTACGGCCGTAAGGTGGGATTCCTTAGGGTCGGATTGAAATCTTGCACACATGCAAACGGAAAGCATAATATCCGGTCGAGATGCACATAAATAAAGCAATGAACCAATCATCGACCGGTATACCTTTTGATCGACGGATTTACCTCCCGTGTCGAGGTCGAGATGCCCATTGGTTCCCATGGGTGTCTTGATGGGCTTGGCATCCTTCATTCCAAACTTGGTTAGAATGTCTTGAGTGTACTTCGTTTGGCAAATGAAGGTGCCCTCTTGGAGTTGCTTGACTTGGAATCCTAGAAAATACAAACATTGACATCTCGAATTTCTGTGTCATGATCCTACTAAACTCTTCACATGTAGACTCGTTAGTAGACCCAAATATAATATCATCAACATAAATTTGGCATACAAACAAGTCATTTTCAAGAGTTTTAGTAAAGAGTGTAGGATCGGCCTTGCCGACTTTGAAGCCATTAGAAATAAGGAAATCTCTTAGGCATTCATACCATGCTCTTGGGGCTTGCTTGAGCCCATAAAGCGCCTTAGAGAGCCTATAGACATGGTTAGGGTACTCACTGTCTTCAAAGCCGGGAGGTTGCTCAACATAGACCTCTTCCTTGATTGGTCCGTTGAGGAAGGCACTTTTCACGTCCATTTGATAGAGCTTAAAGCCATGGTAAGTAGCATAGGCCAATAATATGCGAATTGACTCAAGCCTAGCTACGGGTGCATAGGTTTCACCGAAATCCAAACCTTCGACTTGTGAATACCCTTTGGCCACGAGTCGAGCTTTGTTCCTTGTCACCACACCATGCTCATCTTGCTTGTTGCGGAAGACCCATTTGGTTCCTACAACAATTTGGTTCGGACGTGGAACTAAATGCCATACCTCGTTCCTTGTGAAATTGTTGAGCTCCTCTTGCATTGCCACCACCCAATCCGAATCTTGAAGTGCTTCCTCTATCCTGTGTGGCTCAATAGAGGAAACAAAAGAGTAATGTTCACAAAAATGTGCAACACGAGATCGAGTGGTTACCCCCTTATGAATGTCGCCGAGGATGGTGTCGACAGGGTGATCTCGTTGGATTGCTTGGTGGACTCTTGGGTGTGGCGGCCTTGGTTCTTCCTCATCCTCCTTTTCTTGATCATTTGCATCTCCCCCTTGATCATTGCCATCATCTTGAGGTGGCTTATCTTCTTGATTTTGTCCTTCATCAACTTGAGCCTCATCATCATTTTGAGTTGGTGGAGATGCTTGCGTGGTGGAGGATGGTTGATCTTGTGCATTTGGAGGCTCTTCGGCTTCCCTAGGATACACATCCCCAATGGACATGTTCCTTAGAGCTATGCATGGAGCCTGTTCTTCACCTATCTCATCAAGATCAACTTGCTCTACTTGAGAGCCGTTAGTTTCATCAAACACAACGTCACATGAGACTTCAACTAGTCCAGTGGACTTGTTAAAGACTCTATATGCCCTTGTGTTTGAGTCATAACCAAGAAAAAAACCTTCTACAGTTTTAGGAGCAAATTTAGATTTTCTACCTCTTTTAACAAGAATAAAGCATTTGCTACCAAAAACTCTAAAGTATGAAATGTTGGGCTTTTTACCGGTTAGGAGTTCATAGGATGTCTTCTTGAGGATTCGGTGAAGATATAACCGATTGATGGCGTAGCAGGCGGTGTTGACCGCTTCGGCCCAAAACCGGTCCGGTGTCTTGTACTCATCAAGCATGGTTCTTGCCATGTCCAAAAGAGTTCGATTCTTCCTCTCTACTACACCATTTTGTTGAGGCGTGTAGGGAGAGGAGAACTCATGCTTGATGCCTTCCTCCTCAAGGAATCCTTCAATCTGAGAGTTCTTGAACTCCGTCCCGTTGTCGCTTCTTATTTTCTTGATCCTTAAGCCGAACTCATTTTGAGCCCGTCTCAAGAATCCCTTTAAGGTCTCTTGGGTTTGAGATTTTTCCTGTAAAAAGAATACCCAAGTGAAGCGAGAATAATCATCCACAATAACAAGACAATACTTACTCCCGCCGATGCTTATGTAAGCAATCGGGCCGAATAGATCCATGTGGAGTAGCTCAAGCGGCCTGTCGGTCGTCATGATGTTCTTGTGTGGATGATGAGTGCCAACTTGCTTCCCCGCCTGGCATGCGCTACAAATTCTGTCTTTCTCAAAATGAACATTTGTTAATCCTAAAATGTGCTCTCCCTTTAGAAGCTTATGAAGATTCTTCATCCCAACATGGGCTAGTCGGCGGTGCCAGAGCCAACCCATGTTAGTCTTAGCAATTAAGCATGTGTCGAGCTCAGCTCTATCAAAATCTACCAAGTATAGCTGACCCTCTAACACACCCTTAAATGCTATTGAATCATCACTTCTTCTAAAGACAGTGACACCTACATTAGTAAAAAGACAGTTGTAGCCCATTTGACATAATTGGGAAACAGAAAGCAAGTTGTAATCTAAAGAATCTACAAGAAAAACATTGGAAATAGAATGGTCAGGAGATATAGCAATTTTACCAAGTCCTTTGACCAAACCTTGATTTCCATCCCCGAATGTGATGGCTCGTTGGGGATGTTGGTTTTTCTCATATGAGGAGAACATCCTTTTCTCCCCGGTCATGTGGTTTGTGCACCCGCTGTCGAGTATCCAACTTGAGCCCCCGGATGCATAAACCTACAAAACAATTTTAGTTCTTGACTTTAGGTACCCAAACGGTTTTGGGTCCTTTGGCATTAGACACAAGAACTTTGGGTACCCAAACACAAGTCTTGGAACCCTTGTGTTTGCCCCCAACAAACTTGGCAACTACTTTGCCGGATTTGTTAGTAAGCACATAAGAAGCATCAAAAGTTTTAAATGAAATGGCATGATCATTTGATGCATTAGGAGTTTTCTTTCTAGGCAACTTGGCACGGGTTGGTTGCCTAGAGCTAGATGTCTCACCCTTATACATAAAAGCATGATTAGGGCCAGAGTGAGACTTCCTAGAATGAATTTTCCTAATTTTGTCCTCGGGATAACCGGCAGGGTATAAAATGTAACCCTCGTTATCCTGAGGCATGGGAGCCTTGCCCTTAACAAAATTTGACAATCTTTTAGGAGGGGCACTAATTTTGACATTGTCTCCCCTTTGGAAGCCAATGCCATCCTTAATGCCAGGGCGTCTCCCATTATAAAGCATGCTACGAGCAAATTTAAATTTCTCATTTTCTAAGTTGTGCTCAGCAATTTTAGCATCAAGTTTAGCTATATGATCATTTTGTTGCTTAATTAAGATCATGTGATCATGAATAGCATTAACATCAATATCTCTACATCTAGCACAAATAGTGACATGCTCAATGGTAGATGTAGAGGGTTTGCAAGAGTCAAGTTCCACAATTTTAGCATGAAGAATATCATTTTTATCTTTAAGATTGGAAATTGTAACTTTGCAAACATCAAAATCTTTAGCCTTAGCAATTAAATTTTCATTCTCTAATCTAAGGCTAGCAAGAGATACATTCAATTCATCAATCTTAGCAAGCAAGTCAACATTATCATCTCTAAGATTGGGAATTGAAACATTACAAACATGTGAATCAACCTTAGCATTTAAAATAGCATTTTCATTTCTAAGGTTGTCAATCATCTCACGACAAGTGCTTAGCTCACTAGATAATTTTTCACATTTCTCAATTTCAAGAGCATAAGCCTTTTTAACCTTAACATGTTTTTTGTTTTCTTTAATTAGACAATCCTCTTGGGAATCCAAAAGGTCATCCTTTTCATGAATAACACTAACCAATTCATTCAATTTTTCCTTTTGAGCTATGTTAAGGTTGGCAAAAAGGGAACGCAAATTATCTTCCTCATCACTAGCATTGTCATCACTAGAGGATTCATATTTAGTGGAGGATTTAGATTTAACCTTCTTTTTGCCGTCCTTTGCCATGAGGCACTTGTGGCCGACGTTGGGGAAGAGGAGTCCCTTGGTGACGGCGATGTTGGCGGCGTCCTCGTCGTCGGAGGAGTCGCTTGAGCTCTCGTCGGAGTCCCACTCGCGACAAACATGGGCATCGCCGCCCTTCTTCCTGTAGTACCTCTTCTTCTCCTTTCTTCTCCCCTTCTTGTCGTCGCCTCGGTCATTGTCACTAGATATAGGACATTTAGCAATAAAATGACCGGGCTTACCACATTTGTAGCAAACCTTCTTGGAGCGGGACTTGTAATCCTTTCCCCTCCTTTGCTTGAGGATTTGGCGAAAGCTCTTGATGACGAGCGCCATTTCCTCATTGTCGAGCTTGGAGGCGTCTATTGGTTGTCGACTTGGTGTAGACTCCTCCTTCTTTTCCTCCGTTGCCTTGAATGCAACGGGTTGAGCTTCGGATGTGGTGGCATCATCAAGCTCGTTGATCTTCCTCGAGCCTTCGATCATGCACTCAAAACTTACAAAATTCCCGATAACTTCCTCGGGGGTCATTTTAGTATATCTAGGATTACCACGAATTAATTGAACTTGAGTAGGGTTAAGGAAAATAAGTGATCTTAGAATAACCTTAACCACCTCGTGGTCATCCCACTTTACGCTCCCGAGGTTGCGCGCTTGGTTCACCAAGGTCTTGAGCCGATTGTACATGTGTTGTGGCTCCTCCCCTTTGCGAAGCCGGAACCGACCGAGCTCCCCCTCAATCGTTTCCCGCTTGGTGATCTTGGTGAGCTCATCACCTTCATGCGCGGTCTTGAGTAAATCCCAAATCTCCTTTGCGTTCTTCAACCCTTGAACTTTGTTATACTCCTCTCTACTTAAAGAGGCTAGGAGTATTGTTGTTGCTTGAGAGTTGAAGTGCTCGATTTGGGCCACCTCATCCTCATCATAGTTCTCATCCCCTACGGATGGTACCTGCGCACCAAACTCAACAACATCCCATATGCTTTTGTGGAGCGAGATTAGATGAAATCGCATTAAATCGCTCCACCTAGCGTAATCTTCACCATCAAAAGTTGGTGGTTTGCCTAATGGGACGGAAAGTAAAGGTGTATGTTTGGAAATGCGAGGGTAGCGTAGGGGGATCTTACTATACTTCTTGCGCTCTTAGCGCTTAGAAGTGACGGAGGGCGCATCGGAGTCGGAGGTCGATGTTGATGAAGTGTCGGTCTCGTAGTAGACCACCTTCCTCATCCTCTTGTGCTTGTCGCCTTTCCGATGCGGCTTGTGGGAAGAAGATTTTTCCTTCTTCTCTTTGTGGTGAGAAGAAGATTTCTTCTCCTTCCCTTTGTTGGAGGAGCTCTTCTTCTTCTCCCTCCTTTTGGTGCGGGACTCTTCCGATGAAGTGCTCCCGTGGCTTGTAGTGGGCTTTTCGCCGGTCTCCATCTCCTTCTTGGCGTGATCTCCCGACATCACTTCGAGCGGTTAGGCTCTAATGAAGCACCGGGTTCTGATACCAATTGATAGTCGCCTAGAGGGGGGGGGGGTGAATAGGGCGAAACTGAAATTTACAAATATAAACACAACTACAAGCCGAGTTAGCGTTAGAAATATAAACGAGTCCGAGAGAGAGGGCGCAAAACAAATCCCAAGCGAATAAGCAAGTGAGACACGGAGATTTGTTTTACCGAGGTTCGGTTCTTGCAAACCTACTCCCCGTTGAGGAGGCCACAAAGGCCGGGTCTCTTTCAACCCTTCCCTCTCTCAAACGGTCCCTTGGACCGAGTGAGCTTCTCTTCTCAAATCAAAGCCGGGAACAAAACTTCCCCGCAAGGGCCACCACACACTTGGTGCCTCTTGCCTTGATTACAATGGAGTTGTGATCTCAAGAGCAAGTGAGAAAGAAAAGAAGCAATCCAAGCGCAAGAGCTCAAATGAACACGGCAAATCACTCTCACTAGTCACTAGGGCTTTGTGTGGAATTGGAGAGGATTTGATCTCTTTTGTGTGTCTAGAATTGAATGCTAGAGCTCTTGTAGTAGTTGAGAAGTGGAAAACTTGGATGCAATGAATGGTGGGGTGGTTGGGGTATTTATAGCCCCAACCACCAAACTTGACCGTTGGCTGGAGGCGTCTGCTCGATGGCGCACCGGACAGTCCGGTGCACACCGGACAGTCCGGTGCCCCTGCCACGTCATCACTACCGTTGGATTCTGACCGTTGGAGCTTCTGACTTCTGGGCCCTCCTGGGTGTCCGGTGCACACCGGACATGTACTGTTTGATGTCCGGTGCACCGGTATGGGCATGTCTGACGTCTGTGCGCGCTGCGCGCGCATTAAATGCACCGCAGGGAGCCGTTGGCGCCGAAAAGAGCCGTTGCTCCGCTGGTACACCGGACAGTCCGGTGCACACCGGACAGTCCGGTGAATTTTAGCGGAGCGGCTGCCGCGCGAACCCGAGGCTGGCGAGTTCCGGAGACCGCGCTTCCTTGGAGCACCGGACATGTCCGGTGCACACCGGACAGTCCGGTGAATTATAGCGCGCCGGCTTCCGAAAATTCCCGAGAGCGAAGAGTTGGAGTTGGAGTCCTCTGCGCGCACTGGACACTGTCCGGTGCACACCGGACAGTCCGGTGCCTTCAGCCAGAGGTGCCTTCGGTTGCCTCGTTGCTCCTTTGTTGAATCCAAAACTTGGTCTTTATATTGGCTAAGTGTGAACCTTTTGCACCTGTATAACTTGAGTACTAGAGCAAACTAGTTAGTCCAATATTTGTGTTGGGCAATTCAACCACCAAAATTATTTAGGAACTAGGGGTAAGCCTAATTCCCTTTCAAACACCTTATTCTTCAGTTCCGTAAAATAGGCTGGTGTATTGGTTAGTCCAAATGACATAATGGTGAACTCATATAAACCATATCGGGTCAATAAAATCGTCTTGGGAATATCCGATGGCCTAATCTTCATTTGGTGATAACCCGGTCGGAGTTCAATCTTCGAAAATACCCTTGCACATCTCATCTGATCAAATAAATCTTCAATGCGGGGTAACAGGTACTTGTTCTTCACGATAACGTCATTAAGGAACCTATAATCCACACACATCCGCTGTGATCCGTCCTTCTTCTGTACAAACAGTACCGGTGCTCCCCAAGGTGAGGAACTCGGACGAATGTACCCAGCCTCTTGTAATTCTGTTAATTGCTTCTTCAGTCCCTTTAACTCTTCTATAGACCTCCTGTATGGTCATTTGAAAGTAGGGGTAGTCCCAGGTAAGGGGTCAATGACAAACTCAACTTCCCTATATGGTGGCATCCCTGGTAACTCTTCTGGGAAGACATCCGAAAAAAAATCTCTAACCATACGGATGTTGACACCAACAAACTTCCCATCTACTAAGAATGTCGCTAGTCTGGTGGCGGTAGTTACTGCAATTCCAACTTCAAATCTTTCTCCTTTGGAACTGGTGAGTTCTATGGTTCCTTTAGCACAATGAATAAACCTCCTTTGCCTTTCTTAACCATGACATACCAAGGATCACGTCTATAGTGCTCTCTTCTAACACTATAGGGGTAGCCCATCTAGGTTAGAGATACAGGGTAAGAAAGGAAGAATTGTAGATAAGGCGAGTAATTATGAGGAATGTTACTGCGGGGGATTTATTAGCTAAGTAGATTAGTGTGTTATCCACTAAAGCTAATACATTACCTTATGGTGGTACATGCTAAGATGCCCGTCTATACTATTTCAATCAATCAAAGAAGCAAATCAGACATTGATCATCAGAACAATCAACCAACATTTTTAATAGAGAAAATAATTTTAATTTCGTCTTAGGTTCCCTATCTCTGAAAAAGTTCATAGTTGTAGGATTCCAAAGTGTGAAATCCATCTTGTCTTGAAGTAGAAAAGATAAGAATAATCAGAGTAGAACAGTAGAAGGTGAGACATGATCAAGATAAGTATAGAGAGAATCAGAGTAAGGTAAGTATAGAATGAATCAGAAGAAGGTAAGTAGGTAAGGGTTTTGTCCATTTCTATCTAGGTTTCGTCCTACAGTCAACATTTCCTCTGATACCACTTCTGTCACACCCGGCTTTAAGGAACAAAGCCAGGTGCATCTCATACATGCGCCAAGAAGACAACATATATAATAACAGAGTGTATAGAGATAAATGTCAATAACATCAGAGTATTTATTACATAGCGGAAGACTTATTACAAAATAAAAGAATAAACATAAAACGAACTAAGGATCGTTGGCGCCAATGTCAACTGAGAAACGCCACCTAGATCAGATCATACTCCTCGCCTTGTGGCTCCTCCTGAACCACCTGCTCTTCTCCTGTGGGGGGGTGTGAGACAGCAAGGGTGAGCTCACACATGATCATCGCTCAACAAGTTGTGGGGAATAATGTGACATGAACTCACCAAAGGTGGGAGTTCATGAAGTGTAAGGCTGATCAATGAAATAGAGGTTGAAGCTGAGCATTGCTTTTATAAGTTGGTCAAAATTTTATTAGCAATTACTAAGTGTAAGTAAATACCAAACCTTAAATAAAGTAATAGAACAAATTAATAATAAACCCATGCAATGCAAATGACAAAATTGAATTTAAGTTCCATAATTTAAACATCAGAGAGTCCTGAGCTGCTCATGACCGTGAGCTCGGCTAGTATACCAGTTTTACACTCTGCAGAGGTTGTACCCTTTACCCACAAGTCATGCTACCCATCTGCCAAGGGGTCGCGAATCCCATACACCTCTACCTAGGAAGCGCGGCAGGGCAACACTACGAGGCCTTTACAAAGTTCCACTAGCTTCCGACAACCCGCTACAGTTTATAGGAAGTTCCAATGCAGGGTTCCTGGCTGACCGCCATCGCAGCAAAATCAACGAGGGACCTCCCTACACTGACCACTCCCCTACTGCCCTTGCCCCTTTCGGGTAAGGTATTCTTCCACTAGCTTTCCTAATTAGTCAGCCAAGGGCGTCCCATTAAACCCTTGTGGTGGCACGTGGTTCTCAAGTTAAGCTCTATGTTCCAATTAACATTAATGATCTCAACATGAACATAAACAGAATAACAAGAATAATTGGAACATAGATATAATAAATGATTATCCCAAAACCATGTAAAGCAATAGCAAACTACCCAGTGATTCAGGGGTAAACAAGGTAATGAGATAAACAATCTAGGGTGACCTATTGGGTCCCATCAAAATTAACCTATGCATGGATAGATGATATTAAAGAACATTATTGGGTAAAATGTGGTCAAGGGCACAACTTGCCTTCAATGAGCTCCTGCTCAGCTACTTCAACATGCTGCTCACCATGATCCCCAGCAACGGGCTCTTCTACTCGTCACAATACAAACAAGCACAGGATATAGGGAAAATTAACATTACACCAAACATATAAACAAAATACACAGTAATAATCTACACCTTAAAATAAAATTCTAGGAACAAGAATCATAATTTTTGGAGTTATAGAATTTAAGTTATGCATTTTCAAAGATTTTATGTGCTTTAAATAGGATTAAGTGATAAATAAATTTCTTACTGTTTTCATGACATAACAGAGGCTCTAGGTGATAAAGAATAAAATTACAAAATTTTAGGAACTGGAATGGATTAATTTGGAGTTAGGATGAATTTTCTATGAATTATTGAAGTTCTAGGAATTATTTTCCTATTAAAAATCTATTTAATAATCATTTTCCCTGATTTTATTATGCTCTGGACTAGGCCTCAATTAATGGGAAGCACAGGGGTCTCGGTGTAAAGTTCTGCAGACACAGGGAACAGTAGAGAGGGACGGCGGGTTAATTTGACTCTCTTCGGGGGTCTCTTTAGCAAAGTGGGCCGATCGAAGGGGTATGAATGGATCCTAGCCGTCGGATGAAAACCCTACGGCCCACATTAGATCTATCTATGGGCGAACCGGTACGCAGTGCTATGCGTTGGATTAGAAACAAACGGTGTCGATTTAAAGTGCCCTAGATCCATCCTCGACCGCCCGATCGCGATCCGGTGGACAAGACCGAATCCCACGAAGGGGATTCTCTAACCTAATCTCAGCCGTCCGCACCGATCCGACGGTCCACGGCTCTCGTCCCCCACCCGCTGCCTGGGACGGCGGCGCTTGCCCACCCGCGGCGGAGCGCCATCGCCGGAAACCCCCATCACCCGATCCTGAGCCTAAAGCTTCGATCTAAGCCAACATACACGTAGCGGAGACAAAGCTGGGCAAGTGGAGTAGTTACCCGACGGCGTTTGATGGTACGGAGGCAGTTGTCCACGCAGCGCGGCGGAAATCGAACACTGGCGAGCGATTCCCAGCAGGTTCGATCGACGATTCACCCAGGCGAGGCCGGAAAACTTTATGGCGTGCTACGGCGGAGCTCCGGCAAGCTTTTTTTTCGACGCGGACCCACGTCGAAGCTCTATCCCTCGCTCCTCTCCTATCGGTGATAACGGCGACTGTGTTCGGTCAGCTGCGATGGGGCTCAGGCGAGTTGGCGGCGAGGTGAAGGATGAGGAGGCAGTTGAGGGGGGGCCCGTGCCCGACCTTTATGGTCCCGCGAGTCCGCGCGAGAACGGGGCCACGGCGTCCGATTCCTACGGCGAGCGCGGCGGAGGTGGTTGAATCGTGCGACCTCCGCGCGGAGCTGGGCGATGACAGCGTGGCCCCACGTGGAAGCGAGACAATGCGCGCAGAACGGTGGACAGAAGACTGACACGCGGGCCCCATCTGTCGGCGCGCGAGGGCGTTGGGCCGAGCGCGGTGATAGCTGCGCGAAGGGTTTTCCAGGTGGGCCGAAAACAGGTTTGTTGGCCCAGGTAAGCTCTTTTCCCCTTTTCTATTTATTCTTTTCTTGTTTTCTTTTGTTCTTAACTATTTTGAATTCAAATTTGAATTTTGAATACAAATTTCAACATTGTGTCAAGTGTACAAATTCAAGCTTTGAGTGGATGACCAATATATTTTTATTTACTTATTTTTATCCCCAAAATTCTTATTTTCTTCTCTTTTTCTAGATTCTACAATTTCTTTTGGATTTTAAATTCCACTTTGGATTTTAATATATTTCTTATCACATTTATTATTTTATTTTGTCACAATATGCACTCAAAAGAAAATCCCAGCATGATGCATAATTTAGTGGCTTTTATGTTATTAATTATTTGTTTTTACCTAGGGTGTACACATGTGATGATGCACAAAGGTTAAACTCACATAAGGAGAAATTATTTCTCTATTGATATTATTTCTAACAAATTACAAAGTGGGTGTTACAATCGGTATTATTTACCCGTCGCCGTCACTCCGCACCGCTCTCCACTTTGATATAATCTTCACTCATATTCATTTGTACCATTGGGGAGAAATTAAGAAGGGCTCACAAAAGACTCCGTTTTTGGCGATTAATGCCAAAGGAGGAGAAATATAGCCCAAAGCAAAAGGACCGCACCGCCACCAATTTCAAAGTTTAAAAAGAAGTTTTAAATTGGTATCTTATGATGAAATATTTAAAATAGGATTTTTCAAAATTGGTATCTAAAATATCTGATCTTCTTTCAATTGGTAAAACCCTCTTGAACACTAAGAGGAGAATTTCATTCAGGGGGAAAGGAAAAGCATTTGAAACAAGGGGAGAAAATTTCAAATCTTGAAAAGGCTTCTCGAAATCTTATTCATATACCTTTAAATATTTGCAAAAGGACTTGAAAAGATTTTCCAAAAGAATTTGCAAAAACAAAACTAGTGGTCCAAAATGTTAAAAGAAAGAAAGCAATCCATGCATATCTAGTGAAAGAATAAATTGGTTTAATTCCAAGCAACCTTTGCACTTACCTTATGCAAACTAGTTCAATTCTGCACTTATATATTTGCTTTGGTTTGTGTTGGCATCAATCACCAAAATGGGGAGATTGAAAGGGAAATAGGGTCAAACATTTTCCTATAAATATTTTGGTGGTTGAATTGCCCAACAGAAAATATTGGACTAACTAGTTTGCTCTAGATTATATGTTCTACAGGTGCCAAAGGTTCAGCACAAACCAATAAAAAGATTAAAGTTAGGGTTCAAAAGAAACGAGCAAAAGAAACCAAAGTGAACCCTGGTCTGGCGCACCGGACTGTCCGGTGCACTAGGGTGGATCGACTTCAAACTCTTCACCTTCGGGTTTCTGAGGCCGCGCTCCGCTATAATTCACCGGACAATCCGGTGTGCCAGCAGAGCAACAGCTCCCAAGCGCAACGGTCGACTCCAACAGTCGCTTGCAACGTGAACAGTGCGCGGACAGTTCGCGCTGAGTCAGAGCAGCGCCAGAAGGCGCACCGAAAAGTGAACAGTGACTGTCCGGTGCGGCACCGGACTGTCCGGTGGCCCAAGCTGTCAGAGTTCCAACGGTCAAAACCGTCAGAACCCTAACGATTGGGTGACGTGGCTGGCGCACCGGACTGTCCGGTGCGCCCATCGACAGCAGCCCTCCCCAACGGCTGTTTTGGTGATTGGGGCTATAAATACCCCCAACCACCACTATTCAATGCATCCAAGTTTCCAGCATATTGCATTCAATACAAGAGCTCTAGACTTTACTCCAAGACACAAACAAGAGATCAAATCCTCTCCAAAGTCCAAAACCACTCCAAACACTTAGTGACTTGTGAGAGAGAGATTTTCATGTTCATTTGAGTTCTTGTCGCTTGGATCGCTTTCTTCTTCCCCATTCTGGTTCTTCAAACACTTGTAATCAAAGCAAGAGACACCAAGTTGTGGTGGTCCTTGTGAGGGGTCTAAGTGACCCGTTTGATTAAGAAGAAAGCTCACTCGGTCTAGGTGACCGTTTGAGAGAGAGAAAGGGTTGAAAAAGACCCGGTCTTTGTGACCACCTCAACGGGGAGTTTGCAAGAACCGGACCTCGGTAAAACAAATCACCGTGTCATTCTCTTTATTTCTTGGTTGATTTATTTTCGCCCTCTCTTTCGTACCCGATTTTATTTCTAACGCTAACCCCGGCTTGTAGTTGTGCTTAAAGTTTGTAAATTTCAGTTTCCGCCTATTCACCCCCTCTAGGCGACTTTCAAAATCCACGAGACAAAAAAATTGTACTAAAATATTAGTAAAAAGAACAATAAATGACAAGTTAATGTCCATGTGCGCTTGCTGCACAAACTGACGAGCGCGAGCTGATATAAACAGCGGATAACAGACCCGAGGAGGTCCGCCAGATTTAGAGGAAGAAACGAGCACGGTAAATTTTATCAGATGTTTTACCGGTTATTGCTGGAGGCGTAGAGGAACACGACATCCGCTATATTTACTGGACAGTGCATTTTAGCGGGTCTTGATGGGGATAGTCTAAGGCCCCGTTTATTTTGTGTTTGGTTGAGAAGTGGAGAAGAATTAAGCCGCTTCATTCTAGTTTTTTTATGTTTGGTTTCCAACAAAAGAGGAGCGGAGCGGCTCCTGAAGTCTCCATAAGAAAATTTACCATAAATAGTTGGAGTGCTCTCGCTCCACTAAAATGGTCGGATGCGAGCGCTCTCTCGAACGCGAGCGCTCTCCTCCCTCTTCTCCCCTCTACACTCATATAACTCTGCAACCAAATAAAGAACGAAGCGGCTCTGTTCTATTCAACTCTTAACCAAACAAAAAATAGAGTGGTTCCATTCTGCTTGCCAAACAGAGAATAGAACGGCTTCATTCTAAAAAAATATAATGGAACTGCTCCATTCTAATCGACTCTCCAACCAAAGAGCCAACTAGAATGAAACGGCTCCATTCCAATTTCTAAGAACGGAATCACTATTGTCGGCGTTTCGAGACCGGGGGGTCCCAGGGCCGACGAGTGAAATGTCGCTGCGTGCCCCAGCCCAGATGGGTCGGCGTGAGGCCGAGCGCGAAGGGGGGAGAAAGGTGGCTGGAGACAGGCGTGAGAGAGGTGGAAATCCCGCGGCCTTCGTGTTCGTCCCGCGCCCAGGTCGGGTGCGCTTGCAGTAGGGGATTACAAGCGTCCACGCGGGAGAGGGAGCGAGCGGCCTCACGCGAGCGCCTGTCCCGTCCTCGTCCCCGCGCGGCCAACCCTCTGTAAGAGGGCCCTGGTCCTTCCTTTTATAGGCGTAAGGAGAGGATCCAGATGTACAATGGGGGGTGTAGCAGAGTGCAACGTGTCTAGCGGAGGAGAGCTAGCGCCCTAAGTACATGCCGTCGTGGCAGCCGGAGAGGTTTTGGCACCCGGTTCGTGTGGTGTCGTGGCCGTCGGAGGAGCGCTGGAGCCTGGCGGAAGGACAGCTGTCGGGGCTGTCGAGTCCTTGCTGATGTCCTCTTGCTTTCGTAAGGGGGCCGAGAGCCGCCGTCGTCAGGGAGCGTGCGGGGCACCATCATTGCCTATCTGGCGGAGCGAGCCAGATGGGACGCCGGTCTTGTTCCCCGTAGCCTGAGTCAGCTTGGGGTAGGGTAATGATGGCGCCTCCTGTCGACGTGGTCGGTCCGCGCCCTAAGTTGGGCGATGTGGAGGCTCCTCCGAGGTCGAGGTCGAGTCTGTCTTCCATGGTCGTGGTCGAGTCCGAGCCCCTGGGTCGGGCGAGGCGGAGACCGTCGGCTGAGGCCAGGGCTGAGTCCGAGCCCTAGGGTCGGGCGAAGCGGTGTTCGTCGTCTTCCGGGGCTGAGCCCAAGTCCGAGCCCTGGGTCGGGCGGAGCAGAGTTCGCCGTCTTCCGGGGCTTAGCCCGAGTCTGAGCCCTGGGTCGGGCGGAGCGGAGTTCGCCGTCTTCCGGGGCTCAGCCCGAGTCCGAGCCCTGGGTCGGGCGGAGCGGAGTTCGCCGTCTTCAGGGGCTTAGCCCAAGTCCGAGCCCTGGGTCGGGCGGAGCAGAGCTCGCCGTCTTCAGGGGCTTAGCCCAAGTCCGAGCCCTGGGTCGGGCGGAGCAGAGTTCGCCGTCTTTCGGGGCTTAGCCCGAGTCCGAGCCCTGGGTCGGGCGGAGCGGAGTTCACCGTCTTTAGGGGCTTAGCCCGAGTCCGAGCCCTGGGTCGGGCGGAGCGGAGTTTCCTATGGTGCCTGAGGTCGGGCCTGACTAGAGATGTCAATGGGTAATTCCCCATCGGGTTATAGCATCCCAGACCCATCTCCATCATGTTTGATACATCCCCATACCCATACCCATACCCATCATGGGTACAAAACTCATCTCATACCCATCCCCATTCGGGTTTCGGGTCCCCAATGGGTCCCCATCCCCAATTAAGGAATAACTAGGTACTAACATCTAGCACAAACTATCCAGATTTCATACATCACCACATCGGCAAGCACTCATCCATGAACCATTATCCATTCATCCATCCATCAGAAAAGAAATCAGTACTTGGGACCAATATAAGAAATGGAGTCTTCCGGATTTGATGGTTGACTCGGCCTCAACTCATTCATACAAACAGGACAGGTGTACACGTATGAAATACCCATGGGTAATCGGGTTCGGATTATTGCTTCCCAAACCCATACCTGTTTACCCAATGGGTAGAGATTTTGTCCCATATCCATACCCATGGGGATAATTTTTGTCCCATACCCGTACCCTAATAGGGGAATTCCCCATGGGTTATCGGGTATCGGGTCCCCATTGACATCTCTAGGCCTGACTGCCTGTCAGCCTCACTCTGTCAAGTGGCATTGCAGCCGGTGCGGCGCAGGTGGCGCTGTCCTTCTGTCAGGCCGGTCAGTGGAGCGGCGAAGTGACTGCGGTCACTTCGGCTCTGTTGACTGAAGGGTGTGCGTCAGGATAAAGGTGTCAGGCCACCTTTGCATTAAATGCTCCTGCGATCTGGTCGGTTGGCGCAGCGATTTGGTCAGGGTTGCTTCTTGGCGAAGACAGGGCCTCGGGCAAGCCGGAAATATGTTCGTCGCTGGAAGGGGGGCCTCGGGCGAGATGAAGATCCTCCGGGGTCGGCTGCCCTTGTTCGAGGCTAGGCTCGGGCGAGGCGTGATCGAGTCCTTCGAATGGACCGATCCCTGACTTAATCGCACCCATCAGGCCTTTGCAGCTTTGTGCTGATGGGGATTACTAGCTGAGAATTGGGAGCCTTGAGGGTACCCCTAATTATGGTCCCCGACAGTAGCCCCCGAGCCTCGAAGGGAGTGTTCACACTCGCTTGGAGGCTTTTGTCGCACTTTTTTGCAAGGGGACCAGCCTTTCTCGGTTGCGTTTTGTTCCGGTGGGTGCGCGCGAGCGCACCCGCCGGGTGTAGCCCCCGAGGCCTCGGAGGAGTGGTTTGACTCCTCCGAGGTCTTAATGCCTCGCGTAATGCTTCGGCTGGTCTGGTCGTTCCCTCATGCGAGCTGGTCGTAGCCCGGGTGCACGGTCGGGTTCCAAGTTATCGGGCTGGTATGTTGACGCTGTCAACGGATTGGCCGGAGCCGGGTTTGCGAGAGTAGCCCCCGAGCCTCTGCACGGGGCGAGAGGACGATCAGGGACAGACTCAACTTTTTTACATACGCCGCTGTGTCGCCTTTCCGCAAGGAGGAGGGGGGGAAAGCGCCATGTTGCCCTCGGTGGGCGCTGAACATGGTGTCTCCGGTGAGCTGCTGGCGGGTAATCCGAGTGGACATTCGTGCCCCATTTGCTAGGGGTCAGCTAGAGGCCCAGAGGCGCGCCCAAAAGTACCTGCGGGTGATCTGCCGGACTCGGTCCCCTGTCGACAGGGTCCGAGGGCTCGATGCCTCCCTCTGATGGGATTCCGTTACAAGATCGTTCCCGCTGGTCTCGGAAATGTCCAAGGATACCTCGGGAGCGCAGCCCGAGCCTCGGTTATGTATCGAACGTACCCATGGTCATCCCTCGCTCTGTGTCTGAGGCGACTGTGAACCCTTCGAGGGCCAGCCTTCGAACCCCTGATCAGTAGTGGGCGCGGAGCCCGAGTAGCCTGAGGCGGCCGTTGAGCCCTTCCGAGGGGTCGGCCTTCGAACCTCTGACCAGTAGTGGGTGTGGAGCCCACGCGCTCTGAGGCAGCTGTTGAACCCCTCCGAGGGGCCAGCCTTCGAACCTCTGATCAGTAGGGAGGCTCGGAGCCTGGTTCCTTCACGGAGAAGGATCCTTTTTGGGGTATCCCCCTTTCCCGGTCCCTGTTATAAGAGAGAGAAAGAGGAAAAGGAAAAGGATACGAAATCGAATGACGTGGCGTACCTCTTTTGACGCGGTCATTATGGTGAAGGCGAAGCGTCGCTTGCTTCTCGTGCCAGGGGCGCTGCCTGTCGCGCCGCGGAGTTAATGCAACGAGGCGAGCGGTTCGCGGGGCGGCCGTTGCGCGTGCGCGAGCCGTTCGAGGAACGGAACACGGGCGCGTCGTCTTCACACCGTGAGAGAGGGTTCTCTCGCTGCCCCTGGATGGGACGTGAGCTTGGCTGACGACGTGACCGCTGCTCCTGCCCGCCTGCCACCGCCATTACTGTCGGCCCATTTTTGGCCGCATTGACCGTCGCACCAGGCTGGCGCTGCTGGGTCGTGCGCTGGGTCGCCTCGAGTCGCGGTATTGGTTCCGCAGTCGAGGAGGCGCGGTAGTGGCGCGGGCGGCGGTGCAGTTGCTCGCACGCAGCATCCGGCGCGCCGGTTGCATGACGCGTGGGCCTGGGCCTCCATGCTGGGCGTGCTGGAAGTCGGAGAAGTGCGCCCACTTGGAGCGGTTTGCATGCCGCCTGCATGGCTGCCCGCCCTTTCGCCCGTTGGTCTGGGCAAAAGTGGAGGGCCGCTTGTAACCGCTGGGCGGTCGCATGCACCGCGCGCGGCGGTTTGGCTTCTTCTGCTCTGAGCCGGCTTGCATGACTTGTGGGACCCAGCCCCCGCGCCGTAGGGGGAGGACCTTGGAGCGTGTCGGAGAAGACTCAGCCCACGATGGCTGGGGACGCAAGTAGGGAGAGTCGCCTTTAAAAGGAGGGTGACCCCCTTGAAAGGCGACCATGTCTTCGCGCTTCCTTCAACCGTCAGGATCCGAGCCTGTAGGATCGGATCATCTTGTAGCGCGTGTTTTCTGCGGCCACCGAGACCCAAACACACCCTCGCCGTGTTGGAAAGCTGCGTTTCTTTTCCTCTTGTTTCGAGTATCTGGACTATTTTGTTGGTAACAGAATTGTTTGTGCGAGCGAGAGTTGCTTCTCACGGAAGGTGATGAGTGAGGTATCCGTATCCCGGAGGCGTAGGAGTCCCTCGGCTCGGTCGGCCTTGCCGCTTACGCGCACTCTTACCCGTCCATAGAGTTTTGTCACCGACGCAGTTGAGAAGGCTCGAAGAATCGCTCCGGCAGAAGAGCTTTCGAACATGAAGACTTGTTCGGTCCGCGGAATCACTTATCCGAACGTGAGTTACTTATCGCAGAAGGTGATGAGTGAGGTATCCGTATCCCGGAGGCGTAGGAGTCCCTCGGCTCGGTCAGCCTTGGCTGCTTACGTGTACTCCGTCGTTTTTAGGATCCACTTTCGAAGTAGTCGAAAAGCACGAAAGACATTCTGGCAGAAAGGATCTTTTTTCGAGGAAAATTTCGACGTAGAGGGGGTTCCCCCCTTTTAGCCCCCGAGGGAGGGTCGGGCTTTGCCGAGGCGAGGCCGACCCTTCCTTGATGACTAAACTTTGCGTGGGAGCGAGGTATATGAACAACTTGAAAACATCTTAAGGGTAGAAGCGACGTAGCTGTTGGATGTTCCAAGCGTTTCTGTAGACCTCGCCTTGACTGTTGGCCAGCTTGTACGTTCCGGGCTTCAGAACTTTGGCGATGACGAACGGCCCCTCCCAGGGGGGCGTGAGCTTGTGCCGCCCTCGGGCGTCTTGCCGCAGCCGAAGCACCAGGTCGCCCACCTGGATGTCTCGGGACCGGACCCCTCGGGCGTGGTAGCGTCACATGGACTGCTGGTACCGCGCCGAGTGTAGTAAAGCCTTGTCTCGAGCCTCTTCCAGCTGGTCCAGCGAGTCTTCTCGATTAGCTTGGTTGCTTTGGTCAGCATAGGCCCTCGTCCTCGGGGAACCGTATTCTAAGTCTGTTGGCAAGATGGCCTCGTCCCCATAGACTAGAAAGAACGGCGTGAAGCCCGTGGCTCGGCTCGGCGTTGTCCTCAGGCTCCAGACCACCGAGGGGAGTTCCTTCATCCATCGCTTGCCGAACTTGTTGAGGTCGTTGTAGATCCGAGGCTTGAGTCCTTGTAGAATCATACCGTTGGCACGCTCTACTTGCCCATTCGACATGGGGTGAGCCACGGCGGCCCAGTCCACCCGGATGTGGTGATCCTCGCAGAAGTCCAGGAACTTCCTGCCGGTGAACTGGGTGCTGTTGTCGGTGATGATGGAATTCGGGACCCCGAAGCGATGGATGATGTTGGTGAAGAACGCCACCGCCTGCTCGGACCTGATGCTGTTTAGGGGTCGGACCTCGATCCACTTGGAGAATTTGTCGATGGCGACCAACAGGTGCGTGTAGCCCCCGGGTGCCTTCTGCAAGGGGCCGACGAGGTCCAGACCCCACACGGCAAAAGGCCAGGTGACGGGTATGGTCTGCAGAGCCTGAGCAGGCAGGTGGCTCTGCCTTGCGTAGAACTGACACCCTTCGCAGGTGCGGACAATTCTAGTGGCGTCGGCCACCGCCGTTGGCCAGTAGAAACCTTGCCGAAAAGCGTTTCCGACAAGGGTTCGGGGCGCTGCGTGATGGCCGCAAGCCCCCGAGTGTATCTCTCGTAGGAGTTCCTGACCTTCGGCGATGGAGATGCATCGCTGGAGGATGCCTGAGGGGCTGCGGTGGTAGAGCTCCTTCCCATCTCCCAGCAAGACGAACGACTTGGCGCGCCGCGCCAACCGCCGAGCTTCGGCTCGGTCGAGGGGTAGCTCTCCTCGGTGGAGATATTGCAGGTACGAGGTCTGCCAGTTTTGATTAGGCGTGACCCCACTTCGCTCCTCCTCGACGCGCAGTGCCTCACCCTCGGGGGCCGAGGGTGCCTCGGGCTGAACCGAGGGTGCCTCGGGCCGAGCTGAGGGTGCCTCGGGCCGTGCCGAGGATGCCTCGGACTGAGCCGAGCGTACCTCGGGCTGGGCCGAGGGTGCCTCGGGCTCGGGCGTGTCGTCGATCTTGATGGATGGTTGATGCAGGTCTTGGGAGAAGACGTCCGGGGGAACCGTGGTACGCCCCGAGGCTATTTTAGCCAGCTCGTCCGCAGTCTCGTTGTAGCGCCGGGCGATGTGGTTGAGCTCGAGCTCGTAGAATTTGTTTTCCAGGCGCCGAACCTCATCGCAGTAGGCCTCCATCTTCGGGTCGCGGCAGTGGGAGTTCTTCATGACTTGGTCGATGACGAGCTGCGAGTCACCGCGAGCGTCGAGGCGTCGGACCCCTAGCTCGATGGCGATCCGCAACCCGTTGACCAGAGCCTCGTACTCAGCCACATTGTTGGACGCCGGGAAATGGAGGCGTAGCACGTAGCGTAGGTGCTTCCCGAGGGGCGAGATGAAGAGTAGGCCTGCGCCGGCTCCTGTCTTCATCAGCGACCCGTCGAGGAACATGGTACAGGGCTCCGGTTGGATCGGAGCCGTTGGGAGCTGGGTGTCGACCCATTCAGCCACGAAGTCCGCCAAGACCTGGGACTTGATGGCCTTCCGAGGGGCGAACGAGATTGTTTCGCCCATAATTTCCACCGCCCACTTTGCAATTCTACCCGAGGCCTCTCGGCACTGGATGATCTCCCCCAGGGGGAAGGATGACACCACAGTTACCGGATGAGCCTCGAAGTAGTGTCGCAGCTTCCGCCGCGTCAGGATCACCGCGTACAGCAGCTTCTGAACCTGTGGGTAGCGGATCTTGGTTTCGGACAGTACCTCGCTGATGAAGTAGACTAACCTCTGAACGGGCAATGTATGCCCCTCTTCTTGCCTCTCGACCACAATCGCGGCGCTAACCACCTGAGTGGTCGCGGCGACGTAGATCAAGAGGGCTTCTCCGACAGCTGGGGGCACCAAGATAGGCGCATTCGTGAGGAGCGCCTTCAGGTTCCCGAGGGCTTCCTCGGCCTCAGGGGTCCAAGTGAAGCACTCGGCCTTCATTAAGAGGCGGTATAGAGGCAAACCTCTTTCGCCGAGTCGTGAGATGAAGCGGCTCAGAGCCGCGAGACATCCCATGACTCTCTGTACGCCTTTTAAGTCTTTGATCGGCCCCATGCTGGTGATGGCTGCGATCTTCTCCGGGTTGGCTTCGACGCCCCGCTCGGAGACGATGAACCCCAAGAGCATGCCTCGGGGCACCCCGAAGACACACTTTTTGGGATTGAGCTTCACGCCTTTTGTCTTGAGACATCGGAATGTCACTTCAAGGTCGAAAAGGAGGTCGGAGGCTGTCCTCGTCTTGACTACGATGTCATCGACGTAGGCCTCGACCGTCCGGCCAATGTGTTCGCCGAACACCTGGTTCATGCACCGCTAGTACGTCGCACCCGCATTCCTCAAGCCGAACGGCATGGTGACATAGCAGTACTGAGAGCACCTAGAGGGGGGTGAATAGGTGATCCTGTAACACTTAAAACTTAGGCCACAAAAACTTGGTTAAGTGTTAGCACAATAACCGCCAAGTGGCTAGAGAGGAATCTTCAACAAAACACAATAACCAACAAGATCAATCACAGAGATGGCACAGTGGTTATCCCGTGGTTCGGCCAAGACCAACGCTTGCCTACTCCACGTTGTGGCGTCCCAATGGACGAGGGTTGCAATCAACCCCTCTCAAGCGGTCCAAAGACCCACTTGAATACCACGGTGTTTTGCTTGCTTTACTCAATCCCGTTTGCGAGGAATCTCCACAACTTGGAGCCTCTCGCCCTTACACTTGAAATTCACAAAGAAGCACAGAGCAAGGGAGGGATTAGCAACGCACTCAAGACAAGAAATCACAGCAACACCATGCACACAAGTCGCAACGAGAGCTCACAACACAACTCAATGAGTTCACCACTCAGCAAGAGCTCTAATTGCTATCGCAAAGAATCAAAGGCACGGAATTGATGTCTTGGGGCTTAGGAATGTTGTAGGAATGCTTGGTGTACTCCTCCATGCGCCTAGGGGTCCCTTTTATAGCCCCAAGGCAGCTAGGAGCCGTTGAGAGCAATCTAGGAAGGCTGATCTTGCCTTCTGTCGACTGGCGCACCGGACAGTCCGGTGCACACCGGACACTGTCCGGTGCCCGATTTCCTTCCAAAAATGGCGCAGTCGACCGTTGGCAGCCTGAGAGCCGTTGGCGCACCGGACATGTCCGGTGCACACCGGACAGTTCGGTGCTCCCTTCTAGCCGTTGGCTCGGCCACGTGTCCCGCGCAGATTGCGCGGCCGACCGTTGGCCCGGCCGACCGTTGGCTCACTGGACAGTCCGGTGCACACCGGACAGTCCGGTGAATTATAGCCGTACGTCGCCGGTGAATTCCCGAGAGCGACCACTTCGCTCGAGCAGAGTCTTGGCTGCTCGAGCCAAGACATTTCCAATTGGATTTTTCCTGTTTCCAGCACTTAGACACAATACATTAGTCCATAAAACAATGTACTAAGTCTAAGAAACATACCTTTATCCTTGATTTGTACTTTGTCCACGTTTTTACACTTAGGCACTTGTGTTGGACACTAAATCACCAAAATACTTAGAAATGGCCCAAGGGCACATTTCCCTTTCAATCTCCCCCTTTTTGGTGATTTATGCCAACACAACATAAAGCAAGTAGAACAAGTACAAAATCAATTCAAATAAGAACTCAAAATTGTTTTGATTCAATTTTGACATATATGGATCACTCTATGCCACCACTTGGTTTGTTTTTGCAAATCAAACTCAAATTCCTATCTCTAAGTCAAATCCACTTGTAGAGACATAAAGAGAGGTATTCCAAAGAAATTTGATTAAGGATTTCAGAAACTCCCCCTTTTTCCCATAATCAACACTTCTCCCCACATGAGGCCAACTTGACCTAAGAGACAATAAAAGAGTTTTTAACAAACCAAAAGCTCCTCTAATGTACTATTTTCAAAATTTCTCAAGTGGTAGCTGATCCATCTATTGCTTTGGCCTTTATTTTCTCCCCCTTTGGCATCAAGCACCAAAACGGGATCAATCTTGGCCCTAAAACCCCATTGCCTCACCAAAATCTTCAAATAAGAACACAAAGGCAATAAGAGTACATGAGATGAACTTGGAATAAGTTACCCTCTCATCGGAGTGCAGTGGAAGTCTTTCATGGTCCAAGTCCACCTTTTCCCTTTCAAACCTCCTTTGAGACTAAATCAAGCAAACTCAAGCAAACGGTTAGTCTCAAAGGGTCAAGTTGTAGCACAGCTCCCCCTAAATATGTGCATCACTTGCAAAAAGGACTTGTGAGGTCCAGGGAGTGTTTGTACAACTTGAGCACCACAAGTAATCAACAAAATGCATAAGAAACATGATCAAAGGCATAAATACATGTATGCTACAATTCAATCCAAGTTCCGCGAATCTAGGACATTTAGCTCACTACGCAGCCTGCAAAAGGTCTTTTCATCTAAAGGCTTAGTGAAAATATCGGCTAGCTGGTTCTCGGTGTTGACATGAAACACTTCGATATCTCCCTTTTGCTGGTGGTCTCTCAAAAAGTGATGCCGGATGTCAATGTGCTTTGTGCGGCTGTGCTCAACAGGATTTTCCGCTATTCGGATAGCACTCTCATTATCACATAGGAGTGGGACTTTGCTCAGATTGTAGCCAAAGTCCCTGAGGGTTTGCCTCATCCAAAGTAGTTGCGCGCAACACTGTCCTGCGGCAACATACTCGGCCTCAGCGGTGGATAGGGCAACGGAATTTTGTTTCTTAGAATTCCATGACACCAGGGACCTTCCTAAGAATTGGCACGTCCCCGATGTACTCTTCCTATCGACCTTACATCCAGCATAGTCGGAATCTGAGTACCCAATCAAGTCAAAGTTAGACCCCTTTGGATACCAGATCCCGAAGCAAGGCGTAGCGACTAAATATCGAAGAATTCGCTTCACAGCCACTAAGTGACACTCCTTAGGATCGGATTGAAATATAGCACACATGCATAAGCTAAGCATAATATCCGATCTACTAGCACACAAATAAAGTAAAGACCCTATCATAGACCGGTATACTTTTTGATCAACGGACTTACCTCCTTTGTTGAGGTCGGTGTGTCCGTCAGTTCCCATCGGCGTCTTTGCGGGCTTGGCGTCCTTCATCCCAAACCGCTTTAGCAAGTCTTGCGTGTACTTTGTTTGGGAGATGAAAGTGCCGTCCTTGAGTTGCTTCACTTGGAACCCAAGAAAGTAGTTCAACTCGCCCATCATCGACATCTTGAATTTCTGCGTCATAACCCTACTAAACTCTTCACAAGACTTTTGGTTAGTAGAACCAAATATTATGTCATCGACATAAATTTGGCACACAAAAAGATCACCATCGCAAGTCTTAGTAAAAAGAGTTGGATCGGCTTTCCCAACCTTGAAAGCATTAGCAAGATACGGATTGATTCTAGCCTAGCCACAGGAGCAAAAGTCTCCTCAAAGTCCAAACCCGCGACTTGGGCATAACCTTTTGCCACAAGTCGAGCCTTGTTCCTCGTCACCACCCCGTGCTCGTCCTGTTTGTTGCGGAACACCCACTTGGTTCCCACAACATTTTGCTTGGGACGAGGCACCAGTGTCCAAACTTCATTGCGCTTGAAATTGTTGAGTTCCTCCTGCATGGCCAACACCCAGTCCGGATCCAGCAAGGCCTCTTCTACCCTGAAAGGCTCAATAGAAGAGACAAAGGAGTAATGCTCACAGAAATTAACTAATCTTGAACGAGTAGTTACTCCCTTGCTAATATCACCCAATATTTGGTCGACGGGATGATCCCTTTGGATCGTCGCTCGAACTTGGATTGGAGGTGCCTGAGGTGCTTCTTCCTCTTCAACTTGATCATCCTGTGCTCCCCCTTGATCATGCGCCTCCACTTGAGGTACCTGTTCGTCATTTTGGGTTGGGGATGCACCATAGTTGAGGAAGATGGTTGATCTTGCTCCAATTGTTCCTGAGGCCGCACATCTCCAATCGCCATGGTGTGTATCGCGGCCGTTGGAACATCTTCTTCATCTACATCATCAAGATCAAGAACTTGCTCTCTTGGAGAGCCATTAGTCTCATCAAATACAACGTCGCTAGAGACTTCAACCAAACCCGATGATTTGTTGAAGACCCTATACGCCTTTGTATTTGAATCATAACCTAATAAAAACCCTTCTACAGCTTTGGGAGCAAATTTAGAGGTTCTACCTTTCTTCACAAGAATATAACACTTGCTCCCAAATACACGAAAATAAGACACATTGGGTTTGTTACCAGTCAGTAGCTCATATGAAGTCTTCTTGAGGAGGCGGTGAAGGTAGACCCTGTTGATGGCGTGGCAAGCCATGTTCACGGCTTCCGACCAAAAGCGCTCGGGGATCTTGAACTCTCCAAGCATAGTCCTCGCCATATCTATGAGCGTCCTGTTCTTCCTCTCTACCACACCATTTTGCTGAGGTGTGTAGGGAGCGGAGAACTCGTGCTTGATCCCCTCCTCCTCAAGGAATTCCTCCACTTGAAGATTCTTGAATTCGGACCCATTGTCGCTCCTTATCTTCTTCACCTTGAGCTCAAACTCATTTTGAGCTCTCCTGAAGAAGCGCTTGAGGGTCCCTTGGGTTTCAGACTTATCCTGCAAAAAGAACACCCAAGTGAAGCGGGAAAAGTCATCAACAATAACTAGACCATACTTCCTCCTATGCTCAGATAGGTGACGGGTCCGAAGAGGTCCATATGCATCAGCTCCAGAGGTCTTGAAGTGGTCATCACATTCTTGCTGTGATGAGCTCCTCCCACCTGTTTACCTGCTTGACAAGCTGCACAAGGTCTATCTTTTTCGAAATGTACATTGGTTAGACCTATCACGTGTTCTCCCTTTAGAAGCTTGTGGAGGTTCTTCATCCCCACATGTGCTAAGCGGCGATGCCACAACCAGCCCATGCAAGTCTTAGCCATTAAGCATGCATCTAGACCGGCCTCTTCTTTTGCAAAATCAACTAAATAAAGTTTGTCGTCTAGTACACCCTTAAAAGCTAGTGAACCATCACATCTTCTAAAGACAGACACATCTACATTTGTAAATAGACAATTATATCCCATATTACATAATTGACTGACAGATAGTAGATTATATCCAAGAGACTCAACTAAAAACACATTAGAGATAGAGTGCTCATTTGATATTGCAATCTTGCCTAAACCTTTCACCTTGCCTTGGTTCCCATCACCGAATATGATTGAATCTTGGGAATCCTTATTCTTGACGTAGGAGGTGAACATCTTCTCCCCCGTCATATGGTTTGTGCATCCGCTGTCGATAATCCAGCTTGAACCCCCGGATGCATAAACCTGCAAGGCAAATTTAGGCTTGGGTCTTAGGTACCCAACTCTTGTTGGGTCCTACAAGGTTAGTCACAATTTTCTTAGGGACCCAAATGCAAGTTTTATCACCCTTGCATTTTGCCCCTAATTTCCTAGCAACTATCTTCCTATCCTTTCTACAAATAGCAAAGGAAGCATTTAAAGCATGATAAATTGTAGAGGGACCATTCATAACTTTTCTAGGAATATGAACAACATTCTTTCTAGGCACATGATGAATATTTTTCCTAGGCATATCTCTACCATGCATATAGGAAGAACTGGAAGTATACATAGCATAAGAATCATATGCATGTGAATCAAAAGCATTGCAACTCCTATGAGACTGTCTTCTATCATTGTACATAAAAGCATGGTTCTTTTTAGTACTACTTGCCATAGGGGCCTTCCCTTTCTCCTTGGCGGAGATGGGAGCCTTATGGCTTGTTAAGTTCTTGGCTTCCCTCTTGAAGCCAAGCCCATCCTTAATTGAGGGGTGTCTACCAATCGTGTAGGCGTCCCTAGCAAATTTTAGTTTATCAAAATCACTTTTGCTAGCCTTAAGTTGGGCATTAAGACTAGTCATTTCATCATTTAACTTTGCAATAGAAACTATGTGTTCACTACAAGCATCAATATCAAAATATTTACATCTATTGCAAATGACAACATTTTCTACACAAGTTGTTGATTTACTAGCTATTTCTAACTTAGCATTCAAATCATCATTAATGCTCTTTAAGCTAGAAATCGTCTCATGGCAAGAAGATAATTCACAAGAAAGCATTTCATTTCTCTTAACTTCTAAGGCATGAGATTTTTGTGCTTCTACAAATTTGTCATGTTCTTCATACAACAAGTCCTCTTGTTTTTCTAAAAGCCTATTCTTATCATTCAAGGCATCAATCAATTCATTAATTTTATCTACCTTGGTTCTATCTAGGCCCTTAAACAAACATGAATAATCTATTTCATCCTCATCACTAGATTCGTCCTCACTTGAAGAAGCATAAGTAGAGTTTCGAGTACATACCTTCTTCTCCCTTGCCATAAGGCATGTGTGACGCTCGTTGGGGAAGAGGGATGACTTGTTGAAGGCGGTGGCGGCGAGTCCTTCATTGTCGGAGTCGGACGAGGAGCAATCTGAATCCCACTCCTTGCCAAGATGTGCCTCGCCCTTTGCCTTCTTATAGTTCTTCTTCTCCCTCTTGTTCCCTTGATCCTGATCACTATCATTGTCGGGACAGTTAGCAATAAAATGACCAAGCTTACCACATTTGAAGCATGAGCGCTTCCCCTTTGTCTTGGTCTTGCTTGGCTGCCCCTTGCGACCCTTTAGCGCCGTCTTGAATCTTTTGATGATGAGGGCCATTTCTTCATCATTAAGTCCGGCTGCCTAAATTTGTGCCACCTTGCTAGGTAGCGCCTCCTTGCTTCTTGTTGCCTTGAGAGCAAGGGGTTGAGGCTCGGTGGTTGGACCATTCAATGCGTTGTCCACGTACCTCGCCTCCTTGATCATCATTCGCCCGCTTATGAATTTTCCAAGGACTTCTTCGGGCGACATTTTGGTGTACCTGGGATTCTCACGAATATTATTCACCAAATGAGGATCAAGAACGGTAAAGGACCTTAGCATCAATCGGACGACGTCGTGGTCCGTCCATCGCGTGCTTCTGTAGCTCCTTATTTTGTTGATAAGGGTCTTGAGCCGGTTGTATGTTTGTGTCGGCTCCTCGCCCCTTATCATCGCGAATCGTCCAAGCTCGCCCTCCACCAACTCCATCTTGGTGAGCAAGGTGACGTCGTTCCCCTCATATGAAATCTTGAGGGTGTCCCAGATCTGCTTGGCGTTATCCAAGCCGCTCACTTTGTGGTATTCATCCCTGCACAATGAAGCTAGAAGAACAGTAGTAGCTTGTGCATTCTTATGAATTTGCTCATTAATGAACGTGGGACTATCCGAACTATCAAAGTGCATTCCACTCTCTACAATCTCCCATATACTAGGATGGAGAGAGAACAAGTGACTACGCATTTTGTGACTCCAAAATCCGTAGTCCTCTCCATCAAAATGAGGAGGTTTACCAAGTGGAATAGATAATAAATGAGCATTTGTACTTTGAGGAATACGAGAGTAATCAAAAGAAAAGTTCGAATTGACCGGTTTCCTTCTCTCGTAGTCGTTGTGGTCGTCGTCCTTTTAGGAAGAAGTAGACTCATCGCTGTCGTCGTAGTAGACGATCTCCTTGATGCGCCTCGTCTTCTTTTTCTTCCCATCTTTTCGTTTATGGCCCGAGCTCGAGTCGGTAGGCTTGTCATCCTTCGGCTCGTTGAGGAAGGATTCCTTCTCTTTGTCGTTGATCACGATTCCCTTCCCCTTAGGTTCCATCTCTTCGGGTGGTTAGTCCCTTTGTGAAGAGAACGGCTCCGATACCAATTGAGAGCACCTAGAGGGGGGGTGAATAGGTGATCCTGTAACACTTAAAACTTAGGCCACAAAAACTTGGTTAAGTGTTAGCACAATAACCGCCAAGTGGCTAGAGAGGAATCTTCAACAAAACACAATAACCAACAAGATCAATCACAGAGATGGCACAGTGGTTATCCCGTGGTTCGGCCAAGACCAACGCTTGCCTACTCCACGTTGTGGCGTCCCAATGGACGAGGGTTGCAATCAACCCCTCTCAAGCTGTCCAAAGACCCACTTGAATACCACGGTGTTTTGCTTGCTTTACTCAATCCCGTTTGCGAGGAATCTCCACAACTTGGAGCCTCTCGCCCTTACACTTGAAATTCACAAAGAAGCACAGAGCAAGGGAGGGATTAGCAACGCACTCAAGACAAGAAATCACAGCAACACCACGCACACAAGTCGCAACGAGAGCTCACAACACAACTCAATGAGTTCACCACTCAGCAAGAGCTCTAATTGCTATCGCAAAGAATCAAAGGCGCGGAATTGATGTCTTGGGGCTTAGGAATGTTGTAGGAATGCTTGGTGTACTCCTCCATGCGCCTAGGGGTCCCTTTTATAGCCCCAAGGCAGCTAGGAGCCATTGAGAGCAATCTAGGAAGGCTGATCTTGCCTTCTGTCGACTGGCGCACCGGACAGTCCGGTGCACACCGGACACTGTCCGGTGCCCGATTTCCTTCCAAAAATGGCGCAGTCGACCGTTGGCAGCCTGAGAGCCGTTGGCGCACCGGACATGTCCGATGCACACCGGACAGTCCGGTGCTCCCTTCTAGCCGTTGGCTCGGCCACGTGTCCCGCGCAGATTACGCGGCCGACCGTTGGCCCGGCCGACCGTTGGCTCACCGGACAGTCCGGTGAATTATAGTCGTACGTCGCCGGTGAATTCCCGAGAGCGACCACTTCGCTCGAGCAGAGTCTTGGCTGCTCGAGCCAAGACATTTCCAATTGGATTTTTCCTGTTTCCAGCACTTAGACACAATACATTAGTCCATAAAACAATGTACTAAGTCTGAGAAACATACCTTTATCCTTGATTTGTACTTTGTCCACCTTTTTACACTTAGGCACTTGTGTTGGACACTAAATCACCAAAATACTTAGAAATGGCCCAAGGGCACATTTCCCTTTCAAGTACATGCCGAAGGGCGTGATGAAAGAAGTCGCGAGCTGGTCGGACTCCTTCATCCTGATTTGGTGATACCCGGAGTAGGCATCGAGGAAAGACAGGGTTTCGCACCCAGCAGTGGAATCCACGATTTGATCGATGCGAGGCAGAGGGTAGGGAACCTTCGGACATGCTTTGTTTAGACCAGTGTAGTCTACACACATCCGCTATTTCCCTCCTTTCTTTCTCACAAGCACAGGGTTGGCAAGCCATTCGGGATGGAATACCTCTTTGATGAACCCTGCCGCCATTAGCTTGTGGATCTCCTCGCCTATGGCTCTGCGCTTTTCGTCATCGAATCGGCGCAGAGGCTGCTTGACGGGTCGGGCTCCAGCTCGGATGTCCAGCGAGTGCTCGGCGACATCCCTCGGTATGCCGGGCATGTCCGAGGGACTCCACGCGAAGACGTCGGCGTTCGCGTGGAGAAAGTCGACGAGCACTGCTTCCTATTTGGGATCGAGCTTGGAGCCGATCCGGATCTGCTTGGAGGCGTCGCTGCTGGGGTCGAGGGGGACGGACTTAACCGTCTTCGCTGGCTCGAAGTTGCCGGCGTGACGCTTCGCGTCTGGCACCTCCTTAGAGAGGCTCTCCAGGTCGGCGATGAGGGCCTCGGACTCGGCGAGGGCCTCGGCGTACTCCACGCACTCCACGTCGCATTCGAACATGTGTTTGTACGTGGGGCCGATGGTGATGACCCCGTTCGGGCCCGGCATCTTGAGCTTGAGGTAGGTGTAGTTGGGGACGGCCATGAACTTCGCGTAGCATGGCCTTCCCAGTACCGCGTGGTAGGTTCCTCGGAACCCGACCACCTCGAACGTCAGGGTCTCCCTTCGGAAGTTGGAGGGCATTCCGGAGCAGACGAGAAGGTCGAGCTGTCCGAGGGGCTGGACGCGCTTCCCGGGGATGATCCCATGGAAAGGCGCAGTGCCTGCCCGGACCGAGGACAGATCGACACGCAGGAGCCCGAGGGTCTCGGCGTAGATGATGTTGAGGTTGCTGCCTCCGTCCATGAGGACCTTGGTGAGCCTGACGTCGCCGACGACGGGGTTGACAACGAGCGGGTATTTTCCCGGACTCGGCACGTGGTCGAGGTGGTCGGCTTGGTCGAAGGTGATGGGCTTGTCGGGCCAGTCTAGATAGACTGGCGCCGCCACCTTCACCGAACAGACCTCCCGACGCTCTTGCTTGCGGTGCCGAGCCGAGGCGTTCGCCGCTTGCCCACCATAGATAATGAAACAGTCGCGGACCTCGAGGAACTCTCCTGCCTGGTGATCTTCCTTCTTGTCATCGTCGCAAGCCCTGCCACCCTCCGCGGGTGGCCTGGCCCTGTGGAAGTGGCGTCGAAGCATGGCGCACTCCTCAAGGGTGTGCTTGACGGGCCCCTGGTGATAGGGGCACGGCTCCTTGAGCATCTTGTCGAAGAGGTTGGCACCTCCGGGGGTTTCCGAGGGTTCTTGTACTCGGCGGCGGCGACAAGGTCCGCGTCGGCGGCGTCGCGTTTCGCTTACGACTTCTTCTTGCCCTTCTTCTTGGCACCGCGCTGAGTTGACGCCTCGGGGGCATCTTCCGATGGGCGGCCTTGGGGCTGCTTGTCCTTCCGGAAGATAGCCTCGACCGCCTCCTGGCCAGAGGCGAACTTGGTGGCGATGTCCATCAGCTCGCTCGCCCTAGTGTGGGTCTTGCGACCTAGCTTGCTCACCAGGTCGCGGCAGGTGGTGCCGGCGAGGAACGCGCCGATGACATCCGAGTCGGTGATGTTGAGCAGCTCGGTGCGCTGCTTCGAGAATCGCCGGATGTAGTCCCGGAGAGACTCTCCCGGCTGCTGTCGGCAGCTTCGGAGGTCCCAGGAATTCCCAGGGCGCACGTACGTGCCCTGGAAATTGCCGGCGAAGGCTTGGACCAGGTTGTCCCAGTTGGAGATCTGCCCCGGAGGCAGGTGCTCCAACCAGGCGTGAGCGGTGTCGGAGAGGAACAGGGGGAGGTTGCGGATGATGAGGTTGTCATTGTCCATTCCACCCAGTTGGCAGGCCAGCCGGTAGTCCGCGAGCCACAGCTCCAGTCTCGTCTCCCCCGAGTACTTTGTGATAGTAGTCGGGGGTTGGAACCGGGTCGGGAACGGCGCCCGTCGTATGGCCCGGCTGAAGGCCTGCGGACCGGGTGGTTCGGGCGAGGGACTCCGATCCTCCCCGCTGTCGTAGCATCCTCCACGCCTGGGGTGGTAGCCTTGGCGCACCCTCTCGTTGAGGTGGGCCCGACGGTCGCGGTGATGGTGCTCGTTGCCGAGGCGACCCGGGGCCGCAGGCGCTGTGTTGCGCGTGCGCCCGGTGTGGACCGAGGCTTCCCGCATGAATCGGGAAGTCGCGGCATGATGTTCCGAGGGGTACCCCTGCCTTCGGGAGGCGGAGCTCTCGGCCCGTCGGACCGCGGCGCCCTCCAGGAGATTCTTGAGCTCTCCCTGGATTCGCCGCCCCTCGGTGGTTGATGGCTCCGACATCGCGCGGAGAAGCATTGCCGCTGCAGCCAGGTTCTGGCCGACCCCACTGGAAGCGGGTGGCGGCCTCATCCTGACATCGTCGGCGATGCGGTGCTGGAAGCCCTGGGGTAGATGACGCATTTCTCCGGCCGGAGGTTGGCCCGCCCATTCCTGCCCGACGTCCCGTCGGATCGGCTCAAGTGCTCCTGCTCCCTCGTCGAGCCTGGCCTGCGCCCCGCGGATTTGCTCGAGCTGTGGGTCATGGCCCCCGCCTGGACGGGGACCACAACTAGCTCTCGTGGGATGTCAACGCAAGGCACCGGCCTAGGGAGATCACCGTCCTCCGGCATACCGAGATGGTTGCCTTTAGAGGGACCCCCTAGATCGACGTGGAAACATTCGCGGCTTGGGCCGCAGTCCTCGTCGTCGAGGCTGCGGCTACCGTCGAAACAGTCGGAAAGGCAGTAGTCGCATGCGGTCATGAAGTCCCGCATGGCACTGGGGTTGCCAAGTCCAGAGAAATCCCAACATAAGTCGGGCTCGTCATCTTCCTCGGACCCCGAGGGCCCGTAGGTCGAGACGTCCGTCAGCCGGTCCCAGGGTGACCGCATACGATACCCCAGAGGGTTTGGACTCGCCTCTACGAGAGCGTCCGGCAAAGCGAAGCCACTTGGCGGGTCGAGGCTAAATCCAAGGGGCGTGAGATGGGAATCGGTCGGTACCTCTTGGTCGACGGGCGGTGATGAAGTCACATCGGGGACTGACTGCACTGTCGTCTCAGGTACGAGGGTGACTTCCAGCAAGCCTTTCGCGAGCGTGCTGGCGTCGTCCGTTTGCTCGGGATTGGCGTGTCGCGGGGAGACGGCGCTCGTCTTCGTCTCAAACGCGAGGTCGATGCCCGACGCGCCCCCCGTTGGGGCGCTGGCGCCGTCGACTCGCTCGACAGCCGACGAGGTGCTGCCTCCTGCTTGGCCTTGGTTGCCTCGCCTCCTCCTCCGTCGGCGGGGGAGAGGATGGGGCGAGCTTGAATGTTGTTCTTCCACCACGCGGGGAAGACGTCGTCGATTCCGCCACCGGCAGGCGGGCTGTCGGCCGCCATTGTCGCTGTCGCACGGCGGGGGAAGGAGTATCATGTCGTAGGTGCCGTCGAGGGACATGAACTCAAGACTCCCGAAATGGAGCACCGTCCCGGACCGGAGAGGTTGCTGGAGACTGCCCATCTGGAGCTTGACGGGAAGCTGTTCGTCAACACGCAGCAGGCCCCTACCTGGCGCGCCAACTGTCGGCGTTTCGAGACCGGGGGGTCTCTGGGCCGACGAGTGAAATGTCGCTGTGTGCCCCGGCCCAGATGGGTCGGCGCGAGGCCGAGCGCGAAGGGGGGGAGAAAGGTGGCTGGAGACAGGCATGAGAGAGGTGGAAATCACGCGGTCTTCGTGTTCGTCCTGCGCCCAGGTCGGGTGCGCTTGCAGTAGGGGATTACAAACGTCCATGCGGGAAAGGGAGCGAGCGGCCTCACGCGAGCGCCTGTCCCGTCCTCGTCCCCGCGCGGCCAACCCTTTGTAAGAGGGCCCTGGTCCTTCCTTTTATAGGTGTAAGAAGAGGATCCAGGTGTACAATGGGGGGTGTAGCAGAGTGCTACGTGTCTAGCGGAGGAGAGCTAGCGCCCTAAGTACATGTCGTCGTGGCAGCCGGAGAGATTTTGGCACCCGGTTCGTGTGGTGTCGTGGCCGTCGGAGGAGCGCTGGAGCCTGGCGGAAGGACAGCTGTCGGGGCTGTCGAGTCCTTGCTGACGTCCTCTTGCTTTCGTAAGGGGGCCGAGAGCCGTCGTCGTCAGGGAGCGTGCGGGGCGCCATCATTGCCTATCTGGCGGAGCGAGCCAGATGGGACGCCGGTCTTGTTCCCCGTAGCCTGAGTCAGCTTGGGGTAGGGTAATGATGGCGCCTCCTGTCGACGTGGTCGGTCCGCGCCCTAGGTTGGGTGATGTGGAGGCTCCTCCGAGGTCGAGGTCGAGTCTGTCTTCCGTGGCCGTGGTCGAGTCCGAGCCCCTGGGTCGGGCGAGGCGGAGACCATCGGCTGAGGCCAGGGATGAGTCCAAGCCCTGGGGTCGGGCGAAGCGGTGTTCGTCGTCTTCCGGGGCTGAGCCCAAGTCCGAGCCCTAGGTCGGGCGGAGCGGAGTTCGCCGTCTTCCGGGGCTTAGCCCGAGTCTGAGCCCTGGGTCGGGTGGAGCGGAGTTCGCCGTCTTCCGGGGCTCAGCCCGAGTCCGAGCCCTGGGTCGGACAGAGCGGAGTTCGCCGTCTTCAGGGGCTTAGCCCAAGTCCAAGCCCTGGGTCGGGCGGAGCGGAGCTCGCCGTCTTCAGGGGCTTAGCCCAAGTCCGAGCCCTGGGTCGGGCGGAGCAGAGTTCGCCGTCTTCCGGGGCTTAGCCCGAGTCCGAGCCCTGGGTCGGGCGGAGCGGAGTTCGCCGTCTTCAGGGGCTTAGCCCGAGTCCGAGCCCAGGGTCGGGCGGAGCGGAGTTTCCTATGGTGCCTGAGGTCGGGCCTGACTGCCTGTCAGCCTCACTCTGTCAAGTGGCACTGCAGCCGGTGCGGCGCAGGCGGCGCTGTCCTTCTGTCAGGCCGGTCAGTGGAGCGGCGAAGTGACTGCGGTCACTTCGGCTCTGTTGACTGAAGGGTGTGCGTCAGGATAAAGGTTGAAAGGGAATTAGGCTTACACCTAGTTCCTAATTAATTTTGGTGGTTGAATTGCCCAACACAAATAATTGGACTAACTAGTTTGCTCTAGATTATATGTTCTACAGGTGCCAAAGGTTCATCTACAACTACTAAATCGACTGTCCGGAATACCGTAGATTATTCCGGACAGGAGAAGCTTTTTGGAAAAACAGGCCAAGCGCGGACCGTCCGGGCCCTTGCGGCGGACCGTCCGCAACACCAGGGTGACCCTCGGACAGAACCAATACAAAAATCCAAGTCTGCACTACGGACCGTCCGGAGGAAAAGCGCGGACCATCTGAGACCTCGCGCGGACCGTCCGGCCTCAGGCGCGGACCGTCCGGTAGGCAAGGAACCGAAAAACCCGAAGGTGACGGGTTCCGAAAAATGAATTATAGCGGCCTCGCGGACCGTCCGGGGTGCACGACCGGACCGTCCGCGACTGGCTTTATCTGACATCTGACGACGCATTAAATGCAATATAGCCGTTGATATAGCCGTTACTGCTGACCGTTGCGTTTTCAGCCGTTGATCTACAGGGGCGGACCGTCCGCGCTCAGCAGAATGGAGCAACGGCTAGGAAGTGGTTGGTGGCTATAAATACAACCCCAACCACCTCCATTCACTTGAACCAAGTATTCCAACCTTCAACATTCAATACAAGAGCTAGCAATTCATTCCAAGACACATTCAAAGCCTCCATCTCTCCAAGTTTCACAATTGAGAAAAGAGATCATTAGTGATTAGTGACTTGAGAGAGAAAGTGATTCGTGTGTTATTTGTCGCTCTTGTTGCTTGGCTTTTGCAATCGTGCTTTCTTTGATTCTTCATTGCGATCAAAACTCACTTGTAATTGAGGCAAGAGACACCAATCTTGTGGTGGTCCTTGTGGGAACTTTGTGTTCCAAGTGATTGAGAAGAGAAAGCTCACTCGATCCGTGGGATCGTTTGAGAGAGGGTAAGGGTTGAAAGAGACCCGGCCTTTGTGGCCTCCTCAACGGGGAGTAGGTTTGAGAGAACCGAACCTCGGTAAAACAAATCCGCGTGTCTCACTTCATTATTTTCTTGCGATTTGTTTTGCACCCTCTCTCGCGGACTCTATTATATTTCTAACGCTAACCCGGCTTGTAGTTGTGATTAACTTTGTAAATTTCAGTTTCGCCCTATTCACCCCCCCCCCCTCTAGGCGACTCTCAATTGGTATCAAAGCCCGGTGCTTCATTAGAGCCTAACCGCTCGAAGTGATGTCGGGAGATCACACCAAGAGGGAGATGGAGACCGGCGACAAACCCACTACGAGCCAAGGGAGCACTTCATCGGAAGAGTCCCGCACCAAGAGGAAGGAGAAGAAGAAGGACTCCTCCAAGCGGAAGGAGAAAAGATCTTCTTCTTCTCACCACAAAGAGAAGAAGGAAAAATCTTCTTCCCACAAGTCGCATCGGAAAGGCGACAAGCACAAGAGGATGAGGAAAGTGGTCTACTACGAGACCGACACTTCATCAACATCTACCTCTGACTCCGATGCGCCATCTGTAACTTCTAAGCGCCAAGAGCGCAAGAAGTTTAGTAAGATCCCCTTACACTATCCTCGTACATCTAGACGTACTCCATTACTTTCCGTTCCATTAGGCAAACCGCCAACCTTTGATGGCGAAGATTATGCTAGGTGGAGTGATTTAATGAAATTTCATCTAACCTCACTCCACAAAAGTATATGGAATGTTGTTGAGTTTGGAGCACAGGTACCATCTATAGGGGATGAAGACTATGATACGGACGAAGTGGCCCAAATCGAGCACTTCAACTCCCAAGCTACAACCATACTCCTCGCCTCTCTAAGCAAGGAGGAATACAACAAGGTGCAAGGGTTGAAGAACGCAAAGGAAATTTGGGACCTACTCAAGACCGCGCACGAGGGTGATGAACTCACCAAGATCACCAAGCGGGAAACGATCGAGGGGGAGCTCGGTCGCTTCCGTCTTCGCCAAGGGGAGGAGCCACAAGATATGTACAACCGGCTCAAAACCTTGGTGAACCAAGTGCGCAACCTCGGGAGCAAGAAATGGGATGACCACGAGGTGGTTAAGGTTATTTTGAGATCACTTATTTTCCTTAATCCTACTCAAGTACAATTAATTCGTGGTAACCCAAGATATACACTAATGACTCCCGAGGAAGTAATCGGGAATTTTGTGAGTTTTGAATGTATGATTAAAGGCTCAAAGAAGATCAACGAGCTTGATGAACCCTCCACGTCCGAAGCACAACCGGTGGCATTTAAGGCGACGGGGGAGAAGAAGGAGGAATCTACACCGAGTAGACAACCAATTGACGCCTCCAAGCTCGACAATGAGGAGATGGCTTTAGTCATCAAAAGCTTTCGCCAAATCCTCAAGCAACGGAGGGGGAAGGACTACAAACCCCGCTCCAAGAAAGTGTGCTACAAGTGTGGTAAGCCCGGTCATTTTATTGCAAAATGTCCTATATCTAGTGACAGTGACAGGGGCGACGACAAGAAAGGAAAGAGGAGAGAAAAGAAGAAGTACTACAAGAAGAAGGGCGGCGATGCCCATGTTTGTCGGGAATGGGACTCCGATGAGAGCTCCACCGAGTCCTCCTCCGACGAGGACGCCGCCAACATCGCCGTCACCAAGGGACTCCTCTTCCCCAACGTCGGCCACAAGTGCCTCATGGCAAAGGACGGCAAAAGAAAGAAGGTTAAATCTAAATCCTCCACTAAATATGAGTCCTCTAGTGATGATAATGCTAGTGATGAGGAAAATAATTTGTGTACCCTTTTTGCCGACCTAAACATGCAACAAAAAGAAAAATTAAATGAATTAATTAGTGCCATCCATGAGAAGGATGATATCTTGGACTCCCAAGAGGACTTCCTAATCAAAGAAAATAAAAAGCATGTTAAGGTTAAAAATGCTTATGCTCTAGAGGTAGAAAAATGTGAAAAATTGTCTAGTGAGCTAAGCACTTGCCATGAGACCATTAACAACCTTAGAAATGAAAATGCTAGATTAATTGCTAAGGTTGATTCCCATATTTGTAATGCTTCAATTCCCAATCTTATAAATGATAATGATGATTTGCTTGCTAAGATTAAGGAAATGAATAATTCTCTTGCTAACCTTAGAGTAGAAAATAAAATTTGATTGCTAAGGCTAAGGATTTTGATGTTTGCAATGTTACTATTTCCGATCTTAGAGATAAAAATGATATACTACGTGCTAAGATTGTCGAACTTAATTCTTGCAAACCCTCTACATCTACCGTTGAGCATGTGTCTATTTGTGATAGATGTAGAGATATTGATATCAATGCTATTCATGATCACATGGCTTTAATTAAACAACAAAATGATCATATAGCATTATTAGATGCTAAAATTGCCGAGCATAACCTAGAGAATGAAAAGTTTAAATTTACTAGAAGTATGCTCTATAATGGGAGACGCCCTGGCATCAAGGATGGCATTGGCTTCCAAAGGGGAGACAATGTCAAACTTAATGCCCCTCCAAAGAATTTATCTAACTTTGTTAAGGGCAAGGCTCCCATGCCTCAGGATAACGAGGGTTACATTTTGTACCCTGCCGGTTATCCCGAGAGCAAAATTAGAAGAACTCATTCTAGGAAGTCTCACTCTGGCCCTAACTATGCTTTTATGTATAAGGGTGAGACATCTAGCTCTAGGCAACCAACCCGTGCCAAGTTGCCTAAGAAGAAAACTCCTACTGCATCAAATAATCATGATATTTCATTCAAAACTTTTGATGCATCATATGTGCTTACTAACAAATCCGGCAAGGTAGTTGCCAAGTTTGTTGGGGGCAAACACAAGGGCTCCAAGACTTGTGTTTGGGTACCCAAAGTTCTTGTTTCTAATGCCAAAGGACCCAAAACCGTTTGGGTACCTAAAGTCAAGAACTAAAATTGTTTTGTAGGTTTATGCATCCGGGGGCTCAAGTTGGATACTCGACAGCGGGTGCACAAACCACATGACAGGGGAGAAGAAGATGTTCTCCTCATATGAGAAAAACCAAGATCCCCAACGAGCTATCACATTCGGGGATGGAAATCAAGGTTTGGTCAAAGGTTTAGGTAAAATTGCTATATCACCTGACCATACTATTTCCAATGTTTTTCTTGTAGATTCTTTAGATTACAATTTGTTTTCCGTATCCCAGTTATGTCAAATGGGCTACAACTGTCTCTTTACTGATGTAAGTGTCACTGTCTTTAGAAGAAGTGATGATTCAATAGCATTTAAGGGAGTGTTAGAGGGTCAGCTATACTTGGTAGATTTTGATAGAGCTGAACTCGACACTTGTTTGATTGCTAAGACTAACATGGGTTGGCTCTGGCACCGCCAACTAGCCCATGTTGGAATGAAGAATCTTCATAAGCTTCTAAAGGGAGAGCACATTTTAGGACTAACAAATGTTCATTTTGAGAAAGACAGGATTTGTAGCGCATGCCAAGCAGGAAAGCAAGTTGGGTCCCATCATCCACACAAGAACATCATGACAAGTGACAGGCCACTGGAGCTCCTACACATGGATTTATTCGGCCCGATCGCTTACATAAGCATCGGCAGGAGTAAGTACTGTCTAGTTATTGTGGATGATTATTCTCGCTTCACTTGGGTGTTCTTTTTGCAGGAAAAAGCTCATACCCAAGAGACCTTAAAGGGATTCTTGAGACAAGCTCAAAATGAGTTCGACTTGAGGATCAAGAAAATTAGAAGCGACAACGGGACGGAGTTCAAAAACTCTCAAATTGAAGGCTTTCTTGAGGAGGAGGGCATCAAGCATGAGTTCTCTTCTCCCTACACGCCACAACAAAATGGTGTAGTGGAGAGGAAGAATCGAACTCTATTGGACATGGCAAGAACCATGTTTGATGAGTACAAGACTTCGGATCGGTTTTGAGCCGAGGCGATCAACACCGCTTGCTACGCCATCAACCGGTTATATCTACACCGAATCCTCAAGAAGACATCATACGAACTCCTAACCGGTAAAAAGCCCAATATTTCATATTTTAGAGTCTTTGGTAGCAAATGCTTTATACTTGTTAAAAGAGGTAGAAGATCTAAATTTGCTCCTAAGACTGTAGAAGGCTTTTTACTAGGATATGATTCAAACACAAGGGCATATAGAGTCTTTAACAAGTCCTCCGGACAAGTTGAAGTTTCTTGTGACGTTGCGTTTGATGAGACTAACGGCTCTCAAGTAGAGCAAGTTGATCTTGATGAGATAGGTGATGAAGAGGCTCCGTGTATCGCGCTAAGGAACATGTCCATTGGGGATGTGTGTCCTAAGGAATCCGAAGAGCCACCAAATGCACATGATCAACCATCCTCCTCCACTCAAGCATCTCCACCGACTCAAAATGAGGATGAAGCTCAAGTTGATGAAGTAAAAGATCAAGCAAATGAGCCACCTCAAGATGACGGCAATGATCAAGGGGGAGATGCAAATGATCAAGACAAGGAGGATGAAGAGCAAAGGCCGCCACACCCAAGAGTCCACCAAGCAATCCAACGAGATCACCCCGTCGATACCATCCTCGGCGACATTCATAAGGGGGTAACCACTAGATCTCGTGTTGCACAATTTTGTGAGCATTACTCTTTTGTTTCCTCTATTGAGCCACACAGGGTAGAGGAAGCACTCCAAGATTCGGATTAGGTGGTGGCGATGCAAGAGGAGCTCAACAACTTCACTAGGAATGAGAATTTAGTAGGATCATGACAAAGAAGTTCGAGATGTCTATGATGGGGGAGTTGAAGTACTTCTTAGGATTTCAAGTGAAGCAACTCCAAGAGGGCACCTTCCTAAGCCAAACGAAGTATACTCAAGATATTCTAAGCAAGTTTGGGATGAAGGATGCCAAGCCCATCAAGACACCCATGGGAACCAATGGGCATCTCGACCTCGACACGGGAGGTAAGTCCGTGGATCAAAAGGTATACCGGTCGATGATATGTTCTTTACTCTATTTATGTGCATCTCGACCGGATATTATGCTTTCCGTATGCATGTGTGCAAGATTCCAAGCCGACCCTAAGGAAGCTCACCTTACGGCCGTAAAACGAATCTTGAGATATTTGGCGTATACTCCTAAGTTTGGGCTTTGGTACCCTCGGGGATCCACATTTGATTTACTTGGTTATTCCGATGCCGATTGGGCGGGTTGTAAAATTAATAGAAAGAGCACATCGGGGACTTGCCAGTTCTTGGGAAGATCCTTGGTGTCTTGGGCTTCAAAGAAGCAAAATTCCGTAGCTCTTTCAACCGCCGAAGCCGAGTACATTGCCGCAGGACATTGTTGCGCGCAACTACTTTGGATGAGGCAAACCCTGCGGGACTATGGTTACAAATTAACCAAAGTTCCTCTTCTATGTGATAATGAGAGTGCAATCCGCATGGCGGATAATCCCGTTGAGCATAGCCGCACTAAACACATAGCCATTCAGTATCATTTTCTTAGGGATCACCAACAAAAGGGGGATATCGAGATTGCATACATTAATACTAAAGATCAATTAGCCGATATCTTTACCAAGCCTCTTGATGAACAAACTTTTAACAAACTTAGGCATGAGCTAAATATTCTTGATTCTAGGAACTTCTTCTGTTAATTTGCACACATAGCTCATTTATATACCTTTGATCATGTCTCTTTCACATACTATGACTAATGTGTTTTCAAGTCTATTTCAAACCAAGTCATAGGAGTATTGAAAGGGAATTGGAGTCTTCGGCGAAGACAAAGGCTTCCACTCCGTTACTCATCCTTCGCCGTCACTCCAAGCAACTCTCCATCTTTGGGGGAGAAAAGGACTCCGCTTTTGGTATAATCTTCACTCGTTTATTTATGACCAAAGGGGGAGAGAGAAATTCTAAGAGCTCTACTGACTCCGTTTTTGGCGATTCATGCCAAAGGGGGAGAAAGTATTAGCCCAAAGCAAAAGGACCGCACCACCACCTAAATTTTTTTTTAAAAAAAAAGAGAGTTTTTCAATTAGTATGATTCTCAATTGATAAATTTCAAATTGGTATTTTATTGTGTTCAAAAGGGAGAGAAAATAGTATTTCAAAATTGATACATCAAAACCCTCTTGAACACTAAGAGGAGAATCTCATTTAGGGGGAGTTTTTGTTTAGTCAAAGGAAAAGCATTTGAAACAGGGGGAGAAAATTTCAAATCTTGAAAATGCTTTGCAAAATCTTATTCATTTACCTTTGACTATTTGCAAAAGGACTTTGAAAAGAATTTACAAAAGGATTTGCAAAAACAAAACTTGTGGTGCAAATGTGGTCCAAAATGTTAATAATAAAGAAACAATCCATGCATATCTTGTAAGTATTTATATTGGCTCAAATCCAAGCAACCTTTGCACTTACATTATGCAAACTAGTTCAATTATGCACTTTTATATTTGCTTTGGTTTGTGTTGGCATCAATCACCAAAAAGGGGGAGATTGAAAGGGAATTAGGCTTACACCTAGTTCCTAATTAATTTTGGTGGTTGAATTGCCCAACACAAATAATTGGACTAACTAGTTTGCTCTAGATTATATGTTCTACAGGTGCCAAAGGTTCATCTACAACTACTAAATCGACTGTCCGGAATACCGTAGATTATTCCGGACAGGAGAAGCTTTTTGGAAAAACAGGCCAAGCGCGGACCGTCCGGGCCCTTGCGGCGGACCGTCCGCAACACCAGGGTGACCCTCGGACAGAACCAATACAAAAATCCAAGTCTGCACTACGGACCGTCTGGAGGAAAAGCGCGGACCATCTGAGACCTCGCGCGGACCGTCTGGCCTCAGGCGCGGACCGTCCGGTAGGCAAGGAACCGAAAAACCCGAAGGTGACGGGTTCCGAAAAATGAATTATAGCGGCCTCGCGGACCGTCCGGGGTGCACGACCGGACCGTCCGCGACTGGCTTTATCTAACATCTGACGACGCATTAAATGCAATATAGCCGTTGATATAGCTGTTACTGCTGACCGTTGCGTTTTCAGCCGTTGATCTACAGGGGCGGACCGTCCGGACCAGGCGGGCGGACCGTCCGCGCTCAGCAGAATGGAGCAACGGCTAGGAAGTGGTTGGTGGCTATAAATACAACCCCAACCACCTCCATTCACTTGAACCAAGTATTCCAACCTTCAACATTCAATACAAGAGCTAGCAATTCATTCCAAGACACATTCAAAGCTTCCATCTCTCCAAGTTTCACAATTGAGAAAAGAGATCATTAGTGATTAGTGACTTGAGAGAGAAAGTGATTCGTGTGTTATTTGTCGCTCTTGTTGCTTGGCTTTTGCAATCGTGCTTTCTTTGATTCTTCATTGCGATCAAAACTCACTTGTAATTGAGGCAAGAGACACCAATCTTGTGGTGGTCCTTGTGGGAACTTTGTGTTCCAAGTGATTGAGAAGAGAAAGCTCACTCGATCCGTGGGATCGTTTGAGAGAGGGTAAGGGTTGAAAGAGACCCGGCCTTTGTGGCCTCCTCAACGGGGAGTAGGTTTGAGAGAACCGAACCTCGGTAAAACAAATCCGCGTGTCTCACTTCATTATTCTCTTGCGATTTGTTTTGCACCCTCTCTCGCGGACTCTATTATATTTCTAACGCTAACCCGGCTTGTAGTTGTGATTAACTTTGTAAATTTCAGTTTCGCCCTATTCACCCTCCCCCCTCTAGGCGACTCTCAAAGGTGTCAGGCCACCTTTGCATTAAATGCTCATGCGATCTGGTCGGTTGGCGCAGCGATTTGGTCAGGGTTGCTTCTTGGCGAAGACAGGGCCTCGGGCAAGCCGGAAATATGTTCGTCGCTGGAAGGGGGGCCTCGGGCGAGACGGAGATCCTCCGGGGTCGGCTGCCCTTGTCCGAGGCTAGGCTCGGGCGAGGCGTGATCGAGTCCTTCGAATGGACTGATCCCTGACTTAATCGCACCCATCAGGCCTTTGCAGCTTTGTGCTGATGGGGATTACCAGCTGAGAATTGGGAGCCTTGAGGGTACCCCTAATTATGGTCCCCGACAACTATGTCCTATGTTTGGTAAGCAGAATGTGTAACACCCACTTTGTAAATTGCTAGAAATAATACCAATAGAAAAAAAATTCCTTATGTGGGTTTACCCTTTTATGCATCATTCCATGTGAACACCATATACAAAAGCAAACAATTAATAAAAGAATATATGCCATTAAAATTGTGCATCATGCTGGAATTTTACTTGTATGCATTTTGTGACAACATGGAATAATGTGAAGTATACTAAAGTCCAAACTAGAATTTAAGACCCAAAAGGAATTCAAGAATTCGAGAAAGAGAAGAAAGAATACTAAATGATAAAGAAAATAAATATAAAGAAAATAGATAAGCCATCTTAGTTGGGTTCAACTTGTACATTTAAAATGAATAAAAATTCACAATTTAAAAATTTGATTCAAATTGAATTGCAAAGTAGCAAGTTAAAATAGGAAATGGAAACAATAAAAAAAAAGAGAAATGGGACACGCCTGGGCTCACTTCATCCCGTCGGCCCATCTCCAAACTCCACGCAGCCGGCCCACATCTCCTTATCCGTTCCGCGGCCCAATTCTCTCCACCGCCCCCTTTCACTGCCTGACGGGGCCCACTCGTCAGACCTGCCCCCTTCCTTCGCCCGCGCGACCTGGGCGACTGGGCGAACTTGGTCCTGGCGTGATCCTCGGATTCGGATAATACCGCCACGAACCGATCCTCGCGCGGCTATATGGGATCACCCTGGGGCTCTGCGGTTCCTTTTGCATCGTTGCGGGCCCCGTATGTTCGCTCAATCCCATTCCAACCAAGCGCCGGACTCCTTCCCCATCGCGCGCCGTGAAGCTCGGAACGACCAGAGATCCAACCACGCAAATCATGGAATCGGTTGAGGAGCCCTGGGTCTCGGCAGCTACAAATTGGAGCCCTCCTAGACCGCCTTGAATCTCGTCCATTCACCAAAACCCTAGTGCTCTGGACGTTGCAAACCATCGCCGTCTCCGCTGTGAGATTGCTCCCTCGTCGTCGGTCGTGCTCGAAGCCAAATTGTGGCCTCGCGCGCGGACAGTGAGCTTCGCCCAAGCCCCTGGACCGGTTGGGTGGCAATTGTGGGCTCAGAGGGTGACCGGTGTGCGCCCAATTTGCCGCCACCGTCGAACTTCCGCCCATCGCCGTGGCCACGCTCCTGCGCCTCGTTCCGTCGGTAAGAAACCCATTCAATCAACTCGCCTCGCCCTCCTCGTCGCGTAGTTGCGATCAATTTTAGTATTGGGGGCGCTTGGGCGGAGAATCGTGCGCGCCGGCGAGCTCCCACCGCGGTTCGGATGGCTCGCCGCCGTGACCTGTGCTGGGTGAGGGAGAAAGCTGGTGGCCGTTCGATCTTTGATGGACGGCTAGGAATAGGTCTGTGCGTACCCCTTGATCGGATGAACCCGCGCCCTAGGATTTCGATCGGGCGGTCACATCTGAACTCTAGGCTACTGACGTGCTAGACCGTCGGATCCGGATCCGAGCGTCGTCGGAGCGTACCGGTTCGGGGATCTAATCTCACGCGTCCACCCTTGATCGGATGGCTGTGATCGCAAGATACCCTTTCGCTCTGGCTTTTTAGCATAAGAGACCCTAGGTTCCTTTGAAATAGAACCCGCCGTCCATTAGTTACTGTGCACCGTGTCTCTGGAGTTTTACCCCGAGCCCCCTGTACTTTCCGGTAAATGAGGCGCAGTCCAGAACATAATAAAATCAGAGAAAATGATTATTAAATAGATTTTTAATAGAAAAATAATTGCTAGAACTTTATAAATTCATATAAAATTCATATTGAGTCCAAATTAGTCCATTCCAGTTTCTATAATTTTGTAATAATGTTGTTTATTACATAGTGTCTCTGTTTTAACATAAAAATGGTATTAAAATTTATTTCTTAATTAATCTTGTATCAAATACATAAAACCTTAGGAAATTCGTATCTTCTTCGTTTTAACTCCGATTTGATCTGTTCAAGTTGCGTTAGTCTCGTAGCAACGTGTAGATTATTATTATTCAGTTTGTTTTTATGTTTGGTGTGATGTTAATTTTATCTATACCATGTTTGTTTGTATTGCTACGACTAGCGCGAGGACACGTGTCATCTGAAAAGCAAGTTGGTACCTGGAATCTCAAGTGCCAGGCAAGTTGTGCCCTTGACCACTTTTTACCCAATAATGTTCTTTAATATCACTTATCCATGCATAGGTTAATTTTGATGGGACCCAATAGGTCACCCTAGATTGTTTATCTCATTACCTTGTTTACCCCTGAATCACTGGGTAGTTTGCTATTGCTTTACATGGTTTTGGGATAATCATTTATTATATCTATGTTCCAATTATTCTTGTTATTCTGTTTATGTTCATGTTGAGATCATTAATGTTAATTGGAACATAGAGCTTAACTTGAGAACCACGTGCCACCACAAGGGTTTAATGGGACGCCCTTGGCTGACTAATTAGGAAAGCTAGTGGAAGACTACCTTACCCGAAAGGGGCAAGGGCAGTAGGGGAGTGGTCAGTGTAGGGAGGTCCCTGGTTGATTTTGCTGCGATGGCAGTCAGCCAGGAACCCTGCATTGGAACTTCCTATAAACTGTAGCGGGTTTTCGGAAGCTAGTGGAACTTTGTAAAGGCCTCGTAGTGTTGCCCTGCCGCGCTTCCTAGGTAGAGGTGTATGGGATTCGCGACCCCTTGGCAGATGGGTAACATGACTTGTGGGTAAAGGGTACAACCTCTGCAGAGTGTAAAACTGGTATACTAGCCGTGCTCGCGGTCATGAGCAGCTCAGGACTCTCTGATGTTTAAATTATGGAACTTAAATTCAATTTTGTCATTTGCATTGCATGGGATTATTATTAATTTTGTTCTATTACTTTATTTATGGTTTGGTATTTACTTACACTTAGTAACTGCTAATAAAATTTTGACCAACTACTTAAAAGCAATGCTCAGCTTTAACCCCTATCATTGATTAGCCTTACACATCACATGAACTCACACCTTTGCGAGTTTATGCCCACTGGTTCCCCACAACTTGTTGAGCTATGATCATGTGTGAGCTCACCCTTGCTGTCTCACACCCCCCCCCCACAGGAGATGATCAGGTGGTTCAGGAGGAGCCGCCTAACACTGAGGAGTTCGATCTGATCTAGGTGGCGTTTCCCAGTCGACATTGGCGCCGACGATCCTTAGTTCGCTTTATGGTTATACTTTTATTTTGTAATAAGTCTTCCGCTATGTAATAATTACTCTGATGTTTTATGACATTTATCTCTATACACTCTGTTATTATATATGTTGTCTTCTTGGCGCATGTATGAGATGCACCCGGCTTGTCCTTTAAAACCGGGTGTGACAGAATGGAGTCGCTCCGTTTTTTTGTTTGGTTGGAGAGCGTATTCGAGCAGAGCCGCTTTGTTCTTGCGTTTGGTTGGGGAGTGCATCAAAATGACGTTTTCTCTATCCTTGTCTTCAACCTCCATGTGCATTTGCAAACATTTGTCTTCAATCTCATGATGTATAAAATATGAACATCCAGAAGATATGGTCCAAATATGAACTGACATAGAAGCGTTAGTGATAGGCCAAAGGTCGTGCATCGCCCTCAAACCTAACTGAACACACACCAAAGTCTCGAATGCAAACTAAACACGAGCTGACATAGAACAAACTTGAATGCAAACTAAACACTCAGCATATTCATTGACTAGCAAGCTACAACTCTGATTAAATGGTTTGTGAGACTACAACTCTCATTAAGCAAGATTAATCTATTATCTTCCTACTTTTTTGGCTAAAAAATAATTAGACTAGCAGATAGTATAGCCTGTCAATTCGAAATGCAACAACCAAACAGGGTCCAACAATACATCTCTATGAAGAAATTTCATAATTGACAAGCTATAAGAAATTTCAGTTATGAAGAAATAACTCTATGCTCCTCTCCTTTGCTTTTTGTGGAGGCTACAGACTTGCGCAAGACAGTGGTTTTCCTAGAACAGAAGATCAATGCAGAGATAACTCTCTCTATGCAGCACAAAGGGCACGCAATGGGAAAGGGGCAACCTCACCTGGTGTCCCTGGCTCGTGTCAGGTGATGCAATTCGCGAGCGCAAAGGCCACGCAAGGGGGCGATGGGTCCTTACCACGAAGGGGAAGAACCGAGGAGGAGAGGGAGGCACTGGAGCCGTGGGCATGGGAGACGACGTGGGAGCAATGAAGGGAGAAAAGGGGCCAGCGTGAGCACAGGAAGGAGAAGGGGTGGCAGCGTATTCATCAGAGTTAACGCACGACGACGAAGATCCTCACAACCGCAGTGGGATGGAGGAGCAGAGGGATTTTGCGAGAGAGGAATGAACGAGAGCACTCAGCATACGATTGATTTTGGCGAGCGAACTCATTCCCAATTTTAGCACGATACTTGAATCGAGAGATTATTGGAGCCGCTCTACTCTTCGTCTCTAGATAACCCCTAGAAAATAGGAATAGGACGACTCTATTCACATCCGCTCCCCAACTAGAATAATATAATCCAACTTATAGATCATATAAGCACTTATTAACCTGTGTATGGATTATTATAATCTAGGTATCTAGATTTCATAATCCACCGAATAATCTATGTTTTTTGTTTACCTCTCAACTTATTTAAGCTAAATTACATAATCTAGAGGGTAAACAAACATAGCATAAGTGCTCCGACGGCCTGGAGAAATTTTGAAATTTGACACTCATTTAGCAAATCTTTTAGGGCATGTTTAGAAGTGAGGATATTGAAGGGGATTGGGTCGCCATAATTTCTTACTATTCAATTTTGAATAACAAGGGATTATAGCCCCCTCAATATCATCCAATACTCTTGCTTCCAAATAAGCCCTCGAGAGTTGACACCCTCGACCACATATCAATGACTCGAAGTGACTCCACATGTCATTGTGATAGGGGTGTCAAATAAAAAAAAGCTTGCGAACTAGATGTCAAATTTCAAAATCTCTCGACGGTATAAATTTTGAAACTTGACAACCAATTCGCAAACCTTTCAAGATTTGACACTTTGGCCCACATGTTAATGAATCAAAGTGACTCCACATGTCATTGTGATAGGGGTGTCAAATCTTTAAACACTTATGAATTAGGTATCAAATTTTAAAATCTCTCGACGACCCATAAATTTTGAAAATTGACACCCATTTCACAAACCTTTCAAGATTTGACACTCTGACCCATATGTCAAGACTTAAAGTGACTCCACATGACATTGTGATAGGAGTGTCATGCAATGTTGACTGACATGTAACGTCGTACCACCTGTTAAGGCATCAAGGAACAAGAAAGTTTCTTGCTGATGATAAAAAACTATCCTCGCTAGCCAATAGCAGAAGGTTGTTGCCCAGTGGCCTAGGCCCCCAATCGTACCCATCAATCTAGGGTGTTCCTAAAACATCATAATTATATGATAAATCTAATATTTTAGCATAACTGTGTATATAATTTGGTACTGATATTTAGCTATGTTGTTAAGCATATTATTGAAGACAAGAAGAAACTTTTGTATACTTTTTTGTGCATTATTTTCTCCCTATAACGAAAAAGGTGAAAAAACATTCAAATTCGAATAGTATTTGTATTCGAATTTTATATCAATTATTTAAAAAGAGATATAGAACGAATTTAAGATTTACTTTTTATGAATCTTAATAAGCTCGATACTAAAACAAGAATATAAATTTACATAATAAATTCCGTATCTTATTTGTTCGCAATTGAAGAAAGAAGACATAAAGTTTAACATTTGGAAAATATTTGGATCCATCCCTACCCATCATTAAGCTGTCCCAAGCAGAGAGTGTATATATGCGCGCAAAATAATGTTTTACGCTGTAATCTATAATTTTTATATAATGATGTCTAAAATAGGAGACACACAACTGCTGACGAAGCATAATTTCTTCTTTATTCTTTCCTAGGTCACATGTAAGACACAAATATCACGATGTCATCCTCATGAGAACCATTTCATATCACTCATCATTAATACACTATCACATTATCAAAGATGCTAACATGACAACCTATTTAATGCTCATTAAACACCCAGTGAGAATGGTCTTATGACTTATGAATTGTAGTTCTTCTAGAGCGAGAAGATCATGTGGTTGCAACCGCTGATTTAGGGTGTGGAATACAACTAGCTAAATTTTAGTCCCATCGCATCAGAGATATAAACGGTAGGTACAAGTATTAAATATAGTTTAATTACAAAACTAATTATATAGATGAGAACAAAAATGACAAGACGAACCTATTAAATTTAGTTAGTCTATGATTCGCTCATGTGACGCTACAGTAAATTTTGACGATCATGTATTAACTAGATTTAAAAAATTGTTCTCATCATTTAGTATTTATCTATGTAATTAGTTTTTGTAATTAGATTATATTTATTCAAACATCCTATATGAAATTGACTAAATCTAAGTAAGGAGAACTAAACAACACTTAGAGCCATGTAATAAAAAAAAGGTTTCACAAAAAACAAGGTTTGCATTTGAAATCCAAGAAGCCATGTAAAGACTCCTTAAAACCAGTTTCAAATGTGAAACCTTGTTTTTTGTGCTCCAACAGACCCCCTTTGTCACCCGCGTTTATAAGTGATCCAGAAATAAGGCATCGCTCCCGTAAATATGCGCGAGAAAAATACTTTCCCTAATCGCTTTCGTGCGCCTGTGCATCCTAGAAACGAGGCATGGTGCCCGCGCTTTTTTGGCTTGCTAGCTAGCTGACGAATTGAGTCCAGTACTCCAGTGCTTTAAAGGAAGGAGGATGTGGTTTTCATTCTAGCAAAGGCACAAAAAGAAGCACATAGTATGTGAACCATAAATATTTGTGAACTAAAACATAAATCCTTGCATTGGCGTCACAATTATTGGTGGCGTGCGTTGGCCGATTACTGTTATAGCGAGAAGCAAATATAAAAGGGGCATTGACATGTATGAATGGGCTAGCCGTAGAGGCAAACTAGTGTGACGTCAGAACCTGAGATTTGTAAATGTTGGTCTAGTTTCGTTTCACTTTTTTATTTCGGGAAATTGCTGGAGTATTTGTTTGTTCTGCCACTAAAAAAGATTTAGTATGTCCCTCATAATCATTTTTTAGGATTTTTTTGCACAGACTTTTAGAGATGCTCTTAGGTTGTATCCAACAACTCCCTTATTGCATCCCTAAAAAGGAAAAAATTCCTATGTGCCATTGAATTTTATACGCATTCCTTGGTTGCCATTAAGTGGCATATATGAAGTTTTTTGTGTGTATAACATGTGGGGCCAGTGGCACACAAGGAATGAGTATAATTTCTGATGTCACATAGTTAATTGCCCCAACTAAAAATAGAGGGTCCCATTTGCATTTACTGTTTAGCTCTCCAGCGGAACACAGATACAGATGCGAAAAAGACGCTACCCATTGTGTACCCAAATATGGTATTCTCTTTCCTCCCCTTAGACTGTCTCCAACAAGGAGCGATATATGGTTCTGTCCATTAAATTTGGAGGACGCCGAGCTACTTTATCCATCCAACAACGCACGGTAAAGCTTCCGGTAAAATTAGTGTGCGTCGTTCGACACCCTAAATGTGGAGTTCCTCTGGGCGTTCGCTATCCATCACTCCCTCTCCCTCCCGCGCCGCCGGGGTGGAAGCTTCCCCTCGCGCATTCCATGTCGCAGGTTGGAGCACGACGGGTGCGGTCGAGTCCGTCGCGAAGAGGTTCCCGAAGCTGGGTAGGTCCAGCGGCGGAGCAATCGCCACGGGCGACGATGTGTGGTGGTGCAGGTCTACGCCACCTGCGAAACACTCAACCATAGGCACAACACTGCAACTTTGGGAGCAATGGCATCCTCGATCTCTGTCGCCTTGATCCCCCACGCTCTCTTCCACCACCTTGCTGCTACACAACACGACCAGCAACTGGAGCAGCAACAGCAGGTCCGACAACAGGAAGCAAAGCAACGCAAGGAGAGAGAAGGGGATTTTTTACGACACATCACCAAGGACCGATAAAAAAAGAAAGCCAATGAAGATAAGAAAATGACATATTAAAAAATATATGTTTAAAATGATTTGCTATATGGACAATATTTTGTTTAAAAATACGGGTTCTAAAATTTCTGTTAATGTGGTTGAGAAAATATATAATATGAGGTATAAAGGATGAAATTTAGGGGACGTTGCTAGAGACTGAGAAGATATAGATGATAGAATCTTTTAAAGTGTGCTGTAAAGGATAAAGAATATTCCTTTAGGGGATGGAATTTAGGGGACGCTGCTGGAGACAACCTTAGTCCGTTTATGTGTCCACATTCGCTTCCTTCTAGAACATGTACCTTCTTTTCGCATCTGCATTCTTGTACCAGCCACCCAATTTTCACATCCGGGCTAGGCTAGAAAAAAACATGTAAACCGAAATAACTAGAACCCAAATTTTGTTCGAAAATTTCGAGTGATAACTTGTAAAACCCGAACTTTTTTCGGGTAATTTGGGTACCACAATTAGATACACAAATTACCCGAACTTTCATGTATCATGTATTCGTGTTATTGTTAACTATCGATTTGTATATCTATAATCATGTGTAAGTGTGTGAACTTGTGATTGCATATTGGCTTTGGTTTCTGCGTGCATATATATATATCATTATTAAGACCGTGTTTTTGTACTAATTTGGTAGGGTGTGTGTTTTTATGAAGTTGACACAATAGTTCGAGAATATCTGAACCCAAAAATTTGGGCACCCGAATATTTGGGTAACGTAATAGCAACATTAGTTCTCTAAAAGATTTCATAAATCGATAATTTAGGTAGTTAACATAAAAACTTTTCTCCAACAGTTCTTTAAATGAACTTCCTAAATTTAGCAACTACTCATCTAATCTCATTTTCTCTCTATATTTGGCAACTATTTAGCAACCCTTTAATTAAACAAAAAATATTGACTGCATTATGTAGATAATAAAGGTAATTGATGACATTTGTGACTTATCTTTTTTTGTGCATAGATACAAAAGAAAACTACAACCTATATTTAGAAAACTATTGAAGAACTCGTATTTTTTACTCATAAAGTTAATTAGCAACTTATTAAATCTGTGATTTAGAGAGTTACAATTTATATAAATATTGAAGTTGCTCTAAAACCTTTGTAATTTTGAGTGACGATTTTTGGAACCTCAATTTAAATTAATTGAATTACAAAACCCAAAAAATTAGAGTGACTCGAACGCGCACCCCTAGAAATAGTCAAAGGCATCCTCGGGCACTAATGCTGTGAAACGGACGGACCGACGGTGCAAAGTACTTTCCTGCATCAAAAGATGTTTGGGCTATGCTGGGAGGATTACCCAGTGGGCGGTGGCAGCGTCGGAGGCCCACCGTTCTGTCGGTGGCGCTGCACTGCTCTGCTCTCTTTCGTGCTCCATCGCAAATGACCGGGGCCAAAATAGAAAACCCCCGGAGCTAAACAGTGCTGCTCGTGCTGGCTCTTCCGCAGTGCTGTGTCTCTGTGACTGTGCTGTGCTACGCCCGGATCGGCCTCGCTTTGTCCTCCACTCCTCCTGGCCTGGGCACATTCTTGTTTTCTAATTACTCCTCCTGGCCTGGGCACATTCTTGTTTTCTAATTACTGGCTGTTGCTGTGTAGTAGTAGTACGAGTATACTTTTGGCGTGTGTAGTTCGGGTTGCATGACCTGCGACCAGCGTCAAATCAATGGCATCCACCGACAACTGGAGACGCAAGAAATGAATGCGCAGGGGGGGGGGGGGGGGGGGGGGGGGGGGGCGGCACTCGCTTCGGAGCCAAGGAAGGATCCGGCGATGCATTTTGCTCACGAAGGCCGTAGCAAGTCAGATTTTGTTCCGGCGATTTAAAAATTGGTTCTCTCTCAAAAGCTGCGACAAGAAGGAAACCACCGGGAGCTCGTCGTCGTCACAAGCGGCAATTCAGCCAGTGCCCAGATTTCACTCGTCCGTCAGAACCAAAAATACAAACACCTCCTCATAAACTCGCACTGAGCCTCACCCTCACTCACGAATACGTAAGCACGCATACACTATTTTCTCTCGACCGAGAAAAAAAAACACAAACCTCGAAGCACGCCACCACAACCACGATCACACGCCAATGGATCAACACCGGAGAAACAAAAAAAAGACAAAAAAAAACAAAGCACTTCCGTCCATGGATCGCTAAACCAATGCCGAGGCCGCGGCCAGCGCGGCGGCGAGCCACCACCGGGAGCACGGCGCGCCATCGGCCGCGCTCTTCTTGACGTCCTTCTGGTCCACAGGAGCAGCGTCGTCTTCCGCGGCGGGGCCGGGCGCGTCGGCCACGGCGGGCGCCGGGTGGCGCTGGCGCGCGGCGGCCTTGCCGTTGCCAGCCTTGGGCGCATCCGCGGCAGGCGCGGGCGCGGGCGTCGGCGACGGCGACGGCGCGGGCTTGAAGAGCTCCACGGGCTCCACCACGGCGTCGATGACGTAGATGGCGAGGGGGTCCTTGTCCAGCACCGTGGACTCGACCCGCGCGGGCGCGGCGGCGGCGGCCGTCCTGATCGTGACGGCGTCGCCCTGGCTCTGCACCGTGAAGTTGAAGCTCCTGGCGGCGCCGTCGGTGGCCAGCGTGTTCATGGGCCCGTTGTTGGACTTGAGGCTCCCCAGCGAGTAGTGCACCGGCACGGCGTGGAACAGCAGCAGCTCCGCCTTCCCGTCCGCGCTGAGGTTCCTGTACTTGGGCAGGAAGGCCCTCACGGCGTCGTCGGAGGGGCAGAACGCCGTCATGCCGCCCTCCACGGCCGACTGGTACGTGGACGACGCGTCGGGGGACGCCGCGATCAGGTCCGCGAACGCCTTGCACCCGCCCTTGGCCATCTCCGCCGTCACGTTCGGAGGCGCCGCCGCCGCAGCGGGAGCTTTCGCCACGACGGCCGCCGCCATCGTGGTTGTGGCCGCGAGGGCGAGGGGAAGGAGCAGCAGCAGGAACGCCACGGCGCGGCTGAGGCGGCGCATTGTGCGGGGCGAGAGCGTGGAGCGGAGTGCGGCCTGCCGGGCGCGGTGCTGTGCGTGCGCGTAGGAGTGAGAGGGGGAGTGGGAGGAGGATGGGCACACTGGCGCGCACTTAGCTCTATACACCTTAGTTTTTTTATTTTAAACTTTATATTACTACGTGAGGAGAATGGAAAACAGTCTTTTGTACGATCATGTATACGCTCTGGTTGCTATAATGCCCTTTACATACTTCTCCAAACACGTCTGAACAGAAGGGTGCGCCGAGTACACAAATACATCTAATAGGGATCATGACACAATCTCATATTATCACCCTCAAACCTAGGGAACTCATGTTTGGGAAATGGGGCACAACCAAGATGAGATAGGGTCTATTTATTTCAGCTTTTCTGCTGATTTTGTCCGACGGCTCAGGATACCAAACACTTAGTTTTTCAGCTTGTTTATATGAAAATATCTTTGATGAAAATCGTCTAAAATCAACGTGGACACAGGTAGTGTTTGGATTGAGGGACGAGGAAGGATCAAGAGGGATAAGATGAGATCATTCTAACTTAACCCGCGTTTGGTTTGGAGGTCCAGAGTCAGGGTCAATGCATATTCTTCAAAAATGGTGTATGAGGTCATCCCTCAAAAATTAAGGGACGGGGTCAGCACAGGGTTGATCCCGTCCCATCCCTCGTTAACACCTGTCGGCGTTTCGAGACCGGGGGTCCCCGAGCCGACGAGTGAATGTCGCCGCGTGCCCCAGCACAGATGGGTCGAGCGCGAGGGCGAGCGCGAAGGGGGGAAGAGCGAGGCGGCCGGAGACCGGCGTGAGAGAGGTGGGAATCCCGCGACCTTCGTGTTCGTCCCGCGCCCAGGTCGGGTGCGCTTGCAGTAGGGGGTTACAAGCGTCCACGCGGGAGAGGGAGCGAGCGGCCCCAAGCGAGCGCCTGTTCTCGTCCTCGTCCCCGCGCGGCCAACCCTCTCTAAGAGGGCCCTGGTCCTTCCTTTTATAGGTGTAAGGAGAGGATCCAGGTGTACAATGGAGGATGTAGCAGAGTGCTACGTGTCTAGCGGGGGAGAGCTAGCGCACTAAGTACATGCCGTCGTGGCAGCCGGAGAGATTTTGGCACCCAGCTGGTGTGATGTCGTGGCCGTCGGAGGAGCGATGGAGCCTGGCGGAGGGACAGCTGTCGGAGCGGTTGGGTCCTTGCTGACGTCTTCTTGCTTCCGTAAGGGGGCTGAGAGCCGCCGTCGTCACAGAGCATGCGGGGCGCCATCATTGCCTATCTGGCGGAGCTAGCCAGATGGGACGCCGGTCTGGTTCCCTGTGGCCCGAGTCAGCTCGGGGTAGGGTGATGATGGCGCCTCCTGTTGACGTGGCTGGCCTGCGCCCCAGGTTGGGCGATGCGGAGGCTCCTCCGAAGCCGAGGTCGAGTCTGTCTTCCATGGCCGAGGCCGAGTCCGAGCCCCTGGGTCGGGCGAGGCGGAGGTCGTCGACTGAGGCCAGGGCGGAGTCCGAGCCCTGGGGTCGGGCGAAGCGGAGTTCGTCGTCTTCCGGGTCTTAGCCCGAGTCCGAGCCCTAGGTCGGGCGGAGCGGAGTTCGCCGTCTTCCGGGGCTGAGCCCGAGTCCGAGCCCTGGGTCGGGCGGAGCGGAGTTCGCCGTCTTCCGGGACTTAGCCCGAGTCCGAGCCCTGGGTCGGGCGGAGCGGAGTTCGCCGTCTTCCAGGTCTTAGCCCGAGTCCGAGCCCTGGGTCGGGCGGAGCGGAGTTCGCCGTCTTCCGGGGCTAAGCCCGAGTCCGAGCCCTGGGTCGGGCGAAGCGGAGTTCGCCGTCTTCCGGGTCTTAGCCCGAGTCCGAGCCCTGGGTCGGGCGGAGCGGAGTTCGCCGTCTTCCGGGGCTGAGCCCAAGTCCGAGCCCTGGGTCGGGCGAAGCGGAGCTTCCTATGATGCCTCCGGCGGGGCCTGACTGCCTGTCAGCCTCACTCTGTCTAATGGCACCGCAGTCGGAGTGGCGTAGGCGGTGTTGTCCTTCTGTCAGGCCGGTCAGTGGAGCGGCGAAGTGACGGCGGTCACTTCGGCTCTACCGGGGGGCGCGCGTCAGGATAAAGGTGTCAGGCCACGTTTGCATTAAATGCTCCTGCGACTTGGTCGGTCGGTGTGGTGATTTAGTCAGGGTTGCTTCTTAGCGAAGGCAGGGCCTCGGGCGAGACGGAAATATGTTCGCTGTTGGAGGGGGGCCTCGGGCGAGACGGAAATCCTCCGGGGTCGGCCGCCCTTGTCCGAGGCTAGGCTCGGGCGAGGCGTGATCGAGTCGCTCGAATGGACTGATCCCTGACTTAGTCGCACCCATCAGGCCTTTGCAGCTTTATGCTGATGGGGGTTACCAGCTGAGAATTAGGAGTCTTGAGGGTACCCCTAATTATGGTCCCCGACAGTAGCCCTCGAGCCTCGAAGGGAGTGTTAGCACTCGCTTGGAGGCTTTCGTCACACTTTTTTGCAAGGGGACCAGCCTTTCTCGGTTGCGTTTTGTTCCGGTGGGTGCGCGCGAGCGCACCCGCCGAGTGTAGCCCCCGAGGCCTCGGAGGAGTGGTTTCACTCCTCCGAGGTCTTAATGCCTCACGTAATGCTTCGGCTGGTCTGGTTGTTCCCTCATGCGAGCTGGACGTAGCCCGGGTGTACGGTCGGGTCTCAAGTTCTCGGGCTGGTATGTTGACGCTGTCAACGGTTCGGCCGGAGCCGGGTTTGCGAGAGCAGCCCCCGAGCCTTTGCACAGGGTGAGAGGGCGATCAGGGACAGACTCAGCTTTTTTACATACGCCCCTGCGTCGCCTTTCCGCAAGGAGGAGGGGGGAAAGCGCCATGTTGCCCTCGATGGGCGCCGAACATGGTGTCTCCGGTGAGCTGCAAGCGGGTAATCCGAGTGGACGTCCGTGCCCCGTTCGTTAGGGGTCGGTTAGGGGCCCAGAGGCACGCCCAAAAGTACCTGCGGGTGATCTGCCGGACCTGGTCCCCTAGCGACGGGGTCCGAGGGCTCGATGCCTCCCTCTGATGGGATTCCGTTACAAGATCGCTCTCGCTGGTCTCGGAAATGTCCTAGGGTACCTCAGGAGCGCAGCCCGAGCCTTGGTTATGTATCGAACGTACCCATGGTCATCCCTCGCTCGGCGTCTGAGGCGGCTGTGAACCCTTCGGGGGCCAGCCTTCGAACCCCTGATCAGTAATGGGCACAGAGCCCGAGTAGCCTGAGGCGGCCGTGGAACCCTTCGGGGGGCCGACCTTCGAACCTCTGACCAGTAGTGGGTGTAGGGCCCACGCGATCTGAGGCGGCTGTTGAACCCTTCGGGGGGCCAGCCTTCGAACCTCTGATCAATAGGGAGGCTCGGAGCCTGGTTCCTTCACGGGGAAGGACCCTTTTCGGGGTATCCCCTTTCCCGGTCCCTGTTGCAAGAGAGAGAGAAAGAGGAAAAAAGGAAAAGGATACGAAATCGAACGACGCGGCGTACCTTTACTAGCACGGTCATTATGGCGAAGGCGAAGCGTCGCCCGCTCCTCCTGCCAGAGGCGCCGCCTGTCTCGCCGCGGAGTTAATGCGACGGGGCGAGTGGGTGGCGAGGCGATCGTTGCGCGTGCGCGAGTTGTCCGGGGAACGGCTGTTCGCTTTGCGTTTTCGAATCCCGCGTCCGATCTGGGCGGAACGTTTGAACCGGTCTCGCCTTGGTCTTTATATACCCGGGAGAGGGTCTGGTGACGGTTCTTTGCTCCGCTTCCTGCCTCCTTCTTAGGTTTTCGTAACCCGAGAGACTTAGCCAGAGAAAAGGAAACCGCCCTTCCTGCCCCTTGCGCCGCCATCCCTTCGGCTTGGTGATAGCTGACCGGGTGACCATCATCTCGCCGCGCGATCCATGGCCTTTTTCCACGATGACGGCGAGTGATCTGGAGGATCTGGTTGGCGAGGGTTTACTTCACCCTCTCACCGATGAGCAGCGACCGAAATGGATTCCTCCTGTGGGTGGAGTCGCTCTGTCCCCACCGCCGGGGTACATCGTGAGCTTCGTCTCCTTCCACGAGCGGGGATTCGGTGTGCCGGTGGGCCGCTTTATGCGGGCGATCCTGCCCCACTACGGGGTGGAGTTGCACAACCTCACCCCCAACTCCATCTCGCAGGCCGCCATCTTCGTAGCGGTGTGCGAGGGGTACTTGGGGATCGCCCCCCATTGGGATCTGTGGACCCATCTCTTTTTCGCAGAGCTTTTTTCCTCGCCGACGGGGGAGAGGAAAGTCCGCGCAGCGGTGCGGGCCGGCGGGTGCACCCTCCTGCTGAGGCAGTCGCGGGCGTCGCTGTATATTCCTGCCATCCTCGCGTCCTCGAACAAGGGGTGGCAGCGCCGGTGGTTCTACCTCCGGAATGACGGCGAGTTGCTCCCGCCGTTCTCCCAGCGAGTAGTCACCACTGCCGCTGACGCTTGGCGCCACGGGACCCCGCACGAAAGACAGAAGAACCTCGAACCCCTTCTCCAGGCCTTGGAGGTGTTGCGGAAGGGGGGACTCACCGCTGCGGGAGTGATTGCCGCCATTCACCGTCGGAGGGTGCTTCCCTTGGCGGAGCGACGGCTGTCGCTTTGGGAGATGACACCGGAGGCTGACTTGGAGGGCTCGCGGATGTCCTCTGATCCTCTTCCCTTCGACGCCCTCCACGGGCGGGTGTCCGTCGCGTTGGGGAAGTCAGACCCCACCGCCTATTCCCAGCTTTTGATGCGCCCAGACCAAGGGTGTGTGACCCTGGTGTGTGTCCGCTTCTTCCTTCCTCTTGCATCGGGTTGCTCCTGGTTCTTACGGTTGGGTTTTTCCTCCTTCTTCAGGAGGTGGGGTGGCACAAGCCTTCCCTGCCACGGGTCCCGCAGGATGCGGTGGACCGAGCAGCGCGGCGGGTCGCCGCGGAGGAGAAGAAGAGGAAGAAAGACGCGGAAAAGGCCCGGGCTCGTGAGCGAAGGCGGGCTCGAGACGCCTTGGAGAAGCTTCGTCGCCGGCAGGAGAGGGAGGGGCTCCCGAGGGAGCCGTCGCCGGAAACGCCCGACGACGACGACAATGATGAAGATGATGACGAGGAGGACGACATGGCTGGACGCCTCGGCCTCAGCCCCGGCTTGGGGTTTGGCCAGGAGCCGTCAAACCCGCCCCCGAGCGGGCTGACGCCGTCAGTCCCTGGGGTCGGGACGCCGAGGTCCCAGCTTGAGGGGCGGGGGCAATCCGAGAGGGTACCGGACCCCTCGGCCGGAATAGCTGAGGTGACCCCGAGGGGCCAGGCCGGAGTGTCTGCTCCCCGAGAGCCACCACCCGCGCCGCCAGCGTAGGGGAGCGACCCTCAGGTCGCCGTGACAGTGCCTGGGCAGTCCGCCCCCCGGGCGTCGAGGGCGCTCAAAGCAAGGGTGGTGCCGAAGCTGCCGGCGAAGCGGACCTCGGCGGTGGTTCAGGGGGTCGAGGTCCAAGAGACTTCCCCCCAGGCACGGTTGATCATGGCCCGGAGCGGGTAAGTATCTCGGAATGTCTTCGTCCTGGCTTTTCGTTCATATGTCCCGGCCGTGATTTTCCTTTTTCCCTCAGCAAGCGGAACCATGGCCTGACCGACCTGGCACCCCGGAAGGCCCTTAAGACGGCGCCGGCTTGCGTGGCCAGCGCCGCTCCAGGCCTTGCCGTCCAGCCGACCTTCTCGCAAGGCGTTCCACCGCAGGGGGCTCAGGCGGCACCGGTCGCCGTGGAGCAGGTTCCTGAGGCTGGCTCTTCTGCCTGGGCGGCCATTGTGATAGGGGAGGCGGCTGATGCTGACGTGGTCCCGAGCCCGCCGGACGTGACGGCCACGCCGGCGCCTGCCGCTACTGAAGTCGTCGCCGCCCCCGTCGGAGAGCGATCGGTTGCTGCCGACGTTGAGACGGCTGATGCGTCGGCGCTTGGTGCCACGGAAGAGGGGGGCATGGAGCCGCAATCCGTCCCACCGGGCGGCAGCCTCGTCGCTGTGCGGCAGAGCTCCGAGGGCCGGCGCCAGTTGCTCCGGTTCCGGACCCGTGAGGCCTCGGACCCCATCTTCGTTCTCGACGATGAACGGGAGGACCAGTCCTGGGATGAGCTCCGCAAGTGTGCTGAAGCAACGGCGGGGTCGCTCCGGTCGTCGCTGGAGGTTTTCTGCAGGGACATCCCCAAAATCCTCCATGTAATGGTTTCAGGCATACCTTTTCTCTTTTGTGACCGAGGCGTTCTTCGTGACGCCCCGCTTCCTTCCCTCAGGATCTGACGGATCGGAGCGCCGCCAAGTCGTCGTTCATCCGCCGCGAGGTCGACGTCTGGGGCTCGCTGTGATCCCTGAGGACCTCGCTCGCCGGGGCTACTGCGCGCCTTTCTCAGCAGGGTGCCGAGGTAGCGGACCTCCAGTTGCTCTGCACTGACCTGAGAGCCGAGGCGGCAGCGGCGCGCGCGGAGGCAGCCGCGGCGCGCGCAGAAGCACAACGGCAGCGGTCGGAGCTCGAACGGGTCGTCGAGGAGCGGGACCAATCTCGGGGCCGGGCTGCCGAGGCCGAAAGCCGGGCCGAAACCCTTGCGGCCGACTTAGCCGTAGCCCAAGTCGCAACCTCGGAGCAGCGTGCCCGAGCCGGAGGTACGCCTTGGCCATCCTCGGTTTTCGTTCCTGTTTCTTTCCTCTGCTTGTGTTTGAGATCTTTCTTCTGGCTGTTTGCAGAGCTTGAGTCCGCCCTTGATGAGTCCGCCAAGGCACTTGCCGAGGCGCTTGCCGGGGCGGCCGAGCAGAGGGAGGCTGACCACGCGGCCATGTCCGAAGCCGTCTCGGACGTTTACCAGATCCTTGGCTTCGGCGACGTTCCCTCAGGAAGCTCCCCTCAAAGTCGCCTCCAAGTCTTGGGCGATCATGTGCGCGGCAGACTCCGCGAGGCGCTACACCACGGCGTCAGGCGGGCCTTCGCCGTGCTCGCTTCCCACTACGTTGTGGACCTGGAGCGGGTTAGCATGGGGTATTGCCTTCCCGACGAAGATGAAGCCGCCCTGGTAGAAGTCCAGAGGCTCGATGCGGCCGCCGCGGGTCCGAGCGCAGTGCTGGCGACCACCTTTGAGGCGGAGATCCTCCCACCTGCGCCGTCGCCGGAAGCCGAGATGGACCTCGTTGAAGGTGGGACGGAGCTGAAGGCGCGGCTCCTTCCCAAGGCGACGCCTAACTTGTTGGAACAGTTTCTGTTGGATGCGCGTGCGTCTTTCTGCGGCCGCTGAGGCCTGAACACTTTGTTACCGTTGCATGAAGTCGCACTCCTTTTCCTTTTATTTTGCGTGTCCGGCTTCGCCTGTCGGTAGCAGGGTGGCTTCCCCAAGTAGGGGTCACTTTTCGTGGCGGGTGACGAGTGAGATGTCCCTAATCCCGGAGGCATGGGAGTACCTCGGCTTGGTCGGCCTTGCCACTTACATGCACCCACGTTCGCTCCTTGGGGTCCTGCTTCTGACATAGCCGGGGGAACGTAAAAGCCTTTTTGTTTGAAAATTTTGGACGCAGAGGGGTTCCCCAATCTTGACGCAGAGCGATAAGGGGGGTTCCCCCCTTTTTAGCCCCTGAGGGAGGGTCAGGCTCCGCCGAGGCGAGGCTGACCCTTCCTTGACGACTAAGACTTGCGTGGGAGCGAGGTATGCGAACAACTTGAAAACATCTTAAGGGTAGAAGCGACATAACCGTTGGATGTTCCAAGCGTTGCCGTAGACCTCGCCCTGACTGTTGGCCAACTTGTACGTTCCGAGCTTCAGAACTTTGGTGGTGATAAGCGGTCCTTCCCGGGGGTGCGTGTAGCCCCCGGGTGACCCCAACAAGGGCTCGGGGTGCTGTGCGGTGGTCGCAATCCCCTCCGGGTGGGCTTCGATGCCCCGCCTGGAGATGATAAACCCCAAGACCAGGATTGAGCTTGGCGCTTTTCGCCTCTTTGATGATCTCCGCCGCCATTAGCTTGTGGATCTCCCTGCCTATGGCTCTGCGCTTCTCCTCGTCGAATCGGCGCTGAGGCTGCCTGACGGGTCGGGCTCCGGCCCGAATATTCAGCGAGTGCTTGGCAACATCCCTCGGTATGTCGGGCATATCCGAGGGACTCCACGCGAAGATGTCGGTGTTCGCGCGGAGGAAGTCGATGAGCACTGCTTGCTATTTGGGCTCGAGCCCGGAGCCGATCCGGATCTGCTTGGAGGCGTCGCTGCTGGGGTCGAGGGGGACGGCCTTGACCGTCTCCACTGGCTCGAAGTTGCCGGCATGACGTTTCACGTCTGGCGCCTCCTTAGAGAGGCTTTCCAGGTCGGAGATGAGGGCCTCGGACTCGGCGAGGGCCTCGGCGTACTCCACGCACTCCACGTCGCATTCGAACGCGTGCTTGTACGTAGGGCCGACGGTGATGACCCCGTTGGGGCCCGGCATCTTGAGCTTCAGGTAGGTGTAGTTGGGGACGGCCATGAACTTCGCGTAGCATGGCCTCCCCAGTACCGCGTGGTAGGTTCCTCGGAACCCGACCACCTCGAACGTCAGGGTCTCTCTTCGGAAGTTGGAGGGTGTTCCGAAGCAGACGGGAAGGTCGAGCTGTCCGAGGGGTTGGACGCGCTTCCCGGGGATGATCCCATGGAAGGGCGCAGCGCCTGCCCGGACAGAGGACAGATCAACACGCAGGAGCCCGAGGGTCTCGGCATAGATGATGTTGAGGCTGCTGCCTCCGTCCATGAGGACCTTGGTGAGCCTGACGTCGCCGATGACGGGTTCGACGACGAGCGGGTATTTCCCCGGGCTCGGCACGTGGTCGGGGTGGTCAGCTTGGTCGAAGGTGATGGGCTTGTCGGACCAGTCTAGGTAGACTGGCGTCGCCACCTTCACCGAGCAGACCTCCCGGCGCTCTTGCTTGCGGTGCCGAGTCGAGGCATTCGCCGCTTGTCCACCGTAGATCATAAAGCAGTCGCGGACCTCGGGGAACTCTCCTGCTTGGTGATCTTCCTTCTTGTCATCGTCGCGGGCCCTGCCACCCTCCGCGGGTGGCCCGGCCCTGTGGAAGTGGCGCCGAAGCATAACGCACTCCTCAAGGGTGTGCTTGACGGGCCCCTGGTGATAGGGGCACGACTCCTTGAGCATCTTGTCGAAAAGGTTGTGAAAGTCGCCTAGAGGGGGGGGTGAATAGGGCGAAACTGAAATTTACAAATATAAACACAACTACAAGCCGGGGTTAGCGTTAGTAATAAAGAAACGAGTCCGCGAGAGAGGGCGGAAAACAAATCCCAAGCGAATAAGCAAGTGAGACACGGAGATTTGTTTTACCGAGGTTCGGTTCTTGCAAACCTACTCCCCGTTGAGGAGGCCACAAAGGCCGGGTCTCTTTCAACCCTTCCCTCTCTCAAACGATCCACGGATCGAGTGAGCTTCTCTTCTCAAATCAAAGCCGGGAACCAAAACTTCCCCGCAAGGGCCACCACACAATTGGTGCCTCTTGCCTTGATTACAATGGAGTTATGATCTCAAGAACAAGTGAGAAAGAAAAGAGGCAATCCAAGCGCAAGAGCTCAAAAGAACACGGCAAATCTCTCTCGCTAATCACTAAAGCCTTATGTGGAATTGGAGAGGATTTGATCTCTTTGGTGTGTCTAGAATTGAATGCCTAGCTCTTGTAAGTGGTTGAGAAGTGGAAAACTTGGATGCAATGAATGGTGGGGTGGTTGGGGTACTTATAGCCCCAACCACCAAAAGTGGCCATTGGGAGGCTGTCTGCTCGATGGCGCACCGGACAGTCCGGTGCACACCGGACAGTCCGGTGCCCCCTGCCACGTCATCACTGCCATTGGATTCTGACCGTTGGAGCTTCTGACTTGTGGGCCCGCCTGGGTGTTCGGTGCACACCGGACAGGTACTGTTGGCTGTCCGGTGTGCCAGTATGGGCGCGCCTGACTTCTGCGCGCGCTGCGCGCGCATTTAATGCGCCGCAGGTAGCCGTTGGCGCCGACTAGCCGTTGCTCCGGAGTTGCACCGGACAGTCCGGTGCACACCGGACAGTCCGGTGAATTATAGTGGACTAGCCGTTGGAGTTTCCCGAAGCTGGCGAGTTCCTGAGGCCGCTCCTCCTTGGCGCACCGGACACTGTCCGGTGTACACCGGACAGTCCGGTGAATTATAGCGCGAGTGCCTCCGGAAATTCCCGAAGGTGGCGAGTTTGAGCTGGAGTCCTCTGGTGCACCGGACACTGTCCGGTGGCACACCGGACAGTCCGGTGTGCCAGACCAGAGGTGCCTTCGGTTGGCCCTTTGCTCTTTTGTTGAACCCAACTCTTGGTCTTTTTATTGGCTAAGTGTGAACCTTTAGCACCTGTATAACTTATACACTAGAGCAAACTAGTTAGTCCAATTATTTGTGTTGGGCAATTCAACCACCAAAATTATTTAGGAACTAGGTGTAAGCCTAATTCCCTTTCAATCTCCCCCTTTTTGGTGATTGATGCCAACACAAACCAAAGCAAATATAGAAGTGCATATTTGAACTAGTTTGCATAATGTAAGTGCAAAGGTTGCTTGGAATTGAGCCAATATAAATACTTACAAGATATGCATGGATTGTTTCTTTCATTTTTGACATTTTGGACCACGCTTGCACCACATGTTGTGTTTTTGCAAATTCTTTTGTAAATCCTTTTCAAAGTTCTTTTGCAAATAGTCAGGGGTAAATGAGTAAGATTTTGCAAAGCATTTTCAAGATTTGAAATTTTCTCCCCCTGTTTTAAATGCTTTTCCTTTGACTAAACAAAACTCCCCTAAATGAGATCCTCCTCTTAGTGTTCAAGAGGGTTTTGATATATCATTTTGAAATACTACTTTCTCCCCCTTTTTAACATAATAGGATACCAATTGAAAATATTCAACACTTAAGTTTTTGAAATTGGTGGTGGTGCGGTCCTTTTGCTTTGGGCTCTTACTTTCTCCCCCTTTGGCATGAATCGCCAAAAACGGAATCATTAGAGCCCTCAAAGTGCTATTTTCCTCTTTGGTCATGAGTTAAGATTATACCAAAGACGAAGTCCCTTTGCTTGGTGCTCATGTTTTCTTCCCCTAGAACGGAGAGTAGCTTGGAGCAACGGCGATGGATGAGTTACAGAGTGGAAGCCTTTTTGTCTTCGCCGAAGACTCCAATTTCCTTTCAATACACCTATGACTTGGTTTGAAATAGACTTGAAAACACATTAGTCATAGCATATGAAAGAGATATGATCAAAGGTATATAAATGAGCTATGTGTGCAATCTAGCAAAAGAAGTTTCTAGAGTCAAGAATATTTAGCTCATGCCTAAGTTTGTTAAAAGATTGTTCATCAAGCGGCTTGGTAAAGATATCGGCTAATTGATCTTTAGTGTTAATGTATGAAATTTCGATATCTCCCTTTTGTTGGTGATCCCTAAGAAAATGATACCGAATGGCTATGTGCTTAGTGCGGCTATGCTCGACGGGATTGTCGGCCATTTTGATTGCACTCTCATTATCACATAGCAAGGGGACTTTGGTCAATTTGTAACCGTAGTCCCGCAGGGTTTGCCTCATCCAAAGCAATTGCGCGCAACAATGGCCTGCGGCAATATACTCGGCTTCGGCGGTGGAAAGAGCGACCGAATTTTGCTTTTTTGAAGCCCAGGACACCAAGGATCTTCCCAAGAACTGGCAAGTCCCCGATGTGCTCTTTCTATTGATTTTGCACCCCGCCCAATCGGCATCGGAATAACCAATTAAATCAAATGTGGATCCCTTAGGATACCAAAGCCCAAACTTAGGAGTATAAGCCAAATATCTCAAGATTCGTTTTACGGCCGTAAGGTGAGCTTCCTTAGGGTCGGCTTGGAATCTTGCACACATGCATACGGAAAGCATAATATCCGGTCGAGATGCACATAAATAGAGTAAAGAACCTATCATCGACCGGTATACCTTTTGATCTACGGACTTACCTCCCGTGTCGAGGTCGAGATGCCCATTAGTTCCCATGGGTGTCTTGATGGGTTTGGCATCCTTCATCCCAAACTTGGTTAGAATGTCTTGAGTGTACTTTGTTTGGCTGATGAAGGTGCCCTCTTGGAGTTGCTTTACTTGGAATCCTAAGAAATACTTCAACTCCCCCATCATAGACATCTCGAATTTCTATGTCATGATCCTACTAAACTCTTCACATGTAGACTCGTTAGTAGACCCAAATATAATATCATCAACATAAATTTGGCATACAAACAAGTCATTTTCAAGAGTTTTAGTAAAGAGTGTAGGATCGGCCTTTCCAACTTTGAAGCCATTAGCAATAAGGAAATCTCTAAGGCATTCATACCATGCTCTAGGGGCTTGCTTGAGCCCATAAAGCGCCTTAGAGAGCTTATAGACATGGTTAGGATACTCACTGTCTTCAAAGCCGGGAGGTTGCTCAACATAGACCTCTTCCTTGATTGGTCCATTGAGGAAGGCACTTTTCACGTCCATTTGATAAAGCTTAAAGCCATGGTAAGTAGCATAGGCCAATAATATGCGAATTGACTCAAGCCTAGCTACGGGTGCATAGGTTTCACCGAAATCCAAACCTTCGACTTGGGAGTATCCCTTGGCCACAAGTCGAGCTTTGTTCCTTGTCACCACACCATGCTCATCTTGCTTGTTGCGGAAGACCCATTTGGTTTCTACAACATTTTGGTTAGGACGTGGAACTAAATGCCATACCTCATTCCTAGTGAAGTTGTTGAGCTCCTCTTGCATCGCCACCACCCAATCCGAATCTTGGAGTGCTTCCTCTACCCTGTGTGGCTCAATAGAGGAAACAAACGAGTAATGTTCACAAAAATGGGCAACACGAGATCGAGTAGTTACCCCCTTATGAATGTCGCCGAGGATGGTGTAGACGGGGTGATCTCGTTGTATTGCTTGGTGGACTCTTGGGTGTGGCGGCCTTTGTTCCTCATCCTCCTTATCTTCCTCATTTGCATCTCCCCCTTGATCAATGCCATCATCTTGAGGTGGCTCATTTGCTTGATCTTCTACTTCATCAACTTGAGCTTCATCCTCAATTTGAGTCGGTGGAGATGCTTGCATTGAGGAGGATGGTTGATCTTGTGCAATTGGAGGCTTTTCGGATTCCTTAGGACACACATCCCCAATGGACATGTTCCTTAGCGCGATGCATGGAGCCTCTTCTTCACCTATCTCATCAAGATCAACTTGCTCTATTTGAGAGCCATTAGTCTCATCAAACACAACGTCACATGAGACTTCAACTAGTCCAGTGGACTTGTTAAAGACCCTATATGCCCTTGTGTTTGAGTCATAACCAAGTAAAAAGCCTTCTACAGTCTTAGGAGCAAATTTAGATTTTCTACCTCTTTTAACAAGTATAAAGCATTTGCTACCAAAGACTCTAAAATATGAAATGTTGGGCTTTTTACCGGTTAGGAGTTCGTATGATGTCTTCTTGAGGATTCGGTGTAGATATAACCGGTTGATGGCGTAGCAAGCGGTGTTGACCGCCTCGGCCCAAAACCGATCCGAAGTCTTGTATTCATCAAGCATGGTTCTTGCCATGTCCAATAGAGTTCTATTCTTCCTCTCCACTACACCATTTTGTTGAGGTGTGTAGGGAGAAGAGAACTCATGCTTGATGCCCTCCTCCTCAAGGAAGCCTTCGATTTGAGAGTTCTTGAACTCCGTTCCGTTGTCGCTTCTTATTTTCTTGATCCTTAAGGCGAACTCATTTTGAGCCCGTCTTAAGAATCCCTTTAAGGTCTCTTGGGTTTGAGATTTTTCCTGTAAAAAGAATACCCAAGTGAAGCGAGAATAATCATCCACAATAACTAGACAGTACTTACTCCCGTCGATGCTTATGTAAGCGATCGGGCCGAATAGATCCATGTGAAGGAGCTCGAGTGGCCTGTCGGTCGTTATTATGTTCTTATGCGGATGATGAGTGCCAACTTGCTTCCCTGCTTGGCATGCGCTACAAATCCTGTCTTTCTCAAAATGAACATTTGTTAATCCTAAAATGTGTTCTCCCTTTAGAAGCTTGTGAAGATTCTTCATCCCAACATGGGCTAGTCGGCGGTGCCAGAGCCAACCCATGTTAGTCTTAGCAATTAAGCAAGTGTCGAGTTCAGCTCTATCAAAATCTACCAAGTATAGCTGACCCTCTAATACTCCCTTAAATGCTATTGAATCATCACTTCTTCTAAAGACAGTGACACCTACATCAGTGAATAGACAGTTGTAGCCCATTTGACATAATTGAGATACAGAAAGCAAGTTGTAATCTAAAGAATCAACAAGAAAAACATTGGAAATGGAATGGTTAGGAGATATAGCAATTTTACCCAAACCTTTGACCAAACCTTGATTTCCATCCCCGAATGTGATCGCTCTTTGGGGATCTTGGTTTTTCTCATATGAGGAGAACATCTTTTTCTCCCCAGTCATGTGGTTTGTGCACCCGCTGTCGAGTATCCAACTTGAGCCCCCAGATGCATAAACCTACAAAACAAGTTTAGTTCTTGACTTTAGGTACCCAAATGGTTTTGGGTCCTTTGGCATTAGACACAAGAACTTTGGGTACCCAAACACAAGTCTTGGAGCCCTTGTGCTTGCCCCCAGCATACTTGGCAACTACCTTGCCGGATTTGTTAGTCAAAACATAAGATGCATCAAAAGTTTTAAATGAAATATTATGATCATTTGATGCACTAGGAGTTTTCTTTCTAGGCAACTTAGCATGGGTTGGTTGCCTAGAGCTAGATGTCTCACCCTTATACACGAAAGCATGATTAGGGTCAGAGTGAGACTTCCTAGAATGAATTCTCCTAATTTTGCTCTCGGGATAACCGGCAGGGTATAAAATGTAACCCTCGTTATCCTGAGGCATGGGAGCCTTGCCCTTAACAAAGTTGGACAATTTTTTAGGAGGGGCACTAATTTTGACATTATCTCCCCTTTGGAAGCCAATGCCATCCTTGATGCCCGGGCGTCTCCCATTATAAAGCATGCTACGAGCAAATTTAAATTTTTCATTTTCCAAGTTGTGCTCGGCAATTTTAGCATCTAGTTTTGCTATATGATCATTTTGTTGTTTAATTAAAGCCATATGATCATGAATAGCATTAACATCAACATCTCTACATCTAGTACAAATAGATACATGCTCAACAATAGATGTAGAGGGTTTGCAGGAATTAAGTTCAACAATCTTAGCATGAAGAATATCATTTTTATCTCTAAGATTGGAAATGGTAGCATTGCAAACATCTAGTTCTTTAGCCTTAGCAATTAAATTTTCATTTTCTACTCTAAGGCTAGCAAGAGAAATGTTTAATTCTTCAATCCTAGCAAGCAGATTATCATTATTATCTTTAGGATTGAGAATTGAAACATTATAAATATGTGAATCAACCTTAGCATTTAAACTAGCATTTTCATTCCTAAGGTTGTCAATCATCTCACGGCAAGTGCTTAGCTCACTAGATAATTTTTTACATTTCTCAATTTCTAGAGCATAAGCATTTTTAACCTTAACATGTTTCTTATTTTCTTTGATTAGACAATCCTCTTGGGAATCCAAAAGGTCATCCTTTTCATGAATAGCACTAATTAATTCATTTAATTTTTCTTTTTGTTCCATGTTAAGGTTGGCAAAAAGGATACGCAAATTATCTTCCTCATCACTAGCATTATCATCACTAGAGGTTTCATATTTAGTGGAGGATCTTGATTTTACCTTCTTTTTGCCGTCCTTTGCCATGAGGCACTTGTGGCCGACGTTGGGGAAGAGGAGTCCCTTGGTGACGACGATGTTGGCGGCGTCCTCGTCGTCGGAGGAGTCGCTTGAACTTTCGTCGGAATCCCATTCCCGACAAACATGCGCATCGCCGCCCTTCTTTTTGTAGTACCTCTTCTTTTCTCTCCTCTTGCCCTTCTTGTCGTTATCCCTGTCACTGTCACTTGATAATGGACATTTAGCAATAAAGTGACCAGGCTTACCACACTTGTAGCAAACTTTCTTGGAGCGGGACTTGTAGTCTTTCCCTCTCCTTTGCTTGAGGATCTGGCGGAAGCTCTTGATGACGAGCGCCATTTCCTCATTGTCAAGCTTGGAGGCGTCTATTGGTTGTCGACTTGGGGTAGACTCCTCCTTCTTTTCTTCCGTCGCCTTGAATGCGACGGGTTGAGCCTCGGATGTAGATGGATCATCAAGCTCGTTGATCTTCCTCGAGCCTTCGATCATGCACTCAAAACTTACAAAATGCCCGATTACTTCCTCGGGGGTCATTTTAGTATATCTAGGATTACCACGAATTAATTGAACTTGAGTGGGGTTAAGGAAAATGAGAGATCTTAGAATAACCTTAACCATTTCGTGGTCGTCCCATTTTACGCAACCGAGGTTGCGCACTTGATTCACCAAGGTCTTGAGCCGGTTGTACATGTGTTGTGGCTCCTCCCCTTTGCGAAGCCGGAACCGACCGAGCTCCCCCTCGATCGTTTCCCGCTTGGTGATCTTGGTGAGCTCGTCTCCCTCGTGCGCGGTTTTGAGCACATCCCAAACCTCCTTGGCACTCTTCAACCCTTGTACTTTGTTATACTCCTCTCTACTCAGTGAGGCGAGGAGTATTGTTGTCGCTTGAGAGTTGAAGTGCTCGATTTGGGCCACCTCATCCTCATCATAGTCCTCATCCCCTATGGATGGTACCTGTGCTCCAAACTCAACAACATTCCATATACTTTTGTGGAGTGAGGTTAGGTGAAATTTCATTAAATCACTCCACATAGCATAATCTTCGCCATTAAAGGTTGGCGGTTTGCCTAATGGAACGGAAAGTAATGGAGTATGTCTAGATGTACGAGGATAGTGTAAGGGGATCTTACTAAACTTCTTACGCTCGTGGCGTTTAGAAGTTACGGAGGGCGCATCGGAGTCTGAGGTCGACGTTGATGAAGTGTCGGTTTCGTAGTAGACCACCTTCCTCATCCTCTTGTGCTTGTCGCCTTTCTGACGTGACTTGTGGGAAGAAGATTTTTCCTTCTTCTCTTTGTGGTGAGAAGAGGAAGATCTTTTCTCCTTCCGTTTGGAGGAGTCCTTCTTCTTCTCCTTCCTCTTCGTGCGGGATTCTTCCGATGAAGTGCTCCCTTGGCTTGTAGTGGGCTTGTCGCCGATTTCCATCTCCTTCTTGGCGTGATCTCCCGACATCACTTCGAGCGGTTAGGCTCTAATGAAGCACCGGGCTTTGATACCAATTGAAAGTCGCCTAGAGTGGGGGTGAATAGGGCGAAACTGAAATTTACAAATATAAACACAACTACAAGCCGGGGTTAGCGTTAGTAATAAAGAAACGAGTCCGCGAGAGAGGGCGGAAAACAAATCCCAAGCGAATAAGCAAGTGAGACACGGAGATTTGTTTTACCGAGGTTCGGTTCTTGCAAACCTACTCCCCGTTGAGGAGGCCACAAAGGCCGGGTCTCTTTCAACCCTTCCCTCTCTCAAACGATCCACAGATCGAGTGAGCTTCTCTTCTCAAATCAAAGCCGGGAACCAAAACTTCCCCGCAAGGGCCACCACACAATTGGTGCCTCTTGCCTTGATTACAATGGAGTTATGATCTCAAGAACAAGTGAGAAAGAAAAGAGGCAATCCAAGCGCAAGAGCTCAAAAGAACACGGCAAATCTCTCTCGCTAATCACTAAAGCCTTATGTGGAATTGGAGAGGATTTGATCTCTTTGGTGTGTCTAGAATTGAATGCCTAGCTCTTGTAAGTGGTTGAGAAGTGGAAAACTTGGATGCAATGAATGGTGGGGTGGTTGGGGTACTTATAGCCCCAACCACCAAAAGTGGCCGTTAGGAGGCTGTCTGCTCGATGGCGCACCGGACAGTCCGGTGCACACCGGACAGTCCGGTGCCCCCTGCCACGTCATCACTGCCGTTGGATTCTGACCGTTGGAGCTTCTGACTTGTGGGACCGCCTGGGTGTCCGGTGCACACCGGACAGGTACTGTTGGCTGTCCGGTGTGCCAGTATGGGCGCGCCTGACTTCTGCGCGCGTTGCGCGCGCATTTAATGCGCCGCAGGTAGCCGTTGGCGCCGACTAGCCGTTGCTCCGGAGTTGCACCGGACAGTCCGGTGCACATCGGACAGTCCGGTGCACACCGGACAGTCCGGTGAATTATAGCGGACTAGCCGTTGGAGTTTCCCGAAGCTAGCAAGTCCTGAGGCCTCTCCTCCTTGGCGCACCGGACACTGTCCGGTGTACACCGGACAGTCCGGTGAATTATAGCGCGAGTGCCTCCGGAAATTCCCGAAGGTGGCGAGTTTGAGCTGGAGTCCTCTGGTGCACCGGACACTGTCCGGTGGTGCACCGGACACTGTCCGGTGGCACACCGGACAGTCCGGTGTGCCAGACCAGAGGTGCCTTTGGTTGGCCCTTTGCTCTTTTGTTGAACCCAACTCTTGGTCTTTTTATTGGCTAAGTGTGAACCTTTAGCACCTGTATAACTTATACACTAGAGCAAACTAGTTAGTCCAATTATTTGTGTTGGGCAATTCAACCACCAAAATTATTTAGGAACTAGGTGTAAGCCTAATTCCCTTTCAGGTTGGCACCTCCGGGGGGTTTCCGAGGGTTCTTGTACTCGGCGGCGGCGACAAGGTCCGCGTCGGCGGCGTCGCGTTCCGCTTGCGACTTCTTCTTGCCTTCCTTCTTGGCGCCGCGCTGAGTTGACGCCTCGGGAGCATCTTCTGACGGGCGGCCCTGGGGCTGCTTGTCCTTTCGAAAGATGGCCTCGACCGCCTCCTGGCCGGAGGCAAACTTGGTGGCGATGTCCATCAGCTCGCTCGCCCTGGTGGGGATCTTGCGACCCAATTTGCTCACCAGGTCGCGGCAGGTGGTGCCGACGAGGAACGCGCCAATGACATCCGAGTCAGTGATGTTGGGCAGCTCGGTGCGCTGCTTCGAGAATCGCCGGATGTAGTCCCGGAGGGACTCTCCCGGCAGCTGCCGGCAGCTTCGGAGATCCCAGGAATTCCCGGGGCGCACGTACGTGCCCTGGAAATTGCCGGCGAAAGCTTAGACTAGGTCGTCCCAGCTGGAGATCTGCCCCAGGGGCAGGTGCTCCAACCAGGCGCGAGCGGAGTCAGAGAGGAACAGGGGGAGGTTGCGGATGATGAGGTTGTCATCGTCCGTTCCACCCAGTTGGCAGGCCAGACAGTAGTCCGCGAGCCACAGTTCCGGTCTCGTCTCTCCCGAGTACTTTGTGATAGTAGTCGGGGGTCGGAACCGGGTCGGGAACGGCGCCCGTCGGATGGCCCGGCTGAAGGCCTGCGGACCGGGCGGTTCGGGCGAGGGACTCCGATCCTCCCCGCTGTCGTAGCGTCCCCCACGCCTGGGGTGGTAGCCTCGGCGCATCTTCTCGTCGAGGTGGGCCCGACGGTCGCGGTGATGGTGCTCGTTGCCGAGGCGGCCCGGGGCCGCAGGCGCGGTGTTGCGCGTGCGTCTGGTGTAGACCGAGGCTTCCCGCATGAATCGGGAAGTCGCGGCATGAGGTTCCGAGGGGTATCCCTGCCTTCGGGAGGCAGAGCTCTCGACCCGTCGGACCGCGGCGCCTTCCAGGAGATTCTTGAGCTCCCCCTAGATTCGCCGACCCTCGGTGGTTGATGGCTCCGGCATCGCGCGGAGAAGCATCGCTGCGGCAGCCAGGTTCTGGCCGACGCCACTAGATGTGGGTGGCGGCCTGACCCTAGCGTCGTCGGCGACGCGGTGCTGGAAACCCTGGGGCAGATGACATATTTCTCCGGCCAGGGGTTGGCCCGCCCATGCCTGCCCGACGTCTCGGCGGATCGGCTCAAGCGCCCCTGCTTCCTCGTCGAACCTGGCCTGCGCCCCGCGGATTTGCTCGAGCTGTGGGTCATGGCCCCCCGCCTAAACGGGGACCACAGCTAGCTCCCGTGGGATGTCGACGCGGGGCACTGGCCTAGGGAGATCACCGTCCTCCGGCATGCCGAGATGATTGCCTTCGGAGGGACCCCCTAGATCGACGTGGAAACATTCGCGGCTTGGGCCGCAGTCCTCGTCGCTGAGGCTGCGGCTACCGTCGGAACAGTCGGAAAGGCAGTAGTCACATGCGGTCATGAAGTCCCGCATGACACTGGGGTTGTGAAAGGGAAATGTGCCCTTGGGCCATTTCTAAGTATTTTGGTGATTGAGTGCCAACACAAGTGCTTAAATGTGAATCTATACCCATGGATGGACAAAGTGCAAATCAAGAGTAAAGGTATGTTTCTAAGCCTTAGTACATTGTTTTGAAAACTAATGTATTGTGTCTAAGTGCTTGAAACAGGAAAAATCCAATTGGAAATGTCTTGGCTCGAGCAGCCAAGAATCTGCTGAGTCTGGGAGCACCGGACTGTCCGGTGGTGCACCGGACAGTGTCCGGTGCGCCAGGCTGGCTCGAGCGAAGTGGCCGCTCTCGGGAATTTACCGGCGACGTACGGCTATAATTCACCAGACTGTCCGGTGTGCACCGGACTGTCCGGTGAGTCAACGGTCGGCCGGGCCAACGGTCGGCCGCGCGATCTGCGCGGGACACGTGGCCGAGCCAACGGCTAGAAGGGGGCATCGGACTGTCCGGTGTGCACCGGACATGTCCGGTGCGCCAACGGCTCCAAGGCCGCCAACGGTCGGCTTCGCTATTTAAGGAAGGAAATCGGGCACCGGACAGTGTCCGGTGTGCACCGGACTGTCCGGTGCGCCAAACGACAGAAGGCAAGAATGGCCTTCCAGATTTGCTCTCAACGGCTCCTAGCTGCCTTGGGGCTATAAAAGGGACCCCTAGGCGCATGGAGGGAGACACCAAGCAACCTTAGAGCATTCTTGATCATCCACACTCAGTCTTTGCGCATTCGTTTGTCATTCTCGGTGATTCGAGCTCCGTTCTAGTGAGAACTTTGAGATAGTCTTTTGAGCTCGATTCTTGGCCGTGTGTGTGCGCATTTTGCTGTGGATTTGTGTGTGTTGCTTCCCTCCCTTACTCCGTGCTTCTTTGTGAACTTTAAGTGTAAGGGCGAGAGACTCCAATTTGTGGAGATTCCTCGCAAGTGGGATAAAGATAAAGCAAAGCAAAACATCGTGGTATTCAAGTGGGTCTTTGGACCGCTTGAGAGGGGTTGATTGCAACCCTCGTCCGCTGGGACGCCACAACGTGGAGTAGGCAAGCGTTGGTCTTGGCCGAACCACGGGATAACCACCGTGTCATCTCTGTGATTGATCCTTGTTGGTTGTTGTGTTTTGTTGAGGATTCCGATCTAGCCACTTGGAAATTATTGTGCTAACGATTAACCAAGTTTTGTGGCTTAAGATTTTGAAGTGTTACAGGATCACCTATTCACCCCCCCTCTAGGTGCTCTCAATTGGTATCAGAGCCGTTCTCTTCAAGAAAGGGACTAACCGCCCGAAGAGATGGATCCTAAGGGCAAGGGGATGGTGATCAACGACAAGGAGAAGGAGACCTTCGTCAACGAGCCCAATGATGACAAGCCCACCGACTCAGGCTCGGGCCACAAAAGAAAAGACGGGAGGAAGAAGAAGACAAGGCGCATCAAGGAAATTGTCTACTACGACAGCGACGAATCTTCCTCCTCCCAAAAGGACGACGACGACCACGATAGACGAAAGACGGTTAACTCAAACTTTTCTTTCGATTATTCGCGCATCCTGCATAGTTCAAATGCTCAATTGCTCCCCATTCCACTTGGCAAGCCCCCTCACTTTGATGGAGAGGACTACGGATTTTGGAGCCACAAAATGCGTACTCACCTGTTTTCTCTCCATCCAAGCATTTGGGAGATTGTGGAAAGTGGAATGAAATTTGATAGCTCGGATAGCCCTGTGTTTATTAATGAACAGATTCATAAAAATGCACAAGCTACTACTGTGTTGCTAGCCTCTTTGTGCAGGGACGAGTATCACAAGGTGAGCGGCTTGGACAATGCCAAGCAGATCTGGGACACCCTCAAGATCTCTCATGAGGGAAACGACGTCACCTTACTCACCAAAATGGAGTTGGTGGAAGGCGAGCTTGGACGGTTCGCGATGATAAGGGGCGAGGAGCCGACACAAACATACAACCGGCTCAAGACCCTTATCAACAAAATAAGGAGCTACGGGAGCACGCGATGGACGGACCACGATGTCGTTCGCCTAATGCTAAGGTCATTTACCGTTCTTGATCCTCATTTGGTGAACAATATTCGTGAAAATCCCAGGTACACCAAGATGTCGCCCGAAGAAGTTCTTGGGAAATTCGTTAGCGGGCGAATGATGATCAAGGAGGCGAGGTACGTGGACGACGCCTTGAATGGTCCGATCAACGAGCCGCAACCCCTTGCTCTCAAGGCAACACGAAGCAAGAAGGCGCTACCTAGCAAGGTGGCACAGATTGAGGCGGCTGGACTTAATGATGAAGAGATGGCTCTCATCATCAAAAGATTCAAGATGGTGCTTAAAGGTCGCAAGGGACAGCCAAGCAAGACCAAAGCCAAGGGGAAGCGTTCATGCTTCAAATGCGGTAAGCTTGGTCATTTTATTGCTAACTATCCCGACAATGATAGTGATCAGGATCAAGGGAACAAGAGGGAGAAAAAGAAGAACTACAAGAAGGCAAAGGGGGAGGATCATCTTGGCAAGGAGTGGGATTCGGACTGCTCCTCGTCCGACTCCGACAATGAGGGACTCCCCGCCACTGCCTTCAACAAGTCATCCCTCTTCCCCAACGAGCGTCACACTTGCCTCATGGCAAGGGAGAAGAAAGTAAGCACTCCTAATACTAGTACTTATGCTTCTTCAAGTGAGGACGAGTCTAGTGATGATGATGAGATAGATTACTCATGCTTATTCAAGGGATTAGATAGAACTAAGGTAGACAAAATTAATGAATTGATTGATGCCTTGAATGATAGGAATATACTGTTAGAAAAGCAAGAGGATTTGTTGTATGAAGAACATGATAAATTTGTAGAAGCTCAGAAATCTCTTGCTCTAGAAATTAAGAGGAATGAAATGCTCTCTAGTGAATTATCTTCTTGTCATGAAACTATTGCTAAGCTAAAAAGTTTTAATGATGATTTAAATGCTAAACTAGAAGTAGCTAGTAAATCTAATTCTTGTGTAGAAATTGTTGAAACTTGTAATAGGTGTAAAGATTTTGACATTGATGCTTGTAGTGATCATTTAGTTTCAATTTCTAAATTAAATGAGGAATTAGCTAGTCTTAATGCCCAACTTAAGACTAGCAAGAATGAATTTGACAAGCTAAAATTTGCAAGGGATGCCTACACGATTGGTAGACACCCCTCAATTAAGGATGGACTTGGCTACAAGAGGGAAGCCAAGAACTTGACAAGCCATAAGGCCCCCATCTCCGCCAAGGAGAAAGGAAAGGCCCCTATGGCTAGTAGTGTGCAAAAGAACCATGCTTTTATGTACCATGATAGGAGACAATCTAGAAATGCTTATAGGAGTTGTAATGCATATAATGCCTTTGATTCTCATGCCATGTTTGCTTCTAGTTCTTCTTATGTGCATGATAGAAATGTTGGTAGGAGAAATGCTGTTCATAATTTGCCTAGGAGAAATGTTGTTAATGTTCCTAGGAAAGTAAATGAACCTTCTACAATATATCATGCTTTAAATGCTTCTTTTGCTATTTGTAGAAAGGATAGGAAGATAGTTGCTAGAAAATTAGGGGCAAGATGCAAGGGAGACAAAACTTGCATTTGGGTCCCTAAGGATATTTGTGCTAACCTTGCAGGACCCAACATGAGTTGGGTACCTAAGACCCAAGCCTAAATTTGCCTTGCAGGTTTATGCATCCGGGGGTTCAAGCTGGATTATTGACAGCGGATGCACAAACCATATGACGGGGGAGAAGAAGATGTTCACCTCCTACGTCAAAAACAAAGATTCCCAAGATTCAATAATATTCGGTGATGGGAATCAAGGCAAGGTAAAAGGGTTAGGTAAAATTGCAATCTCAAATGAGCACTCTATCTCTAATGTGTTTTTAGTAGAGTCTCTTGGATATAATTTGCTATCTGTTAGTCAATTATGCAATATGGGATATAACTGTTTGTTTACAAATGTAGATGTGTCTGTCTTTAGAAGATGTGATGGTTCACTAGCTTTTAAGGGTGTACTAGACGGCAAGCTTTACCTAGTTGATTTTGCAAAAGAAGAGGCCAGTCTAGATGCATGCTTAATGGCTAAGACTTGCATGGGCTGGCTGTGGCATCGCCGCTTAGCACATGTGGGGATGAAGAACCTCCACAAGCTTTTAAAGGGAGAACATGTGATAGGTTTAACCAATGCTCATTTCGAAAAAGATAGACCTTGTGCAGCTTGTCAAGCAGGGAAACAAGTGGGAGGCTCTCATCACACCAAAAATGTGATGACAACATCAAGACCCCTGGAGCTGCTACATATGGACCTCTTCGGACCCGTCGCCTATCTGAGCATAGGAGGAAGTAAGTATGGTCTAGTTATTGTTGATGACTTTTCCCGCTTCACTTGGGTGTTCTTTTTGCAGGATAAGTCTGAAACCCAAGTGTAACACCCCTAGTGTTACTGTAACTAAAACTTGAGCATGGCATCATAAGCATTGGCATTGCATATGTTTGACACACCTAGAGTGCATTCACTAGGCAAAAATTTCAAACAAGTTGTATTGTTTTAATGTTTTTGCAAATAGAACCCTGGTTAACGGACTTAACCCTAAATAGTGGTTAAAGGGGTAAAACTTAACCCAAGTTAAGGAAACCTAAAGACTTTACGGTAAAAGTCATAAAATGACCCCAAGAATAAACTTGAATCACCTTTATACCCCTGGGATACCAGAAACCCTAATTGGAACCCTGGAAAACCCTGAAACCAAACCCTAGGGGCTTATGTGCAAAACTAGCCCACTTTTGGGTTAAAGTGCAAAAACCAAGCCAAATAAGTATTTTAAGTCAATTGGTTCACAAATATGTGGATTTGAAAGCCAAACCCTAAGTTTTGGACTTAAATGCAAAATGGACCTCATTTGAGTTCTATTCTAAGTCTGAAAATCAGAGAATTGGCTCAACTTTGGGGCTTTGTAACTTTCAAATTATAGGGTTTTTGCCCTAGGTCACCACATCAAAGTTGAAGACCAATCATAGGAGAACAGCTTTGTTTAAGTGTTCAAGCCATGGTCTTATGTGAAATTTGGAGAAAAACCCAATCAAAGATGGACTGTCAGGCTGCCTGAAGTCTGAAATACAGATTAACAGTGTTATGACATGAACTTTGAGCTCGATTTTGAATGGGATTCAGTGACTTTTTGTGAGAGCACATTGTAGCAAAGTTATAGAGGGATTATAGCTCTACAACTTTACTACAGAAGGTTGGCTTAGGTTTCACATGAAAATTTGAGAAAACTGGGCTCCAATTTGATTTGTCAGTCAAGCCTTGTACAGAATCCAAAGCACTGTTCATCGGTTTTCAGTAAAATCGCCGTGGATAAGGTTTTGGACCTCGCCGGCGATAAGGACGCCACGGCGGTCGGAATGGACTGGAGGCCGCGATAAATATCTTTGGTCACGTGGCAGTAACCCTCTGTGGTGGCGGACTCCGGTTAAACGGCATCGCCGTGCCATCCCCGGATTCTGCCGCGCGGCGAGCTCACCTGCACCGTCTGAAATCCGCGATCCTCATCCGTCACCGGCCAGCCGCCTATAAATTAAGCGCGGGCACTGCGTCGTCACCACATTCCGCAGCTAAGCGCTTGACTCGAGCTCACCGGAAATACCTGCGCAGCCCCAATTCCCTCTCTTCTTCGTTCTTGCTCCGCCGTGAAGAACTTCTTCGTAGCCAGCGCTCCTCTGGTCAGTAATGATCAAATTACTCTTTGTTTTAGTTAGTATGTGATCTCTTATTACCCCTGGATGCAACAATTTGGAGTTTGACCGAAGCCCCTTACCGGAACGCACCTATGCGCTGTCAAACACCGTCGTGACCCCCCCCCCCCACCGTCGACCCGTTCTTCGGGTCTTGTTCTACCCAAATCAAAGGATGTCCGTAGACCCTAGTGCACCCATGAACCTTTTCCCAGCCTTAATTCGGTCGTCCTCGCCGTCGTTTGCTCGGAATGCGTTCATCCTCTTACCCAACCGCTCGGTCACCGTGGACCGATTGATTCGTAGTCCCAACCATAAAATTGATTTGGGGGAAATGATCCGTAGGAGTTCAATTGTATTCCTGTCGCTTGGGAACTTCAGCCGTCGTGTCGTCCGGCCGGTCTAGCTCGCCGGAGCTCGGCCTCCCGTGCGGAACACCGTCGGGGACTTGGTGTGGTAAAAGAATAGAACGCGAAGGGTTTTTCTGCAAACCATCAGCGACTCAGTGCAATAGTAATCGAACTCACTTCGGATTAACCAGAAACGCGGGGGCCGTTCTGCAAAACCGCCAGGGCGCGGGCGCGCGCGGGCGCGTTTTGCCCTGGTCCTGGGCCGTTTGGGCCAGAACCGGCCCAGCTCTGTTAATCCTTTTCTTTTTCTTTTTGAGGAAAACTTTAGAAATATGTAGAAAAATGTAGAAAAATGCTAAAATTGTGAAACTAATTTTCCTAGGTTTGTTATTTTTCATAGTATTTAATAAAAATAAGTTTGTTATTTTTAGTGGAAGTAAGAAATTTTAGAGTATTTAAAGTAGTTAAAAGTATTGGTTATGGATTTTTAGAAAACAAATGGTAGTTCCAAAAATGCTCAAAATTTTTATATGAGTTCCTCATAATATTTAGAAGCCTTGGGTAGGATTTGAATTGATTTGGACCTTGTTTGATCACCAAACCCCAAAACACCCCCCCTGCCCTATGAACTCCTTTACCGACTCCGGAAACCCTAAGTTCCCGGAACTCCGTGAAGGAAAGTTGTATTCAAGACATAGATAATAAATTTATATTATCTTTGCATCCTCATGAGCATCCCATGGCATCCATTCTTATACTTATGTATGGTTATGATTAGAACGTGAAGAAGAGGTAGAAGTCCCCGAAGACAGGACACCACCACCTTCGGAATCCCAGGCCGGGAATAGTTTCTACTTCGATATCTGTGGATCCGAACCCGAATCACCTGTAAACGAAGGCAAGCCCCGGTGCATTTGCCACCTTCCTTGCTGTTTTAAAATCTTTCTCACTTGATTGCTGCATTAGGTGATAGGAGTTGCTTGCTAAAGCCATTCCTGCATTACCTTCCTTGAATTTGATTACCTTCCTTGATCACCTGTTTTACAAAAGCTTTTTGATGCTTAGCTTTGCTTTATAAAAACAAAAGGTTTTGTTTTTACAAAATATGATGTGGCAAAAGTGGGTGGGATGTTTTTCGAAAATAAAACTTGATGATGGATCTATCAAAGGCCTTGATAGGTTCAACATCGGAAAAGATGTACCTCTGCCAGGTACCAAACTTTGGTTTGAAATAATTAAGTTGAGACCGGGCGGGTGACTTGCACGAGAAGAGAGTCTCGGTGTAGTGTCTCCGTCTGAGTCGATTAAGGACCTTGTCGATGTAGGCTTGATGATCGAGGACCCTTTAACTGGTCACATGCCTCGTCATGGGTAAGCCTTGCCTCGGGCAGACTAAGGCCGGAATAAGATAACACGAAATGGGCGTGGAGCGGTGGCGAGAGTAGCGTGTACCCTCCGTGGCAAGAGGCTGGACGGTGGTGTATCTGTGCTCTCGGTTTGCGTGAACCTGATCCGGTCTTAAGAACCCCGGTGGCGGGTTGACATATGCAAGGGTTAAGTGCTACATATGTCGTGTGATTGGAGATCCTCAGCTGAGTATAATCGATTCGGATCGCCGTACCTTCGCGGTTATGAAGACTTGGTCACTGCCCTACACGTAGCATTCCACTAAAGACGATGGGCTTTTGTTAAGAAATTGGCTAGTACAGGACCAGTGATTGAATTAGGGTAGAAAGAACTCTAATGCAGGTAATTTTACCTAACTTGACAAATAAAATTGGATTTTTAAGGATCCACTTTAGTAAGCATTTCTGCAAAACAGAGTCTTTGATTATTGAAAAGCCTTACCTTGACTCCCATATAACCAGCATACCCTTGAGAGTCTTTTCTTTAGTCGGGTAAGTCTTGCTGAGTAATTCCATACTCAGGGTTTATCCCTTCGTTGTTTTTAGGTGAGGAAGTAGCAGACTTTTGCTGCTTCTGTGCCAAGGTGGTTCCAAAAGAAGAAAAACAAGACTGAAGTGCGGGAGGACTCGGTCCTCCACTTAGGACCTTTTGCTTAAGAACTTATCGGGAGGAGTTTGTGCCTCCCTTGGTTTGTATAATATTACTACTTTGCACTCACTTTTAGTCTGGTCTGTAATAAAATAACTCAAGCTTGCTTTTGAAATAAATGTAAGTTTATGTAACTGCTTCCGCATTTCTTTATCTCCGATGTTCTGTAATGTCTGCAAGACGGGTGAGACGTTCCTGGTAAAGTAAGGAAAGATACCGAACTTGTCAAGTGACTTAGGAACATCTACAGGGTGTCTGATGTCCGTTGGACAAGGACAACTGTAGGTGGGCCTAATTACTTGGGAGGTTCCGTCACAGCTGGTATCGGAGCGTAGCCCTTCTTGGCAGATATTATGAGGCATCTTCAAAAGGATTTTCAAAAGACTTACCTCAAAATTCTTTTCTCTTCTTACCTAAGTATTCTGAAGAGTCTATCTTAAAGACCAGATAGGGAGAGTGCAACGTATAGAAGGTTGAATCGACTAAGGTTGATTCAGTAATTATACATGCATCATGCTAAGCATTATACTAATAACATTTTCCCCCTTAGAAAAGATGCCGCCACGCACCAGGCTAACGGCACGCAAGTCTATGGGACCAATTGGGGTGCCTCGGCATCAATTGGCTCCCCGACATGAAAGCAGCCTTCCGTGAACACTACATCCCCGAAGGAGTGCTGCATATGAAACAAGAGGAGTTTATGAAGTTACAACAAGGTGGAGATACCGTCAACCAATATCTCAACAAATTTAATCACCTGTCGCAGTATGCCATCGACCCGGTGAATACCGATTTAAAGAAGAAGAACTGTTTTATGCGGGGACTGAATGATCGGCTACAAAGGAAAATGGCCACATGCATAGATCTCACATATGGAAAGGCTGTCAGCACAGCCTTATCTGTTGAAGCAAAGTACACAAATTCTGGGAAGAATAAGGGATTCGGTGGTGAGAGGCCTAATCAGGGCCAGGCGAAGAAGCAACGGTTTGTGATCCGACCTTCAAACCAAAATCGCCCTTTTTATCGTCCACCCTCATTCCCTTTCAAACAGCCTATCATTATTCGCCCCCACAATACCCCCACTACCCCAAATCAGCCGGGTGCCCCAGGCACTCGATTCTCTGCCTTGCCTAGTTCTTCAACTGGGTGTTTTAATTGCGGCAAGTCGGGACATTTTATCAAAGACTGCCCGTATCCTAGGCAAAATCAATCTAATGCTTCACAAGGATCTGGGAAATCAGCTCGGCCTAAAGGAAATGCTGTGGGGAAGAATACAAAGAAGACAGGGCGTGTATATTACACTCAAGTGGCTACTACACCGGAAGGAGAGCCGGTGAAGATGGGTACGTTTCCCGTGGCCAGTCACCCAGCAATTATTCTTTTTGATTCTGGTGCTTCACATACATTCATTAGCAAGACATTTGTGGAGCAACATCATATTGCATACCATGAATCAAAAGAGGGATTTAAAATTCATTCACCTGGGGGACACATTTATACTAGAGAAGTGGCCTATGGAGTGCCAGTAACAATGGCCGGACGGAACTTTCCTGCTAACATGATTGTTCTGAAGGGCCAGGATATAGATGTAATATTGGGTATGAATTGGTTAACCCAACACAAGGCAATTCTCAACATTGAACTCAGAACCGTCAGGTTGAGCTATAATCAAGAAGAGATTCTTTTGACTCTCCCCGCAACCAACCCAGCCAAAACTTCTGGTAGAGTATATGAAGCCATTGTACCGGAGATCAAGAACATTCCGATAGTATGTGAGTTTCCAGATGTATTTCCGGAAGATTTGCCTGGACTGCCCCCTGAAAGAGATGTAGAATTCGTAATTGAGCTAAAGCCCGGTACGGCTCCCATCTCCCGAAGATCGTACCGTATGCCCCCTAATGAGTTGGCGGAATTGAAAATTCAATTACAAGATCTACTGAATAAGGGATTCATCCGGCCAAGCTCGTCCCCTTGGGGTTGTCCCGCCATTTTTGTTAAGAAGAAGGATCAAACCTTGCGAATGTGCGTGGATTATCGACCCCTAAATGAGGTCACTATTAAGAATAAATACCCTCTTCCAAGGATCGACATCTTATTTGATCAACTGACTGGGGCGAGGGTATTTTCCAAAATTGATCTCAGGTCGGGCTATCATCAAATCCGTATTCGACCCGAGGATATACCGAAGACCGCGTTTACTACGCGATATGGATTGTTTGAATACTTGGTAATGTCTTTCGGGCTCACAAATGCTCCTGCCCACTTCACCTATTTGATGAACTCGGTGTTCATGCCCGAGTTGGACAAATTCGTGGTAGTCTTCATCGACGATATCTTGATATATTCTAAGAATGAAGAAGACCATGCTCAGCATCTACGGATTGTATTGACGCGCCTCAGGGAACACCAGCTATATGCCAAGTTCAGCAAGTGCGCGTTCTGGCTGGAAGAAATTCAATTTTTGGGGCACGTGTTATCGGCTAAAGGAATTGCGGTAGATCCTAGCAAGGTCAAAGATATTCTGGAGTGGAAACCCCCAACAACTGTTCACCAAGTCCGGAGTTTTCTTGGACTAGCTGGGTATTATCGCAGATTCATACCAGATTTTTCTAAGCTTGTGAAGCCAATCACAAGTTTATTAAAGAATGACATTAAGTTCAATTGGTCTTCTAAGTGTAACGAAGCCTTTGAGCAACTGAAGACACTATTGACCACTGCTCTGGTATTGGCCCAACCGGACATCACTAAACCTTTTGATGTCTATTGTGATGCATCTGGCAGTGGGCTCGGCTGTGTACTGATGCAAGAGGGCCGAGTGATTGCGTATGCCTCAAGGCAGTTGCGCCGACATGAGGAGCACTATCCAACTCATGATCTGGAGCTAGCTGCTGTGGTTCATGCCCTGAAGATTTGGCGTCACTATCTGCTGGGTAATATCTGTCACATATATACAGATCATAAAAGTTTGAAGTACATCTTCACCCAGTCAGAGTTAAATATGAGGCAAAGACGATGGCTTGAGCTCATTAAAGACTATGAACTGGAGATCCATTATCACCCAGGCAAAGCCAATGTGGTAGCAGATGCACTGAGTCGTAAGACTTTCTGCCACTGTCTTATGGCGAAGACCTCCGAGAACACTCTGTGTCAAGAAATGGAGAAGCTAAACCTGGGGATCATCCAACAAGGGACTCTAAATCAACTAAAGCTTGAGTCAATCATTTTGCAAAGGATAATTGATGCTCAAAAGGATAATCTGGGTATGAAGCACATACGAGAGAAGATAAGAGCTGGAGTAGCCAAATGTTTCAAGGAAGACGATCAAGGTGTGATATGGTTTAAAAACCGCATAGTTGTGCCAAAGAACGAAGAGCTCCGCCAGCAAATTCTTGATGAGGCACATCTTAGTCGCTATTCAATTCATCCCGGAAGCACTAAGATGTATCAAGACTTAAAGCAACATTACTGGTGGACAAAGATGAAGATTGAAATTGCACGCTATGTGGCTAAGTGTGACACTTGCAGACGTGTCAAGGCCATACACATGAAAACTGCTGGTCCATTACAATCTTTGCCAATCCCAACATGGAAATGGGAAGACATCAGTATGGACTTTATTGTGGGATTGCCCAGAACCGCAAAAGGATATGACTCCATTTGGGTTATCATTGATCGACTCACAAAGATCGTCCACTTCCTCCCTGTCAAAGTAAAATATCCCGTCATTACCTATGCGGAGTTATACATTGCCCGTATTCTCAGTTTGCATGGTGTTCCAAAGACCATAGTGTCGGATCGTGGACCTCAATTCGTATCCAAGTTTTGGGAAGAACTTCATAAATCCTTGGGTACCAGGTTACTCCACAGTTCGGCCTATCATCCTCAAACCAGTGGACAAACTGAGAGAGTGAATCAGATACTCGAGGATATGTTGCGGGCATGTGTTCTGGATTTCTCACCGAAATGGGATGAATGTTTGCCTTTGGCGGAGTTTTCATATAACAATAGCTATCAAGAAAGTATCAAGATGGCACCCTTCGAAGCGCTATATGGACGACGGTGTCGAACTCCGCTAAACTGGTCTGAGCCTGGTGAAAGGTGCTTCTTTAGGCCTGATATGGTGAAAGAGGCCGAGGATAAGATTCAGAAAATTATTTATAATATGAAAAAGGCACAAGCTCGTCAGAAGAGTTATGCAGACACACGGCGAAGGCCCTTATATTTCTTGGAAGGAGACTATGTTTACCTGAAGGTCTCACCAATGAAAGGTGTATCGCGTTTTGGGGTTAAAGGGAAACTTGCACCCAGGTACATTGGCCCATTCCTGGTGATTGAACAATGTGGACCAGTGGCATACCGACTTCAGCTCCCCGAAACATTGTCTGCTGTGCATAATGTGTTCCACGTGTCACAATTGAAGAAGTGTCTTCGGGTTCCTGATCGAACCATTGAAGTGACTGATGTTGTCCTGGAACCAGATTTAACATACTCGGAACATCCTATTCGAGTTCTGGATCAAAGGGACAGGGTTACCCGGAGAAAGACTCTCAAGTTCTACAAGATACAGTGGAACCAGCATTCTGAAGATGAGGCTACATGGGAAACCCAAGACTTCTTGAATAAGAATTTCCCAGGCTTTCTAGCCTCATGTAATTTGTAAAGTGTATATAGTTGTTGCAATAAAGAAGTGACCCCCACATCACCCCTGCCTTGTACCAGAATTTATAAAATAAAAATGTGATGTGTTTCCTTTACCATTACTTACCCTAGGACTTTTAATCTCGGGACGAGATTCTTTTATGGGGGGAAGGATGTAACACCCCTGGTGTTACTGTAACTAAAACTTGAGCATGGCATCATAAGCATTGGCATTGCATATGTTTGACACACCTAGAGTGCATTCACTAGGCAAAAATTTCAAACAAGTTGTATTGTTTTAATGTTTTTGCAAATAGAACCCTGGTTAACGGACTTAACCCTAAATAGTGGTTAAAGGGGTAAAACTTAACCCAAGTTAAGGAAACCTAAAGACTTTAGGGTAAAAGTCATAAAATGACCCCAAGAATAAACTTGAATCACCTTTATACCCCTGGGATACCAGAAACCCTAATTGGAACCCTGGAAAACCCTGAAACCAAACCCTAGGGGCTTATGTGCAAAACTAGCCCACTTTTGGGTTAAAGTGCAAAAACCAAGCCAAATAAGTATTTTAAGTCAATTGGTTCACAAATATGTGGATTTGAAAGCCAAACCCTAAGTTTTGGACTTAAATGCAAAATGGACCTCATTTGAGTTCTATTCTAAGTCTGAAAATCAGAGAATTGGCTCAACTTTGGGGCTTTGTAACTTTCAAATTATAGGGTTTTTGCCCTAGGTCACCACATCAAAGTTGAAGACCAATCATAGGAGAACAGCTTTGTTTAAGTGTTCAAGCCATGGTCTTATGTGAAATTTGGAGAAAACCCCAATCAAAGATGGACTGTCAGGCTGCCTGAAGTCTGAAATACAGATTAACAGTGTTATGACATGAACTTTGAGCTCGATTTTGAATGGGATTCAGTGACTTTTTGTGAGAGCACATTGTAGCAAAGTTATAGAGGGATTATAGCTCTACAACTTTACTACAGAAGGTTGGCTTAGGTTTCACATGAAAATTTGAGAAAACTGGGCTCCAATTTGATCTGTCAGTCAAGCCTTGTACAGAATCCAAAGCACTGTTCATCGGTTTTCAGTAAAATCGTCGTGGATAAGGTTTTGGACCTCGCCGGCGATAAGGACGCCATGGCGGTCGGAATGGACTGGAGGCCGCGGTAAATATCTTTGGTCACGTGGCAGTAACCCTCTGTGGTGGCGGACTCCGGTTAAATGGCGTCGCCGTGCCATCCCCGGATTCTGCCGCGCGGCGAGCTCACCTGCACCGTCTGAAATCCGCGATCCTCATCCGTCACCGGCCAGCCGCCTATAAATTAAGCGCGGGCACTGCGTCGTCACCACATTCCACAGCTAAGCGCTTGACTCGAGCTCACCGGAAATACCCGCGCAGCCCCAATTCCCTCTCTTCTTTGTTCTTGCTCCGCCGTGAAGAACTTCTTCGTAGCCAGCGCTCCTCTGGTCAGTAATGATCAAATTACTCTTTGTTTTAGTTAGTATGTGATCTCTTATTACCCCTGGATGCAACAATTTGGAGTTTGACCGAAGCCCCTTACCGGAACGCACCTATGCGCTGTCAAACACCGCCGTGACCCCCCCCCCCACCGTCGACCCGTTCTTCGGGTCTTGTTCTACCCAAATCAAAGGATGTCCGTAGACCCTAGTGCACCCATGAACCTTTTCCCAGCCTTAATTCGGTCGTCCTCGCCGTCGTTTGCTCGGAATGTGTTCATCCTCTTACCCAACCGCTCGGTCACCGTGGATCGATTGATTCGTAGTCCCAACCATAAAATTGATTTGGGGGAAATGATCCGTAGGAGTTCAATTGTGTTCCTGTCGCTTGGGAACTTCAGCCGTCGCGTCGTCCGGCCGGTCTAGCTTGCCGGAGCTCGGCCTCTCGTGCGGAACACCGTCGGGGACTTGGTGTGGTAAAAGAATAGAACGCGAAGGGTTTTTCTGCAAACCATCAGCGACTCAGTGCAATAGTAATCGAACTCACTTCGGATTAACCAGAAACGCGGGTGCCGTTCTGCAAAACCGCCAGGGCGCGGGCGCGCGCGGGCGCGTTTTGCCCTGGTCCTGGGCCGTTTGGGCCAGAACCGGCCCAGCTCTGTTAATCCTTTTCTTTTTCTTTTTCAGGAAAACTTTAGAAATATGTAGAAAAATGTAGAAAAATGCTAAAATTGTGAAACTAATTTTCCTAGGTTTGTTATTTTTCATAGTATTTAATAAAAATAAGTTTGTGATTTTTAGTGGAAGTAAGAAATTTTAGAGTATTTAAAGTAGTTAAAAGTATTGGTTATGGATTTTTAGAAAACAAATGGTAGTTCCAAAAATGCTCAAAATTTTTATATGAGTTCCTCATAATATTTAGAAGCCTTGGGTAGGATTTGAATTGATTTGGACCTTGTTTGATCACCAAACCCCAAAACACCCCCCCTGCCCTATGAACTCCTTTACCGACTCCGGAAACCCTAAGTTCCCGGAACTCCGTGAAGGAAAGTTGTATTCAAGACATAGATAATAAATTTATATTATCTTTGCATCCTCATGAGCATCCCATGGCATCCATTCTTATACTTATGTATGGTTATGATTAGAACGTGAAGAAGAGGTAGAAGTCCCCGAAGACAGGACACCACCACCTTCGGAATCCCAGGCCGGGAATAGTTTCTACTTCGATATCTGTGGATCCGAACCCGAATCACCTGTAAACGAAGGCAAGCCCCGGTGCATTTGCCACCTTCCTTGCTGTTTTAAAATCTTTCTCACTTGATTGCTGCATTAGGTGATAGGAGTTGCTTGCTAAAGCCATTCCTGCATTACCTTCCTTGAATTTGATTACCTTCCTTGATCACCTGTTTTACAAAAGCTTTTTGATGCTTAGCTTTGCTTTAGAAAAACAAAAGGTTTTGTTTTTACAAAATATGATGTGGCAAAAGTGGGTGGGATGTTTTTCGAAAATAAAACTTGATGATGGATCTATCAAAGGCCTTGATAGGTTCAACATCGGAAAAGATGTACCTCTGCCAGGTACCAAACTTTGGGTTTGAAATAATTAAGTTGAGACCGGGCAAGTGACTTGCACGAGAAGAGAGTCTCAGTGTAGTGTCTCCGGCTGAGTCGATTAAGGACCTTGTCGATGTAGGCTTGATGATCGAGGACCCTTTAACTGGTCACATGCCTCGTCATGGGTAAGCCTTGCCTCGGGCAGACTAAGGCCGGAATAAGATAACACGAAATGGGCGTGGAGCGGTGGCGAGAGTAGCGTGTACCCTCCGTGGCAAGAGGCTGGACGGTGGTGTATCTGTGCTCTCGGTTTGCGTGAACCTGATCCGGTCTTAAGAACCCCGGTGGCGGGTTGACATATGCAAGGGTTAAGTGCTACATATGTCGTGTGATTGGAGATCCTCAGCTGCGTATAATCGATTCGGATCGCCGTACCTTCGCGGTTATGAAGACTTGGTCACTGCCCTACACGTAGCATTCCACTAAAGACGATGGGCTTTTGTTAAGAAATTGGCTAGTACAGGACCAGTGATTGAATTAGGGTAGAAAGAACTCTAATGCAGGTAATTTTACCTAACTTGACAAATAAAATTGGATTTTTAAGGATCCACTTTAGTAAGCATTTCTGCAAAACAGAGTCTTTGATTATTGAAAAGCCTTACCTTGACTCCCATATAACCAGCATACCCTTGAGAGTCTTTTCTTTAGTCGGGTAAGTCTTGCTGAGTAATTCCATACTCAGGGTTTATCCCTTCGTTGTTTTTAGGTGAGGAAGTAGCAGACTTTTGCTGCTTCTGTGCCAAGGTGGTTCCAAAAGAAGAAAAACAAGACTGAAGTGCGGGAGGACTCGGTCCTCCACTTAGGACCTTTTGCTTAAGAACTTATCGGGAGGAGTTTGTGCCTCCCTTGGTTTGTATAATATTACTACTCTGCACTCACTTTTAGTCTGGTCTGTAATAAAATAACTCAAGCTTGCTTTTGAAATAAATGTAAGTTTATGTAACTGCTTCCGCATTTCTTTATCTCCGATGTTCTGTAATGTCTGCAAGACGGGTGAGACGTTCCTGGTAAAGTAAGGAAAGATACCGAACTTGCCAAGTGACTTAGGAACATCTACAGGGTGTCTGATGTCCGTTGGACAAGGACAACTGTAGGTGGGCCTAATTACTTGCGAGGTTCCGTCACACCAAGGGACCCTCAAGCGCTTCCTAAGGAGAGCTCAAAATGAGTTTGAGCTCAAGGTGAAGAAGATAAGGAGCGACAATGGGTCCGAATTCAAGAACCTTCAAGTGGAAGAGTTCCTTGAGGAGGAGGGGATCAAGCACGAGTTCTCCGCTCCCTACACACCTCAGCAAAATGGTGTGGTAGAGAGGAAGAACAGGACGCTCATAGATATGGCGAGGACTATGCTTGGAGAATTCAAGACCCCCGAGTGCTTTTGGTCGGAAGCCGTGAACACGGTTTGCCACGCCATCAACAGGGTCTACCTTCACCGCCTCCTCAAGAAGACTTCGTATGAGCTACTAACCGGTAACAAACCCAATGTATCTTACTTTCGTGTATTTGGGAGCAGGTGCTACATTCTAGTGAAGAAGGGTAGAAATTCTAAATTTGCTCCCAAAGCTGTAGAAGGGTTTTTGTTAGGTTATGACTCAAATATAAAGGCGTATAGAGTCTTCAACAAATCATCGGGTTTGGTTGAAGTCTCTAGCGACGTTGTATTTGATGAGACTAATGGCTCTCCAAGAGAGAAAGTTGTTGATTGTAATGATGTAGATGAAGAAGATGTTCCGACGGCCGCTATACGAACCATGGCGATTGGAGAAGTGCGGCCATAGGAACAAGATGAACGAGATCAACCTTCTTCCTCAACAACGGTGCATTCCCCAACTCAAGACGATGAACAGGTTCATCAAAAGGAGGCGTGTGATCAAGGGGGAACACAAGATGATCACGTGATGGAGGAAGAAGCGCAACCGGCACCTCCAACCCAAGTTCAAGCGGTGATTCAAAGGGATCATCCCGTCGACCAAATTCTGGGTGATATTAGCAAGGGAGTAACTACTCGATCTCGATTAGTTAATTTTTGTGAGCATTACTCCTTTGTCTCTTCTATTGAGCCTTTCAGGGTAGAAGAGGCCTTGCTAGATCCGGACTGGGTGTTGGCCATGCAGGAGGAACTCAACAACTTCAAGCGCAATGAAGTTTGGACACTGGTGCCTCGTCCTAAGCAAAATGTTGTGGGAACCAAGTGGGTGTTTCGCAACAAACAAGACGAGCACGGAGTGGTGACGAGGAACAAGGCTCGACTTGTGGCAAAAGGTTATGCCCAAGTCGCAGGTTTGGACTTTGAGGAGACTTTTGCTCCTGTGGCTAGGCTAGAGTCCATTCGTATCTTGCTAGCATATGCCGCTCACCATTCTTTCAGGTTGTACCAAATGGATGTGAAGAGCGCTTTCCTCAATGGGCCGATCAAGGAGGAGGTGTACGTGGAGCAACCCCCTGGCTTCGAGGATGAACGGTACCCCGACCACGTGTGTAAGCTCTCTAAGGCGCTCTATGGACTTAAGCAAGCCCCAAGAGCATGGTATGAATGCCTTAGAGACTTTTTAATTGATAATGCTTTCAAGGTTGGGAAAGCCGATCCAACTCTTTTCACTAAGACTTGCGATGGTGATCTTTTTGTGTGCCAAATTTATGTCGATGACATAATATTTGGTTCTACTAATCAAAAGTCTTGTGAAGAGTTTAGCAGGGTAATGACGCAGAAATTCGAGATGTCAATGATGGGCGAGTTGAACTACTTCCTTGGGTTCCAAGTGAAGCAACTCAAGGACGGCACCTTCATCTCCCAAACGAAGTACACGCGAGACTTGCTAAAGCGGTTTGGGATGAAGGACGCCAAGCCCGCAAAGACTCCGATGGGAACCGACGGACACACCGACCTCAACAAAGGAGGTAAGTCCGTTGATCAAAAAGCATATCGGTCCATGATAGGCTCTTTGCTTTATTTATGTGCTAGTAGACCGGATATTATGCTTAGCGTATGCATGTGTGCTAGATTTCAATCCGATCCTAAGGAGTGTCACTTAGTGGCGGTGAAGCGAATTCTTAGATATTTAGTCGCTACGCCTTGCTTCGGGATCTGGTATCCTAAGGGGTCTAACTTTGACTTAATTGGATACTCAGATTCCGACTATGCTGGATGTAAGGTCGATAGAAAGAGTACATCGGGGACGTGCCAATTCTTAGGAAGGTCCCTGGTGTCATGGAACTCTAAGAAACAAACCTCCGTTGCCCTATCCACCGCTGAGGCCGAGTACGTTGCCGCAGGACAGTGTTGCGCGCAACTACTTTGGATGAGGCAAACCCTCCGGGACTTTGGCTACAATCTGAGCAAAGTCCCACTCCTATGTGATAATGAGAGTGCCATCCGCATGGCGGAAAATCCTGTTGAACACAGCCGCACAAAGCACATTGACATCCGGCATCACTTTCTGAGAGACCACCAGCAAAAGGGAGATATCGAAGTGTTTCATGTTAGCACCAAGAACCAGCTAGCCGATATCTTTACCAAGCCTCTAGATGAGAAGACCTTTTGCAGGCTGCGTAGTGAGCTAAATGTCTTAGATTCGCGGAACTTGGATTGAATTGTAGCATACATGTGTTTATGCCTTTGATCATGTTCATTCTGCATTGTGTTGCTTATTATGGTGCTCAAGTTGTACAAGCACTCCCCGGACCTCACAAGTCCTTGTGCCAGTAATGCACATATTTAGGGGGAGATGTGTTACAACTTGACCCTTTGAGACTAACCGTTTGCTTGAGTTTGATTGTTTTAGTCTCAAAGGAGGTTTGAAAGGGAAAGGTGGACTTGGACCGTGAAAGACTTCCACTGCACTCCGATGAGAGGGTAACTTATTCCAAGTTCTTCTTTAAACTCTTATTGCCTATTTACTCTTAATTGAAGATTTTGGTGAAGCAATGGGGTTAAAGGGCCAAGATTGATCCCGTTTTGGTGCTTGATGCCAAAGGGGGAGAAAATAAAGGCCAAAGCGATAAATGGATCAGCTACCACTTGAGAGATTTTGAAAATAGTAGAATAGAGTTTTTTGTTTTGTCAAAACTCTTTTATTGTCTCTCTTGTCAAAAGTTGGCTTCTTGTGGGGAGAAATGTTGATTATATGGGAAAAAGGGGGAGTTTTTGAAATCTTGAATCAAATACTCTTGGAATGACTCTCTTTATGCCTTAACATGTGTGTTTGACTTAGAGATAGAAATTTGAGGTTGGTTCGCAAAAACAAACCAAGTGGTGGCAAAGGATGATCCATATATGCCAAAATTGAATCAAAATAAATTTGAGTTTTATTTGAAGTAATATTGCACTTGTTCTAGTTGCTTTATGTTGTGTTGGCATAAATCACCAAAAAGGGGGAGATTGAAAGGGAAATATGCCCTTGGGCCATTTCTAAGTATTTTGGTGATTGAGTGCCAACACAAGTGCTTAAATGTGAATCTATACCCATGGATGGACAAAGTGCAAATCAAGAGTAAAGGTATGTTTCTAAGCCTTAGTACATTGTTTTGAAAACTAATGTATTGTGTCTAAGTGCTTGAAACAGGAAAAATCCAATTGGAAATGTCTTGGCTCGAGCAGCCAAGAATCTGCTGAGTCTGGGAGCACCGGACAGTGTCCGGTGCGCCAGGCTGGCTCGAGCGAAGTGGCCGCTCTCGGGAATTTACCGGCGACGTACGGCTATAATTCACCGGACTGTCCGGTGTGCACCGGACTGTCCGGTGAGCCAACGGTCGGCCGCGCGATCTGCGCGGGACACGTGGCCAAGCCAACGGCTAGAAGGGGGCACCGGACTGTCCGGTGTGCACCGGACATGTCCGGTGCGCCAACGGCTCCAAGGCCGCCAACGGTCGGCTTCGCTATTTAAGGAAGGAAATCGGGCACCGGACAGTGTCCGGTGTGCACCGGACTGTCCGGTGCGCCAAACGACAGAAGGCAAGAATGGCCTTCCAGATTTGCTCTCAACGGCTCCTAGCTGCCTTGGGGCTATAAAAGGGACCCCTAGGCGCATGGAGGGAGACACCAAGCAACCTTAGAGCATTCTTGATCATCCACACTCAGTCTTTGCGCATTCGTTTGTCATTCTCAGTGATTCGAGCTCCGTTCTAGTGAGAACTTTGAGATAGTCTTTTGAGCTCGATTCTTGGCCATGTGTGTGCGCATTTTGCTGTGGATTTGTGTGTGTTGCTCCCCTCCCTTACTCCGTGCTTCTTTGTGAACTTTAAGTGTAAGGGCGAGAGACTCCAATTTGTGGAGATTCCTCGCAAGTGGGATAAAGATAAAGCAAAGCAAAACATCGTGGTATTCAAGTGGGTCTTTGGACCGCTTGAGAGGGGTTGATTGCAACCCTCGTCCGCTGGGACGCCACAACGTGGAGTAGGCAAGCGTTGGTCTTGGCCGAACCACGGGATAACCACCGTGTCATCTCTGTGATTGATCCTTGTTGGTTGTTGTGTTTTGTTGAGGATTCCGATCTAGCCACTTGGAAATTATTGTGCTAACGATTAACCAAGTTTTGTGGCTTAAGATTTTGAAGTGTTACAGGATCACCTATTCACCCCCCCCCCTCTAGGTGCTCTCAGGTTGCCAAGTCCAGAGAAATTCCAACAGATGCTGGGCCCGTCGTCTTCCTCGGACCCAGAGGGCCCGTAGGTCGAGACGTCCGTCAGCCGGTCCCAAGGCGACCGCATGCGAAACCCCAGAGGGTTTGGACTCGCCTTTACGAGAGCGTCCGCCAAAGCGAGGTCGCTAGGCGGGTTGAGGCTGAATCCAAATGACGTAGGATGGGAATCGGTCGGTACCTTTTGGTCGACGAGCGGCGATGAAGTCACGTCGGGGACTGACTGCACCGTCGTCTCAGGTACGAAGGTGACGTCCAGCAAGCTCTCCGCGAGCGCGCTGGCGTCGTCCGCTTGCTCGGGATTGGCGTGTCGCGGGGAGACGGCGCTCGCCTTCGTCTCAAACGCGAGGTCGACGCCCGGTGCGCCCCCCGTTGGGGTGCCGGGGCCGTCGGCTCGCTCGACATCCGACGAGGCGCTGCCTCCTGCTTGGCCTTGGTTGCCCCGCCTCCTCCTCTGTCGGCGGGGGAGGGGACGGGGTGAGCTCGAAGGTTGCTCTCCCTCCATGCGGGGAAGACGTCACCGATTCCGCCACCGGTGGGCGGGCTGCCAGCCGCCATTGTCGCCGTCGCGCGGCGGTGGAAGGAGTATCATGTCATAGCTGCCGTCGAGGGACATGAACTCAAGACTCCCGAAACGGAGCACCGTCCCGGGTTGGAGAGGTTGCTGGAGACTGCCCATCTGGAGCTTGACGGGAAGCTATTCGTCAACACGCAGCAGGCCCCTACCTGGCGCGCCAACTGTCAGCGTTTCGAGACCGGGGGGTCCCCGAGCCGACGAGTGAATGTCGCCGCGTGCCCCAGCCCAGATGGGTCGAGCGCGAGGGCGAGCGCGAAGGGGGGAAGAGCGAGGCGGCCGGACCGACGTGAGAGAGGTGGGAATCCCGCGGCCTTCGTGTTCGTCCCGCGCCCAGGTCGGGTGCGCTTGCAGTAGGGGGTTACAAGCGTCCACGCGGGAGAGGGAGCGAGCGGCCCCAAGCGAGCGCCTGTTCTCGTCCTCGTCCCCGCGCGGCCAACCCTCTCTAAGAGGGCCCTGGTCCTTCCTTTTATAGGCGTAAGGAGAGGATCCAGGTGTACAATGGGGGGTGTAGCAGAGTGCTACGTGTCTAGCGGGGGAGAGCTAGCGCCCTAAGTACATGCCGTCGTGGCAGCCGGAGAGATTTTGGCACCCAGCTGGTGTGATGTCATGGCCGTCGGAGGAGCGATGGAGCCTGGCGGAGGGACAGCTGTCGGAGCGGTTGGGTCCTTGCTGACGTCTTCTTGCTTCCGTAAGGGGGCTGAGAGCCGTCGTCGTCACAGAGCATGCGGGGCGCCATCATTGCCTATCTAGCGGAGCTAGCCAGATGGGACGCCGGTCTGGTTCCCTGTGGCCCGAGTCAGCTCGGGGTAGGGTGATGATGGCGCCTCCTGTTGACGTGGCTGGCCTGCGCCCCAGGTTGGGCGATGCGGAGGCTCCTCCGAAGCCGAGGTCGAGTCTGTCTTCCGTGGCCGAGGCCGAGTCCGAGCCCCTGGGTCGGGCGAGGCGGAGGTCGTCGACTGAGGCCAGGGCGGAGTCCGAGCCCTGGGGTCGGGCGAAGCGGAGTTCGTCGTCTTCCGGGTCTTAGCCCGAGTCCGAGCCCTGGGTCGGGCGGAGCGGAGTTCGCCGTCTTCCGGGGCTGAGCCCGAGTCCGAGCCCTGGGTCGGGCGGAGCGGAGTTCGCCGTCTTCCGGGACTTAGCCCGAGTCCGAGCCCTGGGTCGGGCGGAGCAGAGTTCGCCGTCTTTCGGGTCTTAGCCCGAGTCCGAGCCCTGGGTCGGGCGGAGCGGAGTTCGCCGTCTTCCGGGGCTGAGCCCGAGTCCGAGCCCTGGGTCGGGCGAAGCGGAGTTCGCCGTCTTCCGGGTCTTAGCCCGAGTCCGAGCCCTGGGTCGGGCGGAGCGGAGTTCGCCGTCTTCCGGGGCTGAGCCCGAGTCCGAGCCCTGGGTCGGGCGAAGCGGAGCTTCCTATGATGCCTCCGGCGGGGCCTGACTGCCTGTCAGCCTCACTCTGTCTAATGGCACCGCAGTCGAAGTGGCGCAGGCGGCGCTGTCCTTCTGTCAGGCCGGTCAGTGGAGCGGCGAAGTGACGGCGGTCACTTCGGCTCTGCCGGGGGGCGCGCGTCAGGATAAAGGTGTCAGGCCACCTTTGCATTAAATGCTCCTGCGACTTGGTCGGTCGGTGTGGTGATTTAGTCAGGGTTGCTTCTTAGCGAAGGCAGGGCCTCGGGCGAGACGGAAATATGTTCGCCGTTGGAGGGGGGCCTCGGGCGAGACGGAAATCCTCCGGGGTCGGCCGCCCTTGTCCGAGGCTAGGCTCGGGCGAGGCGTGATCGAGTCACTCGAATGGACTGATCCCTGACTTAGTCGCACCCATCAGGCCTTTGCAGCTTTATGCTGATGGGGGTTACCAGCTGAGAATTAGGAGTCTTGAGGGTACCCTAATTATGGTCCCCGACAACACCGAACCAAACACTGATCGGGCCAAATCAGTCACTTCCTTAATCTTAAACCCTATAAATACCTTCATCTTCTTTCGCACGTAAACCTCATGATAATCCGATTCTCTCTACAGCCAAATTTTCTCGTAGTTAGATTCTTAGAAAAGTTCGTCAGAAAAAAGACAAAACAAACAGATCCATACTATCATCATGACTAGAGACGAGGGTGGAATTGGGTAGGGTAAGGCTCTGGAAACATACACATGATCTGACGTGAAATATGGGTCCCAGCAGGACCCCATCGTCAACATTCGGATGATCATGGTAAAGGGCTTAAGGCTATGCCCATTGGGCTGCTCCCCATACGACGCTGATGTGCGCGCTGATGACTACGTACGTGGGCAGGTTGAGGACTTCGACCTGTGTATACATGCATCCAGTTGTGTTTATATCGAAGCGCTGACAAAATTATACAGTACAGGTTGAGGGTATATATCGACCGACTCGCTCCTTGCCTCCTTTGGTTATACAGTACAGCGGTCCAGTCTGGACGTCTGGTCAGAGTGAGTGCAACGGCATCAAGTCTAAAATCTTGCATAGGCTACTGTGCTATCATGAACTCGTCGGTAGGGTTCTCCTTGGCGGCAGCTAAAGCCGAGACGTAACGTAACCCGACATTTGCTTCTCCATCTTCTCGACATCATCCGTGTCCTACCACATGTCAAAAGGGAAGACAGCACGTGAGAATTCAGAGAGAAGACATGAATATATGCATGCTTTCGCTGCTTAGAGTACACTAGTCCAAGAAAGAAATCGGTCCAAGTACCATGCTAAAGACTGGAAACAACTTCGGCAAGGAAAAGAGAGTAACTTACATCAAGCTGAACTGGCTCGCCAGTTGTATCCTTGGGTGGAGGGGCTCTGTCGTTCTCTGTTATTTTCCTGAACAACTTCATGAGAGCAGAAACTTCAGCATCCATACAAGCTACATCAACTCGCATGCAGCTCTTCCACCTTCGTACTCGACACATTTGCCTCCCACTCTAACTTCTCTAGCGATGCCTGCTTGTCTGCTAGCATGGTCTACAATAAATGGAAGTTGCACAGCAAGTTACTAAGGTTTTGCTATTAAAAAGGGTGATTCCAGAGAGCACCTTCGGTTCTGTTCCGTGTCACATAACTGAAGGTTGTAGGAGGTGATCTCACATGATGCGAGCAATCAATAGCATGGCACAAACAAGCATGAGAACATAACGGATCTAACAAGAATAAAAGGATCACCTTTTTTTAAACAGGACCGCTTAGCAATAAAATCCCAAGAAAAAATATAGAAAGAGTAGAATTACGAAGTGGGGCCCCCTTCCTTTTTTTTAAAGGAAGCGGCAAAAACTTGCCTCTTCAATATATTAGAAGAGAAATAGATAACAGTCTCCAGAAGACCGAGCAAAAGAAAAAACAAAAAGGAGAAAACATACACTAACTCAATCTAACATACATTAAAACTCCCAATTTGATCTTTCATCAATTGTGTAACCTGGATAACAGATCTTTGAAATCTCTGAAAGATTCTGTTATTTCTTTCCAACCATATATTCCACCAGAAATAGATGAGGAGTCCATCGATAATCTTCTTTGACTCCTTGCAGCAACGATTCCTTAATCTCTTCCACCAATCATACAATGGCCCGAGGTTAGAAACGCCACTTAGAAAGGACAGATTGGCCCAAGATAGGATCAGGTCCCAAACCTCTGCAGAAAACGGACAGTCTTTGTCTAAATGATTGAAAATGGATTGGTCGTTGAACCATGAAACAACACTGAATGTCTGGCAACAGTATAGTTAGAGACTCAAACTATAGCACCAGAAGTTTTTTTGTCCAGTGCAGTTCAACACCAGCGATATGATGAAACGATAATACAAAGATGGACTAACCAGTGCTGGATCATCGTGGGTTTATGAAAGATGGTTTACATCTAATCAAATGATTACGAGGTGAAACCCTGCCACACTCTTTGGAAGAGGTGATACAGTCTACGTAAACCTCAGTGTTTGTGTTGCTCACCGTGAGAGTGACTGAGTGAGAGACAATCTTTTGTATCTTCAAACATACTCTCTATCTCACAATCTATCTCAATATCATCACATGTTGTAAATTTCACTCAATAAAAGTGTAAAGCACGTAGCCATATACAAGATATGTTGGGCACGGATTAATAGACTCACGTATGATTGTTAGACTATGTCCTGTAGAGCATGTATATGATCATGTAAAACATTGTTTTGTATTGTATATATAATATTGTTCTTAAAGTATAGTTTAAAATAGAAGGAGATAAAAAAGAGTTGGTGAAGATAGCCCTAGCGCCTGTCGCGGTGAGAGCGAGATCGATCTCTTCATTGGAAACGAGCAAATAACCTGTTGTGGAATTGGGGAAACCACGTGGCAGTCATGGACACGTTTGTGAAGACCGAAGACGCGTCGTGGCTGTCGCTGGCGTGAACCCCGGGGGCCGAGCCCAAGCGGGCGGGACGAATCGCACCCCGACACACATCGCGGCCGCAGTACAGGGCGGCGATTGACGACCTGACCTGACCCGGATCCGTCGCTGACACGGCGCGCAGGACGGCCCGTCGCCGTCGGAATCGCGACGCGTCGCGATCGGAATCAACGCGTTGTCGGCGCCCGCCGCGGCCCGGAATTTCGAAAAGCCCCCGCGACGCCGACGCCCAACCGAACGAATCCGGCCTGGCTTGAGTTCCATCAGCACCACGCTGCGCGGCGAGTGTAGGAGTACGTGCGTGCTAAACATAACTGTAGCATTCAGACAACGTACATTTTCGTACTCGCCTAGTTTAGCGTTTGCACTTTGCGAGAACCAGCGTCACACTACCTACATGCGTGGCCGGCTTTAAGAATATATGCCTCCAACACTTGCAACGACACGATTTCTTCGAAGTTCGCCGTTCCCTGTTCTTGCGATTCTCATGGCCTTAAACTAAGAAAGCACCACAATCAGGTCAAACTGTCAAAGCAAGCACAGATTCATGCAGAGCCCGGCTATCCCATATGTTAGCCTTTTTACTAGAATTGCAGTACAAAGCGGCGATTAAAAACCATCAACACAACTACACAAGTACGCGAGACTATCGGTCTAGACAACAGTAAGCTTAGGAGACTACTACAGCGCCTAGCTTCAAGAGCCCGACGCACTGCGTGCTCTGTTCCTCTCATCTCGTCGACCGTGTGATCATGGTTGATTAGTTAACCATGGGCGCCATGGCGTTGTCACGGGTCACTCACGGCAGATTGAGGAACAGCGCCGGGTCGGTGTCGGCGAACACGCTGGTGCCCCAGCCCCAGTAGGGCGGCCCCAGGTCGCAGCCCGACGGCCACTCGAAGCGGCTCGGGTGCGGCAGCAGCTCCCTAACGCCGCCGCTCCCAGCATCTGGCGCCGGGGACGTGTCCGCGAAAGCGCCGACGGACACCGGAAGCGCGGCCGGCGGCTTCTCCGTGGCGACAGCCGCCGCTGCGTGCTCCGTCGCGCTCGGCTTCTCCGAGGCAGTCACCGTCGCTGCGGACGGTGCCGTGCTCGCGACGTCGGCGGTGGAGGCGTCCGTGCCGGGCGCGGCGGGGTCCGGGGCAGGCGCGACGCGGCGGCGCTTGGAGTTCTTCGACCGCTTCGTGGCCTTGGGCGCGGCGCCGGGCGAGGTTGACGTCGTCGTCGCCGAGGATGATGAGGAGCTGCTGCTGCTGCTGCTCTTGCGCGTGCCGCCCCCGACGGGGACGTTGCGGAGGGACCCGCCCTTGGTCCAGTAGCGGCGGCACGACTTGCACAAGTGGCGCGGCTGCGACGTGTTGTAGTTGTTGTAGTAGCAGAACTTGGTGTCCCGCGACCCGCACCGCGGGCACGGGTCGCCGCCCGGCGCCGGCCTCTCCTCCTCCTTGGCAACCGCCACGGGGTAGCCCTTGGGGCGGCGGAGGTCCACGCCCGCGAACGGCGGCACGGGACGACGCCCTGGCTCCTCCTGCATGCGTGGCGTCGTGTGGGCGAGCAACGCAGGCTGTTCCGAGCAGGGAGCGTTGCGGCGGGCGAATGGTAGATGACGGGCTGTTTCAGTTTCAGCTGCTCGCTAGCGTCGGTGGTCGACTCGCTCTCGAGTTTATGGGCACCGGCGCCGGGTCGGTGGACCAGGCCCGGTCGGTCCGGGTAACTCTCACCGCTTCGCTTATGTTTACCGCCGGGCGGGCCGACGCGTCAGTGGCTCGTGGTCGCGCACGTCGAGCGGTGCGCGGGGATGTGAGGTGGTGTCGAGTGTCGACTGTGGAGTCGGTGAGGGTGGCGCACGCGTCACTCTTCTTGACCGAGGCACACGGCACAGTGGCGACCGGCGGGGAGCGACAGGCAAACAGCAACCGCCGAGAGTTTGTACTGTACGGGGCGGGCGGTGCCGTACCCGTACGCGTCCGTGGCGCGCGCACACGGCGGGGCCAGGTGGCCAGCCCCGAGCCCCCGACCGCGACCCCACTGGTGGCACGGCACCTTGCCCGCGACGGTCTACGTGTGCCGTGCCGAGCCCGCGCGCGGTAGCTGCCTCGTGGACCAACGATCGGTGCACATGCCCCGGTCCCGCCCGTCGGTCGAGTACTGGTGCGGAACTGCGGCTACAGGAAGTTGGGTTTTTAGCGGCCGCGGGACCAGTGGCCTGGGCTGGGTGTTTCTCGCCCCGGGCAGTGGCGCTCTGCGCCGCGCCGTGTCGGCGTCGGCGGCCATTGCCCGCAACAGCGGTCGGCGGGGGATTTCCGCGGTCACGACACCGAACTGGATGAATGGCTATTTGTTCGCCGAGTTTTAGTGCGACGGACCGGAGTACTGGACCGTAGACCGATCGCCTAGGTCCCGAACGGGGGGCGGCCGCGTCTGAGGATCAGTGGCACAGAGGCTGGTGACCAGTGGCAGTGAAGCAGCGTCGTGTGCCGGAGGGCGGAGGAAGGGTGGCCAACGCGCCGACGGCAGTGGGCCCAAGTTAGGCCGGGGTGGTGGAGCGCATGTGACGCGAACGTGAGGATCTGAGGATGATGGTGGCGGGTTTCTGCTTTGTATCACGAATAAAGCAAGCCAAGGCGGACGAGGTCATCGCAGGTACTTTGTCACAACTGCTATTGATTTTTTTTCCCTTAGCTATGATATACTATACTATATCACATACAGTAACATAAACAAATGTTACGACCCTTGTAAGAACAGAATCTGGTGGAACGCAGTATGACCGTATTGTGGAGCCCGTTGACGAGTACACAACATGGAGCTGGACTCGGTTGTTGTGATGAACAAGCGCATACGAGATGAAGGACCTGCTCCTTCTGTTAGGTTAGGTACAGACTACAGACAGATTCAAGAAATGGTTCACCGATTCTCTCTTTTTTCAGAATAAACAGACCTTTTGTTGCTGTAGTTGTTGTTGTTTGAGCAGATGCATGAAGATAGTGATAGAATTGAGACAGGTTGGTGTCATCGAATAGGCCATCCATGTGATGCAATGCAACACACACCGACAATACTGAAAAATGTTCCAGTGGGGGTTTCAGATGGAGGTATTTGTTGCAGGCATCCGTGATGGTTGTTCGTGAAATGCACTGCAACCCGCGCCTGTGTCTTGAGTTTTGACCCACCACGCTAACCTGAATCCCAATAACCGCCCGCTGCTTAAAAGTAGACAAGCTGCCCGTGGGAGCCGTCATTCCTGAAGCGCCACGCAACCGAACCGATGCAGCAGGACGCCCTTGGATTCAAACCACCGGTCTCAACAGCACACGTGCAGTCCGTTGTCCGTGCCCAGCATCGGAGTACTCGTGGTTGCACGGCTCACTCGTACCATGAACAATGATAGTTGGCGTACCTGCTTCTGAACGCGGCCAACTCGAGATCGTCTCGTTGTGCCGCCGGCGTGCGAGTTCGATCCGTCACGCACAGACTGTCACATAAACCGTTGGTCAAACAGGCACACGACACGACACGACTGTCAGTTTCCCTGAGACCGACGGCGGTGCAATTACAGTCCCAGCATAGCGTATACATAGAAATAACGGAACAACTTGACTGGCCGGTGCCGTGCCTGGGAGAGCTGCTGGACATCATAATCATATCTTACAGGTTGCTAGTATACAGGTCTAAAACGCGGAGAGACCTGTTCAAGGAGGGGAAGAAGCTTCTCAGATGAATGGAAGCCTGTGTACAAGAAGAGCGGCTTCACAATCCGCAATGGGAAGCTCCACGGTTCGTTCCTCTACGTAAAAACAATGGGCTAGACAGGGGATGGCGGCGGGAGCGATCAAATCAAAAAGAATACAGCCGGGGTCTCAGCCCATCACCGAGCACGCGATGTGCAACCAATCCAAGAGAGAGCCTCCCGTCGGGCTGGGAGAAAAAAAAAAGAATGATCAATCCGTCTGTCGTCTGGGAACGAGGCGGAGTGAGAGAGGCCCATCATCAGCTGTTGTCCCGTTTATGCCGTTTCGTCGCGTGGGGGAGGAGACCGTCAGCGCTAGCTCCCAACGTTGTCACGTGATGGCCGCCTAGTTCGTTACTAGATGCTGGATCGGCTGGTGGTTCCTGCGCGGAATCCAAGTCCCCGTTTCAGTTTTGCTGGAATACTGTCTTTTTATATACGAGCATGAACATCCATCCGTTCATATGGTTCGGGTACTTTACCTTGGAGTTGGAGGATACACCACCAGCAGATGCAGATCTCTTGCCAGCACGCTTTCCCAGGTTGATCTGCACAGAGATGCTGGTTTGGGACAGATCCACACCTGAGCTCTGAAGGGCGTGAGACAACGAGATAAGTAACCTGTTACAAATAAAACAAAACATGTGTCAACATACATTTATCTTCAGCGAAGACAAACAAGTCTTTCGTTGCCCGTGCCTAAACACAGAGTGCTTTCTGAGCACTATATTGTGAAAGAACCTAGGTACAGACGAAATAGCAAGATATTTCAGGTGGGAAAACCTAATGCTGGGCACACTCAAAGGGAAAAAAAAGACTTTACAGTAAGAACGAATACTATGGGGTCTATAGATTAAGGCCAAAAACAGTTGGGGATACCAAAAAAAAAAACCTTTATGGTTATGGACCTATGTTGTTTAAAAAAAAGTAGAACCCTTTATGGTTATAGAACTATGTTGTTTAGGACAAGATCTAGTAAAATATTATAAACAACAAACATCAGTAACTTTTAAATTACTTCGTTTGAAAATATACAAGTTATACATGTAAAATTGCATAGAAAAATACTATGCAAAATATCATAAAGTTGAAGGATTCTAAAAATATGGTGCATAAGAAATTATGGTCAGATACATGCACCAGCGACTATGCATAATCAAATGTAGCAAGCATTTTTTAACGGAGTGGGCAACAAATAACTTATATTCTTTGTGACTTACTCTTGGGAATAGGTACTGGACACACTGATCATTCCTTCATCTATTGCCAACTCCTGGCTGTTAAGCATTTCACTTTTCACTGCAGAGTCATCCACAGGGGACGGACCTGTCCATTGAGGTTGGGACTGAGATATAGCATTATCTACATGTAAAGAAGAGTCATAAGTAACCAGTGCTGCTTCTAGTCTCAGAAAGTACTTCTGAGAATAATGCAAAATCATATGTGAACCATCGATCATACTTGTAATATTCGCCGGAGTTTCTGATGATCTGTAGCAGCCGCTAGCCACGTGATTAGTTTCTGCCTGGTCCAGTGCCCCTGATGCAGCTGCAGATGTGTGATTATCATCGAGTTTCCCAGTGAAATTAGATCCAGGGGAGGATCCATTTCTCACGAAATGTGAAGGGTCAGGCGGGGAATCTCCTGGGATTTGGCCTTTACTCTGCAGCACAAGAATAACAAGCATGCCTAAGATGATGGTTCAAAACTATTGACACAGCATTATCGACCCGGCAAGGCAAATGCATTTTTTAGCAACAAACACTTGCCTGTGCATTTTTCCAGAATGATCGAAAATACATATTTGACTGCAAGAATGTAAAACTACATTCAGACACAGACAATCATGAATTGACTGTTCCTTTCCTAACGGCAGTAGCAAGCATTGCAGCTTTCGATAAAGAAGCAATTACCCACGGAAGCATCGTTGGATTTTCTTGGTTCCATTCTGGGAATGTTGCCTCGTATTTTTGCGCTTTCTCTTGCAAAAAACGTATATATTCAATAACCTGCAGTAGAAAGAATGGCACGAAGGGATCATGTATTAGTCAACTGAGAAAGAATACTTTGACGAAACAGGAAAACCTGTTGAAACCTTACCTCCAAGAGAAATGTTGCTTTGTCTCTCTTTTGATCATTGTGTGGCAACAGCTCCCTAAGTATCTGAAACCTGTAGAATGATGTGGAGCAAAATAGAAACATAATCCATACAAGGGCCAAAACTTATTTGCGAGCTTATAACTGGTCACAAAATTACTGCATCAAAGCACCTATCATTGATCTTGCTGCGTCTGCGCTGCTCTGTGGCCGAGTGTTTTGACCGTGGTGTGTTTGGCCCCTGATTTGTACCGCCATCGCTGCAGCTCCCACCCTTCCAATCCACCCTTACTGCCAAATCTGCTGATGCAAACACTGGTTATCAGTATAAAATATTGCAGAAAACAACATGTGAACCCTTTTTTTTACTCGTATTAAAATAAAGCGATAATTGCACAAATTCTTTTTATGAAGCAAAATTTCCATAGTATGCCATGCTCATTTGTGGATTCGAGTGCCCTACCATGGTTGTGTTATGGTGAGGGATACACAACAGAATACATTATGAAGTTGGGACACCAAAGGAAAGAATTATGGGATATGGCCTAGTTTGGCTCACTTTAACACATCACACATGCTCCTCAGTCCTCAGCAAGAACTATGGAAGAAAAGGGCATTTTAAAAAGATCATGTCCGCCTCCACCCCAACTGAGGTTGGAGAAAGAAGATCAAGCAATGCAAATAATCCCCTGCATGGAAGGAGTGTATCTCTCCATGGCTTCCCTCGAATACTTGGCGTGCGCTCCAGCCGTCACCACAGGCAAACTACATGGTGATGAGCGTTTGTCAAGGAAACGAGCGTCCACCGCGTGTGCGGCAACTCGTAGCGCGTGGAGCTGGTGGACCGATGGACGTGGGCCGACTACTACAACCACCGTCCACCAGCCCGCGCCCGTCGCCACCAGCGCGTGTGGACTCATCCCTTCCACACCAGTATTCCTCTTTCATACCGGTAACTCTGCTACACGAACATGGTACACTAGCGGACTAGCCCCGATGAGTGCGAGTAGGACGGAGGCGTCTTAAAAAAAACCATTGAACGAGAATGGGCGGAAACTGTCAGAAGTCGAGATAAAGATCGAGTTTTCACATAGTTCGCTGGAGTCAAGAGCAAGAGAGGAGAATGAATTTCGCATAGATTGAGCGGAATTGAGGTACCTTGGAGCGAGGAGGAGACCTCGCGGCGCGTGGTGAGGCCGTCTTCGTCGTCGAACCCGGCTCCGCCGCTGGATCTGGAGCCTGAATCCATGACCCCGCCTCCGCCGCGGCCCTTCCTATCCGGTTGCGCCTGCTGCGGCGGCGGACTGACCTGCAAGGAGCCGGCGAAGGGGAGCGCCCACTGCTGCTGGTGCCCTGCGCCACAACACAAGCCGCCTTTAACGTTAGTTCTTTTTTTCTTCTTTCCCACACAAACAAACAGTGTTTTTAGTAATTTCCCACACAAACAGTTACTATCGAAGTATTGCACAGGCGGAAGCCGAGCGGCCCCACATGTCGGTGGAAGGTGGGGCCAGTGGCAGCTAGCGCGGCGTGGATGTAGCCGGCAGCTCGGCCATCAGTGGGCCAGGCCCGGCGGGCGAGCACCTGGAGGTCACGTGGGTGGGGTGGGTCTCGCGAGAAAGAGGACGCGACAGGAGGCTGAAGTGCACGGGCAACATGGACCCGGGCTTGCTGGCCCGGCGGAGTACGTACATGCACGAGGTCTGTTGGGCCGTTCTCTCATATCTCTGGCGCACTGTTGAGACAGGCATGCAAAAGCCGGGGCCCGCGTGCACGATTAACCATGCGACATGGCAGTACGGCACACGACGCGCACGCGCTGCGACCGTGGCGCCGTGTCTTTGTGGCGTGTGTATTTCGGGATGGACTAGCTAGACGAAATGGTGGAGGTACATGAGGACTAGTTGAGTACTTGAGTCTCCTGACTCTTGAGCATGTACTCCCTCCGTTCCCATCAATGTACTCCATTCCCAATTGGTGTCGCTACAGAATCTAACTAGGTTTAATTAGAGTTATATGTATTTTCTTATATAGTAAAACATATGTATGTATTTAGTTTAGCGTTAAAAGCGTTTGGACACGTAGCGAGTGTAGTATAGACGTACCTCGCGCGCCCGGCTGCAGCGTCGCTGCAGGTTGGCCCCAGAGCACGAACGGCGGCGGCTCCGACTTGACGACGGCCGACGGCAGCGCGACCGACACGGGCGCGGGGCTGATGCTGAAGGTGCCGACGCCGCCGGGCAGGGGAAGGGGCAGCGCGCGCTGCTTGGCGACCGCCACCTGCTGCCGGTGCCTGATCTCCGCGGCTGGAGCGGGCAGCGGCGACGGCTCCGGCGGCGCTCCTGGCTTCTGATCGAACGGCTGCAGGAAGTCGTGCGTCTTCAAGAGAAAATTACCTACACGTACGCAGTAACTTTTTCTTCTCAGTGGTAGCTAGCGATCGGGCAGTAATAAAAGGAAATGATTTTTCTCTCTTAAACAAAAATAAGAAGAATCAAAGTAAATCGTATAAAATGTCCATACGGCTAAGCATGATTAAGCCAGCCCGTGGGTGGGTGGGTGGGTGCGTGGGCCCCGGACAGATGGGATGGAAGGGCGTCGACGGCTCCTTGCGTCCAACCCACACGTGACCCGCCGTTGCTTTTGGTTGTCGCATCTTATCGCCGCCCAGCTTAATTTGCGTGAAGTTTATACGGTACGGAGTACTATTTTATCACATATATTTGAATTAAAATCCCAATCATCACGCGTCAGTTCGAGAGGAACAGGCAAATATGATCAGTTGTCAATTACTACAAGCTGGTTTACAAGGCTTTCTCCCCGGCCGGTTGATCCAGGCAAGAACAAAAGAACTGCAACCAGCAGATCTAGTCTAGCTACCTAACACTACTGTACTGGACGGAGGTCAGAACGAGGGAGCAGAATTGCCATGAGCGAGAGGGAGAGAGAATATGAAGCAAACATGCAGACCTTGAGAAGGAGGCGGCGTCTTGGAGTCGTGGAGCAGGAGAGGAGCGTCCTTGGCGGCGGCGGCCGCGGCGGCGGCGGCGTACAACGAGAGGAAGTCGTGCTCGTGCGTCGCCGCCTTGTTCCCTGCGAGATTTCAGAAGAGTTAGGGCGATCGATCTACGCCCTGTGCTCGTCCTCGAAAAGTCACACTACGCAGCAAAGGACATGGCGCGGCGGCCATGCCCGTGCGCGCGCGCGCGCTTGTACGTACCTTGGATGCCCATAGTCGTCGCACGTCAATCGCAGCGCCCCGCCATCGCCGCCTGGACTCGCAATTCACTCACTTTGCTTGGGCCAGTAGCTTCCGCCGTCGGCCGCCGACCGCACCGGAAGAAGCCGCGCGCGGGGGAGCGGCGGGAATCCGTCGTCCCGGTGGATCGGGAGTTCTCACGTGACGCCTGACGCGCGAGAGAGGTTTCCCACCCGGCCACCTCCCTCTCCGGCGGCTCAGACCTTGCTTTGGCTTCGCTTCGTTTTCTTCCCTCTCTTCCTCCACTACGCTTACCAGCTATGGCTGGTGGTAGCGCTCGCGAGACGCTTTATACGCCAGGCCCCGTCAACTACTCGCGCACCCCGGTTTCCTTCGCCGCGCGCGTGCTCGCGCGCAGACGCAGACGCAGACGCAGACGCAGACCCAGAGCCAGAGCCAGGCAGCGGTTAGCTCCGGCGCGCACGTGCTGGCTTCTGGTTAAATGGGTTTAATCACCCGCCGCGCCGTACTGATGCTCTCTGCCGTGCTCTGGGGTTAATCCCGAGGCGACCTGGATGAGGCACGCCGCACGCGGGTTAATTATTCGATTAGATTACATATTTGAGGGGGGCGACGTGGATGGGGACTAGGGGTCACGTGACGGTTTGGGGAGGTGGGGACTGGGCAGGCACATGAGGCCGGGAACTGCGGGCATCCCGTGGATGGAGACGCCCACCGGCTGATGTGTGCTCCAGATTCGGCCAGGGGCCTCCTCCGGTTCAGTCTCCCTTACCGGCTGTTTAGATCCCATGAATCGAAAACAAATGTCTAGAAAGTAATTATTTTCGACGATCACCACCAATAATTAATTATTTTTTTTATAGTCATAAAGCGACTGTCGAAAATAATCTTATAAATAGTTATTTTTAGCGGCTATCCATGTCCGCTGAAAATAGCTACGGGGCAATTAGGCAGGCTCGCTACCACCCTAGACGAACTGAAATAATGCAATAAAGTATGTTTGGTTACCTAAATCCCAAATTTTAGCCAACCACTAGAAGAGCAGAAAGGGATGTTTGGTTTATAGACACTAATTTTTAGTACTTCGTTTTATTTCATTTTAGCTCCTAAATTACTAAATACGGAAACTAAAATAGAATTTTAGTAGTTTCCATATTTTGTAATTTAGAGACTAAAATAAAATATAGAGACTATAAATTAGTCCATAAAAACCAAACACCCGCTAAGTTAGGCCCAATCTGATCCTTCTAGCTTATTGTTTGCTAGTACCTAATAATTAGCCGACAAATAATTAGCTAGCAAAATTAGACAGGGTATGTTTGGAGAGTTGGCTAATATATGTCTTTTTCTCTTTATGCGGTCTATTAGCAACTATTAGCAAAGACAAATGGCTAATGAGCAAACAGTTTGCCACCCCTAACTGTCGGGGACCATAATTAGGGGTACCCTCAAGACTCCTAAATCTCAGCCGGTAACCCCCATCAGCACAAAGCCGCAAAGGCCTGATGGGTGCGATTAAGTCAAGGATCGGTCCATTCGAGGGACGCGATCGCGCCTCGCCCGAGCCCAGCCTCGGGCCAGGGCAGCCGACCCCGGAGAATCTACGTCTCGCCCAAGGACCCCCCTCCAGCAACGGACACACCTTCGGCTCGCCCGAGGCCCAGTCTTCACCGAGAAGCAACCTTGGCCAAATCACCACGCCAACCGACCAAATCGCAGGGGCATTTAATGCAAAGGTGACCTGACACCATTATCCTGACGCACGCCCTCCAGTCGACAGAGCCGAAGTGACCGCAGTCACTCCGCCGCTCCACTGACCGGTCTGACAAGAGGACAGCGCCGCCTGCGCCGCTTCGACTGCTGAGCCACTCGACAGAGTGAGGCTGACAGCAGCCAAGTCCGGCCTCAGGCGCCATAGGAAACTCCGCTTCGCCCGACCCCAGGGCTCGGACACGGGCTCAGCCCCGAAAGACGACGAACCCCGCTTCGCCCGACCCCAGGGCTCGGACACGGGCTTAGCCCCGGAAGACGACGAACTCCGCTTCGCCCGACCCCAGGGCTCGGACTCGGGCTCAGCCCCGAAGGACGACGAACTCCGCTTCGCCCGACCCTAGGGCTCGGACTCAGCCCTGGCCTCAGCCGACGGGCTCCGCCTTGTCCGACCTGGGGGCTCGGACTCGACCTCGGCCTTGGAAGACAGACTCGACCTCGACCTCGGAGGAGCCTCCACCTCACCCAACCTAGGGCACGGACCGACCACGTCGACAGGAGGCGCCATCATTACCCTACCCCGAGCTGACTCAGGCTACGGGGAACAAGACCGACGTCCCATCTGGCTCGCTCCACCATACGAGTAATGATGGCGCCCCGCATGCCCTGTGACGACGGCGGCTCTCAGCCCCCTTACGGAAGCAAGAGGACGTCAGCAAGGACTCGACAGCCCCGACAGCTGTCCTTCCGCCAGGCTCCAGCGCTTCTCCGACGGCCACGACATCACGCGAACTGGGTGCCAAAACCTCTCTGGCTGCCACGATGGCATGTACTTAGGGCGCTAGCTCTCCTCCGCTAGACACGCTAGCACACTGCTACACCCCCATTGTACACCTGGATCATCTCCTTACGCCTATAAAAGGGAGGTCCAGGGCCCTCTTACAGGAGGTTGGCCGCGCGGGGAAGGACGGGACGGCGCTCGTGCAAGGCCGCTCGCTCCCTCCCGCGTGGACGCTTGTAACCCCCTACTGCAAGCGCACCCGACCGGGGCGCGGGGCTAACACGAAGGCCGCGGGTTCCACCTCCCACGCCTGTCTCCCTCCGGCTGCTCTTCTCCCCCCTTCGCGTTCCGCCTCGCGCCGACCCATCTGGGCTGGGGCACGCGGTGACGATTCACTCGTCGGTCCAGGGACCCCCCGGGTTTCGAAACACCGACAGTTGGCGCGCCAGGTAGGGGCCTGCTGCGTGTTGACGAACAGCTTCCCGTCAAGCTCCAGATGGGCAGTCTCCAGCAACCTCTCCAGCCCAGGACGGTGCTCCGTTTCGGGAGTCTTGAGTTCATGTCCCTCGACGACAGCTACGACATGATACTCCTTCCCCTGCCGCGCGACAGCGACAATGGCGGTCGACAACCCGCCCGCCGGCGGGGAAATCGACGACGCCTTCCCCACGTGGTGGAAGGACGACATTCGGGCTCGTCCCCCCCCGCCGATGGAGGGGGAGGCGGGGCAACCAAGGCCAAGCGGGAAGCGGCACCTCGTTGGCTGTCGAGCGAGTCGACGGCGCCGGTGCCCCAACGGAGAGTGCGTCGGGCATCGGCCTCGCGTCTGAGACGAAGACGAGCGCCGCCTCCCCGCAACACACCAACCTCGAGCGAACGGACGACGCCAGCACGCTCGCGAAGGACTTGCTAGGCGTCACCCTCGTACCTGAGACGACGGTGCAGTCAGTCCCTAACGTGACTTCGTCACCGCCCGTCAACCAAAAGGTACCGACCGATTTCCATCTCGCGCCTTTTGTATTCGGCCTCGACCCGCCAAGCAACTCCGCTTCGGTGGACATTCTCATAGAGGCGAGTCCAAACCCTCTGGGGTATCGTGTGCGGTCACCCTGGGACCGGCTGACGGCCGTCTCGACCTACGGGCCCTCGGGGTCCGAGGAAGATGGCAAGCCCGACTTCTGTTGGGATTTCTCCGAACTTGGTAACCCCAGTGCCATGCGGGACTTCATGACCGCATGCGACTATTGCCTTTCCGACTGTTCCGACGGTAGCCGCAGCCTCGACGACGAGGACTGCGGCCCAAGTCGCGAATGTTTCCACGTCGATCTAGGTGGTCCCGGCGAAGGCAACCATTTTGGTATGCCGGAGAACGGTGATCCCCCTAGGCCCGTGCCTCGCGTTGACATCCTTCGGGAGCTAGCTGTGGTCCCCGTCCCAGTGGGGGGTCCTGACCCATAGCTCGAGCAAATCCGCGAGATGCAGGCCAGGCTCGACGAGGGAGCAGGAACGCTTGTGCCGATCCGCCGGGACATCGGGCAGGAATGGGCGGGCCAACCTCCGGCCGGAGAAGCGCGTCATCTCCCCCAGGGCATCCAGCACCGCATCGCCGACGACGTCAGGGTAAGGCCGCCACCGGATTCCAGTGGAGTCGGCCAGAACCTGGCTGCAGCGGCAATACTTTTCCGCGCGATGCCAGAGCCATCAACCACCGAGGGACGACGTATCCAGGGAGAGCTCAAGAATCTCCTGGAGGACACCGCGGTCCGACGGGCTGAAAGCTCCGCCTCCCGAAGGCAGGGGCACCCCTCGGAACATCACGCCGCGACTTCCTGATTCATGCGGGAAGCCTCGGTCCACACCGGGCGCACGCGCAACACAGCGCCTGCGGCCCCGGGTCGCCTCGGCAACGAGCACCATCACCACAGCCGTCGGGCCCACCTCGACGAGAGGGTGCGCCGAGGCTACCACCCCAGGCATGGGGGACGCTACGACAGCGGGGAGGATCGGAGTCCTTCGCCCGAACCACCCGGTCCGCAGGCTTTCAGCCGCGCCATACGACGGGCACCGTTTCCGACCCGGTTCCGAACCCCGACTACTATCACAAAGTACTCGGGGAAGACGAGACCGGAACTGTGGCTCGCGGACTATCGGCTGGTCTGCCAACTGGGTGGGACGGACGATGATAATCTCATCATCCGCAACCTCCCCCTGTTCCTCTCTGACACCGCTCGAGCCTGGCTGGAGCACCTGCCTCCGGGGCAGATCTCCAACTGGGACGACCTGGTCCAAGCCTTCGTCGGCAATTTCCAAGGCACGTACGTGCGCCCTGGAAACTCCTGGGATCTCCGAAGCTGCTGCCAGCAGCCGGGAGAGTCTCTCCGGGACTACATCCGACGATTCTCGAAGCAGCGCACCGAGCTGCCCAACGTCACCGATTCGGATGTCATCGGCGCGTTCCTCGCCGGCACCACCTGCCGCGACTTGGTGAGCAAGCTGGGTCGCAAGACCCCCACCAGGGCGAGCGAGCTGATGGACATCGCCACCAAGTTTGCCTCTGGCCAGGAGGCGGTTGAGGCCATCTTCCGGAAGGACAAGCAGCCCCAGGGCCGCCCACCGGAAGATGTTCCCGAGGCGTCAACTCAGCGCGGCACCAAGAAGAAGGGCAAGAAGAAGTCGCAAGCGAAACGCGACGCCGCCGACGCGGACCTTGTCGCCGCCGACGCGGACCTTGTCGCCGCCGCCGAGTACAAGAACTCTCGGAAACCTCCCGGAGGTGCCAACCTCTTCGATAAGATGCTCAAGGAGCCGTGCCCTTATCATCAGGGGCCCGTCAAGCACACCCTTGAGGAGTGAGCCATGCTTCGACGCCACTTTCACAAGGTCGGGCCACCCGCGGAGGGTGGCAAGGCTCTCGACGACGCTAAGAAGGAAGATCACAAGGCAGCAGAGTTCCCCGAGGTCCGTGACTGCTTCATGATCTACGATGGGCAAGTGGCAAACGCCTCGGCTCGGCACCGCAAGCAAGAGCGTCGGGAGGTCTACTCGGTAAAGGCGGCGGCGCCAGTCTACCTAGACTGGTCCGACAAGCCCATCACCTTCGACCAGGCCGACCATCCCGACCATGTGCCGAGCCCGGGGAAATACCCGCTCGTTGTCGACCCCATCATCGACAACGTTAGGCTCACCAAGGTCCTCATGGACGGAGGCAGCAGCCTCAACATCATCTACGCCGAGACCCTCGGGCTCCTGCAGATCGATCTGTCCTCGATCCGGGTGGGCGCTGCGCCTTTCCACGGGATCATCCCCGGGAAGCACGTCCAACCCCTCAGACAACTCGATCTACCCGTCTGCTTTGGGACGCCCTCCAACTTTCGAAGGGAGACCCTCACGTTCGAAGTGGTCGGGTTTCGAGGAACCTACCACGCAGTATTGGGGAGGCCATGCTACGCCAAGTTCATGGCCATCCCCAACTACACCTACCTCAAGCTCAAGATGACAGGCCTCAACGGGGTCATCACCGTCGGGCCCACGTACCGACACGCGTACGAATGTGATGTGGAGTGCATGGAGTACGCCGAGGCCCTCGCCGAGTCCGAGGCCCTCATCGCCGACCTGGAGAACCTCTCTAGGGAGGCGCCAGACGTGAAGCGCCCACGCCGGCAACTTCGAGCCAGCGGAGATGGTTAAGTCCGTCCCTCTCGACCCCTGCAACGATGCCTCCAAGCAGATCCGGATCGGCTCTGAGCTCGACCCCAAATAGGAAGCAGTGCTCGTCGACTTTCTCCGCGCAAACGCTAACGTTTTCGCGTGGAGTCCCTCAGACATGCCTGGCATACCGAGGGAAGTCGCCGAGCACTCGCTGGATATCCGAGCTAGAGCCCGACCCGTGAAGCAGCCTCTGCGCCGATTCGACGAAGAAAAGCGCCGAGCCATAGGCGAGGAGATCCACAAGCTAATGGCGGCAGGGTTCATCAAAGAGGTATTCCATCCCGAATGGCTTGCCAACCCTGTGCTTGTGAGAAAGAAAGGGGGGAAATGGCGGATGTGTGTAGACTACACTGGTCTAAACAAAGCATGTCCGAAAGTTCCCTACCCTCTGCCTCGCATCGATCAAATCGTGGATTCCACTGCTGGGTGCGAAACCTTGTCTTTCCTCGATGCCTACTCAGGGTATCACCAGATCAGGATGAAAGAGTCCGACCAGCTCGCGACTTCTTTCATCACACCCTTCGGCATGTACTGCTATGTTACCATGCCGTTTGGTTTGAGGAATGCGGGTGCAACGTACCAACAGTGCAGGAATGTGTTATGTTACCCTAGGGTTTAGGGTTTAGGGTCTAGGGTGCAACGTACCAACGGTGCAGGAATGCGTTATGTTACCCGCTGCCGGAGAAGCCCTCTTGATCTACGTCGCCGCGACCACTCAGGTGGTTAGCGCCGCGATTGTGGTTGAGAGACGAGAAGAGGGGCATGCATTGCCCGTCCAGAGGCCAGTCTACTTCATCAGTGAGGTACTGTTCAAGACCAAGATCCGCTACCCGCAAATTCAGAAGCTGCTGTACGCGGTGATCCTGACGCGGCAGAAGTTGCGACACTACTTCGAGTCTCATCCGGTAACTGTGGTGTCATCCTTCCCCCTGGGGGAGATCATCCAGTCCCGAGAGGCCTCGAGTAGAATTGCAAAGTGGGCGGTGGAGATCATGGGCGAGACGATCTCGTTCGCCCCTCGGAAGGCCATCAAGTCCCAGGTCTTAGCGGACTTCGTGGCTGAATGGGTCGACACCCAGTTCCCAACAGCTCCGATCCAACCGGAGCTCTGGACCATGTTTTTCGACGGGTCGCTGATGAAGACGGGGGCCGGCACGGGCCTGCTCTTCATCTCGCCCCTCAGGAAGCACCTACGCTACGTGCTACGCCTCCACTTTCCGGCGTCCAACAACGTGGCTGAATACGAGGCTCTGGTAAACGGGTTGCGGATCGCCATCGAGCTAGAGGTCCGACGCCTCGACGCTCGTGGTGACTCGCAGCTCGTCATCGACCAAGTCATGAAGAACTCCCACTGCCTCGACCCAAAGATGGAAGCCTACTGCGATGAGGTTCAGCGCCTGGAAGACAAGTTCTATGGGCTCGAGCTCAACCACATCGCTCGACGCTACAACGAGACTGCGGACGAGCTGGCTAAAATAGCCTCGGGGCGAACAACGGTTCCCCCGGACGTATTCTCCCAAGACCTGCATCGACCCTCCGTCAAGGCCGACGACACGCCCGAGCCCGAGAAGGCCTCGGCCCAGCCCGAGAAGGCCTCGGCCCAGCCCGAGGCACCCTCGGCTCAGCCCGAGGTACCCTCGGCATAGTCCGAGGCACCCTCGGCTCGGCCCAAGGTACCCTCAGCGTCGAGGGGGAGCAGAACGAGGTCACGCCTAATCAAAAATGGCAGACCCCGTACCTGCAATATCTTCACCGAGGAGAGCTACCCCTCGACCAAGCCGAAGCTCGGTGGTTGGCGCGGCGCGCCAAGTCTTTCGTCTTGCTGGGAGATGGGAAGGAGCTCTACCACCGCAGCCCCTCGGGCATCCTCCAGCGATGCATTTCCATCGCCGAAGGCTAGGAGCTTTTACAAGAGATACACTCGGGGGCTTGTGGCCATCACGCAGCACCTCGAGCCCTTGTTGGGAACGCCTTCCGACAAGGTTTCTACTGGCCGACGACACTAAGATTGTCCGCACCTGCGAAGGGTGTCAGTTCTACGCGAGGCAGACCCACTTGCCCGCTCAGGCTCTGCAAACCATACCCATCACCTGGCCGTTTGCTGTGTGGGGTCTGGACCTCGTCGGCCCCTTGCAGAAGGCACCCGGGGGCTACACGCACCTGTTGGTCGCCATCGACAAATTCTCCAAGTGGATCGAGGTCCGACCCCTAAACAGCATCAGGTCTGAACAGGCGGTGGCGTTCTTCACCAACATCATCCATCGCTTTGGGGTCCCGAACTCCATCATCACCGACAACGGCACCCAGTTCACCGGCAGAAAGTTCCTAGACTTCTGCGAGGATCACCACATCCGGGTGGACTGGGCCGCCGTGGCTCACCCCATGACGAATGGGCAGGTAGAACGTGCCAACGACATGATTCTGCAAGGACTCAAGCCTCGGATCTACAACGACCTCAACAAGTTCGGCAAGCGATGGATGAAGGAACTCCCCTCGATGGTCTGGAGTCTGAGGACAACGCCGAGCCGAGCCACGGGCTTCACACCGTTCTTTCTGGTCTATGGGGCCGAGGCCATCTTGCCCACAGACTTAGAATACGGTTCCCCGAGGACGAGGGCCTACGCCAACCAAAGCAATCAAGCCAATCGAGAAGACTCACTGGACCAGCTGGAGGAGACTCGGGACATGGCCTTACTACACTCGGCGCGGTACCAGCAGTCCCTGCGACGCTACCACGCCCGAGGGGTTCGGTCCCGAGACCTCCAGGTGGGCGACCTGGTGCTTCGGCTGCGACAAGACGCCCGAGGGCGGCACAAGCTCATGCCTCCCTGGGAAGGGCCGTTCGTCATCGCCATGGTTCTGAAGCCCGGAACATACAAGCTGGCCAACAGTCAAGGCGAGGTCTACAACAACGCTTGGAACATCCAACAGCTACGTCGCTTCTACCCTTAAGATGCTTCCAAGTTATTCGTACACCCCGTTCACACACAAATTCTGGTCGTCAAGGAAGGGTCAGCCTTGCCTCGGCAAAGCCCGACCCTCCCTCGGGGGCTAGAAGGGGGGAACCCCCTCTGCATCGAAATTTTTCTCGAAAAAAGAAAAAAAATCTTTTCTGCCAGAATGCCTTTTGTGCTTTTCGACTACTTCGAAAGTGGATCCTGAAAACGACGGAGTACACGTAAGTGAAAGGGAATTAGGCTTACACCTAGTCCCTAATTAATTTTGGTGGTTGAATTGCCCAACACAAATAATTGGACTAACTAGTTTGCTCAAGTGTATAGATTATACAGGTGTAAAAGGTTCACACTCAGCCAATAAAAAGATCAAGTTTTGGATTCAACAAAGGAGCAAAGAGTCAACCGAAGGCACCTCTGGTCTGGAGGCACCGGACTGTCCGGTGTACACCGGACAGTGTTCGGTGCACCACCGGACAGTGTTCGGTGCACCAGAGGACTCCAATTCGAACTCGCTACCTTCGGGAATTTCTTAGGCCGGCGCGCTATAATTCACCGGACTGTCCGGTGTGTCCGGTGCTCCAAGGAAGCGCGGCCTCCGGAACTCGCCAGCCTCGGGAACGCGCAGCAGCCGCTCCGCTATAATTCACCGGACATGTCCGGTGTGCACCGGACTGTCCGGTGTACCAGCGGAGCAACGGCTATTTCGGCGCCAACGGCTACCTACGATGCATTTAATGCGCGCGCAGCGCGCGCAGAAGGCAGGCGCGCCCATACTGGCGCACCGGACAATGAACAGGAGATGTCCGGTGTGCACCGGACATCCAGGCGGGCCCAGAAGTCAGAAGCTCCAACGTTCAGAATCCAACGGCAGTGATGACGTGGCGGGGCACCGGACATGTCCGGTGTACACCGGACTGTCCGGTGCGCCATCGAACAGACAGCCTCCATCAACGGTCAAGTTTGGTGGTTGGGGCTATAAATACCCCAACCACCCCCCACATTCATTGCATCCAAGTTTTCCACTTCTCAACCACTTACAAGAGCTAGGCATTCAATTCTAGACACACCCAAAGTGATCAAATCCTCTCCAATTCTACACAAAGCCCTAGTGACTAGTGAGAGTGATTTGTCGTGTTCATTTGAGCTCTTGCGCTTGGATTGCTTTCTCTCTTTCATTCTTTCTTGTGATCAAACACTCACTTGTAATTGAGGCAAGAGACACCAATCGTGTGGTGGTCCTTGCGGGAACTTTGTGTTCCAAGTGATTGAGAAGAGAAAGCTCACTCGGTCCGAGGGACCGTTTGAGAGAGGGTAAGGGTTGAAAGAGACCCGGCCTTTGTGGCCTCCTCAACGGGGAGTAGGTTTGAGAGAACCGAACCTCGGTAAAACAAATCCGCGTGTCTCACTTCACTATTCGCTTGCGATTTGTTTTGTGTCCTCTCTTGCGGACTTGATTATATTTCTAACGCTAACCCGGCTTGTAGTTGTGATTATTTTTGAGAATTTCAGTTTTGCCCTATTCACCCCCCTCTAGGCGACTTTCAATTGGTATCAAAGCCCGGTGCTTCATTAGAGCCTAACCGCTCGAAGTGATGTCGGGAGATCACGCCAAGAAGGAGATGGAGACCGGCGAAAAGCCCACTACAAGCCACCGGAGCACTTCATCGGAAGAATCCCGCACCAAGAGGAAGGAGAAGAAGAAGAGCTCCTCCAACAAAGGGAAGGAGAGATCTTCCTCTCACAAGCCACATCGGAGTGGGGACAAGCACAAGAGGATGAGGAAAGTGGTCTACTACGAGACCGACACTTCATCAACATCGACCTCCGGCTCTGATGCGCCCTCCGTAACTTCTAAACGCCAAGAGCGTAAGAAGTTTAGTAAGATCCCCTTACACTATCCTCGTACATCTAGACATACTCCATTACTTTCCGTTCCATTAGGCAAACCGCCAACCTTTGACGGTGAAGATTATGCTAGGTGGAGTGATTTAATGAAATTTCATCTAACCTCACTCCACAAAAGTATATGGAATGTTGTTGAGTTTGGAGCACAGGTACCATCTGTAGGGGATGAGGATTATGATGAGGACGAGGTGGCCCAAATCGAGCACTTCAACTCCCAAGCCACAACCATACTCTTGGCCTCTCTAAATAGAGAGGAATACAACAAGGTGCAAGGGTTGAAGAATGCAAAGGAAATTTGGGACCTCCTCAAGATCGCGCACGAGGGTGATGAACTAACAAAGAACACCAAGCGGGAAACGATCGAGGGGGAGCTCGGTCGCTTTCGACTTCGCCAAGGGGAAGAGCCACAAGACATGTACAACCGGCTCAAGACTTTGGTGAACCAAGTGCGCAACCTCGGGAGCAAGAAGTGGGATGACCACGAGGTGGTTAAGGTTATTCTTAGATCACTCATTTTCCTTAACCCCACTCAAGTTCAATTAATTCGTGGTAATCCTAGATATACTCAAATGACCCCCGAGGAAGTTATCGGGAATTTTGTGAGCTTTGAATGTATGATCAAGGGCTCCAAGAAGATCAACGAGCTTGATGAACCCTCCACGTCCGAAGCACAACCGGTGGCATTTAAGGCGACGGAGGAGAAGGAGGAGGAGTCTACACCGAGTAGACAACCAATTGATGCCTCCAAGCTCGACAATGAGGAGATGGCTTTAATCATCAAAAGCTTTCGCCAAATCCTCAAGCAACGAAAGGGGAAGGATTACAAATCCCGTTCCAAGAAGGTTTGCCACAAGTGTGGTTAGCCCGGTCACTTTATCGCTAAATGTCCATTATCAAGTGACAGTGACAGGGATAACGACAAGAAGGGAAAGAGGAAAGAAAAGAAAAGGTACCACAAGAAGAGGGGCGGCGATGCCCACGTGTGCCACGAATGGGACTCCGACGAGAGCTCCACCGACTCCTCCTCCGACGAGGACGCCGCCAACATCGCCGTCACCAAGGGACTCCTCTTCCCAAACGTCGGCCACAAGTGCCTCATGGCAAAGGACGGCAAAAGGAAGAAGGTAAAATCAAGATCCTCCACTAAATATGAAACCTCTAGTGATGAGGATGATGCTAGCAATGAGGAGGATAACTTGCGCGTTCTTTTTGCCAACCTTAACATGGAACAAAAGGAAAAACTAAATGAGCTAATTAGTGCCATCCATGAAAAGGATGACCTCTTGGACTCCCAAGAGGACTTCCTAATCAAGGAAAATAAAAAGCATGTTAAGGTTAAAAATGCTTATGCTCTAGAGGTAGAAAAATGTGAAAAATTGTCTAGTGAGCTAAGCACTTGCCATGAGACCATTAACAACCTTAGAAATGAAAATGCTAGATTAATTGCTAAGGTTGATTCTCATGTTTGTATTGATTCAATTCCCGATCTTAGAAATGATAATGATGATTTGCTTACTAAGATTAAGGAATTTGTCGGCGTTTCGAGACAGGGGGGTCCCAAAGCCGACGAGTGAGTGTGCTGCGTGCCCCAGCCCAGATGGGTCGAGCGCGTGGGCGAGCGTGAAGGGGGGAGAGGCGAGGTGGCCGGAGTCGAGCGTGAGAGAGGTGGAAGTCCCGCGGCCTTCGTGTTCGTCCCGCGCCCAGGTCGGGTGCGCTTGCAGTAGGGGGGTTACAAGCGTCCACGCGGGTGAGGGAAGCGAGCGGCCCCAAGAGAGCGCCTGTCCCGTCCTCGGTCCCGCGCGGCCAACCTTCTCTAAGAAGGCCCTGGTCCTCCCTTTTATAATCGTAAGGAGAGGATCCAGGTGTACAATGGGGGGTGTAGCACAGTGCTACGTGTCTAGCGGAGAGAGAGCTAGCGCCCTAGGTACATGCCCATGTGGCAGCCGGAGAGGTCTTGGCACCTTGCTGGCGTGATGTCGTGGCTGTCGGAGGTGCGACGGAGCCTGGCGGAGGGACAGCTGTTGGAGCGGTCGAGTCCTTGCTGACGTTGCCCTGCTTCCGTAAGAGAGCTGGGGGCCGCCGTCGTCACAGAGCTTGTGGAGCGCCATCATTGCCCATCCGGCGGAGCTGGCCGGATGGGACGCCGGTCTTGTTCTCCGTGACCCGAGTCGATTCGGGGTAGGACGATGATGGCGCTTCCTGTTGACGTGGCGGGTCTGTGCCCTAGGCAGGGTGACATGGGGGCTCCTCCGAAGCCGAGGTTGAGTCTGTCTTCTGTTGCCGAGGCCGAGTCCGAGCCATGGGGTCGGGCGAGGCGGAGGTCGTTCGGCCGAGGCCAGGGCGGAGTCCGAGCCCTGGGGTCGGGCGAGGCGGAGTTTCGTCGTCTTCCGGGTCTTAGCCCGAGTCCGAACCCTGGGGTCGGGCGGAGCGGAGTTCGCCGTCTTCCGGGTCTTAGCCCGAGTCCGAGCCCTGGGGTCGGGCGGAGCGGAGTTCGCCGTCTTCCGGGTCTTAGCCCGAGTCCGAGCCCTGGGGTCGGGCGGAGCGGAGTTCGCCGTCTTCCGGGTCTTAGCCCGAGTCCGAGCCCTGGGGTCGGGCGGAGCGGAGTTCGCCGTCTTCCGGGTCTTAGCCCGAGTATGAGCCCTGGGGTCGGGCGGAGCGGAGTTCGCCGTCTTCCGGGTCTTAGCCCGAGTCCGAGCCCTGGGGTCGGGCGGAGCGGAGTTCGCCGTGGCGCCTTTGGCAAGGCCTGTCTGTCTGTCAGACTCACTCTGTCGAGTGGCACCGCAGTCGGAGTGGCGCAGGCGGCGCTGTCCTTCTGTCAGACTGGTCAGTGGAGCGGTGGAGTGACGGCGGTCACGTCGGCTTTGCCGGGGGGCGCGTGTCAGGATAAAGGTGTCAGGCCACCTTTGCGTTAAATGCTCCTGCAACTCGGTCAGTCGGTGTGGCGATTTAGTCAGGGTTGCTTCTGAGCGAAGCCAAGGCCTCGGGCGAGCCGGTGATGTGTCCGCCGTAAAAAGGGGGGCCTCGGGCGAGACGGAAGTCTCTCGAGGTCGGCTGCCCTTGGCCGAGGCTAGGCTCGGGTGAAGCGTGATCGAGTCACTCGTGTGGACTGATCCCTGACTTAATCGTACCCATCAGGCCTTTGCAGCTTTATGCTGATGGGGGTTACCAGCTGAGAATTAGGCGTCTTGAGGGTACCCCTAATTATGGTCCCCGACAGTAGCCCCCGAGCCTCGAAGGGAGTGTTAGCACTCGCTTGGAGGCTTTTGTCGCACCTTTTTGCAAGGGGACCAGCCTTTCTCGGTTGCATTTTGTTCCGGTGGGTGCGCGCGAGCGCACCCGCCGGGTGTAGCCCCCGAGGCCTCAGAGGAGTGGTTACACTCCTTCGAGGTCTTAATACCTTTCGTAATGCTTCGGCTGGTCTGGTCGTTCCCTCATGCGAACTGGCCGTAGCCCGGGTGCACGGTCGGGGCCCAAGCTCTCGGGCTGGTATGTTGACGCTGTCAACGGTTTGGCCGGAGCCGGTTTTTGCGAGAGCAGCCCCCGAGCCTCTGCACAGGGCGAGAGGACGATCAGGGACAGACTCGACTTTTTACATACGCCCCTACGTCGCCTTTCCGCAAGGAGGAGGGGGGGAGTGCGCCATGTTACCCTCGATGGGCACCGAACATGGTGTCTCCGGTGAGCTGCAAGCGGGTAATCCGAGTGGACGTCCGTGCCCCGTTCGTTGGGGGTCGGCTAGGGGCCCAGAGGCACGCCCAAAAGTACCTGCGGGTGATTTGCCGGACCCGGTCCCCTGGCGACGGGGTCCGAGGGCTCGATGCCTCCCTCCGATGGGATTCCATTACAAGATCGTTCCCGCTGGTCTCGGAAATGTCCTAGGGTACCTCGGGAGCGCAGCCCGAGCCTCGGTTATGTATCGAACGTACCCCTGGTCATCCCTCGCTCGGTGTCTGAGGCGACTGTGAACCCTTCGGGGGCCAGCCTTCGAACCCCTGATCAGTAATGGGCGCGGAGCCCGAGTAGCCTGAGGCGGCCATGGAACCCTTCGGGGGGCTGGCCTTCGAACCCCTGACCAGTAGTGGGTGTCGGGCCCACGCGATCTGAGGCGACTGTTGAACCCTTCGGAGGGCCAGTCTTCGAACCCCTGATCAGTAGGGGGGGGCTCGGAGCCCGGTTCCTTCGCGGAGAAGGATCCTTTTCGGGGTATCCCCCTTTCCCGGTCCCTGTTGCAAGAGATAGAGAAAGAGGAAAAAGGAAAAGGAAACGAAATCGAACGACGTGGCGTACCTCTTTTTGACGCGGTTATTACGGCGAAGGCGAAGCGTCGCGCGCTTCTCCCGCCAGAGGCGCCGCGTGTCCCGCCGCGGAGTTAATGCGACGGGGCGAGTGGTTGGCGGGGCGGCCGTTGCGCGTGCGCGATCCGTTCGAGGAACGGGTCACGGGTGCACCGTCTTCACGCCGTGGGAGGAGGCTCTCTTGCTGTCCCAGGATGAGACGTGAGCCTGGCTGACGACGTGTCTGCTGCGCCCGCCCGCCTGCCACCGCCATTACTGCCGGCCCACTTTCGGTCGCTTTGACCAACGCGCCAGGCTGGCGCTGCTGGGTCGCGCGCCGGGTCGCCTCGAGTCGCGGCATAGGCTCCGCAACCGAAGAGGCGCGACGGTGGCACAAGTGGCGGTGCGGTCGCTTGCATGCAGCAACTGGCGCGTCGGATGCTTGACGCGTGGGCCTGGGCTTCCAAGCTGGCGTGTCAGAAGTCGGAGAAGCGCATCCACCTGGCGCGGTTGCATGCCGCCTGCATGGCTGCCCGCCCCTTCCGCCCGTTGGTCTGGGCAAAAGTGGGGGGTCACTCATAACCGCTGGGCGGTCGTGCGCACCACGCGCGGCGGTTTGGCTTCTTCTGCCCTGAGCTGGTTTGCATGACATGCGGGACCCAGCCCCCGAGTCGCAGGGGAGGGCCTTGGAGCGCGTTGGAGAAGGCTCAGCCCGTGGCGTCTGGGGGCGCACGTAGGGAGAGTTGCCTTTAAAAGGAGGGAGACCCCTTTCAAAAGGCAACCATGTCTTCTTCCTCCCTTATGCGTCGTGTCTTTCCATCTTCCAAGCCCCCGGATGGGGGGTATCCGCCGCCTTTCTGCCTCCTCGTTGGAGGAACGCAACTCCATGGGAGTTGGTACCTCTCAGCCATCGTTCGGCTTCAAGGATTTTCATCACGCAGCCTGGCCACACCCCGCCACCGGCGGTCACCCAAAATGGTGACCTCCAGTTCGACGGTGGGGAAAGCGGGCCAGGCCGCGGCCTCTACTCCTCCCTCGGCCTCAAGGATTTTCGTCATCCAGGCCAAGATGGAAGATGAGGCGAGTCGAGGGGCCGCCCCCGCGTGGGTCGGCTGCCTTTTTCTTCCCCCCGCGCCTGGGGGAGAATGGCGTCCTCGAGTCCCACGGGGACTTCCTCCAGCCATGCCGGGATAGGTAGGGCGCCAGTGGTCCTGGGTCTCCGTCTCCCTGCCTGGATGGCTGGTTCTCGTCCTCAGCGGGGGAGAGCCCTCCTGTCGTGACACCTGCCCCAAAGCTGCTGCCTAAGCCGCTTCGCTGCCCAGGGCGGGGGTGGTTGTCGTCGTGGTTAGAACGGGCGGCGGCGAGCCGCTCGTCAGTCTTCTGTTGCTCCGCAGGCCTTCCCCATGGAGTGGGGTCGTTCGTACCTGCGGAGGGGGAACCGGAGTTCCGTTCGTAATGGCATCTTGAACGCCGGTGGGTTTGTTCATTGTGGCTGTCAAGGCCTGAACATATGTGTAATTTCGGCACGGAGCCGTGTTTTTTCTTCATTTTCGAGCACTAAGTCTCGCCTGTTGATTATCTGAACCGCTTTACCAAACATGAGTCGCCCCGTGTCAAGGTGACGAGTGAGGTATCCGTATCCCGGAGGCGTAGGAATCCCTCGGCCCGATCGGCCTTGTTGTCTGGGGCTCCTCTAGCTTAGTTAAAGAGACCCCTCGGCCGCCCTTCGATGAGCCGAGGCCAGGGGTAGCGATATCAGTATGAACAGAGGCGGAGTTGGCTCGAGAATGGGAACCTGGTTGGCCGGAGCTTAGCCGTGTTATCCGTCAGCGGAGCCGACGCCAAAGTCGATCAGCCGAGGCCTCGGGTCGGGCTGGCGCCCTTGGAAGCCGGTTGGCCGAGGCCCCAGGGGTAACCGGCCGAGCCGCCTGCTCGGGCCGGATTCCCGGAGGGGTCCCTGGACCACGTCGCCGTCCGAGGCTGGGTCGGACTTTGCTAAAGACGTCGTCGATGCCGAGGGTGCTACGGCTCCCTTCAGCGTGAAGACCCGAGCCTGCAGGATCAGATCGTCTTGTAGCGTGTGCCTTCTGCGGCCGCCGAGGCCAGAAAACACACCCTCGCCGTGCTTGCGAAGCTGCGTCTTTTTTCCTCTTGTTTCGAGCATCTGGACTCTGTCGGTAACAGGGATGTTTGTGTGAGCGAGAGTTGCTTCTCGCGGAAGGGACGAGTGAGGTATCCGTATCCCAGAGGCGTGGGAATCCCTCGGCTCGGTCGGCCTTGCCGCTTACGCGTACTTTCACCCGTCCATGAGGCCCTGTCCCCGACTTAGTCGAGAAAGCTTGAAGGTCTGCTTCGGCAGGAGAGCTTCCGAACGTGAAGACTTGTTCGGTCCACGGAGTCGCTTTATCCGAGCGCGAGTTACTTATCGCAGAAGGTGATGAGTGAGGTATCCGTATCCCGGAGGCGTAGGAGTCCCTCGGCTCGGTCAGCCTTGGCTGCTTACGTGTACTCCGTCGTTTCTAGGATCCGCTTTCCGAAGTAGTCAAGAAGCACGAAAGTAATCCTGCTAAAAAGAGATCCTTTTTCGAGGAAAAATTCGACGCAGAGGGGGTCTCTCCCCTTTTAGCCCCCGAGGGAGGGTCGAGCTTTGCCGAGGCTAGGCCAACCCTTCCTTGACGACTAAACTTCGCGTAGGTGCGAGGTATATGAACAACTTGGAAACATCTTAAGGGTAGAAGCGACGTAGCTGTTTGATGTTCCAGGCGTTGCCATAGATCTCGCCTTGATTGTTGGCCAGCTTGTATGTTCCGGGCTTTAGAACTTTGGCGATGACGAATGGCCCTTCCCAGGGGGGCGTGAGCTTGTGCCTCCCTCGGGCGTCTTGCCGCAGCCGAAGCACCAGATCGCCCACCTGGAGGTCTCTGGACCGGACCCCTCGGGCGTGGTAGCGTCGCAGGGACTGCTGGTACCGCGCCGAGTGTAGTAAGGCCCTGTCCCGAGCCTCCTCCAGCTGGTCCAGCGATTCTTCTCGGCTAGCTTGGTTGCTTTGATCGGTGTAGGCCCTCGTCCTCGGGGAGCCGTATTCCAGGTCAGTGGGCAAGATAGCTTCAGCCCCGTAGACCAGGAAAAACGGCGTGAAACCCGTGGCACGACTCGGCGTCGTCCTTAGGCTCCAGACCACCGAGGGGAGTTCCTTCATCCACCGCTTGCCGAACTTGTTGAGGTCGTTGTAGATCCGAGGCTTGAGCCCTTGTAGAATCATGCCGTTGGCACGCTCTACTTGCCCATTCGACATGGGATGAGCCACGGCGGCCCAGTCCACCCGGATATGGTGATCCTCGCAAAAATCCAAGAATTTTTTGCCGGTGAACTGGGTGCCGTTGTCGGTGATGATAGAGTTCGGGACCCCGAAGCGATGGATGATGTTGGTGAAGAACGCCACCGCCTGCTCGGTCCTGATGCTATTCAGAGGTCGGGCCTCGATCCACTTGGAGAATTTGTCGATGGCGACCAGCAGGTGCGTGTAGCCCCCGGGCGTCTTCTGCAAGGGACCGACGAGGTCCAGACCCCATACGGCGAAGGGCCAGGTGATGGGTATCGTCTGCAGAGCCTGAGCGGGCAGGTGGGTCTGCTTCGCATAGAATTGGCACCCTTCGCAGGTGCGGACAATTCTAGTGGCGTCATCCACCGCCGTTGGCCAGTAGAAGCCTTGCCGGAAAGCATTCCCGACAAGGGCTCGGGGCGCTGCGTGGTGGCCGCAAGCCCCCGAGTGTATTTCTTGCAGCAGTTCCCGACCTTCGGCGATGGAGATGCTTCGCTGGAGGATGCCCGAGGGGCTGCGATGGTAGAGCTCCTCTTCATCGCCCAGCAAGACGAACGACTTGGCGCGTCGCGCTACCCACCGAGCCTCGACTTGGTCGGGGGGTAGCTCTCCTCGACGGAGATATTGCAGGTACGGGGCCTGCCAATCTCGATCAGGCGTGGCCCCGCTCTGCTCTTCCTCGACGTCCAGTGCCTCGCCCTCGGGGGCCGAGGGTACCTCGGGCTGAGCCGAGGGTACCTTGGGCTGAGCCGAGGGTGCCTCGGGCCGAGCTGAGGGCGCCTCGGCTTGAGCCGAGGGTGCCTCGGGCTCGGGCGCGTCGTCGATCTTGACAGAGGGTCGATGCAGATCCCGGGAGAAGACGTCCGGGGGGACCGTCGTTCGCCCCGAGGCTATTTTAGCCAGCTCGTCTGCGGTTTCGTTGTAGCGCCGAGCGATGTGGTTGAGCTCGAGCCCGAAGAACTTGTCTTCCAGGCGCCGAACCTCGTCGCAGTAGGCCTCCATCTTCGGGTCGCGGCAGTGGGAGTTCTTCATGACTTGGTCGATGACGAGCTGCGAATCGCCGCGGGCGTCGAGGCGTCTGACCCCTAGCTCGATGGCGATCCGCAACCCGTTGACTAGAGCTTCGTACTCGGCCACATTGTTGGACGCCGGGAAATGGAGGCGCAGCACGTAGCGCAGGTGCTTTCCAAGGGGCGAGATGAAGAGCAGGCCCGCGCCGGCTCCTGTCTTCATCAGCGACCCGTCGAAAAACATGGTCCAGAGCTCCGGATGGATCGGAGCCATCGGCAACTGGGTGTCAACCCATTCGGCCACGAAGTCCGCCAACACCTGGGACTTGATGGCCTTCCGAGGGGCGAACGAGATCGTTTCGCCCATGATTTCCACCGCCCACTTTGCGATCCTGCCCGAGGCCTCTCGGCACTGGATGATCTCCCCCAGGGGGAAGGATGACACCACAGTTACCGGATGAGACTCGAAGTAGTGTCGCAGCTTCCGCCTTGTCAGGATCACAGCATATAGCAGCTTTTGAACTTGTGGGTAGTGGATCTTGGTCTCGGACAGCACTTCGCTGACGAAGTAGACCGGCCTCTGAACGGGCAATGCATGCCCTTCCTCTTGCCTCTCGACCACAATCGCGGCGCTAACCACCTGAGTGGTCGCGGCGACGTAGACCAAGAGGGCTTCTCCATCCGCCGGGGGCACCAAGACAGGCGTCTTCGTAAGGAGCGCCTTCAGGTTGCCGAGGGCTTCCTCGGCCTCAGGGGTCCAAGCGAAACACTTGGCCTTCCTTAAGAGGCGGTACAGGGGCAGACCTCTTTCACCGAGGCGTGAGATGAAGCGGCTCAGGGCCGCGAGGCATCCCATGACCCTCTGTACACCTTTTAAGTTCTTGATGGGCCCCATGCTGGTGATGGCCGCGATTTTCTCCGGGTTGGCTTCAATGCCTCGCTCGGAGACGATGAACCCTAGGAGCATGCCTCGGGGCACCCCGAAGACACACTTCTCAGGATTGAGCTTGACTCCTTTCGCCTTGAGACATCGGAATGTTACTTCAAGGTCGGAGAGGAGGTCGGAAGCCTTCCTTGTCTTGACTACGATGTCATCGACGTAGGCCTCGACTGTGCGACCGATGTGTTCGCCGAACACATGGTTCATGCACCGCTGGTACATCGCGCCCGCATTCCTCAAACCGAACGGCATGGTGACATAGCAGTACATGCCGAACAGCGTGATGAAAGAAGTCGCGAGCTGGTCGGACTCTTTCATCCGGATCTGGTGATACCCTGAGTAGGCATCGAGGAAGGACAGGGTTTCGCACCCAGCGGTGGAATCCACGATTTGATCGATGCGAGGCAGAGGGTAGGGAACCTTCGGACATGCTTTGTTGAGACCAGTGTAGTCTACACACATCCGCCATTTCCCCCCTTTCTTCCTCACAAGCACAGGGTTGGCAAGCCATTCGGGATGGAATACCTCTTTGATGAACCCTGCTGCCATTAGCTTGTGGATCTCTTCGCCAATCACTCTGCGCTTCTCCTCGTCGAATCGGCGCAGAGGCTGCCTGACGGGTCGGGCTTCGGCCCGAATATCCAGCGAGTGCTCGGCGACATCCCTCGGTATGCCGGGCATGTCCGAGGGACTCCACGCAAAAACGTCGGCGTTTGCGCGGAGAAAGTCGACGAGCACTGCTTCCTATTTGGGGTCGAGCCCGGAACCGATCCAGACCTGCTTGGTGGTGTCGCCACTGGGGTCAAGAGGGACGGCCTTAACCGTCTCTGCTGGCTCGAAGTTGCCGGCATGGCGCTTCACGTCTGGCACCTCCTTGGAGAGGTTCTCCAGGTCGGCGATGAGGGCCTCGGACTCGGCGAGGGCCTCGGCGTGCTCCACGCACTCCACGTCGCATTCGAACGCGTGTTTGTACGTGGGGCCGATGGTGATGACCCCGTTGGGGCCCGGCATCTTGAGCTTCAGGTAGGTGTAGTTGGGGACGGCCATGAACTTCGCGTAGCATGGCCTCCCTAGTACGGCGTGGTAGGTTCCTCGGAACCTGACCACCTCGAACGTCAGGGTCTCCCTTCGGAAGTTGGAGGGCGTCCCGAAGCAGACAGGGAGGTTGAGTCGCCCGAGGGGCTGGACGCGCTTCCCAGGGATGATCCCGTGGAAGGGCGCAGCGCCTGCTCGGACGGAGGACAGATCGATGCGCAGGAGCTTGAGGGTCTCGGTGTAGATGATGTTGAGGCAGCTGCCCCCATCCATCAGGACCTTGGTGAGCCTGACATTGCCGACAACGGTGTCGACGACGAGCGGGTATTTCCCCGGGCTCGGCACATGGTCGGGGTGGTCGGCCTGGTCGAAGGTGATGGGCTTGTCGGACCAGTCTAGGTAGACTGGCGCCGCCACCTTCACCGAGCAGACCTCCCGGCGCTCTTGCTTGCGATGCCGAGCCGAGGCATTCGCCGCATGCCCTCCATAGATCATGAAGCAGTCGCGGACCTCGGGGAACTCTCCTGCTTGGTGATCTTCGTTCTTGTCGTCGTCGCGGGCCCTGCCACCCTCGGCGGGTGGCCCGACCCTGTGGAAGTGACGCCGAAGCATAACGCACTCCTCGAGGGTGTGCTTGAAGGGCCCCTGATGGTAGGGGCACGGCTCCTTGAGCATCTTGTCGAAGAGGTTTGCACCTCCGGGGGGCTTCCGAGGGTTCTTGTACTCGGCGGCGGCGACAAGGTCCGCGTCAGCGGCGTCGCGTTTCGATTGCGACTTCTTCTTGCCTTTCTTCTTGGCGCCGCGCGGAGCAGACGCCTCGGAAGCCTCTTCCGATGGGCGGCCCTGGGGCTGCTTGTCCTTTCGGAAGATAGCCTCGACCGCCTCCTGGCCAGAGGCGAACTTGGTGGCGATGTCCATCAGCTCGCTCGCCCTGGTGGGGGTCTTGCGACCCAGCTTGCTCACCAGGTCGCGGCAAGTGGTGCCGGCGAGGAACGCGCCGATGACATCCGAGTCGGTGATGTTGGGCAGCTCGGTGCGCTGCTTCGAGAATCGCCGGATGTAGTCCCGGAGCGACTCCCCCGGCTATTGTCGGCAGCTTCGAAGGTCCCAGGAATTCCCGGGGCGCACGTATGTGCCCTGGAAATTGCCAGCGAAGGCTTGGACCAAGTCGTCCCAGTTGGAGATCTGCCCCGGAGGCAGGTGCTCCAACCAGGCGCGAGCAGTGTCGGAGAGGAACAGGGGGAGGTTACGGATGATGAGGTTGTCGTCGTCCGTCCCACCCAGTTGGCAGGCAAGGCGGTAGTCCGCGAGCCACAGTTCCGGTCTTGTTTCCCCCGAGTACTTCGTGATAGTAGTCGGGGGTCGGAACCGGGTCGGGAATGGCGCCCGTCGGATGGCCCGACTGAAGGCCTGCGGACCGGGTGGTTCGGGCGAGGGACTCCGATCCTCCCCGCTGTCGTAGCGCCCCCACGCCTAGGGTGGTAGCCTCGGCGCACCCTTTCGTCGAGGTGGGCCCTGTGACGGAACCTCCCAAGTAATTAGGCCCACCTACAGTTGTCCTTGTCCAACGGACATCAGACAACCCTGTTGGTGCCCCTGAACTACTTGACAAGTTCGGTATCTTTCCTTACCTCACCAGGAACGTCTCACCCATCTTGTAGACATTACAGAACATCGGAGATAAAGAAATGCGGAAGCGAATTACATAATCTTACATTTATTTCAAAAGCAAGCTTGAGTTATGTTATTACAGACCAAACTAAAAGTGAGTGCATAGAAATAATATTATACAAACCAGGGAGGCACAAACTCCTCCCGAGAAGCTAAAAGCAAAAGATCTTAAGTGGAGGACCGAGTCCTCCCGCACTTCAGTCTTGATTTTCTTCTTTTGGAACCACTTGGCACAGAAGCAGCAAAAGTTTGCTACTTCCTCACCTAAAAACAACGAAGGGATAAACCCTGAGTATGGAATACTCAGCAAGTCTTACCCGACTAAAGAAAAGACTCTCAAGGGTATGCTGGTTATGTGGGAGTCAAGGTAAGGCTTTTCAATATTCAAAGACTCTGTTTTGCAGAAATGCTTACTAAAGTGGATCCTTAAAAATCCAGTTTTAATTTGTCAAGTTAAGTAAAATTACCTGCACTAGAGTTCTTTCTACCCTAGTTCAATCACTGGTCCTGCACTAGCCAATTTTTTACAAAAGCCCATTGTCTTTAGTGGAATGCTACGTGTAGGGCAGTGACCAAGTCTTCATAACCGCGAAGGTACGGCGATCCGAATCGATTATACTCAGCTGAGGATCTCCAATCACACGACATATGTAGCACTTAACCCTTGCATATGTCAACCCGCCACCGGGGTTCTTAAGACCGGATCAGGTTCACGCAAACCGAGAGCACAGCTACACCACCGTCCAGCCTCTTGCCACGGAGGGTACACGCTACTCTCGCCACCGCTCCACGCCCATTTCGTGTTATCTTATTCCGGCCTTAGTCTGCCCGAGGCAAGGCTTACCCATGACGAGGCATGTGACCAGTTAAAGGGTCCTCGATCATCAAGCCTACATCGAGACGGTCCTTAATCGACTCAGACGGAGACACTACACCGAGACTCTCTTCTCGTGCAAGTCACCCGCCCGGTCTCAGCTTAATCATTTCAAACCCAAAGTTGGTACCTGGCAGAGGTACATCCTTTCCGATGTTGAACCTATCAAGGCCTTTGATAGATCCATCATCAAGTTTTATTTTCGAAAAACATCCCACCCTCTTTTGCCACATCATATTTTGTAAAAACAAAACCTTTTGTTTTTCTAAAGCAAAGCTAAGCATCAAAAAGCTTTTGTAAAACAGGTGATCAAGGAAGGTAATCAAATTCAAGGAAGGTAATGCAGGAATGGTTTTATCAAGCAACTCCTATCACCTAATGCAGCAATCAAATGAGAAAGATTTTGAAATAGCAAGGGAGGTGGCAAATGCACCGGGGCTTGCCTTCGTTTACAGGTGATTCGGGTTCGGATCCACAAATGTCGAAGTAGAAACTATTCCCGGCCTGAGTGTCCAAAGGTGGTTGTACTTGCTCTTCAGTTACTTCTACCTCTTCTTCTCGTTCTAATCATAACCATACATATGTATAAGAATGGATGCCATGGGATGCTCATGAGGATGCAAAGACAACATAAACTTATTATTTATGTCTTGAATACAACTTGCCTTCACGGAGTTCCGGGAACTTAGGGTTTCCGGAGTCGGTAAAGGAGTTCATAGGGCAGGGGGGTGTTTTGGGGTTTGGTGATCAAACAAGGTCCAAATCAATTCAAACTTTACCCAAGGCTTCTAAATATTGTATAACACTCATATAAAAATTTTGGGCATTTTAGGACCTATCAATTATTTTCTAAAAATCTATGACCAAGACTTTTAACTACTTTAAATACCCTAAAATTTCTTACTTCCACTAAAAATCACAAACTTATTTTTATTAAATACTATGGAAAATAACAAACCTAGGAAAATTAGTTTCACAATTTTAGCATTTTTCTACATTTTTCTACCTATTTTTGAATCTCTGCTGAAAAAGAAAAAGGAAAAGAATTAATAGAACCGGGCCGGATTCAGCCCATCGGCCCAGTTCCAGAGAAGAAAGCGTCCGCGCGCGCGCCCTGGCAGCTTTGCAGAAAGGACCACGCGGTTTTATCTATTTGCAGACAGTTTTGATCACTATTCTACTGTGTGGCTGACAACTTGCAGATAAGCCCTCCATAATCTATTTCTTCGCAGACCCAGGTCCACGACGACGGCAACGCGGGGAGCACTCCGGCGAGCGCGTAGATCGGCCGAGCTGGACTATGACCGGTGCTTAGCTTTGGCGTAAACCAAATTCACACCCCAACCATCGATTCCCCTAAGTTAATTGCACATTTGGTGAACTAATATGGTCTGGCCACGGTGAGCGCGCGGATAAACTAAAGATTCATGCGTTCCCAATGGTCAGTGGACCTCTAGTCTAATTGGACGGGTCAGCAAGCATTGTAGGCATGTGGGAAAGCTTAAACGAGGGAGAGGGAGGGCTGGACTGACCGGAGTACGGCTGGCCGTAGTGAGCAGTTCCTTGCGGTGGCGGAAAGTGAATTTGGGGCGAACGTGAAATTGAAGAGCTGTGGGAAGTAATCGGAGCTGCGCGTGGGTTCTCTGGACGCACAATTACCTAGCGGCACTGGCCGAGGCTCCAATTTATAGGCAGCTTCGACGGTGGCTGGGAATTTTAACGGCGACGTGTGGCGGTCGGAGATAAGGAAGAAGGCGGCACAGTGAATACGTGTTCAACGCCGTGGCAGCTATTCCGGTGAGCAACGGGGAGCTAAAGTGAACCGTGGCGGTGCAGTGGCGAGGCTCGGACACGCGGCGCAAGGCCGAGAGGCGGTGATCATCGGCGAGGTTATCCAGTTCCGCCGCGGTGAACGCTTGTACGGTGGCCGGAATACTTTACTGGCCGGAGTTATCCACGGCGATGATCTCCAAGTGCTATCCAGTGGATTTGGTCACGAGTCACGGCGGTGATGGCACGAATCTTTGCGCAGGGAGGGTCACCGGCGGCGAGCAAGTTATGCTGGCGATCTGATCCATAGGACACTGTACCATGGAGAGCACTCATCAGATGAACTGACAGAGCGACTTTAGAGCAACTTTTCTCTCAAATCTTCATGGCAACAGGTCCAACTCTCTGCAGCAATATTGTAGTGCTACATACCAGCTACAACTCGACTATAAGGTTTAAACTTATTTGAGCACTGGATCTTAGTCTAGATGTCCCTTAATGTTGGATCAAGGTCACTGTCCAACTGAAGTTCAGTCTCTACCAGCCTGACAGTCCAACTTCAGGAGTGATTATCTTCAGTTTTTCCTTAACAACAATGCTCACACCTTTAAGCAAAGTTGTTCTCCTATGATTGAGCTACAAACTTGATGTGGTGACCTAGGGCAAAAACCCTATAATTTGAAAGTTACAAAGCCCCATAGTGGAGCCTTTAACACTAAATTTCAGACTTGGTATAGAGCTCAAATGAGGTCCATTTTGCATTTAAGTCCAAAACTTAGGGTTTGGCTTGTAAATTCACATATTTGTGAACCAAAGGACTTAAGACACTTATTTGGCTTGGTTTTTGCACCTTAGTCCAAAAGTGGACTAATTTTGCATATAAGCCCCTAGGGTTTGGTTTTAGGGTTTTCCAGGGTTCCAATTAGGTTTTCTGGTATCCCAGGGGTATAAAAGTGATTCAAGTTTATTCTTAGGGTCATTTTATGACTTCTACCCTAAAGTCTTTAGGTTTTCTTAACTTGGTTTAAGTTTTACCCCTTTAACCACTATTTAGGGTTAAGTCCATTAACCAGGGTTCCATTTGCAAAAACAGTAAAACAATACAACTTGTTTGAAATTTTTGCCTAGTGAATGCACTCTAGGTGTGTCACACATATACAATGCCAATGCTTATGATGTCATGCTCAAGTTTTAGTTATAGTAACACCAGGGGTGTTACATCCTTCCCCCCATAAAAGAATCTCGTCCCGAGATTAAAAATCCTAGGGTAAGTAATGGTAAAGGAAACGCATCACATTTTTATTTCCTTATTTTTGGTACAAGACAGGGGTGATGTGGGGGTTACTTCTTTATTACAACAGCTATACAGGCTTTACAATTTACATGAGGCTAAAAAGCCTGGGAAATTCTTATCTAAGAAGTCTTGGGTTTCCCATGTAGCCCCATCTTCCAAATGCTGGTTCCACTGTATCTTGTAGAACTTGAGAGTCTTTCTTCGGGTGACCCTGTCCTTTTGATCCAGAACTCGAATAGGATGTTCCGAGTATGTTAAGTCTGGTTCCAGGACAACATCAGTCACTTCAACGGTTCGATCAGGAACCCGAAGACACTTCTTCAATTGTGACACGTGGAACACATTGTGCACAACAGACAATGTTTCGGGGAGCTGAAGTCGATACGCCACTGGCCCATATCTTTCCAGAATAAGAAAAGGACCAATATATCGTGGTGCAAGTTTTCCTTTAACTCCGAAACGCGATACGCCCTTCATTGGTGAGACCTTCAAGTAGACATAGTCTCCTTCCAGGAAATATAAGGGCATTCGTCGTTTGTCTGCATAACTCTTTTGCCGTGCTTGAGCTTTCTTCATATTATGGATAATTCTCTGAACCTTTTCCTCAACCTCTTTCACCATATCAGGTCTAAAGAAGTATCTTTCTCCAGGTTCAGACCAATTTAACGGAGTTCGACACCGACGTCCATATAAAGCTTCAAAAGGTGCCATCTTGATACTTTCTTGATAACTGTTATTGTATGAAAACTCCGCTAGGGGTAAACATTCATCCCATTTTGGTGAAAAGTCCAGGACACATGCCCGCAGCATATCTTCAAGTATTTGGTTCACTCTCTCAGTCTGTCCACTGGTTTGAGGATGATAGGCCGAACTGTGGAGTAATTTGGTACCCAGGGATTTATGAAGTTCTTCCCAAAACTTGGATACGAATTGAGGGCCACGATCCGACACTATGGTCTTTGGAACACCATGCAAACTGAGAATACAGGCAATGTATAACTCCGCATAGGTAATGACGGGATATTTAACTTTGACAGGGAGAAAGTGGGCGATCTTTGTAAGTCGATCGATGATAACCCAGATGGAGTCAAAGCCTTTTGCGGTTCTGGGCAATCCCACAATGAAGTCCATGCTGATGTCTTCCCATTTCCATGTTGGGATTGGCAAAGATTGTAATGGACCAGCAGTTTTCATGTGTATGGCCTTGACACGTCTGCAGGTGTCACACTTAGCCACATAGCGTGCAATTTCAATCTTCATCTTAGTCCACCAGTAATGTTGCTTTAAGTCTTGATACATCTTAGTGCTTCCGGGATGAATAGAATAGCGACTAAGATGTGCTTCATCCAGAATTTGCTGGCGGAGCTCTTCGGTCTTTGGTACTACTATGCGGTTTTTGAACCATATCACACCCTGATCGTCTTCCTTGAAACACTTGGCTATTCCAGCCTTTATCTTTTCTCGAATGTGCTTCATACCCAGATTATCCCTTTGAGCATCAATTATTCTTTGCAAAATAATTGACTCAAGCCTTAACTGATTTAGAGTCCCTTGTTGAATGATCCCCAGGTTTAGCTTTTCCATTTCCTGACACAAAGTGTTCTCGAAGGTCTTCACCATAAGACAGTGGCAGGAAGTCTTACGACTCAATGCATCTGCCATCACATTGGCCTTGCCTGGGTGATAATGGATCTCCAGTTCATAGTCTTTAATGAGCTCAAACCATCGTCTTTGTCTCATATTCAACTCTGACTAGGTGAAGATGTACTTCAAACTTTTATGATCTGTATATATGTGACAGATATTACCCAGCAGATAGTGACGCCAAATCTTTAGGGCATGAACCACAGCAGCTAGCTCCAGATCATGAGTTGGATAGTGCTCCTCATGTCGGCGCAACTGCCTTGAAGCATACGCAATCACTCGGCCCTCTTGCATCAGTACACAGCCGAGCCCACTGCCAGATGCATCACAATATACGTCAAAAGGTTTAGTGATGTCCGATTGAGCTAATACCGGAGCAGTGGTCAATAGTGTCTTTAGTTGCTCAAAGGCTTCATTGCACTTAGAGGACCAATTGAACTTAATGTCATTCTTCAACAAACTTGTGATTGGCTTCACAAGCTTAGAGAAATCTGGTATGAATCTGCGATAATACCCAGCTAGTCCAAGAAAACTCCGGACTTGGTGAACAGTTGTTGGGGGTTTCCACTCCAGAATATCCTTGACCTTGCTAGGGTCTACCGCAATTCCTTTAGCTGATAACACGTGCCCCAAAAATTGAATTTCTTCCAGCCAGAACGCGCACTTACTGAACTTGGCATATAGCTGATGTTCCCTGAGGCGCGTTAATACAATCCGTAAATGCTGAGCATGGTCCTCTTCATTCTTAGAATATATCAAAATATCATCGATGAAGACTACCACGAACTTGTCCAACTCGGGCATGAACACCGAGTTCATTAGATAAGTGAAATGGGCAGGAGCATTTGTGAGCCCGAACGACATTACCAGGTATTCAAACAATCCATATCGCGTAGTAAACGCGGTCTTCGGTATATCCTCGGGCCGAATACGGATTTGATGATAGCCCGACCTGAGATCAATCTTGGAAAATACCCTCGCCCCAGTCAGTTGATCAAATAAGATGTCGATCCTGGGAAGGGGGTACTTATTCTTGATGGTGACCTCATTTAGGGGTCGATAATCCACGCACATTCTCAAGGTTTGATCCTTCTTCTTAACAAAAATGGCGGGACAACCCCAAGGGGACGAGCTTGGCCGGATGAATCCCTTATTCAGTAGATCTTGCAATTGAATCTTCAGTTCCGCTAACTCATTAGGGGGCATGCGGTACGATCTTCGGGAGATAGGAGCCGTACCGGGCTTTAGCTCAATTACGAATTCTACATCTCTTTCAGGGGGCAGTCCAGGCAAATCTTCCGGAAATACATCTGGAAACTCACATACTACCAGAATGTTCTTGATCTCCGGTACAATGGCTTCATAGACTCTACCAGTAGCTTTGGCTGGATTGGTTGCGGGGAGAGTCAAAAGAATCTCTTCTTGGTTATAGCTCAACCTGACGGTTCTGAGTTCAGTGTTGAGGATTGCCTTATGTTGGGTTAACCAATTCATACCCAGAATTACATCTATATCCTGGCCCTTCAGAACAATCATGTTAGCAGGAAAGTTCCGTCCGACCATTGTTACTGGCACACCATAGGCCACTTCTCTAGTATAAATATGTCCCCCAGGTGAATGAATTTTAAATCCCTCCTTTGATTCATGGTATGCAATATGATGTTGTTCCACAAACTTCTTGCTAATAAATGTATGTGAAGCACCAGAATCAAAAAGAATAATTGCTGGGTGACTGGCCACGGGAAACGTACCCATCATCACCGGTTCTCCTTCCGGTGTAGTAGCCACTTGAGTATAATACACACGCCCCGTCTTCTTCGTATTCTTCCCCATAGCATTTCCTTTTGGCTGAACTGATTTCCCAGATCCTTGCGAAGCATTAGATTGGTTTTGCCTAGGATATGGGCAGTCTTTGATAAAATGTCCCGACTTGCCGCAATTAAAGCACCCAGTTGAAGAACTAGGCAAGGCAGGAAATCGAGTGCCTGGGGCACCCGGCTGCTTTGGGGTAGTGGGAGTATTATTGGGGCGGATAATGATAGGCTGTTTGAAGGGAAATGAAGGTGGACGAGAAAAAGGGCGATTTTGGTTTGAGGGTCGAATCACAAACCGTTGCTTCTTCGCCTGGCCCTGATTAGGCCTCTCACCATCGAATCCCTTAGTCTTTCCAGAATTTGTGTATTTGGCTTCAACAGATAAGGCTGTACTGACAGCCTTTCCATATGTGAGGTCTATGCATGTGGCCATTTTCCTTTGTAGCCGATCATTCAGTCCCCGCATAAAACAGTTCTTCTTCTTTAAATCCGTGTTCACCTGGTCAATGGCATACTGTGACAGGTGATTGAATTTGTTGAGATATTGGTTGACGGTATCTCCACCTTGTTGTAACTTCATAAACTCCTCTTGTTTCATATGCAGCACTCCTTCGGGGATGTAGTGTTCACGGAAAGCTGCTTTAAACTCATTCCAGGTGACTTGATGGTTATCAGGTTGAATAGCCATGAAATTTCCCCACCAGGTACTGGCAGGACCACGGAGTTGTTGTGCGGCAAACAACGGCTTCTGCGTCTCTGAGCAACGGAGAAGACCAAACTTTTGCTCGATAACCCGAATCCACTCATCAGCTTCTAAGGGATCTTCTGCCTTGACGAATAGAGGTGGACGGGTTTCCGAGAAATCTAGATAGGTGGTCTCCCGGGGACCCTGCGGATAACCTCTTGCTGCTTGCTGCTGAAATTGTTGCTGACCCGCCATTTCCCTCAGGAAGCGGGTATTATCGGCGGTGGCATTCACCAAGGCGGCGATCGCCTCGGCTAACGTGGGAGGAACTGGAGGTGGGTTTGGGGTAGCCTCCCGTCCCCCGGAAGTTCCTGCTGCATCCTGTCCTCGAGTCCTGGTCGGCATCTGTGGCAAAAACATTTGAAGTAAACATAATGTGCCAGAGAAAACCTTCCATTTTACATTACTATAAAAAGTAATGATACAGACTCGATATTACATAACAGGATACAATACCCATTATACAAAGGTTCAACCTATTAACAGGATACAATACCCATTATACAACAGTACACCCTTTAATACCCTACCATACACTACTCTACTTCTATTACACCCTTATTCCTGCTTGCCATTACTCCTAGCGGCCTCATCGTCAGGTGTGGGAGTCCAGACATCAACCAACCTCAAGGAAGGAGGAGGCTCAAAAAGGTCTAACTCCCCACCCAGCGCACGTCCCGCAACGTGAGATGGTCCAGCTTCGGCCTCAGCAGGTGGTGCAGGCTCACTTGGGTGTAGTTGTGAGTATAATACATGGACTTCCTCGTGCAACGTATTGCAGTAAACCTGCAGGTCATCGACAGTCGAGCTAAGTTCTTTAATTCGGGCCTGAGCCCTTGCTTCCTTAGCACACATTAGCAAACGAGACTGCACGGCCCAGTCAAGTGCTAAGTCTCGATCAACGAGCTGATCCTGCAAGTGTCGGATGTCCCTTCTCAGTTCGTTGATTCTATCTCCGTCGGCGACCCAAGCATCAGTCCTATGTTGCAGCGCTGCTTGAAGTCGACTCACACGAGCTTCAAGGTCTCCGATGGGGTCGTTACTTCCACTACTGCTGCTTTCATGTCGGGGAGCCAATTGATGCCGAGGCACCCCAATTGGTCCCGTGGACTTGCGTGCCGTTAGCCTGGTACGTGGCGGCATCTTTCTAAGGGGGAAAATGTTATTAGTATGATTCTTAGCATGATGCATGTATAATTACAGAATCAACCTTAGTTGATTCAACCTTCTATATGTTGCACTCTTCCTATCTGGTCTTTAAGATAGACTTCTTCAGAATACTTAGGTAAGAAGAGAAAAGAATTTTAGGTAAGATTTTCAAAAATTCTTTTTGAAGATGCCTCATAATATCTGCCAAGAAGGGCTACGCTCCGATACCAGCTGTGACGGAACCTCCCAAGTAATTAGGCCCACCTACAGTTGTCCTTGTCCAACGGACATCAGACAACCCTGTAGGTGCCCCTGAACTACTTGACAAGTTCGGTATCTTTCCTTACCTCACCAGGAACGTCTCACCCATCTTGTAGACATTACAGAACATCGGAGATAAAGAAATGCGGAAGCGAATTACATAATCTTACATTTATTTCAAAAGCAAGCTTGAGTTATGTTATTACAGACCAAACTAAAAGTGAGTGCATAGAAATAATATTATACAAACCAGGGAGGCACAAACTCCTCCCGAGAAGCTAAAAGCAAAAGATCTTAAGTGGAGGACCGAGTCCTCCCGCACTTCAGTCTTGATTTTCTTCTTTTGGAACCACCTTGGCACAGAAGCAGCAAAAGTCTGCTACTTCCTCACCTAAAAACAACGAAGGGATAAACCCTGAGTATGGAATACTCAGCAAGTCTTACCCGACTAAAGAAAAGACTCTCAAGGGTATGCTAGTTATGTGGGAGTCAAGGTAAGGCTTTTCAATATTCAAAGACTCTGTTTTGCAGAAATGCTTACTAAAGTGGATCCTTAAAAATCCAGTTTTAATTTGTCAAGTTAAGTAAAATTACCTGCACTAGAGTTCTTTCTACCCTAGTTCAATCACTGGTCCTGCACTAGCCAATTTTTTACAAAAGCCCATTGTCTTTAGTGGAATGCTACGTGTAGGGCAGTGACCAAGTCTTCATAACCGCGAAGGTACGGCGATCCGAATCGATTATACTCAGCTGAGGATCTCCAATCACACGACATATGTAGCACTTAACCCTTGCATATGTCAACCCGCCACCGGGGTTCTTAAGACCGGATCAGGTTCACGCAAACCGAGAGCACAGCTACACCACCGTCCAGCCTCTTGCCACGGAGGGTACACGCTACTCTCGCCACCGCTCCACGCCCATTTCGTGTTATCTTATTCCGGCCTTAGTCTGCCCGAGGCAAGGCTTACCCATGACGAGGCATGTGACCAGTTAAAGGGTCCTCGATCATCAAGCCTACATCGAGACGGTCCTTAATCGACTCAGACGGAGACACTACACCGAGACTCTCTTCTTGTGCTAGTCACCCGCCCGGTCTCAGCTTAATCATTTCAAACCCAAAGTTGGTACCTGGCAGAGGTACATCCTTTCTGATGTTGAACCTATCAAGGCCTTTGATAGATCCATCATCAAGTTTTATTTTCGAAAAACATCCCACCCTCTTTTGCCACATCATATTTTGTAAAAACAAAACCTTTTGTTTTTCTAAAGCAAAGCTAAGCATCAAAAAGCTTTTGTAAAACAGGTGATCAAGGAAGGTAATCAAATTCAAGGAAGGTAATGCAGGAATGGTTTTATCAAGCAACTCCTATCACCTAATGCAGCAATCAAGTGAGAAAGATTTTGAAATAGCAAGGGAGGTGGCAAATGCACCGGGGCTTGCCTTCGTTTACAGGTGATTCGGGTTCGGATCCACAAATGTCGAAGTAGAAACTATTCCCGGCCTGAGTGTCCAAAGGTGGTTGTACTTGCTCTTCAGTTACTTCTACCTCTTCTTCTCGTTCTAATCATAACCATACATATGTATAAGAATGGATGCCATGGGATGCTCATGAGGATGCAAAGACAACATAAACTTATTATTTATGTCTTGAATACAACTTGCCTTCACGGAGTTCCGGGAACTTAGGGTTTCCGGAGTCGGTAAAGGAGTTCATAGGGCAGGGGGGTGTTTTGGGGTTTGGTGATCAAACAAGGTCCAAATCAATTCAAACTTTACCCAAGGCTTCTAAATATTGTATAACACTCATATAAAAATTTTGGGCATTTTAGGACCTATCAATTATTTTCTAAAAATCTATGACCAAGACTTTTAACTACTTTAAATACCCTAAAATTTCTTACTTCCACTAAAAATCACAAACTTATTTTTATTAAATACTATGGAAAATAACAAACCTAGGAAAATTAGTTTCACAATTTTAGCATTTTTCTACATTTTTCTACCTATTTTTGAATCTCTGCTGAAAAAGAAAAAGGAAAAGAATTAATAGAACCGGGCCGGATTCAGCCCATCGGCCCAGTTCCAGAGAAGAAAGCGTCCGCGCACGCGCGCCCTGGCAGCTTTGCATAAAGGACCACGCGGTTTTATCTATTTGCAGACAGTTTTGATCACTATTCTACTGTGTGGCTGACAACTTGCAGATAAGCCCTCCATAATCTATTTCTTCGCAGACCCAGGTCCACGACGACGGCAGCGTGGGGAGCACTCCGGCGAGCGCGTAGATCGGCCGAGCTGGACTATGACCGGTGCTTAGCTTTGGCGTAAACCAAATTCACACCCCAACCATCGATTCCCCTAAGTTAATTGCACATTTGGTGAACTAATATGGTCTGGCCACGGTGAGCGCGCGGATAAACTAAAGATTCATGCGTTCCCAATGGTCAGTGGACCTCTAGTCTAATTGGACGGGTCAGCAAGCATTGTAGGCATGTGGGAAAGCTTAAACGAGGGAGAGGGAGGGCTGGACTGACCGGAGTACGGCTGGCCGTAGTGAGCAGTTCCTTGCGGTGGCGGAAAGTGAATTTGGGGCGAACGTGAAATTGAAGAGCTGTGGGAAGTAATCGGAGCTGCGCGTGGGTTCTCTGGACGCGCAATTACCTAGCGGCACTGGCCGAGGCTCCAATTTATAGGCAGCTTCGACGGTGGCTGGGAATTTTAACGGCGACGTGTGGCGGTCGGAGATAAGGAAGAAGGCGGCGCAGTGAATACGTGTTCAACGCCGTGGCAGCTATTCCGGTGAGCAACGGGGAGCTAAAGTGAACCGTAGCGGTGCAGTGGCGAGGCTCGGACACGCGGCGCAAGGCCGAGAGGCGGTGATCATCGGCGAGGTTATCCAGTTCCGCCGCGGTGAACGCTTGTACGGTGGCCGGAATACTTTACTGGCCGGAGTTATCCACGGCGATGATCTCCAAGTGCTATCCAGTGGATTTGGTCACGAGTCACGGCGGTGATGGCACGAATCTTTGCGCAGGGAGGGTCACCGGCGGCGAGCAAGTTACGCTGGCGATCTGATCCATAGGACACTGTACCATGGAGAGCACTCATCAGATGAACTGATAGAGCGACTTTAGAGCAACTTTTCTCTCAAATCTTCATGGCAACAGGTCCAACTCTCTGCAGCAATATTGTAGTGCTACATACCAGCTACAACTCGACTATAAGGTTTAAACTTATTTGAGCACTGGATCTTAGTCTAGATGTCCCTTAATGTTGGATCAAGGTCACTGTCCAACTGAAGTTCAGTCTCTACCAGCCTGACAGTCCAACTTCAGGAGTGATTATCTTCAGTTTTTCCTTAACAACAATGCTCACACCTTTAAGCAAAGTTGTTCTCCTATGATTGAGCTACAAACTTGATGTGGTGACCTAGGGCAAAAACCCTATAATTTGAAAGTTACAAAGCCCCAAAGTGGAGCCTTTAACACTAAATTTCAGACTTGGTATAGAGCTCAAATGAGGTCCATTTTGCATTTAAGTCCAAAACTTAGGGTTTGGCTTGTAAATTCACATATTTGTGAACCAAAGGACTTAAGACACTTATTTGGCTTGGTTTTTGCACCTTAGTCCAAAAGTGGACTAATTTTGCATATAAGCCCCTAGGGTTTGGTTTTAGGGTTTTCCAGGGTTCCAATTAGGTTTTCTGGTATCCTAGGGGTATAAAAGTGATTCAAGTTTATTCTTAGGGTCATTTTATGACTTCTACCCTAAAGTCTTTAGGTTTTCTTAACTTGGTTTAAGTTTTACCCCTTTAACCACTATTTAGGGTTAAGTCCATTAACCAGGGTTCCATTTGCAAAAACAGTAAAACAATACAACTTGTTTGAAATTTTTGCCTAGTGAATGCACTCTAGGTGTGTCACACATATACAATGCCAATGCTTATGATGTCATGCTCAAGTTTTAGTTATAGTAACACCAGGGGTGTTACAGGCCCGACGGTCGCGTCGATGGTGCTCGTTGCCGAGGTGGCCCGGGGCCGCAGGCGCGGTGTTGCGCGTGCGCCCGGTGTAGACCGAGGCTTCCCGCATGAATTGGGAAGCCGCGGCATGAGGTTCCGAGGGATATCCTTGCCTTCGGGAGGCAGTGCTCTCGGCCCATCGGGCCGCAGCGCCTTCCAGGAGATTCTTGAGCTCTCCCTGGATTCGCCGACCCTCGGTGGTTGATGGCTCCGGCATCGCGCGGAGGAGCATCGCTGTGGCTGCCAGGTTCTGACCAACCCCGCTGGATGCGGGCGGCGGCCTGACCCTGACATCATTGGCGACGCGGTGCTGGAGACCTTGGGGCAGGTGACGTATTTCTCCGGCCAGGGGTTGGCCCGCCCATACCTGCCCGACGTCCCGACGGATCGGCTCAAGCGCTCCTGTTCCCTCGTTGAGCATGGCCTGCGCCTCGCGGACTTGCTCGAGTTGTGGGTCGTAACCCCCCGCCGGAGCGGGGACCACAGCTAGCTCCCGTGGGATGTCGGCGCGAGGCACCGGCCTAGGAAGATCACCGTCCTCCGGCATGCCGAGATGGTTGCCTTCGGAGGGATCCCCTAGCTCGATGTGGAAACATTCGCGGCTTGGGCCGCAGCTCTCGTCGCCAAGGCTGCGGCTTCCGTCGGAACAGTCGGATAGGCAGTAGTCACATGCGGTCATGAAGTCCCGCATGGCACTGGGGTTGCCAAGTCCGGAGAAATCCCAACAGACGCTGGGATCGTCATCTTCCTCGGACCCAGAGGGCCCGTAGGTCGAGACGTCCGTCAGCCGGTCCCAAGGCGACCGTATACGAAACCCCAGTGGGGTTGCACTCGCCTCAATGAGAGCGCCCGCCAAAGCGAGGTCGTTTGGCGGGTTGAGGCCGAGTCGAAATGACGTAAGATGGGAGTTAGTCGGTACCTTTTGGTCGACGAGGAGCGACGTAGTCACATCGGGGACTGGTTGCACCGTCATCTCAGGTACGAGGGCGACGTCCTGCAGGCTTTCCGCGAGCGCGCCGGCGTTGTCTTCTTGCTCGGGTTCAGCGTGTCGCGGGGGGACGGCGCTTGCCTTCGTCTTGAACGCGAGGTCGACGTCCGGCGTGCCTTCCGTCGGGGCGCCGGGGGCGTCGATTCGTTCGACGGCCAAAGAAGCGCGGCCTCCCGCCTGGCCTTGATGGCCCCGCCTCCTCCTCCGTTGGCGGGGGAGAGAACGGAGCGAGCTCGAATGTTGTTCTTCCACCACGCGGGGAAGGTGTCGTCGATTTCGCCGCCGGCGGGCGGGTTGTCGGCCGCCATTGTCGTTGTCGCGCGGCGGTGGAAGAAGTATCATGTCGTAGCTGCCGTCGAAGGACATGAACTCAAGAGTCCCGAAACGAAGCACCGCCCCGGGCCGGAGAGGTTGCTGGAGACTGCCCATCTGGAGCTTGACGGGGAGCTGTTCGTCAGCACGCAGCAGGCCCCTACCTAGCGCGCCAACTGTCGGCGTTTCGAGACAGGGGGGTCCCAAAGCCGACGAGTGAGTGTGCTGCGTGCCCCAGCCCAGATGGGTCGAGCGCGTGGGCGAGCGTGAAGGGGGGAGAGGCGAGGTGGCCGGAGTCGAGCGTGAGAGAGGTGGAAGTCCCGCGGCCTTCGTGTTCGTCCCGCGCCCAGGTCGGGTGCGCTTGCAGTAGGGGGGTTACAAGCGTCCACGCGGGTGAGGGAAGCGAGCGGCCCCAAGAGAGCGCCTGTCCCGTCCTCGGTCCCGCGCGGCCAACCTTCTCTAAGAAGGCCCTGGTCCTCCCTTTTATAATCGTAAGGAGAGGATCCAGGTGTACAATGGGGGGTGTAGCAGAGTGCTACGTGTCTAGCGGAGAGAGAGCTAGCGCCCTAGGTACATGCCCATGTGGCAGCCGGAGAGGTCTTGGCACCTTGCTGGCGTGATGTCGTGGCTGTCGGAGGTGCGATGGAGCCTGGCGGAGGGACAGCTGTTGGAGCGGTCGAGTCCTTGCTGACGTTGCCCTGCTTCCGTAAGAGAGCTGGGGGCCGCCGTCGTCACAGAGCTTGTGGAGCGCCATCATTGCCCATCCGGCGGAGCTGGCCGGATGGGACGCCGGTCTTGTTCTCCGTGACCCGAGTCGATTCGGGGTAGGACGATGATGGCGCTTCCTGTTGACGTGGCGGGTCTGTGCCCTAGGCAGGGTGACGTGGGGGCTCCTTTGAAGCCGAGGTTGAGTCTGTCTTCTGTTGCCGAGGCAGAGTCCGAGCCATGGGGTCGGGCGAGGCGGAGGTCGTTCGGCCGAGGCCAGGGCGGAGTCCGAGCCCTGGGGTCGGGCGAGGCAGAGTTTTGTCGTCTTCCGGGTCTTAGCCCGAGTCCGAGCCCTGGGGTCGGGCGGAGCGGAGTTCGCCGTCTTCCGGGTCTTAGCCCGAGTCCGAGCCCTAGGGTCGGGCGGAGCGGAGTTCACCGTCTTCCGGGTCTTAGCTCGAGTCCGAGCCCTGGGGTCGGGCGGAGCGGAGTTCGCCGTCTTCCGGGTCTTAGCCCGAGTCCGAGCCCTGGGGTCGGGCGGAGCGGAGTTCGCCGTCTTCCGGGTCTTAGCCCGAGTCCGAGCCCTGGGGTCGGGCGGAGCGGAGTTCGCCGTGGCGCCTTTGGCAAGGCCTGTATGTCTGTCAGACTCACTCTGTCGAGTGGCACCGCAGTCGGAGTGGCGCAGGCGGCGCTGTCCTTCTGTCAGACTGGTCAGTGGAGCGGTGGAGTGACGGCGGTCACGTCGGCTCTGCCGGGGGGGCGCGTGTCAGGATAAAGGTGTCAGGCCACCTTTGCGTTAAATGCTCCTGCAACTCGGTCAGTCGGTGTGGCGATTTAGTCAGGGTTGCTTCTGAGCGAAGCCAAGGCCTCGGGCGAGCCGGTGATGTGTCCGCCGTAAAAAGGGGGGCCTCGGGCGAGACGGAAGTCTCTCGAGGTCGGCTGCCCTTGGCCGAGGCTAGGCTCGGGTGAAGCGTGATCGAGTCACTCGTGTGGACTGATCCCTGACTTAATCGTACCCATCAGGCCTTTGCAGCTTTATGCTGATGGGGGTTACCAGCTGAGAATTAGGCGTCTTGAGGGTACCCCTAATTATGGTCCCCGACAGAATTGAATGATTCTCTTGCTAGCCTTAGAGTAGAAAATGATAATTTGATTGCTAAGGCTAAAGATTTTGATGTTTGCAAAGCTACTATTTCCGACCTTAGAACTAAAAATGATTTGTTGCATGCTAAGGTTGTTGAACTAAAATCTTGCAAACCCTCTACATCTAATGTTGAGCATGTTTCTATTTGTACTAGATGTAGAGATATTGATGTTAATGCTATTTATGATCACATGTCTTTAATTAAACAACAAAATGATCATATAGCAAAACTAGATGCTAAAATTGCCGAGCATAACTTGGAAAATGAAAAGTTTAAATTTGCTAGAAGTATGCTCTATAATGGGAGACGCCCGGGCATCAAGGATGACATTGGCTTCCAAAGGGGAGACAATGTCAAACTTAATGCCCCTCTGAGAGCACCTAGAGGGGGGGTGAATAGGTGATCCTGTGAAACTTAAACTTACAGCCACAAAAACTTGTTAAGTGTTAGCACAATAATCGCCAAGTGTCTAGAGAGGAGTCTCAACAAAACACAATACCACAAGAGATCAAACACAGAGATGGCACAGTGGTTTATCCCGTGGTTCGGCCAAGACCAACACTTGCCTACTCCACGTTGTGGCGTCCCAACGGACGAGGGTTGCAATCAACCCCTCTCAAGCGGTCCAAAGACCAACTTGAATACCACGGTGTTTTGCTTTGCCTTTCAATATCCCGTTTGCGAGGAATCTCCACAACTTGGAGCCTCTCGCCCTTACACAAGATGTTCATGAAGAATCACAGAGCAAGGGAGGGATTAGCAACTCACACACGACACAAAGATCACAGCGAATACGCACACGCAAAACCCAGACTTGAGCTCAAGAGACTAGCACACTAGAACAGAGCTCAAATCACTAGAATGTCGAACAAGTGCGCAAGAATGAAGTGTGAGTGATCAATGATGCTCAAAGGATGCTTGGTGTTATCCTCCATGCGCCTAGGGGTCCCTTTTATAGCCCCAAGGCAGCTAGGAGCCGTTGAGAGCAATCCAAGAAGGCAGTTCTTGCCTTCTGTCGCCTGGCGCACCGGACAGTCCGGTGCACACCGGACACTGTCCGGTGCCCGATTTCTTTCCTTAAACGGCGCAGCCGACCGTTGGCAGCCAGAGAGCCGTTGGCGCACCGGACATGTCCGGTGCACACTGGACAGTCCGGTGCCCTCTTCTAGCCGTTGGCTCGGCCACGTGTCCCGCGCAGATTGCGCGGCCGACCGTTGGCCCGGCCGACTGTTGGCTCACCGGACAGTCCGGTGCACACCGGACAGTCCGGTGAATTTTAGCCGTACGTCGCCGGTGAATTCCCGAGAGCGGCCACTTCGCTCGAGCCAGTCTGGCGCACCGGACACTGTCCGGTGCACCACCGGACAGTCCGGTGCTCCCAGACTCAGCAGATTCTTGGCTGCTCGAGCCAAGACATTTCCAATTGGATTTTACCTGTTTCCAGCACTTAGACACAATACATTAGTCCATAAAACAATGTACTAAGTCTGAGAAACATACCTTTATCCTTGATTTGTACTTTGTCCACCTTTTTACACTTAAGCACTTGTGTTGGGCACTTAAACCACCAAAATACTTAGAAATGGCCCAAGGGCACATTTCCCTTTCAATCTCCCCCTTTTTGGTGATTTATGCCAACACAATATAAAGCAAGTAGAACAAGTACAAAATCGAATCAAATTAGAACTCAAAATTGTTTTGTTTCACTTTGACATATATGGATCACTCTATGCCACCACTTGGTTTGTTTTTGCAAATCCAACTCAAATTTCTATCTCTAAGTCAAATACACATGTTAAGACATAAAGAGAGTCATTCCAAGAGAAATTAATTCAAGATTTCAAAAACTCCCCTTTTTCCCATAATCAATACTTCTCCCCACAAGAGGCCAACTTTTGACAAGAGAGACAACAAAAGAGTTTTGACAAACCAGAAACTCTATTCTACTATTTTCAAAATCTCTCAAGTGGTAGCTGATCCATTTATCGCTTTGGCCTTTATTTTCTCCCCCTTTGGCATCAAGCACCAAAACGGGATCAATCTTGGCCCATTAACCCCATTGCCTCACCAAAATCTTCAACTAAGAGCAAATAGGCAATAAGAGTATAAAGATGAACTTGGAAGAGTTACTCTTTTCATCGGAGTGCAGTGGAAGTCTTGCCTTCTCCAAGTCCACCTTTTTCCCTTTTAATTATCCTTGGAGACTAAAACAACCAAACTCAAGTACATGGTTAGTCTCAAAGGGTCAAGTTGTAGCACAGCTCCCCCTAAATATGTGCATCACTTGCAAACAGGACTTGTGAGGTCCAGGGAGTGTTTGTACAACTTGAGCACCACAATAAGCAACAAAATGCAGAATCATGATCAAAAGCATAAACACATGTATGCTACATTTCAATCCAAGTTCCGCGAATCTAAGATATTGAGCTCACTACGCAGCCTGCAAAAGGTCTTCTCATCTAGAGGCTTGGTAAAGATATCGGCTAGCTGGTTCTCGGTGCTAACATGAAACACTTCGATATCCCCCTTTTGCTGGTGGTTTCTCAAAAAGTGATGCCGGATGTCAATGTGCTTTGTGCGGCTGTGTTCAACAGGATTTTCCGCCATGCGGATAGCACTCTCATTGTCACATAGGAGTGGGACTTTGCTCAGATTGTAGCCAAAGTCCCGAAGGGTTTGCCTCATCCAAAGTAGCTGCGCGCAACACTGTCCTGCGGCAACATACTCGGCCTCAGCGGTGGATAGGGCAACGGAGGTTTGTTTCTTAGAGTTCCACGACACCCGGGACCTTCCTAAGAATTGGCACGTCCCTGATGTACTCTTCCTATCGACCTTACATCCAGCATAGTCGGAATCTGAGTATCCAACCAAGTCAAAGGTAGACCCCTTTGGATACCAGAGCCCGAAGCTGGGCGTAGCAACCAAATATCTAAGAATTCGCTTCACCGCCACTAAGTGACACTCCTTAGGATCGGATTGAAATCTAGCACACATGCATACGCTAAGCATAATATCCGGTCTACTAGCACATAAATAAAGTAAGGACCCTATCATTGACCGGTATGCATTTTGATCAACGGACTTACCTCCTTTGTTGAGGTCGGTGTGTCCGTCGGTCCCCATCGGAGTCTTTGCGGGCTTGGCGTCCTTCATCCCAAACCGCTTTAGCAGATCTTGTGTGTACTTCGTTTGGGAGATGAAGGTGCCGTCTTTGAGTTGCTTCACTTGGAACCCAAGGAAGTAGTTCAACTCGCCCATCATCGACATCTCGAATTTCTGCGTCATCACCCTGCTAAACTCTTCACAAGACTTTTGGTTAGTAGAACCAAATATTATGTCATCGACATAAATTTGGCACACAAACAAATCACCATCACATGTCTTAGTAAAAAGAGTTGGATCGGCTTTCCCAACCTTGAAAGCATTAACAATTAGAAAGTCTCTAAGGCATTCATACCATGCTCTTGGGGCTTGCTTAAGTCCATAGAGCGCCTTAGAGAGCTTACACACGTGGTCGGGGTACCGTTCATCCTCGAAGCCAGGGGGTTGCTCCACGTACACCTCCTCCTTGATTGGCCCGTTGAGGAAAGCGCTCTTCACATCCATTTGGAACAACCTGAAAGAATGGTGAGCGGCATATGCTAGCAAGATACGAATTGATTCTAGCCTAGCCACAGGAGCAAACGTCTCCTCAAAGTCCAAACCTGCGACTTGGGCATAACCTTTTGCCACAAGTCGAGCCTTGTTCCTCGTCACCACCCCGTGCTCGTCCTGTTTGTTGCGGAATACCCACTTGGTTCCCACAACGTTTTGCTTGGGACGAGGCACCAGTGTCCAAACTTCATTGCGCTTGAAGTTGTTGAGTTCCTCCTGCATGGCTAACACCCAGTCCGGATCTAGCAAGGCCTCTTCTACCCTGAAAGGCTCAATAGAAGAGACAAAGGAGTAATGCTCACAAAAATTAACTAATCGAGATCGAGTAGTTACTCCCTTGCTAATATCACCCAGAATTTGGTCGACGGGATGATCCCTTTGAATCATCGCTCGAACTTGGGTTGGAGGTGCCGGTTCCGCTTCTTCCTCCATCACATGATCGTCTTGTGCTCCCCCTTGATCACACACCTCTTGTTGATGAACCTGTTCATCGTCTTGAGTTGGGGAATGCATCAAAGTTGAGGAAGAAGGTTGATCTTGCTCCTTTTGTTCCTGTGGTCGTATATCACCAATCGCCATGGTTCGTATAGCGGCCGTCGGAACATCTTCTTCATCTACATCATCAAGATCAACAGCTTGCTCTCTTGGAGAGCCATTAGTCTCATCAAATACAACGTCGCTAGAGACTTCAACCAATCCCGATGATTTGTTGAAGACTCTATACGCCTTTGTATTTGAGTCATAACCTAACAAAAACCCTTCTACGGCTTTGGGAGCAAACTTAGAATTTCTACCCTTCTTCACTAGAATGTAGCATTTGCTTCCAAATACACGAAAGTAAGATACATTGGGTTTGTTACCGGTTAGAAGCTCATACGACGTCTTCTTGAGGAGGCGGTGAAGGTAGACCCTGTTGATGGCGTGGCAAGCCGTGTTGACGGCTTCCGACCAAAAACGCTCGGGGGTCTTGAATTCTCCAAGCATCGTCCTCGCCATATCGATTAGCGTCCTGTTCTTCCTCTCTACCACACCATTTTGCTGTGGTGTGTAGGGAGCGAAGAACTCGTGCTTGATCCCTTCCTCCTCAAGGAACTCCTCCACTTGAAGGTTCTTGAACTCGGACCCGTTGTCGCTCCTTATCTTCTTCACCTTGAGCTCAAACTCATTTTGAGCTCTCCTGAGGAAGCGCTTGAGGGTCCCTTGGGTTTCAGACTTATCCTGCAAAAAGAACACCCAAGTGAAGCGGGAATAGTCATCAACAATAACTAAACCATACTTACTTCCTCCTATGCTTAGATAGGCGACAGGTCCGAAGAGGTCCATATGTAGCAGCTCCAGGGGTCTTGATGTGGTCATCACATTCTTGCTGTGATGCGCTCCTCCCACCTGTTTACCTGCCTGACAAGCTGCACAAGGTCTGTCATTTTCGAATTGTACGTTAGTCAAACCTATCACGTGTTCTCCCTTTAGAAGCTTGTGAAGATTCTTCATCCCCACATGTGCTGAGCGGCGATGCCACAGCCAGCCCATGCTAGTCTTAGCAATTAAGCATGCATCTAGACCGGCCTCTTCTTTTGCAAAATCAACTAAGTAAAGCTTGCCGTCTAATACACCCTTAAAGGCTAGTGAACCATCACTTCTTCTAAAGACAGACACATCTACATTTGTAAAAAGACAATTATATCCCATATTGCATAGTTGACTAACAGATAGCAAATTGTAACCAAGAGACTCAACTAAAAACACATTGGAGATAGAGTGCTCATTAGAAATTGCAATTTTACCTAACCCTTTTACCTTGCCTTGATTCCCATCACCGAATATAATTGAATCTTGGGAATCCCTATTCTTGACGTAGGAGGTGAACATCTTCTTCTCATCTGTCACATGGTTTGTGCATCCACTGTCGATAATCCAGCTTGAACCCCCGGATGCATAAACTTGCAAGGCAAATTTAGGCTTGGGTCTTAGGTACCCAACTCATGTTGGGTCCTACAAGGTTAGTGCAAATATCCTTAGGGACCCAAATGCAAGTTTTGTCTCCCTTGCATTTTGCCCCTAACTTCCTAGCAACTATTTTCCTATCCTTTCTACAAATAGCAAAGGAAGCATTTAAAGCATGATAAATTGTAGAGGGTTCATTCATTACTTTCCTAGGAACATTAACAACATTTCTCCTAGGCATATTATGAACAACATTTCTCCTACCAACATTTCTATTATGCACATAAGAAGAACTAGAAGCAAACATGTCATGAGAATCAAAAGCATCATATGCGTTACATCTCCTATAAGCATTTCTAGATTGTCTCCTATCATGGTACATAAAGGCATGGTTCTTTTGCACACTACTAGCCATAGGGGCCTTCCCTTTCTCCTTGGTGGAGATGGGAGCCTTATGGCTTGTCAAGTTCTTGGCTTCCTTCTTGTAGCCAAGTCCATCCTTAATTGAGGGGTGTCTACCAATTGTGTAGGCATCCCTTGCAAATTTTAGCTTATCAAAATTACTCTTGCTAGTCTTAAGTTGAGCATTAAGACTAGCCAATTCATTATTAAGTTTGGAAATTGAAACTAGGTGTTCACTACAAGCATCAATGTCAAAATCTTTACACCTATTACAAGTTTCAACAATTTCTACACAAGAATTAGATTTACTAGCTACTTCTAGTCTAGCATTTAAATCATCATTAAAACTCTTTAACTTAGCAATAGTGTTGGGTCTATGCTTCGTCGCCGAAGGTCTTCTAGGAAGAAGCGGCTTTCGGCTGAAGCTATTTGTATAGGATGGCCGAAGGTTCCTCTTCATAAAGCTTCGGCATTACAAACCGACCTAAAGATAGAATGACCTTTTAGTCCATAAAGGTCTGAGTCAATGTTGTAAACTTTTATGAGGGGCATAATTGTAATTCCTCACAGGCTGTGTCCTGTGCCTATAAATAGTGAACAGTATTCCTTTACTGTTCACGGATTCTGTTAATTGCAATCGTATCTCTCGGGAACCAACCTGTGCCAAGGCAGAGGTATTATTGTGTTCAATGATTCGATACATTAAGTAAATGTAATATAATTCGTTTATGATTTATTTACCCTTTTATATCCTTTATTTTATGTTATCTTATACGATCTATTAAAATTTTATTACGAAGACCTGAGCTTCATAGTTATATTTTCATCAACCTTTGTCCAAGGCTCATTATCCTCAAGGGAATAATGTTTTAGGGACGAAGGACAGTAACCTTTAACATTTTATGTTGCCTTGTTCTTAATTCATAGCATTTGAGAACAAGTTCCCAACATTGGCGCCCACCTCCGGTGAACTCACTTCCACTTTTTTGAGCTGATGGCTTCGTTCAACGATCAAGCTGGAGCTGCTTCGGACCCGAAGCTGGTGCTCCCGATCACAGGTGGCTCGTCCTCAGAGCCAGCTAACAAGAAACAAAAGAAGGAAGCACAGAGAAGGGTACAACATGTTGGGGTGCAAGGACCCTTCATCAAGTCAAGATGGTCTCACATTCCTATTACCTTCTCCCAAGAGGACCTTCAGCTCAAGGATTACCCACACAACGATGCCATGGTTATTTCTTGTGTTATCAAAGGATTTCTGGTCCACAATGTCTTGGTTGACACAGGCAGTGCAGCTGACATCATATTTGCTAAGGCCTTCAGACAAATGCAAGAGCCAGAAGATAAGATTCATGATGCTACACATCCTCTCTGTGGCTTCGGAGGAAGACAAATTGTGGCACTAGGCAAGATTACCATGTCAGTAACCTTCGGGTTCATCAACAACACTAGAACTGAGCAAGTTGTGTTTGACATCGTTGACATGGAATACCCTTACAATGCAATTATTGGTCGTGGCACCCTCAATGCTTTTGAAGCAATTCTTCACCCTGCCTATCTTTGCATGAAGATACCTTCGGATCAAGGACCCATCGCTATTCATGGAAGCCAGGAAGCTGCCAGAAGGGCCGAAGGAAACTGGACTGATTCAAAAGCAATCCATAACATAGATGGAGCTGAAGCTTGTGAACAATACAAATTCAGAAGAGAGAAAGCAGCTTCAGCAGATCAGCCGAAGCCCATGCTTTTATGTGAGGATATAGCAGAGCAGAAGGTGCTGTTGGGCTCTCAGTTATCCGAAGAACAAGAGAAAACCTTGATAAGGTTTTTGTTCAACAACAAAGATGTTTTTGCTTGGTCAGCCAATGATCTCTGCGGAGTTAATAGGGATGTTATTGAGCACTCGCTCAATGTCGATCCATCCTTCAGACCCAGAAAGCAAAGGCTTCGGAAAATGTCAGATGATAAGGCCGAAGGTGCTCGCAACGAAGTTAAAAGACTCCTCAGCGCAGGAGTTATCAGAGAAGTAAAGTACCCAGAATGGCTAGCTAATACTGTTATGGTAAAAAAGGCCAATGGCAAGTGGCGAATGTGTATCGTATTTTACAGATCTTAACAAGGCTTGTCCGAAGGATGAATTCCCATTGCCAAGGATAGACTCTTTAGTTGATGCAGCAGCTTCTTTAGAGCTCATGAGTCTGTTAGACTGCTATTCAGGCTATCATCAAATCTGGATGAAGAAGGAAGATGAGCCGAAGACTAGCTTCATAACTCCAAGTGGCACATATTGTTATCTTTGGATGCCTCAGGGGCTCAAAAACGCTGGAGGAAGCTTCAGCAGAATGACTGCGAAGGTTCTCCAGTCTCAGATAGGCAGAAATGTGCTAACTTATGTTGATGACATCATTGTCAAAAGCACGAAGCAGGAGAATCATATTGCTGACCTACAGGAGACCTTCGCCAGTTTCAGGCAAGCTGGCTTAAAGTTGAACCCAGAAAAATGCGTCTTCGGAGTAAAGAAGGGGAAATTTCTAGGATGCTTGGTTTCAACAAAGGGAATTGAAGCTAATCCAAGTAAGATTGAAGCTATACTTCGGATGGAGCCACCAACTACAAAAAAGGGGGCTCAAAGATTGACAGGAAGGTTGGCATCTCTCAATAGATTCATATCCAGATCAGCAGAGAGAAACTTACTGAAAGGGAAATAGGCTTTAAACCTTTTCCTAAATGATTTTGGTGATTGAATGTCCAACACAAACAATTGGACTAATTAGTTTGCTCTAGATCATATGTTCTACAGGTGCCTAAGATTCAACATAAAACCAATAAAAAGAACAAGACAAGAGTCAAGATAAAAGGAGCAAAGGGGCAACCGAAGGCACCCCTGGTCTGGCGCACCGGACTGTCCGGTGTGCCACCGGACAGTAAACAGTACCTGTCCGGTGCACCAGGAAACGCAGACTCAAACTCGCCCCTTTCGGGAAAGTCCAGGGCCGGCGCACTATAATTCACCGGACTGTCCGGTGTACACCGGACAGTGTCCGGTGCTCCAACGGGACGCGGCCTCAGGAACTCGGCAGCCTCGGGATTTCACGAAGACTGCTCCGCTAAAATTCACCGGACTGTCCGGTGTGCACCGGACTGTCCGGTGTGCCAGCGGAGCAACGGTCATCTGCGCCCAACGGTCGACTCTGACAGTACACGCGGCAGAAGTCAGAGCAGAAGATCAGAGAGGCACCGGACTGTCCGGTGCCACATGAGGACAAAAGCCTCCAACGGTCGACCAGCTCCATCCCCAACGGATAGGGTGACGTGGCAGGGGCACCGGACATGTCCGTTGTGCACCGGACTGTCCGGTGCGCCCATCGACCAGCAGCTTCTCCAACGGCTACAAAATTGGATGGTGGCTATAAATACCACCCCAACCGGCCACTTCAAGGGGTGGGAGTCCAAGCAACATTCCAAGTCATCTAGTTGACATACTCAAGCCCTCCCAACCACATATATTCATTGATACATCCTATACACAAGATCTAGCCCACTACAACCAACACAAGTGCCACAAAAGAGAGAGCGAGCAATTGAGAGCTACTCAATTGAGTTTAGCCCTAGTGCCTTGTGAGATTCATTGAGAGATAGTGTATGCTTCATCTTTGTGTTCACTTGCGCGTGGAGTTTTGACTCCCATTCAAACTTCCTCCAAAGTGTTGGAGGCTTGTAAAAGCTAGCAAGAGACACCAAAGATTGTGGTGGTCCTTGTGGGATCGAGAGTGATCCTTGAGAAGAAGAAGAGCTCGCCGATCCTTGTGTGATCGGGAGAGAGGGAAAGGGTTGAAAAAGACCCGTCCTTAAGTGGACTCCTCAACGGGGACTAGGCCTTCGAGGGCTGAACCTCGGTAAAACAAATCACCCGTGTTCATTGTGCTTTTGCTTGTGATTTGTTTGCTTTCCCTTACTCTAAGTTCTCTTGCACTATTCTTTGCTCATATCATTTGGTGTTGCTTCAAGTTAAAATCTCATTTAAGTGAAGCAACACCCCGCAAGAAAAGAACTTGAGTTAGTGCTCTTTTTCATCTAAGCTTTCTTGCTTTGTTATCATAGAATTATTAGTTGTATTGATTTATCTCTTCCGCATTATTTGAAAGCTATACTCTTTACTAGCAAGAACTTAGTTTTTTTTTTATACACCGATAATTGTTCATCTTGTTCTAACCACTAATCAAAGGATCTAGTTGGGGGATAAAGTTTTCAGGTTTCGCCTATCCACCCCCCCTCTAGGCGACTTTCAATTGGTATCAGAGCTAGGCACTTCATCTTGAGTCTAACAACTCGAAGTGATGGCTCGTAGAAGATCCCAAAAGAACAAGAAGACTCCTCCAACGAACGCAACTCAAAAGGAGGTAACTCTTGAGATATTATGTGATGATTGTTCTAATTACGATTCATGGTCTACTAGTGTGATAAATGCCTTTAGAACCATACATCCTCAATTAGAACAAATTATTGACAAGAGTATTTTTCCCTCTAGTTTTAATGGAAAAATTAATTCCGAGGAGGATCAAAGATGTTATCGCTTAAACTACCTAGCTTTTGACATCTTAAACAATTCTCTTAGCAAAGAAGATTATCGTGCCTTCATATCAAACTATGACGAATCCATTCCCGATGCGCATGATATTTGGACTAGAATTAAAATCAAGTTTGATGAGTCCAAACATAATAGTTCATTTGATGCCTCTACTTCCTTTAGTTTTTGTGATACTAACCCTTGCAAGGAAGAAGGAGAAAATGAACGATGGAGACCAAACGATGAATCCACCTCTCCAAAAGGTTTGTCTTCCCATTTCGATTCCCACATGTGTTGTGTGGCTAATGAAAATGATAGCGGAAGCACAATTGAGGATGAGGAGGAAGAAAGAAGCTTTGTGCATCTCTACGCTCGCCTAAGCCAAGAAGATAAGGCGGTCATGCTCAAACTTCTAGAAAGAGCGAGAGAGCAAAGCGAAGCTCGTCAAAGGCTAGAAGATATTCTCTCCATAAAGATGCAACACTTTGACGAGATGACTAAAGAACATGAGGAGCTAAAGTGCTTTCATGTTGATTTGGTCCAAAGGTATGAAACTATTTCAATTGAGCAAGATAACGCTTCACATTGTATCGCTCAATTAGTAAATAGGAATACCTTGCTTAAGGACCAAGTGGAAAAGCTAAAAATTGAAAATCTAGCTTTTCAAGAAAAATATGATATGCTCCTATGCTCTCATGAAAATCTTAGAGATGATCATATCATATTAAACATTGCTCATGAGGTTGTGATAGAAAATTTAAAATCCCAACAACCTCACTCATGCACATGTATTCAAATTGATACTATATTACCATGTGCTAATGCTTGTTGTTTGTCAACAAGCAAATCTTCCTTTGAGCTAGAATTTGCAGGAACAAACGATGATTCATATCAAAAGCTCAAAGAAGAAAATGAGAGGCTAAAGAAGAGCTTGACACAACTAAAAGGGAAATGCATTGCCCAACCTTCTCAAGATAACCGTGATCACATGGTGAAGAAGCTTGAGACGGGAACAACCGTGGCATGCACTACATCCCTTGAAGAAAATGTCAAGGATTTGAGGATTGCCATGAGGAGGAAACAAAAAATGAAATTCAACACCTCCTCCAAAAGCCTCAACCACGCCTCCACAAAAGGTAACATCCAAGGTAATGATCAAGCCACACTTCACATTAAGAGGTGTAGTGAATGCTTTGAAATGGGGCACTTGATTAGGTCATGTCCCTATATTAATGGCTTGATTATTAACAAGGATGATAGACTTTGTTTTAAATGCTCTAAGAAAGGACACTTGCTTAGATCTTGTCCTCATTTAAAACAAAAAGGCATAGGGTTAGAAAAGAAAGTTTTTACTAACCATGTAGCAGGCAACAAGCAAGGAAAGAAGAAAACTTCAAAACTTGAAAAACGCCTATGCTACACATGCCGAAGAAAGGGACATCAATGCAAGGATTGTCCCACTGGTAACAATTCCACTCCTAGCTTGTCAATTAATTTTCATGTAACTAGGCAACCCAAAATTGCAACTTGTGCTAGAAAGGTAACAAGTTTACCAAGCGCTAGCACAAAGGACACTTGGGTTCCTAGATCTTTGTTTACTAACCTTAACGGACCCATCAAGCGATGGGTACCAAAATGTGCTTGACAAGATTTGTAGGAGAAGGAGATGGTATGAACCTTTGGGGTGCTTGAGGGAGTTAATTCAATTCTTATCAACTCAAGCTATCAATCTTCAAATGATCTACATATTCAAGATTGACCCAAGGTTACTTCAGTTTATTGTATTCAAAACTCATATCATCTCGGCAAGATATTAATGGTGTAGGAAATAAAGAATCATCATGTACGGAATATCAAAGCCTACAACATGGAGAAAAGTCAAGGGATGGTAATATTTATATTCTTAAGTGCAATTATCTTAATTCATCATATGTCTTGTGTAGTCACATAGAAATAGAAAGCACTTAAGGATGTTTTAAAAATTATGTCATCATTCTTTGAAGAAAATTCCTCTCATATGGTAGATTGTGTATTCATCAAATTCTATATTATGACAATCTACATGTTTTTAAATTGTTGCAAGTTCACATGGCATGTTTCTACATTAGTTATTCTATTATTGCCATGTTCTAGATATAGAGAGATACTTCATGTTCTTAAAAGAATAAGGTGTCATGTAAGGAATTCAAATACTTAGGACACTTATAAAAGGAAAATTCTCTCTATAGCTAGAAAAGTGAGACTATTGTTTTTATCTAAATAATTTAAGTAGTCTCACTTGTAGAGATAATTTTCTCTATGGAAATGCGTAATCCACCATGGCAAGGAAAATCAATCCAATAATGTATGTTGTATGTTTTATTGCTTAAATTGGATATGATTCTTCTACATTTATCGCTCTCCATGTTATGAATTAGATTTATTCCCTTAAGTCTCAAGAATTTAACCATGCTTGTTTTATGAGTTAAAACTAGGCATACTTCATGGAATAATCTAGTTCATATTATAAAGTTTCCATGCCAATAGTAATTCACTTTTCATTCTTTGTCAAAATGATTACTAAATGGAAACTAGTGCTTGTGTTACTAACGTATCTCTTGAGCTTACTTATAAATATGCATAGAAGGGAAAGTACACAAGCCTCATGGGTTGACCTTCACCCAAAAGAAGAAAGGTAAAAGCAAAGGTATGGGAACTCATCTTCTTGGATAAATTTAGTTCCCATCTCAATGGGTATTTAATCTAAATTATCATATTCTACCCTTGTGAGGAATAGATTCGCTATTGGACCAAAATTAACTAAGTATGCATTCAAATATCATTTTCTTATTGCTCATGTCCATTAGAATCTATTTAATGCCTTTGCAATATTTATGTATATGTTATCATACTGATTTGCTTCCAAGTGATGATTAACTAACTTTAATATGATAAAGTAAAATCTCCGATGATTATTAAAATGCTTAAAAGGTGCTCACTCATTTTTTTCAAATGAAATGCACTAATGTTAAGGATTTTACTTCATGTCTGTGTGACTTGTGGATGATGAATCTTGTATGCTAATTATCTAAAGTAATCATCCTTCACCATAGACTCCTTTGCGCTATTAACATGTCTCTTGAGTATTTTCAATAAGTTTGGAAGGTAAAAGAGACAAATATAAAGGGAGGACACTCAAATGAAAAAGAAAGAACATCAAGGACAACAACATCTACCTGGACAATAAGGTCTTCACAACTGGTTGTAAGCATTCTAAATCCTTTTTCATTATGAGATTACCAGGCTCAAGTTGTTTATTGCTAAATTTATGAGCCTTGATCAAAATGTATAATGCTTCTCCCTTTATGTTCTTAAAAGTGAATGCATCGAAATCAACTCTTTAAATTACTTGATGCATATCTGTAGGGGGAGTCCATTATTATATTTTGATTATGTTGAGACTATTGCTTTGTCTTAGAAATTTCATATAGTCTCTTGCATGAGAATAATGTTTCTCATATAGTATGTTACTACACATCAATCCAACCTGTTAAAATAATGTCGCTTTTATCAAGGATTGTTGCTTTCATTTCTAAAGTAGCATGCTTATTGGATTCTCCTATTTTTAAGCTTGATCGAAAGTTTAATGTCCTTGTTGCTCTCTTGATCGCATATTGGTTGATCATTAAACAACTTCGAGTATCACTTATGTTTCTTAGTGCCTCATGTAATTTCAATTTGATTTCAATTGGTAATTTTAATTGACATCTATCTTGATAAGCACTAAGGAAAAAGGAGAATTCATGATTCATTTATGCAACTTGTGATCCATTTGATATATGCTAACAATAACTTGAAAAAGATCACTAGTTGTAGAACTCTCTCTTGTGCAAAGTATTTCCATATATTGTCATTGAGTATAGGTCTTAAGCAACTAAGACTAAGGACAAAGCACAATGAAGAGAGCGTCTCTATGAGAAGGTACAAAAGGGTAAAACCACTTCCTTTCATTTAAACTTGTACCTAAATCTTCCTCTTATAAGCATTCTTTGCATATCTTATATATAAGGAAGAGAAAGCATGTCCTTTGCATTTATCCCTGCTTCATCCCTAGTTTAACCTCTTAAAATTTCACTCATGCATTATTGCATCTTTGCTAAAACTAGATGAAGTGATTCTATTGTCAAAGAGCTTAAAGCTTAACCTTGTAACGAGGATAAGCTACCTTTGTTCCAAAGGTGGATGGTCCTTAAGCCTCTTTGAAATCCTTAAGGGAAAATGCTTAAAATATTTGTAACATGCTTTCTGTAGTGCATAAACTGTCATGAGCATCACACTTATCCTATGACACAATGCACTTCACATTCCATATGATTTAGATATGTTCTCATTAACCTAATTATGTGCAAATGGCATTTTAGGCCAAACCATGTGTTCTCTCTCCATGCACATATTTAGGGGGAGCAATCTATGTTGTATAGAACTATGATCATGCTTAATTGACATATCTCTTGATCATATCTATTTCATTTTGGTACAAATGCATATATCCTATTATTCCCGTACCATGACTACGACTAATATGTTTCCAAGTATATTACTATGATAAGTCGTAGATTGAAAGGGAAATGGAGTCTTCGGCGAAAACAAAGGCTTCCACTCCGTATATCATTCTTCGCTATCACTCCGAGCAACTCTCTATTCTTTGGGGGAAAAATGAGCATCAAAGAAAAGGACTTCATCCTTGGGGGAGAGAGTAAAAGCTCAAAAGCAAAAGGACCAAATTTCGTCTTTGGTATAATCTTAACTCATTTACTTATGACCAAAGGGGAAGAAATTACTTCAAGGGCTCTAATGATTCCGTTTTTGGCGATTCATGCCAAAAAGGGGGAGAAATAAGCCCAAAGCAAACGGACCGCACCACCACCACCAAATTCAAAAACTTAGTGCTTTCCAAAAGTATTTATCATTTGGTATCCTATTGTGTTCAAAAAGGGGGAGAGAGTAGTATTTCAAAAATGGTATATCAAAACCCTCTTGAACACTAAGAGGTGGATCTCTTTTAGGGGGAGTTTTGTTAAGTCAAAAGAAAAGCATTTGAAACAGGGGGAGAAAATTTCAAATCTTGAAAATGCTTTACAAACTCTTATTCATTTACCTTTGACTATTTGCAAAAGATCTTTGAAATGGATTTACAAAAAGAATTTGCAAAAACAAAACATGTGGTGCAAGCGTGGTCCAAAATACTAAATAAAATAAAGAAAGCATCCGTGCATATTTTATGAAATGAATATTGGTTTAATTCCAAGTAATCTTTGCACCTATTCTATGCAAACTAGTTCAATTATTCTCTTATATATTTGCTTTGGTTTGTGTTGGCATCAATCACCAAAAAGGGGGAGATTGAAAGGGAAATAGGCTTTAAACCTTTTCCTAAATGATTTTGGTGATTGAATGTCCAACACAAACAATTGGACTAATTAGTTTGCTCTAGATCATATGTTCTACAGGTGCCTAAGATTCAACATAAAACCAATAAAAAGAACAAGACAAGAGTCAAGATAAAAGGAGCAAAGGGGCAACCGAAGGCACCCCTGGTCTGGCGCACCGGACTGTCCGGTGTGCCACCGGACAGTAAACAGTACCTGTCCGGTGCACCAGGAAACGCAGACTCAAACTCGCCCCTTTTGGGAAAGTCCAGGGCCGGCGCACTATAATTCACCGGACTGTCCGGTGTACACCGGACAGTGTCCGGTGCTCCAACGGGACGCGGCCTCAGGAACTCGGCAGCCTCGGGATTTCACGAAGACTGCTCCGCTAAAATTCACCGGACTGTCCGGTGTGCACCGGACTGTCCGGTGTGCCAGCGGAGCAACGGTCATCTGCGCCCAACGGTCGACTCTGACAGTACACGCGGCAGAAGTCAGAGCAGAAGATCAGAGAGGCACCGGACTGTCCGGTGTGCACCGGACTGTCCGGTGCCACATGAGGACAAAAGCCTCCAACGGTCGACCAGCTCCATCCCCAACGGATAGGGTGACGTGGCAGGGGCACCGGACATGTCCGGTGTGCACCGGACTGTCCGGTGCGCCCATCGACCAGCAGCTTCTCCAACGGCTACAAAATTGGATGGTGGCTATAAATACCACCCCAACCGGCCACTTCAAGGGGTGGGAGTCCAAGCAACATTCCAAGTCATCTAGTTGACATACTCAAGCCCTCCCAACCACATATATTCATTGATACATCCTATACACAAGATCTAGCCCACTACAACCAACACAAGTGCCACAAAAGAGAGAGCGAGCAATTGAGAGCTACTCAATTGAGTTTAGCCCTAGTGCCTTGTGAGATTCATTGAGAGATAGTGTATGCTTCATCTTTGTGTTCACTTGCGCGTGGAGTTTTGACTCCCATTCAAACTTCCTCCAAAGTGTTGGAGGCTTGTAAAAGCTAGCAAGAGACACCAAAGATTGTGGTGGTCCTTGTGGGATCGAGAGTGATCCTTGAGAAGAAGAAGAGCTCGCCGATCCTTGTGTGATCGGGAGAGAGGGAAAGGGTTGAAAAAGACCCGTCCTTAAGTGGACTCCTCAACGGGGACTAGGCCTTCGAGGGCTGAACCTCGGTAAAACAAATCACCCGTGTTCATTGTGCTTTTGCTTGTGATTTGTTTGCTTTCCCTTACTCTAAGTTCTCTTGCACTATTCTTTGCTCATATCATTTGGTGTTGCTTCAAGTTAAAATCTCATTTAAGTGAAGCAACACCCCGCAAGAAAAGAACTTGAGTTAGTGCTCTTTTTCATCTAAGCTTTCTTGCTTTGTTATCATAGAATTATTAGTTGTATTGATTTATCTCTTCCGCATTATTTGAAAGCTATACTCTTTACTAGCAAGAACTTAGTTTTTTTTTATACACCGATAATTGTTCATCTTGTTCTAACCACTAATCAAAGGATCTAGTTGGGGGATAAAGTTTTCAGGTTTCGCCTATCCACCCCCCCTCTAGGCGACTTTCACTTACCATTCTTTGAAGTGCTGAAGTCAGTCGAAGTCTTTCAATGGGGACCAGTCCAACAGAAGGCCTTCGAAGAGCTGAAGCAGTATTTGATAGATTTAACAGCACTAACTCCACCTACGCCAGGGGCTCCTTTATTATTATATGTGGCAGCTTCGCACTCAGCGGTAAGTGCAGCACTTGTCCAGGAGAAGCTTGATGGCCAAGCCAGGAAGCAGGTCCCAGTATATTTTGTATCTGAAGTTCTTAGTATATCAAAGAAAAACTACACAGAATTAGAGAAGGTGTTATATGCTGTTTTGATGGCATCCAGGAAGCTTCGGCACTATTTTCAAGCTTACAACATAATTGTTCCTTCTTCACAACCTCTGAAGGATATTATGAAGAATCGAGAAGCTACTGGAAGGATTGGAAAATGGGCTGCAGAGCTCAATGAATTTTGTATTGAATATGTTCATAGATCTTCGATTCAGTCCCAGGCGTTAGCAGACTTCATTGCTGACTGGACGCCAGGGGCTCAAGAGGAAGAAACAAATAAAGATGCCGAAGCATGGACAGTGTTTTGCGATGGGTCCTGGGGAACCTTCGGAGCGGGAGCGGCTGCTGTGTTGGTTTCACCCTCCAAAGTCAAAACTTGTTATGCGGCAAAGCTTGATTTTAGTTGCACAAACAACATTGCCGAGTACGAAGCCCTGCTTCTGGGTCTTCGGAAGCTAAAAGCAATGGGAATCAGAAGAGCTGTTCTTAAAACTGATTCCCAAGTTGTTTCGGGTCATATTGACAAAAGTTGCAAGGCTAAAGATCCGAAGCTTGAAAAGTATCTGGATATCGTTTGAAGAGTTGAAGCTTCCTTCGAGGGATTTTCTGTCAAAAATATCCCTCGAGGACAAAATGAGCATGCTGATTTGCTAGCTAAGTCAGCAGCACAGGGGCTGCCCTTACCTTCGGATGTGTTCTTCGAAACAATAAAAGCACCTTCGGTCGAACTTCTTGAAAGAGCAGTCCTCAATATATCTCCTGTTTATAGCGAAGATTGGAGAACTGAGATCATCTCTTATCTTCAGGGTAAATTCCTTTCAGATGACGAAGCTTATAACAGGAGGATAGAGGCAAGAGCTCGTCCATATGTCATGATAGGAGGAGAGTTGTACAAGCATGGAGTTTGTGCTCCGCTACTCAAGTGTTTATCCAGAACCGAAGGTATAGAGTTGATGAAAGAAATACATGCAGGCCTGTGTGGATCTCACATTGGATCTAGGCCGTTACTTGGAAAAATTTTCCGCCAAGGATTTTATTGGCCGAAGGCAGCTTCGGATGCAGCGGAATTAGTCCAAAAGTGCGAAGGTTGTCAGAAATGTGCACGAGATCAAAAACAACCTTCGTCCTTAACACAGCTCATACAACCCATTTGGCCATTGCAAAGGTGGGGCCTTGACTTGTTAGGTCCGTTACCACCGGCCCAAGGGAACCTAAAATATGTTGTAGTGGCGGTGGAATATTTTTCTAAATGGATTGAGGCAAAGCCTTTAGCCACAATAACTTCGGCCACCGTCCAAAAGTTTTTCTGGCAGAATATTGTTTGTCGATTCGGGGTACCAAAGGCTATCACCGTGGATAATGGAACACAGTTTGACTCCGAAGCTTTTAGGGATTTCTGTGATCAAATTGGTACGAAGATCCATTTTGCATCAGTCAGACATCCGGAGTCAAATGGACTCGTTGAAAGAGCCAACGACATTATAATGACAGGAATAATGAAGTTAATCTTCAATCAACCCAGGGGAAAGTGGCCAGATCAGTTAACCAAAGTGGTGTGGAGCCACAATACAACAACATCAAGGTCTACAGGCTTTACTCCATTCAAGTTATTATTTGGTGATGAAGCAATAACTCCGGAAGAAGCTAAAACCGGATCAATAAGGGTAGTAGCTTCGGCAGAATCAGGTTCCGAAGCTGCTTATTCTGTGGAAAAAGATGCTTTAGAAGGGATCAGACTGCAAGCCGTGGAAAACATCAATAAATATCAAGCCGAAACAATTAAATGGCGAGATAGAAAGGTTCGGCTAAAGAATATTGAGCCAGGACATTTGGTGCTTCGGAGAGTGGCCAATCCAGAAACGGTGGGCAAGTTGCAGTTGAAATGGGATGGACCCTTCTTAATAGCATCTTCGTCAAGACCCGGTTCATACAGATTGAAGGATATGGACGGCAACGACATTCCTAGATCTTGGAATGCGGATGAGCTTCGGCGATACTATGTATAACTCGATGTAATTTTTCATATTTTTTATTTTTTCTTCATGGCACCCTTTTCCTTTCCGAAGGGGGAGAAAGGTTTTTAATGGGGCCATCACATGTAATTTCCTTTTTTAGTTCTATAAGAGCAAAATCCCCCAAGGAATGTAAATGTAAAAGCTGAGAACGCACCATCGAGTGCCGAAAAGTAAAGGCGAAGAAGCTCCAAAGTCGTTCCTAAGGGAATGCAGAGCTTACAGCGAAAAGTCAACGCTGATACCGCCAAAAGTAAAGGCGAAGAAGCTCCAAAGTCGTTCCTAAGGGAATGCAGAGCTTACAGCGAAAAGTCAACGCTGATTCCGCCAAAAGTAAAGGCGAAGAAGCTCCAAAGTCGTTCCTAAGGGAATGCAGAGCTTACAGCGAAAAGTCAACGCTGATTCCGCCAAAAGTAAAGGCGAAGAAGCTCCAAAGTCGTTCCTAAGGGAATGCAGAGCTGAGGTGTGATTGTTTTTAAGAAAATAATGGCTATGAGTATGGCTTCGGAATACGTGTTTGGCCATTCATTTGCACATCACATTACATCATAGCATTTGCATTCATAAACATTCATCCAGACATATGTAGGATAATCATCTCCATGGCATAAGTGGTTGCTTCGGCAAAAAGAAAAAAAAAGGGGAAGAAAGAGCTTCGTGTACAAAAAGGAGAGCTTCGGAAAAAAGGAAAATTTTGTTTTCTATGCTCCGTTGCGTACGAAAAGAAGGGAAGGTGTTTTTTCGCCTTCGGCTCAAAAAAGGAAAATTTCGTCCACATCAAAGCATTTCTCATACATCAATGGAAGGATAAGGATATATCACAAGGTATGAACAGAATTCATTAAAGACAAGTTTTAGTTACATTTACAAAGTTATCTCAAAAGTTTCTCAAGTACAGTCTACAGTCTACTATCTAATCTCCAAAGAGCTTCGGCTTCGGCGTCATTTTTAATCATCGGCTCCGGCTTCGTCATCCTACATGAATAAGGTCGTTGTAAGTCAGAGTCGACCTTCCAGGAAAAGGTAAGCACAAGGTATGGTTTCTTACTGGTTCAAGGTGGCTACGAGCTTCGTCTCCAGCCTTTTCTCGCCCACCTTTTGTCCATATCATTTTTACAAATCTATTAGAGATACTTCGGGCGAGATCAGGAATGTCATCTAGGATTGATGGTGTTAAAGTGAAATTTGGCCTATTGACAATCTTTCCATGATCACAGCCAGCTTTCATGAAAGCTGCAGTAGTGCCCCGAGAAGCCACCCAGGCACAGAAGTCACCATGCCCAGCTATGACTTCGTCGAGCTCGTCAATCTCACCCTCAATATGTTCGAAGGTTCTCGGTAGATCTTCAGCTGAGGGGGTGAATTTTTCACTGCTGGCCCCAACTGAGTGAAAAATCTTTCTTAATCGTTGAATGCATTTGTTGCTAAATTCCAAACATTTCTCTTGAAGGCTTGTCAATAGTTTTCTCAAATCTGAATTTTGTTGAGCTTCGGCTTCAAGCTTTGTATTAAGATCTTGCTTTTCTCGTTCGAACTGTTCAGACTGGCGGAGAAGCTTCGTGTTCAGTTCTGTTATTTTTGCTTCAGCTTCCGCCAATAAACCTTCGGTTGCCTGGAGCTCAAAGTTCTTTTTCTCGAAAGCATCTGATTGTTCCTTTATTTTGCTTTCCAAATTTTCAATTATAACTTCGTGCTTCCTATCTTCAAAATCTTGCTGCATTTGCAAGGCTTTGCTCAACAGCATACTCTGCACAAGAACAACCTTCGTCAGACATGTTTTCATTATTAGAAACAATAAGAGTTAAGGCAAAAGTAATTCACCTTGAAGTTGGAATAAAATAAACTACCGACGATATGTTGTCGTCGGTAGCGGCTTATGTCTGTTTCTAGCTTCGGAAAGCCGATACTCTTGGACAGAGTACCGATAACTTTGGCTCCGGTTTGATCTCGAATACAATCTAATTTTTCATCATCAACGCCTCCGAAGAGGAGTGCTCCAGGTTTGTATCCGCAGGATTTCGCATATTTTCTAAGCTCTTCTCTTTCAGCTTTTGACAGTTGTTCTCCAACTAAATTCTGGAACATGAAGGCTTCGTTTTCTGAAGCTTCATCAGCAATTTCTTTTCCTTTCTCCGACGCTGTGGTCGCGGCCTCTTCGGCGGTGGTGGTAGTTTCTTCTGCAGCCATGTCTAGCAATATTTTGTCAATGTGTTCGATTGTGCTCTCCAGGTTCAAATCTTCAGCTGAGGCAGCTTCGGCAGCTGCGACCTCCGAAGGTGTAATTTCAATATCTGTCTCTTTCGCAACTGCTGGTGTTTTCTGAGCTAAAGCTCTTGGCGGTGTCTTGTCAATTACTTCTGTCACAGTAATAATTCTTTGTTTCTTTGCCTTGGTCATTTTCTTCGATTTTTCGGGCTCCTTGTCCTTCTGAAAAAACTTTGTCAGTTGGGGCCCCAGTGGACTTAGCTTCGCAGGTAAGGATTCAGTCATTACCTTCAGAATTTCCTCAATGTCAGCGGCAGAGGGTGTTGTGGGGGTTTCTTCTTCGTCGGATATTTTACGCTTCGGAGAAGGCGCTCTCTTCCTCTTTGGAATTTTCTTCTTTGGTAGTTCTTTTTCATCTTCATTTAAGTCTTCAGTTATCTTTTTCCTTTTTTGGCCTCCGGCACCTTTGTTCAGATTTTCGTAATCAGGGTATTCGAAACCTAGGGCGTCCAGCACTCGGTTTAGTCTTCGCTTCAGACGGGTGCCGAAGGCTGCGGTCATCAACTGATCTTCTTTTTTAGAATAATTGCCAAGTATCTCATTGCACATCACCTCAATTGTATCCAGCCACTCTTGGCAAGGTGTTTTGAAGTATTTCTTAAACTTGAAGTAGTAAGGTAAGCGCACGAGTTCACCTTCTTTCTTCTCCCCCTTCAGCTTCGGCATTTCCCACTCCTTTACACTAGGAAAAACTTTGAAAGCCAAAAACTCCTGAACCAGGTCCCTTGTGCTGATATGTTCTGCAATAATTCTGAATTCATTCATTGCTTGTTGTGTTGGACTTTCGGGTGTCATATTGCAGCGAGGACGGGTTTCTCCGAAGATTAATTCAAGTGGACTTTGTACAAGCTTTTCCTTGTCGTCATCAACCTTGACATAGAACCACTCTGATTTCTAGCCTGCTGCCCATTTGCTTCGGTAGCTAATTACAGGAAACTTTGTAGATTTCCGATAAGCGAAGTTATAGCAACCAAAATTGTCGTGCAATCCATCCTTTCTAGCCTTCGTTTGATAATGCAACTCGTGAACCCGGCAAAAGCTGTCCGCAAATGGTTCCACCGCTTGGCTTCGGAGTGCCCAGATATAAACACTAAGCCTAACGATAGCGTTAGGGGTCAGCTGGTGAAAATAGATACCGAACCTCTTCAGTACCTCTGCAATAATCCCATGTAAGGGAAATCTTAACCCAGCCTTCAGGAAGCACTTGAAAATAACAATTTCATCCTTCTCCGGCTTTGGGGTAGTTTCTTCTCCTCCGAAGCGTAATAGCTTCTTCTGACTTTCAGTAAAAAAGCCTGACTTTACCATCTTGGACAGATCAGCCTTCGAAACAGTAGATTTCCCGAAGTCCAAGTGGCTAGGCTTGCTTGGCATGGCAATGCGATAATCATCTTCAGAATCAGTTTCCTCAATATCTTCTTCTTCTGCTTCAGCGATTGCTTGTTCTGCTTGTTCTGCATCATCATGAGGGATCTTTTCCGAAGTCACCAGCCCGGATCGTTGCATAGCTTCGGAGATGGGAACAGTCTCCGAAGCTTCAGTCTCGTCCCCCTCATGCTCAACCCTGGCGGTAGAACGCACTCTGGCCATTTAATTATGAACTTGTGGAACGTTAATACTTTCTTCCTCCGAAGCAGGTATCAAACTGGAGCTTCGTTCGATTCCGACAGACAAGCTTCGGCGACGGTTAAAAATTTTGGCAGCAAAACAGTGTAAATAGCAATGAATGCTGTGGTAACTTCACACCTACTCGTTTGTTTATATAGTGTTGCAGGTAAGAAGGCGAATCGCCAGGATTTTTACACCAGGCGGATACCCGCTCGCACTCGCTGCGTGGTGGACCGCAGAGACCGAACAGTAACTCTGTAAGGTGGGGCCGCTACACGCTGGGAAATTGAATCGTTTCTCGACAACGAGCTCAGGGAAGGTGTTTTTTAGACCTTCGGCGCTCCGAAGCTTAAGAGACTTTTTCACGGATCAAGCTCGTTACGAAAAACGATCTAGCACCGCAAAAGGGGCTACTGTTGGGTCTATGCTTCGTCGCCGAAGGTCTTCTAGGAAGAAGCGACTTTCGGCTGAAGCTGTTTGTATAGGATGGCCGAAGGTTCCTCTTCATAAAGCTTCGGCATTACAAACCGACCTAAAGATAGAATGACCTTTTAGTCCATAAAGGTCTGAGTCAATGTTGTAAACTTTTATGAGGGGCATAATTGTAATTCCTCACAGGCTGTGTCCTGTGCCTATAAATAGTGAACAGTATTCCTTTACTGTTCACGGATTCTGTTAATTGCAATCGTATCTCTCGGGAACCAACCTGTGCCAAGGCAGAGGTATTATTGTGTTCAATGATTCGATACATTAAGTAAATGTAATATAATTCGTTTATGATTTATTTACCCTTTTATATCCTTTATTTTATGTTATCTTATACGATCTATTAAAATTTTATTACGAAGACCTGAGCTTCATAGTTATATTTTCATCAACCTTCGTCCAAGGCTCATTATCCTCAAGGGAATAATGTTTTAGGGACGAAGGACAGTAACCTTTAACATTTTATGTTGCCTTGTTCTTAATTCATAGCATTTGAGAACAAGTTCCCAACAAATAGTTTCATGACAAGAAGATAGTTCACTTGAGAGCATTTCATTTCTCTTAATTTCTAGAGCAAGAGATTTCTGAGCTTCTACAAATTTATCATGTTCTTCATACAACAAATCCTCTTGCTTTTCTAAAAGTATATTTCTATCATTCAAGGCATCAATCAATTCATTAATTTTGTCTACCTTGGTTCTATCTAATCCCTTGAATAAGCATGAGTAATCTATCTCATCATCATCACTAGACTCATCCTCACTTGAAGAAGCATAAGTACTAGTATTATGAGTGCTTACTTTCTTCTCCCTTGCCATGAGGCAAGTGTGTCGCTCGTTGGGGAAGAGGGATGACTTGTTGAAGGCGGTGGCGGCGAGTCCTTCATTGTCGGAGTCAGACGAAGAGCAGTCCGAATCCCACTCCTTGCCAAGATGAGCCTCGCCCTTTGCCTTCTTATAGTTCTTCTTTTTCTCTCTCTTGTTCCCTTGATCCTGATCACTATCATTGTCGGGACAGTTAGCAATAAAATGACCAAGCTTACCGCATTTGAAGCATGAGCGCTTCCCCTTGGCTTTGGTCTTGCTTGGCTGTCCCTTGCGACCTTTAAGCACCGTCTTGAATCTTTTGATGATGAGAGCCATCTCTTCATCATTAAGTCCGGCCGCCTCAATCTGTGCCACCTTGCTAGGTAGCACCTCCTTGCTTCGTGTTGCCTTGAGAGCAAGGGGTTGCGGCTCGTTGATCGGACCATTCAAGGCGTCGTCCACGTACCTCGCCTCCTTGATCATCATTCGCCCGCTAACGAATTTCCCAAGAACTTCTTCGGGCGACATCTTGGTGTACCTGGGATTTTCACATATATTGTTTACCAAATGAGGATCAAGAATGGTAAATGACCTTAGCATTAGGCGGACGACGTCGTGGTCCGTCCATCGCGTGCTCCCGTAGCTCCTTATTTTGTTGATGAGGGTCTTGAGCCGATTGTATGTTTGTGTCGGCTCCTCGCCCCTTATCATCGCGAACCGTCCAAGCTCGCCCTCCACCAACTCCATTTTGGTGAGCAAGGTGACATCATTCCCCTCATGAGAGATCTTGAGGGTGTCCCAGATCTGCTTGGCATTGTCCAAGCCGCTCACCTTATGGTACTCGTCCCTGCACAAAGAGGCTAGCAACACAGTAGTAGCTTGTGCATTTTTATGAATCTGTTCATTAATAAACATGGGACTATCCGTACTATCAAAGTGCATTCCACTTTCTACAATCTCCCATATGCTAGGATGGAGAGAGAACAAGTGACTACGCATTTTGTGACTCCAAAATCCGTAGTCCTCTCCATCAAAATGAGGAGGTTTACCAAGTGGAATAGATAATAAATGAGCATTAGTACTTTGAGGAATACGAGAGTAATCAAAAGAAAAGTTCGAATTGAGCGGTTTCTTTCTCTCGTATTCGTTGTGGTCGTCGTCCTTTTTGGGAGGAAGTAGACTCATCGCTGTCGTAGTAGACAATCTCCTTGATGCGTCTTGTCTTCTTCTTCTTCCCATCTTTGCGTCTGTGGCCCGAGCCCGTCGTTGGACTTGTCATCCCTTGGCTCGTTGATGAAGGACTCCTTCTCCTTGTCGTTGATCACGATTCCCTTCCCTTTAGGATCCATCTCTTCGGGCGGTTAGTCCCTTTGTGAAGAGAACGACTCCGATACCAATTGAGAGCACCTAGAGGGGGGGTGAATAGGTGATCCTGTGAAACTTAAACTTATAGCCACAAAAAACTTGTTAAGTGTTAGCACAATAATCGCCAAGTGGCTAGAGAGGAGTCTCAACAAAACACAATACCACAAGAGATCAAACACAGAGATGACACAGTGGTTTATCCCGTGGTTCGGCCAAGACCAACACTTGCCTACTCCACGTTGTGGCGTCCCAACGGACGAGGGTTGCAATCAACCCCTCTCAAGCGGTCCAAAGACCAACTTGAATACCACGGTGTTTTGCTTTGCCTTTCAATATCCCGTTTGCGAGGAATCTCCACAACTTGGAGCCTCTCGCCCTTACACAAGATGTTCACGAAGAATCACAGAGCAAGGGAGGGATTAGCAACTCACACACGACACAAAGATCACAGCGAATACGCACACGCAAAACCCAGACTTGAGCTCAAGAGACTAGCACACTAGAACGGAGCTCAAATCACTAGAATGTCGAACAAGTGCACAAGAATGAAGTGTGAGTGATCAATGATGCTCAAAGGATGCTTGGTGTTATCCTCCATGCGCCTAGGGGTCCCTTTTATAGCCCCAAGGCAGCTAGGAGCCGTTGAGAGCAATCCAAGAAGGTAGTTCTTGCCTTCTGTCGCCTGGCGCACCGGACAGTCCGGTGCACACCGGACACTGTCCGGTGCCCGATTTCTTTCCTTAAACGGCGCAGCCGACCGTTGGCAGCCAGAGAGCCGTTGGCGCACCGGACATGTCCGGTGCACACCGGACAGTCCGGTGCCCTCTTCTAGCCGTTGGCTCGGCCACGTGTCCCGCGCAGATTGCGCGGCCGACCGTTGGCCCGGCCGACTGTTGGCTCACCGGACAGTCCGGTGCACACCGGACAGTCCGGTGAATTTTAGTCGTACGTCGCCGGTGAATTCCCGAGAGCAGCCACTTCGCTCGAGCCAGTCTGGCGCACCGGACACTGTCCGGTGCACCACCGGACACTGTCCGGTGCACCCAGACTCAGCAGATTCTTGGCTGCTCGAGCCAAGACATTTCCAATTGGATTTTACCTGTTTCCAGCACTTAGACACAATACATTAGTCCATAAAACAATGTACTAAGTCTGAGAAACATACCTTTATCCTTGATTTGTACTTTGTCCACCTTTTTACATTTAAGCACTTGTGTTGGGCACTTAAACCACCAAAATACTTAGAAATGGCCCAAGGGCACATTTCCCTTTCACCCTCCTAAAAATTTGTCTAACTTTGTTAAGGGCAAGGCTCCCATGCCTCAGGATAACGAGGGTTACATTTTGTACCCTGCCGGTTATCCCGAGAGCAAAATTAGGAGAATTCACTCTAGGAAGTCTCACTCTGGTCCTAATCATGCTTTTATGTATAAGGGTGAGACATCTAGCTCTAGGCAACCAACCCGTGCTAAGTTGCCTAAGAAGAAAACTCCTAATGCATCAAATGATCATGCTATTTCATTTAGAACTTTTGATGCTTCATATGTGCTTACTAACAAATCCGGCAAGGTAGTTGCCAAGTTTGTTGGGGGCAAACACAAGGGGTCAAAGACTTGTGTTTGGGTACCCAAAGTTCTTGTGTCTAATGCCAAAGGACCCAAAACCGTTTGGGTACCTAAGTTCAAGAACTAAAATTGTTTTGTAGGTTTATGCATCCGGGGGCTCAAGTTGGATACTCGACAGCGGGTGCACAAACCACATGACAGGGGAGAAGAAGATGTTCTCCTCATATGAGAAAAACCAAGATCCCCAAAGAGCGATCACATTCGGGGATGGAAATCAAGGTTTGGTCAAAGGTTTGGGTAAAATTGCTATTTCACCTGACCATTCCATTTCAAATGTTTTCCTTGTTGATTCATTAGATTACAATTTGCTTTCCGTTTCTCAATTATGTCAAATGGGCTACAACTGTCTATTCACTGATGTAGGTGTCACTGTCTTTAGAAGAAGTGATGATTCAATAGCATTTAAGGTAGTGTTAGAGGGTCAGCTATACTTGGTAGATTTTGATAGAGCTGAACTCGACACTTGCTTAATTGCTAAGACTAACATGGGTTGGCTCTGGCACCGCCGACTAGCCCATGTTGGGATGAAGAATCTTCATAAGCTTCTAAAGGGAGAACACATTTTAGGATTAACAAATGTTCATTTTGAGAAAGACAGGATTTGTAGCGCATGCCAAGCCGGGAAGCAAGTTGGAACCCAACATCCACACAAGAACATCATGACGACCGACAGGCCGCTTGAGCTACTCCACATGGATCTATTCGGCCCGATTGCTTACATAAGCATCGGCGGGAGTAAGTATTGTCTTGTAATAGTGGATGATTATTCTCGCTTCACTTGGGTATTCTTTTTGCAGGAAAAATCTCAAACCCAAGAGACCTTAAAAGGATTCTTGAGACGGGCTCAAAATGAGTTCGGCTTAAGGATCAAGAAAATTAGAAGCGACAACGGGACAGAGTTCAAGAACTCTCAAATTGAAGGCTTCCTTGAGGAGGAGGGCATCAAGCATGAGTTCTCTTCTCCCTACACCCCACAACAAAATGGTGTAGTGGAGAGGAAGAATCGAACTCTATTGGACATGGCAAGAACCATGCTTGATGAGTACAAGACTTCGGATCGGTTTTGGGCCGAGGCGGTCAACACCGCCTGCTACGCCATCAACCGATTATATCTACACCGAATCCTCAAGAAGACATCCTATAAACTCCTAACCGGTAAAAAGCCCAATATTTCATATTTTAGAGTTTTTGGTAGCAAATGCTTTATTCTTGTTAAGAGAGGTAGAAAATCTAAATTTGCTCCTAAAACTGTAGAAGGCTTTTTACTAGGATATGACTCAAACACAAGGGCATATAGAGTCTTTAACAAGTCCTCAGGACTTGTTGAAGTTTCTTGTGACGTTGTGTTTGATGAGACTAACGGCTCTCAAGTAGAGCAAGTTGATCTTGATGAGATAGGTGAAGAACAGGCTCCATGCATAGCGCTTAGGAACATGTCCATTGGGGATGTGTGTCCTAAGGAATCCGAAGAGCCACCACATGCACAAGATCAACCATCCTCCTCCACGCAAGCATCTCCACCGACTCAAAATGAGGATGAAGCTCAAGTTGATGAAGTAGAAGATCAAGCAAATGAGCCACCTCAAGATGACAGCAATGATCAAGGGGGAGATGCAAATGATCAAGACAAGGAGGATGAAGAGCAAAGGCCGCCACACCCAAGAGTCCACCAAGCAATCCAACGAGATCACCCCGTCGACACCATCCTCGGCGACATTCATAAGGGGGTAACTACTCGATCTCAGGTTGCACATTTTTGTGAGCATTACTCTTTTGTTTCCTCTATTGAGCCACACAGGGTAGAGGAAGCACTCCAAGATGCAGATTGGGTGATGGCGATGCAAGAGGAGCTCAACAATTTCACAAGGAACGAGGTATGGCACTTAGTTCCACGTCCTAATCAAAATGTTGTAGGAACCAAATGGGTCTTCCGCAACAAGCAAGATGAGCATGGTGTGGTGACAAGGAACAAAGCTCGACTTGTGGCCAAAGGATACTCCCAAGTCGAAGGTTTGGATTTCGGTGAAACCTATGCACCCGTTGCTAGGCTTGAGTCAATTCGTATATTATTAGCCTATGCTACTTACCATGGCTTTGAGCTTTATCAAATGGACGTAAAAAGTGCCTTCCTCAATGGACCAATCAAGGAAGAGGTCTATGTTGAGCAACCTCCCGGCTTTGAAGACAGTGAGTATCCTAACCATGTCTATAAGCTCTCTAAGGCGCTTTATGGGCTCAAGCAAGCCCCAAGAGCATGGTATGAATGCCTTAGAGATTTTCTTATTGCTAATGGCTTCAAGGTCGGAAAGGCCGATCCTACACTCTTTACTAAAACTCTTGAAAATGACTTGTTTGTATGCCAAATTTATGTTGATGATATTATATTTGGGTCTACTAACGAGTCTACATGTGAAGAGTTTAGTAGGATCATGACACAAAAGTTCGAGATGTCTATGATGGGGGAGTTGAAGTATTTCTTAGGATTTCAAGTGAAGCAACTCCAAGAGGGCACCTTCATTAGCCAAACGAAGTACACTCAAGACATTCTAAACAAGTTTGGGATGAAGGATGCCAAGCCCATCAAGACACCCATGGGAACCAATGGGCATCTCGACCTCGACACGGGAGGTAAGTCCGTGGATCAAAAGGTATATCGGTCGATGATAGGTTCTTTACTCTATTTATGTGCATCTCGACCGGATATTATGCTTTCCGTATGCATGTGTGCAAGATTCCAAGCCGACCCTAAGGAAGCTTACCTTACGGCCGTAAAACGAATCTTGAGATATTTGGCTTATACTCCTAAGTTTGGGCTTTGGTATCCTAGGGGATCCACTTTTGATTTAATTGGATATTCGGATGTCGATTGGGCGGGGTGTAAAATCAATAGGAAGAGCACATCGGGGACTTGCCAGTTCTTGGGAAGATCCTTGGTGTCTTGGGCTTCAAAGAAGCAAAATTCGGTCGCTCTTTCCACCGCCGAAGCCGAGTACATTGCCGCAGGACATTGTTGCGCGCAATTGCTTTGGATGAGGCAAACCCTGCGGGACTACGGCTACAAATTAACCAAAGTCCCTTTGCTATGTGATAATGAGAGTGCAATCAAGATGGCGGATAATCCCGTCGAGCATAGTCGCACTAAACACATAGCCATTCGGTATCATTTTCTTAGGGATCACCAACAAAAGGGAGATATCGAGATTTCATACATTAACACTAAAGATCAATTAGCCGATATCTTTACCAAGCCTCTTGATGAACAATCTTTTAACAAACTTAGGCATGAGCTCAATATTCTTGATTCTAGGAACTTCTTTTGTTAAAATGCACACATTGCTCTTCTATATACCTTTGATCATGTCTCTTTCATATGCTATGACTAATATGTTTTTCAAGTCTATTTCAAACCAAGTCATAGGTGTATTGAAAGGGAATTGGAGTCTTCGGCGAAGACAAAGGCTTCCACTCCGTAACTCATCCTTCGTCGTTGCTCCAAGAGACTCTCCATCCTTGAGGGAGAGAGCAAAAGGACGTCGTCTTTGGTATAATCTTAACTCATTTATTTATAACCAAAGGGGATGATAGCACAAAAGGGCTCTAATGATTCCGTTTTTGGCGATTCATGCCAAAGGGGGAGAAAGTATGAGCCCAAAGCAAAAGGACCGCACCACCACCAATTTCAAAAACTTCGTGTTTCCAAGAATATTATCAATTAGTATCCTATTGTGTTCAAATTGGGGAGAAAGTAGTATTTCAAAAAGGATATATCAAAACCCTCTTGAACACTAAGAGGAGGATCTCATTTAGGGGGAGTTTTGTTTAGTCAAAGGAAAAGCATTTGAAACAGGGGGAGAAAATTTCAAATCTTGAAAATGCTTCTCAAAATCTTATTCATTTGCCTTTGACTATTTGCAAAAGAACTTTGAAAAGGATTTACAAAAGAGTTTGCAAAAACAAAACATGTGGTGCAAGCATGGTCCAAAATGTTAAATAAGAAAGAAACGATCCATGCATATCTTGTAAGTATTTAGATTGGCTCAATTCCAAGCAACCTTTACACTTACCAAGCAACCTTTACACTTACATTATGCAAACTAGTTCAGTTATGCACTTCTATATTTGCTTTGGTTTGTGTTGGCATCAATCACCAAAAAGGGGGAGATTGAAAGGGAATTAGGCTTACACCTAGTCCCTAATTAATTTTGGTGGTTGAATTGCCCAACACAAATAATTGGACTAACTAGTTTGCTCAAGTGTATAGATTATACAGGTGTAAAAGGTTCACACTCAGCCAATAAAAAGATCAAGTTTTGGATTCAACAAAGGAGCAAAGAGTCAACCGAAGGCACCTCTGGTCTGGAGGCACCGGACTGTCCGGTGTACACCGGACAGTGTCCGGTGCACCACCGGACAGTGTCCGGTGCACCAGAGGACTCCAATTCGAACTCGCTACCTTCGGGAATTTCTTAGGCCAGCGCGCTATAATTCACTGGACTGTCCGGTGTACACCGGACAGTGTCCGGTGCTCCAAGGAAGCGCGGCCTCCGGAACTCGCCATCCTCGGGAACGCGCAGCAGCCGCTCCGCTATAATTCACCGGACATGTCCGGTGTGCACCGGACTGTCCGGTGTACCAGCGGAGCAACGGCTATTTCGGCGCCAACGGCTACCTGCGATGCATTTAATGCGCGCGCAGCGCGCGCAGAAGGCAGGCGCACCCATACTGGCGCACCGGACAATGAACAGGAGATGTCCGGTGTGCACCGGACATCCAGGCGGGCCCAGAAGTCAGAAGCTCCAACGGTCAGAATCCAACGGCAGTGATGACGTGGCGGGGGCACCGGACATGTCCGGTGACACCGGACATGTCCGGTGCGCCATCGAACAGACAGCCTCCACCAACGGTCAAGTTTGGTGGTTGGGGCTATAAATACCCCAACCACCCCCCACATTCATTGCATCCAAGTTTTCCACTTCTCAACCACTTACAAGAGCTAGGCATTCAATTCTAGACACACCCAAAGTGATCAAATCCTCTCCAATTCTACACAAAGCCCTAGTGACTAGTGAGAGTGATTTGTCGTGTTCATTTGAGCTCTTGCGCTTGGATTGCTTTCTCTCTTTCATTCTTTCTTGTGATCAAACACTCACTTGTAATTGAGGCAAGAGACACCAATCGTGTGGTGGTCCTTGCGGGAACTTTGTGTTCCAAGTGATTGAGAAGAGAAAGCTCACTCGGTCCGAGGGACCGTTTGAGAGAGGGTAAGGGTTGAAAGAGACCCGGCCTTTGTGGCCTCCTCAATGGGGAGTAGGTTTGAGAGAACCGAACCTCGGTAAAACAAATCCGCGTGTCTCACTTCACTATTTGCTTGCGATTTGTTTTGTGTCCTCTCTTGCGGACTTGATTATATTTCTAACGCTAACCCGGCTTGTAGTTGTGATTATTTTTGAGAATTTCAGTTTCGCCCTATTGAAAGGGAAATGTGCCCTTGGGCCATTTCTAAGTATTTTGGTGATTGAGTGCCAACACAAGTGCTTAAATGTGAATCTATGCCCATGGATGAACAAAGTGCAAATCAAGAGTAAAGGTATGTTTCCAAGCCTTAGTACATTGGATTTGTGTACTAATATACTTGTCTAAGTGTTAGAAACAGAAAGAAGAAGAAAAGAAAAGAGGTGAAAAAGGCTTGGCTGTGTACAGCCAAGACTCATCTCTGTCTGGCACACCGGACTGTCCGGTGCGCCAGGCTGGCTTGGGCGAAGTGGCCGCTCTCGGGAATTCACCGGCGACGTACGGCTAAAATTCACCGGACTGTCTGGTGTGCACCGGACTGTCCGGTGAGCCAACGGTCGGCCGGGCCAACGGTCGGCCGCGCAATCTGCGCGGGACACGTGGCCGAGCCAACGGCTAGAAGATGGCACCGGACTGTCCAGTGTGCACCGGACATGTCCGGTGCGCCAACGGCTCCAAGTCTGCCAACGGTCGGCTTTGCTATTTAAGGAAGGAAATCGGGCACCGGGCAGTGTCCGGTGTGCACCGGACTGTCCAGTGCCCCCGATGACAGAAGGCAAGAATGGCTTTCCAGATTTGTGCTCAACGGCTCCTAGCTGCCTTGGGGCTATAAAAGGGACCCCTAGGCGCATGGAGGAGAATACCAAGCAACCTTAGAGCATTCTTGATCATCCACACTCAGTCTTTGCGCATTCGTTTGTCATTCTCAGTGATTCGAACTCCGTTCTAGTGAGAACTTTGAGATAGTCTTTTGAGCTCGATTCTTGGCCGTGTGTGTGCGCATTTTGCTGTGGATTTGTGTGTGTTGCTTCCCTCCCTTACTCCGTGCTTCTTTGTGAACTTTAAGTGTAAGGGCGAGAGACTCCAATTTGTGGAGATTCCTCGCAAGTGGGATAAAGATAAGCAAAGCAAAACACCGTGGTATTCAAGTGGGTCTTTGGACCGCTTGAGAGGGGTTGATTGCAACCCTCGTCCGTTGGGACGCCACAACGTGGAGTAGGCAAGTGTTGGTCTTGGCCGAACCACGGGATAACCACAGTGTCATCTCTGTGATTGATCTTTGTTGGTTATTGTATTTTGTTGAGGATTCCTATCTAGCCACTTGGCAATTATTGTGCTAACGATTAACCAAGTTTTGTGGCTTAAGTTTTCAAGTTTCACAGGATCACCTATTCACCCCACCCCCCTCTAGGTGCTCTCAATTGGTATCAGAGCCGTTCTCTTCACAAAGGGACTAACCGCCCGAAGAGATGGATCCTAAAGGGAAGGGAATCGTGATCAACGACAAGGAGAAGGAGTCCTTCGTCAACGAGCCAAGGGATGACAAGTCCAACGACTCGGGCTCGGGCCACAGACGCAAAGATGGGAAGAAGAAGAAGACAAGACACATCAAGGAGATCGTCTACTACGACAGCGATGAGTCTACTTCCTCCCAAAAGGACGACGACCACAACGAATACGAGAGGAAGAAACCGGTCAATTCGAACTTTTCTTTTGATTACTCTCGTATTCCTCAAAGTACTAATGCTCATTTATTATCTATTCCACTTGGTAAACCTCCTCATTTTGATGGAGAGGACTACGGATTTTGGAGTCACAAAATGCGTAGTCACTTGTTCTCTCTCCATCCTAGCATATGGGAGATTGTAGAAAGTGGAATGCACTTTGATAGTACGGATAGTCCCATGTTTATTAATGAACAGATTCATAAAAATGCACAAGCCACTACTGTGTTGCTAGCCTCTTTGTGCAGGGACGAGTACCATAAGGTGAGCGGCTTGGACAATGCCAAGCAGATCTGGGACACCCTCAAGATCTCTCATGAGGGGAATGATGTCACCTTGCTCACCAAAATGGAGTTGGTGGAGGGCGAGCTTGGACGGTTCGCGATGATAAGGGGCGAGGAGCCGACACAAACATACAATCGGCTCAAGACCCTCATCAACAAAATAAGGAGCTACGGGAGCACGCGATGGACGGACCACGACGTCGTCCGCCTAATGCTAAGGTCATTTACCATTCTTGATCCTCATTTGGTAAACAATATACGTGAAAATCCCAGGTACACCAAGATGTCGCCCGAAGAAGTTCTTGGGAAATTCGTTAGCGGGCGAATGATGATCAAGGAGGCGAGGTACGTGGACGACGCCTTGAATGGTCCGATCAACGAGCCGCAACCCCTTGCTCTCAAGGCAACACGAAGCAAGGAGGCGCTACCTAGCAAGGTGGCACAGATTGAGGCGGCCAGACTTAATGATGAAGAGATGGCTCTCATCATCAAAAGATTCAAGACGGTGCTTAAAGGTCGCAAGGGACAGCCAAGCAAGACCAAAGCAAAGGGGAAGCGCTCATGCTTCAAATGCGGTAAGCTTGGTCATTTTATTGCTAACTGTCCCGACAATGATAGTGATCAGGATCAAGGGAACAAGAGGGAGAAAAAGAAGAACTATAAGAAGGCAAAGGGCGAGGCTCATCTTGGCAAGGAGTGGGATTCGGACTGCTCTTCGTCCGACTCCGACAATGAAGGACTCGCCGCCACCGCCTTCAACAAGTCATCGCTCTTCCCCAACGAGCGACACACTTGCCTCATGGCAAGGGAGAAGAAAGTAAGCACTCATAATACTAGTACTTATGCTTCTTCAAGTGAGGATGAGTCTAGTGATGATGATGAGATAGATTACTCATGCTTATTCAAGGGATTAGATAGAACCAAGGTAGACAAAATTAATGAATTGATTGATGCCTTGAATGATAGGAATATACTTTTAGAAAAGCAAGAGGATTTGTTGTATGAAGAACATGATAAATTTGTAGAAGCTCAGAAATCTCTTGCTCTAGAAATTAAGAGAAATGAAATGCTCTCTAGTGAACTATCTTCTTGTCATGAAACTATTGCTAAGTTAAAGAGTTTTAATGATGATTTAAATGCTAAGTTAGAAATAGCTAGTAAATCAACATCTTGTGTAGAAATTGTTGAAACTTGTAATAGGTGTAAAGATTTTGACATTGATGCTTGTAGTGAACACCTAGTTTCAATTTCCAAACTTAATGATGAATTGGCTAGTCTTAATGCTCAACTTAAGACTAGCAAGAGTAATTTTGATAAGCTAAAATTTGCAAGGGATGCCTACACAATTGGTAGACACCCCTCAATTAAGGATGGACTTGGCTACAAGAGGGAAGCCAAGGACTTGACAAGCCATAATGCTCCTATCTCCGCCAAGGAGAAAGGGAAGGCTCCTATGGCTAGTAGTGCTAAAAAGAACCATGCTTTTATGTACCATGATAGGAGACAAACTAGAAATGCTTATAGGAGTTATAATGCTCATGATGATTTTGATTCTCATGCCATGTTTGCTTCTAGTTCTTCCTATATGCATGGTAGAAATATGTCTAGGAGAAGTGCTATTCATCATGTGCCTAGAAAGAATATTATTCATGCTCCTAGGAAAGTAATGAATGAACCTTCTACAATTTATCGTGCTTTAAATGCTTCCTTTGCTATTTGTAGAAAGGATAGGAAAATAGTTGCTAGGAAGTTAGGGGCAAAATGCAAGGGAGACAAAACTTGCATTTGGGTCCCTAAGGATATTTGCACTAACCTTGTAGGACCCAACATGAGTTGGGTACCTAAGACCCAAGCCTAAATTTGCCTTGCAGGTTTATGCATCCGGGGGTTCAAGCTGGATTATTGACAGCGGATGCACAAACCATATGACGGGGGAGAAGAAGATGTTCACCTCCTACGTCAAGAATAAGGATTCCCAAGATTCAATTATATTCGGTGATGGGAATCAAGGCAAGGTAAAAGGGTTAGGTAAAATTGCAATATCCAATGAGCACTCTATCTCTAATGTGTTTTTAGTTGAGTCTCTTGGATATAATTTGTTATCTGTTAGTCAATTATGCAATATGGGATATAATTGTCTATTTACAAATGTAGATGTGTCTGTCTTTAGAAGAAGTGATGGTTCACTAGCTTTTAAGGGTGTATTAGACGGCAAACTTTATTTAGTTGATTTTGCAAAAGAGGAGGCCGGTCTAGATGCATGCTTAATTGCTAAGACTAGCATGGGCTGGCTGTGGCATCGCCGCTTAGCACATGTGGGGATGAAGAACCTTCACAAACTTCTAAAGGGAGAACACGTGATAGGTTTGACTAACGTGCAATTCGAAAAAGATAGACCTTGTGCAGCTTGTCAAGCAGGTAAACAAGTGGGAGGAGCGCATCACAGCAAGAATGTGATGACCACTTCAAGACCCCTGGAGCTACTACATATGGACCTCTTCGGACCCGTCGCCTATCTAAGCATAGGAGGAAGTAAGTATGGTCTAGTTATTGTTGATGACTTTTCCCGCTTCACTTGGGTATACTTTTTGCAGGATAAATCTGAAACCCAAGGGACCCTCAAGCGCTTTCTTAGGAGAGCTCAAAATGAGTTTGAGCTCAAGGTGAAGAAGATAAGGAGCGACAACGGGCCCGAGTTCAAGAACCTTCAAGTGCAGGAGTTCCTTGAGGAGGAAGGGATCAAGCACGAGTTCTCCGCTCCCTACACACCACAGCAAAATGGTGTGGTTGAGAGGAAGAACAGGACGCTAATCGATATGGCGAGGACGATGCTTGGAGAATTCAAGACCCTGAGTGTTTCTGGTCGGAAGCCGTGAACACGGCTTGCCACGCCATCAACAGGGTCTACCTTCATCGCCTCCTCAAGAAGACTTCGTATGAGCTACTAACCGGTAACAAACCCAATGTATCTTACTTTCGTGTATTTGGGAGCAAGTGCTACATTCTAGTAAAGAAGGGTAGAAATTCTAAGTTTGCTCCCAAAGCTGTAGAAGGGTTTTTGTTAGGTTATGACTCAAATACAAAGGCGTATAGAGTCTTCAACAAATCATCGGGTTTGGTTGAAGTCTCTAGCGACGTTGTATTTGATGAGACTAATGGCTCTCCAAGAGAGCAAGTTGTTGATCTTGATGATGTAGATGAAGAAGACGTTCCAACGGCCGCTATGCGCACCATGGCGATTGGTGATGTGCGACCACAGGAACAATTGGAGCAAGATCAACCTTCTTCCTCAACAATGATGTATCCCCCAACTCAAAACGATGAACAGGTTCATCAAGAGGAGTGTGATCAAGGGGGAGCACAAGATGATCATGTGATGGAGGAAGAAGCACAACCGGCACCTCCAACCCAAGTTCGAGCGATGATTCAAAGGGATCATCCCGTCGACCAAATTCTGGGTAATATTAGCAAGGGAGTAACTACTCGATCTCAATTAGTTAATTTTTGTGAGCATTACTCCTTTGTCTCTTCTATTGAGCCTTTTAGGGTAGAAGAGGCCTTGCTAGATCCGGACTGGGTGTTAGCCATGCAGGAGGAACTCAACAACTTCAAGCGCAATGAAGTTTGGACGCTGGTGCCTCGTCCTAAGCAAAATGTTGTGGGAACCAAGTGGGTGTTCCGCAACAAACAAGACGAGCACGTAGTGGTGACGAGAAACAAGGCTCGACTTGTGGCAAAAGGTTATGCCCAAGTCGCAGGTTTGGACTTTGAGGAGACTTTTGCTCCTGTGGCTAGGCTAGAGTCCATTCGTATTTTGCTAGCATATGCCGCTCACCATTCTTTCAGGTTGTTCCAAATGGATGTGAAGAGCGCTTTCCTCAACGGGCCAATCAAGGAGGAGGTGTACGTGGAGCAACCCCCTGGCTTCGAGGATGAACGGTACCCCGACCACGTGTGTAAGCTCTCTAAGGCGCTCTATGGACTTAAGCAAGCCCCAAGAGCATGGTATGAATGCCTTAGAGACTTTCTAATTGTTAATGCTTTCAAGGTTGGGAAAGCCGATCCAACTCTTTTTACTAAGACATGTGATGGTGATTTGTTTGTGTGCCAAATTTATGTCGATGACATAATATTTGGTTCTACTAACCAAAAGTCTTGTGAAGAGTTTAGCAGGGTAATGACGCAGAAATTCGAGATGTCGATGATGGGCGAGTTGAACTACTTCCTTGGGTTCCAAGTGAAGCAACTCAAGGACGGCACCTTCATCTCCCAAACGAAGTACACGCAAGATCTGCTAAAGCGGTTTGGGATGAAGGACGCCAAGCCCGCAAAGACTCCGATGGGGACCGACGGACACACCGACCTCAACAAAGGAGGTAAGTCCGTTGATCAAAAAGCATACCGGTCAATGATAGGGTCTTTACTTTATTTATGTGCTAGTAGACCGGATATTATGCTTAGCGTATGCATGTGTGCTAGATTTCAATCCGATCCTAAGGAGTGTCACTTAGTGGCGGTGAAGCGAATTCTTAGATATTTGGTTGCTACGCCTTGCTTCGAGCTCTGGTATCCAAAGGGGTCTACCTTTGACTTGGTTGGATACTCAGATTCCGACTATGCTGGATGTAAGGTCGATAGGAAGAGTACATCAGGGACGTGCCAATTCTTAGGAAGGTCCCTGGTGTCGTGGAACTCTAAGAAACAAACCTCCGTTGCCCTATCCACTGCTGAGGCCGAGTACGTTGCCGCAGGACAGTGTTGCGCGCAACTACTTTGGATGAGGCAAACCCTCAGGGACTTTGGCTACAATCTGAGCAAAGTCCCACTCCTATGTGATAATGAGAGTGCTATCCGCATGGCGGAAAATCCTGTTGAACACAGCCGCACAAAGCACATTGACATCCGGCATCACTTTCTGAGAGACCACCAGCAAAAGGGAGATATCGAAGTGTTTCATGTTAGCACCGAGAACCAGCTAGCCGATATCTTTACCAAGCCTCTAGATGAGAAGACCTTTTGCAGACTGCGTAGTGAGCTAAATGTCTTAGATTCGCGGAACTTGGATTGAAGTGTAGCATACATGTGTTTATGCCTTTGATCATTTTCCTTATGCATTTTGTTGCTTATTATGGTTGATTTAAGTTGTACAAGCACTCCCTGGACCTCACACGTCCGTTGCTAAGTGATGCACATGTTTAGGGGGAGATGTGTTACAACTTGACCCTTTGAGACTAACCATGTACTTGAGTTTGGTTGTTTTAGTCTCCAAGGAGAATTAAAAGGGAAAAAGGTGGACTTGGACCATGCAAGACTTCCACTGCACTCCGATGAAAAGAGTAACTTTTCCAAGTTCATCTTTTAACTCTTATTGCCTATTTGCTCTTAATTGAAGATTTTGGTGAGGCAATGGGGTTCAAGGGCCAAGATTGATCCCGTTTTGGTGCTTGATGCCAAAGGGGGAGAAAATAAAGGCCAAAGCAATAGATGGATCAGCTACCACTTGAGAAATTTTGAAAATAGTAGAATAGAGCTTTTTGTTTGTCAAAACTCTTTTATAGTCTATCGTGTCAAAAGTTGGCCTCTTGTGGGGAGAAGTGTTGATTATGGGAAAAGGGGGAGTTTTTGGAATCTTGAATCAATTTTCTTTGGAAAACCTCTCTTTATGTCTCTACAAGTGGATTTGACTTAGAGATAGGATTTTGAGTTTGATTTGCAAAAACAAACCAAGTGGTGGCAAAGGATGATCCATATATGCCAAATTGAATCAAAATAAATTTGAGTTTTTATTTGAAGTGATATTGCACTTGTTCTAGTTGCTTTATGTTGTGTTGGCATAAATCACCAAAAAGGGGGAGATTGAAAGGGAAATGTGCCCTTGGGCCATTTCTAAGTATTTTGGTGATTGAGTGCCAACACAAGTGCTTAAATGTGAATCTATGCCCATGGATGAACAAAGTGCAAATCAAGAGTAAAGGTATGTTACTAAGCCTTAGTACATTGGTTTTGTGTACTAATATACTTGTCTAAGTGTTAGAAACAGAAAGAAGAAGAAAAGAAAAGAGGTGAAAAAGGCTTGGCTGTGTACAGCCAAGACTCAGCTCTGTCTGGCACACCGGACTGTCCGGTGGTGCATCGGACAGTGTCCGGTGGTGCACCGGACAGTGTCCGGTGCGCCAGGCTGGCTCGGGTGAAGTGGCCGCTCTCGGGAATTCACCGGCGACGTACGGCTAAAATTCACCGGACTGTCCGGTGTGCACCGGACTGTCCGGTGAGCCAACGGTCGGCCGGGCCAACGGTCGGCCGCGCAATCTGCGCGGGACACGTGGCCGAGCCAACGGCTAGAAGATGGCACCGGACTGTCCGGTGTGCACCGGACATGTCCGGTTCGCCAACGGCTCCAAGTCTGCCAACGGTCGGCTTCGCTATTTAAGGAAGGAAATCGGGCACCGGACAGTGTCCGGTGTGCACCGGACTGTCCGGTGCCCCCGATGACAGAAGGCAAGAATGGCTTTCCAGATTTGTGCTCAACGGCTCCTAGCTGCCTTGGGGCTATAAAAGGGACCCCTAGGCGCATGGAGGAGAATACCAAGCAACCTTAGAGCATTCTTGATCATCCACACTCAGTCTTTGCGCATTCGTTTGTCATTCTCAGTGATTCGAGCTCCGTTCTAGTGAGAACTTTGAGATAGTCTTTTGAGCTCGATTCTTGGCCGTGTGTGCGCATTTTGCTGTGGATTTGTGTGTGTTGCTTCCCTCCCTTACTCCGTGCTTCTTTGTGAACTTTAAGTGTAAGGGCGAGAGACTCCAATTTGTGGAGATTCCTCGCAAGTGGGATAAAGATAAGCAAAGCAAAACACCGTGGTATTCAAGTGGGTCTTTGGACCGCTTGAGAGGGGTTGATTGCAACCCTCGTCCGTTGGGATGCCACAACGTGGAGTAGGCAAGCGTTGGTCTTGGCCGAACCACGGGATAACCACCGTGTCATCTCTGTGATTGATCTTTGTTGGTTATTGTATTTTTGTTGAGGATTCCTATCTAGCCACTTGGCAATTATTGTGCTAACGATTAACCAAGTTTTGTGGCTTAAGTTTTCAAGTTTCACAGGATCACCTATTCACCCCCCCCCCCCCCCCTCTAGGTGCTCTCACCTATTCACCCCCCCTCTAGGCGACTTTCAGTAAGCAGCCAAGGCTGACCGAGCCGAGGGACTCCTACGCCTCTGGGATACGGATACCTCACTCATCACCTTCTGCGATAAGTAACTCGCGCTCGAATAAGTGACTCCGCGGACCGAACAAGTCTTCACGCTCGAAAGCTCCTCTACCGGAACGATTTTTTGGGCCTTCTCGACTGCGTCGGTGACAGAACTCTATGGACGAGTAAGAGTGCGCATAAGCGGCAAGGCTGACCGAGCCGAGGGATTCCTACGCCTCCGGGATACGGATACCTCACTCATCACCTTCCGTGAAAAGCAACTCTCGCCCGCACAAACAATTCTGTTACCGACAAATAAGTCCGGATACTCAAACAAGAGGAAAAGAAACGCAGCTTTACAACACGACGACAGTGTGTTTGGGCCTCGGCGGCCGCAGAAAACATACACACACTACAGGACAACCCAATCCTGCAGGCTCGGACGTCGACAGTTGAAGGGGGCAGCAACACCCTCGGCGTCAACTACACCTTCGGCGGGGTCTGACCTAGCCTCGGACGGCGACGCGGTTGGAGGATCTCCACTCTGAAGGACGACATCAGCACCACACCCGGGCCATCGCCCACACCCGGGCCATCGCCGCCAGGGTCTTCTCCAGGAATCCGGCTCGAGCAGACGGCTCGGTCGGCCACCCCGAGGCCTCGACCAGCTGTCCCCCGAAGACATCGGCCCGGCTTGTGGCCTCGGCAGCTCAACTCTGGCGTCGGTCCCACCAGTGGACGACCCGGCCAGGCTCCGGCCGACCAAATCTTCTTTTCGAGCCAACTCTGTCTCTGTCCGTGCTGACACCATTACCTCCGGCTTCGGCTCATCGAAGAGCGGCCGAGGGGTTCCTTTAACTAAGCAAGAGAAGCCTCGGACAGCAAGGCCGACCGAGCCGAGGGACTCCTACGCCTCCGGGATACGGATACCTCACTCGTCACCTTTGCACGAGGCGACTCACGCTCGGTGAAGCGGTTCAGATAATCGACAGGCGAGTCTTAGTGCTCGAAATGAAGAAAAAACACGGCTCCGTGCCAAAGATACATACATGTTCAGGCCCCGACAGCCGCAATGAACAAGACACCGGCACTCAAAGTGCCATTACAAACGGAACTCCGGTTCCACCTCCGCAGGTACGAACAACCCCACACGACTGGGGGGCCTGCGGGGCAACAGAAGACCAACGGGTGGCTCGCCATCGCCTGCTCCGGCAGCAGCGACAACGACCCTCGCTCCGGGTGGCCGAACTGCAGCAGCGATGGCCTCAGGGCGGACGCCGCTGCAACCTTGCCCTCGCCCACGCCAACGCTCGAGGGGCGAGGACAAGTACAAAGAGCCGGAGGCCCGAAGCGCGGATGGTGGCAGTGATCCCGTCGGCGACGAGGACTTCTCGAGCCGCATCCACCTCGGCACCGACGACCGGAGCCGTCATCCCATCGGCAGATCCCCACTCGGATCCTCCTGGACGAGCGGAGCACCTACCTCCGCGCGGAGGCGCTGTACCGGTGCAAAGACAGGACAGCCCCAGAACACGAACGCCGCCCTAGCGGCGCGTGGCGTCTTGGGCGGTCCACCCGTGCGCACGGCGCGACGACCGCCCTTGCGGCGGGAGGGGGCATCGGGAGCCAAGCCGGCGAGCCCAACGTGCTGAAGCTGGCGACGCCCGCCGTCGACCAGCCCCGCGTTGTCGAAGTTCGCCCCGCTCGCAGGGCCAGTGAGCGCCCTCTCCCTTGAATGCTGAAGGGGAGGCTGACCCACGAACCCGCACGGGAGGTAGAGCTCCGGCTCAGCCTGGCCTCCGCCCCAGCAAGGATGATGAACATCCTTGAAGCTGAGGGCGGGACCAAGTTCGCAGCCCGGCTTGCTCCTCCCCACCCAGGGGCTGGTGGTCACCGTCTTGGGTGACCACCGGCGAGGGGATGCAGCCGGGCTGCCTGATGAAAATCCTTGAAGCCGAACGATGGCTGAAAGGTACCAGCTTCCTCGAAGTCGCGTCCCTCCGACGACAAGGTGGAAGGATTGCAGGTGTTCCCCATCCGGGGGCTCGGAAGGTGGAAAGACACGGTGCATAAGGGAGCGCGAAGACATGGCCGCCTTTCAAGGGGGTCACCCTCCTTTTAAAGGCGACTCTCCCTACTTGCGTCCCCAGCCGTCGCGGGCTGAGTCTTCTCCAACACGCTCCAAGGTCCTCCCCCTACGGCGCGGGGGCTGGGTCCCACGCGTCATGCAAGCCGGTCCAGGGCAGAAGAAGCCAAACCGCCACGCGCGGTGCATGCAATCGCCCGGCGGTTACAAGCATTCCTCCACTTTTGCCCAGACCAGCGGGTGAAAGGGCGGACAGCCATGCAGGCGGCATGCAACCGTGCCAAGTGGGCGCGCCCCTCTGACTCCAACACGCCCAGGATGGAGGCCCGGGCCCACACGTCATGCAACCGGCGTGCCGGTTGCTACGTGAAAGCAACTGCACCGCCCCTCGCACCACTACCGCGCCTCCTCGTCTGCGAAACCAGTGCCGCGACTCGAGGCAGCCCTGCGTGTGACCCAACAGTGCCAGCCAGGCACATCGGTCATGGGCCAGTCAGCCGCGGGAGAAGGCGCAACAGTCGATGCGGCCACAAATGGGCCGGCAGTAATGGCGGTGGCAGGCGGGCAGGAGCAGCGGTCACGTCGTCAGCCAAGCTTACGTCCCATCCAGGGGCAGCGGGAGAACCCTCTCTCACAGCGTGAAGACGGCGCGCCCGTGATCCGTTCCTCGAACGGCTCGCACACGCGCAACGGCCGCCTCGCGAACCACTCGCCCCGTCGCATTAACTCCGCGGCGGGACAGGCGGCGCCTCAGGCAGGAGAAGCAAGCGACGCTTCGCCTTCGCCATAATGACCGCGTTGAAAAAGGTACGCCACGTCATTCGATTTCGTATCCTTTTCCTTTTCCTCTTTCTCTCTCTTACAACAGGGACCGGGAAAGGGGGATACCCCGAAAAGGATCCTTCTCCGTGAAGGAAACAGGCCCCGAGCCTCCCTACTGATCAGAGGTTCAAAGGCTGGCCCCTCGGAGGGGTTCAACGGCCGCCTCAGAGCGATTGGGTTCTGCGCCCACTACTGGTCAGAGGTTCGATGGTCGGCCCCTCGGAAGGGTTCAACGGCCGCCTCAGGCCACTCGGGCTCCGCGCCCACTACTGATCAGGGGTTCGTAGGCTGGCCCTCGAAGGGTTCACAGTCGCCTCAGACACAGAGCGAGGGATGACCTTGGGTACGTTCGATACATAACCAAGGCTCGGGCTACGCTCCCGAGGTACCCTAGGACATTTCCGAGACCAGCGGGAACGATCTTGTAACGAAATCCCATCAAAGGGAGGCATCGAGCCCTCGGACCCCGTCAAAAGGGGACCGGGTCCGGCAGATCACCCGCAGGTACTTTTGGAGCGCGCCTCCGGGCCTCTAGCCGACCCCTAACAAATGGGGCACGGGCGTCCACTCGGATTACCCGCCAGCAGCTCACCGGAGACACCATGTTCGGCGCCCTCCGAGGGCAACATGGCCCTTTCCCCCCTCGTCATTGCGGAAAGGCGACGTAGGGGCGTATGTAAAAAAGTCGAGTCTGTCCTTGACCATCCTCTCGCCCTGTGTAGAGGCTCGGGGGCTGCTCTCGCAAACCCGGCTCCGGCCAAACCGTTGACAGCGTCAACATACCAGCCCGAGAACTTGGGACCCGACCGTGCACCCGGGCTACGGCCAGCTCGCATGAGGGAACAACTAGACCAGCCGAAGTGTTGCGAAATGCACTAAGACCTCGAAGGAGTCAAACTACTCCTCCGAGGCCTCGGGGGCTACACCCGGCGGGTGCGCTCGCGCGCACCCACCGGTACAAAATGCAACCAAAAAAGGCTGGTCCCCTTGCAAAAAAGTGCGGCAAAAGCCTCCAAGCGAGTATTAACACTCCCTTCGAGGCTCGGGGGCTACTGTCGGGGACCATAATTAGGGGTACCCTCAAGACTCCTAAATCTCAGCTGGTAACCCCCATCAGCACAAAGCCGCAAAGGCCTGATGGGTGCGATTAAGTCAAGGATCGGTCCATTCGAGGGACGCGATCACGCCTCGCCCGAGCCCAGCCTCGGGCAAGGCCAGCTGACCCCGGAGAATCTACGTCTCACCCAAGGACCCCCTCCAGCAACGGACACACCTTTGGCTCGCCCGAGGCCCAGTCTTCACCGAGAAGCAACCTTGGCCAAATCACCACGCCAACCGACCAAATCGCAGGGGCATTTAATGCAAAGGTGGCCTGACACCTTTATCCTGACGCACGCCCTCCAGTTGATAGAGCCGAAGTGACCGCAGTCGCTCCGCCGCTCCACTGACCGGTCTGACAAGAGGACAGCGCCGCCTGCGCCGCTTTGACTGCTGAGCCACTCGACAGAGTGAGGCTGACAGCAGCCAAGTCCGGCCTCAGGCGTCATAGGAAACTCCGCTTCGCCTGACCCCAGGGCTCGGACATGGGCTCAGCCCCAGAAGACGACGAACTCTGCTTCGCCCGACCCTAGGGCTCGGACACGGGCTCAGCCCCGGAAGACGGCGAACCCCGCTTCGCCCGACCCCAGGGCTCGGACACGGGCTCAGCCCCGGAAGACGACGAACTCCGCTTCGCCCGACCCCAGGGCTCGGACTCGGGCTCAGCCCTGAAGGACGACGAACTCCGCTTCGCCCGACCCCAGGGCTCGGACTCAGCCCTGGCCTCAGCCGACGGGCTCCGCCTTGTCCGACCCGGGGGCTCGGACTCGACCTCGACCTTGGAAGACAGACTCGACCTCGACCTCGGAGGAGCCTCCACCTCGCCCAACCTAGGGCACGGACCGACCACATCGACAGGAGGCGCCATCATTACCCTACCCCGAGCTGACTCAGGCTACGGGGAACAAGACCGGCGTCCCATCTGGCTCGCTCCACCATACGAGTAATGATGGTGTCCCGCATGCCCTGTGACGACGGCGGCTCTCAGCCCCCTTACGGAAGCAAGAGGACGTCAGCAAGGACTCGACAGCCCCGACAGCTGTCCTTCCGCCAGGCTCCAGCGCTCCTCCGACGGCCACGACATCACGCGAACTGGGTGCCAAAACCTCTCCGGCTGCCACGATGGCATGTACTTAGGGCGCTAGCTCTCCTCCGCTAGACACGCTAGCACACTGCTACACCCCCATTGTACACCTGGATCCTCTCCTTACGCCTATAAAAGGGAGGTCCAGGGCCCTCTTACAGGAGGTTGGCCGCGCGGGGAAGGACGGGACGGCGCTCGCGCAAGGCCGCTCGCTCCCTCCCGCGTGGACGCTTGTAACCCCCTACTGCAAGCGCACCCGACCGGGGCACGGGGCTAACACGGAGGCCGCGGGTTCCACCTCCCACGCCTGTCTCCCTCCGGCTGCTCTTCTCCCCCCTTCGCGTTCCGCCTCGCGCCGACCCATCTGGGCTGGGGCACGCGGCGACGATTTACTCGTCGGTCCAGGGACCCCCCGGGTTTCGAAACACCGACACTAACAATTAGCCAATTTGTTAGCCGGTTAAGGTGCTAAAATTAGCCGCTAAATTGTTTGCCACGACTCACAAGGATCCAAACAGGCCCTTATTACGATAGAATTGAGCTTTTGAGGACCTATTTGAAAACATCTAGATTTTAATAAACTAGTTTATAAAAAAAACAAGGTAGTTCCAAACATACTAGTGTATGCTCCAGTTTAAATAGACTAGATTCCCAGTTTCTTAAAACTAAGAAGCTAGTCTTCCCTAGCTAAAGACAGTTTATACAAACTGAAGTTGTTCCAAACATCATTAACCATTTTTTTTCATAAACCAGTTTTAAAAATGAAGATAGAAACCGGTTTATGAAAACCGAGGTTTCTTCCAAAAATGACCTTAGGTTGCGGGGCTATACGAGTGTAGAATCTTTTGTGCACAAGAATTAAAATGTCTTTTTTAACTAGGTCTTTGCTAGATCTCTTAATTAAAATATCTTATCGTGAAACCATTTTTATATTTGTGTTGGCGATATTTTTATAGACCAAACTACACCAATATCTGTCGTATAAATTTCGAAATACATAACAGAGTTGTCGGCGTTTCGAGACAGGGGGGTCCCTAAGCCGACGAGTGAGTGTGCTGCGTGCCCCAGCCCAGATGGGTCGAGCGCGTGGGCGAGCGCGAAGGGGGGAGAGGCGAGGTGGCCGGAGCCGAGCGTGAGAGAGGTGGAAGTCCCGCGGCCTTCGTGTTCGTCCCGCGCCCAGGTCGGGTGCGCTTGCAGTAGGGGGGTTACAAGCGTCCACGCGGGTGAGGGAAGCGAGCGGCCCCAAGAGAGCGCCTGTCCCGTCCTCGGTCCCGCGCGGCCAACCTTCTCTAAGAAGGCCCTGGTCCTCCCTTTTATAGTCGTAAGGAGAGGATCCAGGTGTACAATGGGGGGTGTAGCAGAGTGCTACGTGTCTAGCGGAGAGAGAGCTAGCGCCCTAGGTACATGCCAATGTGGCAGCCGGAGAGGTCTTGGCACCTTGCTGGCGTGATGTCGTGGCTGTCGGAGGTGCGACGGAGCCTGGCGGAGGGACAGCTGTTGGAGCGGTCGAGTCCTTGCTGACGTCGCCCTGCTTCCGTAAGAGAGCTGGGGGCCGCCGTCGTCACAGGGCTTGTGGAGCGCCATCATTGCCCATCCGGCGGAGCTGGCCGGATGGGACGCCGGTCTTGTTCTCCGTGACCCGAGTCGATTCGGGGTAGGACGATGATGGCGCTTCCTGTTGACGTGGCGGGTCTGTGCCCTAGGCAGGGTGACGTGGGGGCTCCTCCGAAGCCGAGGTTGAGTCTGTCTTCTGTTGCCGAGGCCGAGTCCGAGCCATGGGGTCGGGCGAGGCGGAGGTCGTTCGGCCGAGGCCAGGGCGGAGTCCGAGCCCTGGGGTCGGGCGGAGCGGAGTTCGCCGTCTTCCGGGTCTTAGCCCGAGTCCGAGCCCTGGGGTCGGGCGAGGCGGAGGTCGTTCGGCCGAGGCCAGGGCGGAGTCCGAGCCCTGGGGTCGGGCGAGGCGGAGTTTCGTCGTATTCCGGGTCTTAGCCCGAGTCCGAGCCCTGGGGTCGGGCGGAGCGGAGTTCGCCGTCTTCCGGGTCTTAGCCCGAGTCCGAGCCCTGGGGTCGGGCGGAGCGGAGTTCGCCGTCTTCCGGGTCTTAGCCCGAGTCCGAGCCCTGGGGTCGGGCGGAGCGGAGTTCGCCGTCTTCCGGGTCTTAGCCCGAGTCCGAGCCCTGGGGTCGGGCAGAGCGGAGTTCGCCGTCTTCCGGGTCTTAGCCCGAGTCCGAGCCCTGGGGTCGGGCGGAGCGGAGTTCGCCATGGCGCCTTTGGCAAGGCCTGACTGTCTGTCAGACTCACTCTGTCGAGTGGCACCGCAGTCGGAGTGGCGCAGGCGGCACTGTCCTTCTGTCAGACTGGTCAGTGGAGCGGTGGAGTGACGGCGGTCACTTCGGCTCTGCCGGGGGGGCGCGTGTCAGGATAAAGGTGTCAGGCCACCTTTGCGTTAAATGCTCCTGCAACTTGGTCAGTCGGTGTGGCGATTTAGTCAGGGTTGCTTCTGAGCGAAGCCAAGGCCTCGGGCGAGCCGGTGATGTGTCCGCCGTAAAAAGGGGGGCCTCGGGCGAGACGGAAGTCTCTCGAGGTCGGCTGCCCTTGGCCGAGGCTAGGCTCGGGTGAAGCGTGATCGAGTCACTCGTGTGGACTGATCCCTGACTTAATCGTACCCATCAGGCCTTTGCAGCTTTATGCTGATGGGGGTTACCAGCTGAGAATTAGGCGTCTTGAGGGTACCCCTAATTATGGTCCCCGACAGTAGCCCCCGAGCCTCGAAGGGAGTGATAGCACTCGCTTGGAGGCTTTCGTCGCACTTTTTTGCAAGGGGACCAGCCTTTCTCGGTTGCATTTTGTTCCGGTGGGTGCACGCGAGCGCACCCGCCGGGTGTAGCCCCCGAGGCCTCGGAGGAGTGGTTACACTCCTTCGAGGTCTTAATACCTCGCGTAATGCTTCGGCTGGTCTGGTCGTTCCCTCATGCGAACTGGCCGTAGCCCGGGTGCACGGTCGGGGCCCAAGCTCTCGGGCTGGTATGTTGACGCTGTCAACGGTTTGGCCGGAGCCGGTTTTTGCGAGAGCAGCCCCCGAGCCTCTGCACAGGGCGAGAGGACGATCAGGGACAGACTCGACTTTTTACATATGCCCCTATGTCGCCTTTCCGCAAGGAGGAGGGGGGGAGTGCGCCATGTTACCCTCGATGGGCACCGAACATGGTGTCTCCGGTGAGCTGCAAGCGGGTAATCCGAGTGGACGTCCGTGCCCCATTCGTTGGGGGTCGGCTAGGGGCCCAGAGGCACGCCCAAAAGTACCTGCGGGTGATTTGCCGGACCCGGTCCCCTGGCGACGGGGTCCGAGGGCTCGATGCCTCCCTTCGATGGGATTCTGTTACAAGATCGTTCCCGCTGGTCTCGGAAATGTCCTAGGGTACCTCGGGAGCGCAGCCCGAGCCTCGGTTATGTATCGAACGTACCCCTGGTCATCCCTCGCTCGGTGTCTGAGGCGACTGTGAACCCTTCGGGGGCCAGCCTTCGAACCCCTGATCAGTAATGGGCGCGGAGCCCGAGTAGCCTGAGGCGGCCATGGAACCCTTCGGGGGGCTGGCCTTCGAACCCCTGACCAGTAGCGGGTGTCGGGCCCACGCGATCTGAGGCGACTGTTGAACCCTTCGGAGGGCCAGTCTTCGAACCCCTGATCAGTAGGGGGGCTCGGAGCCCGGTTCCTTCGCGGAGAAGGATCCTTTTCGGGGTATTCCCCTTTCCCGGTCCCTGTTGCAAGAGATATAGAAAGAGGAAAAAGGAAAAGGATACGAAATCGAACGACGTGGCGTACCTTTTCTGACGCGGTTATTACGGCGAAGGTGAAGCGTCGCGCGCTCCTCCCGTCAGAGGCGCCGCCTGTCCCGCCGCGGAGTTAATGCGACGGGGCGAGTGGTTGGCGGGGCGGCCGTCGCGCGTGCGCGATCCGTTCGAGGAACGGGTCACGGGTGCACCGTCTTCACGCCGTGGGAGGAGGCTCTCTTGCTGTCCCAGGAGGAGACGTGAGCCTGGCTGATGACGTGACTGCTGCGCCCGCCCGCCTGCCACTGCCATTACTGTCGGCCCACTTTCGGTCGCTTTGACCAACGCGCCAGGTTGGTGCTGCTGGGTCGCCTCGAGTCGCGGCATGGAGTTCCTTCATCCACCGCTTGCCGAACTTGTTGAGGTCGTTGTAGATTCGAGGCTTGAGCCCTTGTAGAATCATGCCGTTGGCACGCTCTACTTGCCCATTCGACATGGGATGAGCCACGGCGGCCCAGTCCACTCGGATATGGTGATCCTCGCAAAAATCCAAGAATTTTTTGCCGGTGAACTGGGTGCCGTTGTCGGTGATGATGGAGTTCGGGACTCCGAAGCGATGGATGATGTTGGTGAAGAACGCCACCGCCTGCTCGGACCTGATGCTGTTCAGAGGTCGGACCTCGATCCACTTGGAGAATTTGTCGATGACGACCAGCAGGTGCGTGTAGCCCCCGGGCGCCTTCTGCAAGGGACCGACGAGGTCCAGACCCCATACAGCGAAGGGCCAGGTGATGGGTATTGTCTGCAAAGCCTGAGCGGGCAGGTGGGTCTGCTTCGCATAGAATTGGCACCCTTCGCAGGTGCGGACAATTCTAGTGGCGTCAGCCACCGCCGTTGGCCAGTAGAAACCTTGTCGGAAAGCATTCCCGACAAGGGCTCGGGGCGCTGCGTGATGGCCGCAAGCCCCCGAGTGTATTTCTTGCAGCAGTTCCCGACCTTCGGCGATGGAGATGCATCGCTGGAGGATGCCCGAGGGGCTGCGATGGTAGAGCTCCTCTTCATCGCCCAGCAGGACGAACGACTTGGCGCGTCGCGCTACCCGCCGAGCCTCGACTTGGTCGGGGGGTAGCTCTCCTCGACGGAGATATTGCAGGTACGGGGCCTGCCAATCTCGATCTGGCGTGGCCCCGCTCTGCTCTTCCTCGACGTCCAGTGCCTCGCCCTCGGGGGCTGAGGGTACCTCGGGCTGTGCCGAGGGTACCTCGGGCTCGGGCGCGTCGTCGATCTTGACAGAGGGTTGATGCAGATCACGGGAGAAGACGTCCGGGGGGACCGTCGTTCGCCCCGAGGCTATTTTAGCCAGCTCGTCTGCGGTTTCGTTGTAGCGCCGAGCGATGTGGTTGAGCTCGAGCCCGAAGAACTTGTCTTCCAGGCGCCAAACCTCGTCGCGGTAGGCCTCCATCTTCGGGTCGCGGCAGTGGGAGTTCTTCATGACTTGGTCGATGACGAGCTGCGAATCACCGCGGGCGTCGAGGCGTCTGACCCCTAGCTCGATGGCGATCCACAACCCGTTGACCAGAGCTTCGTACTCGGCCACATTGTTGGACGCCGGGAAATGGAGGCGCAGCACGTAGCGCAAGTGCTTTCCGAGGGGCGAGATGAAGAGCAGGCCCGCGCCGGCTCCTGTCTTCATCAGCGACCCGTCGAAAAACATGGTCCAGAGCTCCGGTTGGATCGGAGCCGTCGGCAACTGGGTGTCAACTCATTCGGCCACGAAGTCCGCCAACACCTGGGACTTGATGGCCTTCCGAGGGGCGAACGAGATCGTTTCGCCCATGATTTCCACCGCCCACTTTGCGATCCTGCCCGAGGCCTCTCGGCACTGGATGATCTCCCCCAGGGGGAAGGATGACACCACAGTTACCGGATGAGACTCGAAGTAGTGTCGCAGCTTCCGCCTTGTCAGGATCACAGCATACAGCATCTTTTGAACTTGTGGGTAGCGGATCTTGGTCTCGGACAGCACTTCGCTGACGAAGTAGACCGGCCTCTGAACGGGCAATGCATGCCCTTCCTCTTGCCTCTCGACCACAATCGCGGCGCTAACCACCTGAGTGGTCGCGGCGACGTAGACCAAGAGGGCTTCTCCATCCGCCGGGGGCACCAAGACAGGCGCCTTCGTAAGGAGCGCCTTCAGGTTGCCGAGGGCTTCCTCGGCCTCAGGGGTCCAAGCGAAACACTCGGCCTTCCTTAAGAGGCGGTACAGAGGCAGACCTCTTTCGTCGAGGCGTGAGATGAAGCGGCTCAGGGCCGCGAGGCATCCCATGACCCTCTGTACACCTTTTAAGTCCTTGATGGGTCCCATGCCGGTGATGGCCGCGATCTTCTCTGGGTTGGCTTCAATGCCTCGCTCGGAGACGATGAACCCTAGGAGCATGCCTCGGGGCACCCCGAAGACACACTTCTCAGGATTGAGCCTGACTCCTTTCGCCTTGAGACATCGGAATGTCACTTCAAGGTCGGAGAGGAGGTCGGAAGCCTTCTATCGGCGTTTCGAGACAGGGGGGTCCCTAAGCCGACGAGTGAGTGTGCTGCGTGCCCCAGCCCAGATGGGTCGAGCGCGTGGGCGAGCGCGGAGGGGGAGAGGCGAGGCGGCCGGAGCCGAGCGTGAGAGAGGTGGAAGTCCCGCGGCCTTCGTGTTCGTCCCGCGCCCAGGTCAGGTGCGCTTGCAGTAGGGGGTTACAAGCGTCCACGCGGGTGAGGGAAGCGAGCGGCCCCAAGAGAGCGCCTGTCCCGTCCTCGGTCCCGCGCGGCCAACCTTCTCTGAGAAGGCCCTGGTCCTTCCTTTTATAGTCGTAAGGAGAGGACCCAGGTGTACAATGGGGATGTAGCAGAGTGCTACGTGTCTAGCGGAGGGAGAGCTAGTGCCCTAGGTACATGCCGATGTGGCAGCCGGAGAGATCTGGGCATCCTGCTGGCGTGATGTCGTGGCTATCGGTGGTGCGGCGGAGCCTGATGGAGGGACAGCTGTTGGAGCGGTCGAGTCCCTGCTGACGTTGTCCTGCTGCCGTAAGAGAGCTGGGGGCCGCCGTCGTCATAGAGCTCGTGGAGCGCCATCATTGCCCCTCTGGCGGAGCTGGCCGGACGAGACGCCGGTCTTGTTCTCCGTGACCCGAGTCGATTCGGGGTAGGGCGATGATGACGTTTCCTGTTGACGTGGCGGTCTGTGCTCTAGGCAGGGCGACGTGGGGTTTCCTCCGAAGCCGAGGTTGAGTCTTGCCTTCAGTTGCCGTGGCCGAGCCCGAGCCAGGGGGTCGGGCGAGGCGGAAGTCGTCCGGCCGAGGCCAGGGCGGAGTCCGAGCCCTGGGGTCGGGCGAGGCGGAGTTTCGTCGTCTTCCGGGTCTTAGCCTGAGTCCGAGCCCTGGGGTCGGGCGGAGCGGAGTTCGCCGTCTTCCGGGTCTTAGCCCGAGTCCGAGCCCTGGGGTCGGGCGGAGCGGAGTTCGCCGTCTTCCGGGTCTTAGCCCGAGTCCGAGCCCTGGGGTCGGGCGGAGCGGAGTTCGCCGTCTTCCGGGTCTTAGCCTGAGTCCGAGCCCTGGGGTCGGGCGGAGCGGAGTTCGCCGTCTTCCGGGTCTTAGCCCGAGTCCGAGCCCTGGGGTCGGGCGGAGCGGAGTTCGCCGTCTTCCGGGTCTTAGCCCGAGTCCGAGCCCTGGGGTCGGGCGGAGTGGAGTTCGCCGTCTTCCGGGTCTTAGCCCGAGTCCGAGCCCTGGGGTCGGGCGGAGCGGAGTTCGCCGTCTTCCGGGTCTTAGCCCGAGTCCGAGCCCTGGGGTCGGGCGGAGCGGAGTTCGCCGTCTTCCGGGTCTTAGCCCGAGTCCGAGCCCTGGGGTCGGGCGGAGCGGAGTTCGCCGTCTTCCGGGTCCTAGCCCGAGTCCGAGCCCTGGGGTCGGGCGGAGCGGAGTTCGCCGTCTTCCGGGTCCTAGCCCGAGTCCGAGCCCTGGGGTCGGGCGGAGCGGAGTTCGCCGTGGCGCCTTTGGCAAGGCCTAATTGCCTGTCAGACTCACTCTGTCGAGTGGCACTGCAGTCGGAGTGGCGCAGGCGGCGCTGTCCTTCTGTCAGACTGGCCAGTGGAGCGGTGGAGTGACGGCGGTCACCTCGGTTCTGCCGGGGGCGCGTGTCAGGATAGAGGTGTCAGGCCACCTTTGCGTTAAATGCCCCTGCAATTTGGTCAGTCGGTGTGGTGATTTAGTCAAGGTTGCTTCTGAGCGAAGCCAAGGCCTTGGGCAAGCCGGTGATGTGTCCGCCATAAAAAGGGGGGCCTCGGGCGAGACGGAAGTCTCTCGAGGTCGGCTGCCTTCGGCCGAGGCTAGGCTCGGGTGAAGCGCGATCGAGTCACTCGTGTGGACTGATCCCTGACTTAATCGTGCCCATCAGGCCTTTGCAGCTTTATGCTGATGGGGGTTACCAGCTGAGAATTAGGCGTCTTGAGGGTACCCCTAATTATGGTCCCCGACAGTAGCCCCCGAGCCTCGAAGGGAGTGTTAGCACTCGCTTGGAGGCTTTTGTCGCACTTTTTTGCAAGGGGACCAGCCTTTCTCGGTTGCATTTCGTTCCGGTGGGTGCGCGCGAGCGCACCCGCCGGGTGTAGCCCCCGAGGCCTCGGAGGAGTGGTTACACTCCTTCGAGGTCTTAATACTTCGCTTAACGCTTCGGCTGGTCTGGTCGTTCCCTCATGCGAACTGGCCGTAGCCCGGGTGCACGGTCGGGGCCCAAGCTCTCGGGCTGGTATGTTGACGCTGTCAACGATTTGGCCGGAGCCGGTTTTTGCGAGAGCAGCCCCCGAGCCTCTGCACAGGGCGAGAGGACGATCAGGGACAGACTCGGCTTTTTACATACGCCCCTACGTCGCCTTTCCGCAAGGAGGAGGGGGGGAGTGCGCCATGTTACCCTCGATGGGCACCGAACATGGTGTCTCCGGTGAGCTGCAAGCGGGTAATCCGAGTGGACGTCCGTGCCCCGTTCGTTGGGGGTCGGCTAGGGGCCCAGAGGCACGCCCAAAAGTACCTGCGGGTGGCTTGCCGGACCCGGTCCCCTGGCGACGGGGTCCGAGGGCTCGATGCCTCCCTCCGATGGGATTCCGTTACAAGATCGTTCCCGCTGGTCTCGGATATGTCCTAGGGTACCTCGGGAGCGCAGCCCGAGCCTCGGTTATGTATCGAACGTACCCCTGGTCATCCCTCGCTCGGTGTCTGAGGCGACTGTGAACCCTTCGGGGGCCAGCCTTCGAACCCCTGATCAGTAATGGGCGCGGAGCCCGAGTAGCCTGAGGCGGCCGTGGAGCCCTTCGGAGGGCCGGCCTTCGAACCCCTGACCAGTAGTGGGTGTCGGGCCCACGCGATCTGAGGCGGTTGTTGAACCCTCGGGGGGCCAGCCTTCGAACCCCTGATCAGTAATGGGGGGCGCGGAGCCCGGTTCCTTCGCGGAGAAGGATCCCTCTCGGGGTATCCCCCTTCCCCGGTCCCTGTTGCAAGAGATAGAGAAAGAGGAAAACGGAAAAGGATACGAAATCAGACGACGTGGCGTACCTTTTCTGACGCGGTTATTAAGGCGAAGGTGAAGCGTCGCGCGCTCCTTCTGCCAGAAGCGCCGCGTGTCCCGCCGCGGAGTTAATGCGACGGGGCGAGTGGTTGGCGGGGCGGCCGCTACGCGTGTGCGAGCCGTTTCGAGGAACGGCTGTGCCGCTTCGCGTTTTTCGAATCCTGTATCCGGCCCAGGCGGCGTGCTGGAAACGGTTTCGCCCTGGCCTTCATATACTCGAGAGGGGGCCCGGTGACGGTTCTTCACTCTGCTCCCTTCTTTTCCCTTCAGGTTTTCGCCACCCGGGAAACTTTAGCCGGAGGAGAGGGAAACCGCCTTCCCTGCCCCCCGCGCCGCCGTCTTCTCCATCTTTGGTGATGGCGGACCGAGTGACCATAATCCCCCCGCGCGATCCGTGGCCCTTCTCCACGGTGACGGCGAGCGATCTGGAGGAGCTGGTCGGCGAAGGTCTGCTCCACCCCCTCACCGACAAGCAGCGGCCAGAGTGGATTCCTCCCGTGGGCGGAGCCGCTCCGTCCCCACCGCCGGGGTATGTTGTGAGCTTCGTCTCCTTCCATGAGCGGGGATTTGGTGCGCCGGCGGGCCACTTTATGCGGGCCATCTTGTTCCACTACGGGGTGGAGTTGCACAACCTCTCCCCCAACTCCATCTCGCAGGCCGCTATTTTCGTAGCGCTATGCGAAGGGTACTTGGGGATTGCTCCCCATTGGGATTTGTGGACTTACTTCTTCTTCGTCGAGCCTTTCGCCTTGTCGACGGGGGAGAGGAGGATCCGCGCAGCGGTGCGGGCCGGCGGCTGCATTCTCTTGTTGAGGCAGTCGCGGGCGTTGCAGTACATTCCTGCCATCCTCGCGTCTTCGAACAAGGGGTGGCAGCGCCGGTGGTTCTACCTCCGGAACAACGGTGAGTTGCTCCCACCGTTTTCCCAGCGAGTAGTTACAGCTGCCACCGACGCCTGGCGCCACGGGACCCCGCACGAGAGGCAAAAAAATCTCGAGCCCCTTCTCCAGGCCCTGAAGGAGTTGCGGGAGGGGGGACTTACTGCTGCGGGAGTGATCGCCGCCATTCACCGTCGGAGGGTGCTCCCATTGGCGGAGCGGCGGCTGTCGCTCTGGGAGATGACCCCGGGAGCCGACTGGGAGGGCTCACGGATGTCCCCGGATCCTCTTTCTTCCGACGCCCTCCAATGGCGGGTGTCGGCCGCGATGGGGAAGCCGGACCCCCACGCATACTCCCAGCTTCGGATGCGCCCCGATCAGGGGTGCGTGACTTTGGTGAGCGTCCGCTCCTCCTTTCTTCGTATGTCTGGTTGCTCCAGGTCCTTATGATCGGGTTCCTTTCTCCCCTCCTTTTAGGATGTGGGGTGTCACAAACCCTCCCTGCCACGGGTTCCGGAGGACGCGGTGGACCGTGCAGCGCGGCGGGTTGCCGCGAAGGAGAAGAAGAAAAAGAAGGACGCGGAGAAGGCCCGGGCCCGCGAGCGGAGGCGGGCTCGGGACGCCTTAGAGAAGCGCCGCCGCCAGCAGGAGAGGGACGGACTCCCGAGGGAGCCGTCGCCGGAGACGCCCGACGACGATGACGACGACGATGATGATGATGATGATGATGTTGTGGCCGCCCGTCTTGGCCTCAGCCTCGGCCTGGGGTGTGGCCCAGAGCCGTCGGTCCAGCCCCCGAGCGAACCGACTCCGTCAGCCCCCGAAGTCGGGGCGTCGGGCTCCCGACCCGAGGCGCGGGGGCGAACCGAGAGGCCACCTGACCCCTCCGTCGGAGGAGCTGAAGTAGTTCCGGGGGTCCAGACCAAGGCGTCTGTTCCCCAGAGGCCGCCGCTTGTGCTGGGGGTGGCCGGGAGTGACCCTCAGGTCGTCGCTGCCGTGCCCGAGGAACCTGTTTCCCAGGCGCCCCAAGCGCCGGCGAAGCGGACCTCGGTGGTCGTTTCGAGAGCTGGGATCCAAGAAGGCTCTCCCCAGGCGCGGTGGATCATGGCCCGGAGTGGGTGAGTACCTCGGAATGTCTTCGTCTTGGCCTCCCATTCGTATGTTTTGGTTGTGATCCCCTTCCTTTTCTATCCAGCAAGCGAAGTCACGGCCAGACCGACCTGGCACCCCGGAAGGCCCTCAAGACGGCGCCGAGCTGTGCGGCCAGCGCCACTCAGCCGACCCTCTCACGGGGCACCCCGACATCGGGGGTTCGGGCGTCGCTAATCTCGGAGGAGCGGGCTCCCGAGGCCGGCTCTTCAGCCGGAGCGGCGATCGTGGTTGAGGAGGCGGCTGACGCCCACACGGCTCTGAGCTCGCCTGTCGGGCCGGTCATGCCGGCGCCCGCCACCGTCGAGGCTGCCGCCGTCCTTGTCGAAGGGTGCCCAGCCGCCGCCAGTGCCGGGATGACTGATGCGTCGGTGCCCAAGACCTCAGAAGAGGTGGGCGCGGTCGCGCAACCTGTCCCGCCGGGCGACAGCCTCATCGCCGTGCGGCGGAGCCCCGAGGCCCGGCGCCCGTTGCTCCGATTCCGGACCCGCGAGGCCTCGGACCCCGTCTTCGTTCTTGATGATGAGCAGGAGGACCAGTCCTGGGGTGAGCTCCGCGAGTGCGCAGAGACGACGATGGGGTCGCTCCGGGCGTCGCTGGAGGTCTTCTGCAGAGACGTCCCCAAAATCCTCCAGGTAGCGGTTTCGGGCATCCCTTTCTTCCTTCTGTATGATACTCGCTGTGACACCCTGTTTCCTTTTCCCAGGATCTGACGGACCGGAGCGCCGCTAAGTCGTCATTCATCCGCCGTGAGGTTGATGTCTGGGGCTCACTGCGATCCCTGAGGTCTTCGCTTGCCGGGGCTACCACGCGCCTTTCTCAGCAAGATGCCAAGGTGGCGGATCTCCAGCTGTTATGCGCCGACCTGAGAGCCGAGGCGGCAGCGGCGCGTGCGGAGGCGCAACAGCAGCGATCGGAGCTCGTCCGGGTCGTCGAGGAATGGAACCGGCTTCAAGACCGGGCTGCCGAGGCCGAAAGCCGAGCCGAGACCCTTGCGGCCGACTTAGCTGCAACCCAAGTCGCGGCCTCGGAGCATCGTGCCCGAGCCGGGAGTACGTCTCGGTCCTCCCTAGTTCTTTTTCTTGTCCGTTTCCCTTGCTTGTACTTGAGGTATCTCTCCTGGCTATTTGCAGAGCTTGAGTCCGCCCTTGATGAGTCCGCCAAGGCGCTTGCTGAGGCGCTTGCCGGAGCCGCTGAGCAGAGGGAGGCGGACCTCGCGGTCATGTCCGAGGCCGTCTCGGACTTTTACCGTGCCCTCGGCTCTGATGACGTCCCTTCAGGAAGCTCCCCTCAGAGTCGCCTTCGGGCCTTGAGTGGTCACGCCCGCGGCAGAGTCCGCGAAGCGCTACACCACGGCGTCAGGCGGGCCTTCGCCGTGCTCGCCTCTCACTACGTTGTGGATCTGGAGCGGGTTAGTGAGGGGTACTGCCTTCCTGACGAAGACGATGCTGCTTTGGCGGAGGTGCAGCGGCTTGACGCGGTTGCCGCTGGCCCAAGCGCGGTGCTGGCGACCACCTTTGAGGCGGAGGTCCTTCCTCCTGCGACGTCACCGGAGGCCGAGATGGATCTCACCGATGGCGGGGGTGTAGTTGAAGGCGCGGCTCCTTCCCAAGGCGGCACCTGATTCTCGTTTGAACAGTTTCTTGTTGAACGTGTGTCTTACCACGGCCGCTGAGGCCTGAACACTTTTGTCTTTCTTGCATGGAGTCGTACTCTCCTCTCTTTCCGTCTGCGTGTTCGTCCTAGCTCGTCGATAATAGAGTGGCTTCTCGAGTTGGGCCATTCTCCGCGGCAGGTGATGAGTGAGGTATCCCTAACCCGGAGGTACGGGAGTTCCTCGGCTCAATCGGCCTTGCCATTTTCATGAACCCGCGTTCGCTCCTCGAGACCCGGCTTCTAACATAGCCAGGAGAACGTAGCTGGGAGGACGCAAGAGGCTCCCCCTCTTTTTTTTTGATTAAAAAGATCTCGACGCCGAGGGGTTCGATCTCGACGCAAAGGGGTTCCCCCTTTTTAGCCCCCGAGGGAGGGTCGGGCCCCGCTATGGCGAGGCCGACCCTTCCTTGATGATCAAGGCGCAGAGGCTGCCTGACGAGTCGGGCCCCGGCCCAAATATCCAGCGAGTGTTCGACGGCATCCCTCGGTATGCCGGGCGTGTCCGAGGGACTCCACGCAAAGACGTCGGCGTTTTGCGCGGAGGAAGTCGACGAGCACTGCTTCCTATTTGGGGTCGAGCCCGGGACCGATCCGGATCTGCTCGGTGGTGTCGCCACTGGGGCCGAGGGGGACGGCCTTGACCGTCTCCGCTGGCTCGAAGCTGCCGGCATGGCGCTTCACGTCTGGGACCTCCTTGGAGAGGTTCTCCGGGTCGGCGATGAGGGCCTCGGACTCGGCGAGGGCCTCGGCGTACTCCACGCACTCCACGTCGCATTCGAACGCATGTTTGTACGTGGGGCCGACGGTGATGACCCCGTTGGGGCCCGGCATCTTGAGCTTCAGGTAGGTGTAGTTGGGGACGGCCATGAACTTCGCGTAGCATGGCCTCCCTAACACGGCGTGGTAGGTTCCTCGGAACCCGACCACTTCGAACGTCAGGGTCTCCCTTCGGAAGTTGGAGGGTGTCCCGAAGCAGACTGGGAGGTCGAGTCGCCCGAGGGGCTGGACGCGCTTCCCAGGGATGATCCCGTGGAAGGGCGCAGCGCCTGCTCGGACGGTGGACGGATCGACGCGCAGGAGCTTGAGGGTCTCGGCGTAGATGATGTTGAGGCAGCTGCCCCCGTCCATCAGGACCTTGGTGAGCCTGACATCGCCGACAACGGGGTCGACGACGAGCGGGTATTTCCCCAGGCTCGGCACATGGTCGGGGTGGTCGGCTCGGTCGAAAGTGATGGGCTTGTCGGACCAGTCTAGGTAGACTGGCGCCGCCACCTTCACCGAGCAGACCTCCCGGCGCTCTTGCTTGCGGTGCCGAGCCGAGGCATTCGCCGCATGCCCTCCGTAGATCATGAAGCAGTCGCGGACCTCGGGGAACCCCCCTGCTGGGTGTTCTTCGTTCTTGTTGTCGTCGTGGGCCCTGCCACCCTCGGCGGGTGGCCCGGCCCTGTGGAAATGACGCCGAAGCATAACGCACTCCTCGAGGGTGTGCTTGACGGGCCCCTGATGGTAGGGGCACGGCTCCTTGAGCATCTTGTCGAAGAGGTTTGCACCTCCGGGGGGCTTCCGAGGGTTCTTATACTCGGCGGCGGCGACAAGGTCCGCGTCTGCGGCGTCGCGTTTCGATTGCGACTTCTTCTTGCCTTTCTTCTTGGCGCCGCGCGGAGCAGACGTCTCGGGAGCTTCTTCCGACGGGTGGCCCTGGGGCTGCTTGTCCTTTCGGAAGATAGCCTCGACCGCCTCCTGGCCGGAGGCGAACTTGGTGGCGATGTCCATCAGCTCGCTCGCCCTGGTGGGGGTTTTGCGACCCAGCTTGCTCACCAGGTCGCGGCAAGTGGTGCCGGCGAGGAACGCGCCGATGACATCCGAGTCGGTGATGTTGGGCAGCTCGGTGCGCTGCTTCGAGAATCGCCGGATGTAGTCCCGGAGCGACTCCCCCGGCTGTTGCCGGCAGCTTCGAAGGTCCCAGGAATTCCCGGAGCGCACATATGTGCCCTGGAAATTGCCAGCGAAGGCTTGGACCAAGTCGTCCCAGTTGGAAATCTGCCCCGGAGGCAGGTGCTCCAACCAGGCACGAGCAGTGTCGGAGAGGAACAGGGGGAGGTTGCGGATGATGAGGTTGTCGTCGTCCGTTCCACCCAGTTGGCAGGCAAGGCGGTAGTCCGTGAGCCACAGCTCCGGTCTCGTTTCCCCCGAGTACTTTACGATAGTAGTCGGGGGTCGGAACCGGGTCGGGAATGGCGCCCGTCGGATGGCCCGACTGAAAGCCTGCGGACCGGGTGGTTCGGGCGAAGGACTCCGATCCTCCCTGCTGTCGTAACGTCCCCCACGCCTGGGGTGATAGCCTCGGCGCACCCTTTCGTCGAGGTGAGCCCGACGGTCGCGTCGATGGTGCTCGTTGCCGAGGTGGCCCGGGGCCGCAGGCGCGGTGTTGCGCGTGCGCCCGGTGTAGACCGAGGCTTCCCGCATGAATCGGGAAGTCGCGGCATGAGGTTCCGAGGGATATCCTTGCCTTCGGGATGCAGTGCTCTCGGCCCGCCGGGCCGCGGCGCCTTCCAGGAGATTCTTGAGTTCTCCCTGGATCCGCCGACCCTCGGTGGTTGACGGCTCCGGCATCGCGCGGATGAGCATTGCTGCGGTTGCCAGGTTCTGACCGACCCCGCTGGATGCGGGCGGCGGCCTGATCCTGACGTCGTTGGCGACGCGGTGCTGGAGACCTTGGGGCAGATGACGTATTTCTCCGGCCAGGGGTTGGCCCACCCATGCCTGTCCGACGTCCCGACGGATCGGCTCAAGCGCTCCCGTTCCCTCGTTGAGCCTGGCCTGCGCCTCGCGGACTTGCTCGAGTTGTGGGTCGTAACCCCCCGCCGGAGCGGGGACCACAGCTAGCTCCCGTGGGATGTCGGCGCGAGGCACCGGCCTAGGGAGATCACCATCCTCCGGCATGCCAAGATGGTTGCCTTCGGTGGGATTCCCTAGCTCGATGTGGAAACATTCGCGGCTTGGGCCGCAGCTCTCGTCGCCAAGGCTGCGGCTTGCATCGGAACAGTCGGACAGACAGTAGTCACATGCGGCCATGAAGTCCCGCACGGCACTGGGGTTACCAAGTCCGGAGAAATCCCAACCGATGCTGGGGTCGTCATCTTCCTCGGACCCAGAGGGCCCGTAGGTCGAGACGTCCGTCAGTCGGTCCCAAGGCGATCGCATACAGAACCTCAGTGGGGTTGCACTCGCCTCAAATGAGAGCGCCCGCCAAATCGAGGTCGTTTGGCGGGTGGAGGCCGAGTCGAAATGACGCAAGATGGGAGTTAGTCGTTACCTTTTGGTCGACGAGGAGCGACGTAATCACATCGGGGACTGGTTGCGCCGTCATCTCTGGTTCGAGGGCGACGTCCTGCAGGCTTTCCGCGAGCGCGCCGGCGTCGTCTTCTTGCTCGGGGTCGTCGTGCCGCGGGGGGACGGCGCTTGCCTCCGTCTTGAACGCGAGGTCGATGTCCGGCGTGCCTTCCGTCGGGGCGTCGGGGGCGTCGATTCGCTCGACGGCCGGCGAAGTGCGGCCTCCCGTCTGGCCTTGACGGCCCCGCCTCCTCCTCCGTTGGCGGGGGAGAGAACGGAGCGAGCCCGAATGTTGCTTTTCCACCACGCGGGGTAGACGTCGTCGATTCCGCCGCCGGCGGGCGGGTTGTCGGCCGCCATTGTCGTGGTCGCACGGCGGTGGAAGAAGTATCATGTCGTAGCTGCCGTCGAAGGACATGAACTCGAGAGCCCCGAAACGAAGCACCGTCCCGGGCCGGAGAGGTTGCTGGAGACTGCCCATCTGGAGCTTGACGGGGAGCTATTCGTCAGCACGCAGCAGGCCCCTACCTGGCGCGCCAACTGTCGGCGTTTCGAGACAGGGGGGTCCCTAAGCCGACGAGTGAGTGTGTTGCGTGCCCCAGCCCAGATGGGTCGAGCGCGTGGGCGAGCGCGGAGGGGGGAGAGGCGAGGCGGCCGGAGCCGAGCGTGAGAGAGGTGGAAGTCCCGCGGCCTTCGTGTTCGTCCCGCGCCCAGGTCAGGTGCGCTTGCAGTAGGGGGGTTACAAGCGTCCACGCGGGTGAGGGAAGCGAGCGGCCCCAAGAGAGCGCCTGTCCCGTCCTCGGTCCCGCGCGGCCAACCTTCTCTGAGAAGGCCCTGGTCCTTCCTTTTATAGTCGTAAGGAGAGGACCCAGGTGTACAATGGGGATGTAGCAGAGTGCTACGTGTCTAGCGGAGGGAGAGCTAGTGCCCTAGGTACATGCCGATGTGGCAGCCGGAGAGATCTGGGCATCCTGCTGGCGTGATGTCGTGGCTATCGGTGGTGCGGCGGAGCCTGATGGAGGGACAGCTGTTGGAGCGGTCGAGTCCCTGCTGACGTTGTCCTGCTGCCGTAAGAGAGCTGGGGGCCGCCGTCGTCATAGAGCTCGTGGAGCACCATCATTGCCCCTCTGGCGGAGCTGGCCGGACGAGACGCCGGTCTTGTTCTCCGTGACCCGAGTCGATTCGGGGTAGGGCGATGATGACGTTTCCTGTTGACGTGGCGGTCTGTGTGTCACACCCGGCTTTAAAGAACAAAGCCAGGTGTATCTCATACATGCGCCAAGAAGACAACATATATAATAACAGAGTGTATAGAGATAAATGTCATAAAAACATCAGAGTATTTATTACATAGCGGAAGACTTATTACAAAATAAAAGAATAAACATAAAACGAACTAAGGATCGTTGGCGCCAATGTCAACTGAGAAACGCCACCTAGATCAGATCAAACTCCTCGCCTTGTGGCTCCTCCTGAACCACCTGTTCTTCTCCTGTGGGGGGGTGTGAGACAGCAAGAGTGAGCTCACACATGATCATCGCTCAACAAGTTGTGGGGAATAATGTGACATGAACTCACCAAAGGTGGGAGCTCATGGAGTGTAAGGCTTATCAAAGAGAATGGTTAAAGCTGAGCATTGCTTTTAATGTTGGTCAAACTTTTATTAGCAGTTACTAAGTGTAAGTAAATACCAAACCTTAAATAAAGTAATAGAACAAAATTAATAATAATCCCATGCAATGCAAATGACCAAATTGAATTTAAGTTCCATAATTTAAACATCAGAGAGTCCTGAGCTGCTCATGACCGTGAGCTCGACTAGTATACCAGTTTTACACTCTGCAGAGGTTGTACCCTTTACCCACAAGTCATGTTACCCATCTGCCAAGGGGTCGCGAATCCCATACACCTCTACCTAGGAAGCGCGGCAGGGCAACACTACGAGGCCTTTACAAAGTTCCACTAGCTTCCGAAAACCCGCTACAGTTTATAGGAAGTTCCAATGCAGGGTTCCTGGCTGACCGCCATCGCAGCAAAATCAACCAGGGACCTCCCTACACTGACCACTCCCCTACTGCCCTTGCCCCTTTCGGGTAAGGTAGTCTTCCACTAGCTTTCCTAATTAGTCAGCCAAGGGCGTCCCATTAAACCCTTGTGGTGGCACGTGGTTCTCAAGTTAAGCTCTATGTTCCAATTAACATTAATGAACTTGACATGAACATAAACAGAATAACAGGAATAATTGGAACATAGATATAATAAATGATTATCCCAAAACCATGTAAAGCAATAGCAAACTACCCAGTGATTCAGGGGTAAACAAGGTAATGAGATAAACAAATCTAGGGTGACCTATTGGGTCCCATCAAAATTAACCTATGCATGGATAAATGATATTAAAGAACATTATTGGGTAAAATGTGGTCAAGGGCACAACTTGCCTTCAATGAGCTCCTGCTCAGCTACTTCAACCTGCTGCTCACCAGGATCCTCAGTCACGGGCTCTTCTGCTCGTCACAATACAAACAAGCACAGTGCATATAGAGAAATTAACATTACACCAAACATATAAATAAAATGCACAGTAATAATCTACATATTAAAATAGAATCCTAGGAACAGGAATCATAATTTTTGGAGTTATAGAATTTAAGTTATGCATTTTTAAAGGTTTAATGTGCTTTAAACAGGATTAAGTGATAAATAAATTCCTTACTGTTTTCATGACATAACAGAGGCTCTAGGTGATAGAGAATTAAATTACAAAATTTTAGGAACTGGAATGGACTAATTTGGAGTTAGTATGAATTTTCTATGAATTTACAAAGTTCTAGTAATTATTTTCATATTAAATATTCAATTTCTAATTCATTTATACACTTTATCCTGCCACTGGACTAGGCCTCAATTAATGTGAAACGCAGGGGGCTCGGGGTAAGTATCCAGAGACACAGCGCATAGTGCCAGAGGATGGCGGGTTGATTTGCTAAAAGGTGAGGGGCTCTTTAATAAATTGCGCACGGCCAAGGGATATTCTCAAATCTAGGCCGATGGATCAAAAAGGTGCGACTCAGATTAAATGGGTACACCAGGCGAACCGGTACGCAGCGCCCACCGCGAGATCGAGATCCGATGGCCCAGATCCAATATAACCGAACAGCATAACAATGATCTAATCGTGACCGCCCAAGGTGAATCCAACGGTCCTGGTAACATTAGCCGAAGGGGTATTTCCCGATCTAATCAGAACCGCTCGATATAGATCCGATGGCTACGACGCTCTTCAATCTCCACCGTTCATCACCCGCACAACGGTCTTCCGGTTGTCTTCTTTCCCCCTGATTCCGACTGCCGGCGCACCAAGCACGCGGCGGCGCCATCGTCGGTGCCAACCAAATCTCACCCCTACGCGCCCAAACTTCGATCGGGCAAGGTCTACACGACTAGGACGCAACTGCGAATGCTTAGGCGAGGCTCATACCAGTATTCCAGTGGTGTGCCGCCCTGCCCCCGGCGCACGGTGTAGCCATGGTGACGGCGAAGAATAGCAGTCAGCAGGATCTCCCTTCCACCTTGCCACCGCCCCGACGCGATCCGGATGAATGACAGGAGCCTCCTGACCGTGCACCAATCCCCAATGGAGAACACCCATGGTGATTCCATACGGCGGCTCCATGGTAGACATCGACTTCATTGAGCAAATTCCCATGGCGCGAAGCTTCCACGCCCGACCCGAGCCTTCGAAAGACACCACCGAGTGGAGGCACTTCTCCCAGGACACCGAACTAGGCCCCGGCGACTACACAGGTGATGGGGGAATGGCAGCGGGCATTGGAGTAAGGAGGCTAGGCGCCCAGCGCGGCGAGCCGCACGAGGAGGGCCGCATAGCTTCGGCGGCTATGGAAGGGGATGTACCAAGGGGAGAGCGCGAGGTCTAATATCGCGGCCCACGCGGCCTAAGGATTCGGAGCCGGCCAACGGACGCCCTACGGACGCGGAGAGAAGACGCCGAGCGCAGAGTTAGTTTCAGGGGAGAAGATTTAGCTGACAAAACGGGCCCACATGTAAGTGAAACGGTGGAGCAGGAAGGAAAACAGGCGCGCGCGAGGGAGGCAGATGGGCCGAATCACGCGGTTTTGGCCCAACTCGGCTGTTTTCCTTTTTTTCTTTTCTCATTTACCAACTTCAATTCAATTTCGAATTTGAATTCAAACTTGTTCCAAATTTATTCATAAATCATATTGTGAAATTAAAAATACCAATTTTGGAAATATAGTATTTGTATTTTTATATCATTTCTCTTCTTATTTTAAAACCCTAATTTTGATTTAGGATTTATTCCAACCTTTAGAATTATTATTTTATTATCATTATCCTTATTATTTTATTTAATGCACAAACATATAACTCCAACATGATGCATATTGTTATTTTTTTATCATTTGTTTTAATTCATCTCTAAATTTTATGTATGCTCTTTTTATGATGCAAATATGGCACATAAGATAAGGAATTCACTATATAATCCTTTTATACAATTTTGAGTATTACAAATCCTACCCCCCTTAAAAATAATCTCGTCCTCGAGATTTAGGAAGGACTAGGGAAAAGATGGGGAAAATTTATGCGAAGCTCTTCTTCTCTTTCTCATGTTGCTCCATCTTCGCCATGATGGCTCCATTGTACTTTTCACATCTTTATAACCTTATTTCTTTTAAGTCGAGTCAAGGTGTCAAGAATCTTTGTCAAGAATCTTGATAGGATACTCCGTGTAAATAAAATCACCCTGAACACTAAGCTCTTCCATTGGTAACTGTTCCTCAGGGATACGAAGACACTTCTTAAGTTGAGACACATGGAATACGTTATGTACATCAGATAAATTATTAGGTAGCTCGAGTTGATAGGCCATCTCTCCAACTTGCCTAAAAACTCAAAAGGGTCCAATAAAGCGAGGTGACAATTTTGCCCTTAACTTTGAATCTCCTCATTCCACGAAGTGGTAAAACCTTGAGGTACACATAATCTCCTTCCTCAAATTCCAGTGGTCTTCTTCTGTTATCAGCGTAGCTCTTTTGCCTGGTCTGAGCTACCCTCAAATTCTCTCGAATTATACGAACTTGTTCTTCTGCCTCTTGAATAAGTTCAGGTCCAAAGAACTGTCTTCCTCTAGTCTGATCCCAATATAGAGGAGTCCTGCACTTCCTCCCATATAAAGCTTCAAAAGGTGACATCTTCAGACTGGCCTGATAGCTATTATTATATGAGAACTCAGCATAAGGCAGACTCTTATCCCAACTTCCTCCATGCTGAAGGGCACATGCTCTCAACATATCCTCCAATACTTGATTAGTCCTTTCAGTCTGTCCATCAGTCTGAGGGTGATAAGCTGTACTAAAATTCAACTTTGTACTCATGTTCTCATGAAAGCTTCTCCAAAATCTTGAGGTAAACTGCGAACCTCGATCAGACACGATCTTCTTTGGTACCCCATGCAAACACACAATCCGAGCCATATATAACTCTGCTAGCTGAGAATCTTTATAAGTAGTCTTGACAGGAATAAAGTGAGCCACTTTAGTCAATCTATCCACAATCACCCATATAGCATCATATCCTTTCTGGGTGCGAGGCAATCCAGTAATGAAATCCATACCAATCTCTTCCCACTTCCACTCGGGTATCTTCAGTGGATGTAACAATCCAGCTGGCCTCTGGTGTTCAGCCTTAACTCTTTGACATACATCGCACATAGCCACATGTGCAGCCACATCTCCTTTCAATCCATACCACCAATATTTCCGCTTCAAATCCTGATACATCTTAGTACTACCAGGATGAATAGAATAATCCGAATCATGGGCCTCCTTTAAAATAGTCTCTCGAAGGCTTTCAATATCAGGAACACACATTCTGTCCTTGAACCATACAGTGCCTTGCTCATCTTCCGTAAATTCCGGAACTCGACCTTCAGTAATTAGATCCTTGATCTCTTTTATTTTAGCATCACCCATTTGACCTTTGCGGATTTCTTGCTCCAAAGTAGGTTCCACATCAATAGTAACTCCTTCAGTGTGAGCAACTATCCCCAGGTTAAGTCTCCTAAAATCCTCAACAATCTCATCAGGTAGCTGGGCAACAATAGCTGAATGAACATGCTCCTTGCGACTCAAGGCATCTGCAACCAAATTTGCCTTGCCCAGGTGATAGTGAATCTCCAAATCATAATCCTTAATAAGCTCCAACCAACGGCGTTGCCTAAGGTTGAGATCCTTCTGAGTGAATATATACTTCAAACTCTTATGATCCGTATATACTTGGCACTTGGTCCCCATGATATAATGTCTCCAAATCTTAAGAGCATGCACAACTGCTGCTAGTTCCAAGTCGTGAGTGGGGTAGTTCAATTCATGTTTCTGCAACTGACGAGAAGCATAAGCAATCACATGTCCTTCTTGCATGAGCACACATCCTAAGCCTTGGCCACATGCATCGCAATAGACATCAAATCCTTTCTGTAGGTCTGGCATAACCAATACTGGAGGCGACATCAATCTTTTCTTCAATTGATCAAAGCTGTCTTGGCACTTCTCGTCCCACTTAAATTCTTTTCCTTTCTCCAAAAGCGAAGTCATAGGCTTAGCAATCTTAGAAAATCCTTCAATAAATCTCCGATAATATCCTGCTAATCCCAAGAAACTCCGAATCTCAGTAACTGTAGTGGGTACTCTCCACGCCACTATATCCTTGACTTTAGCAGAATCCATTGAAATTCCTCCATTAGAAATGATATGTCCAAGGAATGGCACCTTGTCAATCCAAAACTCGCACTTGCTGAACTTAGCGTAGAGTTGATTATCTCGTAACTTCTGTAGCACCAATCTCAGATGTTCATCATGTTCACTTTCATCCTTAGAATAGATAAGAATATTGTCGATGAACACCACGACGAATCTGTCCAAATACTCCATAAACACCTTATTCATCAAATTCATGAAGTAAGATGGTGCATTAGTCAATCCAAATGACATAACATTGAACTCATATAAACCATATCGGGTCGATAAAATCGTCTTGGAAATATCCGATGGCCAAATCTTCATTTGGTGATAACCCGGTCAGAGTTCAATCTTCAAGAATACCCTTGCATCTCTCATCTGAATAAATCCTCAATGCGGGGTAATGGTCACTAGTCCTTCATTGTGACAACGTTAAGGGACCTATAATCCACGCACATCCCTTGCGATCCTTATTTCTTCTGTACAAATAGAACTGGCGCTCCCTAAGGTGAGGAACTCAGACGAATGTACTCTGCCTCTTGTAACTCCGTTAACTGCTTCTTAAGTTCTTTTAATTCTTCCACAGACATCCTGTATGGCCCTTTAAAAATAGGGGCAGTCCTAGGTAAGAGATCAATGACCAACTCTACTTCCATTTCTGGTGGCATCCCTAATAACTCCTCTGGAAAGACATCCGGAAAATCCCTAACTGCACGGATGTTGTCACCCACAAACTTCTCATCTTCTAAGAATGCCGCTAATCTGGTGGTGGTAGTTACTGCAATTTCAACTTCAAATCTTTCTCCTTTGAAACTGGTGAGTTCTAAGGTTCCCTTAGCATAGTGTATAAACTGCCTTTGCCTTTCTTAACCATGACATACCAAGAATCACGTCTATAGTGCTCTCTTCTAACACTATAGGGGTAGCCCATCTGGGGTAGAAATACAGGGTAAGAAAGGAAGAATTGTAGACAAGGCGAGTAATTACGATGATTGTTACCGTGGGGGATTTATTAGCTAAGTAGATTAGTGTATTATCCACTAAAACTAATACATTACCTTATGGTGGTACATGCTAAGATGCCCAACTATAATGTTTCAATCAATCAAAGAAGCAAATCAGGCATTGATCATCAGAACAATCAACCAACATTCTTAAATATAGAAAATAGTTTTGATTTGGTCTTAGGCCTCCTATCTCTTAAAATGTCATAGGGGTAGGGATTCCAAGGTGTGAAATCCATCTTGTCTAAGAGTAGAAGAGATAAGAGTAATCAGAGTATGACAGCAAAAGGTGAGACAGGATCAAGATAAGATAAGTATAGAAAGAATCAGAGTAAGATAAGTAGGTAAGGGTTTGTCCATTTCTATCTAGGTTTCGTCCTACAGTCAACATTTCCTCTGATACCACTTCTGTCACACCCGGCTTTAAAGAACAAAGCCAGGTGTATCTCATACATGCGCCAAGAAGACAACATATATAATAACAGAGTGTATAGAGATAAATGTCATAAAAACATCAGAGTATTTATTACATAGCGGAAGACTTATTACAAAATAAAAGAATAAACATAAAACGAACTAAGGATCGTTGGCGCCAATGTCAACTGAGAAACGCCACCTAGATCAGATCAAACTCCTCGCCTTGTGGCTCCTCCTGAACCACCTGTTCTTCTCCTGTGGGGGGGTGTGAGACAGCAAGAGTGAGCTCACACATGATCATCGCTCAACAAGTTGTGGGGAATAATGTGACATGAACTCACCAAAGGTGGGAGCTCATGGAGTGTAAGGCTTATCAAAGAGAATGGTTAAAGCTGAGCATTGCTTTTAATGTTGGTCAAACTTTTATTAGCAGTTACTAAGTGTAAGTAAATACCAAACCTTAAATAAAGTAATAGAACAAAATTAATAATAATCCCATGCAATGCAAATGACCAAATTGAATTTAAGTTCCATAATTTAAACATCAGAGAGTCCTGAGCTGCTCATGACCGTGAGCTCGGCTAGTATACCAGTTTTACACTCTGCAGAGGTTGTACCCTTTACCCACAAGTCATGTTACCCATCTGCCAAGGGGTCGCGAATCCCATACACCTCTACCTAGGAAGCGCGGCAGGGCAACACTACGAGGCCTTTACAAAGTTCCACTAGCTTCCGAAAACCCGCTACAGTTTATAGGAAGTTCCAATGCAGGGTTCCTGGCTGACCGCCATCGCAGCAAAATCAACCAGGGACCTCCCTACACTGACCACTCCCCTACTGCCCTTGCCCCTTTCGGGTAAGGTAGTCTTCCACTAGCTTTCCTAATTAGTCAGCCAAGGGCGTCCCATTAAACCCTTGTGGTGGCACGTGGTTCTCAAGTTAAGCTCTATGTTCCAATTAACATTAATGAACTTGACATGAACATAAACAGAATAACAGGAATAATTGGAACATAGATATAATAAATGATTATCCCAAAACCATGTAAAGCAATAGCAAACTACCCAGTGATTCAGGGGTAAACAAGGTAATGAGATAAACAAATCTAGGGTGACCTATTGGGTCCCATCAAAATTAACCTATGCATGGATAAATGATATTAAAGAACATTATTGGGTAAAATGTGGTCAAGGGCACAACTTGCCTTCAATGAGCTCCTGCTCAGCTACTTCAACCTGCTGCTCACCAGGATCCTCAGTCACGGGCTCTTCTGCTCGTCACAATACAAACAAGCACAGTGCATATAGAGAAATTAACATTACACCAAACATATAAATAAAATGCACAGTAATAATCTACATATTAAAATAGAATCCTAGGAACAGGAATCATAATTTTTGGAGTTATAGAATTTAAGTTATGCATTTTTAAAGGTTTAATGTGCTTTAAACAGGATTAAGTGATAAATAAATTCCTTACTATTTTCATGACATAACAGAGGCTCTAGGTGATAGAGAATTAAATTACAAAATTTTAGGAACTGGAATGGACTAATTTGGAGTTAGTATGAATTTTCTATGAATTTACAAAGTTCTAGTAATTATTTTCATATTAAATATTCAATTTCTAATTCATTTATACACTTTATCCTGCCACTGGACTAGGCCTCAATTAATGTGAAACGCAGGGGGCTCGGGGTAAGTATCCAGAGACACAGCGCATAGTGCCAGAGGATGGCGGGTTGATTTGCTAAAAGGTGAGGGGCTCTTTAATAAATTGCGCACGGCCAAGGGATATTCTCAAATCTAGGCCGATGGATCAAAAAGGTGCGACTCAGATTAAATGGGTACACCAGGCGAACCGGTACGCAGCGCCCACCGCGAGATCGAGATCCGATGGCCCAGATCCAATATAACCGAACAGCATAACAATGATCTAATCGTGACCGCCCAAGGTGAATCCAACGGTCCTGGTAACATTAGCCGAAGGGGTATTTCCCGATCTAATCAGAACCGCTCGATATAGATCCGATGGCTACGACGCTCTTCAATCTCCACCGTTCATCACCCGCACAACGGTCTTCCGGTTGTCTTCTTTCCCCCTGATTCCGACTGCCGGCGCACCAAGCACGCGGCGGCGCCATCGTCGGTGCCAACCAAATCTCACCCCTACGCGCCCAAACTTCGATCGGGCAAGGTCTACACGACTAGGACGCAACTGCGAATGCTTAGGCGAGGCTCATACCAGTATTCCAGTGGTGTGCCGCCCTGCCCCCGGCGCACGGTGTAGCCATGGTGACGGCGAAGAATAGCGGTCAGCAGGATCTCCCTTCCACCTTGCCACCGCCCCGACGCGATCCGGATGAATGACAGGAGCCTCCTGACCGTGCACCAATCCCCAATGGAGAACACCCATGGTGATTCCATACGGCGGCTCCATGGTAGACATCGACTTCATTGAGCAAATTCCCATGGCGCGAAGCTTCCACGCCCGACCCGAGCCTTCGAAAGACACCACCGAGTGGAGGCACTTCTCCCAGGACACCGAACTAGGCCCCGGCGACTACACAGGTGATGGGGGAATGGCAGCGGGCATTGGAGTAAGGAGGCTAGGCGCCCAGCGCGGCGAGCCACACGAGGAGGGCCGCATAGCTTCGGCGGCTATGGAAGGGGATGTACCAAGGGGAGAGCGCGAGGTCTAATATCGCGGCCCACGCGGCCTAAGGATTCGGAGCCGGCCAACGGACGCCCTACGGACGCGGAGAGAAGACGCCGAGCGCAGAGTTAGTTTCAGGGGAGAAGATTTAGCTGACAAAACGGGCCCACATGTAAGTGAAACGGTGGAGCAGGAAGGAAAACAGGCGCGCGCGAGGGAGGCAGATGGGCCGAATCACGCGGTTTTGGCCCAACTCGGCTGTTTTCCTTTTTTTCTTTTCTCATTTACCAACTTCAATTCAATTTCGAATTTGAATTCAAACTTGTTCCAAATTTATTCATAAATCATATTGTGAAATTAAAAATACCAATTTTGGAAATATAGTATTTGTATTTTTATATCATTTCTCTTCTTATTTTAAAACCCTAATTTTGATTTAGGATTTATTCCAACCTTTAGAATTATTATTTTATTATCATTATCCTTATTATTTTATTTAATGCACAAACATATAACTCCAACATGATGCATATTGTTATTTTTTTATCATTTGTTTTAATTCATCTCTAAATTTTATGTATGCTCTTTTTATGATGCAAATATGGCACATAAGATAAGGAATTCACTATATAATCCTTTTATACAATTTTGAGTATTACAAATCCTACCCCCCTTAAAAATAATCTCGTCCTCGAGATTTAGGAAGGACTAGGGAAAAGATGGGGAAAATTTATGCGAAGCTCTTCTTCTCTTTCTCATGTTGCTCCATCTTCGCCATGATGGCTCCATTGTACTTTTCACATCTTTATAACCTTATTTCTTTTAAGTCGAGTCAAGGTGTCAAGAATCTTTGTCAAGAATCTTGATAGGATACTCCGTGTAAATAAAATCACCCTGAACACTGAGCTCTTCCATTGGTAACTGTTCCTCAGGGATACGAAGACACTTCTTAAGTTGAGACACATGGAATACGTTATGTACATCAGATAAATTATTAGGTAGCTCGAGTTGATAGGCCATCTCTCCAACTTGCCTAAAAACTCAAAAGGGTCCAATAAAGCGAGGTGACAATTTTGCCCTTAACTTTGAATCTCCTCATTCCACGAAGTGGTAAAACCTTGAGGTACACATAATCTCCTTCCTCAAATTCCAGTGGTCTTCTTCTGTTATCAGCGTAGCTCTTTTGCCTGGTCTGAGCTACCCTCAAATTCTCTCGAATTATACGAACTTGTTCTTCTGCCTCTTGAATAAGTTCAGGTCCAAAGAACTGTCTTCCTCTAGTCTGATCCCAATATAGAGGAGTCCTGCACTTCCTCCCATATAAAGCTTCAAAAGGTGACATCTTCAGACTGGCCTGATAGCTATTATTATATGAGAACTCAGCATAAGGCAGACTCTTATCCCAACTTCCTCCATGCTGAAGGGCACATGCTCTCAACATATCCTCCAATACTTGATTAGTCCTTTCAGTCTGTCCATCAGTCTGAGGGTGATAAGCTGTACTAAAATTCAACTTTGTACTCATGTTCTCATGAAAGCTTCTCCAAAATCTTGAGGTAAACTGCGAACCTCGATCAGACACGATCTTCTTTGGTACCCCATGCAAACACACAATCCGAGCCATATATAACTCTGCTAGCTGAGAATCTTTATAAGTAGTCTTGACAGGAATAAAGTGAGCCACTTTAGTCAATCTATCCACAATCACCCATATAGCATCATATCCTTTCTGGGTGCGAGGCAATCCAGTAATGAAATCCATACCAATCTCTTCCCCTGGGGTCGGGCGGAGCGGAGTTCGCCGTCTTCCGGGTCTTAGCCCGAGTCCGAGCCCTGGGGTCGGGCGGAGCGGAGTTCGCCGTCTTCCGGGTCCTAGCCCGAGTCCGAGCCCTGGGGTCGGGCGGAGCGGAGTTCGCCGTCTTCCGGGTCCTAGCCCGAGTCCGAGCCCTGGGGTCGGGCGGAGCGGAGTTCGCCGTGGCGCCTTTGGCAAGGCCTAATTGCCTGTCAGACTCACTCTGTCGAGTGGCACTGCAGTCGGAGTGGCGCAGGCGGCGCTGTCCTTCTGTCAGACTGGCCAGTGGAGCGGTGGAGTGACGGCGGTCACCTCGGTTCTGCCGGGGGCGCGTGTCAGGATAGAGGTGTCAGGCCACCTTTGCGTTAAATGCCCCTGCAATTTGGTCAGTCGGTGTGGTGATTTAGTCAAGGTTGCTTCTGAGCGAAGCCAAGGCCTTGGGCAAGCCGGTGATGTGTCCGCCATAAAAAGGGGGGCCTCGGGCGAGACGGAAGTCTCTCGAGGTCGGCTGCCTTCGGCCGAGGCTAGGCTCGGGTGAAGCGCGATCGAGTCACTCGTGTGGACTGATCCCTGACTTAATCGTGCCCATCAGGCCTTTGCAGCTTTATGCTGATGGGGGTTACCAGCTGAGAATTAGGCGTCTTGAGGGTACCCCTAATTATGGTCCCCGACACCTTCCTTGTCTTGACTACGATGTCATCGACGTAGGCCTCGACTGTGCGACCGATGTGTTCGCCGAACACATGGTTCATGCACCGCTGGTATGTCGCGCCCGCGTTCCTCAAACCGAACGGCATGGTGACATAGCAGTACATGCCGAACGGCGTGATGAAAGAAGTCGCGAGCTGGTCGGACTCTTTCATCCGGATCTGGTGATACCCTGAGTAGGCATCGAGGAAGGACAGGGTTTCGCACCCAGCGGTGGAATCCACGATTTGATCGATGCGAGGCAGAGGGTAGGGAACCTTCGGACATGCTTTGTTGAGACCAGTGTAGTCTACACACATCCGCCATTACCCCCCTTTCTTCCTCACAAGCACAGGGTTGGCAAGCCATTCGGGATGGAATACCTCTTTGATGAACCCTGCTGCCATTAGCTTGTGGATCTCTTCGCCAATCACTCTGCGCTTCTCCTCGTCGAATCGGCGCAGAGGCTGCCTGATGGGTCGGGCTCCGGCCCGAATATCCAGCGAGTGCTCGGCGACATCCCTCGGTATGCCGGGCATGTCCGAGGGACTCCACGCAAAGACGTCGGCGTTTGCGCGGAGAAAGTCGACGAGCACTGCTTCCTATTTGGGGTCGAGCCCGGAACCGATCCGGATCTGCTTGGTGGTGTCACCACTGGGGTCAAGAGGGACGGCCTTAACCGTCTCCGCTGGCCCGAAGTTGCCGGCATGGCGCTTCACGTCTGGCACCTCCTTGGAGAGGTTCTCCAGGTCGGCGATGAGGGCCTCGGACTCGGCGAGGGCCTCGGCGTACTCCACGCACTCCACGTCGCATTCGAACGCGTGTTTGTACGTGGGGCCGACGGTGATGACCCCGTTGGGGCCCGGCATCTTGAGCTTCAGGTAGGTGTAGTTGGGGACGGCCATGAACTTCGCGTAGCATGGCCTCCCTAGTACGGCGTGGTAGGTTCCTCGGAACCCGACCACCTCGAACGTCAGGGTCTCCCTTCGGAAGTTGGAGGGCGTCCCAAAGCAGACGGGGAGGTCGAGTCGCCCGAGGGGCTGGACGCGCTTCCCAGGGATGATCCCGTGGAAGGGCGCAGCGCCTGCTCGGACGGAGGACAGATCGACGCGCAGGAGCTTGAGGGTCTCGGCGTAGATGATGTTGAGGCAGCTGCCCCCATCCATCAGGACCTTGGTGAGCCTGACATTGCCGACAACGGGGTCGACGACGAGCGGGTATTTCCCCGGGCTCGGCACATGGTCGGGGTGGTCGGCCTGGTCGAAGGTGATGGGCTTGTCGGACCAGTCTAGGTAGACTGGCGCCGCCACCTTCACCGAGCAGACCTCCCGGCGCTCTTGCTTGCGATGCCGAGCCGAGGCGTTCGCCGCATGCCCTCCATAGATCATGAAGCAGTCGCGGACCTCGGGGAACTCTCCTGCTTGGTGATCTTCGTTCTTATCGTCGTCGCGGGCCCTGCCACCCTTGGCGGGTGGCCCGGCCCTGTGGAAGTGACGCCGAAGCATAACGCACTCCTCGAGGGTGTGCTTGATGGGCCCCTGATGGTAGGGGCACGGCTCCTTGAGCATCTTGTCGAAGAGGTTTGCACCTCCGGGGGGCTTCCGAGGGTTCTTGTACTCGGCGGCGGCGACAAGGTCCGCGTCAGCGGCGTCGCGTTTCGGTTGCGACTTCTTCTTGCCTTTCTTCTTGGCGCCGCGCGGAGCAGACGCCTCGGGAGCCTCTTCCGATGGGCGGCCCTGGGGCTGCTTGTCCTTTCGGAAGATAGCCTCGACCGCCTCCTGGCCAGAGGTGAACTTGGTGGCGATGTCCATCAGCTCGCTCGCCCTGGTGGGGGTCTTGCGACCCAGCTTGCTCACCAGGTCGCAGCAAGTGGTGCCGGCGAGGAATGCGCCGATGACATCCGAGTCGGTGATGTTGGGCAGCTCGGTGCGCTGCTTCGAGAATCGCCGGATGTAGTCCCGGAGCGACTCCCCCGGCTGTTGCCAGCAGCTTCGAAGGTCCCAGGAATTCCCGGGGCACACGTATGTGCCCTGGAAATTGCCAGCGAAGGCTTGGACCAAGTCGTCCCAGTTGGAGATCTGCCCCGGAGGCAGGTGCTCCAACCAGGCACGAGCAGTGTCGGAGAGGAACAGGGGGAGGTTACGGATGATGAGGTTGTCGTCGTCCGTCCCACCCAGTTGGCAGGCAAGGCGGTAGTCCGCGAGCCACAGTTCCGGTCTTGTTTCCCCCGAGTACTTCGTGATAGTAGTCGGGGGTCGGAACCGGGTCGGGAATGGCGCCCGTCGGATGGCCCGACTGAAGGCCTGCGGACCGGGTGGTTCGGGCGAGGGACTCCGATCCTCCCCGCTGTCGTAGCGCCCCCCACGCCTGGGGTGGTAGCCTCGGCGCACCCTTTCGTCGAGGTGGGCCCGACGGTCGCGTCGATGGTGCTCGTTGCCGAGGTGGCCCGGGGCCGCAGGCGCGGTGTTGCGCGTGCGCCCGGTGTAGACCGAGGCTTCCCGCATGAATCGGGAAGTCGCGGCATGAGGTTCCGAGGGATATCCCTGCCTTCGGGAGGCGGTGCTCTCGGCCCGTCGGGCCGCAGCGCCTTCCAGGAGATTCTTGAGCTCTCCCTGGATTCGCCGACCCTCGGTGGTTGATGGCTCCGGCATCGCGCGGAGGAGCATCGCTGCGGCTGCCAGGTTCTGACCAACCCCGCTGGATGCGGGCGGCGGCCTGACCCTGGCATCGTTGGCGACGCGGTGCTGGAGACCTTGGGGCAGGTGACGTATTTCTCCGGCCAAGGGTTGGCCCGCCCATACCTGCCCGACGTCCCGACGGATCGGCTCAAGCGCTCCTGTTCCCTCGTTGAGCCTGGCCTGCGCCTCGCGGACTTGCTCGAGTTGTGGGTCGTAACCCCCCGCCGGAGCGGGGACCACAGCTAGCTCCCGTGGGATGTCGGCGCGAGGCCCCGGCCTAGGAAGATCACCGTCCTCCGGCATGCCGAGATGGTTGCCTTCGGAGGGATCCCCTAGCTCGATGTGGAAACATTCGCGGCTTGGGCCGCAGCTCTCGTTGCCAAGGCTGCGGCTTCCGTCGGAACAGTCGGATAGGCAGTAGTCACATGCGGTCATGAAGTCCCGCATGGCACTGGGGTTGCCAAGTCCGGAGAAATCCCAACAGACGCTGGGATCGTCATCTTCCTCGGACCCAGAGGGCCCGTAGGTCGAGACGTCCGTCAGCCGGTCCCAAGGCGACCGCATACGAAACCCCAGTGGGGTTGCACTTGCCTCAATGAGAGTGCCCGCCAAAGCGAGGTCGTTTGGTGGGTTGAGGCCGAGTCGAAATGACGTAAGATGGGAGTTAGTCGGTACCTTTTGGTCGACGAGGAGCGATGTAGTCACATCGGGGACTGGTTGCACCGTCATCTCAGGTACGAGGGCGACGTCCTGCAGGCTTTCCGCGAGCGCGCCGGCGTCGTCTTCTTGCTCGGGGTCAGCGTGTCGCGGGGGGACGGCGCTTGCCTTCGTCTTGAACGCGAGGTCGACGTCCGGCGTGCCTTCCGTCGGGGCGTCGGGGGCGTCGATTCGCTCGACGACCAACGAAGCGCGGCCTCCCGCTTGGCCTTGATGGCCCCGCCTCCTCCTCCGTTGGCGGAGGAGAGAACGGAGCGAGCTCGAATGTTGCTCTTCCACCACGCGGGGAAGATGTCGTCGATTCCGCCGCCGGCGGGCGGGTTGTCGGCCGCCATTGTCGTTGTCGCGCGGCGGTGGAAGAAGTATCATGTCGTAGCTGCCGTCGAAGGACATGAACTCAAGAGTCCCGAAACGAAGCACCGTCCCGGGCCGGAGAGGTTGCTGGAGACTGCCCATCTGGAGCTTGACGGGGAGCTGTTCGTCAGCACGCAGCAGGCCCCTACCTGGCGCGCCAACTGTCGGCGTTTCGAGACAGGGGGGTCCCTAAGCCGACGAGTGAGTGTGTTGCGTGCCCCAGCCCAGATGGGTCGAGCGCGTGGGCGAGCGCGAAGGGGGGAGAGGCGAGGTGGCCGGAGCCGAGCGTGAGAGAGGTGGAAGTCCCGCGGCCTTCGTGTTCGTCCCGCGCCCAGGTCGGGTGCGCTTGCAGTAGGGGGGTTACAAGCGTCCACGCGGGTGAGGGAAGCGAGCGGCCCCAAGAGAGCGCCTGTCCCGTCCTCGGTCCCGCGCGGCCAACCTTCTCTAAGAAGGCCCTGGTCCTCCCTTTTATAGTCGTAAGGAGAGGATCCAGGTGTACAATGGGGGGTGTAGCAGAGTGCTACGTGTCTAGCGGAGAGAGAGCTAGCGCCCTAGGTACATGCCAATGTGGCAGCCGGAGAGGTCTTGGCACCTTGCTGGCGTGATGTCGTGGCTGTCGGAGGTGCGACGGAGCCTGGCGGAGGGACAGCTGTTGGAGCGGTCGAGTCCTTGCTGACGTCGCCCTGCTTCCGTAAGAGAGCTGGGGGCCGCCGTCGTCACAGGGCTTGTGGAGCGCCATCATTGCCCATCCGGCGGAGCTGGCCGGATGGGACGCCGGTCTTGTTCTCCGTGACCCGAGTCGATTCGGGGTAGGACGATGATGGCGCTTCCTGTTGACGTGGCGGGTCTGTGCCCTAGGCAGGGTGACGTGGGGGCTCCTCCGAAGCCGAGGTTGAGTCTGTCTTCTGTTGCCGAGGCCGAGTCCGAGCCATGGGGTCGGGCGAGGCGGAGGTCGTTCGGCCGAGGCCAGGGCGGAGTCCGAGCCCTAGGGTCGGGCGGAGCGGAGTTCGCCGTCTTCCGGGTCTTAGCCCGAGTCCGAGCCCTGGGGTTGGGCGAGGCGGAGGTCGTTCGACCGAGGCCAGGGCAGAGTCCGAGCCCTGGGGTCGGGCGAGGCGGAGTTTCGTCGTCTTCCGGGTCTTAGCCCGAGTCCGAGCCCTGGGGTCGGGCGGAGCGGAGTTCGCCGTCTTCCGGGTCTTAGCCCGAGTCCGAGCCCTGGGGTCGGGCGGAGTGGAGTTCGCCGTCTTCCGGGTCTTAGCCCGAGTCCGAGCCCTGGGGTCGGGCGGAGCGGAGTTCGCCGTCTTCCGGGTCTTAGCCCGAGTCCGAGCCCTGGGGTCGGGCGGAGCGGAGTTCGCCGTGGCACCTTTGGCAAGGCCTGACTGTCTGTCAGACTCACTCTGTCTAGTGGCACCGCAGTCGGAGTGGCGCAGGCGGCGCTGTCCTTCTGTCAGACTGGTCAGTGGAGCGGTGGAGTGACGGCGGTCACTTCGGCTCTGCCGGGGGGGGCGCGTGTCAGGATAAAGGTGTCAGGCCACCTTTGCGTTAAATGCTCCTGCAACTTGGTCAGTCGGTGTGGCGATTTAGTCAGGGTTGCTTCTGAGCGAAGCCAAGGCCTCGGGCGAGCCGGTGATGTGTCCGCCGTAAAAAGGGGGGCCTCGGGCGAGACGGAAGTCTCTCGAGGTCGGCTGCCCTTGGCCGAGGCTAGGCTCGGGTGAAGCGTGATCGAGTCACTCGTGTGGACTGATCCCTGACTTAATCGTACCCATCAGGCCTTTGCAGCTTTATGCTGATGGGGGTTACCAGCTGAGAATTAGGCGTCTTGAGGGTACCCCTAATTATGGTCCCCGACAAGAGTAGACCAAAAACAGAGAAACAAAAAAAAAGCTCAAACCCAAACATTAAAACCAAACAGACTCACTCTCAGAGTCTGCACTGCGTATTGTTTAAAAATACAGCTAGACCAGAGCTAGACAGACAATCAAACAGACCTTATATTGTTTTTAGCGGCATGTTTTTTCGATGGCTAAAAAGTTTATATACTTTAACAATGAATGCTTCAACAATGAAGTGGGTATTTGATTTATAGAAACTAATTTTTAATCTATTCACTTTGTCTCATTTTAGTCCAGAGTTTTAGTTTCCGTATTTTAATAATTTAGAAACTAAAATAAAAAATAAGGGATTAAAAAGTAGTGCATAGAAATCAAACACCCCGGAAGTTCGTTACTGGATGTACAACGTTTGAGGTAAGCCGATAATGTACATTATCTGGATGGAGTCGGAAGAATCGTCGACACTATTGGATGCCCTGCATATGTTGTCCATATTATATGACACAGGCACATCAAGATAAGCAGCATTATCGATATGTGGAGATTCTGCAACGGGTCGGAGCAAGAAAAACCACATTAAAAAGTCTAATCAAACGAAATAACGATGGATACGAACAACGTGTCGAAGACACTTACTAGGATGATCGTGAACTGGATTCTGGGTCAATGGGATCTCTTGGGGGTACCACCGGATTAGAAGCCCCACAAACGCCCGGAAGAGGACGAGAAATCCCATACTCGTGCGGACCCGATTGAGCATCGGGCACAACAACCACTTCTTCATGAAGCTCTACCAAAGGAGCTTCAAAGACGCATTTGTCATTTGTGGAGACAACCCAACTGGACCATCGGAATGACTAACAGGTAACTTTTGAACAACCACATCCAAACATGGTGGAACCATCGTCTTCACAATTCTTAAATATATCACCCAATCATCTTCTGAGGTAATGGAGATCAACCGTCGGACAACTGTTCCATATGTAATATGGGACAACAAACCCTGAATTGATATTCTAGGGTCGTTTATGTCACAACTAATCTCCTCACAAGCTCGAGCCAAAAGCTTATCAAAAGATGGTCTTTCATCGAACAACATGGTCACGATCCTCATACCATCAAAAGTAACACTCCCATAAGCATCAATCTCCACCCTTCCTCCATGGTATAGTGTTACTAGGCTGTCCATCTATTGCAAAAATGGATTACTAACTCAATAATGGCTATATACTTAAGCCTACAAACTTACTAAGTAATAAATATATACTAACTAATAACTATATAGTAAATATTAAATGAACACATCAAACGAAATTACATAATCTATAAATAATATACGAAAACAATGTATACCTGAAATCGCGTACGAGTCAAGCTAACGGACGGTGGAGAAGGTCAAGTCGGACGAACACCTACGTAAAAAAAAACTATTGTCAATAAAAAATTTGGCAGCACCTCCCCTATAAAGTGATGTTTCTAAAACCTGCAAAGAAATAACAACACGATGGTTGCCAACACAGAAAACTACCAATAAATACAATATGCTACCGACTTACTAACTATATATACAAACAAATAAATACCTAGCTAACTATTTATAATAAGAAATGAATAGCTACCAGACTATGTATTAAACCAAGTAATCTTGTGCTATAAATTTATTTTTCAGTTAGAATAATCTATTTAGCTCAAATTAATACCAAGCAATGATATATTAACATCTACCTAACTAATTAATACAAACTAATTTGAATCATCACCGTGGGGAGATGGCGGTGAAGAGGGCAGCGGGCAGCAGGTGCAGAGCGTGGAGGGCACGGCGTGGACGAAGGTCGAGGCGACGGCTTCGGCGTCGAAGAAAATGGAGGCGGCGGCGGCTTCGGCGAGCTGTGCACGGCGGCGGCGGCTTCGGCGAGCAGTGCACGGCGGCGGGCGGCACTGGTGGCGGCGGGTTGGGCAGGGCGGCGGCGGCGTCGGGAGGAGAAAGAAGATACACGGGAATGGGAAGAAGGAGAAAGAAGAAACGCGGCGTAACGGTTAACTCTTAGCTCGGCGCCAAGATCTGTGGCGCCGAGCTAGGTGCCACGCGTACAAATACGTCACGTCTGTCCGCCATGGACACGTCAGCACTCGGCGCCATAGCCTATGGCGCCGAGCTGAGTTACCTCGGCGCCACAGGCTATGGCGCCGAGCTAAGGGTCCAAAATTGAGTTTAAAATTTTTTTAGGTCTAAACGTGATTTTAAACCTAATAAAGGGCTAAAATACAAAAAAAAAATACGGTCGAGGAGACACGTCCACGGCAGCCCCTCGTGCCTTGCTTGTGGCTTTCCTTTCACTTTCTATCCTGTCGACCCGCGGTGGTGGTAAAACGGATCGGTGAAACCGACCACCGGAAGCAAAGCGTCGGTGAAAAAAAAAGGTCCGACCCCCAACGATCGCAGACCACTTCACGTATAGTACGCGCAAAAACAAGACCAGCGGCAGGAAATGATGGATGGGTATGGGTATCGGTGGATCCACATCCACCCATCCCCTCCGACCGATCGATCGCTCGCTTCCCGGCGAATTCACCGCACGTGGCCCGCCGCCCCGATCGGCCCCGGGTGCGCAGTGCGCACGCACGGCGGCACGCAAACTCCACGCCTCGTATCTTTGTGGTATTCGATGGGGGAGAAGAAGCACGCCTCCGTAAGCGTAAGGCCGTAAGCACGACCACGTCCAACAACCACGCCACGACCCACGTACGCTGTACGCACAGGGGACGCGATGCTGCCCGCGGACGCTAGGTAGCCTCGCAAGAACCACGTCCACGTATGTCCCCGTCGGCGTCGGATCGAGCGGTGGAGCAGATGCAGATGTGGCCATGTCGCGTCGCGCGCGGCCGTCCGGTGCCGTGCGGAGGCCCGTGACAGCGAGCCCCGGCCGCACGCAAAAGCCGCCGCGTGACTGATTCTGTGCGAAAAAAAAAAAGCGGATCTCTGACTGTAGTTTCCGGGGATCAGCAGGCAGGCAGCACCGCAGCAGGCGTCGTGTCTCTCGCCCCAGTCGCCCGTCGGGCGCGGTCTGGACGGGCATGGACATGCGCCGCTCCAGCGCCTCTGACTCCAATAAACGCTGCGACCGTGTTTCTCCCTAGCTAGTCGTCTGAATGTCTTCGTGCAAATTATTCGCTTAACAGTTTGTGGATGCCATGTTCTACTGCTCCGGTAGTGTACAGTCTACAATTCACTATAGTCTCAGCACACAGTCACACCAACTTTTCAATTAAATAATTCATGCATACATGGAAATCAAACAACATAATATTTTTTAATTGAATTTAAATATTTTTTAAACCTAAATTGAATTAAAAATTACAAAGTGCATAATAATTAAATTAAAGTACATGGTAATTGGGGATGCAAATTGTGTGTTTTTTACAATAATTTCGAATTTTTTTTGCTCAAAACAGTTAAAAACGATTAGTTGCAACGGGTAACACACGTGACGCTGACATAGACCAATCAGAGACCGCCAAATCACCATCGTTCCACCCCTCTCTGCAACCACTCCAATGTGTCGCCCCCACGTCGCCCCTCTATCGCCTCAACCCGCTCTCCAGTGCGAGCTAGAGCGAGGCGATAAGCGAGCTCTCATCGAGACACACTGACATCGGCTAGAGCTGCACTCCCGCGGTCCCGCCCCTTTCTCAACCCCCTCTCGTGGTCTCGCCTGCGCTATAGCCGGCACCGGCCTAGGTACAAACTATAGAGATTCTATATATTTTCGCCTCTCAAGTTATTTTTAATAGCTTTAGAGAGACCATCAATGGCTACACTAATTTTTCTAATTCATACTGGACACCGCCCTTTCATCTCTCCCCTCTCTCCCGAAAAAAGGATGTGTTGCCATGCCTTCATCATGTATAAACATGTACCGATCATCAAGTAAGAGATTCCTTCTCTCTCCGTCATCTATCTATCAAACTATATATTCTAGCGTAGTTGCTGTCAGTTAAAGTGCATTAGAGTGGCACGCGCATGTCCGTTTGACATCCGTCGCGATCCGAGTGACGATGACCGGGCATCCATCCGCTTGCATATGAGAGCATGCCTCATGTATAATAAGGAAAACACGTGCGACGATCTGCTGGCTGCTTCCTAGTGGGTGCCTGCCTAACTCGCGAGGAAAAAGCTGAGAAATGGCGCGCATCGGTGGAAATGAAACGCATGCTTGCTTCCATTTCAATTCTGTCACGAGCCGGTGCAACTACCCTGCTACGTACGCCTCCTAACGTTTTGGACATACGTGTAACGTGTGTGTGTGATTCATGATTTGGGTGCGCTGCGTGTGTGCGTGTGTGAGAGAGAGAGAGAGAGAGAGAGAGAGAGAGAGAGGGGGGGGATCGAGACCAGTCAGCGCGCAGCGTCTGGTCAGCTTAGTGCTTAGCTAGCGAGCGAGCCCTAGCGTAGGCAAGGCCAAGCCAGAGTGAGGGAGACAAGGGCCCGTGCGCGTGTGCAGAACGCGCAACGCGCGGGGTGGCCCGGCCGGCCACTACGACCCCGCCGCCCGCACCCGTCACGTCCGTGGTCCATGCGACCAGGCGCAAACAACACCCGGCCACGCGGGCTCGCTGCGCCGGTCGGGTGGGTGAGCGGATCAAGCAGCGCGCGCGCTCTCGCTCTCGTCCGCGTTCCGCTTCGACGCGGCGGGGCCTGGGCGCCGGCCGCACGAGCACGACTTCCCCCGTCGCCTCCGGCTCTCCGCGCGGGGGACCATCGCTGGCTGGACCTGGAATCGCTGCGGCGGGAGCAAGGGGGCCGGGCGCCGCTCACGTGTGCCCTCCTGACACGCGCGCACGTGCCAACAGTGGCGGCCGGCACGTACTGCTGCGAGTTCTGAAAAGGTGCCACGCGCAAGGGGCAAGGCGGCCGGGCCGACGACGGATCAACAACACCTACACGCACCGGCCCGGTAGCGGTAGGGTAGGGCATGCCGCATGCATGCATGGCTGCCCGGCGTCCGTCTCTGCATGCAGTGCAGTGCAGCCTGTGCAGGGGCGCCAGGAGGTGGAGGTGGAGCCGGCCGACTGCCGTGCGTGCTGCGGATAAAGCCGGGCTTGATCCAGGCAGTAAAAAGCCAGGAGCCACTACTGCGCTCGGGGCCCGCAGTCTTACAGTGACTTCTTCTCAGTGAGCTCGTGCGCGACACTAGTACAGAGGCTCAGTCGATCAGACTGCAATCCTAGCTCATACTATACTACTACAAATAAAGGCTCACATATATATCATTTGCATCACATGCAGAGTACAGTGGAGAGTTCATGTTACATTGATCCAGCTGCGCAGGAAGACCCTTTCCAAGCTATATCATTTGCATGCATGCAGGATCGAAGGCATGTGCGCTAATCATTTCCGCGTTAAGCCAAGCCACAGCCCCGTACGCCCCGCCCGGCCCGGCCATGCATGCAATATCGATCGAACGATATCTAGCCAGTAGCGTGGTGTCAGCTTTTACATGAGTTGTCATGTCGGGCTTGTATAATACAATATCCATCTTCGGCACGAATCGTTAGAATTTCGATCCATGCATGCGTTGGCTCCATGCATGGCAGCAGAGCACACACCGTCGTGCGCGCACGCAGCAAAGCATCATCGCGGCAGTACCCATGTCCGTGTCTAGGTCTTGTCGTGTTCTTTTTTCTTTCTTTTTTTCGTTTCATTTCTTGTAGCAGAACGGGACACCTTGCTGCAGTATATGTCGCATTCATCGCCGCCACGCACTGTCGTAGACAAGCTTCCGCCTTGGATAGTTAATTTGGGTGCAGGACACATAACACGTGATTAACCTTGGCACTAATATTTAGTGGATGTAAAATAATGAAGAAAAAAGTCAGCGATATATACGACGAAGAAAATGGAATGAGAGAGAGGGAGAGAGGAATGACCGATGGACCTGTAGCTAGCAGCTAGCGCTGATGACGCTGAACTGAATTATTGTCACATCACATGCATGCATGACGATTACATTGCTGTGTCTAGCGTCTACGTCGTCTCTAAAAAAACAAATCAAAATGAGTACGGCGCCGTGGGCAGGTAGACCGTAGACAGCCAGCCCCAGCATAAATTAGCAAGAGGAGCACAGTACACACGAACCCATCTGTCGTGCTGCTGGATCGATATACTATTTATTGGTGTGCCACCCCTAGCCCCCGGCCCTCAACAAAGTACTCCGTGGATCCATCAAGCTCTAGGGATTAGTTAACTCGAGCGGTGCATGTAGAGATAAATAAAGCAATCACATGAGGTAGTACACGTATTAGACACAAATAAAGTGATATAATTATGCCCCCGACATCGTGTGCCTGCCAGAGAGGAAGATTCCAGGGATGATTAAAAAGCGCAAACTCTGGCCACCTAAGCCTCTGGAGATTCTAAATTAATGAGTTTTACAGATCGAGCACACAACAACAGATCCTTGTTTGTTTATTGCGTGCGGTAGAACCGCCGCACGGACATTCCCTCTGCGCAGGGGCCGGCCAGGGGCGGTCATATATCTCTTCTTTTTTGTTCAGAATAGCATGGAACCAGTAAATAAATCTAGGCTATTGAATCACCACTCCCGTAGTAAGCACGTGGGAGCTAGCTGCTGAGCGAGATCAGATCGAGCGCACCCACCACCAATTTGGTTCTACTTCCTAGGCAGGCCGCTATCACGCGGCACGCGCGCCGGGCCATGTGGCCAACTTACTGCCGGTGGCCGGCCCAGCGGACCCATGGTCCCACGGGAGCGAGCTTCTTGTGGCGGCTTCCGCTTTTCGCTTTTGCAGCACTGCGGACGTTCAGGTGTCCCGCTGGTATTTAGCCGGCAAATGTTTTTTTTCCTAATTCTTTTTTGGAATGATAAGGCGCACCGGATTCCTATGGCGGTGCACGTACGCGTGCTGTGCTGTGCTGTGCTGGCTGCCTCCCAACGTCGCGCGCGGCGGCTCACCGTGACCACGCCGGCCATCGCCTTTAGCTGCATGAGGGGAGAGAGTTGCGACTTGCCAGAGCTCCGCGCAGAAATAAGGCTGAGACGGTGAGACCTGAGAGGGCACGCGCTCTCCCATCCTCGCCACGAAATCTACATGGCGTGGTGGGCCGCCGCGTAACCGCGGGCGCCGTGGACACGGCTGGGCGCCGCGACGTCGCTGTCGTGCTGGGCAGGGCACGCGAGCGGCTCCGCCCCGCGTGCGCGCACCCACCAACCCGGGCCCGCACCCCTCGCGCATGTGTGGGGCCTCCCCGCGCGGCGCGGCACATGTGCCCGTGGCGCGGTAGGCCCCGTCGACGACGAGCGCGCGCGACGCCGTCTGGCTACCCGTTGACGGAATCGGATATTAGGGAGGCAAAAGTGCGAAGAACATTGTAGTCTCCAAAATCTAAATTTCTCACGTCCAATTAGATAATATGGCTTGTTCGGTTGTGTGTGGATCGAGTGAATTAAATCCTTCTTAGCCAAAATTAAATAGAAGGAAATTTAGTCACCCTCGATTCTTTTCGATCTAGCCGTAACCGAACAAGGTTTTAGGCGGTGAATAATCATTGGCCAAGGATCCGTCCGACCTGTGTGGTAGAGGAGACAACTAAGACCGTGCTCAGCATATGTGTATAAGACATGGTGTTTTTGCGTCATAAACTCTACTGTTTATAAAGTGAAGTTTAAAATATGAGGTGAGATAGGCGTGGAATATAAAGTCTGTCGGAGATAATCTAAGACTATATCCACCAGCTTACACATCTCCATAACTATATTCAAATTCCACTCTGCAAACAGTGTAGTCTACAATGCTGAATAGCAAAAAAAATATTTTAGATAAACTACCGGGCACGGTTGTCGGGGATAAGATCCTCGGTCCTTAGGGCCCATCGGTCATCAATGACGCTGGGGAAGAGGCCTATGGCAATTAGGGCTCATCGATCAGTACCAGGAGGAAGGAAATGGATGCGCTAGTAGGGGTGAAAACGGGTAGGGTACCCGAAACGGTTACCGGATACGGGTAATGATTCGGGACCATTTTTCGGATACGGGTACGAGTATTTTTATATTCGGGACAGATACGGGTAATACCCCGGATAGTACATCTTCGGATTTGGGTCGGATACGGAACGAGTACTACCCGGTAAATACCCAGATATTCGGGTCGGATACGGGTACCCGGAATTCGTGTACCCGTTTTTTCTTTTTCTGCATAGTAATATAGTTACAAAATCATAACTTTTACATATGAAATCGGATGAAGAAAAAGTTTATATGAAAATTGTAGAGCTCGAAGAGATCTATAACTTTATAGTACAACACATTTTTGTTTAAACATATCTTTAGGCCAAAATCATTGAAATAATGTCTAAATTTATATAAAAATAATAGACTTTATCATTTTTATGTGGGGACTTAAGATTATCTCCATGTGGGAACTTAGGATTATCTGTTTATAAACTATTTATTAATATTCGTAACTTATTTGCAATTTCTGGTCGACGCTACAATATTTTTATGAATTTAATTGTATTTTGATGATTTTCTACAACAAGAAATTAATAATACACCAAATAGCCTAAAAATTCATGAATTTTTACGGGGACACAACATATATCCACATATAGTTCTCAAAAACATTTGGACTATAAAATCCACAAGATGTTGGTGTCTCTTCCATTCCACTCCCACTTATTGCGTGAGTTACACGTGAAATCATTTTATGTATCGCAATTTCAACATAATTAATATTTCACTTATCATTTTCATGTGACGACTTGAGGTTTTATTTGAATAGAACGTTTATTTGTTTTGGTAAGCTTTTTACAATTTTGGGTCAAAACTAGTGTATTTATGAATTTTAATTATATTTTGATGATTTTATGTAGAAAGAAATTAATAATGTACAAATAGGCTCAGAAATCTATGAAATTATACGAAGGTACAACATATGGGCACATATAGTCATAAAAAAATAATGGGACCATAAAATCTACAGGAGGTCAACGTTTCTTCTATTTTATTTGCACTTATTGCGTAAATTACACGTGAAATCACTCTAAGTATCCAAGTTTCAACATAATCAATACTTCACATTACCATTTTTTATGTGGGAACTTTAGATTATCTTCTATTAAATGTTTATTAGTATTAATTTACTTGCAATTTCGTGGTCGAACAAAAATATTTTATGATAACTAATTAATGCATTATCCGACAAGTATCCGATATCCGATCAAATAATATCCGTATCCGTCACTTATCCGCCCGGATAAATATCTGGTCTCTGTATCCGTATCTGTACCGTTTCTAACTATCCGTATCCGATCTCGAATCCTTTTTAAATACATTAGGGTAGGATATAGGATGAGCTACTATGCGTCTGTATCCGCTCGTTTTCACCCCTATGCGCTAGAAACACCCGCCCCAGACGAACCTGAGGCACCGAGCCACGGGTCAAGTGTGGCAGAGCTAGAAAGCGAAGGGAAATATGTCTTGTTGATCCATAGCCTCGCCCGAGACTGACTCGTCGTAAATGATAGACCATACTAACTATGTTTGGTGTCGAGCCGCAATAGAGGAGCCCGTCTACCTCCGACTCATGATCTACAAGCCCCTCGGGCTGCACCACACTCACGACCTACGAACCCCTCGAACTGGTGCACATTTATGGCCTGCACGCCCCCAACATATGGCGCACTAACAACATATCAGGGCTAGGTCTGAGTGCGTCGAGTACCTGCAGGGCACAAAGAGACAAGTCACGCCGAGACCCAGGCTATGAAGGCCAAGGGTCGGCAATGGTCCGAGGCAAAAATAATGTCACACGGGGCCCACGCTGTCTGTGTCGTCCGCTATAAAGAATATGAGACGACCAAGTGACTGAGACGCTCACGGACGAACACGACTTTACCGAGTAAAACACTCGGTTTTACTATCGCCCAGTGACTCCTCGAGAAAGCCACAAATGATCGACCCTCTTCTTGGACTATAAAAGAAGGAGGTCGGTCACGAAAGAAGGGGGAAAAGAGGGACGCATCGACGAGGACAAGGAGCGAAGACCTGGAGCCCCGCCACCAAGGAAAGGCTCAATTAGGCCTCCAGCTCTATAGCCTTTAGGTCCATCTCCTCCGTACAGGTGACTTGGGAGCTTTTCCCCTCTCTCTTGGTTGTCTGTAATCTGTACTATGAACATTGACCGGTAAAGGTACCAGTAGCGTGAGTTACCGAAGATTAAATGTAGGGAGGTTTCGTCTGAACCGGTATAAATATTGTACCCATCGCACATACCGTCCAGAAACTAGAACGTCCATACAAATTTACTTGTCAGAGCTATTTTGAAACACTAACGGTCTAAGGGATGTATACCGGCATTATTTTGGATAGCGCGTGCATCGACTGTTTTTGGAGACCTGTCTTTTTGCGTGAATAAATGTTGCCACGAAGATAAAATTAGATATTAAAAATTAAATTATAGCTTTTTAGACGTGGTAGGCTGGTACAGTACAGACGCATACGATCCAGAAGTGCATATACTCATCATTATAAATGCACACACGCACTCGCACATCCTATCTATAGAACCACCTCTGGCTCTGAAGAACCGAGTTGGACAGGCGACGTGCGAATTTATCTACAACTAAAAGAATAGTGCCGTTAAATTCTACAATAAATCTAGAAAATACGAGCAGCCATGTTAAAAATCGATTATAAATACGAGCAACCATGCCTTCTCTTCTAACGGAGGGCGCTTTCACTTTCACCGCAACGATCGGCATCACCAGCTGCACCACCTTTTCCAAGTCGTCGTCGTTTGCTTTGGTCTTGCACGCACTGAACTACGCGTGTTCCTCCTCCTCCTCTCCCCCGCGGCCGTCGTGTTCCTCCTCCCCGACGCGTGCATGGCTTGCTTCCTCTGCGCGACCACAGATCAGCTCCTTGCCCCTTCCGTGCCGCCTGGTAGAGCGCGTGAGAACCAAGGCTGCGTGCGCGAACGCGAACAAGGACTGCATCGAGGTCGACCGCGCCGAGGCGTCTTGCGGCTTGGGCGATGGCGGCGCTTCCTCTGCCGAAGAGGAGCATCGGGAGCAAGAACAGGGCCGGTCTTTCAGCTTCAGTTCCTTTGACGAAGAGTTCATTGGTTCTCGCCTTCTCGGGGATGATGATGATGAGTAGCGTCGGTTTTTCTTCGTGGACACACTACTCTGATACTCACACAAGCAGCTACCGTGAGCATTTAACTGCTGTCCTACTAACAAGTTTTAACACTTGTGCTTCAATATTTTTTTTGCCAATCGCTAATTCATGCAGATCATTGTATTCATGTGCATGCAGTTCTATGATCAACTGGCTTCCTGGACAAGTATGGGGAGAAAGGCGACTCGAGGTGCTAGAAATGCTCAGTATATAAAAAAGAGTGAATTTTAAGATCCGGGGTTTGTGAAGTAGATGAGCTGCAAAGTGTAGCAGGCCGGCCCATCAGATCAAGGCCTTTCCCTCGGCCTTTGTGGCTAGCAGTATGCGATGAAAGTTCGTCTAAGAGCGAGTTTAATAATAGTCTATAATAAATACTTACCATGTTATTTGGTGCTAACAAAAAAACATTTATACAACAAGGTTATTTTATAAGGGGATATTGTATTCTTGCTCCCACTTTAATATCTAATTGTGATTTTGCCTCTACTTTATAAACTTTGTGATTTTGCTCACACTTTTCTCGGACGAACCTGAAAGTTACCCCTACTATGCTACAAAAGCGGGGATAAAATCACAAAGTAGGGGTAACTTTTTAACTTCACTTCAGAAAAGTGGGGACAAAATCACAATTAAAAATCAAAGTGAGGACAATAACATAATAGCCCCTAGTTATAGTGTTGACTCTTACATTATTCTCTTATCTCTCTTCTATTTCATGCTTTTGTCTTAGCCCACATAGGAGCTGACTCTTGCATCAGAGCTCACTCCATCCATTTTTTTATGTCTCTCTCGTTCACATAAGAAAAAATGTCATGTAAGTAGGATTAAAGTCTAAAAAAGAGACTCTGGTAGCTTAGCAAGCATATATAGTGGTGATGTAAATTACTGGTTTGTTGCCTTGTACTCTTCTCTAAATGCACGTCTCGCTCTCTTGACCGAATGAGCAACATATATATCCCAGTGCTGGAATAAAACCGAGTTACTTCATCAAGTTTGTTGTGGACCTATAGTTCTTACTGATCATGTACGTGCAGTTCTATGATCTACTAGCATTCTGTCAAAAAAAGTATGGAGAGAGAAGCACCTGATTGTGATAAGAAATGTTCGAAATATAAGGTGAAAGCGAACTTTGACATCCGGTGATTCGAAGTGTATATATGGGCTGCAAAATGTAGCAGGCTGGCCCATTAAAGAAGCGACCTAAAGTTTTCTTTCCCTTGCAGTCATTTTTGTTCCAGGCCTTGGTGGCAGTGGATCTATAATCTATTCATCTATACGATGAAAAATTGTCCAATCTAAGAGGCTGTTTGTTTATAGTGACTAAATTTTAGTCCCCTATTTTATTCTATTTTAGTTTCTAAATTACTAAATATGGTAATCTAAAATAGATAATCCCAGCGTGCCATCGTGACCTCTATCTTGTTTATTGGATTGTTGCTTTCTCTATACAGTCGAGTCAATCCTAGCTAACCTACACATGTTTCATTCCCTTGTGTTTAGCGTTACAAGTTACAACTCTCTAGCTAGCTTCGATATGCAGATTGTGAACTAAGCTTGTTCGGTTAGGAGTGAATTGAGAAAGATTGAATGAGATTAAATCTCATACTATATAAATTTAAATGTGAGAAGATTTATTGTCTTTAATTCTTCTTAATTCACTCAAAACCGAACAAACCTAAAATGGTTTTATTATTTATAACTGGCATAAGCAAAGTGATTCATACAAATACGGATACAGCTCCAAATCAACTAATTTTATGAGTTGGACGTCTGCTAAGCAAGGTTGCATGTGTCGTCCTCAACTCTCACAAGTCGTCATGCATGGCTAAGGGTAAATAGGCAAAACCTTCCCCAATGATCGAATAAAGTCGAGACGCTTCATCTACCTCCTCACTTTATGGTGGCCTGGTAGGAGGAACATCTTTTATATATTATCTAATAAAGAATATATCAACACTGCTCTGATCCGACCCGTGTTCCTCTTCCTACATTTTCAAAGTGAAGATCACGCCTTCATGGCTCCGCATGTGCCATGCCTGTAGATATAGCAAGCGTTCATGAGCGGCGATCCATGTTTAGATCACCTCCAATAGCCCATGTGCTCGTGCAATATACTGTTTTGTATTATAGACTGCATCGTTTACAAAGTAAAGTTTAAATACGAGAATAATGATGGATAAACTGTTGAGGATACTCTTAGCGAGCGAGGATCACTTTGCTCATTTGACAAATTTTTTATGACCTAAGCTTGTTTTCTATAAATATGAACATGATTAATATTTTTTGAAATTTTGAAATCTTGTTCACTGCTCATATTAGCAGATAACATGTGTAAAATATGTGGATATCCTTTGCGTTATGATGTATGTTCTAGGTTTCTATGTCTCTTTTACCGAGTCACTCACTTCCCTGGATAAACTCTAATAAACATGTGCTAAAAAATGAATCCAAGTTTGTGAGATAAAAAGACCAAGATGGGTTTACACTTTCACACACATCACTGTTTCAAGATTTATGCTCATTGCACTTGAGCAGCGTATGGCTGAAATCGTGGCTTTAAGCTTCTAGTTGTCACTAGGCACATGCCCGTGCGTTGCCACGGGATTTAAAAATTAGTATAAAATATATATATATATATAGAGCTTAGTTGATGTTTGATTATAGTGAACAACGTAGCCATCAAACTGTACTTGTACATGCTCAGCCCTAAATGATTTTACGATATAGTCTCAGTAGGGTACTTGTACATAGTCAGAACTTGCCTGACATGTCATCAAACTCATGAAACATGGCAAAATTGGCAGCGAGGGAAAATTATAAGACCAAAAACATTTCATAGGCATATTGGAAGTTCTACGGAACCAAACGCCAACCAAAAGGAAACATTTTTTAAAAAAAATCACTCTGACATCAGCAATCCTGGACGGTAGTACCACTCTCAAGCTGCGCATTAGCAGACGCGTCAAGATCCTGAGGAAAGAAGAGCCTACAAGATTGGTAGATCCATTAATCACGTATTCACATCGATTAAAAGATGACTTATCGAACACCACAGAGCTGGAGCTACAAATAAGCAACATGATTATGACATGGGTTGTTTCTAGTTACTGATAACCAGTGGAAAATTCTAAGGTTGGTACGAAGTTATCTTACCTGCATGTGTTGTGGTACAGAGTTCTACTCAGGCCTTCTATGTCAGAAATTCCTTTGCTTCCAGCCACTACCTCAAGAACTTGCCTGAAACTGATAGCTCCGAGTCAAATTTTCTAGGGGCAACATTCATGTGAGAATAAAAATTTGAGTAACAGGTAAGGCTGACGAGTTCAGGTCCTAGTAATAACAATGGAACAATCTTGACTTAGGGAATAAGGCTAATGAAGCACAAAAGTCAATGATCAATGCTCAACAACATTGATCAGGGTAGAAATACAAATTTCCATGTAAAAGACAAGTTTCTTGTTTAGTCTCTCTACAGAGAAGGGCATGAGTTAAGGTTGGATTGCTTGGATGCTTCTACAGAGAAAGCATGTAAAAGAATGGAGTACTTAAATGAGAAGCAAATATTTTCTACACTCGAAAACAGTTGTCATATTTAAAAACTTAGCAACCAATCTATCCGAGCAAGAAAACCCAAGAATTGATGGCAAACTGTTGCAACGTACCTGACTAAACAAGGCTCATTGCGACCTTTTACTGTTGAATCTGGCTCATACTTTTCTTTTTTCTTGGATGGCCAGACAGATTTTACATACTGGCTTCCAGCATGAGCATTTATTATGTCACAATATGGAGAATCTGTTTCTATCATCAACCTCTCGACAGGAATGCCTCGTAGAACCTCAAGATTTTCGTTAGTTTTCAGAGAGCAACCATTACACCTGCAACCACGATGCACAATCATCTGACCCGACTGGGAGATAAAGAATAACAGAGTATCAAATTTTACAGTTGTTTCAGTTATCAATATCCAAATGGAAATGTTCAACACAGAACTGAATCACAAAGAGGAATTACAACAGAATTCGGAATAGCTTGTTACAACTACCTAAAGGGTGGTCAATTGACTATCTTTACTCTAATGTTTATCATGTTGCAAGAGATCCAGATTTTTATTGCTAGGTAAAGAGATTTTACCGATAAACATCTTCTCAAAAGAAAGTAGCCTATCCCGATCTTCAACATTGTTTCTTTGAATCACCTGTTTGAAGACAAGTTAACTCACTGATTAGGTTTTAAATCTATGGTTATAACATTAAGAAGACTTGCAAGGTTGAATTTTGCAGTTTCAATTTTAAAAACAATTAAAGAGACTACATGGCTAATCGTGACATTTAGTTGAGAATGAAAACACTGCAACATCTATATAAGATTAAGAAATGAAGGTTGTTGATGTTGGTATATTTTCTATAAAATTTGTCAAAGTTAGAGAATTTTGACTTACGACAACAAAAAATGTCCTATGTTTTGGAATGGATAGATGAAACAAAAGCAGTAACACAATTCCAGACCAAAGCTCAAACCAGATAGACCAATCACAAGATTTACCTTATTGTAAGCCAACGCAATAGACACAACACCTCTCATGAGACCCGCCCACCAAACAATAACCTGAATGACCAATATCATGTAAGGAACATAACAACTGTTTCAAGAGAACATAAGAAGTTAATATGTTGCTAAGTTAAAGACTTACCTGCTGCCTAAAAGATATATTTCCATTTGGAGTTTTTTTTGTCAAATTTGATAGAAAGGATAGTGGGGAAACAAAAGTAGCTCTTGAAACCAGCACCAAGGCTAAAATGGTGCTGCTCAAAGCGATAGACTTTACCGGGCTGCACATGATAGAAAATACAGATTCAGAAGAAAGATCTTCTAGTTGAGCAATGAAGAGAGAAAAAGAGGGAGAGAGTATGCCTATAAGTTTGACCGACAATCTTCCACTTCTCTATATCCAATGCATCCATACCAACATAAAGAAACAGAAAAGTCTTGGAGATAAACGACAATGTTGCAAAGGCATGCATGTGATCCATCCAATAGTACATTAGCATAAGCATTACCAAAGAATGCATGATCAAAAGCAAATGTCCATACAGAAGGTATGAAGCTACTTACTTGGTTGTGACCCTCGAACTTTCTGTTACATTATGCCAAGTATAGTGTGACATTACGATACCGCAGAAAAACACAGTGGGAATGCCACTCAAATCGAGCAACTTACAATAAAAGGCAACTCGTTAATAACAATTTTCAGCTATGTTTGCTTTAAAAAATGCAAAATGTCTGCAAAGGTTAAAAGTACAGGGTGCTCACTTCAGCTAGCATGTAAGATAAATAAGCCATTAGCATCATAATGGAAACTTCACGATAGGTTGAATGCCTAGGGTGCATGTCAAATAAGAGGAATGTAAGATGTGGAAATACCATCAATTTTTTAATTAAAAAAATTGTGTTGTGTCAAGTACTGTCACACCCGGATTTCGGGGCACCAAGACCCGGGCGCGAACAATCACCAGGTGTGCTGGGACCAAGTCTCACACATATGATGAATCATGGCACAGGATCGAATGTCACATCTTTACTAAATAACAAGAGTTCTATACAAAATACATAAATAATTACATTATAAGGACACAACGGTCCAGCAACCCAAAGTTGACTGGGAGACGACGACCTAGACCTCTCACGAACTCGCTAGAGCATCCTCCATGCGCCTCATCCTGTAGTACATGTTCTTGACCTGTGGGGGGGGGTGTGAGACAGCAAGAGTGAGCTCACATACGTTCATCGCTCAACAAGTTGTGGGGAATAATGTGCATGAGCTCGCCAAAGGTGGGAGCTCACGTGAAGTGTAAGGCTTACCAAAGAGGATGGTTAGAGCTGAGCATTGCTTTTAAAGTTGGTCAAAATTTTATTAGCAGTTACTAAGTATAAGTAAATACCAACCCAATTAAGTAGTAGAACAAAAGTAACAATATCACCTGCGATGCAATGCATATGACAAATTGAATTTAGGTTCCATAAATTAATCATGTGAGGGTCCGAGCTGCTCATGACCGTGAACACGGCTAGTATACCAGTTTTACACTCTGCAGAGGTTGCGCATCTTTACCCATAAGTCATGTTACCCATCTGCCAAGGGATCGTGACTTCCCATACACCTCTACCGAGGAGGCGAGGCAGGGTAACACTACGAGGCCTTTACAAAGTTCCACTAGCTTCAGAAAACCCGCTACAGTTTATAGGAAGCTCCAATGCAGGGTTCTTGCCTGACCGCCATCACAGCAAAATCAACCAAGGACCTCCCTACACTGACCACTCCCCTACTGCCCTTGCCCCTTTCGGGTAAGGTAGTCCTCCACTAGCTTTCCTAATTAATCAGCCAAGGGCATCTATAAACCCTTGTGGTAGCACTGTTTTCCCGGGTGGTCGCTCCATGTTCCAATTAACATAATGATCTTATCATGAACAGTAAATAACAACGGATAACAAAAGTATAATCATGAATAATGTATCTTCATACCCAAAACCACATAAAGCACTAGCAAGTACTACCCAAAAAGTTCAGTGGTAAACAAGGTATAAAGATAATCAAACTAGGGTAACCTATTGGGTCCCATCAAAATTAACCTATGCAGATCATTATGATTAATTAGAACATGGCTGGGTAAAAAGAAGTGATCAAGGGCACAACTTGCCTGGGACTTGAGATTCCAGGTACCAACTTGCTCTTCAGATGACACGTGTTCTCACCGCTAAACGTAGCAATACAGACATACATGTATAGGCAAAATTAACATCACACCAAACATAAGAATAAACTGCGTAATAATAATCTATACGCTGCTACGAGATCGTAGGAATGAGAATCATTAAATTCGGAGTTACGGTTTAGAGTTACGATTTTCCAAAGGTTGATGTGATTAAATAGGAAAACTAGGTTCTAGGTTAATTATCATTAATTTAATTTTAATCCAAGTTATAACTTGATTAGAGAACGTATTTTAGTCAAATTACAACTAGGAAGTGAAAATACTACTTTAATTTTTAAATTAAGTAAGTTAATCCAATGGGCATATGGTAAACAAATTAATTATTTAACGCAACTTGAACGGGTCAAATCGGAGTTAAAACGTAGAAGTTATGAATTTTGTAAGCATTTAGTATTTCCTTTACACAAGAAATCATTTTCTAGGTCTATTTTATTAATTCCAGCGAATAAGTGTACTGCAGGCACAATTTAACAGGAGTTCGGGGTTCATTTTGTAAATCCGAGGTCTTCTCTGTAATGATCTTAACACTGACTCGGGTGGCGGGTTGATTTGAGAAAAGCCAAGGGGGTCTTTAGAATAAATGTCAAGGCGAAGGGGTATGATCAAACCTGAGCCGTCCGATCCTGGATCCAGGGACCAGATTAGACGACGAAGGGGTACGCGATCTGGACCGCCCGATTAGAGATGGAGGGCCCAGATCACATCGGGATGGCTTGGAACCGATATAGGCCCACAGCCGTTGGATCTAGATCTACGGCTCTGGTTTATCCCCCCCAATAGGTATTCCCATGACTAATCTCCACCGTCCGTTCACGATCGAACGACAGGGAGCCTATCTTCCACCCACGGCCGAGGAGCGGCGGCGCGCTCACGGGCACGGCGGCGCCATGATTGTGGTTCCCCCCCCAAACGAGCCAGAGCCCCAAACCCCAAATCGAATGGAGCTACACGAAGCTTTGATGTTTGCGAGCATAAAGAAGGAAGTCTTACTGGTTGTAGCGGCGTGGGGAGCACCTGGCCACGGTGAAGTGCCATCCATGGCGGAGTATCAACGTCGGCGAGGAAATTCGCACGCCATAGCCTGCTGATTCCGCCAGGTGGGGGCACACACATCATCCCCGCGTCACGGCGATGCTCCATGTCTTCTTTCCACGGCCAGAGACGCAGCCCCGACCGATGCACAAAGCGGCGGCAATCTTCTTCTCTCTCCCTTCCGCCTACGGTTCACTTGGTGACTGGGTGTTCGTCGAGATGGTTAAGGGAGCTAGAGCGGCCGGGTTTTATAGGGGCAGGGCGAGTCCGAGCGGAGCAGCAGCGAGATCAATGGCGGAGTTCGCGGGTTCCGGTGGTAATAGCCTATGGTGACTTCGGGTTCCTGTTTCACGCACGGCCCACGGGGAAGACAATCCTGGCAGCATGGGTCCACCAACCAGAGAGGAAAACCAGAGGGTTCGAGCGCGACCGTACAAGCGGTCCCACACGCCAGAGCCACCGGGATGACGGCCATGAGAGCGGGCAGTGGCTGGCCATTGGGCCCTACATGTCAGCGCGAAGAGCCACTAGCCAGACCGCGCGTGGATGGGGAAGATGGGCCGCATAGAGAAGAAGTCAGGGTTTTAGTGGGCCGAGAACTAGTAATTCAGCCCAGGAAGTTGTTTTCTTTTTTTTGTTATCCTTTTTCTTTTATGATTTGCATTTCTTCCTACATTTCAAAATTACCATTTGAATTTGAATTTGTTAGTGAGTCTTACACATGGGTCAAGTGCACAATTAAAATACCAGCATAATAGGATATATTTATTTATATATCATTATTATTATTATAGTACATATGCTTTTTCTCTTTTCTTTTCTATTTCTATTTTTAATTTCTAGTTCCCTAACTTAAGCTTGTATCACAAATGGGAATACAAAGTGCAACAATAATAATTTCAGCATGTAATACATATTTTTGTATTTATTTATTTGATATTTGTCTACCTTAATTTCATTATTCGAATATGCATAAGGAAAGAAAAAAAATCAATAAATCTCCAAGGGTTCCATAGATTCCAAAACACTTTTATATCAATTTATGCATTTATTTTATTTTTTTTATTATACCAATTTTAGGGCTTTACAAATCCTACCCCCCTTAACAGAAATCTCGTCCTCGAGATTTGTAAGAAAAGAGATACAAAGGGATTGGTTTGTAATTCGACTTTTAGTTCATAATTGGTTCAAAATTCTAGAGTCTCATTTTTTATAATTACTAGTGAGTGATTAGGAGAGCATAGGTGTCCAGCTACTTATTATGTGGGATAAGAGATGAATAGGTTAGGGCAAGAATAGATTATGGCAAGAAAAAGACTTCGTTCGAAATGTTTAAGTTTTGATTTATCTCGAGATTCGCTTTGACTGTTATATCCTTCCTTATCGATGTTGATCTTTTCTTCTCCGGTCTTGGTCTCATTGATTCGAGGTGAGTGTATATCATCGGGGTGGAGGAATATGGTTAAGATAGGTATGGGTGGAATAGACTACATGATGTAGGCCAAAATCTTGTTTTATATCAGGTGGGGATAGATAGATTATGCAATCCATCAAGACTCTATTGGCTGGGTTGTTTGCCCCAGACTGGTTGGATAAGTTATGTACCCTATTATGCAGGTCAAGTTGTTAGGTATAGCCGAGTTAATCTGAGTCCCCAATTTAGGCCTAAGTGAATTAGGAGTATGGTCTTATCTTTTGTACCAGCATTAAGTAACTTACTCTAGATTAGATCATAATAGATTAGATGGGATCTAGATTAGATTGGTATGACTAGTTTGACTAGATATGATCTAATTAATTTGCATTAGATCATGGTTGTTAAACTAGGGTGGATAAGTATGCTTATTAGGATATGATGGATCCATAAAGATAAAATCTTTTGAGGTCAGTTAGATCTACTAGGGTGACATAATATCTTTTCAAGATAAGATGAGTATCTTTTTAAGATAAGATGGATCTATGAGTGTATGATAGAATCTTTCAAGATGAGATAGATATTGTTAGGCTAGATACTTTAATGAGGTAGTTTATCTAGTTATTTTATAAATATTTTTTTCTATATGTATATGCAGATGTAATTGTGGACATTACTCCACAACTCATCACACTCAATCAAAGATCCAAATCAGACAAGTATCATAAGAACAAACATTCAAGTTCATAGATATCTACAAAAATAGTTTTATTTTTTTGTTCCTAAGAATAGGTCTCCTACTCCTAAAAGTTACTTTAGATACAGGACTTCAAAGTGTGAAATCCACATTTGTCTTTAGAATGAAAAGGTAAGAATAATCAGAGTAAAGCGGAAATAGATGAGAAAGATTAAGGAAAGTTTAGAAAAGATCAGAGTAGCAAAGGTAAGTAGACAATGGTTGTCCAGTTCTATCTAGGTTTCGTCCTACAGTCAACATTCCTCTGATACCACTTCTGTCACACCTGGATTTCGGGGCACCAAGACCCGGGCGCGAACAATCACCAGGTGTGCTGGGACCAAGTCTCACACATATGATGAATCATGGCACATGATCGAATGTCACATCTTTACTAAAGAACAAGAGTTCTATACAAAATAAATAAATAATTACATTATAAGGAGACAACGGTCCAGCAACCCAAAGTTGACTGGGAGACGACGACCTAGACCTCTCACGAACTCGCCAGAGCATCCTCCATGCGCCTCATCCTGTAGTACCTGTTCTTGACCTGTGGGGGTGTGAGACAGCAAGAGTGAGCTCACATACGTTCATTGCTCAACAAGTTGTGGGGAATAATGTGCATGAGCTCGCCAAAGGTGGGAGCTCACGTGAAGTGCAAGGCTTACCAAAGAGGATGGTTAGAGTTGAGCATTGCTTTTAAAGTTGGTCAAAATTTTATTAGCAGTTACTAAGTATAAGTAAATACCAACCCAATTAAGTAGTAGAACAAAAGTAACAACATCACTTGCGATGCAATGCATATGACAAATTGAATTTAGGTTCCATAAATTAATCATGTGAGGGTCCGAGCTGCTCATGACCGTGAGCACAGCTAGTATACCAGTTTTACACTCTACAGAGGTTGCGCATCTTTACCCACAAGTCATGTTACCCATCTGCCAAGGGATCGCGACTTCCCATACACCTCTACCGAGGAGGCGAGGCAGGGTAACATTACGAGGCCTTTACAAAGTTCCACTAGCTTCAGAAAACCCGCTACAGTTTGTAGGAAGCTCCAATGCAGGGTTCTTGCCTGACCGCCATCGCAGCAAAAATCAACCAAGGACCTCCCTACACTGACCACTCCCCTACTGCCCTTGCCCCTTTCGGGTAAGGTAGTCCTCCACTAGCTTTCCTAATTAATCAGCCAAGGGCGTCCATAAACCCTTGTGGTAGCACTGTTTTTCTGGGTGGTCGCTCCATGTTCCAATTAACATAATGATCTTATCATGAACAATAAATAACAACGGATAACAAAAGTATAATCATGAATAATGTATCTTCATACCCAAAACCACATAAAGCACTAGCAAGTACTACCCAAAAAGTTCAGTGGTAAACAAGGTATAAAGATAATCAAACTAGGGTAACCTATTGGGTCCCATCAAAATTAACCTATGCAGATCATTATGATTAATTAGAACATGGCTGGGTAAAAAGAAGTGATCAAGGGCACAACTTGCCTGGGACTTGAGATTCCAGGTACCAACTTGCTCTTCAGATGACACGTGTTCTCACCGCTAAACGTAGCAATACAGACATACATGTATAGGCAAAATTAACATCACACCAAACATAAGAATAAACTGCGTAATAATAATCTATGCGCTGCTACGAGATCGTAGGAATGAGAATCATTAAATTCGGAGTTACGGTTTCGAGTTACGATTTTCCAAAGGTTGATGTGATTAAATAGGAAAACTAGGTTCTAGGTTAATTATCATTAATTTAATTTTAATCCAAGTTATAACTTGATTAGAGAACGTATTTTAGTCAAATTACAACTAGGAAGTGAAAATACTACTTTAATTTTTTAATTAAGTAAGTTAATCCAATGGGCATATGGTAAACAAATTAATTATTTAACGCAACTTGAACGGGTCAAATCGGAGTTAAAACGTAGAAGTTATGAATTTTGTAAGCATTTAGTATTTCCTTTACACAAGAAATCATTTTCTAGGTCTATTTTATTAATTCCAGCGAATAAGTGTACTGCAGGCACAATTTAACAGGAGTTCGGGGTTCATTTTGTAAATCCGAGGTCTTCTCTGTAATGATCTTAACACTGACTCGGGTGGCGGGTTGATTTGAGAAAAGCTAAGGGGGTCTTTAGAATAAATGTCAAGGCGAAGGGGTATGATCAAACCTGAGCCGTTCGATCCTGGATCCAGGGACCAGATTAGACGACGAAGGGGTACGCGATCTGGACCGCCCGATTAGAGATGGAGGGCCCAGATCACATCGGGACGGCTTGGAACCGATATAGGTCCACAGCCGTTGGATCTAGATCTACAGCTCTGGTTTATCCCCCCCCAATAGGTATTCCCATGACTAATCTCCACCGTCCGTTCACGATCGAACGACAGGGAGCCTATCTTCCACCCACGGCCGAGGAGCGACGGCGCGCTCACGGGCACGACGGCGCCATGATTGTGGTTCCCCCCCCAAACGAGCCAGAGCCCCAAACCCCAAATCGAATGGAGCTACACGAAGCTTTGATGTTTGCGAGCATAAAGAAGGAAGTCTTACTGGTTGTAGCGACGTGGGGAGCACCTGACCACGGTGAAGTGCCATCCATGGCGGAGTATCAACGTCGGCGAGGAAATTCGCACGCCATAGCCGCTGATTCCGCCAGGTGGGGGCACACACATCATCCCCGCATCACGGCGATGCTCCAGGTCTTCTTTCCACGACAAGAGACGCAGCCCCGACCGATGCACAAAGCGGCGGCAATCTTCTTCTCTCTCCCTTCCGCCTACGGTTCACTTGGTGACTGGGTGTTCGTCGAGATGGTTAAGGGAGTTAGAGCGGTCGGGTTTTATAGGGGCAGGGCGAGTCCGAGCGGAGCAGCAGCGAGATCAACGGCGGAGTTCGCGGGTTCCGATGGTAATAGCCTACGGTGACTTCGGGTTCCTGTTTCACGTGCAGCCCATGGGGAAGACAATCCTGGCAGCACGGGTCCACCAACCAGAGAGGAAAACCAGAGGGTCCGAGCGCGACCGTACAAGCGGTCCCACACGCCAGAGCCACCGGGATGACGGCCATGAGAGCGGGCAGTGGCTGGCCATTGGGCCCCACATGTCAGTGCGAAGAGCCACCAGCCAGACCGCGCGTGGATGGGGAAGATGGGCCGCATAGAGAAGAAGTCAGGGTTTTAGTGGGCCGAGAACTAGTAATTCAGCCCAGGAAGTTGTTTTCTTTTTTTTGTTATCCTTTTTCTTTTATGATTTGCATTTCTTCCTACATTTCAAAATTACCATTTGAATTTGAATTTGTTAGTGAGTCTTACACATGGGTCAAGTGCACAATTAAAATACCAGCATAATAGGATATATTTATTTATATATCATTATTATTATTATAGTACATATGCTTTTTCTCTTTTATTTTCTATTTCTATTTTTAATTTCTAGTTCCCTAACATAAGCTTGTCTCACAAATGGGAATACAAAGTGCAACAATAATAATTTCAGCATGTAATGCATATTTTTGTATTTATTTATTTGATATTTGTCTACCTTAATTTCATTATTCGAATATGCATAAGGAAAGAAAAAAATCAATAAAACTCCAAGGGTTCCATAGATTCCAAAACACTTTTATATCAATTTATGCATTTATTTTATTTTTTTTATTATACCAATTTTAGGGCTTTACAAGTAAAAACCTGCCAAAGTACAACTTCTTAATGGTATAAGCACTAAGAAGTCCAGACTGCAGAAAAAAAAACACATGTCAGTAAACTTTAGCAAAGCTAGAAGTGGAAGAGCATATAACTTATAGCTACTCCAAGAATGGTGCTGGAGCTGAACAGATAAAGGAAACTGCCAATGAAGTTCAGTAATTTGGCACCGCTGATATTTCCAGGATCAAAGTTCTAGATTGCATTGAACAACACAACAAAGTTGCGTCATTGACAACACCTTCACCAAACACGAGGTTGTACAAGAATGGTGTCTCATATTGGCTTAACACCTGCAAGGTGCAAACCGAGTCTGTGGCCGAGAATATTGCCCCAAGTGCTGAAATTTAAGATGTACAAGAGTCAGAAAGAAAGAACTGTATATGGGCAACATAAGTGTTTATGCTTTGGGTGATGAACTTACCAAGATAGTCTTCCAGTTCAAGTGCGCCGATATTAAGCCTTGATATTAGTCCTAGAGCGCCTATTGAGATCAAATGTGAGTTAGGCAGGCAGAAATCCAGAAGCATATAATCATGTTAAAAGTGAAATTTAGGACCGAACCTACCAAGGGATATTAGAGTAAAAGAGATCAAGGTGCCAACTGCACCAAACAGTGTAATAGTAATGAAGTTTCGAAAGAATTGTTTCTTCTTCACTTGGAACCTGGCTTATTGGGGAAGAAAAAAAGAACTGTGAGTGGGTTATACACAAAGGTTCTTAGTGCCAGATATTCAGCATAATCATACATGACAACATATCAGCTACACTCCTAACGCCAAAGACTTAGTGGAATAATTGCAGATTTATATTTGTTCTTTCATATGACTGAATGAGTTCATGAGCGCACACCAAGACACTGCAAAGAAAATAGATGTGCATAAAAATGTGAATACCTACAGCCATGTAGCAATTTGTTCTTTCATATACTCATTTTTAATTGCCAATCAACATCAAGAGCAAGACCATACTAAGATTCCATTTAATGGAGGTATATGTCACACTATCAGTGTATCATAATAATTGAACTAAACCTGCTTTATGGTTGAAATTTTACCGAACCAGAGGATGAACAGAATGGAAACAATGGGTATTCAGAAACAACATACCTAAAATCCACGAGATCATCTTTACACAAAAATGAAACTATCTAATTGTATAAACCACCTGGAAATGTAAATGACATGTCCAAATATAGAGCACTGTGCTATTGACACAAACATGAAACTATAAAATAAAAAATGGCTATAAAATTATAAAACAAAAGGGGCAACTGTTGTTTGCTTGACAGCTTGAGAGAAATGAAGAAGGTAGAAGTATCTTCCATTTAGGGCTAGTTTTTCCAAATTGGGGGCTGGGTCAGTGGGTTGCCCTAGAAAAACCTGCATCTAGATTTCACGTACATATTTCCACCAATCATGTCATATGATCTAAATTACCAAACAGTAGCTAAGATACTGGGCAAATAAAGCCTCATTTGACACAGTTAAGCTTCGTCATGAGCAGCTTTCTTAGTGAAGCTTATCAGTTTTGGATTTTTTTTTGACAAAACAACTTTACCGATAGCTTCATACATGACAGAGGGGAATATGTGAGAGTTGTACAAAGCTACATTTTTCAACTTCACCTCTCTCATCTTCCTTTGTGAGAGGATAAAAAAAAGAAGCTCCATCAATGAAGCCATTAAACTGTTTTGAAGAAGGATGTTGAACAAAAAAAGACAACTCGTAAAGCTTTTAGTGAATGCCAAATAGAAACTAAGGGATCCGACAAGATATATAATGATTAAAATCCACCAACTCTGCTACAACCATTAGAATTAGAACAGAATACTTTTAGTGTATTAGGATAGTAACTAATTGCATATGAATTTACAAATAGTAAAAGATAGACCTCATTTCATAAATCATAAATAAATATATTATGAGGGTCTGCAAACCATGAAACAATTCCATTCAGAAACGAGAAACAGAGGCATAGCAATTTTATGCATAAATACTTCCTCTGTCACTCATTGTATGAGGTCCTGTCCCATTACTAAACAGTTTTGTGCCCCAATCAAAAGCATGCATAATGACCCTAATGATGAACTAAACCATGCTAAGCAATCTTTTAGACATATTTGAGATCTTTTGAGTGAGAGCACCTAGAGGGGGGTGAATAGGTGATCTTGTAAAAACTTGAAACTTAAATCCACAAACTTGATTAGGTGTTAGAGCAATAAAGCCAAGTGGCCAGAGAGGAGTTCTTGCGAAACACAATAACCACAAAAAGATCAACACAGAGAGGCACAGTGGTTTATCATGTGGTTCGCCCAAGTCTAACACTTGCCTACTCCACGTTGTGGCGTCCCAACGGACGAGGGTTGCACTCAACCCCTTTCAAGTGGTCCAAAGACCCACTTGAATACCACAGTGTTTCTCTTCCTTTCACTATATCCCGTTTGCGAGGAATCTCCACAACTTGGAGTCTGTCGCCCTTACAATTTGGTAATCACAAACAAGCACAGAAATAAGGATGGGATGAGCAACACACACAAGACACAAAATCAGAGCACAAACACGCACACAAGTCACAACTTGAGCTCGCAACACAACTCGAAGAGTTCTCTACTCAAATGGAGCTCTAGTTGCTATCACAAAGAATCAAAAGCGCGGAAATGGAGTCTTGGTGCTTAGGGATGCTCAAAGAATGCTTGGTGTTCTCCTTCATGCGCCTAGGGGTCCCTTTTATAGCCCCAAGGCAGCTAGGAGCCGTTGAGAGCAATCCAGGAAGGCAAATCTTGCCTTCTGTCGACTGGTGCACCGAACAGTCCGGTGCACCACTGGACACTGTCCGGTGCAGATTTCTTTCCTGTTCTGGCGCAGCCGACCGTTGGCGATTTGGAGCCGATGGCGCACCGGACAGTCCGGTGCCCCCTTCAGACCGTTGGCCCGGCCACGCGTCACGCGTGGATTGCGCGGCCGACCGTTGGCTCACCGGACAGTCCGGTGATTTTTAGCCGTACACTGTTGACTTGATTCCCGAGAGCAGCGTCTTCGCCGCAACCGACTCACCGGACAGTCCAGTGATTTATATCCATACGCCGCCGTCGAGACCCGAGAGCAGGCAGTTCACCAGACGCCAGCCTGGCGCACCGGACACTGTCCGGTGCACCACCGGACAGTCCGGTGCACCCAGACTGAACAGAGTCTTGGCTGCTCGAGCCAAGTCTTTTCCATTTGTCTTTTCTCTGAGTCTAGCACTTAGACAAATATGTTAGTACACAAAAACCAATGTACTAAGTCTAGAATCATACCTTTGTATTGATTTGCACTTTGTCCACCATTTGGCATAGTTTAACACAACCATTTGTGTTGGCACTTTAATCACCAAAATACTTAGAAATGGCCCAAGGGCACATTTCCCTTTCAATCTCCCCCTTTTTGGTGATTTATGCCAACACAACAAAAAGCAACATATAGAAGTGCAACATCAATGCAAATTAGAACAAGAATTTTTTTTATTCAAATTTGGCATATTTGGATCATTCTTTGCCACCACTTGGTTTGTTTTTGCAAATCAAACTCAATTTCCTATCTCTAAGTCAAATTCACTTGTTGAGGCTTAGAGAAAGGTATTCCAAGAGAAATTGATAAAGGATTCAAAAACTCCCCCTTTTTCCCATAATCAAACATTCTTCACACAAGAGACCAACTTTTGACAAGAAGAGACATTAAGAGGATTTTGACAAAACAAAAACTCTAACTCTACTATTTTCAAAATTCTCAAGTGGTAGCTGATCCATATCTTGCTTTGGCCTTATTTTCTCCCCCTTTGGCATCAAGCACCAAAACGGGATCAATCTTGGCCCTTTTAACCTCATTGCCTCACCAAAATTGTCAATTAAGAGCAAAAGGCAATAAGAGACATGGAGATGAACTTGGAGTAAGTTACCCTCTCATCGGAGTGCAGTGGAAGTCTTTCGTGGTCCAAGTCCACCTTTCCCTTTCAATCCACCTTTGAGACTAAATCAAGTAAACTCAAGCACACAGTTAGTCTCAAAGGGTCAAGTTGTAGCACATCTCCCCCTAAATATGTGCATCACTTGCAAATGGACTAGTGAGGTCCGGGGAGTGCTTGTACAACTTGAGCACCATAAATAAACAACAATATGCATAAAAGAACATGATCAAAGGCATAAAACACATGTATGCTATAAATCAATCCAAGTTTCGTGAATCTAAGACATTTAGCTCACTACGCAGCCTGCAAAAGGTTTGCTCATCTAGAGGCTTGGTAAAGATATCGGCTAGCTGGTTCTCGGTGCTAACATAAAACACTTCGATATCTCCCTTTTGCTGGTGGTCTCTCAAAAAGTGATGTCGGATGTCTATGTGCTTTGTGCGGCTGTGTTCAACAGGATTATCCGCCATGCGGATAGCACTCTCATTATCACATAGGAGTGGGACTTTGCTCAGATTGTAGCCAAAGTCCCTGAGGGTTTGCCTCATCCAAAGTAGTTGCGCGCAACAATGTCCTGCGGCAACATACTCGGCCTCAACAGTGGATAGGGCAACGGAAGTTTGTTTCTTAGAACTCCAAGACACCAGGGACCTTCCTAAGAATTGGCATGTCCCTGATGTACTCTTCCAATCAACCTTACATCCAGCATAATCGGAGTCTGAATATCCAATTAAGTCAAAGGTAGACCCTTTTGGATACCAGATCCCGAAGCAAGGCGTAGCGACTAAATATCTAAGAATTCGCTTCACGGCCACTAAGTGACACTCCCTTGGATCGGATTGAAATCTAGCACATATGCATACACTAAGCATAATATCCGGTCTACTAGCACATAAGTAAAGCAAGGAACCTATCATAGACCGATATGCTTTTTGATCAACGGACTTACCTCCTTTGTTGAGGTCGACGTGTCCGTCAGTTCCCATTGGAGTCTTTGCGGGCTTGGTGTCCTTCATCCCAAACCGCTTTATCAAATCTTGTGTGTACTTCGTTTGGGAGATGAAAGTACCGTCCTTGAGTTGCTTCACTTGGAACCCAAGGAAGTAGTTCAACTCGCCCATCATCGACATTTCAAACTTTTGAGTCATCACCCTGCTAAACTCTTCACAAGACTTTTGGTTAGTAGAACCAAATATTATGTCATCGACATAAATTTGACACACAAATAAGTCACCATCACAAGTCTTAGTGAATAAAGTTGGATCGGCTTTCCCAAACTTGAAAGCATTAGAAATTAAAAAGTCTCTAAGGCATTCATACCATGCTCTTGGGGCTTGCTTAAGTCCATAGAGCGCCTTAGAGAGCTTACACACGTGGTCGGGGAACCATTCATCCTCAAAGCCAGGGGGTTGCTCTACGTACACCTCCTCCTTGATTGGCCCGTTGAGGAAAGGGCTCTTCACATCCATTTGGAACAACCTGAAAGAATGGTGAGCGGCATAGGCTAACAATATGCGAATTGACTCTAGCCTAGCCACAGGAGCAAAAGTCTCCTCAAAGTCCAAACCTGCGACTTGGGCATAACCTTTTGCCACAAGTCGTGCCTTGTTCCTTGTCACCACCCCGTGCTCGTCCTGTTTGTTGCGGAACACCCACTTGGTGCCCACAACGTTTTGCTTAGGACGTGGCACCAGTGTCCAAATTTCATTTCTCTTGAAATTGTTGAGCTCCTCCTTCATGGCCAACACCCAGTCCGGATCTAGCAATGTCTCTTCTACCCTGAAAGGTTCAATAGAAGAGACAAAAGAGTAATGCTCACAAAAATTAACTAATCTAGAGTGAGTAGTTACTCCCTTGCTAATATCACCCAATATCTGGTCGACAGGATGATTCCTTTGAATCGTCGCTCGAACTTGAGTTGGAGGGGCATGTTGTGATTCTTCCTCCATAACATGATCATCTTGTGCTCCCCCTTGATCACACGCCTCTTCTTGATGAACTTGTTCATCGTCTTGAGTTGGGGGTTGCACCATTGTTGAGGAAGAAGGTTGATCTTGCTCCTTTTGTTCCTGTGGCCGCACATCTCCAATTGTCATGGTGTGTATTGCGGTCGTTGGAACGTCTTCTTCATCTACATCATCAAGATCAACAACTTGCTCTCTTGGAGAGCCATTAGTCTCATCAAATACAACATCGCTAGAGACTTCAACCAAACCCGATGATTTGTTGAAGACCCTATACGCCTTTGTATTTGAGTCATAACCTAACAAAAACCCTTCTACAACTTTGGGAGCAAATTTAGAATTCCTACCTTTCTTCACTAGAATGTAGCATTTACTCCCAAATACACGAAAGTATGAAACGTTGGGTTTGTTACCGGTTAGAAGCTCATACGAAGTCTTTTTGAGGAGGCGATGAAGGTAGACCCGGTTTATGGTGTGGCAAGCCGTGTTCACGGCTTCCGACCAAAACCGCTCGGGCGTCTTGAACTCTCCAAGCATCGTCCTCGCCATGTCGATGAGCGTCCTATTCTTCCTCTCTACCACACCGTTTTGTTGTGGTGTGTAGGGAGCGGAGAACTCGTGCTTGATTCCTTCCTCCTCAAGGTACTCCTCCACTTGAAGGTTCTTGAATTCGGACCCGTTGTCGCTCCTTATCTTCTTCACCTTGAGCTCAAACTCATTTTGAGCTCTCCTTAGGAAGCGCTTGAGGGTCCCTTGGGTTTATGTTTTATCCTGCAAAAAGAATACCCAAGTGAAGCGGGAAACATCATCAACTATAACAAGACCATACTTACTTCCTTCTAAGCTTATGTAGGTGACGGGTCCGAAGAGGTCCATATGAAGTAACTCCAGAGGTCTTGACGTGGTCATTACATTCTTGCTGTGATGAGCATTTCCCACTTGTTTACCTGCTTGACAAGCTACACAAGGTCTATCTTTTTCGAAAGTCACATTTGTTAGACCTAACACATGTTCTCCCTTTAGAAGTTTGTGAAGGTTCTTCATCCCCACATGTGCTAAACAGCGATGTCACAGCCAGCCCATGCTAGTCTTAGCAATTAAGCGTGCATCTAGACCGGCCTCCTCTTTTGCAAAATCAACTAAATAAAGTTTGTCGTCTAGTACACCCTTAAAAGCTAATGAATCATCACTTCTTCTAAAGACAGACACATCTACATTTGTGAATAAGCAATTATAACCCATATTACAAAGTTGACTAACGGACAACAAGTTATACCCGAGCGACTCAACTAAAAACACATTAGAAATGGAGTGCTCGGATGAAATAGCAATCTTTCCTAGTCCCTTAACCTTGCCTTGGTTCCCATCACCGAATATGATTGAATCTTGGGAATCTTTGTTCTTGACGTAGGAGGTGAACATCTTCTTTCCCCCGTCATGTGGTTTGTGCATCCGCTGTCGATAATCCAGCTTGAGCCCCCGGATGCATAAACCTGCAAGGCAATTTAGGCTTGGGTCTTAGGTACCCAACTCTTGTTGGGTCCTGCAAGGTTAGTGACAATAGCCTTAGGGACCCAAATGCAAGTTTTATCTCCCTTGCATTTTGCCCCTAATTTCCTAGCAATCACCTTCTTATCCTTTCTACAAATTGCAAAGGAAGCATTGCAAGCATGATAAATTGTAGAAGGTTCATTAATTATTTTCCTAGGAACATGAGTAACATTTCTCCTAGGCATATGATGAATGACATTTTTCCTAGGCATATCTCTACCATGCACATAGGAAGAACTTGAAGCAAACATGGCATTTGAATCATAAGCATTACAACTCCTATCATGATGAACATTTCTAGAAAATTTCCTATCATAAATAAATGCATGATTCTTTTGAGCACTATTAGCCATAGGGGCCTTCCCTTTATCCTTTGTGAAAGTGGGAGTCCTTTGGCTTGTTAAGTTCTTGGCTTCCCTTTTGAAACCAAGCCCATCCTTGATTGAGGGGTGTCTACCAGTAGTGTCGGCGTTTCAAGACCGGGGGGTCCCTAAGCCGACGAGTGAATGTCGCTGCGTGCCCCAGCCCAGATGGGTCGAGCGCGTGGGCGAGCGCGAAGGGGGGAAGCGAGGTGGCCGGAGATGGGCGTGAGAGAGGTGGAAATCCCGCGGCCTTCGTGTTCGTCCCGTGCCCAGGTCGGGTGCGCTTGCAGTAGGGGGTTACAAGCGTCCACGCGGGTGAGGGAAGCGAGCGGCCCCAAGAGAGCGCCTGTCCCGTCCTCGTCCCCGCGCGGCCAACCCTCTCTAAGAGGGCCCTGGTCCTTCCTTTTATAGTCGTAAGGAATGGATCCAGGTGTACAACAGGGGTGTAGCAGAGTGCTACGTGTCTAGCGGGGGAGAGCTAGTGCCCTAAGTACATGCCGATGTGGCAGCCGGAGAGATCTTGGCACCCAGCTGGTGTGATGTCGTGGCCGTCGGAGGAGCAACGGAGCCTGGCGGAGGGACAGCTGTCGGAGCGGTTGAGTCCTTGCTGACGTCCTCCTGCTTCCGTAAGAGAGCTGAGAGCCGCCGTCGTCACAGAGCTTGCGGGGCGCCATCATTGCCTATCTGGCGGAGCTAGCCAGATGGGACACCGGTCTTGTTCTCTGCGGCCCGAGTCGGCTCGGGGTAGGGTGATGATGGCGCTTCCTGTTGACGTGGCTGGCCTGCTCCCTAGGTTGGGCGACGTGGAGGCTCCTCCGAAGCCGAGGTCGAGTCTGTCTTCCGTGGCCGAGGCCGACTCCAAGCCCTTGGGTCGGGCGAGGCAGAGGTCGTTCGGCAGAGGCCGGGGCGGAGTCCGAGCCCTAGGGTCGGGCGAAGCAGAGTTCGTCGTCTTCTGGGGCTGAGCCCGAGTCCGAGCCTTGGGGTCGGGCGGAGCGGAGTTCGCCGTCTTCCGGGACTTAGCCCGAGTCCGAGCCCTGGGGTCGGGCGGAGCGGAGTTCGTCGTCTTCCGGGACTTAGCCCGAGTCCGAGCCCTGGGGTCGGGCGGAGCGGAGTTCGCCGTCTTCCGGGACTTAGCCCGAGTCCGAGCCCTGGGGTCGGGCGGAGCGGAGTTCGCCGTCTTCCGGGACTTAGCCCGAGTCCGAGCCCTGGGGTCGGGCGGAGCGGAGCTTCCTATGGTGCCTTTGGCAGGGCCTGACTGCCCGTCAGTCTCACTCTGTCAAGTGGCACTGCAGTCGGAGTGGCGCAGGCGGCGCTGTCCTTTTGTCAGGCCGGTCAGTGGAGCGGCGAAGTGACGACGGTCACTTCGGCTCTGCCGGGGGGCGTGTGTCAGGACAAAGGTGTCAGGCCACCTTTGCGTTAAATGCTCCTGCGATTCGGTCGGTCGGTGCGGCGATTTAGTCAGGGTTGCTTCTTAGCGAAGGCAGGGCCTCGGGCGAGCCGGAGATGTGTCCGTCGTTGGAGGGGGGCCTCGGTGGTCGGCTGCCCTTGTCCGAGGCTAGGCTCGGGCGAGGCATGATCGAGTCGCTCGAACGGATTGATCCCTGACTTAATCGCACCCATCAGGCCTTTGCAGCTTTATGCTGATGGGGGTTACCAGCTGAGAATTAGGCGGCTTGAGGGTACCCCTAATTATGGTCCCCGACAGTAGCCCCCGAGCCTCGAAGGGAGTGTTAGCACTCGCTTGGAGGCTTCCGTCGCACTTTTTTGCAAGGGGACCAGCCTTTCTCGGTTGCATTTTGTTCCGGTGGGTGCGCGCGAGCGCACCCGCCGGGTGTAGCCCCCGAGGCCTCGGAGGAGTGGTTTCACTCCTCTGAGGTCTTAATGCCTTGCGTAATGCTTCGGCTGGCCTGGTTGTTCCCTCATGCGAACTGGTCGTAGCCCGGGTGTACGGTCGGGGCCCAAGTTCTCGGGCTGGTATGTTGACGCTGTCAACGGTTCGGCCGGAGCCGGGTTTGCGAGAGCAGCCCCCGAGCCTCCGCACAGGGCGAGAGCACGATCAGGGACAGACTCGGCTTTTTACATACGCCCCTGCGTCGCCTTTCCGCAAGGAGGAGGGGGGGAAAGCGCCATGTTACCCTCGATGGGTGCCGAACATGGTGTCTCCGGTGAGCTGCAAGCGGGTAATCCGAGTGGACGTCCATGCCCCGTTCGTTAGGGGTCGGCTAGGGGCCCAAAGGCACGCCCAAAAGTACCTGCGGGTGATCTGCCGGACCCGGTCCCCTGGCGACGGGGTCCGAGGGCTCGATGCCTCCCTCTGATGGGATTCCGTTACAAGATCGCTCCCGCTGGTCTCGGAAATGTCCTAGGGTACCTTGGGAGCGCAGCCCGAGCCTTGGTTATGTATCGAACGTACCCCTGGTCATCCCTCGCTCGGCGTCTGAGGCGGTTGTGAACCCTTCGGGGGCCAGCCTTCGAACCCCTGATCAGTAATGGGCGCGGAGCCCGAGTAGCCTGAGGCGGCCGTGGAACCCTTCGGGGGGCCGGCCTTCGAACCTCTGACCAGTAGTGGGTGTAGGGCCCACGCGATCTGAGGCGGCTGTTGAACCCCTCGGGGGGGGGGGGGGCAGCCTTTGAACCCCTGATCAGTAGGGAGGCTCGGAGCCCGGTTCCTTCACGGGGAAGGATCCTTTTCGGGGTATCCCCCTTTCCCGGTCCCTGTTGCAAGAGATAGAGAAAGAGGAAAAAAGGAAAAGGATACGAAATCGAACGACGTGGCGTACCTTTTTTGGTGCGGTTATCACGGTGAAGGCGAAGCGTCGCCCGCTTCTCCTGCCAGAAGCGCCGCCTGTCCCGCCGCGGAGTTAATGCGACGGGGCGAGTGGTTGGCGGGGCGGTCGTCGCGCGTGCGCGAGCCGTTCGAGGAACGGATCACGGGCGCGTCGTCTTCACGCCGTGAGAGGGGGTTCTCTTGCTGCCCCCGGATGGGACGTGAGCTTGGCTGACGACGTGACCGCTGCTCCCGCCCGCCTGCCACCGTCATTACTGTCGGCCCACTTTCGGCCGCATTGACCGTCGCGCCAGGCTGGCGCTGCTGGGCCGTGCGCTGGGTCGCCTCGAGTCGCGGTATTGGTTCCACAACCGAAGAGGCGCGGTGATGGCGCAAGTGGCGGTGCAGTTGCTTGCATGCAGCATCCGGCGCGCCGGTTGCGTGACGCGTGGGCCTGAGCCTCCAGGCCGGCCGCGTTGGGAGTCGGAGAAGCGCGTCCACTTGGCGCGGTTGCATGCTGCCTGCATGGCTGCCCGCCTCTCTCGCCCGTTGGTCTGGGCCAAAGTGGAGGGTAACTTGTAACCGCTGGGCGGTTAAGTGCACCACGCGCGACGGTTTGGCTTCTTCTGCTCCGAGCCGGTTTGCATGACATGCGGGACCCAGCCCCCGCGCCGCAGGGGAGGGCCTTGGAACGTGTTGGAGAAGACTCAGCCCGTGACGGTTGGGGGCGCAAGTAGGGAGAGTTGCCTTTAAAAGGAGGGCGACCCCTTTCGGAAGGCGACCATGTCTTCTCGCTCCCTTATGCATCGCGTCTCTCCACCTTCCAAGCCCCCAGATGGGGGATACCCGCCGTCTTTTCGCCTCATCGTTGGAGGAATGCAACTCCGTGGGAGTTGGTACCTTTTAGCCATCGTTCGGCTTCAAGGATTTTCATCACATAGTCCGGTTGCTCCCCTCCGCTGGTGGTCACCCAAGACGGTGACCTCCAGCTCCTGGATGGGGAGAGGCAATCCGAGTTGTGATCCCGATCCCGTCCTCAGTATCGAGGGTGTTCGTCATCCTCGCTAGGGCGGGGAGCGAGGCGAGCCGGGGCTCTACCTCCTGCGCGGGTCGGCGGGCCACCTCTTCTTCCAGCTTCTGGTGGTGGCAATCGCTCTCCGGCCCTGCGGCGGAGACGTCCTCCAGCCATGCCGGGGAAGGCGAATTGTTGCTGCCCAGCTAGGATGCAACATTCCGCCCTCTTCCTCGCGTTCGCGGCGAGGACGGCAGCGAGGATCTGCCGGTGCGCTTGGGAGCGGCCCGCTCTTTGGCTTTAATATCTGGTTCGCGTCCCTTGAGCGGGAACGCGAACGAGGGCCCTCTGGCGGCCGCGTCCACCCGGGACCATGGCTGCTGCTGCAGAGGTCGCTGGCGAGTCTCCCGATGTTCGTCGCCCCGCAGGCTCGAGGTTGCTCATATCCGCGGGGACGGAACCGGAGTTCCGTTTGTAATGGCACTTTGAATGCCAGTGTTTTTGTTCATTATGGCTGTTGAGGCCTGAACATGTATGTAATTTTGGCACGGAGCCGTGTTTTTTCCTCATTTTCGAGCACTAAGACTCGCCTGTTGATTATCTAAACCGCTTCACCAAGCATGAGTCGCCTCGTGTCAAGGTGACGAGTGAGGTATCCGTATCCCGGAGGCGTAGGAGTCCCTCGGCTCGGTCGGCCTTGTTGTCTGAGGCTCCTCTAGCTTAGTTAAAGGGACCCCTTGGTCGCTCTTCGACGAGCCGAGGCCAGGGGTAGCGATATCAGCATGAACAGAGGTGGAGTTGGCTCGAAAATGAAAACCTGGTTGGCCGGAGTCTGGCCGGGTTGTCCGTTAGCGGGACCGACGCCGGAGTTGACCAGCCGAGGCCTCGGGTCGGGCTGACGCCCTTGGAAGATGGTCGGCCGAGGCCCCAGAGGTGACCGGCTGAGCCGCCTGCTCAGGCCGGATTCCCGGAGAAGACCCTAGCGGCGATGGCCCGGGCGTGGTGATGACGTCGTCCTTCGGAGTGGAGGTCTTCGGACCGCGTCGCCGTCCGAGGCTAGGTCGAACCTCGCCGAAGTTGTCGTCGATGCCGAGGGTGCTGCTGCCCCCTTCCAGCGTCAAGACCCGAGCCTGCAGGATCAGATTGTCTTGTAGCGCGTGCCTTCTGCGGCCGCCGAGGCCAGAACACACACCCTTGCTGCGTTGTAAAGCTGCGTCTCTTTTCCTCTTGTTTCGAGTATCTGGACTTTTTTGTCGGTAACAGGGATGTTTGTGCGAGCGAGAGTTGCTTCTCGCGGAAGGTGATGAGTGAGGTATCCGTATCCCGGAGGCGTGGGAGTCCCTCGGCTCGGTCGGCCTTGCCGCTTACGTGTACTTTCACCCGTCCATGAGGCCCTGTCACCGACTCAGTCGAGAAGGCTCGAAGGATCGCTTCGGCAGAAGAGCTTCCGAACGTAAAGACTTGTTCGGTCCGCGGAATCACTTTATCCGAACGCGAGTTACTTATCGCAGAAGGTGATGAGTGAGGTATCCGTATCCCGGAGGCGTAGGAGTCCCTCGGCTCGGTCAGCCTTGGCTGCTTACGTGTACTCCGTCGTTTTCAGGATCCACTTTTCGAAGTAGTCAGAAGGCACGAAAGACATTCTGGCAGAAGAGATCTTTTTTCGAGGAAAATTTCAACGCAGAGGGGGTTCCCCCCATTTTAGCCCCCGAGGGAGGGTCGGGCTTCGCCGAGGCGAGGCCGACCCTTCCTTGATGACTAAACTTTGCGTGGGTGCGAGGTATATGAACAACTTGAAAACATCTTAAGGGTAGAAGCGATGTAACTGTTGGATGTTCCAAGCGTTGCCGTAGACCTCGCCTTGACTGTTGGCCAGCTTGTACGTTCCGGGCTTCAGAACTTTGGCGATGACGAATGGCCCCTCCCAGGGGGGCGTGAGCTTGTGCCTCCCTCGGGCGTCTTGCTGCAGCCAAAGCACCAGGTCGCCCACCTGGAGGTCTCGGGGCCGGACCCCTCGGGCGTGGTAGCGTCGCAGGGACTGCTGGTACCGCGCCGAGTGTAGTAAGGCCTTGTCCCGAGCTTCTTCCAGCTGGTCCAGCGAGTCTTCTCGACTAACTTGGTTGCTTTGATCGCTGTAGGCCCTCGTCCTCGGGGAGCCGTATTCCAGGTCAGTGGGCAAGACGGCCTCGGCCCCGTAGACCAGGAAGAATGGCGTGAAACCCGTGGCTCGGCTCGGCGTTGTCCTCAGGCTCCAGACCACCGAGGGGAGTTCCTTCATCCATCGCTTGCCGAACTTGTTGAGGTCGTTGTAAATCCGAGGCTTGAGCCCTTGTAGAATCATGTCGTTGGCACGCTCTACTTGCCCATTCGACATGGGATGAGCCACGGCGGCCCAGTCCACCCGGATGTGGTGATCCTCACAGAAGTCCAAGAATTTTCTGCCGGTGAACTGGGTACCGTTGTCGGTGATGATGGAGTTCGGGACCCCGAAGCGATGGATGATGTTGGTGAAGAACGCCACCGCCTGCTCGGACCTGATGGTGTTTAGAGGTCGGACCTCGATCCACTTGGAGAATTTGTCGATGGCGACCAGCAGGTGCGTGTAGCCCCCGGGCGCCTTCTGCAAGGGGCCGACGAGGTCCAGACCCCACACAGCAAAGGGTCAGGTGATGGGTATCGTCTGCAGAGCCTGAGCGGGCAGGTGGGTCTGCTTCGCATAGAATTGACACCCTTCGCAGGTGCGAACAATTCTAGTGGCGTCAGCCACCGCCGTTGGCCAGTAGAAGCCTTGCCGGAAAGCATTCCCGACAAGGGCTCGAGGCGCTACGTGATGGCCGCAAGCCCCCGAGTGTATCTCTTGCAGGAGTTCCTAACCTTCGGCGATGGAGATGCATCGCTGGAGGATGCCCGAGGGGCTGCGGTGGTAGAGCTCCTTCTCATTGCCCAGCAAGACGAACGACTTGGCGCGTCGCGCTACCCGCCGAGCCTCAGCTCGGTCGAGGGGTAGTTCTCCTTGGCGGAGATATTGCAGGTACGGGGTCTGCCAATTTCGTTCAGGCGTGGCCCCGCTCCGCTCCTCCTCGACGTGTAGTGCCTCGCCCTCGGAGGCCGAGGGTACCTCGAGCTGAACCGAGGGCGCCTCGGGCCGAGCTGAGGGTGCCTCGGGCTGTGCCGAGGGTACCTCGGGCTGGACCGAGGTCGCCTCAGGCTCGGGCGAGTCGTCGATCTTGACGGAGGGTTGATGCAGATCCCGGGAGAAGACGTCCGGGGGAACCGTTGTTCGCCCCGAGGCTATTTTCGCCAGCTCGTCCACCGTCTCGATGTAACGCCGAGCGATGTTGTTAAGCTCGAGCCCGTAGAACTTGTCTTCCAGGCGTCGAACCTCATCGCAGTAGGCCTCCATCTTCGGGTCGCGACAGTGGGAGTTCTTCATGACTTGGTCGATGACGAGCTGAGAGTCGCCGCGGGCGTCGAGGCGCCTGACCCCTAGCTCGATGGCGATCCGCAACCCGTTGACCAGAGCCTCGTACTCAGCCACATTGTTGGACGCCGGGAAATGGAGGCGTAGCACATAGCGTAGGTGTTTCCCGAGGGGCGAGATGAAGAGCAGGCCCGCGCCGGCTCCCATCTTCATCAGCGACCCGTCGAAAAACGTGGTCCAGAGCTCCGGTTGGATCGGAGCCGTCGGTAGCTGGGTGTCGACCCATTTGGCTACGAAGTCCGCCAATACCTGGGACTTGATGGCCTTCCGAGGGGCGAACGAGATTGTCTCGCCCATGATTTCCACCGCCCACTTTGCAATCCTGCCCGAGGCCTCTCGGCACTGGATGGTCTCCCCCAGGGGGAAGGATGACACCACAGTTATCGGATGAGATTCGAAGTAGTGTCGCAACTTCCGCCTCGTCAGGATCACTGCATACAGCAGCTTCTGAACTTGTGGGTAGCGGATCTTGGTCTCGGACAGTACCTCGCTGACGAAGTAAACTGGCCTCTGAACGGGCAATGCATGCCCCTCTTCTTGCCTCTCGACCACAATCGCGGCGCTAACCACCTGAGTGGTCGCGGCGACGTAGACCAAGAGGGCTTCTCCATCAGCTGGAGGCACCAAGATAGGCGCCTTTGTGAGGAGCGCCTTCAGGTTCCCGAGAGCTTCCTCGGCCTCAGGGGTCCAAGCGAAACACTCGGTCTTCCTTAAGAGGCGGTACAGGGGCAGACCTCTTTCGCCGAGGCGTGAGATGAAGCGGCTCAGGGCCGCGAGACATCCCATGACCCTCTGTACGCCTTTTAAGTCCTTGATGGGCCCCATGCTGGTGATGGCTGCGATCTTCTCCGGGTTGGCTTCGATGCCCCGCTCGGAGACGACGAACCCCAAGAACATGCCCCGGGGCGCCCCGAAGACACACTTCTCGGGATTGAGCTTGACGCCTTTCGCTTTGAGACATCGGAATGTCACTTCAAGGTCGGAGAGGAGGTCGGAAGCCTTCCTTGTCTTGACCACGATGTCATCGACGTAGGCCTCGACCGTGCGACCAATGTGTTCGCCGAACACATGGTTCATGCACCGCTGATACGTCGCGCCCGCATCCCTCAAACCGAACGGCATGGTGACATAGCAGTACATGCCGAAGGGCATGATGAAAGAAGTCGCGAGCTGGTCGGACTCTTTCATCCTGATTTGGTGATACCCTGAGTAGGCGTCGAGGAAGGACAGGGTTTCGCACCCAGCAGTGGAATCCACGATTTGATCGATGCGAGGCAGAGGGTAGGGAACCTTCGGACATGCTTTGTTGAGACCAGTGTAGTCTACACACATCCGCCATTTCCCCCTTTCTTTCTCACAAGCACAGGGTTGGCAAGCCATTCGGGATGGAATACCTCTTTGATGAACCCTGCTGCCATTAGCTTGTGGATCTCCTCGCCTATCGCTTTGCGCTTCTCCTCGTTGAATCGGCGCAGAGGCTGCCTGACGGGTCGGGCTCCGGCCCGAATATCCAGCGAGTGCTCGGCGACATCCCTCGGTATGCCGGGCATGTCCGAGGGACTCCACGCAAAGACGTCGGCGTTTGCGCGGAGAAAGTCGACGAGCACTGCTTCCTATTTGGGGTCGAGCCCGGAACCAATCCGGATCTGCTTGGAGGTGTCGCCACTGGGGTCGAGAGGGACGGCCTTGACCGTCTCCACTGGCTCGAAGTTGCCAGCATGGCGCTTCACGTCGGGCACCTCTTTTGAGAGGCTTTCCAGGTCGGCGATGAGGGCCTCGGACTCGGCGAGGGCCTCGGCGTACTCCACGCACTCCACGTCGCATTCGAACGCGTGTTTGTACGTGGGGCCGACGGTGATGACCCCGTTGGGGCCCGACATCTTGAGCTTCAGGTAAGTGTAGTTGGGGACGGCCATGAACTTCGCGTAGCATGGCCTCCCCAGTACCGCGTGGTAGGTTCCTCGGAACCCGACCACCTCGAACGTCAGAGTCTCCCTTCGGAAGTTGGAGGGCGTTCCGAAGCAGACGGGAAGGTTGAGTCGTCCGAGGGGCTGGACGCACTTCCCGGGAATGATCCCGTGGAAGGGCGCAGCGCCTGCTCGGACGGAGGACAGATCGACGCGCAGGAGCCCGAGGGTCTTGGCATAGATGATGTTGAGGCAGCTGCCCCCGTCCATAAGGACCTTGGTGAGCCTGACGTCGCCGACGATGGGGTCGACGACGAGCGGGTATTTCCCCGGGCTCGACACGTGGTCGGGGTGGTCAGCTTGGTCGAAGGTGATGGGCTTGTCGGACCAGTCTAGGTAGACTGGCGCCGCCACCTTCACCGAGCAGACCTCCCGGCGCTCTTGCTTGCGATGCCGAGCCGAGGCATTCGCCGCATGCCCACCGTAGATCATGAAGCAGTCGCAGACCTCGGGGGAACTCTCCTGCTTGGTGATCTTCCTTCTTGTCATCGTCGCGGGCCCTGCCACCCTCCGCGGGTGGCCCGGCCCTGTGGAAGTGGCGCCGAAGCATGACGCACTCCTCGAGGGTGTGCTTGACGGGCCCCTGACGATAGGGGCACGGCTCCTTGAGCATCTTGTCGAAGAGGTTGGCACCTCCGGGGGGCTTCCGAGGGTTCTTGTACTCGGCGGCGGCGACAAGGTCCGCGTTGGCGGCGTCGCGTTTCGCTTGCGACTTCTTCTTGCCTTTCCTCTTGGCGCCGCGCGGAGTAGACACCTCGGGAGCATTTTCCGATGGGCGGCCCTGGGGCTGCTTGTCCTTTCGGAAGATAGCCTCGACCGCCTCCTGGCTAGAGGCGAACTTGGTGGCGATGTCCATCAGCTCGCTCGCCCTGGTGGGGGTCTTGCGACCCAACTTACTCACCAGGTCGCGGCAGGAGGTGCCGGCAAGGAACGCGCCGATGACATCCGAGTCGGTGATGTTGGGCAGCTCGGTGCGCTGCTTCGAGAATCGCCGGATGTAGTCCCGGAGAGACTCTCCCGGCTGCTACCGGCAACTTCGGAGGTCCCAGGAATTCCCGGGGCGCACGTACGTGCCCTGGAAATTGCAGGCGAAGGCTTGGACCAGGTCATCCCAGTTGGAGATCTGCCCCGAAGGCAGGTGCTCCAACCAGGCGCGAGCGGTGTCGGAGAGGAACAGGGGGAGGTTGCGGATGATGAGGTTGTCGTCGTCCGTTCCACCCAGTTGGCAGGCTAGGCGGTAGTCCGCGAGCCACAGTTCCGGTCTCGTTTCCCCCGAGTACTTTGTGATAGTAGTCGGGGGTCGGAACCGGGTCGGGAACGGCGCCCGTCGGATGGCCCGGCTGAAGGCCTGCGGACCGGGTGGTTCGGGTGAGGGACTCCGATCCTCCCCGCTGTCGTAGCGTCCCCCACGCCTGGGGTGGTAGCCTCGGCGCATCCTCTCGTCGAGGTGGGCCCGACGGTCGCGATGATGGTGCTCGTTGCTGAGGTGGCCCGGGGCCGCAGGCGCGGTGTTGCGCGTGCGCCCGGTGTAGACCGAGGCTTCCCGCATGAATCGGGAAGTCGCGGCATGAGGTTCCGAGGGGTATCCCTGCCTTCGGGAGGCAGAGCTCTTGGCCCGTCGGACCGCAGCGCCTTCCAGGAGATTCTTGAGCTCTCCCTGGATTCGCCGACCCTCGGTGGTTGATGGCTCCGGCATCGCGCGGAGAAGCATCGCTGCTGTAGCCAGGTTCTGACCGGCCCCACTGGATGCGGGTGGCGGCCTGACCCTGACGTCGTTGGCGATGCGGTGCTGGAAACCCTGGGGCAGGTGACGTATTTCTCCGGCCGGGGGTTGACTCGCCCATACCTGCCCGACGTCCCGGCGGATCGGCTCAAGCGCCCCTGCTCCCTCGTCAAGCCTGGCCTGCGCCCCGCGGACTTGCTCGAGCTGTGGGTCGTGACCCCCCGCCGGAACGGGGACCACAGCTAGCTCCCGCGGGATGTCGGCGCGAGGCACCGGCCTAGGGAGATCACCGTCCTCCGGCATGCCGAGATGGTTGCCTTCGGAGGGATCCCCTAGCTCGACGTGGAAACATTCGCGGCTTGGGCCGCAGTCCTCGTCGTCGAGGCTGCGGCTACCGTCGGAACAGTCGGAGAGGCAGTAGTCACATGCGGCCATGAAGTCCCGCATGGCACTGGGGTTGCCAAATCCAGAGAAATCCCAACAGATGTTGGGGTCGTCATCTTCCTCGGACCCAGAGGGCCCGTAGGTCGAGACGTCCGTCAGCCGGTCCCAAGGCGACCGCATGCGAAACCCCAGAGGGTTTGAACTCGCCTCCACGAGAGCGCCCGCCAAAGCAAGGTCGCTAGGCGGGTTGAGGCTGAGTCGAAATGACGTAGGATGGGAATCGGTTGGTACCTTTCGGTCGGCGAGCAGCGACATAGTCACGTCGGGGACTGATTGCACCGCCGTCCCAGGTACGAGGGCGACGTCCTGCAAGCTCTCCGCGAGCGCACTGGCGTCGTCCACTTGCTCGGGGTTGGCGTGTCGCGGGGAGACGGCGCTCGCCTTCGTCTCAAACGCGAGGTCGACGCCCGACGCGCCCCCCGTTGGGGCGCTGGGGACGTCGACTCGCTCGACAGCCGACGAGGCGCAGCCTCCCGCTTGGCCTTGGTTGCCCCGCCTCCTCCTCCGTTGGCGGGGGAGAGGACGGGGCGAGCTCGGATGTTGTTCTTCCACCACGCGGGGAAGACGTCGTCGATTCCGCCGCCGACGGGCGGGCTGCCGGCTGCCATTGTCGTTGTCGCGCGGCGGTGGAAGGAGTATCATGTCGTAGCTGCCGTCGAAGGACATGAACTCAAGACTCCCGAAACGGAGCACCGTCCCGGGTCGGAGAGGTTGCTGGAGACTACCCATCTGGAGCTTGACGGGAAGCTGTTCGTTAACACGCAGCAGGACCCTACCTGGCGCGCCAACTGTCGGCGTTTCGAGACCGGGGGGTCCCTAAGCCGACGAGTGAATGTCGCTGCGTGCCCCATCCCAGATGGGTCGAGCGCGTGGGCGAGCGCGAAGGGGGGAAGCGAGGTGGCCGGAGATGGGCGTGAGAGAGGTGGAAATCCCGCGGCCTTCGTGTTCGTCCCGCGCCCAGGTCGGGTGCGCTTGCAGTAGGGGGTTACAAGCGTCCACGCGGGTGAGGGAAGCGAGCGGCCCCAAGAGAGCGCCTGTCCCGTCCTCGTCCCCGCGCGGCCAACCCTCTCTAAGAGGGCCCTGGTCCTTCCTTTTATAGTCGTAAGGAGTGGATCCAGGTGTACAACGGGGGTGTAGCAGAGTGCTACGTGTCTAGCGGGGGAGAGCTAGTGCCCTAAGTACATGCCGATGTGGCAGCCGGAGAGATCTTGGCACCCAGCTGGTGTGATGTCGTGGCCGTTAGAGGAGCAACGGAGCCTGGCGGAGGGACAGCTGTCGGAGCGGTTGAGTCCTTGCTGATGTCCTCCTGCTTCCGTAAGAGAGCTGAGAGCCGCCGTCGTCACAGAGCTTGCGGGGCGCCATCATTGCCTATCTGGCGGAGCTAGCCAGATGGGACACCGGTCTTGTTCTCTGCGGCCCGAGTCGGCTCGGGGTAGGGTGATGATGGCGCTTCCTGTTGACGTGGCTGGCCTGCGCCCTAGGTTGGGCGACGTGGAGGCTCCTCCAAAGCCGAGGTCGAGTCTGTCTTCCGTGGCCGAGGCCGAGTCCGAGCCCCTAGGTCGGGCGAGGCGGAGGTCGTTTGGCAGAGGCCGGGGCGGAGTCCGAGCCCTGGGGTCGGGCGAAGCAGAGTTCGTCGTCTTCTGGGGCTGAGCCCGAGTCCGAGCCCTGGGGTCGGGCGGAGCGGAGTTCGCCGTCTTCCGGGACTTAGCCCGAGTCCGAGCCCTGGGGTCGGGCGGAGCGGAGTTCGTTGTCTTCCGGGACTTAGCCCGAGTCCGAGCCCTAGGGTCGGGCGGAGCGGAGTTCGCCGTCTTCCGGGACTTAGCCCGAGTCCGAGCCCTGGGGTCGGGCGGAGCGGAGTTCGCCGTCTTCCGGGACTTAGCCCGAGTCCGAGCCCTGGGGTCGGGCGGAGCGGAGTTCGCCGTCTTCCGGGACTTAGCCCGAGTCCGAGCCCTGGGGTCGGGCGGAGCGGAGCTTCCTATGGTGCCTTTGGCAGGGCCTGACTGCCCATCAGTCTCACTCTGTCAAGTGGCACTGCAGTCGGAGTGGCGCAGGTGGCGCTGTCCTTTTGTCAGGCCGGTCAGTGGAGCGGCGAAGTGACGGCGGTCACTTCGGCTCTGCCGGGGGGCGTGTGTCAGGACAAAGGTGTCAGGCCACCTTTGCGTTAAATGCTCCTGCGATTCGGTCGGTCGGTGCGGCGATTTAGTCAGGGTTGCTTCTTAGCGAAGGCAGGGCCTCGGGCGAGCCGGAGATGTGTCCGCCGTTGGAGGGGGGCCTCGGGGGTCGGCTGCCCTTGTCCGAGGCTAGGCTCGGGCGAGGCATGATCGAGTCGCTCGAACGGATTGATCCCTGACTTAATCGCACCCATCAGGCCTTTGCAGCTTTATGCTGATGGGGGTTACCAGCTGAGAATTAGGCGTCTTGAGGGTACCCCTAATTATGGTCCCCGACAAGTAGTGTAGGCATCCCTTGCAAATTTTAGTTTGTCAAATTCATTTTTGCTAGTCTTAAGTTGGGCATTAAGACTAGCCACTTCACCATTTAGTTTTGCAATAGAAGTAAGGTGCTCAACACATGCATCAACATTAAAGTCCTTACACCTATTGCAAATCATTACATGTCTACAGAAGAATTAGATCTATTTGCTACTTCTAGCTTAGCATTTAAATCATCATTAACACTTTTTAAACTAGAAATAGTCTCATGGCAAGTAGATAATTCACAAGAAAGCATTTCATTCCTTTTAACTTCTAAAGCAAGAGATTTTTGGACATCTACAAATTTATCATGCTCTTCATACAAAAGATCCTCTTGCTTTTCTAACAATCTATTCTTGTCATTTAAAGCATCAATTAATTCATTGATTTTATCAATTTTAGTTCTATCTAAACCTTTGAATAAACTTGCATAGTCTATTTCCTCATCTCTAGATTCATCATCACTTGAAGAAGCATATGTAGTAGAATTCCTAGTGCATACCTTCTTTTCCTTTGCCATGAGGCAAGTGTGATGCTCGTTGGGGAAGAGGGATGATTTGTTGAAGGCCGAGGCGGCAAGTCCTTCGTCGTCGGATGAAGAGCAATCCGAGTCCCACTCTTTGCCAAGATGTGCCTCGCCCTTCGCTTTCTTGTAGGTCTTCTTCTTTTCCCTCTTCTTTTCTTGATCCTATCATTATCAAGACAGTTAGCAATAAAGTGACCAACATTACCACACTTGAAGCAGGAGCGCTTCCCCTTCGTCTTGCTCTTGTTGGGGGTGCTCCTTGCGACCTTTGAGTGCCGTCTTGAAGCGCTTGATGATGAGGGCCATTTTATCTTCATTTAGCCCGGCCGCCTCAACTTGCACCACCTTTCTAGGTAGCACCTCCCTGCTACTTGTTGCTTTGAGAGCAACGGTTTGAGGCTCGTAGATTGGGCCATTCAACGCCTCATCAACGTATCTCGCCTCCTTGATCATCATTCGCCCGCTTACAAACTTTCCGAGTATTTCCTCGGGCGTCATCTTGATGTACCTAGGATTCTCACGAATAGAGTTTACAAGATGAGGATCAAGGACGGTGAAGTACCTTAGCATAAGTCGGACGATGTCGTGGTCCATCCATCTCGTGCTTCCATAACTTCTTATCTTGTTGACCAGGGTCTTGAGCCTATTATACGTTTGAGTTGGCTCCTCTCCCCTGATCATTGCAAACCTTCCTAGTTCGCCTTCGACCAACTCCATCTTGGTGAGCATGGTGACGTCGTTCCCCTCATGCGAGATCTTGAGGGTGTCCCAGATCTGCTTGGCGTTGTCCAAGCCGCTCACCTTATTGTACTCTTACCTGCACAAGGATGCTAAAAGGACAGTAGTAGCTTGTGCATTTTTATGGATTTGTTAATTGATAAACATGGAGTTATCCGAACTATCAAATTGCATCCCATTTTCTACTATCTCCCATATACTTGGATGAAGAGAAAACAAGTGGCTACACATTTTGTGACTCCAAAATCCGTAGTCCTCTCCATCAAAGTGTGGGGGTTTACCAAGTGGAATGGAAAGCAAGTGAGCATTTGAATTATGCGGAATACGAGAATAATCAAAGGAAAAGTTCGAGTTAACCGTTTTCTTTTTCTCCTCGTATTCGTCGTCCTTTTGAGAAGAGGAAGATTTCTCACTGTCGTAGTAGACAACCTTCCTGATGCGCCTCTTCTTTCCGTCTTTCTTCTTTTGACTCGAGCCGGAGTCATTGACTTTGTCGTCCCTTGGCTCATTGAAGATGGACTTCTTCTCATTATCGTTGACCACCATCCCCTTTCCCTTAGGATCCATCTCTTCGGGCGATTAGTCCCTTTCTTGAAGAGAACGGCTCTGATACCAATTGAGAGCACCTAGAGGGGGGGTGAATAGGTGATCTTGTAAAAACTTTAAACTTAAATCCACAAACTTGATTAGGTGTTAGAGCAATAAAGCCAAGTGGCCAGAGAGGAGTTCTTGCGAACACAATAACCACAAAAAGATCAACACAGAGAGGCACAGTGGTTTATCCCGTGGTTCGGCCAAGTCCAACACTTGCCTACTCCACGTTGTGGCATCCCAACGGACGAGGGTTGCACTCAACCCCTTTCAAGTGGTCCAAAGACCCACTTGAATACCACGGTGTTTCTCTTCCTTTCACTATATCCCGTTTGCGAGGAATCTCCACAACTTGGAGTCTCTCGCCCTTACAATTTCATAATCACAAACAAGCACGAAAGTAAGGATGGGATGAGCAACACACATAAGACACAAAATCAGAGCACAAACACACACACAAGTCACAACTTGAGCTCGCAACACAACTCGAAGAGTTCTCTACTCAAATGGAGCTCTAGTTGCTATCACAAAGAATCAAAAGCGCGGAAATGGAGTCTTGGTGCTTAGGGATGCTCAAAGAATGCTTGGTGTTCTCCTTCATGCGCCTAGGGGTCCCTTTTATAGCCCCAAGGCAGCTAGGAGCCGTTGAGAGCAATCCAGGAAGGCAAATCTTGTCTTCTGTCGACTGGTGCACCGGACAGTCCGGTGCACCACCGGACACTATCCAGTGCAAATTTCTTTCCTGTTCTGGCGCAGCCGACCATTAGCGATTTAGAGCCGTTGGCGCACCGGACACTGTCCGGTGCACACCGAACAGTCTGGTGCCCCCTTCAGACCGTTGGCTCACCGGACAGTCTGGTGCACCACCGGACAGTCCGGTGATTTTTAGTCGTACGTTGTTGACCTGATTCCCGAGAGCAGCGACTTCGCCGCAGCCGACTCACCGGACAGTCCGGTGCACCACCGGATAGTCCGGTGATTTATATCCGTACACCGCCGTCAAGACCCGAGAGCAGGCAGTTCACCAGATGCCAGCCTGGCACACCGGACACTGTTCGGTGCACCACCGGACAGTCCGGTGCACCCAGACTGAGCAGAGTCTTGGCTGCTCGAGCCAAGTCTTTTCCATTTGTCTTTTCTCTGATTCTAGCACTTAGACAAATATGTTAGTACACAAAAACCAATGTACTAAGTCTAGAATCATACCTTTGTATTGATTTGCACTTTGTCCACCATTTGTCATAGTTTAACACATAACCATTTGTGTTGGCACTTTAATCACCAAAATACTTAGAAATGGCCCAAGGGCACATTTCCCTTTCATTGAGAAACTACAAGGATTACCAATTTACGGAACAAGTGCTACACAGAGAACTGGGCATCTGAGCAGCCAGCAAACATACATATCTGTCAATTGTCGAATACAGAGCTTAATGCTCCTCGTTTATTTAATGGTCAATTTTCATTAACGAAATGATAAAAAGTAACTCGACAAAATAAGAAAATCTGGCCACATAGATAGCAGACTTGATGAAAATCTGTTTTTAGGAGAATCAACCAACATCTTAAGAGCAGCTACTTTTAGTCCAGTCATTTTGTGGGCACACAAAAAAGCAAAATACACCATGCTCTTCTTATGAAGATCTTGTATTCTGATTAGATTGGAGTGAAGAATTTATTTCAGTTGTTTTTTATGAGTTATGGTCATGCCAATCATGTCAGATGCGAGGCATATTGGTTTTTATCTCTATGTCTCAAGAGTCTCAACTGTAACTTTTTTTTCGAATCACGACGGTTCTATACTTTTAACCCAAAAATTAGTATCGTAGTGGGATACAGCTGCCAACTTGGTTCTCCTTTGGTTAAAGTAAAATAAAATGTGCTTTCGGGAGCATCAATCAACATCTTAAGAGCAGCTATTTTTAGTCCAGTCATTTTGTGGGCACAAAAAAAGCAACCTGAAAACACATTAACTAATCATTCAATACCTAGCACTGAGGAAACAAGCCATATAATCATTATTAATTCCATGTCTCCAAAAAAATAACCACATAGTGCTATTTTTTCAAGCTGAAATCGCGATAAGGAAACTGAACAAGATCATAAGATGATATGATGTTGTAAACCATACCAGCAAGGTTAGCGCTTGATGATGGCCTGCATTTGGCTAACCACCCATAAGAAGTTCTGTTTACTCAACTCTGGTGTTGAGCCAAATCCATCACCTAGCAGCCCAGCGATTTTCACAGTATTAAAGTGTCGTTTCCTAGATTAAATCCAAACTTTTGCATCATCCAATCTCGAGCCACAAAATCGCACACCACAAAATGCTATGATTGCAAATTAAAACTACTAAAATTGACCTCCCCATTTTTTAAGATCCAAAATCCAAGCAGAGTAGGCTTCATTTTGTTTCCAGGGTTACAAGCAACTCATGCTGCTATAACCTTCAAGCAGATAGGGAAGAAAAAACATAGCAATATCAACAATATAGAAGTCCAGATAGTAGAAAAGATAGCCATAGCTAGTGCCCATTTGCACTATGTTTACAATAACTAAGATATCAGATTTTATTCACATAGATCCTATTTAAAATGACCAGATAAGAACACATGGTAAATAAATGAAAGGAAAATAATAAAATATTACTGAAGGCAGTTGCCCATTCAAGACAGGGCTATCAGGACATCACGAGTTCAGTGTATCTTATAGGTACTAATCAGAACAATTGAGATACAAATCTTTCCAACAATTGCTGGTCCAATAATATTATTTACATTGTTCACAGCCTAGAAAAGGACAATATGACTTATTAGTCCAATATGAAAAGAGAAAATAACCCATAAAAACAGAATGATTGTAACCACTAAAACATGTTAGCTGTGGATTCAAAATCTAAGCCAAAAACTACACTTAGTTAACTGAAGTTTAGAGCATATACTTCAAATAGGTTCTCAAAATAAATTTTATTGCACATAAAAGGTGGAGGATACAAATGTTAGTTTCTAGTGTATAAAGTTAACCATAATCATTGTATGCATGAATGACTATGGTGAATGCGAGTGCATGGCAAATAAAGCTAGTATAATACCCTCAGAATGAAATATAAACATTGGTTGGTTAACTAACCTTAAGAACACCCTTGCCAAAATAATAAGATCCACCATTCCTCAATTCCAAGGCCTCATATATCTCTAAGAGGTCAATTGTTCAAAGATAAAAATGTCAAAATTTTGTGCATATGTGCCAAACATACATAATTTGACGCAACTGCAAAAGGTGACCTATTCAAAAAGCAAAGGTGTTTGGACTACAAACAGAGATTTCGCAAAAAATCCATCCCAAACCAAATAGCGGATATTGACTTGTCAAAAATTATTTAACATGTCATGGTATCACATTTAATCTTTTTATTAAACATCACCAAAGAGCATACTGTAATATGAATTACAGCTGCGCCAACTAAATCACCGTGGGGCATGGGGGCTCACCGGATGTCGACTCTGCCGCGGCCAAAGTACCGGTACACAAACTGGGGGATGTGTGAAGGTTGACGGTGCTGACGCACGCCAACAGTCAGTAGAAGAGATCGAGCCTGCTGTGGTTGAGGTCCATGGCGAACAAGCTGGCGGGCCTTATGCGGGAGCTGGTGTAGTCCTCCATCGTGATCACCAAGCTATGGAGTTGTACAACCTTCCAGCGTTCTTATAACCTGCACGCACAGCCCGCGCCCAAAAAATCAGAGTTGGTGAAACAAACAACCTCGATTTGGCTGGGTGAGGCACACAACCAACCTCCGCAAGGCACGCGACCTTGCCTCGGCAGGGTGAGGCATCGATGCAGTTCAAGGTGAGGCATGATCTGGCTCCGGAGGTCGCGGCGAGGGTCTCCGGTGGGGGCTAGGTAGCGCGCGTGTGGTTGATGAGCAGGTTCCATCACCAGTTTGTGGTCCCACTGGGCCACCTCGAGCACCTCGTCTTCGTTGCGCTGCTGGAGGAGATCGAAAGCGAGTATGGCTTCCATCACCTGGTCGTCCCCACCATCCCCTGCCCCGCCGACATTGAACCCCAGCAACCTCGGGATCTATGACACGATCAATAACACCCCCGACACGCATGGGGTCCATCAACTGGTCGATCGAGGGGCATGGAGGAGGAGGGAGTTTAGGGTTAGGGTTCATGGGGGCGCTTACGAGTTACCAGAACTCGGAGAGGACCTTGACATGCCACTTATCGCGGTGCATCATGGGATGTACCTGACTGGCGACACGGTCGAGGGTCGCCCGAGCGGCGGCCGCGGCGGTCTTGGTCATGAGCGCACAGACCTCCCACACCTTGCGCAGGTCATAAACCTCGATCACCCCCGCCGCTGAATCGCCGATACATGACAACACGACGTGGATTCAAATGGGTTGGAGCCTAGGGCGGATAGGCGAGCGAGCGGGAAGCTCGGCTCCTGTGGGTGGGGATTGGGCTGGGTGGGGATTGCAGAATATGTTAGGAACGACGGGGGAAGGCGGGGCGGCGAAGGGAGGACCTCGATAAGTGGGCCAGTGGGGGTGCGGGAGGCGGCGTGACAGAGGGAGAACTGAGAGCGAGAGGGAGGGTTCCTCGCGCGGAGCCGAAGGCCGGGGGCGGCGTGGGTGGACACGGGTCACGAACGGACGGTGTAGATTCAGAGAGGCTAATGGACGATCGAGATCTATGGAAGGCAGAACGCAGGGAGGCAGGCTACCCTTGCAGCCTTAATAAGTAGTATAGATTTTGACATAGGATTTTCCCAGTTGAAAAGTAAGACAAGGTAATTCTTACGATCTCTCTCTCTCACAAACATGTTTGACTAATTCTTGTGTTAAGCTATTTTTTTTTTGAAATTCAAATAAATTTGATCAAACACATATTTAGGTTCATCTCTGGCATGTTGTGTGATAGTTGCTTAGAGTAGTTCACCTTGTACACACTTGTTAGCATTTGGTTAATTCCTTTCTCATAAGTGATAAGTGTTATTTCAATCGTGAACCCTATATATGAATGTGACAACAAGTCAAAATTATTAAATAGTCATAATTTATATCTTATAACCAGTTTAAACATCTGCTAGCATATCTATTTATTGTTTTACTATCATGACAACACCACTTAGAGAATCTTCCATTCTAGTTGCTATACTCTTGAAGCGTTTTTTGTTCTGTGACTCCAACCTTCAATCTGCTTCGTCTAGACCTGATGAGCATGTATCGCACGACCCGGCCTGACCCATCCAAAAAAACTCGACTGACACGACCGATGCAACAGGCTGGTATGAGTCATAGTTTTTGACCCACAATAATTCACGGACCGGACACAAGCCATAACTTTTTGATCCAAAACTAGACCAATCCCCAAAAAACTCAACCGAACACGAAAAAACTGACCAACACATCAAATAGGGAGGCACGAGCCAACCGACCCGACCCGACACTATGCACGAGGTCGGACACGGGCCATGCTAAATAACCCAAGACCCAACTCAATGTTGAGTAGGTCTAGCTTCATCCATGGATTTCTAATAGTGCTCAAGAAGTGTTATCAGTTCTCAATTCACGAGTTCGTTTAGAGGACTCTGGAGCGGGCTCTCGTTTTATTGTGATCAGAGTTGAGAGCTTCATTTTTAGGGTTTGTAGGTTTTTGGTATTGTCCTTTGTTTTTTGGTGTGGTAAGTGTCCCGCTATGTTCATTGAGAATGTCCAGACACAAATTGATCCAATGGCACCCCTTTTGTTAGTTTTGGTGTTTCATGGGCTTTAGTGTGAAATTAGGATAAAGTCAAGATTGTCAACAACAAAAGTTTATTTGTCAACAACAACAAAAGTTTATCGGGCTCTAGTCACCCGATTTAGTACTTCAAATGAAAAGGTTCTCTCCTCTGAACAATAAAGCAAATATATTTGCCCCATCTTTAAAATCTTACGTTTTAAGCGAATCAAAGAACTTGACGTTTTGTTTTCTAGTACAAAGTCGAAGATGCCGCTTTAGTGGGCATTGTAGTGGTATAATTAGATGTTTGTCATATGTAGCACCGGGTCGTTTACCGCAAATCGATTGATTTTATTAGAACTAAGCTCAATAATTGAGCAGGTACCTCTATATCATCTTTCACAGACAGACGTGCACATTTCTTTTTCTATGACCAGAAAAAATAAAGTTGCTTTAACTACATATCTGTCTGTTTGGGATTATAATCTACTAGGTTACATAATCTAATATATTTTGAACTAATCATTAGTTCAAAATAAACTAGATTATATAATCTAAGTAGATTATAATTTCAAACAAACAACCACTAATTCTCTTCGTATATATAGTATCGTCCTATTGTAAATTGTATGATCCTTAATTTTTTTTAAATTATATTATTTTCACCATCTCTAGACCAAAAAACACATCTAATTATCATGTTTGTTTGGCTTTAATTAGTATCGTACATTGTTTTTGTCTCTATGTATTGTAGCTGCAACGGTCTAAACAACCGACTTTAATCCGAAGCGAACAACCTATCAACACTAGTACTACTGCGTCAATAGACTTATGTTTAGAATAAAAAGTGGGGTCAGAATAAAAAGTTATATATTTAAAACAAAAGGGTTTTATAATTTGAAATAGAGGGATACATGGCTAGATCTTGACATTATTCTCTTTGTTTACTGTATTTGTACGGTGTTCAATGCCTTCGATGCGTCGTCCAATTAATTAATTAATTAATAGTAAAATAAGATGGTTTTTGTAACTTCAGTTCTGTGAAGAAGTGTTGCAGACTTTGAGTCGTGTGAGCCACACCGCCGGCGCTCCTGGTGTCAACGCTCGAGTCGAGTCTGAAGAAAGTACCCTGGTCTTGGTCTAATGGTCTACACTCTCCACTCTATATATTCGTACGTATGCGTATGCATCGAGCAGAAATGGACAGCGCGAACAGCCGTTCAAGACGACAGCAGAGCAATCATGCAGCATGGTCAAGCATTATCCTTCACTGTGTTCTGAGTGTTGACGAAGGATCGCCAATCAGGTCGTAGATGCATAAACCACGAAACAGTTGAACCGGATTCACGCTAGCCAAATGTTTATGTTTCTTAGACTTGCCGGTCAATTTCAGTTATGAACAGTTAATTTCAGTAGAAGCTTACACCCCCTCCTCTTTCATATTAAAAAAGTTCAGTCATGAACACAGATGAAGAGCCAAAAGCCTCAGGGCAAATAGGGTTTAGGTCATGGTCTCGCATGGACGAGTCAAGTCATCTGTTGTTTTCTTCCCTCCTGCAGTCCTGCCCGACGATCGCGCGTCAGCAACGGTGACTGGACCGCACCCTGCGCTGACGCCTTCCACGCGCCGCTGCCACGCGGGCCCCGTCGCGGTGTATCACCGTCCGGTGGACTGGCGCCACGTGGAGACCGTCGTAGCGTGGATTCTAGAGCCTTCCGATCCCAAAGCGAAACGAGACGGCGTGATGGCTCGTCTGTTAATTATCACCGTCCGTAGTACTTATTTTTCTTTTGGTCCGAGAATATATGTTTTGCCTGTCTTTCTGCGCTCGGCCCATGAAATTATCAAGGCCTGCTTTTCGGAAAAACACAGCGGTGCTTTTGTTTTTGCGGTAAAGGGCTTGGTTTGGTCTTTGGTGTCGCCTTTCTCGTGGTATGCCCCCTCCATAAATTTAGGGTGTGTTTGAATGCGTTAGTGTTAATAATTATTTGACTAAAAATTAGTAGTAGAATTAGTTTTTTAGTTAATAGAAATATAGTCCAGTCTTAGCCTCAGACGAGGTTACAGTCAACTAGTAGAATTAGCTAGCTAGCTAACTGTATTAGCTAATTTGCTAAAAAGTAGATAATAGTTGAACTAATTTAGATATCTTTAATTAATTTTAGCAGCTAACTATTATCTGTTATTATATGTGTTATATAGGGTTTTGTTTTTTTCGTTTATTTAGTGGCGGCGGTGGGTGAATATTGTATAGTAATGTCAAACGTCCTACGATAAACTCATTCTCTTCGGTATTTAGAACAAAAGAATGAACTAATAATCGAGAATCAATAAAAATCTAACTGAACAAAGGATCAACGATCGAAGGATCATCATATCTAGAAAAAATGGAAGCAAACAGCCATAGCTAGACAAGTGGCCACCAATCGTCATATAGGAAGGACTATGACTACATGGGAATGCATTAACTAACAGCAAAACGAAGCTGGCTAATCTCCTAACTACAACCATATATGCCCACAACATTAGTAGCAATTTAGCGTTTACATATTTTTTTTATTCAACACAAACCAAGCTGTTACCAACTATTTCGGCTCCTAAAAGTATGATGGCATGAGATGCTTTAAATATGACTTCCAGCTCCAGGACTAGATATTCCTTGCTCTCATAGCATGGTTGTTGCTGGTCCGCGAAATTAACTCACCAAGTGTCAGCAAATAAGATTTCTTTTTTTAAAAGAGAAAGGCAAAAGATTTGTCATTCCAATATATTAGAAGAGGTAAAAATAAACTTTACAAACAGACACAGCCCGAAAAACTTAACAATAAAGACCTAGATAGAACACTGACACTTAAAGGAAAAGACCCAACAACCCCCCCCCCCCCCCCCCCCCCGACCGGGACTCCAGCCGCTACAGACAGTCTACACCTCCACCAATGAGCTCCTTCACCACCTGCACTATTTGCTCTGTCGTTCTCTGCAGACCCTTAAAGATTATGTTTTTCTTTCCAGCCATAAACTCCACCAGAAATATATTATGAGGCCATCAAAATTTTTTCTTGATTGCTTACTACAGAGCATCCTCAGTCTAAACCACCACTCGTGTAGTGATCCGGTATTGGAAATACCGTCCAGGAACCGCAAATCAGCCCAAGTCAGGATCATGCTCCATGCTTCCTCGGCGAAGGGGCAATCCTTACAAAGGTGAGCCGCTGTCTCCGGAGACACATTACAAAGCGAACAAATTTGATTGCAAGGCTAACCACGTTTTTGCAGATTGTCTGAAGTTAATATTTTGTTATGCAACAATGTCCAAGCAAAGAAACGATATTTTGGTTCAGTTTTGGCTTTCCAAATGAGATTGATGTGGGTTTTACAGAAGTTCGTTGTGAACTGAATTTTGTAGGCGCTACTTGAACTGTATTCCCCGTCTGCCGACCATCTCCAAAAAATGGTATCATCGAGTTCATTGAGACCTTGCACACTGCTGATTGCTTGCCAAAGTAATACGAATTCTCTCACTTCCTCCTCCCGAGAGAAAGGCGCACAGAACTGCATCCAGAAATTGTTCCTAAGAGCCTTGAAAACCGAGATATTCTTTCTTCTTGCTTTCTTATATAGCTTAGGTGCAATATTCTTTGGAGCATGCCCTTCAATCCAACTAGATCCCCAGTACCAGTAGTGCTGTACTATTTACGAGAGGAAGGTGAAGGCCACAAGTTTGATTTTGGAAATCAAAGAGTACAATCCAAGCTGTACACACACCACGGACACGGAGCATCCCGCGCGCACGCCCACAGCAACCTGAACGGAGCTCCTCAGCCTGGTCGTGCGCACAAAACCGCGGGCGACGTATCAGGAGGCAAGTGGCCATTCTCCTTGTCGTGACTCCTGGAGACAAGAGCACCGTTTCAGAGAAATACAAGCAATCGTAAGGTCCCGAGCGCAAAACTGCGAGGCTATAAGATGGTGGGGAGGGGTGTCGCTAACCGTGGTTATGACATTAACCCGTCTTTGGTCCCGGAGGGAAAAGGACAAATCACTCACACAGAGGGAACAAAAGGGCACAGGAATCGCGACAGCGTGGGAGGCGTACGGCGCACCGCCCGGCCGCCGGATCTGCGCCGGCGACGCGCCCGGACGTCGGATCTACGCCGCCGCAGGAGGAGGGAGGCGGCGCTCTGGCCGTTCCTTGCCCGCGAGCGCCCAGATCCGTCCCGCCGCCGGTGAGTCCCCACGCCACCTCCTCGTCCTGCGAGCTGTGACTGTGAATGTCATTCGACGGGGGCAGCAGCGAGCGGTGCCAGCGCGGGCTCGCTAAATTTGCGGATTTAGCGGGGGGTGCTTGATCGAAATGAGCGCCTGCGCCTGCCGGTGATTTCGTGTTGCTTCCTTCTCCTATCGATTCAGGCCGTAATTCCAGACCACCGGCCGGCGTGGTCTCGAAAATTTCGTCGGTAAATGGTAACCGGTTTCAGCATGTTCACGAGACGTGTTTTGGCTTTCTGATTTCTGGTGTTATTCGATTGGAAATATGTGGGATTTGGGACCGGTATATAATTCATAATCAAGCGTGTAGGATCTATGCATAGCTCGTATGTTACTGCTATTTACTCGGATTTTAATGCTGTTTACTCGTGGATTTGTCGGGTTCAGTCGTCAGGAATTCGTAGATTCAGCTAAAAAAACTTTTGAGTTTGCGTTCATCGGTCCTACTATTTTGCACCAAGTGTTTGAGTTTAATTTTTTTTTAAAAAAAATACCTGCGTGGGGGAATCGATTTATCCCTAGCATTCTGTGGACATAAATCAATTGAAATTTTGGAGTCCTTATTTAGCTTGTCACCATGAATCAATCCTACTTAATTTCTGGCTGCATGCAAAATCTGCCTATCCCTTTATGGACTATGCTATTTATAGTACCTATATTTTCCCTCAGCCATTGGACTCTATTACAAACCAATGTGATTCTGATGAGATTTGGTCCACTTGTACAGAAACATGCGGAAATGATCCCGATCTCCGTTTTCAACTGATTATTTTTCTTTAAGAGAAGGTTATTATTATTACTCCTATTTTGTGAGCAATAAGGCAAGGGTATGTACATGTGTGATGTTATAAATTTCACTCAGGTGCTGTTTGTTTCAACAAGGAGTATGGGAACGGTAATACAACTGGAAATAAAAACGCCTTTTGTTTGGTTCGTCTCTCTGGAGTGCAGCGATCAAATATTTGCCGCTGAGACACATGAAGGGAACCAATAACACTCCTAGGGGAGGGGCAAAAAAGTTCTACCGGGTCGGATCGATTTACGCTGCAACTGATTACGGACTCATCCATCCAAACATAAAATAGCGTTATGCATTTACGCAGGGAATCATTGGCGGTCTAAAAATGTCGAACCAAACAGCTCCTCAATTGGTTCTGCTCTCTGCCTTAGATTGAGATCCAAGTTTACTGACATTTCTAGTTATAGTGTTATTTTTATACTTATTATTTTGCCAAAATATTCAATTTGTTCTTGTCACCAGTGGTTTTGAAATGCAGTCAGAAACTTGCAACACTCGATATAATCTAATACCTATTCTGCTCAACAGTTGCGAATAGGTTTATTGGGCATAGACTTGTGAAACCATTCTGCCTGGCAAAGGGCTGTAATTTGGTCCTTGCAATGGAATGAGCAAAGAAATGATCCAAAGAATATCGTTTATGGAAGTAACTTGATAGGTTCTGTTAGTATGTTACATGCTAGCTAATCCATTTATATCAGACAGCTGTAATCGCTCCACAATTTTTGTATCTCCTAACTTTGTCTAGAATCTTACATTTATCATTGCATCGAAGCTTGTTTTGTACTATATAGTATCTCATTTCTCCTTTTTTCTCCTCCCAGGATATATATATCAATCAATGCCCCTGTGATATCGAGCTTCAGTTGATGCAGTGGTGAAAACATCTTCTCGAAAAACTGCTGGCTGCAAGTTGCAAAAGTTTGTCTTTCCCTTGTTGTGTTGTTGCTTCCTTCTCTGGTGGAGTACACGGGAGAAGTTTGCAGATACAGGCAGCTCCTTTCAAATCTCCTATGTCCAGGGATTTGGACTGTCCTGTTCAGACACAGATGGCTGTGGCAGTCCTGGACCGGAGCTTTAGCAGCGAATATCCTGGAGGTAGCAGAATTGAGGGGAGGCAACTGAGCTGGAAGAGAGTATTTGTCCAAACTGACAATGGTTCTGTCCTTGGCATCGAGCTGGAGAGAGGAGAAAACGTACAAACTGTGAAAAAGAAGCTCCAGATAGCCCTCAATGTGCCCACTGATGAGAGCTCATTGACCTTTGGTGACCTAGTTCTGAATAATGATCTTAGCAGCATTCGCAATGACTCACCCTTGTTTCTCAAAAGGAATCAGATTCACCGGAGCAATTCCACACCTTGCCTCTCACCTACAGGTAAGAATGTTTTGCAAAGAGACCGGAGTGGACCCATTGAAATCCTTGGCTGTTCAAGTCCTTCATCTCGGATGAAGCAGCTTGCTAAGGATGTCATTAAAGCCATAATGAATGATGTTGACCCAGTCGCTGTTAACAGTGGGATGGGTGGTGCCTACTACTTCAAGAACATTTGGGGAGAGCGTGTGGCAATTGTCAAGCCAACTGATGAGGAACCATTTGCTCCAAATAATCCAAAAGGTTTTGTGGGGAAAGCTCTGGGACAGCCGGGCCTGAAAAGGTCTGTACGGGTTGGGGAGACAGGCTTCAGAGAGGTTGCTGCTTACCTCCTCGACTATGGTCACTTTGCAAATGTTCCTCCCACCATGCTGGTCAAGATAACACACACAATCTTCAATGTGAACGACTGTGTTGGCTGCAAAAGTAAAGTGTTCTGCAACAAATCAGAGGCTGTGAGCAAGATTGCATCGCTGCAGGAGTTCATTCCTCATGATTTCGATGCCAGTGACCATGGGACCTCAAGCTTCCCTGTATCTGCAGTGCATAGGATTGGCATCCTTGACATTAGAATCTTCAACACTGACAGGCATGCTGGAAATCTTCTGGTCAAGAAGCTTGGTCCTGGCGCCGACAATTTTGGAGAGCAGACAGAACTCATTCCTATTGACCATGGTCTCTGTCTTCCAGAATGCCTAGAAGACCCATACTTCGAGTGGATCCACTGGCCGCAGGCATCTGTTCCTTTCTCCGAGGAGGAGCTTGAGTACATTGCAAGACTTGATCCTGTAAAAGATGCAGAAATGCTACGCATGGAGCTACCCATGATACGAGACGCATGTCTCAGGGTGCTGGTGCTATCAACAGTATTTCTCAAGGAAGCTGCAGCGTCTGGCCTCTGCCTCTCGGAGATTGGAGACATGATGAGCAGGCAGTTCACTGCGAAGGAGGAGGAACCGAGTCAGCTTGAGCTGCTCTGCATGGAGGCAAGGAAGTGGGTTGAGGAAAGAGAGTCCTTTCTTCCCAACGAAGCCGGAGTTGAAGATGACGATGATGACTTCACCCAGTTCCTTATCGACGGCGAGGATGATTATCCGGATGCCTTGGAACCATCAGCTTTCTGCAAGTTTGGTAGCATGAAGGCAAGTTCTAGGAATCCACTGTCCAAGCTAGATGAGCGTGACGAGGAAGACGGAGACGGGACCGAGGAGGACGACGACGACGACATCTTGACCGGTGCATTGCCTCAGAGGATCTCGTCTATCTCCAAGCTGTCGTCATCCATGAAGGGGCTTGGCTTCATTGGGAAACCCAAGCCCTACCGCACGTGCCTTCGGAAGGGTAAAGCGACAGGCAGAACTAAGTACACCGGCAAAGCCAGCGAGCATCAGTCCGGCAGCAGGAGCGCCAACGAGCTGCTCCCGCCCAGCGCCAGTTTCGTGAAGCTGTCGGACATGAGCCCTAAACAGTGGAGCGCATTCCTCGACAAGTTCCAGGAGCTGCTCCCAGGTGCCCTGAGCGCCCGGAAGCACGCTGCCGGTGTCGTCGGCCAGCGCTCGATGCCGAGGCTGGGCACGTCTTGCCAGTTTTGAGAGTAGCAGAAGAGAAGCCACCGAACCCAAGGTATGACGAACGCGCTTCTGTTCGAGCTCTGGTGTGCAGCAGCCAAGCAGGTACGGAGTATTATATATGCTTGTAGTAGGTGTCTGGAGCCGGTGGTGGTAGAGAGGGTCCGAGAATAAGATCATCCATGGCATGTGAGATGAGGTTGCGGGAGAAGGAAGGGGGTTGTGTGTGTTTGTGCATAGTGTTTCGCATAAGAGGTCCGTTGTTCTTTTTTCTTCTTCTCTGTATATAGTTAAGTACTCCTACTGCTACTGCATCGCAGCACCGGGCACGGGCTGGGATCTCGGCCGTTGTTATCTGAACGATGGTGGTGAGTGTGCTGGCGTCGCCTGCTCTCTGCTCTGTCTTTGCCGCTGTACCATTTTGGAGGCGCTTACCATATTATGAACTTTGAACTATGATATGATGTTCGCTACAGATTATATTGCATAAATATCACATGTTCTCTGTATACCAGTAATATGTGTACTGTACCTTTCCATTCAGTGGAGCCTGCGTGCCACAAAAAAAAAAGGTAGCTAGAGCTGGAAGGAACGGTCTAGAACTTAGGTTCAGAAAGCAGAAGCATCAAAGAATGACCCCAGATCTACTACTACACCCCATGTGCTGCCCGTACTCCATGATTGGTTGATTACGTCCGCGTGGGGCGCATCCGGACACGCACGTATCGTGTTTGACCACTCGGTTCTATAGATTTCATTTCCATGATACCTAGCTTGGAAAAAAGTGGCCAGCCTTTTGCGGGTGGAGAAGAGATGAGTGATTTTTTCCCCTTCTGATAATCGCTAGCAGCATGGACCGTGGGGCTCCGGGATGGTGCCGCTGCACGTCTCGTCTCGTGTCGTCACCGTGGTGATATCTACAAGTGACCTTTGAGCCCTTCTGCGTTCGCAATCAGGTTTTAGGTGGCCAGTCGGTCTCAGAGTCGGTCACGGTGCACGTTATTTTCCAAGCGAGAAAAAAATTGACGAGATAAAGATGTGCCTGTCGCTGAGCAAAGAGAATACTCGGTCGGATCTGGGGGCGGAAGTCCTCTGCCCGCGGTTCAGTAGGGTATGGCAGGCAGCATCATGTGCCGAGTCCATCGCTGTTGGATGGACACCGGTGGCTCCGCCGGCGACTGCGATCGAGCTGCCGTGAGTCCGTGACTGCGAGAGCGACCACCTGCCTCTGCCTCTGTCCTACTCATAGCCACGTCACGCAGGCAGCACCTTATCCCGGCGCCAACGTGGGCCCCAAAGTGCAAAAAGGGTCGCGTGGTCACTCCGCCACTGGGCGCTACAGGATCAATGATCACAACTGCGGCAGAGGGCGATGCCGTGGCGCTGTGCTGGCTGTCGAGGGCCGCCGTGATCGCAGAGCAGACCACCGGATCTCGCGATCAGCGCTACAGTTTTTCAGACTGCCCGGCCGGCCAGGCTGCGAAGCTTCCTTCTGGAGCCAAAATATCTAATAAAGCCTTTATCTCTAGCCATCTGTCCAGGTCAAAACCTGATCTGGACCGTCCCCTAGCTTTCTTTTTTTTTTTTTGACTAAAGAGATGGTCCTCCTACTTATAGCAGGCAGCTCTCCCGACGGTTCTTTGAAAAAAAACAAAAAAAAGATTACAGTGTAGTGTAATCATTCGTACAAGCTGCAACTCAGAACACGTTTGTATGCGAGGCCCATGTTTGTTTCATCGGATACTGCCAGCCATCCGAGGCTTTGCAACACCGCGGGCTGGACCACGTTTCATCTATACTCTTTAAGATGGGCCGAAACGTTGACATGCCGCTTTAGGCCCGCAAAAGTGTGCAACAGCAGCTCCTGTATTCTCACCATGCTACTATGCTAGCACATTGTACAACCAAAATCGCCCAGTACACTGATCTCAGATTGTTCCATGAGTGCCAGGCACGGGCTCCGTGTAGCGTGGAGAGGGTGTTCCTAGCTACCTATGCAGCTATGCTAGCCACCATCTGCTGATGGCTACTGCGTGGTCAGACTCAGACGTACTACTATCTAGTCAGCCTCAGGGGGGTCCTAGGGTGTCCCGGCGGCGAGCTCAACCAGCGGAGCGCCGTTGTTGATCGGGCGGTGGCGACGAGCATCCAGCCTGTAGTTGTAGTCCATGCCGGCGAGGATCTCAGGCGCCGATGTATCCGTGCCGCCGCCGCCGCCGCCGGCATGCCTTGGTGCTTGGAACGTGGCATGGGTTACCGGGCCCTCGCTCCTTTTACACTGGAAGGAAATTGCGGCCTGGCAGTATAAGCAAATAACACTGCTAGAGCATAGCAGACCATGCAGAAATGCATGGAATCGCCGAAGCAAGCAAGATGGCGACGCACTCACCGGGCCATGTACAGCTTCCGCAGGTCAGGTGCATCCGCTTCCTGGTTCGCTCCTGCAGCAACGAGATCGACATGTTTTCAGATAAAAACATCATGCAAATCTCAGTGTCCGTGCTGTTACATCCTATAACCTGCCCGGTTGTTTACATCAGAAAGGCAGAAACCACACTTCACTACGTAATGAGCGATACTAATAGCAGCTTAGTTGGAAGATAGCATAGATCTTTTTAGCAGAGGCTAGAACCAGGGGAAGAAGTGTTTGCCTGCTTTAAGTCTCAGTTATTCCTTGGCGGGTGAGTTCTCGGAGTGCGGTAGTCGGCACAGAACGGCACGAGGCCGGCGGTTCTGCTCCTGCGCCCGACAACGGCAACCTCTACAGTTGTTTCCGCTCCATGGACATGGGCAGTGTTTGCACCTGTGCTCTTCTTGGCTCCTTCCACCACCTCATCACGCCCGGGTGCTGCCAGTGTCTTGCGTCCTGTCAACCATCTCCGACCAGTCGACAGTGCAGCAGCAGCGTCGCCCAGTCGTTCCTGCATTGTTTTTTTTTTGACAACAAGAAGCAGAGCATATTATCGCTGACCTGTATGGATCATGTATGTACTACTGAGTACTGAGTACTGACCTTGTGTGCTTCGGCAGTGGAGGCGGCCGACAGGGAGAGCAGAAGGAGCGGCAGGAGAACACCTGCGCACCTCATGTTGCAACAACAAGGGAGCTGCTGTGCCTGTGCTGCGGCTGCGGATTCAGGCAGGAGGACCAGGATCAAAGGCAGGCGAAAGGAGAGGTTTAAGGTGGCAGGCGCAGGGTTTTATATATATATTGCCACAGTGTCAGCGATCTGCATCTGCTCGTCCGAAGAAGGCTGCTGATTCGCTCAAGCTTTGGCAGAGGCGCAAATTAATTAAATGCTAGTCAAAGCGAGGCACGGCGTATTCAAATCCCCGCCTGACACGGGCCCTCTAGAATACCAAATCCGTCCTTGGTCGCGTTGCGCCTTTCCATTTTTCTGCTTGTCGCGCTCGCTCGCCGATGCAGACACACACAGCACGGTGGTCCTCTCTCTCTCGCTTCGGTTGGCCTGCGCCGCACATGGAGGGTGCGAGGCCGCGAGCCGATCGAGCAGCTGCAGCCCAGCGCAGGAGGGGGCGGTGGAGACCGGCCCCTGGCTCCGGCGCGCGCACGGCGCTCCGGCCGACCACTTGGCCCACCGACCGACGCGGCCTTCAAGCCCGTCGTCCCTCGCATTGGGGCGTCTGCTGCTGCCGATGCAGTGCAGTACACGCACGCATCTCTGTCGCCATCCATCCATGCATGTATGTATGTATCTATGTGGTGGTCGGGAGGCAGTGCTAGAGATGCGGTGTCCAGCGTGCGATATTGGGGGTTGCGTCGCGTGAGGTGAGATGCAGGCCAGCTCCGCCTCCGGCGCATGCAGGGAGCTCACTATACCAACGATAATCTCGGGGATTCCTTCACAGGAGCGCAGGCTAATCCGATTATCTGAGCTTAATTACCTGCATGAGTGCATGACACCGAGTTAAACAAAACGGTCATCGCCTCGTTTACATCTGCTCGCCACGACGTGGCGGAACGGATCGTTGAGGGCTGGGGCACCCCGTGCAGGGACCGTGGCAGTGCCGCCTGTGAAGTCTGTGGCAGGCGTTCATGTCCATTCTCCAGTGCCAACGCACAGCAGCAGCAGACGGCAACCGGCAGGTCGGCGAGAGTCCAGATGTGCGTGCCGCGTCGGGTCGTGGACCTGCTGTGCGCGCAGCCTTTTGTTTTCTCGTTTTTGACTTCCACTGACGGGATGCGGGCGGGCACGCACACGGCTTTCGGCATGGCAGCTAGCGCCTAGCGCGCGTGCACGGGCGGGCGTGCGGCAGTGCCCGCGCCGGCACGGGTCCGCGAGGCCGCGACCATGTGTTTCAGGCACCGGTGTCTGGCCGGCCGCAAAACGTGCCCCAGTCTCCCATGCCACACGCGGACACGCCGGTCAACCTATCTGGGCTGGGAGGATACACGCCTTCAGGGCCTGGCTGGCGCGAGCGTGTTGATGCGTCGTGCCGAATGAACAACCTAGGGTCATACCGTTACGCAATTTGTACAAGTAAAGTTTAAAATAGAAAATGAAGATAAATAAGCTATTGCAGATAGGAAAACAATGTTAAAAGGAATAATAGAACTCTAATGGATGTAACAAAGATCACGCTTAAAGAATTACAATGGGTAAAAAGCACAATGTTTTGGACGCAGGCGATCAACACCGCTTGTTATGCCATCAACCGGCTCTACCTTCACCGAATCATCAAGAAAACATCATATGTACTTCTCACTTCTAAAAAAAATCTCAATTTTCACTTTGATATTAAATTTATTTCAAATGGGTATTTTTTATGGAAGAAGAAGAAGGTCCACACCGATTTATTGGGTCCTCACATGTCGCTCGGGCCGGTAGGTTCCCCACCAAACCAATATTATCAAATATGATTGTGTATCGTGGCAACGTACATATATTGTACTAGTCTGGACTAACTATTTGTTTTCGATCTAAATTTTTATAATATCCATTCTAGAAAATAAATGTATTATGATATGGAGGAGGAAAACATGTTTCACATTGTTCACAATTTTTAGACGATCATTCCTTTTTCACCTCTATAGTAGTATAGTAGTTGAAGAAGAAAAACGAACTTTTATAGTTGTTGAGGAAGATCAAATATACTCGTGTTTTTCTCGTGGTCATGGTGGTGAAAAAATCCATGTTCTAGAGAACCTGAATTGTTGGGCGATTCTCGTGTAAGAGCCCCAGCCGTAGTCCAAATTCGAGTGAAGCAGCCCAGATAGCACAATGGAACAGGCCCACCAAACCAATATTACCAAATGTGACGTCCACAGGCTCAAGCCGTTATTCACTATCCAGCCCACAAGCTTCCAGCGAAGTGGCGGATTCCGGAATGGTTTAAATGAGGGACTACTAAAATAAAGCTAAATTTTTTAGTCTGAACTAAATAATATAATTGATATTTAGTATGACAAAGTAACAAAATATAATTCAAATATTAAAGAAACGTGTAGACTAAATAAGTAGATACAAAGTCTGTAAATGCAGTACTCAATATATACCGCTCATGAGTTACGATTATGAGGCATTCAATGTCTACAAATACATCTTGCTCAATAAAGCATAGTATGCTATTATTCATCCATCCATCTCCCACTTTGTGTTTTTATTTTGGTCATAGCACAAAAAGTCAAGAGCAAAGGACAATGAACATTTTTTTTGCAATTTAGCCCCTTTTGCAGTGTTTTTCCACAAATATGCCCTCTTTGTTTGAATCTAGAATCTAGACCTTTACCTGGGCGCCATCTCTATTGCTACTGACGTTACACTACTCAACGCCAATATCGCTGGCGCCTAGGTGTCAACCCCGCACGTCGACGTGGCTGGGGTCGACGCCATGATTATTGGCGCCGAGGTCAACACCACAGATCTCGACGCCGAGCTCCATAGTATAAATTGTATCCTTTGACCGTCAGTTCTTTTTATCTCCTTCATCTCATTTTCCCTCCTCATCCATACGGCAGACATCCCCTAGATCAACAACTTCGACCTTAGAAACTTATATTCGATCCATTGGTATTCGGTGACAAGATAATCTCCCTCATTTTTTTTATCGATTTGGTTTATTTGAGGTGTATGTCTTTATTATTAGTGTTAGGGTTTTTTGAATCATTGCTAATCTTTGTATTATCGTATCATAGAGCTGCTAAACAAAAAGTAAGCGTTGTATATAATGTATTATTGAATCGTAGTACTTCTAATTTTCGTATTATAGAATTTAGTGCTAATCTTTAGCCATGTTGTTCAGAATATTATGTGGAAGACAGTAACAAAATTTTGTACAGTTTTTTCTGCATCATTTTCTCTCTACGACCGAAAACGTGAAAAAACATCCGAATACGAATTTATATCTGCGTCAAAAAATTTATCGATTATTTAAAAATATATAGAATGAATTTGAAGTTTATTTTTTATGAATCTTAATAAGCTCAAGGCTAAAACAAGTATATAAATTTGAACAGGAAATTCTATAATCTATTTTGGCCGTAGAAGATAGAAGACAAAAAAAACATCGTTAGCATGGACTGCATAGTGCTGTCCGAACGTGGCGAATCCCAGAATCCCACCGGCAGGTGGCAGCAGGCGGCAGCTAGCAGGATGGGATGGGAACGGATGGGAGTGCGCAACGAGCAGTCGAGCACACGCAGGCTCTTGTCCGATGTGGCGTCGCCGTCGCCCGAGCTCCCACCCCACGAGGCCACGACCACGAGCAACCTGGCCGCACGCGGGCGGAATCGGCGCAGCGTACGGCCTCGCGCGGCAGCCGCGCAGGGCAGGGATCCGTCCGGCACGCACACCTCGGGCAGGTACGAAGCAGCAGCGCGCCTAGCCAGCCTTGTCCTGGAACCGTGGCGGCTCCGGCGGAATATACCGAAACACCTGTTTGTTCTATTGCCTGCGTCGGTTGTCTTGTCCGCTTTGGGTGGCACGGCAGCTAGAGTGCACAGAGGTTTCACTGTGCGCGATTGGTCACAGCTAGCTTTGTTTTCAGGCCATGATTAGCCGCAGCAAGATGGGTTGGGAAATACCGGAAGTGTCCTTAGGTAATGCATGAGCTTATATATGTACATTTGGGTCGTCCGGCCCGGCCCACCCCAAGTACGAAAAGACCTATATTATTTAAATTTCGGGCTGGGCTGACCCGGCAAGGCACGTAATTGCTTAATCGTGTCGGGCTCATTTCGAGCGGCTCGAAATTATAAAAGACCGAAAATTAATTTTGGCCCGAAATTCACATCATACCCTAAATTCAAAAAAATAAAACAAATAAAAGATAAGCCAAATAAATTTGAACAAAAGCAAACTTAATATTTGTATTAAAGTTAGCAGAGCTATGCAATGACTACCTCGTTTACAAATTATTTTGTTAGAAGAAAAAAGAGTATAATAAGCTCTATATAAAGTTCATAAGTTTAGTTTATTGTCTAATGTTCATAACAAAAGTAAAATTATATCACGTACTCTAATTCAAAGCTACAAAAAACATCTAACTATTATCTCTAGTTTTGTGTTCTTTATCAAGTACATAAAAGTGTGGAATGAAGTGTGGTTTTAATAAATATATGAGCCTTTTCATGTCTCTATATGAGCCATTTCGTGTCTGCCTTAAACGGGTCGTGCTCATGCCCGTCCATGGGCCGTGACCTCGATCTAAATCCGGCCCGATATATCGGGCCGTATCGGCCCGCCACTAAAATATTTCGGATCGTGCCGTGCCTGAGTCGTATCTTTTTTTTCCTGCTTCGGATCGATCCATCGGACCCATGAGCTCATCTCTTTCGAGGCCAGAGAAGGAATATCCTTTTATCTCTGGACTTCTGGAGTCTAGGCAGACATGTCTGTGCCGACTGATCTTCTCGTCGCAAAAACAAATACTACTGCAGAGTAGGTCTCTCTTCCTATGCACACATGGGCCGCCGAACAAAACTTGCTCCGAGTGCGAGGGAGGGAGTAGGGCTGGAAAATTAGCTCGAGGCTTGTGAGCCGGCTCGAGCTCAGAGCGGCTCTGCTCGGCTTCGAGCGGCTCGCGAGCCTCGAACGAGCCGAGCCCCTTCTTCGAGCTCGTTTTTGCAGCGAACCGAACCGAGCTGCCGGCTCGTTCCAGCTCGTGAGCCGGCTCGCGAGCCTTGCAAAAATGTTCAATTTATAAAATAATAATGAATATTGAATAATTTTATGGATAATAGCTCAATTTTTAGTCTTTGATGATTCTATATTTCAAATTTATATAATGTTAATTTATCAAATAATGCAACGATAAGTATAAGAATATGGCTCGCGAGCCGAGCAGACTCGCGAGCCAAGGTCGAGTCGAGCCTCTTTCACCAGCTCGTGGAATGGACGAGCCGAGCCGAGGCTCGTTTCCAGCCCTACGAGGGAGGAAGCCGACACCGAGACAGAGTCCATGAGCATGCATGATCGATCGTACGTAGCACCCTTCTTTTCTTTGATTTGTGGCACAAGGAGAACTCGCCAGGCCGCCCCCGAAATTTACGAGTGTTTCTTGCACCCTTAAACTATATTATACGCAGCCAAAAAGGCACTGAAACTACTAACAGAAACCAAGGCTCCTCGCGTTACATCCTGCTGCAGCTGGAGCAGCAGCAGCAGCAGCGCATTTGCTCGCTACCAACACACAGCCCACTGCCACTGCCACTGGCCACTGCACTGGGCGCCAGCCAGCCATGAATGCACCACGCGACCACCCAGACAGAATTTCCAGCCATCCAGGCAGGCAAAGGCATCGCTCGTCCCTCCGTCCGTCCGTCCGAGCGCTTCCGTTCCGCGGGGGTGGGGGGACTCCACGAGCTTTTCCTCAGTTCCTTCTGAAACGCAATCAATAAAAACCCGGGCGACGCACCGCCGTGTGACGCTGGGCTAGAACTGCAGCGCTGCTGCTCCCAGCACAGCACAGCACAGCACAACAGTAGCAGCATCACTTACGCCGGCCCTGCGCGCCTGCATGTTCGTCGACCAGACGTCCAGATGGAGAAGGAAGCCTCTGCTGCTACGTGCAAGCTGGCATGCTCAGATTTGAAACACGTCCTGTTGCGACGCCCTGCTCATGCTCCTCAAGTAGTCGTGGGACCCCAGCGCCAGGGCCGACGACGACGACGGGTACGCCGCCCGCGCAACGCCACCGAACGACCCGTGGGGCAGCATCTGCTCGAGAAACCCAAAAGCTTATACTGCATCAGAGTTGCAAAGCGTTTGTCTGTAAAAAAAAGTCGGGCACCGTATGGAGATCTGGCCGTGCCACGATCAAGTTCGTTCAGCCCATACTGCTGAACAGATATGCTAACCTGAGAGGCGCCGCCGCTGTCGTCTTTCGCGCTCAGCTGCGCCTGCATGATTCTCCTGAACACGTCCGGATTGGCCATGCCGGCGGCGGCGGCGGCGGCTCCCTGGACCAGGCGGCCTGGCTGCGACAGCTGTAGTAGCTGCGGGTGCATCATTTCTGGGGGAAACCCGAGGGAGGACGAAGGAGCACCAGGGAAGCGGAGAAGCTGGTAGTAAGATAAGATTGTAAGAACGCCTTTATTTGTTAGATTGGGGACGATGGAGGACGAGATCGCGCGTACGTACGTCTTTCGATAGAAGCCCTTCTATGTTGAGGTCAAGCCTTGGGTTCACCGTGGCGAGCTTCATTGACAAGAACTGCAAGAGATTCGTTCAGTGTTTTGATGTGCCTGCCATCGGTATGTATGTATGTAACGAGGGTTTTGTAGAAAGAGGAACTGTGTTCATATTCAGGGTCTCAGTGTCTAGCTGTTCTACTTCCTCTATTGCAAATGACAACTTGATTCAGGTCTCAGTATATATTGGGGGGGATGTTTGTTATTACCTCAACTTGTCTTTGCAGGGACTGAACGTAGTTGATGATCTCGTCAAGCATCACCGCCTTGCCAGTGACCTGGATTTCAAGGGTCGAAGGTGTTCATTTGTACTGATAATCAGCAATGAAATAAAGCACTCACAAGCAAGTTCTATTCCTTTTTTTTTTGGCAAGATAGACCTACTTTGCTGCAACCAGGAACAAGGTCCTGCAGAAGCTTCATCCTCTCGCTAATCTTCTCCCTCCTCAACTGCAGGGAAGATGCAATGCAACAGCCAGGGTTTTCAGGACCGGTCATGTCAGTTTCAGAGCGATCCAGCAAGCGGCAAAACGTTGGGTGACCAAATCCGTACCCGTTCTGCTAGGCTGTGGCTGTTCGTTGCCTGTCCGCGGCGGGCTCGGATATGGATGTAGTCCTCCTTCTGAGACTCGGGGACCTCTTTCTCTCCCTTCCCTCTCGACTTGCCAGGCCCGGCGCCGGCGGTGGTTGTTGCCGGGCTGCTCTCCTCGCCTTTGTCCATGCTGTGCACGCTCTCGTTCGCCGAGTCGGCGCTGGGCAGGTTGGCCGACTGGACCTGATCGCTTCCCACCACCTTTCATTGCGCAGAACAGAAGACGCACGCGCCGGATGTATCCATCCATTTCAAAAACTTAGCTACGTCGTCGACAGGTTTCTGAAACGGCAGTGGAGAAGTAGTTGCAGACACAAGCAAGAAGAGCGCTCACCTCGTTGGGCCTTCTCCTCTTCTTGGAGTCCGACGTCCCCTTGGACGAGCAGTCCCCACCACCAGCAGCCTCCGGGCTCAGCACCCCGTCGTCGCGGCCGAGCTCCGGCTCGCCCTTCTCGCCGACGACGTCCTTCTTCTGGTGATCCAGCAGCAGCGCCTCTGACGAACCACTGAACGCGTTGTTCACGGTCTGACCAGCCGCACCGAAGGCAGCTGCGCTAGCGCCCATCACCCCGCCGCCGCCGCCGCTGAAGCAGGACGTCCGCGCGGCGCGCTCGATGAAGCCGGAGTCGACGGCGAAATGGCCGAGGCCCTGCGGGAGGAAACCGGGCACCGGCGCCAAGAACCCGCCTCCCCGCGCGGCCGACATGGCGCCGACGACGTCGGAGAGCGCCATGGCTTGGGAGGTGGACGCCCACAGGCCGGCGGACGCGAAGGCGGAGTCCATCATGGGAACCTGCTGCGGCGCGCACGAGAACGCGGCGGCGTTGAATTGAGTCTGCCAATCCACCGGGGCGCCGGAGGACGCGTTGCCCTGCTCCATCCCTGTCTCGCCGCTCTCGTTCATGTCCATCGCTTGCTTGTAGCACTCACACTCACACAAGACGCGAGGAGTCGCGGGGCGCAGAAGTGGCGCCGACGTCACCCAAGGTCAATGGACGAATCAGAGACGAGAAAGGCTAGAGGAGAAGTAGCTCCTCCATTGGCCAGAGACAGAGAGCTTCATAGGCAGGCAATATGATAGCCGGCCCGGAACAAGCACGCAAGCAAGAAGCTCCCGTCACGGCCTATGGCAGGAAAAGGAAAGATGCCCGGACACGGGAGATTCTTATGCTATATGTTCCGGCGAGAAGCATGGGAAGGAGAGAGAGAGAGAGAGAGAGAGAGAGAGAGAGAGAGAGAGAGAGAGAGAGAGAGATGGTATTGTAGGCAAAGGCTAGCAAGTTGTTCAGTAGGCTGCTGTAGTTTCACCACTACTGAGTAGTGCATGCAAGGTGAGCCACAGCGATTAGCTGCAGGAGTTGCATGCAGCCGCTTTACTCCTAGCCACCACCGCCATGGCCGGTGCTGTTTAACCTCGATGGATCTTACTAGTTTTAAGGGGTGTCTCGCCTCGCTTTATCTTTCTTGACAGCTCTTTTAATCATGCTGTTTACCTTTGCTTTTGCTTACTTACTCCCTACGAGTACTGCGCTCTCTCTCACGCACAGCAAGCGTAAAGAGGAAGGGCGCCGCTGATCGAACACAGCACACACGGCACCACCATCCCTGACAATGCCAACTCTCACGGGCAATTGTTTATGGGCGGGCGTTAACCGCTCGCTTTGCTCAAGGCGCCTCTGGCTGTAAACTATTGCCCATCGCCCCCGCCTACCCGAATCATTATTTGACTGCTGGATATTTTTTTAAAAAAAATGGTCGGCACATCCAGTTATTTACACGCGCCCTCCATGGTCCGCATGATTAGTTTTGTTGAAAAAAAATGGTAGTCAACATTAGCAGGGTGTGTGCCGATCGAGGCATTAGATCTTCTTAGGAGCTACTTTGGAAACTCTGTTTTCAAAGAAATTTCTATTACTATTTTTTCTTAGAAAAGTGTAAATCATTTAGAAAATGTGGTTTCCAAACTAGCCCTTACCCTCTCACCCACCACGGCAAAGCAAACCTACCTTCTTTTTTTCGTTTCATCCTCTTTCTTCCTTTCTCCCGTGCACATTTCATGCATCCTCCTCCAGTCTTGTCTTCTGTCAGGCCCTCTGGCAATTAGTTATGAATTCAGTTACAGCATAGAAGCAGGAACAGGGGAGTGTGTTTGAGGAAAAAAAAACAAAGGCCAGCTGAAAAAGCCTGCTGAAGGAGCTTGCGGTTTCAGGGTTCAGACTTGAGATTCCGTTAAATCTCAACCTTTCTTCGCGGCAAATAAACAAGTTAGATTTAGTAGTATTCGTTAGCCTCGGGGCGCGCGGAAGCTCGAATCTAGCTTTAGGTTAGCTTTAGGTTAAACACGCTTTTACCCCTTTTTAAATTTGGGTTTTAGAAGAAAGAAGGAAACAGAGAGGAATGACCTGATAAATCTCCCTCAGTGACTCACCTCCATGGTCACTACCAGGCACCAGCACTGCAAGAAGTGGCCTGCAAGTTACTGGTTATTCCCTGCCTGCTCACCACCTCCGGCTTTACCTTTCCTTTCAGCACCAGCACAGCTGCCATTAGTTGTGGCGCCCTCGCTAAGCTCTCGAAGTGGCCATGCATGGAAAGCAAGCCAAATCCGAATCTTGGGAGAAATGTAAACTAAAGACTGCAAAGGATACGTCGACTTTCAAACGAGGTACGTACTCCTTTCAAACTCCCCGGAAGACGGACCAAGGACCACAGGCCGGCCGGCCGGCTACGTGTAGATATAATAACAAGTCTCTCGCTAGATTCCCAGCCAACCTGCTTTCTTCAACCAGGCTGTAGTAGTACATGCCCGGTTGGGGCTAGGGCTAGCCCCGCGCGTCGCCTTCGTGAGCCACGACCCAGTGCCGTGCCTTGCCGCGCTCCTCCTCTTTTGCCGGGTCTCGAGAGCACGGCAGGCAGCGGCGCCCGGCCTCGGCGTCGCGCATTCACCCCTTCTGCTCCGGGGAGTACTGTGGGATCGGCTCCGGCTCGCCAACCACCCACTACATTATCCTGCGGCCGCGCATCACTATGCTCGCCAGAAAGGTTACTGCAGACCTGCGTGTCTTCCTTCCCAATCATTGCCGTGCATATTTTCATCCGGTTCGGTCAAATCATCGAATCGGACACTCTTATCTCTCTCGTGTTTTGATTGACGGCGCAACAGTCTTACTATGTATTGCCGTGCGTATATAAGATCCGGAGAACAGAGAGAGTTTTGCGATAGTTTGTACATGCTTCAAAAGTCCGTGCATACAGCTACTAGAGAGATGCATCGATAAGCACAGAACGCAAAGGCAAAGTCCTAATGATATGAGATCATTATATTACCGAGAATGAATGATGAGCGCTGACTGAACATGGATGATTCGATTGCAGAACAAGCTAGCTGCTAGCCTATATAACATCTCACCATTGCGAGCACACACACACCTTGTGCTAATCCAGCATTCGGATCTCTAAATGCGCTTAGGAAAGTGTATGCCGCACCCTTCTGGAAACCATAAACAAACCACAGTCCGTGGCAACTGGCAAAGCCAGCCAGATGCGAGTGACTATATTTTTTTTGGTGAAGGTCTATGTTAGGTGTAACCTTGGGGATGGACTATGGTCAATCCAAACCGAGACTCCAAATTACTACTCGTTATTCTAAACCCTAACTACACGCCTCATGTCGTACGCTAATGGTCTGATTACACTCCTAGAGTAGTGAACAGAGCTGTGAGCTAGAGATTAATAAGCTGCAAAACACATATCTGGGGAACACTAAAGAAGTATCCCCAAGAAGAGAAATAAACTAACGCAGTTGATAAGGGCAGCAGGCTCCTCATTTTGTCAAGGCCAACCTGTTAATCATTGGCATTGTGCGAGGGCAAATTCTACTGTATATCATAAAGCATTATGCGGCGTGTGTGTGTGTATGCGTGCGTGTGTTTGCTGCCTTGTCTGTGAAGGGAAAAAAAAAAGTCCACAGACATAAAGTACCAGATCTGAGACCTGAATATAGTAGTCCTTGCTTTTTCTGATGTCTATCTCAGTGCATTGAACGACAGCTAGAGAGTGCAAATCATCCAACTGAACAAGTGCCGTTGTCCATGATAACTCGCATAGACCTACCAGTTTGCTTGGTCTTGCCTAAGTAGTTTACAGATATCTTGTTTTCAATAGAACAGGGTTTATTAGATTCAAATTTTATGGCTCTCTGCTTGAAAGCATATGTGCTTGCAAATGCCTCATAAGCGTGCATTTGCATCCAACGTGTCCTTTTCTCCACCTGTTCAAAGGCCCCTACACCCACCAGGCAGTAATAACAACAGCACGATCGAAGTGATTACCGCCCACACCCAAAAAACAAAAAAAATGTTAGCTGATCTGTGTCCTTATCACAAATGACAGTCTTTACTTTTGCTCAATTTAATAATTCCTATAATTTCCTGTGCAGAACGATTCATATCTCTTTCAAAATCAACAACAGTCATGCAAGTGAAATATAGACCTAGCAGTACTGGAGGCAATTACCCATCTCAAATATATAGCATTTCCGAATATCCCAGTTGAGATAAAGAAAATAGCAAGTCTAGTGTATGTGCTGGCCCTTTTCCAAAAGTATGTGAACGGTGTAGCCCACGGGACAGCTAAACCCCACTTTGATCCTACCGTTTATTGTGATCTATATACATCCACCCATTTCAAAAAAGTTTGACCAAGCTTAACATGCAAATAAACCACGAAGGCACAAAGAAATATTTTGAAGGCATTGGACCATACAGACCTATATAAACAACATGATAAAGCTATGCAAACTCTTCTACAGAGACGCTGCAGTGGTGGTAGCGAGTGGTGATGATGTACAAAAACAGGATATAGATGCTTATTAATGATGTGATACTGATAACAGAAATGTACCAACCAGGTAGATGAGTGTTATGTGTGAAAAACATTTCATAAAAGCTAATTGGGGGGGGGGGGGGGGGGGGATGAAAATATAGATGCACAAATTAGGTTGCCTCATTGTAAAACAAAAAACTAAAATGTATCATGCCCCAAAAGGAAATTTATAGGTCTAATTGGCCCTATCACCTCTCATTTTTCTCTTTCAAAAAAAAAAAGTGAAGTTGCCACCCACAACTGAATGTCAGTACACTAGAAAATAGCATTGAGTATGTGTCAGGTAGGTAATTGATGTTTCCTAGTCCCTACCATACGAAAGAAGCTAGTAGTTTTATCTGAATTTAGGCCCCGTTTGGTTTGGGCTAAACTAAAGTTTAGTGACTAAAGTTTAGTCACTTTTAGTCACTAAAGAAGCAAACATATTGACTAAAGTGGGGTGACTAAACTTTAGCTCTTTAGTCACCAAATGAGTGACTAAAAGGGACTAAAGTAGTATTTTTACCATATTTGCTCTCTACACTTTCTTCTTATAGCAAACATCCATTAATTAATAGGGGTAAAACAGTCATTATTCACAACAATTAATGCTCTTTAGTCCGGTTTAGTCACTGAAACCAAACGGGTTACTTTAGCGACTAAACTTTAGTCACTAAAATTTAGTTTAGTAACTAAAGAAACCAAACAGGGCCATGACACTTTTGCGTAGGACATACATCTCAGGATCATGTGCAGTTTTGAATCATGTTGACTGAAAAGGACAATAATTAGGTTTCAAGTTGATGAGACACAAGAGATGTCAATCATGTTGTTGGTTCAAGGGTGCCATATAGTATTCAATAGACGTGCAATAAAGTCAGGAGCTTCATGTCTCCGGACAATAATAACAGTTGTCTCATATAATATACACATTTTAGTGTATGCAAATAAGTAAAACGAAGGAAACCGTTGCTATCAAAAATATTACCAGTAATCCCCGCAAGAACAAGACCCTTTTCTGAAATGACGAAACCGATTTTCATCCCTAACAATTATGCACCTCCCAGAAATCTTGCTTAGAAGTTACTGTATGGCATTATGACAATGTCCGCAGATCCGGATGTTATTTACTACCATAGTAGGCGTGCCAGGCGACCATGTCGTTGTGGGTCCCGCCGTCGAACACTCTGCGCGCGTGGGGAGCATCGGCATACGGCGTAGACGTGGACGAACCTGCAGCGCCCGTGCCAAGGCCCCTTCCGCGCGCGCAGGACGCGAAAGCGAGCTCGTAGGCCGGGAGGTCCGGGTCGGCGCGCCCGAGCGGAGCAGGTGGTCGAACAGGCGGAGAGCGAGGTGCGGGTGGAGCCGCATGCGTTGCGGCGTACGAAGCAGACGCCATCGAGGCCTGGGCTTGCGCGTGGCGTGGCGGCGATTGCGGCTGCAGTTTCTTCGCGAGGGTGGCAAGCGTGGTGGAGGTGAGGAAGAAAGGGACAGTAGGGGGCGGCAAGCGGCATTGGTCTGAGCCGAGCCGGCAAGAGAGTCCAGAGCGGCTGGTACGGGACGAGGAGGCCGCCGTGCCCCGCCGCGACGTGGCCCACGTAGCGCACGGGATGAGGTGGAAGTGGGCGGGCCGTTCAGGCCCATGCTAATTTCTTGAGGCCTAAATCTTGCCTGAGCGTCTAGTAGTATAGAGAGATGAAATGCGTAGCGTAGCTCCTCCTCGGAGGAGTGTTTCTCTAACAACTGTAGATAAAAGGTGGTTTCACGTGAGAAGTAAATAAATTTATGATAAACAATGTTTTTTAAAAACTCTTACCTGTGTATTCTAGAGAACCATTTCATTATAAAATATTATCTAGGATAGATTCTGGCTTTAAAATCACTGTATGTAAGAACTCTCAAACAGCTCAATAGAGTAGCATGATGGTCAATGGGTGTATCGGTTTCATTTCAGTCTCTTTTAAACATAGCGTACCTTCTGAACGATGCTCCGCTAGTCTGCTTTATTTCTCGTCGTGCACCTGTGTTTGACACCGTACATTATCCGTGCCACTCAGGCAAATCAGGGCAACGCGCGCATAATAATAATAAACATAAATTAGTGGGCGTAGCACGCAAGGCCTCGCATTCGCGGCGGCGAGAATTGGGGAGAAAACCAGTCCAAGCCCACGCGAAAAAGGCGGCCGGAACAAGAGTCGCCTCGCCTCGTTGCGCGACACCTGAAAGCGTCGTGCCGTGCGCGCCGGCGTCACGCGCCGGAGTGCAAAACTGCAAAAAGGCTGCGTCGCCGTCCGGCCCCCGCGACGCTGACAGCCCCGCGTCAGCTTGACAGCGAACGCCACACGGGATGGCGACGCCGACGCCGACGACGCGGCGGTTGTTTTCTAATCACCATTAGAGAGAGGCAGAGAGCATCGTAGTAGTTGGGTTGGTATCCCGTTGTTCCCGGGGCCCTCTGTTTCTTGATATTATTATTACTAGTATATTCTAGCTAGTGCTGCGCTGCCTCCAGTCGATTTTAGTTACCTGTCGCGTCTGGGACACAGCGACGAGCGTGACAACAACAACAACAAAAAAAACAACAACCAGGAAATCGAGTATTAGAGGCCAGTTCTGCAATGAATCTCTGTCAATGCATACATGCAGCATGCCATTCTCGTAGAGACAACTCACGATAACAGTCTTGTATAAAGTGTTAGAGTTTGGTTCCACACTTCGGCACTGTCCGCCTGCTTATTAATGGCCTGCCTTGCCATTGACATCGTCATCCACATTACTGCTAGTGCGTCCACACCCTAGTGATAATTAATCAATTCAAAGTGGATGCGTGCGTGCCCAAGTTTGTTTGCATCACCTCTTTCAGAGCCAGGTGACCCAACTTTAATCCATCCGTTGTTTTGGCCTAATCTTAGTGGTGTCAAGGTTTTGTTGACACCGGAGGTCCCTCGTCTTTTTTCTGTGGCAGCCAACCAATCTACCACCCTGCGTACGTACCGTTCTAGACTTCAGCAATTCTCTCAGCGGAAGCAACCAATATGTTCTGTAATTACTTTCTGAATCAGATCTATGTACGACTCCCCTAAAAGTGAAGGCTAGGATTACGATGAAGTTAAAAAAAAACCTACTCATCTGTTCTACGAGTCTAGAAACCGGCCCATGTTCTTAGATGGGCGACGACGTCTTTTAGCACTCTCTTCGTTTCTTTTTAGTTGTCGCTGGATAGTTCAATTTTACACTATCCAGCGACAACTAAAACGAAACGGATGGAGTATAAAAATAATTATTGTTCTCAATAATCTACATCGGAAGATTATTTTTTTTCTTAAGGAGAATGTTTGTAGTTGTCTTACCCCGCAGATCAAGATTCTACTAGCCATGCCTTTGCATTGTTTGTTGCTTAGTTAATTAGGTGCTACAATCGAGAGAAGTTTGTGTGCGTGAGGGATCGGAGAAAGAGAGATTAGGGCTTATCCACATGAGCCCAATGAGAGAGGAATTCATTGGGGGCTAAATATAATACTCGGCGCAACTAAAGGCATCTAAACTTGGGAACAGTCCAAGTTGAGGTGTGAGTAGAGTTTTGCTTTATGCCAAGAAACCGATGTTTATGCGCGCGCAAGTGCGCAATTTTTTTCTTCTTCTAGAGAAAAGGCGAATGATGAAATATAACTTGCACACGAGTATGCGCATGCATGGCGAAACATGCATTTTCTTTTCTCTCTGTAAATGGTGGCAAATGCTAGATGTCACCAGGGAATTGGACATTCTGAATAGTAGTGTTCCTCTCTCTCACTCGAAACGTCGAACTAGCTGTGAGTTGTGACTTTCCCAGCAGCAACTTAATTTGTCGGTTCAGAGAAAAACACATCCGTAGGTATTTTACTGTAAGACATTGTACATTTAATTTACATGAAATACATTAAGAGCATCTCCAACAACGTGACCTATAAAAATGCTTTATAATTTAAAAATAAGTAAATTTTATAGAATTTAGGGCACCAACAAAACACCCCGCTCCAACAGTAAAGCCCCAAATCTAGATTATAGGGCAGCCCACTATGGTGTAGTATATTTGAGGCACTTGAGAGGGTGCCCTATAGTTTTTTGACAAAATTTGTTGAATTGAGGCACTGTTGGAGTAGTTTTTCCTGTGTAGAGCCCTATATTTCAATTTGAGGCATTAGTTTGAGGCATTGTTGGAGATGCTCTAAGACTATCTCTAACAATATCGTATATATCTCTATTTTACAGTTTTCTATAAAAAAAACTCTCATCTATATCTCATTCCTCTCTAGCAGCGTTCTCTATATCTCGTTTTCTATATGTTAAAATTTTATATTAGAGACATATTTTTCTCTAGAATTTTGTATGTACGCACTTGTCATACGTACCCTTAAATATCTTACTTTTGCTTAATCTGTTATTTAAAGTATAAAAATTAATAGAAGAGACAAGAAAGAATCTCTATATTTGGAGGATGTTTTAGGTGATACTACTGGAGTATATACATGAGGGGTCTTTCTCTCTATATAGGGTAGGGGTTGTTTACCGTCTCGGCTTGAGACATACTAAATCTATAATTAAAACAGTCTTACTATAAGTTCGTACAAGCATAATCTGTACCCACACAATATCTATTATATTTAATTTTCTCTAACACCCCAAACAAAAACATACAACGACCAGGAGACAAAACAACAAAAACAAAAATTTCCGTGGTTCAGAATAATTTCGGTGGCCCTTTAGCTAAACCCACAAAATTGGTCTAATTTACGTCGGCCAATAGGCAGTCGACAAAAATTAATGAGTTGACACCGTGACTTCCTTCCTTCCCTCGGTGGCTCGGTCATTCACTCTCACTCCCTCAAGAGTAGGGATGACAACGGGGAATTCTCTGCCAGAGAATAGCTCCCCATCACTGCCCCGTGACGAAAAAATTTTCCCGTGGGAATCTCCACGAACACTTACGGAGAAGATTTCTTCATCATCCATATTTAAATTATAATTAAGACATATGTTCTTTATTATTAATTCACTTATACACATTGTCAGATATAAGAAATCATTATACATACATCAAAAAGAACACATTTGTAGAATTAGTGGTCTCTTGACAAGGTAATTATTTATTTTTTAAACATAGTCACGTGCAAGTTTAACGGGTCCCCGCGGGGAACGAGGATGAGAAATGTTTCTCCGTCCCCATTTACCCGTCGGGGATAATTTTTCCCCATTTATATCCCCGCGGGGGAAGTTTCTTCCCCATCCCCATCCTCTAATAGAGGAATTCCCCGCGGGAATCGGGGATCGAGTCCCCATTGCCATCTCTACTCAAGAGCCTACAAGGCCACATGCCTATCCCACACCGCTCCACGCTGTCGTCGCCGCTCGCGACATCGCAGTCCCGTGTCGTACCACCATCGCCTCCATCCCAAGCATGCCCTATCTGAGCCCCGTGACACATGTTCATCCCGTCTCTTCCGCGTTTCTACCCCACACATAATATAATTGCAGGCAAATAATATATATTGCAAGGAGATCCTAGGGCAACGAATGGACAAAAAAGTGAGGATCTTCATCCATTTATTTGATCGAGGAAACCACTTTTGGATATTTTATCTTACATTCCTAACATAATAATCATCTAATTTTAAAGAATGTACAGTGGCAAAGGACACACCAAAATGTAGGTATTGCTAATACAACGCCGAAAAAATCATAGTATAATTTTTCATATCTACAAAATAAGTGTGCAAAAACAACTTATTCAAGAATCATCATAAATGAGCAAATAAAATCTAAAAAAGAGCAGCAGCGACGTCTAGATAGATACAAACAAACGCAGGCATCGATGAAAAGATGGGATTTTTGAAGCATGTAGGTTGGGAGATATCCTTGCGAGCGACAAAGGGTGAGAAAGAAGTAAAAAATGCGTCCGACGACACCCCATGATCCAAGATCAATAACAACACCAGTAGGAAGATCGAGATAGGTGAGCGAGGTGGTTAATGAGGAGCGAAGCAAAGAAGAGAGGAAGAGGGACCTCGCGGTGGCAATGTGGAGTGCAGAGAGGCAGTGGTAGAGCGTAGCGTGGCGAGCGAGGGAGGAGTCAGCATCGAGGAGTGCGTCCAACCATCTAGAAATAGTGTTAGGGATATGAGTTTTTTTATCATTGATATCTTCTTGGTCTAGATCAAGGATTGCCTAAGCAATATTTGGCCCTCCGCACTTGAGAATGTATATGTGTAGATGTCAATTCTATGGATGGTGAACCATGAAGTGGCTTACCATGCTCCTTGCAAACTTTAGGTTTCAAAAGTGTTATATGATATGTCTAAGAAGCATAGAAGAAACTGTGGCAATGATCCTAAGCACAATTATGGTGTCGACGACCAATATGCAATGCGAAATATATCATAAATTGTATTATATCATATATTTCCAACAACTATCACATATAACTTGTCTATCATAAAGTTGCTATCGGAGTAGTGTCGAGCGACATCGAGGTTTATATTACTAGACATCATAGAATAGACTCTTCAAATATTCTCTTTAAACATAGAGTAGCTATGTAGTCAGTCGTGTGCAAATCATCTTGTGAGTTGTTTGTACTTTGTATTTGTCGTATCAAATTTCATTGTTATCTTAGTTATTTATTCTGTATACACTATATGGTGGTAAAATTGTTAATCAATTTGGAGAGGATTGCAATTGATCCTTCTACCATGCAATTGATCCTTCTAACATAGAGTAGCTATGACTTGTGGAAGTGAAAAAATTGAAAGTACAACGGAATTGATGTTCTAAATTGTTTGTGTTATAGGTACTCTATGTTTAAAAGAGTTATTCGGTATAGGCAAGTCAGAGCTTAAAAAGGAGTGTCCTTATTACCTCTGGAGCTAGTAGTCTATGAAGCAACACATAAGACGAGTTGCTTCAGATTCAAGAAGCAATGGAGTTACGTGATGAACAGAAGAGACAGTGTTAAGAGTACAATTGATAACGGTAGGACTATAATTGACATCGTGAAGAGTATTTCTACAACTACATAGCACGGTGGCGGGCATGTTTTATATAAGTTTGACTAATCTTCTGTGGCGGAACTGTCCGAATTATTCCAACTTAAGTGCCTAAGCCCCGCCTTAGAGGCTGGACCACACTTAAATGGGAATAACCCGTCAATCCCTCGGATCTAGTCCGACACGGCCACTGACAGGATCAAGTACCACAATCTCACTCGAAGGTGAGTCACAGAGCAAATACAATAAAGCATAAAACCATACATGTCAGAGTATTAAGTTATTACATCACCATCATCATCATCGGAGTTTTTGCAAAAGTAACCATCATTGTTCGAAGTGCAGCGGAATAAAACTAACGGTAATTAAACAGAGAGATGGGGAAGCCTGTCCCATCACTCCCCATGCTCCTCCTCAGCCGAGGTAGGGTCCCACTCGACAGTCCAACCCGGTGGTAAGGTGGACGGCCAAGTCACTCCGGCAACCATGTCCTCCAGAGAACCTGTAAAATTATGCCACAAGCAAGGCTGAGTATACTAATACTCAGCTAGACTTACCCGGTGTGAGGAGTCTACTCCTCTACCTCTAGACATGCAGCTGTTTGGCTGTGGGGTTTGGTTGCCAAAAGCACTAGCTGAGTTTCTAAATCAAGTTTTTAACTTTGTCAAAATTTAGCGTGACTCTCTTAAGGCTAAAAGTGTACTAACTACTCATACATAGTAGCAAGCATTATAAGCAATCAACATCTTATCAACTCATCATATTTCCACTTGTTACTCAATGCAGTACAATGGATCAAGCAGTCTCATTAGCTGCGAGAAGCAGACGATTCGAATCGAGTTTTTATCCTTGCAAGGTAAACCTAAACACACGACGTGGCGAGGCACTCCGTCCCCACACACCTCAACCGTCCCCATCGATTCCCCGTCAGCAGATCAGGGCTCACCGCCTTGGCGTACAATGCCTCACTGACCCCGACTGGCCGTCGTGCAGTGACCGCACTTGTACCCACCATAACCGGAATGGGAGACCACGTCTCAGGTCGCGTGAGGGGATATGTCCACTGCCAGGTTCACTCAGGTACTAGGCTTACCGATTTACCATATTTCTCGGCATATGTTTAGTACGTTCAAACGCTTGACACAGGTATCCGCACGTTAATCCTTATTCTCATTTTACCTCATAGACCACGTATCCCCATGGATCCGTGTCCACCAACCAACTATCAATGTGATAAGAAAAGTGGGTACAACCAATTCCTGACCTCGCGCGAGTGCTAGAAAAATCACTCGACTTCTACCGAGATCCCTAATTAGTAAAGCAGCTACTCGACCTAGCATACTAGTATCCATCTCAAAAAGGAATCCTGAGTTCATGCAACTAGGGTTTCAATCAACTCCTACACCTAAGTGCACAGTCAATCCTACAATCATTAAGTGAAGTAAAATAGCATAAATAACAGGTTATGCATAAACCGGGGCTTGCCTTCCAAGGCTGTGGCGGGCAGATCCTCTGGTGCAGACTCGGGTGTTGGATCTGGGGCTACCTCCTGAGCAGCTCCTTGCTCCGGCACGAGGATGTACTCTCCGTCAGCAAGGTTACAGTCTATCGAAATGCAATGAACATGTATGTCATGATTATGCAGGATTTAATAATATTATGCTAAAGAGAACTGAGTTAAGAAGTAACTTAGGGTTTCTTAGTCTTGCGGGGCTTCCAGTGGGTTAGGCTTATTACTCTTTAGGCTTGGGTTTTTAGTGAAGATAACATAGTGAATTGGTATTGTCTTGATACATTTTACTGGACAGATTACAAAGGTTTTAGGAAGACATTAATTTACATTATTCATTTTCCTTACTTTAACTCCCCATTTAGGGTTTCTAGGGTAGGTTTGAACTACGATGGTGTTTTAATAATTTCCAAAAATTTTGTAAAAATTACAGTGGGTTGTCATTTGCTATTCTAGCTTGTTTTAAGAATTTGAGGCTTAAAGTACAAGGCTAGGCTTTAAACAAAAATAACAAGAGTTATGCAAAAGGGGGCCACTTTACACTACATCTCTTAGTTAGGGTAGGTTCTATCCTAAAGGTCATTTTTGCTGGCATCCCATAGTAGTAATAGGCTCCTGTGCTAAAAATCACAGAAAACTAAGGGGTGGTTATTTAGTTATGATTTTCTTAAGTTTAATGTCAAAAAGGTGCTTATAACTAACTTGTCATTTGAAAAATATCAAACAACAGATTTTGTATTTTTCCTATGTTCATAATAACCAAATATTAGTTATCCTAAGGTTTGAGGGGTTTTCACCTTAGGGTTATTTTTGTAGGGTTTTTCTAAGTTTTCCTTGTTTTCTTAAATTAAAAGGAATCCTACTTATTTTATACTGAACCAGGATAGGATAGATTTTTCTGGTGAACTACATGGGATAAGTACCTTAACAAAAATAGAGGTGCCCTCTGATTCATTATTTAAATTACCTTTTCTATTTTTCTTAATCTTAAGCATATTATAAAATAAGGGGTAAAAACTGACTTAGTGGAGTGGACAGAGGGATTCAACATTTTTACTTGGGTCAGTAGGTAGATACAAACTTCTCCAAATTTTTCTAACCCTAGTCAATTAGTATAACTATTTTTCTTTCTATTATTGAGCTTTTGGCCAAAACTATAATTAAATCAGAGCTTTAAAGTTTTCTATAGTACATAGGGGGTTTTATATTTTTCTTAAGTAGGCTACATTATTTAGAGTCTGACAAAATTGGTTTGACCAAATTTGGATGAGTTAAACAGAAGTTATGGATTTTCAAAGTTTCTGTTCAATTTAAAAATAGATTTGATAAAGGTTTTCTGGAAAAACAGTTTACACCGAGGTCCCTGGGTTTAAACTAAATCAACCTTCGCAAATCTACCCTCGCGCCACTATTCCCCCGTGTCTCTGACATTTCACAAGACCCCCTGACCTTCTCTCCCTCTCACCCGCAGTCCTTCCCCTTACGCAAACAGTAACCGCGGGAAAGAAAAGGGTGGCGCGGCTTACCGGCGGCGAGGGAGGTCCGGCGAAGGGTGGGGTTGGCTCGGGGAGACTCTGGCGGTCACGTCGAGGTACGGCTTGACGTCGGGGATGGCCGGAATCGCCCGGTCCACGCGCGCAGGCGGGTGTTCTCGTCGGCGGCGAGTGTACCGGCCAAACTACGGCGAACTGGTTCAATCCAAGGGCATGGTGAGCTTTACGGGGTAACGTAGCGACTGTATGCACAAGGAATCGAAGGATGGTTGAGTGGATTACCCGGTCCACGTACTCCGGCGGGGTTGAGAGCTCCGGCGACCGTGGGTCGGCCTCTCCGGCGAAGCAAACTTCAATTCCTCGCTCGGGGAGCTTTACCGGGGTGTGCTCAGTCTTCTCCGAGGGCTGGCCGGGGTTGGGAAGGGCTCCACTGGCCGGTCTACGGTGGCAGGGGGATCGGGCGGCCGTGGACACGCTGCGCACGAGCCAACGACGGCGAGCTGGACTCCGGTGAGGTTTGAGGGTGCGCGGAAGAGTGCAGTCGAAGTCTGGGAGGGTTTTATAGGCGCGGGCGCGGGCCATGGCACTGGCTTGGCTCGGGCGCGGCGCTGGGCATGCGGGGGCGCGCGCGAGCGTGCTCTGGCGCGGGCAGGAAGCGTCGAACACGTGGAGGTGTGTTTCTTCCATTGTTCAAACGTCTCCAGAGATCGCAAACGTGCGAATCTTGCCATGAATCCGGCGCAGACCTCTTCCTGGCACCTAGGGCTATCTCACATGTGTGAGTTCCAATGGAGGATACGCCCTAGATCAGGAGATAGACGGGCGCCAAATCTGGCTTGTCTCACTGCCCATACCGCGACAAAACTGATGCCAAATCCTGTCAAACGTCCAAGTCTCGGTTTCCACTTTTTCCAGGGGGTGCCTTAGGTGGTATACCACATTTTTGGTATAGAACCTAAGTGGTTTTGGTGCCATCTTTAAGGTGAACACGGTTGATCTTTAGATTAGGGTTAAAAATTGGACTTAGAGAGAAATAGAGAGCTCTAGCTCTCTCTCCACTTGGAGATTTGAATTGGGGTTTCTCCAGGGGTCTTTTTGCAATATTTCCCTCCCCTAATTGATGGTTACAAGGTTAGCTAAGGTTTGGGTAAAAATTACTCATGCTTTGCACACTTGTTCACTCCTTTTCCCCTCTTACCTAGGGTTTTGGGAGATAGGGTTTAAGAGGGGTCTAGGGTTCTTCTCCCCTCTTATCCAAGGTAGTAAGTGTGCAAGGATTAGAGTAATGCTTTTGGTTGCCCACAATCCTTGGTTAACACCTAGCTTTCCAAGATCCTCATGCTTTTGTCCCTTAAGTTCTTCCACATGTGATCATAGCCTTTAGTATCAAGGTGGGCTCTAACCAAGGTAACACCTGGGGTGTTACAGCCCTCCCCCCTTAAAGGAATCTCGTCCCGAGATTTTAGGTAGAGTCCCTTAGAGGGTGCTTGAAGGTGTGCTGGTGTTGTTTTCCCTTTATACTTAAGTTTCTCTTATTAACTGCTCTTCGAATGTCATCCTCTTTGCAACTTCAGAAGGAAGCCCTTCTTAAGTTAAATCCACAACTTAGACTATCCTTGTTATCTAAGTTTTTCTTATAATTGAATTCAAAGGGCAGGTGGGGGTGGGGTTTTGGGGTTACGTACCGATTCCTTTGGGCAGAAAGTCGGGGAAGCGAGAGCGTAGAAAATCCTCAGTCTCCCACGTAGCTTCCTCTGCTGAATGGTGACTCCACTGAACTTTATACATTCTGACCGACCTTGCCCGAGTCGATCTTTCCTTTTGATCTAATATCTTGACGGGGTACTCCTGGTAGGACAAGTCTGGTTCTAACTCAATGTTTGGTTCCGGTAGCACTTCAGTGGGTAGGCGAACACATTTCCGCAGTTGAGATACATGGAACACATTATGAACTGCTGACATGTGAGGTGGTAAATCCAATTGGTAAGCTACGGGTCCACAACTTGCCTTGACCTCATAGGGTCCAATGTAGCGAGGGGCTAACTTTCCCTTGATCCCGAATCTCTGGACACCCTTGGTGGGTGATACCTTAAGATAGACATGATCTCCCACCTCAAACTGTAGAGGCTTCCGCCTCTTATCATGATAGCTCCTTTGCCTGGCCTGAGCAGTTTCCAAGTTCTTGGTAATAACCCTGACCTTTGCCTCTGCCTCGAGTACCAAATCTGGCCCAAAAATTTCCCTTTCTCCTGCTTGAGACCAATTTAGTGGGGTTCTACACCTTCTCCCATATAAGGCCTCAAAAGGTGCCATCTTCAGACTGGACTGATAGCTGTTATTGTAAGAAAACTCTGCTAAAGACAGACACTTGTCCCAATCCTTCCCATAGTGTAGAGCACATGCTCGCAACATGTCTTCCAAAATCTGATTCACCCTTTCTGTCTGGCCATCTGTTTGAGGGTGATATGCTGAGCTTCGGATTACTTGGGTCCCAAGTGATTCTTGCAGTTTCTCCCAAAAGCGTGCCACAAACAGTGCTCCTCTGTCAGATACAATGGTCTTTGGAATACCATGCAACCTTACTATCTGATCAACATAAATTTCTGCGTACTTCTCTGTCTTGTGGGTGGTGTGCACCGGCAAGAAATGAGCAGTCTTGGTCAACCTGTCCACAATAACCCAAATGGAATCATGGTGCCTGGAGGTATTGGGCAATCCCACTATGAAGTCCATGCAAATGTCCTCCCATTTCCAAGATGGTATGGGAAGGGGTTGCAGAGGGCCTGCTGCCTTTAAATGACTAGCTTTGATCCTCTGGCAGGTGTCACACTCGGATATGTACTTGGCAATTTCCCTCTTCATTATGGTCCACCAATATAAAGATCGGAGATCATGGTACATCTTGTTGCTACCAGGGTGCATGGAGAACTTGGAAAGGTGAGCTTCATCCAGTATCTTCTTTCTGAGCTCAGGGTCCTTGGGAACAACCAATCGATCTCCAAACCACAAAATTCCCCTGCTGTCTTGACGGAAACACTTGTACTTTTCCGCTTTCTGCTTGAGCATGTCTTTGATAACCTGTACACCCTTATCCCCAACCTGTGCCTAGATTATTTGTTCTTGCAATGTGGGCTCTACCGAGATATAACTTAATTCACCGGAAAGAACAACTTCCAGGTTCAGCTTACATAACTCATCGCACAGGGTGGTGACTCTTGCATCCATGTTCATACAATTGCACTGGGCCTTTCTGCTCAAGGCATCTGCCACAACATTGGCCTTGCCCGGATGGTAATGTACTTCCAAATCATAATCCTTGATTAACTCTAACCATCTCCTTTGCCTCATGTTCAGGTCTGCCTGAGTGAAGATGTATTTGAGACTCTTGTGATCCGTGTAGATGTTACAGTGAGCTCCCATCAGGTAGTGTCTCCATATCTTGAGAGCATGAACCATAGCTGCCAACTCCAGATCATGTGTAGGGTAGTTCTGCTCATGGGGTCTGAGTGCTCGGGAAGCATAAGCAATCACTCTGTTCTCTTGCATCAAGACACATCCCAATCCTGTACCAGAGGCATCACAATAAACTTCAAAGGGCTTGGTGCTATCGGGTTGAGCCAGCACTGGGGCTGTTGTCAAATGTTGCCTCAGTGCATGAAAAGCATCTTCGCACTTTTGACTCCAAGTAAACTTGGCTCCCTTCTTCAATAGTTCAGTCATTGGTTTGGCAATTCTGGAGAAATCCGGAATAAATCGTCGATAATACCCTGCCAATCCCAGAAAACTCCTAATCTGCCTCACTGTAGTTGGAGGTTTCCAGTCCATCACTTCTTGCACTTTCTCAGGGTCAACTGATATCCCATCCTGAGAGATTGTGTGACCCAAGAATTTTATTTCCTTCAGCCAGAATTCACATTTAGACAATTTAGCATAAAGACGATGATCGCGCAGTCGCTGAAGCACGATATGCAGATGCTCAGCATGCTCGTCTTCATTCTTGGAATAGACCAGAATATCATCAATGAAAACGACCACGAACTTGTCCAGCTCTGGCATGAATACTGAGTTCATCAAGTACATGAAATAAGCCGGGGCATTGGTCAGCCCAAAAGACATCACCAAAAACTCGTAAAGCCCATATCTGGTTGAGAAGGCCGTCTTGGGAATATCGTTGGCACGGATCTTGATCTGATGGTAGCCCGAGCGAAGATCTATCTTGGAGAATACCTTGGCTCCTACCAATTGATCAAACAGAACATCAATGCGGGGCAGTGGGTATTTGTTCTTGATAGTCACCGCATTGAGAGGGCGGTAATCGACACACATTCTCAAACTCTCATCCTTTTTCTTCACGAATAATGCAGGACATCCCCAAGGTGAAGTACTTGGGCGAATAAACCCCTTGTCCAACAGTTCTTGCAGTTGCTTCTTCAGTTCTGCCAGTTCCGCGGGAGGCATCCTATAGGGTCTCTTGGAGATAGGAGCAGTCCCGGGTTGCAATTCAATTGCAAACTCAATGTCTCTGTCAGGTGGCATTCCTGGCAATTCATCCGGAAAAACGTCAGGGTAGTCACAGACTACTGGGATCTTTCTTACTGGGGATTCTGTCATGATATAGGCACAAGAACGGGTACAACCCTGATCGGGCAAATATAATGTGGTTTCACCACAGGTTGGTGAGTGCACTTCGATGGCCCTAGCTGCAATGTCAATCACTGCCTGATGTTTGGTCAACCAATCAGTTCCCAATATGATATCCACACTATCCAGTCCCAAGATAAGAAGGTTGGTTTTAATTATCAAACTACCAAACTTTAGAGGCACATTCTTGTTGATTTGATTGGTGGCAATCCTGCCTCCTGGTGTTGAAATGGTGATACCCCCGTGGGTGTGATGAAAAGGCAATTGACACTTGGCACTAAATTTGGCACTAATAAAGCTATGTGATGCACCAGAATCAAAAAGAGTGATAGCAGGATAATTTAAAACTGTAAAGATACCAGTCATGACGGGTGCTCCCTCGGGAATATCAGCCATGGTGGTGAAATTTAGTCTGCCCTGCCGCACTTGCACCTTCTGCCTCTTGCCCTGGTTCTGGTTGACATTCTGCCCCTGCCTCTGCTGATTCCTGGGGCAATTCTTAGCATAATGCCCAGTGTTGCCACAGGTGAAACACCTGTTGTCATTTGCCTAGCGGTACTGCTGCTGCTGATTGTTCCTCTGAGCTGGAAACTGGGTGCGGTTGTGTGCCTGCTGCTGCTGCTGCGGTGGTCTGATCACCCATCTCCCTTGCTGCTGCTGGGGTCCCCTGTTCTACGTGTCGGACACAATCCTGAAGCGCTGTGGCTGAGCTGAGGGTCCTGCCACAGGGGTCTTCCTCTTCTTTTCTGCCTGTCGAGCTGTAATGCAGTCCTCCTGGGAGATAGCCATGTTGACCAACTCATTGTAGCTATTGGCCCTGACGGTGTTGAGACGATCACGGAGCTTAGTGCTGAGCCCCCGTCTGAACCTGTCCCTCTTCTTCTCGTCCGTGTCTGCATGGTACCCAGCATACTGGCACAAGTCATTAAAAGCCTGGGCATATTGCAACACTGTCCTATTGCCCTGAGTAAGTGCCAGAAACTCGTTGAGCTTTCGATCCATGATGCCTGCGGGTATATGATGTCCCCTGAAAGCTGCCTTAAACTCTCTCCATTCCACTTCATGGTCAGCCGGTTGCATAGCAAGATAGTGGTCCCACCATGTCCGCGCGGGTCCGCGAAGCTGCTGAGTGGCGAACCGGACCTTAGTGACTTCTGAGCAAGCTCCATGGAGTAGTGGGAATTTGGATTCCACTACTCGCAACCACACATCTGCATCAAGGGGATCCTCTGCCCTTGTGAACAACGGGGGCTGGGTGCTGAGGAACTCCTGATAGGTAGCCGCCGCGGGGTGACGCTGATGGTCTCCACCACCATAGTGCTGAGGTGGTGGCTGACGCTGAGCCAGCTGCCTCAAGATCTCATTCTGCTGAGCCATGAGCTCCTGCAGAGTGGGAGGCGGTGGCGGTGGAGGAACGTGCTCATTCTGGCCACGACGCTGCCTCCCGGCCATCTGAAAAAAACCACATACATGCTTAACACCACATCTCCAAGTTCAAGATTTCATTTTACGAAGGAAAAAGTTAAAACAGCATGATAGACTCCGGCTTCAACAAAGGATTTTTAAAGGCACAAATTCTTCCTTCCAAATTTAAACTGATGACAGCATCCATCAAACAAGCTTTCAAGAGAGTTTAGCATGATTACATCAATTGTCCCAAAATGACTCAACTCTATCTAGCCTAGTACCCCAAGGGTGCAAAAGCTAAGCTAGCTGCGAGGAGTCTGACTATCCAACTTCTAAGCCTATCCTGAACACCTAGTGAGCGAACGAAGCAACACTTGACTCAGGGGAAGGTGGTCTTCCCGAGCCAGCAGTGTCCACACTGGAGGCAGGCTCATCTCCTCCCTCGATGTCGACGTCCTAGTTGGCCTCCTGGTCCTGGATCTCCTGGTGATGCATGTCCAGGTGCTCGTTAGCCTCAGCAAGCTGCTGCTGAGTGTTAAGGAGCTGATCCTCTAGAACCTCGATGGTGTTCTCCCTGGTGCCCACTAGCTCCTCCAATTCTTGGATATCCGTGGATAGCTGCTCCACCTGCAAGTCCTTCTCCACCATTTCTTGGGACAAGTCAACCACGAGCTCCTCTCTGTTGTCCAACGTAATCTTTGTTGCCTCCAGCAGTGCCATCAGATGGGACATCGCCTCACCGCGCATCACCTGCAGACGGTACAGAGCGTTCATGCACCGTACGGTTAAGTGCGCGGTCTGTCTTGGGTAGATGGCCCAGATATCCTTGGCATGCTCCACCCGATCCTTCCACATTGGGTCGTCCTCCCTCTCAGCGGGGAACAAGCCAATGGGGTGGGTAGCCAGCTCCAAGGGATGGAATCCGCAGAAAGTAGTCAATCCATGCAGAGCGATCGCCTCGATCGTATCCTCCGCTCGGTATCCGAAAGACTCGGAGTCCAAGGAGCGCCAGCCTGGCTGCAGGGGATGAGGCTCCAAAGTCATCCTCACTCTACAGCGAGGCACCCGGTGCTTCTCGAACTGCTGCACCGCGTACTGAGGGGGTGTCGTGTATCCGGCCCCCTGAAGTACCTCCCATAAAATACGGGGAAAGCCCTCTCGTGCAAGTCCGTCAGTGTGGGTCAGTGCATTTCCATCATCGGAGGATCCGTGGGAAGTCATCTGTGTATGATTAAGCGTAAGTAAAAGAAAAGAATTATAAAAAGAACAAGGAAAAATAAAACTCAGCCTTTCTCTAGTTAAATGAAAAGGCACTGAGGACCTAGTTGGTTGTTATCTTGTTTTTAAATCCTTTTACTCAGTTATCCATTTGCTTAATTAAGAATGCATGCATGCTCGTCCTGAACGACCTCACAAGAAGATAAAAGGAATAGGGAAGAACTCCCATCCTGTAAAAGTGGCCTGTAGGGCCTAGTTACTTAGCCACCTAGCTACCCTTCTATCATCCTAAGGCTTCACGTCCTAGGTCTATCCTGCTCGTCCTACTATCTATCCAACATTGTTTCTATCAAATTTTACTTGGAAAATTGATGGTATTTACATTTTATTGATTCCTCTGTGGTGGTACAAGCTCCGATACCAGCTGTGGCGGAACTGCCCGAATTATTCCAACTTAAGTGCCTAAGCCCCGCCTTAGAGGCTGGACCACACTTAAATGGGAATAACCCGTCAATCCCTCGGATCTAGTCCGACACGGCCACTGACAGGATCAAGTACCACAATCTCACTCGAAGGTGAGTCACAGAGCAAATACAATAAAGCATAAAACCATACATGTCAGAGTATTAAGTTATTACATCACCATCATCATCATCGGAGTTTTTGCAAAAGTAACCATCATTGTTCGAAGTGCAGCGGAATAAAACTAACGGTAATTAAACAGAGAGATGGGGAAGCCTGTCCCATCACTCCCCATGCTCCTCCTCAGCCGAGGTAGGGTCCCACTCGACAGTCCAACCCGGTGGTAAGGTGGACGGCCAAGTCACTCCGGCAACCATGTCCTCCAGAGAACCTGTAAAATTATGCCACAAGCAAGGCTGAGTATACTAATACTCAGCTAGACTTACCCGGTGTGAGGAGTCTACTCCTCTACCTCTAGACATGCAGCTGTTTGGCTGTGGGGTTTGGTTGCCAAAAGCACTAACTGAGTTTCTAAATCAAGTTTTTAACTTTGTCAAAATTTAGCGTGACTCTCTTAAGGCTAAAAGTGTACTAACTACTCATACATAGTAGCAAGCATTATAAGCAATCAACATCTTATCAACTCATCATATTTCCACTTGTTACTCAATGCAGTACAATGGATCAAGCAGTCTCATTAGCTGCGAGAAGCAGACGATTCGAATCGAGTTTTTATCCTTGCAAGGTAAACCTAAACACACGACGTGGCGAGGCACTCCGTCCCCACACACCTCAACCGTCCCCATCGATTCCCCGTCAGCAGATCAGGGCTCACCGCCTTGGCGTACAATGCCTCACTGACCCCGACTGGCCGTCGTGCAGTGACCGCACTTGTACCCACCATAACCGGAATGGGAGACCACATCTCAGGTCGCGTGAGGGGATATGTCCACTGCCAGGTTCACTCAGGTACTAGGCTTACCGATTTACCATATTTCTCGGCATATGTTTAGTACGTTCAAACGCTTGACACAGGTATCCGCACGTTAATCCTTATTCCCATTTTACCTCATAGACCACGTATCCCCATGGATCCGTGTCCACCAACCAACTATCAATGTGATAAGAAAAGTGGGTACAACCAATTCCTGACCTCGCGCGAGTGCTAGAAAAATCACTCGACTTCTACCGAGATCCCTAATTAGTAAAGCAGCTACTCGACCTAGCATACTAGTATCCATCTCAAAAAGGAATCCTGAGTTCATGCAACTAGGGTTTCAATCAACTCCTACACCTAAGTGCACAGTCAATCCTACAATCATTAAGTGAAGTAAAATAGCATAAATAACAGGTTATGCATAAACCGGGGCTTGCCTTCCAAGGCTGTGGCGGGCAGATCCTCTGGTGCAGACTCGGGTGTTGGATCTGGGGCTACCTCCTGAGCAGCTCCTTGCTCCGGCACGAGGATGTACTCTCCGTCAGCAAGGTTACAGTCTATCGAAATGCAATGAACATGTATGTCATGATTATGCAGGATTTAATAATATTATGCTAAAGAGAACTGAGTTAAGAAGTAACTTAGGGTTTCTTAGTCTTGCGGGGCTTCCAGTGGGTTAGGCTTATTACTCTTTAGGCTTGGGTTTTTAGTGAAGATAACATAGTGAATTGGTATTGTCTTGATACATTTTAGTGGACAGATTACAAAGGTTTTAGGAAGACATTAATTTACATTATTCATTTTCCTTACTTTAACTCCCCATTTAGGGTTTCTAGGGTAGGTTTGAACTACGACGGTGTTTTAATAATTTCCAAAAATTTTGTAAAAATTACAGTGGGTTGTCATTTGCTATTCTAGCTTGTTTTAAGAATTTGAGGCTTAAAGTACAAGGCTAGGCTTTAAACAAAAATAACAAGAGTTATGCAAAAGGGGGCCACTTTACACTACATCTCTTAGTTAGGGTAGGTTCTATCCTAAAGGTCATTTTTGCTGGCATTCCATAGTAGTAATAGGCTCCTGTGCTAAAAATCACAGAAAACTAAGGGGTGGTTATTTAGTTATGATTTTCTTAAGTTTAATGTCAAAAAGGTGCTTATAACTAACTTGTCATTTGAAAAATATCAAACAACAGATTTTGTATTTTTCCTATGTTCATAATAACTAAATATTAGTTACCCTAAGGTTTGAGGGGTTTTCACCTTAGGGTTATTTTTGTAGGGTTTTTCTAAGTTTTCCTTGTTTTCTTAAATTAAAAGGAATCCTACTTATTTTATACTGAACCAGGATAGGATAGATTTTTCTGGTAAACTACATGGGATAAGTACCTTAACAAAAATAGAGGTGCCCTCTGATTCATTATTTAAATTACCTTTTCTATTTTTCTTAATCTTAAGCATATTATAAAATAAGGGGTAAAAACTGACTTAGTGGAGTGGACAGAGGGATTCAACATTTTTACTTGGGTCAGTAGGTAGATACAAACTTCTCCAAATTTTTCTAACCCTAGTCAATTAGTATAACTATTTTTCTTTCTATTATTGAGCTTTTGGCCAAAACTATAATTAAATCAGAGCTTTAAAGTTTTCTATAGTACATAGGGGGTTTTATATTTTTCTTAAGTAGGCTACATTATTTAGAGTCTGACAAAATTGGTTCGACCAAATTTGGATGAGTTAAACAGAAGTTATGGATTTTCAAAGTTTCTGTTCAATTTAAAAATAGATTTGATAAAGGTTTTCTGGAAAAACAGTTTACACCGAGGTCCCTGGGTTTAAACTAAATCAACCTTCGCAAATCTACCCTCGCGCCACTATTCCCCCGTGTCTCTGACATTTCACAAGACCCCCTGACCTTCTCTCCCTCTCACCCGCAGTCCTTCCCCTTACGCAAACAGTAACCGCGGGAAAGAAAAGGGTGGCGCGGCTTACCGGCGGCGAGGGAGGTCCGGCGAAGGGTGGGGTTGGCTCGGGGAGACTCTGGCGGTCACGTCGAGGTACGGCTTGACGTCGGGGATGGCCGGAATCGCCCGGTCCACGCGCGCAGGCGGGTGTTCTCGTCGGCGGCGAGTGTACCGGCCAAACTACGGCGAACTGGTTCAATCCAAGGGCATGGTGAGCTTTACGGGGTAACGTAGCGATTGTATGCACAAGGAATCGAAGGATGGTTGAGTGGATTACCCGGTCCACGTACTCCGGCGGGGTTGAGAGCTCCGGCGACCGTGGGCCGGCCTCTCCGGCGAAGCAAACTTCAATTCCTCGCTCGGGGAGCTTTACCGGGGTGTGCTCAGTCTTCTCTGAGGGCTGGCCGGGGTTGGGAAGGGCTCCACTGGCTGGTCTACGGTGGCAGGGGGATCGGGCGGCCGTGGACACGCTGCGCACGGGCCAACGGCGGCGAGCTGGACTCCGGTGAGGTTTGAGGGTGCGCGGAAGAGTGCAGTCGAAGTCTGGGAGGGTTTTATAGGCGCGGGCGCGGGCCATGGCGCTGGCTTGGCTCGGGCGCGGCGCTGGGCATGCGGGGGCGCGCGCGAGCGTGCTCTGGCGCGGGCAGGAAGCGTCGAACACGTGGAGGTGTGTTTCTTCCATTGTTCAAACGTCTCCAGAGATCGCAAACGTGCGAATCTTGCCATGAATCCGGCGCAGACCTCTTCCTGGCACCTAGGGCTATCTCACATGTGTGAGTTCCAATGGAGGATACGCCCTAGATCAGGAGATAGACGGGCGCCAAATCTGGCTTGTCTCACTGCCCATACCGCGACAAAACTGATGCCAAATCCTGTCAAACGTCCAAGTCTCGGTTTCCACTTTTTCCAAGGGGTGCCTTAGGTGGTATACCACATTTTTGGTATAGAACCTAAGTGGTTTTAATTTGGTGCCATCTTTAAGGTGAACACGGTTGATCTTTAGATTAGGGTTAAAAATTGGACTTAGAGAGAAATAGAGAGCTCTAGCTCTCTCTCCACTTGGAGATTTGAATTGGGGTTTCTCCAGGGGTCTTTTTGCAATATTTACCTCCCCTAATTGATGGTTACAAGGTTAGCTAAGGTTTGGGTAAAAATTACTCATGCTTTGCACACTTGTTCACTCCTTTTCCCCTCTTACCTAGGGTTTAAGAGGGGTCTAGGGTTCTTCTCCCCTCTTATCCAAGGTAGTAAGTGTGCAAGGATTAGAGTAATGCTTTTGGTTGCCCACAATCCTTGGTTAACACCTAGCTTTCCAAGATCCTCATGCTTTTGTCCCTTAAGTTCTTCCACATGTGATCATAGCCTTTAGTATCAAGGTGGGTTCTAACCAAGGTAACACCTGGGGTGTTACATCTTCTATTATCATTTTTAGCCTATAACATATATAATGGTGTTTCATTTATTTTATTCATACAATATGTTGAGGCAGATGGGGATAATCATTAATTTTCCATGCCACCACTACAATGGGGTTATTGGGTCCTGACAGGTAGGTGAGACAGTGAGAGACACGAAGCGCGACAAAACGTTAGGTGGAGAACTATAGCGTCTTGTTATGTGTGTCTCGTCCAGCTACATGACAGAGGTATTTATAGGGCAACCTGGGGTAGGTGGCCAAAAGTACATTTGTACCCTCTCTTACCAACTATATTTCTAGAATATTCTGTGTAAAGGATAATTACAACACCATAGTGCCCACAGGGCACATGGACTCACAAGTCTACCTTCCGATTACGCTGTAGATGGGCCCTCGAGGCAGCCCCCACAGTGGGTTGGTGACCTGGACGAGTCTTTTTCCCTAAAGCCTCTATTGTCCCGTAGCCTTCACAGCTCGATACCCCTTCGCTCCATGCGGGGACGTGGCATGTGTCGAGGGCCCCTCGAAGAGTTGCGCTGGACGCAGTCCTCGACCTTGATGTTTGGGTTGCACCTAGGCTCTTGCCTCGGCACCAGTCTTTGCCATGCTAAGCATCAATAGAAAGCTCCATCTAAATTGCGCCCGACGAAAGCTCTGGTGGCCCTGGCCCTGCACCCAAGTATAGTTAGTCAAGACGATGGGGCAAGCCTGCACAGTGCTGATCGAGGTCTGATTCGGCCTTAGTCCCAATAGGTGTCTTCCTTCGCTGATGCTTCGACCTTAGGTAATCATATCTTTGACAAACTTAATTGTTATAAAAATAGTCAATTGAGCTTAATTATAGAAAAAAAACCTCGCTTACCTCAATTCTAGAACAGTTATTCAATCTATTTAATTGTAACAAAACTTAGTCATAGCAGCAAAAAAATAGTTAATCTAGCTCAAATTCTACAAAAAATAATCAATTTAGGTGGACCTTATCAAAGTATAGTCAATGTAACTCAATTCTAATTAATTGTAATCTGCATAATTTTTAGACTCGTCCATAATTTCCAGCACGCAGGCGCTATGGCGCGGTGGTGTTGCAGGTTCAGACGGTGGAGGAGCCACGATGGGGCACGACATGCGCGTTGGTGTATATGTTTCTCCCTCTTTCTCTCTCTGTGTATATATATTTGTTATATAGAATTAACTTAAGGTGGTCAAGTTATTTTTCGTTGGTGGACCAAAACTTAAAAAAAAATTAATAAAAAAATACAAATAATATACTCCCTCCATTTTTAGTTGAAGTTTTGTAGTACATTTTTGCACTATTTGGCATCAAATATAAAAGGATGAAAGTAGTGCTTTTTTTTGTCGGCTATAGCTAGCTGACGAAAATTAGCTAACTGATCAATAAAACTAGTTGATTTTTATTGACATAGACTAATTTTCATCTACTTCGTACGGAAGAAAGTTATCTGACAGACGACGAAGCTACGGAGCGCTCTCATCACTGCAGCCGCCATCGTCCATTCCGAGTGCAGTAAAAACAACGAATCCGAGAGCCCAAACTTGGGTGCCCGTACGCCAAATTATCTTTTGTGCATGGTGGAGTGACCGTGCGACACGGAGACGGAGAGCCTCCACTCGACATGCATCGATCAGTGGGTCGACGTCGACCTCCCAGCCCCGTGCGCGCCCGCTATCGATAGCGAGGCGACCGCCGGTTGCCACGGCCCGCTGCCCTCCGCTCCGGTCGGGTCGCCGCCGATTCGTGGAAACGAAACGAAACGAAACGAAAGGCGTGCGGTGCGGGCGAGACGCAGGACGCGACGGCCCGCGTCGCCATCGGCCCCGGTGGGGGCGACGTTTCGCGCCGCGGTTGGCGGGCGCCGCGCGCGCAGGTGGCCGGTGCTCCTCCGTGGCCGGCATCGATTTGCCGCCCGGCGACCCCAGCGATGGCAAATCCGGCCTCGCACCGCCGTAGCGTAGACTGCGTAGTACGAGAGCGGGGCGTGCGCCCGTCAAGTCCCAGGCGGCAGCCAGGCGCACCGTCCGCACTCGCGGTCAGCCGTGGTCGGACGCGACGGGCTGGATTGGACCTGCGTGCCATTTTGACGATCCTTTTCTTTTTTCCGTTTATTTCTTGGTGTTCGAATCTTCGGTGTGCCCCACTGCCAGAACCAGTGACTGTCTTTGTGTGGCAGTGGCTGCTCGTTTTAAATGCGGGAGCATTAAACTAACACAAGAAGAGTATATGGAATTTGTTCAGTAACACACAATAAGATTACTATGCAAGAAAAATCCAACTTAGTGTGATTTGATCGGCCAACATTTTTCCTCCTCATCAGGGTTGACTTGGTGATTATGAATCCCGAGGAAGAATCCGTGTACCTGTTTGGTTGACATGCGGGAGGCTGCAGCTGCACCCGCGGAGTCTCAAAGTGCGTATTGTTTGGTTTACTTCTCTCAACGTACAGGTTGAACAGATGCAAAAATGGACGGCGAGCCAGGGCCGTGGGAGATGCTCCCAGCGCGCGTACGCCCGCGCAGAGTCCGGTGGCATGCAGTTGCATGCAATTGCACGCAAAACGAGAAGGCATTTATATTTGTTTTTGCATCATATCTTTTAAATAAAAAAAAGTTAATCATCAACCGGTTTTATATTCGTGTTCCTGAATTTTTTTGGAACAAAATTAGACCACACATGCTATATAATATTTAAAGATTTATTTATTCACTTTTCTCTAATACACGTTTTGGTACAGATAACCAAACACAAGCTATATTTGTCCTGAATGTAATAATGCAACCAACCAAACAAAAGCATATGTACAGACTAAGTCTGTGTACAAGGAGTCTAACCCCTCAGATACGAGCCAGCCTACCACTGTACAACAACCAATTAGACGACTTGTTATTCAAATTTGAATAGCAAGGGGATTACTCTTTATGGATCCTCTCGGGATCTCTGATTAACAAATCAGTCCTTAAAAAAACATATCGCTGGATCTCGCTAGATATTTTTCGAGAGAAAAAAAATATGTCTACTAATCCTAACTCAAAGGAATAGGAAGCGTTGAAACCCATAAAATGCCGTTTGCTGCAACTTGTGTCCAGTGCTGGTGGTGTCCCATCTTGTGATGACCTATGGAGTATATCTGCTCGGTGAACTCAGCCTACCACTTTTATTCGCCAATACCCCTGTGATTTGACCTGCTCACTTTCTCCTCCATATTGCAGGTTTTAGGTCACAGATCATGTGGCTTTTTCATCTGGATCTTGTGCTTAATTCCTGCTAATCCATTGAACCCTGGTCACAAACAGTCCAGCCGCCTATGCATGCATACTATGTAATAAAAATAAAAAGACTGTTGTTTGGTCTTGCGTGCGTGCGTCCATGAAACCTGTATCGGGAGCTTGTGTTCATCGCATCCAAAATCCCAATCGCACAAGGTGTTTATATTAATACATTCCAGCCGCCAGCACGAGCAAATTTGAGGCCTTGTAGTGGGTCGTTGGAGGCAACCATCGTGAAACTATTTCATGTGAGCAGCATGCATGCATGTGCTCCCAACTTGGGGTTGTGGAGCTATTGTTTAGGAACATGGGGTATATTTGTGATAGCAAACTCCTGTAGTCCTGGATAAAACACCAGCTATCTATATTACTAGTTGAGTGCCCGTGCGTTGCAACGGTAATATATAATACCAGTATACTACGATAACTTATATATAAAATGTGTGTTATATTGTTATGAGAAAATGTTTCATAATCAATTTGTGATCGTAGCCATACATAAATTTTGTTATTTTAATTTAGTTGTTTCACTACTACATTACAACCATCAGTATCATGCAGACTTCGATATATGCCACGATTTGTATGTTCTCATCATTGGAGAACACGTTCCACACATGCTGGAAGAAATTTCTTCGTACATCGTTAGTCATCAGACACGTACCACCATACGCTCTTGCTTAAACAAAAAGGTAAGTGTGTGTTTGCGAAGAGAATTAAAGGCAGGTCGGCACAAAAGCTACCCTGACGGTGGCGAGGATGACGAACTGGTCACTGTTGTCGATCCTCCACTGCGTCACCTCCGACGCTAAGATGACACCACAATCCTCGATATAGTAGTCGTCGAACGCGCGCGACATGACGAGTACCGATGACTCTTGGTTGGGCTGCCAAACGAAGTGCACCCCGGGCTCATCAGCGAGGTAGTACCCCTGGCCGTTGCACCACCAGATGCGTTACTCCACTACATACATTATGTTCGAGGACACTCACACAACGTTAGCAACGTCCATCGTCCTAGCGCACAAGAATTCATGTCCGGTTAGTAGCGACTTACGTGGTAGGTTGGGCTTCAGGTGGACGATGAGCTAGACGACGTGATGACGTCGTCGTCGGATGCGGTGTCCAGAACAACCCGAGAGTCGTCGATATTGGCGACAACCATGAGGCCCCCCTGCTTAACGATGGACAACGCGGTGCAGCTGCTCTGGACCGCGTCCAAGTGGTGGCTTCGCGGGAGCTTGTCGTACACAGCGGCGCATGCGACCATGTAGGACTGCTTCTAGAGGTCGAACTGACAGTCGCCAAGCTTCTTCTCGTCATCGATGAGCGACGCCAACGTGAGTGCCTCCTGCTCATGGTGTTTGTTCAGGGTTTCAAGTAAGAAACATGGATTCATGCTTGGCGTTGGTTTATGAAAATGACTCACAAGTCTGATCTATAGAAAAATATTATGAAGAAAAATGTCATGCAAAAAAGGGAATTTAAGTATAATACATTATTCAAACAAAAGAAATTGCATGAAAAGCTCTTCTTTAAATAATATTACCTCCATCTAAAAATCTAATTCAAGAATCCCGGTGATACTTATTTACTACTACGCATTGTGCAATGGTAGCAAGTGAGCATGGTGAGAGATGTAGTAGATATGTTTCCTGTCATAAATGTAGACATAAACACATATGTGGTGTAGCGGTAGCTACTCTTGACCTTTGCTTGAGAGGTCATGGGTTCAAATCCCCTTGAGGACATGTGTTTTTTTTAATTTTAGCTAGACGTGGGCTGTATGGGGGGCAGAACGGGAATGACAGAACAAGAATGATGGCAGAACACAGGAATGACCGACTACTCTTGCAGCCTTAATAGTAGTAGAGATTCATACCTGGATTACCTGGATACAAACCCAAAATACCCAAACTTGAGATACCCGATCTCAAATTTGGATACAGATTCTGATTTTTTAATTAGTTTGGGTACTTTGGGCTCTCGGTATCTGAACTACCCAAAGATTGCATATTCTCTATTTTAACTTTGTTATCGGTTAAACTTATCACTTTATTAGTATAATTCTTTCTATTTGAACACCAATTCACAAACTATTTGCAATGTCCTTCATTTGTTGAGCTAAAGATAACGTTGTCAATATAAACTTGATACATGAACATATCACCGTGTAGCTTTTTTATGAATAGTGTGGTGCCAACCACCAGTCTTGAAGCCATTCTCAAACATTTTCAAATTCGAAAACTTTATGAATGTGTTTGTTCCAAACATCTTTTGGGCTTTATTTGAGCTACCTAGAGCTAAAGACAAATAGCTAGCGTGCATCATGCTAAACTCATTAGGTTCACTAGGTCAAGCTACTAGTTCATAAACCTTTTATAGTACGGTCAAAGAAAAAACAAAGTCTTACACTATTATAAATGTCTCTCAACTTCGGTCGACATTTAGAACTAGTTCATCCTTAACCTTAGCATCCATCATTTTGAAAACCAAAATAACTTCCATACCTAGAGACATGAAAACTATTGGTTGCCCAAATATTCATCATCAATGTGATTTAACTTATTTTGTCTCTACAAAACCCACATTAGTTACAATAATCTTGTGTCCTCATTGATCACCGAAACTATTGAGAGCCTAGATACTTCTAATGAGTAATTTAGATTCAAACTTAAGGACTATTGCATATCTTTCATAATAAAGATGGATAGTTTTTATACAAATTTAAGAGTTATTTAAAATTATCTTTCATAATTTCAGAGGTGGGTAATTCATATACAAATTTAGAGGATTACTTTGTGTAACTTCCATAGCAGCGTAGGTGTGTATTTCTTTTATAAAGTAGTCTGGATCAAATAGCTATAGTCAGCGATGATGACTAGAGTAAACCGAATTAAAGGCCACATGTTTCTAATTATTATGAGAATCTATGAGATTTACCTTTTTAACTGCGTCCTTTAACGATACCTGTTGTTGAGGCCTTTAATGAATTAGTAATAGTGAGGTGCACGATAAGTTTGCCTAAATTTTGTGGATATAGCTAACAGCAGCTACAAAGACATACATTATTGGAACTTTATGTTGCCGGTTAAACAGCAAAACTCATTTTCATGAACAGCAAACCATTCTTTTGTCTCACAAAACTGAATAATTTTCTTTTCAATGAGAGGGAAACCAAAGTAGCAGCTTTCTTTAGAGAAACGGAAAGCAGAACATATCATACAAGATTTTCAAGAATGTGGTCCTAATAACAAGCAGGCAAGGTAACTAAATGAACTGTACAAGAGCGCGTGATACACCACAAACGGAATCTCGACTGGATCCCGACCTATCATTTTGAGCTGATGAGTTCACTTTTCCCTCAAAGCAAGGTGTATGAATATATAGCCCTGTTTGTTTCAGATTTTTGGAGCTTCTGGCCACCAAAAGCTGCTGCGGACTGTCAAACGCTCAGCTTTTCAGTCAGCTTCTATAAATTTCGTTTGGGTAAAAACCATTCAAAATCAACATAAACATATAATCGGTTGAATCGTTGCAATAGTAGGAATCCGTCATTTTCTAGATCCTAAGTCTTATGGACACCTTTATCTTCCTCCGCATGTAATCCTAATGATACTCAGATTCTCTACACAGCCAGATTCTCTCCACAGCTAGATTCTCAGAAAAGCTGGTCAGAAAAAAGCTGAACCAAACAGGCTCTATGTCTACCGATTTTTTTCGATATTGTGAATCCATTTTATTTTTCAAAAATATCGCGAAGAAGAAATGGATAAGAATAGAAAAAACATCAGAGATGGACCTCAACTTAAACTCCCCGTATGCAAATGAATGAATTGCCTGATAGTTTGTCATTGTGATTTCCTACCAAGAGCCAACTAATTAAACTCCTCAATTTTTATGGTCCTGGAAGGTATATCAATAGGTAACAAAAGAGATACAATTAGAGAGGTAATGGGATTTCCTACCAAGGGATCAATGCCGCCACACTTTTACGTCCTAAACCATACAAACACACTAAACTCAATGTGCCGGAAAATGCAATCTCGAGAAGCATATCTAGCTAGACAATCAAGATTGAGCTCTACTAAATCCCCAAAATTTTCTGGTGAAGGGTCGGAATGAGAAGCTGTTCCATAATGAGAAAGTGATACCTTTCTTGTTGTGCTCACCGGCTGGACACCACCAGCTTCTTTTTCACTTCACTACATTTATTAAAATGCAAACCGGTCTGACTTCCTCCCGAGTCGTGAGCTTTTTATCCGCAGCCGCAGGTGTTCATCTGGTTTCAAATTAAGGGAGGACCAAGAGAATCATATATCCATCGAAACAAGGCCGTGTCGATTCGCTAAAGAGAAATGGAACAAAAAATATCTCTGTCCTGTGTAGGGATGGCAATCGGGCGGGTAGTACACGGATATATAGTTCGCTAATCCATACTCGCGAGACAAAACTCAATCCATATCCGTACCCATAAACATTCGTAGGTATGGATCTGTATCCATACCCGTACCCGCCGGGTATCCGCTATCCAGTGGATACCCGTTACCCGCCCGCCCACTACAATTTTAGCATTAAACACCAAACAAAAATTTTATTACATTTCAAAATAATTATCATTCCAATAACATTAAATGATAATTTCAGCACCAAACAACATGTTATGGATAAAAATTGAAAACTAAGTATTTATGATAATATATAAATCCGGATAGCCCAAATGTTAGATATCCATTGGGTAACGGGTATGGATACTGGATATCCATACCCGCGAAAAAATATCCGCGGATACCTTATTATATCCATAACCGTACCCACGGATATCAAATTACACCATACCCATATCCAATGGATAATTATTCGCGGTTATTTACCCATACACATACCCATTGCCATCCCTAGTCCTGTGCCTTGATTTTTTTTTCTTCTCTTGACGACAGTACTTGAAACTGGCTAAGAAATGGGTTTTGGTTTTTCAATTGGAGGCGTCAAAGGAAAAAAAACATTTATCATTCACTGGCCTCTTGACTTCCATCACCTTTAGGGGGTGTTTGGGAACAAAGTTTTTCTGCAGTTTTGGAAGAATACTGCAGTATTCTCAAATACTGCAGTATTATATACATAATGGTGTTTGGCAAGCTGGGTAAAATCTCTGCTTTCAAAACTGAAGTATTGTAAATACTATAGTTGTTTTAAGGCATTCTAAAATTAGCTCTGGACCTCAGTTTTCAAAACTGCGGTATTATAAACTACGGTATTGTCATAACTAAAGTATAGTATAGTATTTCAAAAACTGTAGTTTTCAAAAACTTTGTTCCTAAACAGGGCCTTAGTTGCATGGCCACTGCATCACAGATCACACCAAGTACTCAACAAACAAGAGAAGAAAAAAGTCGGTCACTGTTCCGGTTCACAAAAGTTAGATCTCTGAGCCACATGATCCAAAGAAAGCTTGAAAACTACGTGCTCGACAGGGGCGCATCACGACTGGCAATGGCAAGAAGTAAAGCAGGATGGCAGCTGTTTTATATACGATTTTTTTTTTTAAATTTGCTCTTGGTGGTTGTGATCAAGTGTCTGATTACTGCTTCCACTCTTCTCTTCCGAGGAACGGACGCCCAAGCACCCGTCTCAATCGCCAACCCGAACCTGTCGCTGCGCGCCGTGGGGTTAAATGTTTCCGCGTCCCTGCTTTTGCAAAAGCACGCGTCCCATGGCGTCAGCCGCGGATCCGGTTGTGGCTGCCGCGGATAACGCAACAGTGTTCCAGCTCTCTGGACAGAGGGAAATGGAGATTTAGCCCTTCTTTTTTTTTGTTTACATCCTGAGCATTATCTTCAATTTACAGGGAGCAAACTTTGAGAAGAAGAGGATGGAGCACCGAGCAGCAAGCCAGCAACTCAAAATTAGACGACTAGTTCGTTATAATGCATAGAGTGACATGAACATGAACTACTTTCTAGTTTTCAAAAATTTAAGTGGCATGTGTTAGAATATAATCTAAGTGAATTGTCCACTTCTCGGCTTCTCTCATTAGCTTAACCTTTTGGGTTGAACTGATTGATGCATGCAACTTAATATGATATTAGAACTAGAGAACTTGAATTCGAATCCTGGCTAGTACAATTAAATAAAATAATTATTGCTCATTTCTATATTCCACACCATAGACCCAAAATAAGGCTCGATGTGAAATCATGTTAGAATATAATATAAGTGAATTGTCTATCTCTTCCGATAGCTTAAGTTTTTGGGTTAAACTGATTGGTGCATGCAACTTAATACGAGCAAGTTTCCAATTGAAAAAAAAGAAGCAAGAGGATCAGAGCAAGGAATGTTTGCGGCACCGCATCCTCTGGTTTGTTTACATGGTCCATTTATTTATTATAGTTGGATTTGTCAATTGCTTTTGCAAATTGCACCATATATTTATGGAGGATGAACAATGTCTTAGTCAGAAAGCTGAAAGGAAAGTCACAACTCAGAAACCAAGTCCAGAAAAGAGGGCTCAGCCCTAAGTGGTTGGGGTGTGCACCCACACGCCACCCAAAAAAACTGACATCAGGCTCATGTTCTCAACTTACTGCATGTGTGTGCACTTAGCAATGTCCAATTATCCTGAAAAGCCATAATATAATATCTTAGATTAAGGCCCTGTTCCAATCTCGCGAGATAAACTTTAGCAGCTTTTTTTTAGCTACTTTTAGCCATTTATAATCTAAACAAGAGAGCTAATGGTGGTAATTGAAACTAAACTTTAGCACTTCAATTCATATAGCTAAAGTTTAGCAGGAAGCTAAAGTTTATCCCGTGAGATTGAAACGGGGCCTAATTACTACACTACCAGCAGCATCCAAATTGCTAAAGGAAAAAAAGAAGAAGATACAATTATTATACACAGTAAAGCGCTACAGTAGTTCAAAAAGGGAACGGGGTACCAATCCATCCTCTTAGCTGTCGAACCCTTGTGGTAGTCATATAAAGCTGTTAATTACTTATCAACGGCTCACACAATCACCTGCAATTCTCCGATCCAAATCATGGGTGTCGGACTTGCACGGTGCATACATGCAAGCCGAGGTTATCAAAACTAATAAACGCTGCGCATATATAGTAGCGATCTGCTTCATAATCTATCTAGTGGCCTAAGAATCTCAACCTGTTTATTCCTACAGTGGCTCTCAGTAGGTAAAGCTACACATCCATCCAGCCAGCCAGCAGGTTCATGCAAGCTCTTTACCACTAGGTAAAGAATTTCTACCAGTAAAGTAATTCGTTGATGAATAAATTTTACCCTTAGACAAGACTACTCACGCAAGTCAAGTCATGGATGCACGCAAGAGGGTAAAAGGAAATGCCAATGTTCTCTTCAAAAGTAGTAGGGCAGAGCTAGAAGGTTGTTTGGATATTGTTGAGCATGAAAGGCGAAAGGTCGCTAGCTCCTCATGGCCATGTACCAAATCGACATAACTAAAGCTGCCAAAATAAACTCTACCAAAATAAGAAAGGGGCTATTGTGTTTTTGCCCATATTTTGATTTTTAATTGTGATTTTATCCCTACTTTTCGAACTTTGTGATTTTGCCACTACTTTTCTCGTGAAGCTGAAAAGTTACAACTATTTTGTGATTTTACCCTCACTTTTTTTGCAGAGTAAGGGTAACTTTTAGCTTCGTCTCAGAAAAATGGAGGCAAAATCACAAAAATTGAAAAGTAGGGATAACATCACAATTAGAAGTGGGGGCAAGAACACAATAGCCCCCACCCAATAAGAAAAGAAAAGGATCGGTGGAGGCGAGAGAAGGTGGCTTCTCTCTCTAGTTGGGCAAGGCAGAGGCTAGGGGGCAAGCGAAACTGTCTTTGGTACGCTATAAAAGGCCTCCACCAACCAAGTGCCCCCTCCGCTCACCGAGAGCGAAAATTCACCAAGAAGCCAGCCACATCGAGACCTCGCACCCTCGAAGGCCTCCAGCAGTCTCCACTGAGCAAATAAACGAGTGAAGCGCACATGCTGCACCAGCACCATTACCATGGAGGAGTGGCTAGCCTTCACTGCCTCTCGTATCCGGACCAGGCATTCCACGCTCACTACCACAGCAACATGATCGCCGTGCCGCCCACTCCATTATTCCACCCTCCTCCTCCTACCTTTGAACCTCCTATCCACGAAGCACCGGCTGTCGCCGCCGCCGGCAACAGCCCAGCCGGCTCCGGCAGCAGCACCGATGACGCTTACGGCGGCCGCACGGCAATGGCGGAGGCTGAGCGGAGGCGGCGGAGGATGGTCTCCAACCGGGAGTCGGCCAGGAGGTCACGCATGCGCAAGCAGCGGCAGCTCACCGAGCTGTGCGCGCAGGTCGTCCACCTCCGCGGTGCCAACCGCCGCCGCCTCGACGAGCTGAACCGCGCACTGAGGGGCTGCAGTGACATGTGCTGCGAGAACGCCCGGCTCCAGAAAGAGAAGACCGATCTCAGTACCAAGCTCGAGCGCCTCACCCAGGCGCAGAACGCCGCCACGCCAAGCTCCTCCTCGGAGCCGCAACATGACACATTGACACTGCTACTGAATAAATTCAATCTTATCTTCCCGTTTTAGCTACGATGCTTGTTACTGTAGTATACCAAATAAAATATGTCTTGAGGTGGTGTCTCGGCTTTTTTTTTTGCCTCCTATATGCATGTCTACGGGTATATTCTAACTACCTATTATTGACATCTTTTTGTATATAAAGGTGGCCAAGGTAAATTTTGATCAAGGTGTACTAATTAACAAGGTGCTATACAAAAATACAAAATAATAAGTAGCACTAGCACATAGATGCAAAAAAACAACTGCCCATAAATAAAAAAGGAATAAGAAGCCTTATGGTTGGTTTCAATTGATGCTTTCCACTGAAAATGATGTCGTGGATGGGGTTGTAGGCTGCTCCGCTTCAGCCCTTCTTCAGTGTTACTCTTTATAAAATTAGGAGCAGTAGTTTCTACTGTGGCTTGAGTTGTTTCCTTTATTTGGTTGGTTTTTTTTTCTTTTTCTTCCTAGACACTCTCGTTTTTTTTTCTTGTCGGTCTCTAGTTTTGTACTTTTGTGAGTCGCATCCCCTTTTGTGGGTGCAATTGCACCTGCGTTTTGGGCACCCGTTGGTTATGCTAATCTCACAATAACATGTCATCAGGATTGTATTAATAATTATAGAAAGTTGAAAACAAGAGAAGTCTGTCATCTATATATCACTTATCTAGTCAACTGCCATATCGATACCATGTAATTATACAAGTTTTTGAAATAGACTAAAAAAATTAAAAGAATAATACTTAGGTGTCAAACATGTTATTAACAGTTGGACATGGATACATAGTTATGAGTTGTTCCTTATATTTTGGACGTCAATAGATACCCTTCGTGTGGGATTTAGCACCCGCACTATCTTGGAACATTTCAGGGCTCAACCGATGAGTGTGATTTGGCATCTGCAGTGCCCCATTGTAACACCCAAAATCCTATTTTGGGACTTATAAAAGTCTCTTCAAAAGAGTTGAGTCAAAATGTCTTTAATAAGAGATTTTTTTCTTTGTTTATAAAGAATATTTCCCTAAACTAAATAAGTAGCAATAATAAAATTTTGGTAAGTACAAAAGTTAGAGTTTGAAACTTAAAGTTAATTCAAGAAAGAAATAATAGAAATGTTTTCTATTTAATTGAGTGAATATTATTTTCATTAAAGGATTACATTTAGAAGCATTTATTTAAACAATTAACAAATAAATAAGTAAAATATAGTGGCATCTCATGCTGGTTTTATATGTGCATTTAAACTTAAAACATAGTTGAAGTGTGAAATTCAAAATCAAACTTGAATTTGAAGTGAAATAGAAAACACAAAAAATAAAAAGAAAAAGAAAAGAAAAGAGAAACCAGCCACTTAAGCCACCTTCTCTTGGCCCAGCTCCTTCCCTTTCCCTCCTCTCGTTTGGGCCGCCACTCAACCAGACCCAAGCCCATGCGCCGTGTTCCACCGACTATCGGGGCCCACGCTTCAGCCTTCTACCCACCTCGCACAGGGAGCCATTTCTCTATCGTGTGGGACCCATTCGCCAGTTGTTGTTACCCTAATAGTGACTTGGAGTTGTTCGCTGACTTCGCGCCGCCTCTCCCGCACGGTCTCTCCTTGCACCGAAGTATATAACCGACCCCTGAGGCTCGCGTTATGATCATGCCAACCAACAAACCACACCGAGCCCTCGCGCTTCGACACCGAGAACGACTGAGATTGGATTTCGCCGTAGGAGAGAGAAGAAGAGTGCCACTCGGGCATGTCGCCTACGATGTCGCTCTGGGCTGGATTTCACCGTGGAGCATGTTTGAGGACTTGCAGAACTCGGGGATCGCTGGAGAGCCACGAATCGCTCACCAGAGCGTGAGCTCTGTCGTATACCGCCCTTTGTCGTGGCCTGGGGCATCTGCGCTACGACTCACGGTGAGAATACCTCTAATACTATTCGCCTGGTTCTCCTCTTCGCATTGCGCTAGTTATTCTAGAGGATTGGGGCACTGGATGCCAGATGGCCATACTCCGGCGAGTGCGTCGCCGGGTGTGCAGACATGTCGCCGTGCACGGGGTAGACAGAGAGGGGAATGTGAGAAGCACCGTGGGTCGTTGATCGGACTTCGGACGGGCTGGATTAAATCCAGCTTACCACTTGGGCATGGTTCAACCGACACCCTTGGATTTTGATCGGGTGTGTAGGATTCAGCCGAGTCGTGGAAAAATTGTGGTCGCGGATCTCGGATCCTACGACTCCGACCATGTACCGGTTCATTGAGGGGAAATTCTAATCCTGGTCGTCCAGGTGTGATCGGGCGGCTAGGATGACCCGATACCCTTTCGGTCGTATACATTTTTTTATTAAAGAGACCCTCGAGTTTCCCCAAACTAACCTGCGGCCCACACGTGTAAAGAATATCATGGATCAGTCCTAAAATTAGTAGACCTTGATTCCTAGAATTTCATTCCGCAAACCAGTAATCTCTAAAGTTTTATGAAATTAATTCTAAAAAATAGTTTTCAATGTAAAAAATCTAGAAGCTTAGAAAATTCATAACTAACTCATTTTAACTCCGAATTTAGTGGTTCTCGAACCTACGAATTCATATCAACACGTAGAATATTCTTACACAAATTGTTCTCGTGTTTTGGTGTAATGTTATCATATCCATTATTTGTTTATTTGTATGTATCGATACGATTGAAGCGAGGTGACGAGGAATCTGAGTACCCAACTTGGAGAAGTACCTGGTGTTGCACCAAAAAAAGGCAAGTTGTGTCCTTGATCACTTTCTTTGACCTAATAATGATTATATTGTTCACCGTGGCACAATTAAGTTAAGCTGATGGGACCTAATAGGTTACATAGTTTTGTTTATCCTACACTTTGCAAACAAATAAATATTGGCTAGTCTTGCTATTAATTTACCTGGTTTTGGGATTAATGTTATATATGAATTATGATAATTCTTTATCATTATTGTTGGCTTAATTATTGTTCATGGTAAGATCAATTTTGTTAATTGGAACATAAAGCTTAACATGAGAAAACGATGCTACCATAAAGGTGGAATAGAACGCACTTGGACAATTAATTAAGAAAGTTAGTGAGGGATTACTTTACTTGAAAGGGGCAGGTGTCGCTGCATAGTATAGTGATGGCTGTAATTACTGTGATGGGGTTACAGACCATGAAAAGGGCATATGCTCCCTTTATCCTGAAATCGTAGCAAGTTTTCTCAAGCTAGTGGAACTTTATAAAACTTTGTAAAGGCATCCCAATGAATCCCTAGTCATTCACCTTGGAAGTGCCTAAGGGTCTAGCTAACCCTAGCTTCACAAAAAACATGTCTTGTGGGTAAAGATGTGCAACCTCTACAGAGTATAAAATTGGTATATCAAGCATACTACAGTCATGAGTGGCTCAGGACTCTCGCATGATTAAATGGTGGAACTAAAATCAACTTACATGCATTGTGTTGCATTGTGAGATTTATTATTCATTATGATCAATTATTTAATTAGGTTGATATCTATTTATACTTAGTAATTGCAAATAAATTTTTTACCAACAAAATTAAAAGTAATGTTCAGTCTTAATCATCTTTCTTGATAACCTTACACTACAATTTTTTCCACATTTGCTGAGCAATGACCGTATGAGAGCTCACCTTTGTTATAATCACACCAGGTCAAAGGCAGGTACTGCAAGATGAGGAACATGAAGGATGCTATGATGAGTTTGGAGAAGTCTAAGTCATCGTCTCCCAATCAACTATGGTTGCGAAGGATCATTGTCATCATATGATGTATTTATTTATCTATTTTGTATAGAACTCATATTATATAATAAAGATGTGACATTGATTTCTGTACCATGACTTTATGAGTCATTATATATGTGAGACTTGATCCTAACATACATTTGAGACGCACCTGAGTTGCCTTTAAATCCGGGTGTGACACGCATGCACCCCACACACGTGGGTTTAACTGCCCTCCCTATGCAAGAGTCAGATACATGTGCACTAGTTCAAGCACAATTTCAGAAAGTGTTGCGTCTAATTTTGACTTCACAAAAAAAATATAATGTAGTAACCAGGCAACAATGTGCCAGGTTTTTATCTTTTCAGTAATGTGGATGTCAAATTAATTTTGATAAAATAGCAAACCAAAGAGATTCTGACACAAGGACGTATCTGAAATTTGCAACTAGCAATTGAGCCATCAAATCAGTGCTGTCTAAAGCTTGCTGTGAGCATGTAAATATAAAATACAAAAAGCATAGACCACTTTGAGTTGCTCACGTCACAAGGGCCAAGCAGAGTATTTAGAAAGCAAGAGTATTGATAGTTGATACATACTTGCACAGGCGGGCAGGCTGCTGACAAAAATAAAAAAAAAACTATGTAGGCTTGGTGATGCAGCTTTCCATACAACGGGACAAGAACCGGAAAGTACTACAGAGATCCAACACTCAGATAGAAACTACAGTTCAGTGATATGATTCTGTAAATAAGAACATTTTACCCTCCCATAAATTACTGCAAAAGCATTTCCAAACATTCAGCTCTTGATAGTATTGTAAGTCCATTTGCAAGTATATATACTTTTTAAATGCATTTATATGAGAATGTGGTACCTGCTATGATGCTGTCGACTCTGAACCTTGAATACTTCGAGTTTTGTCCCAGGATCTTTAAAAGAAAGATATAAGAATATGGACAGTAATGAGATGAGAAAAAAGGATAATCAAAAGAAATTACCGTCAAGTGTCAATAGCAGACTATCGGCATGCTCTCGGGAGTTATAAATTGCCAAGTGAAAAATGTTAGCTTCATATTCTCGTCCGCAAGTGTATCACCGCGACATAAAAAGAAACTAAATTGCATGATGAAATTCAAAGTAATAAAGAAAATTTGGGGTTCAGATTTGAGCAATCAATGGTTCAATAGGGAGTCTATAATACATCAATTTAAATACCAAGTAAACAACGGTATTCCTCGCTACAGATGCTTTCTAGAACAGGTACAACAAACTGAATTTAGAGCAGGTTACAAACATTTTTGGCGTCAATTTGCCTTTCCTGCTAAGTGTATACTTCAGGTTGCTACCCTCAGGCTACAGAAGAACAGAACATAACCTGATTATCCTACATTAATCCATCAGGTCAATTCTTCTTGGATTGCTGTCTATTTCCAGTTGTTAAATTGTTTTCTGTGACCAAAGCACTAGCATTATTCTTTGGTGAGGCTTCACCAGCCAAGGGTGGAGAGTTGTTCTTGGCAGAGAAATCTGCTGCTGAAGATGGAGAATTTCCCTTCTCATGGCTGTTCTTGTCGCGGGAAAAAAATTCTGGGTTTGCAAATGATCTTGTACATGGCCACCTATGGGGAACAACATTTAGACGATTGCAATACTGAAATCTGAGATGGTAGATACAGTGATAGCTCACAGAAAATACCTGCTTGACCGAATTGTTTCACCTCCAACAATGGTTTCTGATTCAAAAATGTTCCCTATTAACAGAACAAATAGCCAAAAAATTATATAAGGTCCAAGAAAAGAGAGTTAGTACTGTTTTAAACTTCTAATTAGTCAAAATGAAACTTTGCATCAATATGCAGGGAATGGTCTGACTAGAAAACACATGTGAAACAAGGTTATCAACTCAGAAAAATGTAATAAATAAATCCTCATAAACAGAGATACTTTAAAAAAACTCAACCGGACTGCCCCCATGACTTTGCACTGAGAAGAAACCCCAGCCAAACCGGCTAAGAAAACCCCTGAACCCTGCCACTACTTGGTGACAAGCCACAACAGAAAAAAATTAACAATACGTCACAGTTGAAATATACACAGTTTTCAGATATTTACAGATGCTACTAGACTATTTGGACCAGCGTTGACATGTAAAAGGACCATCTGCAAATTTAGCAGAATCGTCCTAGTGACATCCATCCAGTAAAATCATTTTCACCGTCATTTCCCTTTCTCAGAAAATCCCATTTCTCTAGGAGTCCACTTAGTGGAAGACAGAAAAGCAAATTGAAATTGAGAAAAGAAAACCCCTGAACCCTACCACTACTTGGTGACAAGCCACAACAGAAAAATTTAACAATACGTCACAGAGGCTGCCACTACTTGGTTCCCATTTCTACTAGTAGCCGCCATAAGGCCATAAACATAGATTTGTAGTGCTTGGAGATGTTGATCAAATGACTTATAAACACAAAAGGTTAATACAGAAAATATAGTCATATATCATGTCTACTCAATGTTTTTTTTACTAACAAATAATTTGCATGGTCCTGTTTGATGCAACATTTCTATATGAAGCGGCAATCTAAGGATCTAAGCATACACATAAGATATAACATGCACTTAAGCTGTTAATAATTGTCTGACTAACAGTGGAGATGCATTAGCAAGTTATTAGTTCTTTATTATCAGGCAGCCAAATAACAGATCAATGGCTAGCTTGAGTTGATACTGAGAGGGGGAAAGCCCATTTTCTAGTTTAGCATCTGAAAAGAGTTGTGATGATCTTAAATTGACTGACATTCTAATTCAGGTAAGCTCAAACAGACCCTAGGCTTCCATAATTACAGTTATTAAATCAGAACTGATGATTATTAAGTTTAAGGAGTACTTATTTTGTAACAAAGTTATGTCCTAGACTAATATATTGTGACTGATATGTAAGAGAACTTTAGTCATGGATTCCTATCAAAAACAATATGAACAGTGCCACCCTAACTTTCGCTGATATTAGAGATAAGTATAACACTTTTTTCACTCAACGGCAGAGCTGCTACAGCCCGAAAAAGTGATCTCGCTGTCTGGACAAAGAGAAAAATAGCATAATAGGTGACTCTAGAAAGTAAAAAAGGTTGAAGAGTGCATGAGTACCTCTGTCAAAAGCCTTCTTAGAGAAAAACTTAGCCTTCAGACGGGCTGCAAGGATTGCTTGATATCTATTGATTTTTTGTCCATGCTCTTGGGTTACTGCTTCTCTACACATGTAAAACACAACGCACAAAATTTACTATCAACCTTGATGGCTTCTCAAAGTGATGACATGCAGAATCTTGGTCCAAAGCAAAGGAATACATCTGCTATGCCAATCAGAGGCTTAACAGGATTAAGATGTTCTATTCCTGCTCCCTCCAATTGCAAATCAAAGTTATGTAATTCAAGGACTAAATAGGTTCTTCTTCTTAATTGAGAGGTAGAGCTCCTGCCATTATGTTAAAAAAGGACTACATAGGTTCTTCAAAATAAAGTGTATTTAATGTGTAAAGAAAAACAATCTAAGGTTTGATATTCTGAACCAAAAGGTAACTAGTCAAACAATTCAGTGTGTAACTTACTACAAAGTCAAAATTGTCCAGATCAGCTTGTCAATCATGGGATTTGGATACATCATACATTGTTGATAGAGAGACGAAGATATGACATTACAGATGCAAAGAATCAATGTATAGGGACGAAACCTGTGTTTATTTCACTAACTAGCAAACAGATGTCATCTTTTTTCCTCTTCCAGAAAATTAATATGCTGGAACCAGAAAATTAGGAGAGACATAATGTGCAAATGGTAGCCTTCATACCTTGACACACTTTCTGAACAAATATATACTAACTTGATTCCTTTTTGCCACTATTTTTACATGATTATCAACAGCATATAGCCTAATCATATTCCCTTCACATGCCTAACACCGTCATAGATGAAGAGGCACTCGCATGTGCTCCACAGTGGAACCACATCGACCCACAAGTTTTTTGCAAAGTAGTATTTCTTTTGCTGAAATTTGCTAACAAACAAATATATTGAAGTCTAGAATATTGGTGCTGTTGCGCTACAGGGCTTTGGTTCTGGCTCCACCTCCACCACTCCTTGTGCACATGGTAAAACAACAAAAGTGGTGACTGATGAGGTACTCCTGTTATTGGTATATCCGTATATGATTATATATATAACATTAATATACTATGCCTTACGGGGCTATCAGTATTAGGGTAACAGCCCCATCTCATCCATGCACTACAGCACTAGTACCAGGCATCTACCTCTGTCGACTCGACTATACAAGTATACAACAGTGTTTTCGCGGATCCCATGTAGTCCTACGGGCGCACGCATAAAACAATATAACCGTAAGTGAAGCAGCGTTCCTATCGAGAATCACGCAAGGACAGAGCATGCATTGCGGTAACAGAGACGCGACGCATCGCAAGGGGGATCGCAATTACGAGTCGTTGTCCCGCGGCAAGTGGAGCTTGGCCTCCTCCTGCTTCGGTACAGTCGCGGCGGCAGCGTTTCCTTCCTCCTGCACGCACCAGTCAGGAGCTCAGCTTGGACCTGGAGAGCCAAATAAAACGAGCCAACGAACGAGGGACAGAATAGAAAATGGGATTGTGGGGGAACCTTAACCCGGTGTTGCTCCGACGTCGGGGCGGGGGTGGCGGCGGCGGTAGCAGCAGCTGCTGCTGCTTCTGGCGGCGGGACAGGGGCGGCACCGGCGGTGCGCAGCCACGGGGAGGAAGCCATCGGTTGCGCAGTGATACGGAGGCCGGTCTGCCGCGAGGCCGGCGCTGGGAAATTTTTGCTGGTGAATTGATAGGAGAGTGCGAATGGTGCCTGCCGCTGCCGGTAGAGGGTAGACGTCTTTTATTTTAGGCGCACATGCTGAGCACAGGATACACTCACATCTAAAACTTAAAATTGAAGCCAGATTTAAATTTACCGTCATCCAGAATTATAATAACAATGAGAAGGTACATAATCGTATATAAAAATGTTAAAACTCTCGTAGAGCGTATATATTTCCTTCGTAAATTGTTCTAGCTTTTACAGTATCGCCTAAAAAGATAATTTACAATTTAAAATAGATGGAGGTAAAACTTTGTAGTATTATGTTAGCATTATAGAATTATATAGAATCTGTAGATCATGTGGTCAAATTCTCGTTGCAGAGACTCTCATACAAAAAAAACATAAAAAGGGTCGAGTACATTTTTCTACAGTTCTTTCTAAAAATATTTTTACATGTAGTATTATATTGTTTCTCTTAATAAACTAGCGGCTATTTGGCGTGATGTTCATGAGAGACTCGTATAGTTTGTTAGGCTTGACGTTCACAGAAGCCAGATTCTGTGGCACTTTGTATTAATTAGGGGTGGGTACTTTTTACCATAAACCGAAAACTAAACCATACTAAAATTTCGGTTTTTTTATTTAAGAAGTTCGGTTTTCGATATTGTAATCGGTTTTTACCGTAGATCGAACCGAAATACCAAAAATACCAAATACCAAACTTTATCAATTCTCAAATTTTATTATTCGATTATGTGAACTAAATGTGTGATACAATTAAATTATTATTAACTTATTTGTATGTGATGTATGATATGCTGTATCTCTAAATATTTGTACCTATATAATTTTTACTTTTTAAAATTATGTGTAATCTATCATGTAAACTTGTTGTATATATTGTCTTGAGTATAAGTTTGGTATTCGGTTTTACAAAAAAACAAAGTAAAAACCGAAACCGAACTTCTTGTTTTTTTAAACCGATCGGTTTCTAATGTCTAAAAAACCGAAAAACAGAATCGAAGTTTAAAAAAACAAATGCCCATCCCTAGTACTGATGCCAAACTTCTAGTAACGTTCTATTGGCTCCTTAATTCAACTTTTTCAATGTTCTCTTATGCGTTACTAAGGGACTTTTAAGAAACTGGTTTATAGAAATTAGATTGGCTCTGAATATATCAGTTTATGTTTCAGTTTATAGAAACTGGATTCCCAATTTCTTAAAAACCAAGAAATTACTCTCTAAAGCCAGGTTTTGTTTGATTGTTGGTTTCATGGAATTTACATCTATTGTCACGATTTTTAAAATATAAGAAGAATATGCTAGTAATTATGTATAAAAAACTAGAGATTGAGTTCCAAACATCCCCACCCAACTTTTTTCAAAAACTAGTTTCTAGAAACTTGTTTTTAAAAAACAGGTGTGTTTACAAACATGTCTTAATTTAAGCTATAAACATAATAAAAATCTTTCACATCATGTCTTAGACAGTGCATTAGTGTTTGAAAGGGAAATAGGACTAAAAACCATTTCCACACTTATTTTGGTAACTAATGACCATCACATCCAATTGAGCTAACTAGTTTACTAATGTTATGATTTTAGGAACCCATAAATACTTCAAGAAAGATCAACCCTAAAAAAGTGCATCGTGGACCGTCCAAGCCCCTGTTGCGGACTTTCCGAAATAACGTAGATTATTCTGGATATGAACTCTTTTTGGAAATTCCACTTAGCTTCGGACCGTCCATGCCTTTCTGGCGGACCGTCAGCGACACTTCAATCACTTCAGACAGGAACCGTGCAAAATGCACATCTCTACTATAGATCGTCCGGAAGATAAGTGAAGACCGTTAGGCGCCATGTGCGGACCATCCGCCCTCAGGCGCAGACCGTCCGCCCATTGAAAATTAGAAAACCTCGAAGGTGCCAGATTCTGTTAAATGTATATTTAACGTCCACGCGGACTGTCCGGAGGCACGATGGGATCATCCGCGTCAGGGTTTATCTGATATCTGACGACATATTTAATGCAATTATAGTCGTTGATATAGCCGTTAAACCGACCATTGTGATTAGTCGTTGATCCTGCATGTGCGGACCGTCTGGACTCGGCTCGCGGACCGTCCGCAAGTGGCAGAAAAGAGGCAACAACTATGTGGTGGTTGAAGGCTATAAATACAACCCCAACCACCCCCTTCAATAGCATCCAAGTATTCCAACTCCCAAATTCATTGCAAATAGCTAGAGTTCACTCAAAAGCCTCACTCAAGCATCAAAGATCCTCCAAGTGCGACAATTGTGATTGTGTTCATTAACGACTAAGTGCCTTGTGTGAGATTCTAGAGAGTGTGAGACAACGTTTCATTTGTTGCTTGGTTTTCTTGATCGTGCTTTCTTCCTCTCTTTCTAAATTCTCATTGACTTGTAAAGCTAGCAAGAGACACGTAACTGTGTGATGATCCTTGCGGGATCTAAGTGATCCTCGAGATTAAGAAGAAGCACTCAACCGGTCTAAGTGACCATTTGAGAGAGGGAAAGGGTTGAAAAATACCCAACCTACGTGGCCTCCTCAACGGGAGTAAGTTTTTTGGAACTGGACCTCGGGAAACAAATCGCTCGTGTCGTTGCGTTAATCTTCATTGCGATTTGATTCTTCCTCTCCCCTCACTCTAAGTTCTCTTGCTTGCAATCGTTTTGAGTTAGCTACCAAAGTTATCTGCATTGATTGAGCAACTTGTGGCAAGAAGAACTATCTTCCGTACTCTGATTTCATTATTACTCGTTCTAATGCTAACCTCGGGTGAAGTTTGTGTTCAAAGTTTATAATTTTCAGGTTTTTCCTATTCACCCCCACTAGGCAACTTTCAATGTTTTATTAAAAATAATAGAATTATATGTTCTCACAGGGCAGATTGCAAAAAAATGGCGAACAACCTTGAGCAACCTAGAATAGCAAGAAAAAGTAGGGAGAGATGATCCTTAAGGCCTCAACCATAACATCGAGACAAATACACTAAGCCTATGAAGATAAAAGAGATTTATGCAACGGTTGCCTACAGAGAAAGTATGGTGACAAAACATCCACCCCAATGAGGTGACATGAGCATCAATAAAAATTAGTGGCAAAGTATCTAACGGATGGGAGCCTAAGACCAAGCCCCAACAGATCTGAAAGTCGCCTAGAGGGGGGGGGGGTGAATAGGGCGAATCTGAAATTTACAAACTTTAAGCACAACTACAAGCCGGGGTTAGCGTTAGAAATATAAATGAGTCCGAAAGAGAGGGCGAAAACAAATCACAAGCAAATAAGGCGGATGACACGGTGATTTGTTTTACCAAGGTTTGGTTCTTGCAAACCTACTCCCCGTTGAGGTGGTCACAAAGACCGGGTCTCTTTCAACCCTTTCCCTCTCTCAAACGGTCACCTAGACCGAGTGAGACTTTCTCTTCAATCAAATGGGACACTAAGTCCACTACAAGGACCACCACAACTTGGTGTCTCTTGTTTTTATTACAAGTGAGTTGAGCACAAGAAAGAAGGAAGAAGAAAAGCAATCCAAGCGCAAGAGCTCAAATGAACACAAATGTCTCTCTCTCTCTAGTCACTAATTTGGTTGGAGTGATTCCGGACTTGGGAGAGGATTTGATCTCTTTGTTTGTGTCTTGTATTGAATGTTATAGATCTTGTATGAGATTTGAAGGCTGAAAACTTGGATGCCATGAATGGTGATTGGTTGGGGGTATTTATAACCCCAACCAACAAAATAGCCGTTGGTGAAGGCTGCTGTCGCATCCATCGAACAATGTCCGGTGTGCCAGCCACGTCACCCGGCCGTTAGGTTCTGACCGTTGGAGCTTCTGACAGCTGGGCCACCGAACAGTCCGATGGTGCACCGGACATTCACTGTTCACTGTCCGGTGTGCCTTCTGCCTCTGCTCTGACTTCTGCGCGCACTGTAGCGCATTAACCGCTCGTTGCAGGCGACCGTTGGTGCTGTGTAGCCGTTACTCCGCTGGCACACCGGACAGTCCGGTGAATTATAGCGGAGTGGCTCCCAGAATTCCCGAATGTGGCAAGTTCGGAGTTGGGTTCCCTGGTGCACCGGACACTGTCCGGTGGCGCACCGGACAGTCCGGTCCGCCAGACCAGGGCACACTTCGATTGTCTTTTTCTCTCTTTGTTTGAACCCTTTCTTGGTCTTTTTATTGGTTTGTTGTGAACCTTTGGCATCTGTAAAACTTATAATCTAGAGCAAACTAGTTAGTCAAATTATTTTTGTTGGGCAATTCAACCACCAAAATTCATATAGGAAAAGGTGTAAGCCTATTTCCCTTTCAATCTCCCCCTTTTTGGTGATTGATGCCAACACAAACCAAAGCAAATATAAAAGTGCAGAATTGAACTGGTTTGTATAATGTAAGTGCAAAGGTTGCTTGGAAAGAAACCAATAATTATTTCTACTAGATATGCATGGATGGCTTTCTTCTTATTTAAAATTTTGGACCACGCTTGCACCACTTGTTTTGTTTTGCAATGTTTTGGAAATTCTTTTTCAAAAATCTTTTGCAAATAGTCAAAGGTATATGAATAATATTTTGAGAAGCATTTTCAAGATTTGAAATTTTCTCCCCCTGTTTCAAATGCTTTTTTCTTTGACTAAACAAAACTCCTCCTTAATGAAATCCTCCTCTTAGTGTTCAAGAGGGTTTTATATATTAATTTTGAAGAGGGTATACCAATTTGAAATTATATAAAAAATAAGATACCAATTGAAAATCTTTTCTTAATCCACATTTGAAAGACTACATTTTTGAAATTGGTGGTGGTGCGGTCCTTTTGCTTTGGGCTAATACTTTCTCCCCCTTTGTCATGAATCGCCAAAAACGGATACTTGTGAGTGAAATATAAGCCCTTTGACTTTCTCTCCCTTTGGCAAATAATATATGAGTGAAGATTATACCAAATTGGAGAGCGGTGTGGAGCGACGGCAAAGGATGAATAATTCGATGGAGTGGAGTGGAAGCCTTGTCTTCGCCGAAGACTCCGATTCCCTTTCAATCTATGACTTAGCATGAAATGCACTTGAAGAACACATTAGTCATAGCAAATGAAAGAGAGATGATCAAAGGTATAGAAATGAGCTATGTGTGCAAAACATTAATCAAAATTCCTAGAATCAAGAATATTTAGCTCATGCCTAAGTATTGTAAATGTTTGCTCATCTAATGGCTTGGTAAAGATATCGACTAATTGCTCTTTGGTGTTAATATATGCAATATCGATATCCCCCTTTTGTTGGTGATCCCTTAAAAAATGATACCGAATGGCTATGTGTTTAGTGTGGCTATGCTCAACGGGATTATCCGCCATGCGGATTTGTCGGGGACCATAATTAGGGGTACCCTCAAGGCTCCTAATTCTCAGCTGGTAACCCCCATCAGCACAAAGCTGCAAAGGCCTGATGGGTGCGACTAAGTGAGAGCACCTAGAGGGGGGGGTGAATAGGTGATCCTGTAAAACTTCAAAACTTAAGCCACAAAAACTTGTTAATGGTTAGCACAAGTATGGCCAAGTGGCTAGAGAGGAGTCAAAACACAATAACCACAAGAATCCAATCACAGAGATGACACAGTGGTTATCCCGTGGTTCGGCCAAGTACAAAACTTGCCTACTCCACGTTGTGGCGTCCCAACGGACGAGAGTTGCACTCAACTCCTCTCAAGTGATCCAATGATCAACTTGAATACCACGGTGTTCTTGCTTTTCTTTTCTCAATCCCGTTTGCGAGGAATCTCCACAACTTGGAGCCTCTCGCCCTTACAAAAGATGTTCACAGAGAATCACAGAGCAAGGGAGGGATTAGCAACTCACACACGACACAAAGATCACAGCGAATACGCACACACAAGACCCAGACTTGAGCTCAAAAGACTAGCACACTAGAACGAAGCTCAAATCACTAGAATGTCGAACAAGTGCGCGAGATTGATGTGTGAGTGATCAAGAATGCTCAAGGAATGCTTGGTGTTCTCCTCCATGTGCCTAGGGGTCCCTTTTATAGCCCCAAGGCAGCTAGGAGCCGTTGAGAGCACATCTGGAAGGCTATCCTTGCCTTCTGTCGTCGGGCGCACCGGACAGTCCGGTGCACACCGGACACTGTCCGGTGCCCGATTTGTTTCCATAAAAAGCGAAGCCGACCGTTGCCGACCGTTGCAGATCTGGCGCACCGGACAGTCCGGTGCACACCGGACAGTCCGGTGCTTCCTTCCGACCGTTGGCTCGGCCACGTGTCGCGCGCCGATCGCGCGGCCGACCGTTGGCCCGGCCGACCGTTGGCTCACCGGACAGTCCGGTGCACACCGGACAGTCCGGTGAATTTTAGCCGAAGTCGCCGGAGAAAAACCCGAGAGCAGCCTCTTCGGCCGAGGCAGCCTGGCGCACCGGACACTGTCCGGTGCACCACCGGACACTGTCCGGTGCACCACCGGACAGTCCGGTGCCCCAGTCCGAAACAGCCTGTTGGCTGTACACAGCCAACTTTCTTCTCTTCTTCTTCTTCCTGTTTCTAACACTTAGACAAGATGTTAGTACACAAAACTAATGTACTAAGGCTTAGAAACATACCTTTACTTGTGATTTGCACATTGTTCATCTATGGGCATATTTTCACATTTAGGCACTTGTGTTTGCACTCAATCACCAAAATACTTAGAAATGGCCCAAGGGCACATTTCCCTTTCAATCTCCCCCTTTTTGGTGATTTATGCCAACACAACATAAAGCAACTAGAACAAGTGCAAAATCACTTCAAGTAAAAACTCAAATTGGTTTTGATTCAATTTTGGCATATATGGATCATCCTTTGCCACCACTTGGTTTGTTTTTGCAAATCAAATTCAAATCTCTATCTCTAAGTCAAACACACATGTCGAAGCACAAAGAGAGTCATTCCAAAAGAGATTGATCAAAGATTTCAAAAACTCCCCCTATTTCCCATAATCAACACTTCTCCCCACAAGAAAGCCAACTTTTGAACATAGAGACAATAAGAGACAATAAAAGCTTTTGACAAAACAAAAACTCTATTCTACTATTTTCAAAATTTCTCAAGTGGTAGCTGATCCATTTATCACTTTGGCCTTTATTTTCTCCCCCTTTGGCATCAAGCACCAAAACGGGATCAATCTTGGCCCTTTAACCCCATTGCCTCACAAAAATCTTCAATTAAGATCAAATGGCAATAAGAGTTCATGAGATGAACTTGGAATTTGTTACCCTCTCATCGGAGTGCAGTGGAAGTCTTTCATGGTCCAAGTCCACCTTTTCCCTTTCAATTCTCCTTCGAGACTAAGTCAAACAAACTCAAGCATATGGTTAGTCTCAAAGGGTCAAGTTGTAACACATCTCCCCCTAAAACTGTGCATCACCTTGCAACGGACTTGTGAGGTCCAGGGAGTGTTTGTACAACTTGAACACCACAATAAACAACAAAATGCAGAATGAACATGATCAAAGGCATAAACACATGTATGCTACAATTCAATCCAAGTTCCGCGAATCTAAGACATTTAGCTCACTACGCAGCCTGCAAAAGGTCTTCTCATCTAGAGGCTTGGTAAAGATATCGGCTAGCTGGTTCTCGGTGCTAACATGAAACACTTCGATATCTCCCTTTTGCTGGTGGTCTCTCAAAAAGTGATGCCGGATGTCTATGTGCTTTGTGCGGCTGTGTTCAACAGGATTCTCCGCCATGCGGATAGCACTCTCATTGTCACATAGGAGTGGGACTTTGCTCAGATTGTAGCCAAAGTCCCGGAGGGTTTGCCTCATCCAAAGTAGTTGCGCGCAACACTGTCCTGCGGCAACATACTCGGCCTCAGCGGTGGATAGGGCAACGGATGTTTGTTTCTTAGAGTTCCATGACACCAGGGACCTTCCTAAGAATTGGCACGTCCCCGATGTACTCTTCCTATCGACCTTACATCCAGCATAGTCGGAGTCTGAGTATCCAACTAAGTCAAAGGTAGACCCCTTTGGATACCAGAGCCCGAAGCAAGGCGTAGCAACCAAATATCTAAGAATTCGCTTCACCGCCACTAAGTGACACTCCTTAGGATCGGATTGAAATCTAGCACACATGCATACGCTAAGCATAATATCCGGTCTACTAGCACATAAATAAAGCAAAGAACCTATCATTGACCGGTATGCTTTTTGATCAACGGACTTACCTCCTTTGTTGAGGTCGGTGTGTCCGTCGGTCCCCATCGGAGTCTTTGCGGGCTTGGCGTCCTTCATCCCAAACCGCTTTAGCAGATCTTGCGTGTACTTCGTTTGGGAGATGAAGGTGCCGTCCTTGAGTTGCTTCACTTGGAACCCAAGGAAGTAGTTCAACTCGCCCATCATCGACATCTCGAATTTCTGCGTCATCACCCTGCTAAACTCTTCACAAGACTTTTGGTTAGTAGAACCAAATATTATGTCATCGACATAAATTTGGCACACAAACAAATCACCATCACATGTCTTTGTAAAAAGAGTTGGATCGGCTTTCCCAACCTTGAAAGCATTAGCAATTAAAAAGTCTCTAAGGCATTCATACCATGCTCTTGGGGCTTGCTTAAGTCCATAGAGCGCCTTAGAGAGCTTACACACATGGTCGGGGTACCGTTCATCCTCGAAGCCAGGGGGTTGCTCCACGTACACCTCCTCCTTGATTGGCCCGTTGAGGAAAGCGCTCTTCACATCCATTTGGTACAACCTGAAAGAATGGTGAGCGGCATATGCTAGCAAGATTCGAATTGACTCTAGCCTAGCCACAGGAGCAAAGGTCTCCTCGAAATCCAAACCTGCGACTTGGGCATAACCTTTTGCCACAAGTCGAGCCTTGTTCCTCGTCACCACTCCGTGCTCGTCCTGTTTGTTGCGGAACACCCACTTGGTTCCCACAACATTTTGCTTCGGACGAGGCACCAGTGTCCAAACTTCATTGCGCTTGAAGTTGTTTAACTCCTCTTGCATGGCCAACACCCAATCCGGATCTAGCAAGGCCTCTTCTACCCTGAAAGGCTCAATAGAAGAGACAAAGGAGTAATGTTCACAAAAATTAACTAATCGAGATCGAGTAGTTACTCCCTTGCTGATGTCACCCAGAATTTGGTCGACGGGATGATCCCTTTGAATTATCGCTCGAACTTGGGTTGGAGGTGCCGGTTGCGCTTCTTCCTCCACCACAAGATCATCTTGTGCTCCCCCTTGATCACACGCCTCCTGTTGATGAACCTGTTCATCGTCTTGAGTTGGGGGATTCACCATAGTTGAGGAAGAAGGTTGATCTTGCTCTTCTTGTTCCTGTGGTCGCACATCACCAATCGCCATGGTTCGTATAGCGGCCGTCGGAACATCTTCTTCATCTACATCATCAAGATCAACAACTTGCTCTCTTGGAGAGCCATTAGTCTCATCAAATACAACGTCGCTAGAGACTTCAACCAAACCCGATGATTTGTTGAAGACTCTATACGCCTTTGTATTTGAGTCATAACCTAACAAAAACCCTTCTACAGCTTTGGGAGCAAACTTAGAATTTCTACCCTTCTTCACTAGAATGTAGCATTTACTCCCAAATACACGAAAGTACGATACATTGGGTTTGTTACCGGTTAGTAGCTCATACGACGTCTTCTTGAGGAGGCGATGAAGGTAGACCCTGTTGATGGCGTGGCAAGCCGTGTTCACGGCTTCCGTCCAAAAGCACTCGGGAGTCTTGAACTCTCCTAGCATCGTCCTCGCCATGTCGATGAGCGTCCTGTTCTTCCTCTCTACCACACCATTTTGCTGTGGTGTGTAGGGAGCGGAGAACTCGTGCTTGATCCCTTCCTCTTCAAGGAACTCCTCCACTTGAAGGTTCTTGAACTCGGACCCGTTGTCGCTCCTTATCTTTTTCACTTTGAGCTCAAACTCATTTTGAGCCCTCCTGAGGAAGCGCTTGAGGGTCCCTTGGGTTTCAGACTTATCCTGCAAAAAGAACACCCAAGTGAAGCGGGAAAAGTCATCAACAATAACTAAACCATACTTACTTCCTCCTATGCTCAGATAGGCGACGGGTCCAAAAAGGTCCATATGCAGCATCTCCAAGGGTCTTGATGTCGTCATCACATTTTTGGTGTGATGAGAGCCTCCCACCTGTTTCCCTGCTTGACAAGCTGCACAAGGTCTATCTTTTTCGAATTGAACATTAGTTAGTCCTATCACGTGTTCTCCCTTTAGAAGCTTGTGAAGGTTCTTCATCCCCACATGTGCTAAGCAGCGATGCCACAGCCAGCCCATGCTAGTCTTAGCTATTAAGCATGCATCTAGACCGGCCTCTTCTTTTGCAAAATCTACTAAATAAAGTTTGCCGTCTAATACACCCTTAAAAGCTAGTGAACCATCACTTCTTCTAAAGACAGACACATCTACATTAGTGAATAGACAATTATACCCCATGCTGCACAATTGACTAACAGATAGTAAATTGTAACCAAGAGACTCTACTAAAAACACATTGGAAATAGAATGCTCATTGGAAATTGCAATTTTACCTAACCCTTTTACCTTGCCTTGATTCCCATCACCGAATATGATTGAATCTTGGGAATCTTTATTCTTGACGTAGGAGGTGAACATTTTCTTCTCCCCCGTCATATGGTTTGTGCATCCGCTGTCGATAATCCAGCTTGAACCCCCGGATGCATAAACCTGCAAGGCAAATTTAGGCTTGGGTCTTAGGTACCCAACTCATGTTGGGTCCTACAAGGTTAGCACAAATCTTCTTAGGGACCCAAATGCAAGTTTTATCACCTTTGCATTTAGCCCCTAACTTCCTAGCAATTATCTTTCTATTCTTTCTACAAATTGCAAAGGAAGCATTCAAAGCATGATATATTGTAGAAAATTCATTTACTACTTTCCTAGGAGCATTATGAACTACATTTTTCCTAGGCATTTGGTGAACAACATTTCTTCTAAACATATTTCTATCATGCATAACATGAGAACTAGAAGCAGTCATAGCATAAGAGTCATAAGCATGTGAATCAAAAACATCATTTCTAGTATGTCTTCTTTCATGATACAAAAAGGCATGGTTCCTCTTAGCACTAGTAGCCATAGGGGCCTTCCCTTTCTCCTTGGCGGGAATGGGAGCCTTATGGCTTGTTAAGTTCTTGGCTTCCCTCTTGAAGCCAAGTCCATCCTTAATTGAGGGGTGTCTACCAACCGTGTAGGCATCCCTAGCAAATTTTAGTTTTTCAAAATCACTTTTGCTAGTCTTAAGTTGAGCATTAAGACTAGCCACTTCATCACTTAATTTTGAAATGGAAACTAAGTGTTCACTACAAGCATTAACATCAAAGTCTTTACATCTATTGCAAATAACAACATTTTCTACACAAGTTGTTGATTTACTAGCTATTTCTATCTTAGCATTCAACTCATCGTTAATGCTCTTTAGTTTTGAAATTGTTTCATGGCATGAGGATAATTCACAAGTAAGCATCTCATTTCTTTTAACTTCTAGAGCATGAGATTTTTGAGCTTCTAAAAATTTATCATGCTCTTCATACAATAGATCCTCTTGTTTCTCTAAGAGTTTATCCTTCTCATTCAATGCATCAATTAATTCATTAATGTTGCCAATTGTAATTCTATCTAGACCTTTAAATACACTAGAATAGTCTATTTCATCATCGTCACTAGAATCATTATCACTAGAAGAAGCATAAGTAGAGTTTCGAGTACTTACTTTCTTCTCCTTAGCCATGAGACACGTGTGACGCTCGTTTGGGAAGAGGGCCGATTTGTTGAAGGCGGTGGCGGCGAGTCCTTCATTGTCGGAGTCGGACGAGGAGCAATCCGAGTCCCACTCCTTGCCTAGATGCGCCTCGCCCTTTGCCTTCTTGTAATGCTTCTTCTTTTCCCTCTTGTTTCCCTTTTCCTGGTCACTATCATTTTCGGGACAGTTAGCAATAAAATGACCAAGCTTACCGCATTTGAAGCATGATCGCTTTCCCTTGGTCTTGGCCTTGCTTGGCTGTCCCTTTCGACCTTTTAGCGTCGTCTTGAATCTTTTAATGATGAGAGCCATCTCTTCATCATTGAGCCCGGCCGCCTCAACTTGCGCCACCTTGCTAGGTAGCGACTCCTTGCTCCTCGTTGCCTTTAGAGCAATGGGTTGAGGCTCGTGGAGTGGACCGTTCAATGCGTCGTCAACGTATCTTGCCTCCTTGATCATCATCCGCCCGCTCACGAATTTTCCAAGCACTTCCTCGGGCGTCATCATCGTGTACCTGGGATTCTCACGAATATTGTTCACGAGATGAGGATCAAGAACGGTAAAGGACCTGAGCATTAGGCGGACGACGTCGTGATCCGTCCAACGCGTGCTTCCGTAGCTCCTTATTTTGTTGATAAGGGTCTTGAGCCGGTTGTAGGTTTGAGTTGGCTCCTCTCCCCTTATCATGGCGAATCGTCCAAGCTCGCCCTCCACCAACTCCATCTTGGTGAGCATGGTGATGTCGTTCCCCTCGTGAGAGATCTTGAGAGTGTCCCATATCTGCTTGGCATTGTCCAAGCCACTCACCTTATTGTATTCTTCCCTGCACAAAGATGCTAAGAGAACAGTAGTAGCTTGTGCATTTCTATGAATTTGTTCATTTATAAGCATAGGGCTATCCGAGCTATCAAATTTCATTCCATTCTCCACAATCTCCCATATGCTTGGATGGAGAGAGAATAAGTGACTACGCATTTTGTGACTCCAAAATCCGTAGTCCTCCCCATCAAAGTGTGGGGGTTTGCCAAGAGGAATGGAAAGCAAATGCGAATTCGAACTATGTTGAATACGAGAATAATCAAATGAAAAGTTCGAATTGACCGTCTTTTTGTAGTCGTGGTCGTCGTCCTTTTGGGAAGAAGAGGACTCATCGCTGTCGTAGTAGACGATCTCCTTGATGCGTCTTGTCTTCTTCTTCTTCCCATCTTTTCGCTTGTGGCCCGAGCCCGAGTCATTGGACTTGTCATCCCTTGGCTCGTTGACGAAGGACTCCTTCTCCTTGTCGTTGATCACAATTCCCTTCCCCTTAGGATCCATCTCTTCGGGCGGTTAGTCCCTTTCTTGAAGAGAACGGCTTTGATACCAATTGAGAGCACCTAGAGGGGGGGTGAATAGGTGATCCTGTAAAACTTCAAAACTTAAGCCACAAAAACTTGTTAATGGTTAGCACAAGTATGGCCAAGTGGCTAGAGAGGAGTCAAAACACAATAACCACAAGAATCCAATCACAGAGATGACACAGTGGTTATCCCGTGGTTCGGCCAAGTACAAAACTTGCCTACTCCACGTTGTGGCGTCCCAACGGACGAGAGTTGCACTCAACTCCTCTCAAGTGATCCAATGATCAACTTGAATACCACGGTGTTCTTGCTTTTCTTTTCTCAATCCCGTTTGCGAGGAATCTCCACAACTTAGAGCCTCTCGCCCTTACAAAAGATGTTCACAGAGAATCACAGAGCAAGGGAGGGATTAGCAACTCACACACGACACAAAGATCACAGCGAATACGCACACACAAGACCCAGACTTGAGCTCAAAAGACTAGCACACTAGAACGGAGCTCAAATCACTAGAATGTCGAACAAGTGCGCGAGATTGATGTGTGAGTGATCAAGAATGCTCAAGGAATGCTTGGTGTTCTCCTCCATGCGCCTAGGGGTCCCTTTTATAGCCCCAAGGCAGCTAGGAGCCGTTGAGAGCACATCTGGAAGGCTATCCTTGCCTTCTGTCGTCGGGCGCACCGGACAGTCCGGTGCACACCGGACACTGTCCGGTGCCCGATTTGTTTCCATAAAAAGCGAAGCCGACCGTTGCCGACCGTTGCAGATCTGGCGCACCGGACAGTCCGGTGCACACCGGACAGTCCGGTGCTTCCTTCCGACCGTTGGCTCGGCCACGTGTCGCGCGCCGATCGCGCGGCCGACCGTTGGCCCGGCCGACCGTTGGCTCACCGGACAGTCCGGTGCACACCGGACAGTCCGGTGAATTTTAGCCGAAGTCGCCGGAGAAAAACCCGAGAGCAGCCTCTTCGGCCGAGGCAGCCTGGCGCACCGGACACTGTCCGGTGCACCACCGGACAGTCCGGTGCCCCAGTCCGAAACAGCCTGTTGGCTGTACACAGCCAACTTTCTTCTCTTCTTCTTCTTCCTGTTTCTAACACTTAGACAAGATGTTAGTACACAAAACTAATGTACTAAGGCTTAGAAACATACCTTTACTTGTCATTTGCACATTGTTCATCTATGGGCATATTTTCACATTTAGGCACTTGTGTTTGCACTCAATCACCAAAATACTTAGAAATGGCCCAAGGGCACATTTCCCTTTCACTAAGTCAAGGATCGGTCCATTCGAGGGACCCGATCACGCCTCGCCCGAGCCCAGCTTCGGGCAAGGGCAGCCGACCCCGGAGGATCTACGTCTCGCCCGAGGCCCCCCTCCAGCAACGGACACACCTTCGGCTCGCCCGAGGCCCAGTCTTCACCAAGAAGCAACCTAGGCCAAATCGCCACGCTAACCGACCAAATCGCAGGAGCATTTAATGCAAAGGTGGCCTGACACCTTTATCCTGACGCGCGCCCTCCGGTCGACAGAGCCGAAGTGACCGCAGTCACTTCGCCGCTCCACTGACCGGTCTAACAAGAGGACAGCGCCGCCTGCGCCGCTCCGACTGCTGTGCCACTCGACAGAGTGAGGCTGACAGCAGCCAAGTCCGGCCCTATGCGCCATGGGAAACTCTGCTCCGCCCGACCCAGGGCTCGGACTCGGGCTCAACCCCAGAAGACGACGAACTCCGCTCCGCCCGACCCAGGGCTCGGACCCGGGCTCAGCCCCTGAAGACGACGAACTCTGCTCCGCCTGACCCCAGGGCTCGGACTCGGGCTCAACCCCGGAAGACGACGAACTCCGCTCCGCCCGACCCAGGGCTCGGACTCGGGCTCAGCCCCTGAAGACGACGAACTCCGCTCCGCCCGACCCCAGGGCTCGGACTCGGGCTCAACCCCGGAAGACGACGAACTCTGCTCCGCCCGACCCAGGGCTCGGACTCGGGCTCAGCCCCTGAAGACGACGAACTCCGCTCCGCCCGACCCCAGGGCTCGGACTCGGGCTCAACCCCGGAAGACGACGAACTCCGCTCCGCCCGACCTAGGGCTCGGACTCGGGCTCAGCCCCGGAAGACGACGAACTCCGCCTCGCCCGACCCAGGGGCTCGGACTCGACCTCGGCCTCGGAAGACAGACTCGACCTCGACCTCGGAGGAGCCTCCACATCGCCCAACCCAGGGCACGGACCGACCACGTCAACAGGAGGCGCCATCATTACCCTACCCCAAGCTGACTCAGGCTACGGGGAACAAGACCGGCGTCCCATCTGGCTCGCTCCGCCAGACAAGTAATGATGGCGCCCCGCACGCTCTATGACGACGGCGGCTCTCAGCCCCCTTACGGAAGCAAGAGGACGTCAGCAAAGACTCGACAGCCCCGACAGCTGTCCTTCCACCAGGCTCCAGCGCTCCTCCGACGGCCACGACACCACAAGAACCGGGTGCCAAAACCTCTCCGGCTGCCACGATGGCATGTACTTAGGGCGCTAGCTCTCCTCCGCTAGACACGTTAGCACACTGCTACACCCCCCACTGTACACCTGGATCCTTTTCTTGCGCCTATAAAAGGAAGGACCAGGGCCCTCTTACAGAGGGTTGGCCGCGCGGGGAATGATGGGACAGGCGCTCGCGCGAGGCCGCTCGCTCCCTCCCGCGTGGAACGCTTGTAACCCCCTACTGCAAGCGCACCCGACCTGGGTGCGGGACAAACACGAAGGCCGCGGGATTTCCACCTCTCACGCCCGTCTCCCTCCGGCCGCCTTCCCCCCTTCGCGCTCCGTCTCGCGCCGACCCATCTGGGCTGGGGCACGCGGCGACAATTTACTCGTCGGTCCAGGGACCCCCCGGTCTCGAAACGCCGATAGTTGGCGCGCCAGGTAGGGGCCTGCTGCGTGTTGACGAACAGCTTCCCGTCAAGCTCCAGATGGGCAGTCTCTAGCAACCTTTCCAGCCCGGGACGGTGCTCCGTTTCAGGAGTCTTGAGTTCATGTCCCTCGACGGCAGCTACGATGTAGCGGAACTGCCCGAATTATTCCAACTTAAGTGCCTAAGTCCCGCCTTAGAGGCTAGACCATACTTAAATGGGAATAACCCGTCAATCCCTCGGATCTAGTCCGACACGGCCACTGACAGGATCAAGTACCACAATCTCACTCGATGGTGAGTCACAGAGCAAATACAATAAAGCATAAAACCATACATGAAGGAGTATTAAATTATTACATCACCATCGGAGTTTTGCAAAAGTAGTCATCATTGTTCGAAGTGCAGCGGAATAAAACTAACGGTAAATAAACAGAGAGATGGGGAAGCCTGTCCCATCACTCATCATGCTCCTCCTCAGCCGAGGTAGGGTCCCACTCGATAGTCCAACCCGGTGGCAAGATGGACGGCCAAGTCACTCCAGCAACCATGTCCTCCAGAGAACCTGTAAAAAATTTTGCCACAAGCAAGGCTGAGTATACTAATACTCAGCTAGACTTACCCGGTGTGAGGAGTCTACTCCTCTACCTCTAGACATGCAGCTGTTTGGCTGTGGGGTTTGGTTGCCAAAAGCACTAGCTGAGTTTCTAAATCAAGTTTTTAACTTTGTCAAAATTAAGTGTGACTCTCTTAAGGCTAAAGATGTACTATCTACTCATACATAGTAGCAACATTTTTAGCAATCAACATCTTGTATCATCTCTTCACAATTTCACTTGTTACTCAATGTAGCAGCATGGATCAAGCAGTCTCATTAGCTGCGAGAAGCAGACGATTCGAATCGAGTTTTTAAACCTTGCAAGGTAAACCTAAACACACGACGTGGCGAGGCACTCCGTCCCCACACACATCAACCGTCCCCATCGATTCCTCGTCAGCAGATCAGGGCTCACCGCCTTGGCGTACAATGCCTCACTGACCCCGACTGCCGTCGTGCAGTGACCGCACTTGTACCCACCATAACCGGAATGGGAGACCACGTCTCAGGTCGCGTGAGGGGCAAAGTCTACTGCCAGGTTCAATCAGGTACTAGGCTTACCGATTTACCATATTTCTCGGTATGTGTTTAGTACGTTCAAACGCTTGACTCACGGTACCACACCTTAATCCTTATTCAAATTTTCATCCCGTGGACAACCAATCCCCATGGATTGTTGTCCACAACCAGCATCATTATGAGAAGAAAGTGGATACAACCAATTCCCTGACCTCGCGCGAGTGCTAGAAAAATCACTCGACTTCTACCGAGATCCTAATTAAATAAGCAGCTACTCGACCTAGCATACTAGTATTCATCTCCACAGGATTCCTGAGATCATGCAACTAGGGTTTCAAACAATTCCTACACCTAAGTGCACAATCAATCCTACAATCATTAAGTGAAGTAAAATAGCATAAATAACAGGTTATGCATAAACCAGGGCTTGCCTTCCAAAGCAGTGGCAGGCAGGTCCTCTGGTGCAGGCTCGGGTGCTGGATCTGGGGCTACCTCCTGAGCAGCTCCTTGCTCCGGCACGAGGACGTACTCTCCGTCAGCAAGGTTACAGTCTATCGAATGCAATGAACATGTATGTTATGATTATGCAGGATTTAATAACATTATGCCAAAAAGAAAACTAAGTTAAGGAGTAACTTAGGGTTTCTGGGTCATGCGGGGCTCCTAGTGGGTTATGCTTATCACTTTTAGGTTTAGGTTTTTGTTGAAGATAAACATAGGGAATTTGTATTGCTTTTGTATACTTCAGTGGACAAGTCATAAAGAGTTTTTAGGATGGCACTCATTTCCTGTTATTCACTTTTCCTTTTCTTTATTTTCTACTTATGGTTTCTAGGGTAGGTTTGAACTACGACAGTGGGTTACTATTTTCCAAAAATTCCATAAAAATTACAGTGGGTTGCCATTTGCTATTCTAGACTGTTTTAAGAATTTGAGGCTCTACATGTTAAGGTTTTGCTTTAGACAAAAATAACAAGAGTTGTGTAAAATGGGCCACTTTACACTACATATCCTAATTAGGCGTGGGTTCTGTCCTAAAGGTTATTTTTGCTGGCATCTAATAGCAATAATAGGCTTCGAAAAGGCACAGAAAGCTAAGGGATGGTCATTTAGTTATGATTTTCTAAAGTTAAATGTCAAAAAGGCACTTTCTACTACATTGTTATTTGAAAAATGTCAAACAGCAGATTTCATATTTTTCCTAAGTTCTTATTAACAAAACATTAGTTATCCCAAGGGTTGGGGTGTTTTCACCTTGAGGTTATTTTTGTAGGGTTTTTCTAAGTTTTCCTTGTTTTATTAAAATAAAAGGTATTCTACTTATTTTGTACTAAACCAGGGTATGATAGATTTTTCCAGTGAACTATATTGAATAAGTACCCTAACAAAAATAGGGGTGCCCTCTGGTTCATTATTTAAATCACATTTTCTATTTTTCTTAACCTTAAGCATATTGTAAAATAAGGGGTAAAAACTAACTTAATGGAGTGGACAGAGAGATTTAACATTTTTAATTAGGTCAGTAGGTGGACATAGATTTCTCCAAATTTTTCTAACCCTAGCCAAATAGTACAACTATTTTTCTTTCTATTATTGAGCTTTTGGCCAAAACTATAATTAAATTAGAACATTATAGTTTTCTATAGTACATAGGGGGTTTTATATTTTTCTTAAGTAGGTTACATTATTTGGAGTCTGACAAAATTGGTTTGACCAAATTTGGAGGAACTAAACATAAGTTATGAATTTTCAAAGTTTCTGTTCAAATTTAAAATTCAGGTTTAATAAGGTTTTCTAGAAATGCAGTTTACACCGAGGTCCCTGGGTTAAAGCTAAATCAATCTTTGCAGTTCTACCCTTGCGCCACTATTCCCCCGGGTCTCTGACAGTTCAAAAAGCCCCTTGACTTTCTCTTCCTCTCACCTGCGGTCCCTCTCAGGTGTAAACAGTACCCGCAGAGAAGAAAGGGGTGGCGCGGCTTACCGGCGACGAGAGAAGTCCGGCGAGGGGTAGGGTTAGCTTGGGGAGGTTCTGGCAGTCACAACGACGTACGGCTCGCCGGCGGGGATGGCCGGAATCGCTCAGTCCACGCGCGCAGGCGGGTGTCCTCGTCGGGGGCGGGTGTACCGGCCAAACCACGGTGACCTATTCCAATCCAACGGCACGGTGAGCTCCCTGGGGAGATGTAGAGGCTATCTGTGCATTGATTCGGAAAATGGCTCAGTGATTTACCCGATCCACGTGCGCCGGCGGGGGAATGAACTCCGGCGAGCACGGTTTCGCTATTCCGGTGACGCGGGTCCTCGGTTCAAGCTTGAGTAAGCTTCACGGCCTCACCAGGAAGCTATCTGAAGGCTTGGATCGAACGGAGGAGGACGGGAAAGGGGCTGGCCACGGTGGTTGCTCTCGGGCGGCTTTGGCGGGTCGCGGGGAGGTCGCCGGAGCTAAGGGCTGGCTCGGGGAAGTCAGGCGAGGTACGGAGGAGGCAATGGGGAAGGCAGCCGAGCACTGGGACGGGCTTTATAGCCATGGCGCGGGCGTGGTCACGGGCGGCCGCGGGCGCGCGGGGGTTCACGCACGGGCGTGCTCTGAGCGCGCCCCCGGGTGTCAGCCCGCGTCGAACACGTGGGAGCTCGCTTCTGCCATGGTTCAACGGCGGATTTGAGCACCATAGCGTGCGTATCTTGGCAAAGTCACTGTGTACGGTCGCTTCCCTGCTCCATATCCTACCTTTTTGCTGTGAGTTCCAAGTCAAGATATGGTCGGGGTAGGGAGATAGAGGGGTGAGAAGTTGGTTGTGTCAGCTAGGTCCAAGCCGAGACAAAAATGGTGCCAAGTCATGTCAAACGCCCTAGGGTAGGTGTCACCTCTTTCCAGGGCATTCTAGGGTTAATTTGGCGCCACTTTGTCAATTGGGTCGAAGTGTTTTGAATTTTGGATTAAGGTGAACATGTGGGATCTTTGTTCAAGGGTTAGTTTTTAGACTTAGGCAAATTCTGAATTTTCCCTTGTGTTCAACCTTGGGTGAACTTTTTGGGGCTTTTCTGGAATCTTTTTGGGGTTACTTTCTTACTATCATTTGTAGGTTATGAAGTATACTACAACTTTTATATTTGGCCCAAGCCATGATCATAAGGTTTACAGGACCTTTTGATCCTAGCTTCAATTAGGGTTCCTATTGCCCAAGAGGGGTTTGCTTTTGGGTTTTGGAAAATCCCCCCCTTAGATGTGCATGACAAGCTAGGGCATGGTATCCAAGATGGTTGGCACTTGTTTAGGACCTTGAATTCCAAGTTTGATGTACTTGCCCAAACCAATCCACATGTGATAATAGGTTAAAAAGGGGTGGCCCTGGGTGGACACCCTGAGTAACACCTGGGGTGTTACAGCCCTCCCCCCTTAAAGGAATCTCGTCCCGAGATTTGAGGTAGAGTCCCTTGGAGGGGTGCCTGAAGGTGTGCTACTTTTTCTTTATACTCAAGTTTCTCTTGTTAACTGCTCTTCGAATGTCATTCTCTTTGCAACTTCAGAAGGAAGTCCTTTTTAAGTTAAATCCACAACTTAGACTATCCTTGTTATCTAAGTTTTTCTTATAATTGAATTCAAAGGGCAGGTGGGGTTTTTTTGGGGTTACGTACCGACTCCTTTGGGCAGAAAGTCGGGGAAGCGAGAGCGTAGAAAATCCTCAGTCTCCCATGTAGCTTCTTCTGTTGAATGGTGACTCCACTGAACCTTATACATTCTGACCGACCTTGCCCGAGTTGATCTCTCCTTTCGATCCAATACCTTGACGGGGTACTCTTGGTAGGACAAGTCTGGTTCTATCTCAATGTCTGGTTCTGGCAGCACTTCAGTGGGTATGCGAACACATTTCCGCAATTGAGATACATGGAACACATTGTGAACTGCTGACATGTGAGGTGGCAATTCCAATTGATAGGCTACAGGTCCACAAGCTTCCTTGATCTCGTAGGGCCCATTGTAACGAGGAGCTAACTTGCCCTCGATCCCGAATCTCTGGACACCCTTGGTGGGTGATACCTTAAGATAAACATGGTCTCCCACCTCAAACTGTAGAGGCTTCCGCCTCTTGTCATGATAGCTCTTTTGCCTGGCCTGAGCAGCTTCTAGGTTCTTCTTGATAATTCTGACCTTTGCTTCTGCTTCAAGTACCAAATCTGGCCCAAAAATTTCCCTCTCTCCTGCTTGAGACCAATTCAGTGGGGTCCTACACCTTCTCCCATATAAGGCTTCAAAAGGTGCCATCTTTAGACTGGACTGATAGCTGTTATTGTAAGAAAATTCTGCCAAGGAAAGACACTTGTCCCAATCCTTTCCGTAGTGTAGTGCACATGCTCGTAGCATGTCTTCCAAAATCTGATTCACCCTTTCTGTCTGGCCATCGGTTTGGGGATGATAGGCTGAGCTTCGTATGACCTGGGTCCCAAGTGATTCCTGCAATTGTTCCCAAAATCGTGCCACAAATGGTGCTCCTCGGTCTGAGACTATAGTCCTTGGTATCCCATGCAGACGAATTATCTGGTCAATGTAGATCTCTGCATACTTCTCGGTCCTGTGGGTGGTGTGCACTGGCAAGAAGTGAGCGGTCTTGGTCAACCTGTCCACAATAACCCAAATGGAATCATGGTGTCTGGAGGTATGGGGCAATCCTATGATAAAATCCATGCAAATGTCCTCCCATTTCCAAGATGGTATGGGAAGGGGTTGCAAAGGGCCTGCTGCCTTCAAATGACTGGCTTTGATTCTCTGGCAAGTGTCACACTCGGATATGTACTTGGCAATTTCCCTCTTCATTCTGGTCCACCAATATAAAGATCTGAGATCATGGTACATCTTGTTGCTACCAGGGTGCATGGAGAATTTGGAAAGGTGAGCTTCATCTAATATCTTCTTTCTGAGCTCCGGGTCCTTGGGAACAACCAATCGATCTCCAAACCATAAAATTCCTTTGTTGTCCTGCCGGAAGCACTTGTATTTCTCTGCCTTCTGCTTGATCATTTCCTTGATGACCTGAACACCCTTATCCTCAATATGTGCCCTGACTATCTGCTCTTGCAAGGTGGGCTCTACCGAGATATAACTTAAGTCACCTGAAGAAACAACTTCCAGGTTCAACTTGCACAATTCATCGCACAGGGTGGTAACTCTTGCATCCATGCTCATACAATTGCACTGGGCCTTTCTGCTCAAAGCATCTGCCACAACATTGGCTTTACCAGGATGGTAATGCACCTCTAAATCATAGTCCTTGATTAACTCCAACCATCTTCTCTGCCTCATGTTCAGATCTGCCTGAGTGAAGATGTATTTGAGACTCTTGTGATCAGTGTAGATGTTACAGTGAGCTCCCATCAAGTAGTGTCTCCATATCTTAAGAGCATGAACCACAGCTGCCAATTCCAGATCATGTGTAGGATAGTTCTGTTCATGGGGTCTGAGTGCTCGGGAAGCATAAGCAATGACTCTGTTATCTTGCATCAAGACACAACCCAAACCTGTACCAAAAGCATCACAATAAACTTCAAATGGCTTGGTGTTGTTAGGTTGAGCCAGCACTGGGGCTGTTGTGAAATGCTGCCTCAAAGTGTGAAAGACATCCTCGCACTTTTGGCTCCAATCATACTTGACTCCCTTCTTCAACAGTTCAGTCATTGGTTTGGCAATTCTGGAGAAATCCGGAATAAATCGTCGATAATACCCTGCCAATCCCAGAAAACTCCGAATCTGCCTCACTGTAGTCGGGGGTTTCCAATTCATCACCTCTTATACCTTCTCAGGATCAACTGATATCCCATCCTGAGAAATTGTGTGACCCAAGAATTTGATCTCCTTCAGCCAGAACTCACATTTAGACAACTTAGCATAAAGATGATGATCGCGCAGTCGCTGAAGCACGATGTGCAGGTGCTCAGTATGTTTGTCTTCATTCTTGGAATAGACCAGAATATCATTAATGAAAACGACCATGAACTTATCCAATTCTGGCATAAACACTGAGTTCATCAGGTACATAAAATAAGCCAGGGCATTGGTCAGCCCAAAAGACATCACCAAAAATTCATACAACCCATATCTGGTAGAGAAAGCCATCTTGGGAATATCACTGGCACGGATCTTGATCTGATGGTAACCTGAGCGAAGGTCTATTTTGGAGAATACCTTGGCTCCCACCAACTGATCGAACAGAACATCAATGCGGGGCAACGGGTATTTGTTCTTGATAGTCACCGCATTGAGAGGGCGGTAGTCAACACACATCCTCAAACTTTCATGTTTTTTCTTTACGAACAAGGCGGGACATCCCCAAGGCGAAGTACTTGGGCGAATAAACCCCTTGTCCAACAATTCTTGCAATTGCTTTTTCAGTTCTGCCAATTCCGCGGGAGGCATCCTATAAGGTCTCTTGGAGATAGGGGCAGTCCCGGGTTGCAATTTGATGGCGAACTCAATATCTCGGTCAGGTGGCATCCCTGGCAATTCATCCGGAAACACATCCGGGTAGTCACAGACCACTGGGATCTTTTCCACTGGTGACTCTATCATAACGAAGGCACAGGAATAGGTGCATCCCTGGTCGGGTAGGTACAAGGTGATCTCGCCATCCAAAGGGGAGCGGATTTCTATGGCTCTGGCTGCGACATCAATCACCGCGTGGTGTCGTGATAACCAATCAGTCCCTAAGATGATATCCACACTATCCAATCCCATTATCAAGAGAGTGGTTTTGAAAATGAAACTACCCAGCTTAATTGGTACGTGTCTATTGATCTGATAGGTGGCAACCCTGCCTCCTGGTGTTGAGATTGTAATACCCCCATTGGTGTGGTGAAAAGGCAATTGACACTTGGCACTAAATTTGGTAATGATAAAACTGTGTGATGCACCAAAATCAAAAAGAACAATAGCAGGATAATTCAAAACTGTAAAGATACCAGTCAAGACGGGTGCTCCCTCTGGAATATCAGCCATGGTGGTGAAGTTTAGCCTGCCCTGCCTCACTTGCACCTTCTGTCTCTTGCCTTGATTCTGATTAACATTCTGCCCCTGCCTCTGCTGGTTCCTGGGGCAATTCTTGGCATAGTGTCCGGTGTTGCCACACGTGAAACACCTGTTGTCATTTGCCTGGCGGTACTGATGCTGCTGCTGCTGATTGTTCCTCTGAGCTGGAAACTGGGTGCGGTTGGGTGCCTGCTGCTGCTGCTGTGGTCGGATCACCCATCTCCCTTGCTGCTGCTGGGGTCCCCTGTTCTAAGTGTCGGACACAATCCTAAAGCGCTGTGGCTGAACTGAAGGTCCTGCCACAGGGGTCTTCCTCTTCTTTTCTGCCTGTCGAGCTGTAATGCAGTCCTCCTGGGAGATAGCCATGTTGACCAACTCGTTGTAGCTGTTGGCCCTGACGGTGTTGAGACGATCACGGAGCTTAGTGCTGAGCCCCCTCCTGAACCTGTCTCTCTTCTTCTCATCCGTATCTGCGTGATATCCTGCATACTGGCACAAGTCATTAAAAGCCTGGGCATATTGCAACACTGTCCTGTTGCCCTGAGTGAGTGCCAGAAACTCGTTGAGCTTTCGGTCCATAATCCCGGCTGGTATGTGGTGTCCCCGAAAAGCTGCCTTGAACTCTCTTCATTCCACCTCTCGATCCTCTGGTTGCATGGCAAGAGAATGGTCCCACCAAGTCCTTGCGGGTCCACGAAGCTGCTGGGTGGCGAACCTGACTTTAGTGACCTCGGAACAAGCTCCATGGAGTAGCGGGAATTTGGATTCCACTACTCTCAACCACACATCTGCATCAAGTGGGTCCTCTGCCCTTATGAACAATGGAGGCTGGGTACTGAGGAACTCCTGGTAGGTAGCTGCCGCGGGGTGACACTGATGGTCTCCACCACCATAGTGCTGAGGTGGTGGCTGACGCTGAGCTAGCTGCCTCAAGATCTCATTCTGCTAAGCCATTAGCTCCTGCAGAGTGGGAGGCGGTGGCGGCGGTGGAGGAACACGCTCATTCTGGCCACGACGCTGCCTCCCGGCCATCTGAAAAACCACATATATACTTAACACCATATCTCCAAGTTCAAGGTTTAATCGCGGCGAAAAGAGTCAAAAGCAAAATGATAGATTCCAACTTAAACAAAAAGGATTTAAAAAGGCATAAATTTTTCCTTCCAAATTTAAAACTGATAACAGCATCCATCAATCATGCTTCCAAGAGAGTTTATCACGGTTACATCATTTGTCCCAAAAAGACTCAACTCTATCTAGCCTAGTACCCCAAGGGTGCAAAAGCTAAGCTAGCTGCGAGGAGTCCTACCATCACCGACGTCTAACTCTATCCCGGACACCTAGTGAGCGAACGAGGCAACACTCGACTCGGGGGAAGGTGGTCTCCCTGAGCCAGCAGTGTCCAAACTAGAGGCAGGCTCATCTCCTCCCTCGATGTCGACGTCCTCGTTGGCCTCAATATCCTGGATCTCCTGGTGATGCATATCCAAGTGCTCGTTAGCCTCAGCAAGCTGCTGCTGAGTGTTAATGAGCTGATCCTCGAGAACCTCGATGGTGTTCTCCCTGGTGCCCACTAGTTCCTCCAACTCTTGGATATCAGTGGATAGCTGCTCCACCTGCAAGTCCTTTTCCACCATTTCAGTGGACAAATCAACCACGAGCTCCTCTCTGTTGTCCAGGGTGATCTTTGTGGCCTCCAACAATGCCATCAGATGGGACATCGCCTCACCGCGCATCACTTGCAGACGATACAGAGCATTCATGCACCGTACGGTCAAGTGCGCAGTCTGTCCTGGGTAGATGACCCAGATATCCTTGGCATGCTCCACCCGATCCTTCCACATTGGGTCGTCCTCCCTCTCGGCGGGGAACAAGCCAATGGGGTGGGTAGACAGCTCCAAAGGATGGAACCCGCAGAAGGTGGTCAACCCGTGCAGAGCGATCGCCTCGATCGTGTCCTCAGCCCGGTATCCAAAAGACTCAGAGTCCAACGAGCGCTAGCCTGGCTGCAGGGGATGAGGCTCCAAGGTCATCGTCACCCTGCAGCGGGGTACTCGATGCTTCTCGAACTGCTGCACCGCGTACTGAGGGGGTGTCGTGTATCCGGCCCCCTGAAGTACCTCCCACAAAATGCGGGGAAAGCCCTCTCGTGCAAGCCCGTCAGTGTGGGACAGTGCATTTCCGTCCTCTGAGGATCCGTGGGAAGTCATCTGTGTACGCTTAAGCGTAAGTAAAAGGAAAAGAATTATAAAAAGAACAAGAAAAATAAAACTCAGCCTTTCTCTAGTTAAATAAAATGGTAGTGGGGACTTAGTTGGTTATCATCTTGTTTTTAAGTCTTTACTCAAATATCCATTTGTTTAATTTAGAAATGCATGCATGCTCGTCCTGAACGACCTCACCAATATAAGGGGATAGGGAAGAACTCCCATCCCTTAAAGTGGCCTGTAGGGCCTAATCACTTAGACACCTAACTACCCTTCTATCCTCCCAAGGCTTCACGTCCTAGGTCTATCCTGCTCGTCCTACTATCTATCCAACATTATTTCTAACAAGTTTTATTTCAGAAAAAGGATGGTATTTACATTTTATTGATTCCTCTGTGGTGGTACAAGCTCCGATACCAGCTGTGGCGGAACTGCCCGAATTATTCCAACTTAAGTGCCTAAGTCCCGCCTTAGAGGCTAGACCATACTTAAATGGGAATAACCCGTCAATCCCTCGGATCTAGTCCGACACGGCCACTGACAGGATCAAGTACCACAATCTCACTCGATGGTGAGTCACAGAGCAAATACAATAAAGCATAAAACCATACATGAAGGAGTATTAAATTATTACATCACCATCGGAGTTTTGCAAAAGTAGTCATCATTGTTCGAAGTGCAGCGGAATAAAACTAACGGTAAATAAACAGAGAGATGGGGAAGCCTGTCCCATCACTCATCATGCTCCTCCTCAGCCGAGGTAGGGTCCCACTCGACAGTCCAACCCGGTGGCAAGATGGACGGCCAAGTCACTCCAGCAACCATGTCCTCCAGAGAACCTGTAAAATTTTTTGCCACAAGCAAGGCTGAGTATACTAATACTCAGCTAGACTTACCCGGTGTGAGGAGTCTACTCATCTACCTCTAGACATGCAGCTGTTTGGCTGTGGGGTTTGGTTGCTAAAAGCACTAGCTGAGTTTCTAAATCAAGTTTTTAACTTTGTCAAATTAAGTGTGACTCTCTTAAGGCTAAAGATGTACTATCTACTCATACATAGTAGCAACATTTTTAGCAATCAATATCTTGTATCATCTCTTCACAATTTCACTTGTTACTCAATGTAGCAGCATGGATCAAGCAGTCTCATTAGCTGCGAGAAGCAGATGATTCGAATCGAGTTTTTAAACCTTGCAAGGTAAACCTAAACACACGACGTGGCGAGGCACTCCGTCCCCACACACATCAACCGTCCCCATCGATTCCTCGTCAGCAGATCAGGGCTCACCGCCTTGGCGTACAATGCCTCACTGACCCCGACTGCCGTCGTGCAGTGACCGCACTTGTACCCACCATAACCGGAATGGGAGACCACGTCTCAGGTCGCGTGAGGGGCAAAGTCTACTGCCAGGTTCAATCAGGTACTAGGCTTACCGATTTACCATATTTCTCGGTATGTGTTTAGTACGTTCAAACGCTTGACTCACGGTACCACACCTTAATCCTTATTCAAATTTTCATCCCGTGGACAACCAATCCCCATGGATTGTTGTCCACAACCAGCATCATTATGAGAAGAAAGTGGATACAACCAATTCCCTGACCTCGCGCGAGTGCTAGAAAAATCACTCGACTTCTACCGAGATCCTAATTAAATAAGCAGCTACTCGACCTAGCATACTAGTATTCATCTCCACAGGATTCCTGAGATCATGCAACTAGGGTTTCAAACAATTCCTACACCTAAGTGCACAATCAATCCTACAATCATTAAGTGAAGTAAAATAGCATAAATAACAGGTTATGCATAAACCGGGGCTTGCCTTCCAAAGCAGTGGTAGGCAAGTCCTCTGGTGCAGGCTCGGGTGCTGGATCTGGGGCTACCTCCTGAGCAGCTCCTTGCTCCGGCACGAGGACGTACTCTTCGTCAGCAAGGTTACAGTCTATCGAATGCAATGAACATGTATGTTATGATTATGCAGGATTTAATAACATTATGCCAAAAAGAAAACTAAGTTAAGGAGTAACTTAGGGTTTCTGGGTCATGCGGGGCTCCTAGTGGGTTATGCTTATCACTTTTAGGTTTAGGTTTTTGTTGAAGATAAACATAGGGAATTTGTATTGCTTTTGTATACTTCAGTGGACAAGTCATAAAGAGTTTTTAGGATGGCACTCATTTCCTGTTATTCACTTTTCCTTTTCTTTATTTTCTACTTATGGTTTCTAGGGTAGGTTTGAACTACGACAGTGGGTTACTATTTTCCAAAAATTCCATAAAAATTACAGTGGGTTGTCATTTGCTATTCTAGCCTGTTTTAAGAATTTGAGGCTCTACATGTGAAGGTTTTGCTTTAGACAAAAATAACAAGAGTTGTGTAAAATGGGCCACTTTACACTACATATCCTAATTAGGGGTGGGTTCTGTCCTAAAGGTTATTTTTGCTGGCATCTAATAGCAATAATAGGCTTCTGTGCCAAAAATCACAGAAAGCTAAGGGATGGTCATTTAGTTATGATTTTCTAAAGTTAAATGTCAAAAAGGCACTTTCTACTACATTGTTATTTGAAAAATGTCAAACAGCAGATTTCATATTTTTCCTAAGTTCTTATTAACAAAACATTAGTTATCCCAATGGTTGGGGTGTTTTCACCCTGAGGTTATTTTTGTAGGGTTTTTCTAAGTTTTCCTTGTTTTATTAAAATAAAAGGTATTCTACTTATTTTATACTAAACCAGGGTATGATAGATTTTTCCAGTGAACTATATTGAATAAGTACCCTAACAAAAATAGGGGTGCCCTCTGGTTCATTATTTAAATCACATTTTCTATTTTTCTTAACCTTAAGCATATTGTAAAATAAGGGGTAAAAACTAACTTAATGGAGTGGATAGAGAGATTTAACATTTTTAATTAGGTCAGTAGGTGGACATAGATTTCTCCAAATTTTTCTAACCCTAGCCAAATAGTACAACTATTTTTTTTTCTATTATTGAGCTTTTGGCCAAAACTATAATTAAATCAGAACCTTATAGTTTTCTATAGTACATAGGGGGTTTTATATTTTTCTTAAGTAGGTTACATTATTTGGAGTCTGACAAAATTGGTTTGACCAAATTTGGAGGAACTAAACAGAAGTTATGAATTTTCAAAGTTTCTGTTCAAATTTAAAATTCAGGTTTAATAAGGTTTTCTAGAAATGCAGTTTACACCGAGGTCCCTGGGTTAAAGCTAAATCAATCTTCGCAGTTCTACCCTTGCGCCACTATTCCCCCGGGTCTCTGACAGTTCAAAAAGCCCCCTGACTTTCTCTTCCTCTCACCCGCGGTCCCTCTCAGGTGTAAACAGTACCCGCAGAGAAGAAAGGGGTGGCGCGGCTTACCGGTGACGAGAGAAGTCCGGCGAGGGGTAGGGTTAGCTCGGGGAGGTTCTGGCGGTCACAACGACGTACGGCTCACCGACGGGGATGGCCGGAATCGCTCAGTCCACGCGCGCAGGCGGGTGTCCTCGTCGGCGGCGGGTGTACCGGCCAAACCACGGCGACCTATTCCAATCCAACGACACGATGAGCTCCCTGGGGTGATGTAGAGGCTATCTGTGCATTGAATCGGAAAATGGCTCAGTGATTTACCCGGTCCACGTGCGCCGGCGGGGGAATGAACTCCGGCGAGCACGGTTTCGCTATTCCGGTGACGCGGGTCCTCGGTTCAAGCTTGAGTAAGCTTCACGGCCTCACCAGGAAGCTATCTGAAGGCTTGGATCGAACGGAGGAGGACGGGAAAGGGGCTGGCCACGGTGGTTGCTCTCGGGCGGCTCTGGCGGGTCGCGGGGAGGTCGCCGGAGCTAAGGGCTGGCTCGGGGAAGTCAGGCGAGGTACGGAGGAGGCAACGGGGAAGGCAGCCGAGCACTGGGACGGGCTTTATAGCCGTGGCGCGGGCGTGGTCACGGGCGGCCGCGGGCGTGCGGGGGTTCGCGCACGGGCGTGCTCTGAGCGCGCCCCCGGGTGTCAGCCCGCGTCGAACACGTGGGAGCTCGCTTCTGCCATGGTTCAACGGCGGATTTGAGCACCATAGCGTGCGTATCTTGGCAAAGTCACTGTGTACGGTCACTTCCCTGCTCCATATCCTACCTTTTTGCTGTGAGTTCCAAGTCAAGATATGGTCGGGGTAGGGAGATAGAGGGGTGAGAAGTTGGCTGTGTCAGCTAGGTCCAAGCCGAGACAAAAATGGTGCCAAGTCGTGTCAAACGCCCTAGGGTAGGTGTCACCTCTTTCTAGGGCATTCTAGGGTTAATTTGGCGCCACTTTGTCAATTGGGTCGAAGTGTTTTGAATTTTGGATTAAGGTGAACATGTGGGATCTTTGTTCAAGGGTTAGTTTTTAGACTTAGGCAAATTCTGAATTTTCCCTTGTGTTCAACCTTGGGTGAACTTTTTGGGGCTTTTCTGAAATCTTTTTGGGGTTACTTTCTTACTATCATTTGTAGGTTATGAAGTATACTACAACTTTTATATTTGGCCCAAGCCATGATCATAAGGTTTACAGGACCTTTTGATCCTAGCTTCAATTAGGGTTCCTATTGCCCAAGAGGGGTTTGCTTTAGGGTTTTGGAAAATCCCCCCCTTAGATGTGCATGACAAGCTAGGGCATGGTATCCAAGATGGTTGGCACTTGTTTAGGACCTTGAATTCCAAGTTTGATGTACTTGCCCAAACCAATCCACATGTGATAATAGGTTAAAAAGGGGTGGCCCTGGGTGGACACCCTGAGTAACACCTGGGGTGTTACATACGACATGATACTCCTTCCCCCGCCGTGCGACAACGACAATGGCGGCCGATAGCCCGCCCGCCGGCGGCAGAATCGACGACGTCTTCCCCGCGTGGTGGAAGAACAACATTCGAGCTCACCCCGTCCCCTCCCCCGCCGACGGAGGAGAAGGCGGGGCAACCAAGGCCAAGCAGGAGGTGGCACCTCGTCGGCTGTCGAGCGAGTCGACGGCGCCGGCGCCCCAACGGGGGGCACGTCGGGCATCGACCTCGCGTCTGAGACGAAGACGAGCGCCGTCTCCCCGCAACACACCAATCCCAAGCAAACGGACGACGCCAGCACGCTCGCGAAAGGCTTGCTGGGCGTCACCCTTGTACCTGAGACGACGGTGCAGCTAGTCCCTGACGTGACTTCGTCACCGCCCGTCGACCAAGAGGTACCCACCGATTCCCATCTCACACCTTTTGGATTCAGCCTCGACCCGCCAAGCGACTTCACTTTGGCAGACGCTCTCATAGAGGCGAGTCCAAACCCTCTGGGGTATCGTATGCGGTCACCCTGGGACCGGCTGACGGACGTCTCGACCTACGGGCCCTTGGGGTCCGAGGAAGATGACGAGCCCGACTTCTGTTGGGATTTCTCTGGACTTGGTAACCCCAGTGCCATGCGGGACTTCATGACCGCATGCGACTACTGCCTTTCCGACTGTTCTGACGGTAGCCGCAGCCTCGGCGACGAGGACTGCAGCCCAAGTCGTGAATGTTTCCACGTCGATCTTGGGGGTCCTTCCGAAGGCAACCATCTTGGTATGCCGGAGAACGGTGATCTCCCTAGGCCTGTGCCTCACGTTGACATCCTACGGGAGCTAGCTGTGGTCCCCGTTCCGGTGGGGGGTCATGACCCATAGCTCGAGCAAATCTGCGGGGTGCAGGCTAGGCTCGACGAGGGAGCAGGAACACTTGAGCCGATCCACCGGGACGTCGGGCAGGAATGGGCGGGCCAACCTCCGGCCGGAGAAGTGCGTCATCTACCCCAGGGTATCCAGCACCGCATCGCCGACGATGTCAGGGTAAGGCCGCCACCCACTTCCAGTGGAGTCGGCCAGAACCTGGCTGCAGCGGCAATGCTTCTCCGCGCGATGCCGGAGCCATCAACCACCGAGGGGCGGCGAATTCAGGGAGAGCTCAAGAATCTCCTGGAGGGCGCCGCGGTCCGACGGGCCGAAAGCTCCGCATCCCGAAGGCAGGGGTACCCCTCGGAACATCGCGCCGCGACTTCCCGATTCATGCGGGAAGCCTCGGTTCACACCGGGCGCACGCGCAACACAGCACCTGCGGCCCCGGGTCGCCTCGGCAACGAGCACCATCACCACAACCGTCGGGCCCACCTCGACGAGAGGGTGCGCCGAGGCTACCACCCCAGGCGTGGGGGACGCTACGACAGCGGGGAGGATCAGAGTCCCTCGCCCGAACCACCCGGTCCGCAGGCTTTCAGCCGCGCCATAAGACGGGTGCCGTTCCCGACCCGGTTATGAACCCCGACTACTATCACAAAGTACTCGGGGGAGATGAGACCGGAACTGTGGCTCGCGGACTACCGGCTGGCCTGCCAACTGGGTGGAACGGACGATGACAACCTCATCATCCGCAACCTCCCCCTGTTCCTCTTCGACACCGCTCGTGCCTGGTTGGAGCACCTGCCTCCGGGGCAGATCTCCAACTGGGACGACCTAGTCCAAGCCTTCGCCGACAATTTCCAGGGCACGTACGTGCGCCCTAGGAACTCCTGGGACCTCCGGAGCTGCCAACAGCAGCCGGGAGAGTCTCTCCGGGACTACATCCAACGATTCTCGAAGCAGCGCACCGAGCTGCCCAACATCACCGATTCAGATGTCATCGGCGCGTTCCTCGCCGGCACCACCTGCCGCGACCTGGTGAGCAAGCTGGGTCGAAAGACCCCCACTAGGGCGAGCGAGCTGATGGACATCGCCACCAAGTTCGCCTCTGGCCAGGAGGCGGTTGAGGCTATCTTCCGGAAGGATAAGCAGCCCCAGGGCCGCCCACCGGAGGATGCCCCCGAGGCGTCAACTCAGCGCGGCGCCAAGAAGAAAGGCAAGAAGAAGTCACAAGCGAAACGTGACGCCGCCGACGCGGACCTTGTCGCCGCCGCCGAGTACAAGAACCCTCGGAAACCCCCCGGAGGTGCCAACCTTTTCGACAAGATGCTCAAGGAGCCGTGCCCCTATCATCAGGGGCCCGTTAAGCACACCCTTGAGGAGTGCGCTATGCTTCGGTGCCACTTCCATAGGGCCGGGCCACCCGAGGAGGGTGGCAGGGCTCGCGACGACGACAAGAAGGAAGATCACCAGGTAGGAGAGTTCCCTGAGGTCCGCGACTGCTTCATGATCTACTGTGGGCAAGCGGCGAACGCCTCGGCTCGGCACCGCAAGCAAGAGCGTCGGGAGGTCTATTCGGTAAAGGTGGCAGCGGCAGTCTACCTAGACTGGTCCGACAAGCCCATCACCTTCGACCAAGCCGACCACCCCGACCGCGTGCCGAGCCCGGGGAAATACCCGCTCGTCGTCGACCCCGTCATCAGCGACGTCAGGCTCACCAAGGTCCTCATGGACGGAGGCAGTAGCCTCAACATCATCTACGCCGAGACCCTCGGGCTCCTGCGTGTTGATCTGTCCTCGGTCCGAGCAGGCGCTGCGCCTTTCCACGGGATCATCCCGGGAAACGCGTCCAGCCCTTCGGACAACTCGATCTTCCCGTCTGCTTTGGGACACCCTCCAACTTCCGAAGGGAGACCCTCGCGTTCGAAGTGGTCGGGTTCCGAGGAACCTACCACGCAGTACTGGGGAGGCCATGCTACACGAAGTTCATGGCCATCCCCAACTACACCTACCTCAAGCTCAAGATGTCGGGCCCCAACGGGGTCATCACCATCGGCCCCACGTACCGACACGCGTTCGAATGCGACGTGGAGTGCGTGGAGTACGCCGAGGCCCTCATCGCCGACCTGGAGAGCCTCTCGAAGGAGGTGCCAGACATGAAGCGCCACACCGGCAACTTCGAGCCAGCGGAGACGGTTAAATCCGCCCCCCTCGACCCCAGCAGCGACGCCTCCAAGCAGATCCGGATCGGCTCCGAGCTCGATCCCAAATAGGAAGCAGTGCTCGTCGACTTTCTCCGTGCAAACGCCGACGTTTTCGCGTGGAGCCCCTCGGACATGCCCGACATACCGAGGGATGTCGCCGAGCACTCGCTGGACATCCGAGCTAGAGCCCGACCCGTGAAGCAGCCTCTGCGCCGATTCGACGAAGAAAAGCGCAGAGCCATAGGCGAGGAGATCCACAAGCTAATGGCGGTAGGGTTCATCAAAGAGGTATTCCATCCCGAATGGCTTGCCAACCCTGTGCTTGTGAGAAAGAAAGGAGGGAAATGGCGGATGTGTGTAGACTACACTGGTCTAAACAAAGCATGTCCGAAGGTTCCCTACCCTCTGCCTCGCATCGACCAAATTGTGGACTCCACTGCTGGGTGCGAAACCCTGTCTTTCCTCGATGCCTACTCAGGGTATCACCAAATCAGGATGAAAGAGTCCGACCAGCTCGCGACTTCTTTCATCACACCCTTCGGCATGTACTGCTATGTCACCATGCCGTTTGGCTTGAGGAATGCGGGTGCGACGTACCAACGGTGCATGAACCATGTGTTCGGCGAACACATTGGCCGGACGGTCGAGGCCTACATCGATGACATCGTAGTCAAGATGAGGAAAGCCTCTGACCTCCTTTCCGACCTTGAAGTGACATTCCGATGTCTCAAGGCGAAAGGCGTGAAGCTTAATCCCGAGAAGTGTGTCTTCGGGGTTCCCCGAGGCATGCTCTTGGGGTTCATCGTCTCCGAGCGGGGCATCGAGGCCAACCCGGAGAAGATCGCGGCCATCACCGGCATGGGGCCTATCAAGGACTTGAAAGGTGTACAGAGAGTCACGGGATGCCTTGCGGCTCTGAGCCGCTTCATCTCGCGCCTCGGCGAAAGAGGCCTGCCTCTGTACCGCCTCTTAAGGAAGGCCGAGTGCTTCACTTGGACCCCTGAGGCCGAGGAAGCCCTCGGGAACCTGAAGGCGCTCCTTACAAACGCACCCATCTTGGTGCCTCCCGCTGCCGGGGAAGCCCTCTTGATCTACGTCGCCGCGACCACTCAGGTGGTTAGCGCCGCGATTGTGGTCGAGAGACGAGAAGAGGGGCATGCATTGCCCGTCTAGAGGCCAGTCTACTTCATCAGCGAGGTACTGTCCGAGACCAAGATCCGCTACCCACAAATCCAGAAGCTGCTGTACGCGGTGATCCTGACGCGACGGAAGTTGCGGCACTACTTCGAGTCTCATCCGGTAACTTGAAAGCTCTCTTGTGAGTTTTGGTGTTTGGATGACAACTCAATTAAAGGACTAACAAGTGTACTAAGTGTTGAACAGGTACTTAAGGTAAAGTCTACAGGATTCAACACGAGTGAACAAGTGTGATAGTCCAAGAACTGGATTATGGATACATAATGGACATCACAAGCAAGATGGACATTGCATAAAGTGAGACTCGGGTGCGTAGCTCAGAGACAACTGATCAAGCCAAGGACGGAGGCAAGAAGAGCTTCGAGGTACCAAGTGCACGGGAGAAGGTCAAGGAGGCTGAGGAACCCAAAGCCAAGGGTGAAGAAGAAGGCTTGCAAAGTCAAGGGTGATCGAGTTGAGAACAGCTATGGCACATCAAGGATCACTACATAAGGACGTGACTTACAGCCAATGAGGTAACAGCCGCAGTAATGTGGTGTAAGTCATAAGACTCAAGATCAAGCTCTAAGGAGGAGATCAAGGTCACTAGAAGGTGAACAAGTGTCAAAACCAGAACTGGAAGCAGCCCAAAAGAGCTAAGTTCACCCTGATCTTCAGTTTGGGTTGTTCCTATGTTTGGAGATGTTCTATGTGACCTTTACAGGATGTTGGAGCCAAGTAATGTCAATCTAGATCAAGACAAGCCGACTTGATGATTCATGAGTCCAACATCAAAGCTCAAGCATGTGGAATGCTATAGATTTAATGTTTAAGAGAAGGTATGTTTCTATACTTAGTACATTGGTTTTGTGGACTAATATACTTGTCTAAAGTGTTAGAAACAGAAAGAAGAAGGAAAGAAGAGAGGTGCAAAGGGCTTGGCTATGTACAACCAAGGCAGCTCAGTCTGGCACACCGGACTGTCCGGTGGTGCACCGGACAGTGTCCGGTGGTGCACCGGACAGTGTCCGGTGCGCCAGGCTGAACTTTAGCGAACTGGCCGCTCTCGGGAATTCACCGGCGACGTTCGGCTATAATTCACCGGACTGTCCGGTGTGCACCGGACTGTCCGGTGAGCCAACGGTCGGCCGCGCAATCTGCGCGGGACACGTGGCCGAGCCAACGGCTAGGGGATGGCACCGGACTGTCCGGTGCGCCAACGGCTCCAAGACTGCCAACGGTCGGCTTCGCCATAGAAGGAAAGAAATCGGGCACCGGACAGTGTCCGGTGTGCACCGGACTGTCCGGTGCGCCACCCGACAGAAGGCAAGATTTGCCTTCCTGGATTGCTTCCAACGGCTCCTAGGCCCCTTGTGCCTATAAAAGGGACCCCTAGGCGCCTCAAGCAAAATATAAGTGCAGCCAACAAGTGTAGACTTTACTGGAATCAATTCTCGCTCTCCCTCTTGTGTGTAACTCTATAGTTTGTGTAGAAGGCACAGCTATAAGCCTTTAGAGAGAGGAGTAGTGCTGCTAAGAGCTAGAGCAAGGTCTTGAGCGTATCGTTACTCTGCCGGAGAGCTGCCAAGAAGTTTGTAAGCAGCCACGGTTCTGTTGTAACCCCACTCAATAGTGAAAGGCTCTATCTGTCATACTGACAGATCTGAGCAAACGGAGGAAGGAGTTGAAATAGACTCCAAGCCCAGGTGTGGCTAACTCCAACGAGGACTAGGCAAGCATTTCAGGCTTGGCCGAACCTCGGGATAAATCCTTGCGTCTGTGTGCTCTATTCTGTATTGTATCCTGACTCTCTGTTTTACTCACCTTTATATCTGCACTTCAATACTTATCTGTGGTATAAGCTTGATTTGAAGTGCAGGACATTTTTGAGACAGGATCTTCCATTCCGCTGCGACCTACTCGAAGAGTCTTCTCATTTCACTGCGTACTAAGTCTTCGAGTAGAGTAAGAATTTAAGTTTTAAAGTAATAAGTTTTATTCGCCTATTCACCCCCCCCTCTAGGCGACATCCAGATCCTGTTCCCGGGTCAAAGGGAACTTTCAATTGGTATCAGAGCTAGGCCTCTCCAGTGTGGGCTTAGCCGTCCGGAGATAACGATGTCGTCACAAGAGGTAACTGTTGAACTTCTTTTAGGCGATGGCTCTAATTACAAATCTTGGTCTGTCTCTATTTATAATGCTTTCATGAGTGTTGATCCTGATTTGAGACAGATCTTTAGGAGAAGTATTTTTTCATCTGATATTAGTAAAAATCCCTCTAATGATGAACTAAGATGTTTTTCTCTCAATCACCGTGCTTGCAACATCTTAGTTGATTCTCTTTCTAGAAGTGCTTATTTTGCCATCATGAGTAGTGGTAATGATTTAATTGTTGATGCTCATAATTTATGGAATAGAATTAAAGTAACATATTATGTGGCAAATTGTACTGCTTCTACTCCCCATATTGCTTGTGATGCTAACCATTCAAAGGGAGAAGATCAAGAACGATGGACACCCAACGATGAATCTACCTCGTCGACAGGTTTGGTCTCCACTAATAATAAGTGTTTTATTGCTAACAATGACGGTGGAGACAAAAGCTATGATGAGGAGGAGTATGAGGATGATAGCGAGGATGAATCTTCATCATCACAAGGTACATTTTCCTATATTGCTTCCACTGACATTAATGACAGGGAAAATGAGACTGATGAGGTGGAAGAAGAGGAGATTCGCCGTTTCTATAACCATCTCAACAAAGCAGACAAAGCTCTCCTGGTTAAGTTGTTGAGAAGGAACAAGGAACAAGGCGAGACGCTTCTCAGGCTAGAGGAGACTCTCATCAAAACCAACGACAGCCTGGAGAAGATGACCAAAGAACATGAGGAGCTAAAGTGCTCTCATGATAATTTGGTCCAACGGTATGAATCTATTTTATTTGAGCAAAGAAATAATCATGATGTATTATCTGATGTTGCTCAATTTAAAACTGAGAATTCTATGCTTAAGAGTCAAGTAGAAATGATAAATTTAGAAAAACTTGCTCTAAGTGAAAAATATGATATGCTATCTTATTCTCATAATGAATTAGTTGATGACCATATCATGCTTAATGTTGCTCATGAGGTTGTAATTTCAAACTTAAATTCATGTGAACCTCATTCTCGCACATGTGCGCATTTGAATTGTATATCATCATGTGCTAACCCCTGTTGCTCAAAAGAAAGCCAATCATTGATTGAGCAACAAGTTTTAGGGTCACAAAAGAAATTCTGTGGGAATAAGAAGCAACGACAACTGAGGAGAAGACGCTTAGCTCAACTCTCTCAAGATATCCACGGGCGCGTGGTGAAGAAGCTTGAGAAAGGAAAAACTGCAGCAAGTGTTAAGCTCAATAAGAAGAATGTTCCCAAAGCTATAAATGAAGGAATCAACATGAACGAGGAAAAAGGTAAAAATCCAATTAGTCATGTTGTTTGTACTAATCATCTCTCCATGACCTTCAAGCACAAAAAGGGAAGAGGAAAAAGGAGGTGTTTCAAATGCAAGGAGATAGGCCACCTCATCGCATCCTGTCCGTACAAGGACAAGGATGAAGGGACAAGAAGTTGCTTTGAATGCAAAAATAAGGACCACATTATCACTTCATGTCCGGTCATGAAGAATCAAGGATGTGCATCCTCCAAGATGACCCTCATCAAGGAAAATGACAAACATCAAGCGTCATGTCAGGTTGAGCGACGCTTCTGCTACAAGTGTGGTGAGCAGGGTCATATATCAAAGGTATGTTATAAAGGTAAGATTCCTAAGCAAGTGAATTTGTGTCAATCTTATTCGGGTAGGAGACCCAAATCATACACTTGTGCTAGACCTATAATGAGAACATCTAGAACTAGCACAAAGGCCATTTGGGTACCAAAGGCACATTTAGATGATCATTATGGACCCATCCCGAGATGGGTACCAAACTGTGCTAACTAGACCATGCAGGTGCCTTGAGATGGACTGGAGACCATGGGAGAGATTAAGACGGTTATCTAAAACTCTATGCTTAAGCTGTTAATTGTTCTGGTGTTTATTGTCCCAGGGTTGAATTATTGTGAGACACTAATCCCATGTTCATCTCAAGTAAAATAAGGTGTATAGGTCCTTAATCATTATTGGTGAATCAAGTAAAAGGACTTTGATGAGAATCTACAGCTAGCTCTCCAGAGGACGGTACCCCGTGTATTTTAAGTACATAATTGCAATTTAGTATTGCTCTTAAGTTGGCTTGTTGTGCTACCTGTCTTTGGAGTAGTTATTCTTTATGATTGCCTGTGTTAAATAAATCATAATGATGTTTGCTTAATCATGACTGGTGCTATATAGGATATATCTTTTGAATCATTCATGGGTAGCTCTTTCATTTGTTATATCCACAACGATTAACTATCTTGGTGTATATGGATTAACCTGTAACTTTTTGTAAGTCATACTATGTGCAAATATGACATCTTGTTTAATCCATGTTCACATGATTACCCTAGTTTAGTACTGTGTGAATTTCAAATCCATGTCGTGCCCTTTTGAGCTATGAGGTGCATGAACAAAAGGAGCCCTGAATTGGTGATAACAAGTGATCTCATAAAGGCAAAGGTATGGAAAATGGAACTGTGCAATTTTATTGAATATCTTGAAGTTCCATTGATAGTGATCATAGCTGTGTTCTTGCATTTCATCGGTAGTATCGTGACTTAGGAGACTTATGCCTTAAAATGTTGTTTCTTTTGGTGTACCTAAAGAACCTTCTTAACTATGATGTGCTTAGACATGATCATGTTGTTTTTCAATTAGTATATGTGATGCAATGATAGTTAAGTATGAAGCATGTCTAAGTTGCATGTAAATGTTATACTTCCTGTGAGTATTCAATTGGCTTAGGTGCCACTGAGGCATGCATTGTTGTATTTAGTCAACCTTTCATTTAGCCTTCAATTGATGTTAAGTGGCTTTTCAGTTGATGTTCAAATTGGCATCTTTGGGTGATGAAAGTGATAGAGTATGCCTTGACCAAGGTATGCTGTGATTCCCTCTAGTTCTGAGGAAGCTAGAGTGTGCAAAGTGCAAGTCATTCAAATACTTGATGCACAACTTGAGGGGAGCGCACATAACTTGTGTCTTTTGAGACTAACTGTTTCTTGAGCAATCTTATATAGTCTCTAGGTGGAAAAGAGAAGATGAGCAAGAAATGGAGCAATCAGGACTTGGGTACCTCTGTAAGTCAAGAAATTGGTATCTCAAGTTGTAAGTAAGTGCATATTTTTAAATTGCTCATGCTCTATAATATCTGGTGATAATAGATGCTTATTCTTAATATCATGGAGCTATGATAATAAATGAACTTTGCAATCTGTATCTTTCAATTGGTAGCCATGATAGTTTGCTTCAATTGACATCTTCTGATAATCATTAGAATAGAAGTTTCTTCTTGTGCCCAATACTATAACTTGTTCTAAGTTTGGTGTCTAGCAACAAGAAAAAGTTAGGATAAAGAATCAGGCACAAGTGTGGAGAAGCTCTCGAGAGATTAAATACTTTCAAGATGGGAAGTACACTACAACATGGTAAAGGTACAAAAGGGAGTATTAATCTTTTTGCATTGGTATCTTACCTAAATGTTGATAGTGCATATGCTCAATAAGTAAGGGGGAGTTTTGATAGTCGTTTTCCTCCTTAACACCCTGCTGTCCCTTGACATCATCATATGTTCTTGCTTGAGTATGGTTTTTGGTGTTTGATGTCAAAGGGGGAGAATTTGTATATTAAAGCTTATCTCAACCTAAGAAGAAAGCTTATCCTAAGGGGTGATGTGTTAGGTTGAGCTTTGCCAAGTGTGTATGCTTCTTGCAAGTATTATATGTGTTGCATCATATGAACTAGTGTTTCCGCTGCGATGAATTATTTGGCTTCTATAGTGTAATAGATAGCCATATGGTTAATGGTGCTTTAAGATTGTCTTAAATTAGTGTCTTAGTTTAAATTGGTATTAGTTTGAAATGGTATCTTAATGATGAATAGTGGTAGGTTGATATTCTTGTGATATATCCACTATTTTGAATGGTGTTTAACTCTGATTATGTGCAATTGTGTGTTATAGCATCATGGTTTGATTCTTGCCACAATGCATACTAAAAAGTGCTAAGGTGTAGAAATGTTTCGATTTGCCTAAGTATGTGCAAATTGGCGTCTGAGGCCAAAATTAGGTTCTTGAAGTAAGCACATATTTAGGGGGAGCATTCTATAAACTTAGAATTCAAAATTTGGTGCTTCAAATCTTATTCTTAGGTAAGCTTTAATTGTGTTGCCATCAATCACCAAAAAGGGGGAGATTGAAAGCTCTCTTGTGAGTTTTGGTGTTTGGATGACAACTCAATTAAAGGACTAACAAGTGTACTAAGTGTTGAACAGGTACTTAAGGTAAAGTCTACAGGATTCAACACGAGTGAACAAGTGTGATAGTCCAAGAACTGGATTATGGATACATAATGGACATCACAAGCAAGATGGACATTGCATAAAGTGAGACTCGGGTGCGTAGCTCAGAGACAACTGATCAAGCCAAGGACGGAGGCAAGAAGAGCTTCGAGGTACCAAGTGCACGGGAGAAGGTCAAGGAGGCTGAGGAACCCAAAGCCAAGGGTGAAGAAGAAGGCTTGCAAAGTCGAGGGTGATCGAGTTGAGAACAGCTATGGCACATCAAGGATCACTACATAAGGACGTGACTTACAGCCAATGAGGTAACAGCCGCAGTAATGTGGTGTAAGTCATAAGACTCAAGATCAAGCTCTAAGGAGGAGATCAAGGTCACTAGAAGGTGAACAAGTGTCAAAACCAGAACTGGAAGCAGCCCAAAAGAGCTAAGTTCACCCTGATCTTCAGTTTGGGTTGTTCCTATGTTTGGAGATGTTCTATGTGACCTTTACAGGATGTTGGAGCCAAGTAATGTCAATCTAGATCAAGACAAGCCGACTTGATGATTCATGAGTCCAACATCAAAGCTCAAGCATGTGGAATGCTATAGATTTAATGTTTAAGAGAAGGTATGTTTCTATACTTAGTACATTGGTTTTGTGGACTAATATACTTGTCTAAAGTGTTAGAAACAGAAAGAAGAAGGAAAGAAGAGAGGTGCAAAGGGCTTGGCTATGTACAGCCAAGGCAGCTCAGTCTGGCACACCGGACTGTCCGGTGGTGCACCGGACAGTGTCCGGTGCGCCAGGCTGAACTTTAGCGAACTGGCCGCTCTCGGGAATTCACCGGCGACGTTCGGCTATAATTCACCGGACTGTCCGGTGTGCACCGGACTGTCCGGTGAGCCAACGGTCGGCCGGGCCAACGGTCGGCCGCGCAATCTGCGCGGGACACGTGGCCGAGCCAACGACTAGGGGATGGCACCGGACTGTCCGGTGTGCACCGGACATGTCCGGTGCGCCAACGGCTCCAAGACTGCCAACGGTCGGCTTCGCCATAGAAGGAAAGAAATCGGGCACCGGACAGTGTCCGGTGTGCACCGGACTGTCCGGTGCGCCACCCGACAGAAGGCAAGATTTGCCTTCCTGGATTGCTTCCAACGGCTCCTAGGCCCCTTGTGCCTATAAAAGGGACCCCTAGGCGCCTCAAGCAAAATATAAGTGCAGCCAACAAGTGTAGACTTTACTGGAATCAATTCTCGCTCTCCCTCTTGTGTGTAACTCTATAGTTTGTGTAGAAGGCACAGCTATAAGCCTTTAGAGAGAGGAGTAGTGCTGCTAAGAGCTAGAGCAAGGTCTTGAGCGTATCGTTACTCTGCCGGAGAGCTGCCAAGAAGTTTGTAAGCAGCCACGGTTCTGTTGTAACCCCACTCAATAGTGAAAGGCTCTATCTGTCATACTGACAGATCTGAGCAAACGGAGGAAGGAGTTGAAATAGACTCCAAGCCCAGGTGTGGCTAACTCCAACGAGGACTAGGCAAGCATTTCAGGCTTGGTCGAACCTCGGGATAAATCCTTGCGTCTGTGTGCTCTATTCTGTATTGTATCCTGACTCTCTGTTTTACTCACCTTTATATCTGCACTTCAATACTTATCTGTGGTATAAGCTTGATTTGAAGTGCAGGACATTTTTGAGACAGGATCTTCCATTCCGCTGCGACCTACTCGAAGAGTCTTCTCATTTCACTGCGTACTAAGTCTTCGAGTAGAGTAAGAATTTAAGTTTTAAAGTAATAAGTTTTATTCGCCTATTCACCCCCCCTCTAGGCGACATCCAGATCCTGTTCCCGGGTCAAAGGGAACTTTCATAACTGTGGTGTCATCCTTCCCCCTGGGGGAGATCATCCAGTGCCGAGAGGCCTCGGGTAGAATTGCAAAGTGGGCGGTGGAAATCATGGGCGAAGCGATCTCGTTCGCCCCTCGGAAGGCCATCAAGTCCCAGGTCTTGGCGGACTTCGTGGCTGAATGGGTCGACACCCAGCTCCCAACAGTTCCGATCCAACCGGAACTCTAGACCATGTTCTTCGACGGGTCGCTGATGAAGACAGGAGCAGGCGCAGGCCTGCTCTTCATCGCGCCCCTCGGGAAGCACCTACGCTACGTGCTACGCCTCCACTTCCCGGCGTCCAACAATGTGGCTGAGTACGAGGCTCTGGTCAACGGGTTGCGCATCGCCATCGAGCTAGGGGTCCGACGCCTCGACGCTCACGGTGACTCGCAACTCGTCATCGACCAAGTCATGAAGAACTCCCACTGCCGCGACCTGAAGATGGAAGCCTACTGCGATGAGGTTCGACGCCTGGAAGACAAGTTCTACGGGCTCGAGCTCAACCACATCGCCCGACGCTACAACGAGACTGCGGACGAGCTGGCTAAAATAGCCTCGGGGTGAACAACGGTTCCCCCGGACGTCTTCTCCCGAGACCTGCATCAACCCTCCGTCAAGACCGACGACACGCCCGAGCCCGAGGTACCCTCGGCTCAGTCCGAGGTACCCTCGGCTCAGTCCGAGGTACCTTCGGCACAGTCCGAGGTACCCTCGGCTCGGCCCGAGGTACCCTCGGCCCCCGAGGGTGAGGCACTGCGCATCGAGGAGGAGCGAAGCGGGGTCATGCCTAATCGAAACTGGCAGACCCCGTACCTGCAATATTTCCACCGAGGAGAGCTACCCCTCGACCGAGCCGAAGCTCGGCGGTTGGCGCGGCGCGCCAAGTCGTTTGTCTTGCTGGGGGACGGGAAGGAACTCTACCACCGCAGCCCCTCAGGCATCCTCCAGCGATGCATTTCCATCGCCGAAGGCCAGGAGCTCCTACAAGAGATACACTCGGGGGCTTGCGGCCATCACGCAGCACCTCGAGCCCTTGTTGGAAACGCCTTCCGACAAGGTTTCTACTGGTCGACGGCGGTGGCCGACGCCACTAGAATTGTCCGCACCTGCGAAGGGTGTCAGTTCTACGCAAGGCAAACCCATCTGCCCGCTCAGGCCCTGCAGACGATACCCATCACCTGGCCTTTTCCTGTGTGGGGTCTGGACCTCGTCGGCCCCTTGCAGAAGGCACCCGGGGGCTACACGCACCTGTTGGTCGCCATCGACAAATTCTCCAAGTGGATCGAGGTCCGACCCCTAAACAACATCAGGTCCGAACAGGCGGTGGCGTTCTTCACCAACATCATCCATCACTTTGGGGTCCCAAACTCCATCATTACCGACAACGGCACCCAGTTCACCGGCAGAAAGTTCCTGGACTTCTGCGAGGATCACCACATCCGGGTGGACTGGGCCACCGTGGCTCACCCCATGACGAATGGGCAAGTAGAGCGTGCCAACGACATGATTCTATAAGGACTCAAGCCTCAGATCTACAATGACCTCAACAGGTTCGACAAGCGATGGATGAAGGAACTCCCCTCGGTGGTCTGGAGTCTGAGGACAACGCCGAGCCGAGCCACGGGCTTCACGCTGTTCTTTCTAGTCTATGGGGCCGAGGCCATCTTGCCCACAGACTTAGAACATGATTCCCCGAGGACGAGGGCCTACGCCGACCAAAGCAACCAAGCTAATCGAGAAGACTCGCTGGACCAGCTGGAAGAGGCTCGGGACATGGCCTTACTACACTCGGCGCGGTACCAGCAGTCCCTGCGACGCTACCACGCCCGAGGGGTCCGGTCCCGAGACCTCTAGGTGGGCGACCTGGTGCTTCGGCTGCGACAAGACGCCCTAGGGCGGCACAAGCTCACGCCTCCCTGGGAAGGGCCGTTCGTCATCGCCGAAGTTCTGAAGCCTGGAACGTACAAGCTGGCCAACAGTCAAGGCGAGGTCTACAGCAACGCTTGGAACATCCAACAGCTACGTCGCTTCTACCCTTAAGATGCTTTCAAGTTGTTCGTATACCTCGTTCCCACGCAAAGTTTAGTCATCAAGGAAGGGTCAGCCTTGCCTCGGCAAAGCCCGACCCTCCCTCGGGGGCTAAAAGGGGGGAACCCCCTCTGCGTCGAAATTTTCCTCGAAAAAAGATCCTTTCTGCCAGAATGTCTTTCGTGCTTTTCGACTACTTTGAAAGTGTATCCTGAAAACGACGGAGTACACATAAGCAGCCAAGGCTGACCGAGCCGAGGGACTCCTACGCCTCCGGGATACGGATACCTCACTCATCACCTTCTGCGATAAGTAACTCGTGTTCGGATAAGTGATTCTGTGGACCGAACAAGTCTTCATGCTCGAAAGCTCCTCTGCCGAAGCGATTCTTCGGGCCTTCTCGACTGCGTCGGTGACAGAACCCTATCAACGGGCAAGAGTGCGCGTAAGCGACAAGGCCGACCGAGCCGAGGGATTCCTACGCCTCCGGGATACAGATACCTCACTCATCACCTTCCGTGAAAAGCAACTCTCGCTCGCACAGACAATTCTGTTACCGACGAAAAAGTCCAGATACTCGAAACAAGAGGAAAAGAAGCGCAGCTTTACAACACGACGATGGTGTGTTTGGGCCTCGGCGGCCGCAATAAACACACGCTACAAGATAATCCGATCCTGCAGGCTCGGATCTTGACAGTTGAAGGGAGCAGCAGCACCCTCAGCGTCAACTACACCTTCGGCGAGGTCCGACCTAGCCTCGGACGGCGACGCGGTCCGAGGATCTCCACTCTGAAGGACGACATCATCACCACGCCCTGGCCTTCGCCGCCAGGGTCTTCTCCAGGAATCCGGCTCGAGCAGACGACTCGGCCGGTCACCTCGAGGCCTCGGCCAGCTGTCCCCCGAAGACATCAGCCCGGCCCGAGGCCTCGGCAACTCAATTCCATCGTCGGTCCCACCAGTGGACGACCCGGCCAGGCTCTAGCCGACCGAGTCTTCTTTTCGAGCCAACTCTGCCTCTGTTCGAGCTGACACCGCTACCCCTGGCTTCGGCTCATCGAAGAGCAGCCGAGGGGTTCCCTTAACTAAGCAAGAGAAGCCTCAGACAGCAAGGCCGACCGAGCCGAGGGACTCCTACGCCTCCGGGATACAGATATCTCACTCGTCACCTTTGCACGGGGCAACTCACGCTTGGTGAAGCGGTTCAGATAACCAACAGGCTAGTCTTAGTGCTCGAAAATGAGGAAAAAACACGGCTCCGCGCCAAAAATACATACATGTTCAGGCCCCGACAGCCGCAATGAACAAAACACCGCCATTCAAGATGCCATTACAAATGGAACCCCGGTTCCACCTCCGCAGGTACGAACAACCCCACACGATTGGGGGGCCTGCGGAGCAACAGAAGACCGACGGGTGGCTCGCCGTCGCCCGCTCCAGCAGCAGCAACAACGACCCCCGCTCCAGGTGGCCGAACTGCAGTAGCGATGGCCTCAGGGCGGACGCCGCTGCAACCTTGCCCTCGCCCACGCCTGTGCTCGAGGGGCGAGGACAAGTACAAAGAGCCGGAGGCCCGGAGCGCGGAAGGTGGCGGTGATCCCGTCGGCGACGGGGACTTCTCTAGCCGCCTCCGCCTCGGCACCGACGACAGGAGCCGTCAGCCCCTCGGCAGATGCCCACTCAGATCCTCCCGGACGAGTGGAGCACCGACCCCCGCGCGGAGGCGCCGTACCGGTGCAAAGGCAGGACAGCCCCAGAACACGAACGCCGCCCTAGCAGCGCGCGACGTCTTGGGCGGTCCTCCCTTGCGCGCGGCGCGACAACCGCCCTCGCGGTAGGAGGGGGCACCGGGAGCCAAGCCAGCGAGCCCAACGCGCTGAAGCTGATGACGCCCGTCGTCGACCAGCCCAGCGTTGTCGAAGTCCGCCCCTCTCGCAGGGCCAGTGAGCGCCCTCTCCCTCGAACGCTGAAGGAGAGGCTGACCCACGAACCCGCGCGGGAGGTAGAGCTCCGGCTCAGCCCGGCCTCCGCCCCAGCGAGGATGATGAACATCCTTGAAGCTGAGGGTGGGACCAAGATCGCAGCCCGGCTTGCTTCTCCCCACCCAGGGGCTGGTGGTCACCGTCTTGGGTGATCACCGGCGAGGGGATGCAGCCGAGCTGACTGATGGAAATCCTTGAAGCCGAACGATGGCTGAAAGGTACCAACTTCCACGAAATTGCGTTCCTCCAACGACAAGGCGGAAGGATTGTGGGTGTCCCCCATCAGGGGGCTCGAAAGGTGGAAAGACACGATGCATAAGGGAGCGCGAAGACGTGGTCGCCTTTCAAGGGGGTCACCCTCCTTTTAAAGGCGACTCGCCCTACTTGCGTCCCCAGCCGTCGTGGGCTGAGTCTTCTCCAACACGCTCCAAGGTCCTCCCCCTACGGTGCGGGGGCTGGGTCCCACGCGTCATGCAAACTGGCCCAGGGCAGAAGAAGCCAAACCGCCGCACGCGGTGCATGCAACCGCCCAGCGGTTACAAGCATTCCTCCACTTTCGCCCAGACCAGCGGGTGAAAGGGCGGGCAGCCATGCAGGTGGCATGCAACCGTGCCAAGTGGGCGCACCCCTCCGACTTCCAACGCACCCAGCATGGGGGCCCAGTCCCACGCGTCATACAACCGGCGCGCCGGTTGCTACGTGCGAGCAACTGCACCGCCACTCGCACCACTACCACGCCTCCTCGACTGCGGAACCAGTACCGCGACTCGAGGCAACCCTGCGTACGACCCAGCAGTGCCAGCCAGGCACGACGGTCAATACAACCAAAAATGAGCCGGCAGTAATGACGGTGGCAGGCGGGCAGGAGCAGCGGTCACGTCGTTAGCCAAGCTCACGTCGCCTCGTGGGACAGCGAGAGAACCCTCTCTCACAGCGTGAAGACGGCGCGCCCGTGTTCCGTTCCTCGAACGGCTCGCGCACGCGCAACGGCCGCCCCGCAAACCGCTCGCCCCGTCGCATTAACTCCGCGGCGGGACAGGCGGCGCCTCTGGCAGGAGAAGCAGGCGACGCTTCGCCTTCGCCATAATGACCGCGTCAAAAAAGGTACGTCACGTCATTCGATTTCGTATCCTTTTCCTCTTTCTCTCTCTTACAACAGGGACCGAGAAAGGGGGATACCCCGAAAAGGATCCTTCTCCGTGAAGGAAACAGGCCCCGAGCCTCCCTACTGATCAGAGGTTCGAAGGCTGGCCCCTCGGAGGGGTTCAACAGCCGCCTCAGAGCGCTTGGGTTCTGCGCCCACTACTGGTCAGAGGTTCGAAGGCCGGCCCCTCGGAAGGGTTCAACGACCGCCTCAGGCCACTCGGGCTCCGCGCCCACAACTGATCAGGGGTTCGAAGGCTGGCCCTCTAAGGGTTCACAGTCGCCTCAGACATAGAGCGAGGGATGACCCTGGGTACGTTCGATACATAACCAAGGCTCGGGCTATGCTCCCGAGGTACCCTAGGACATTTCCGAGACCAGTGGGAACGATCTTGTAACGGAATCCCATCAGAGGGAGACATTGAGCCCTCGGACCCCGTCGACAGGGGACCGGGTCCGGCAGATCACCCCCAGGTACTTTTGAGCGTGCCTCCGGGCCTGTAGCTGACCCCTAACAAATGGGGCACGAGCGTCCACTTGGATTACCCGCCAGCAGCTCACCGGAGACACCATGTTCGGCGCCCTCCGAGGGCAACAAGGCGCTTTCCCCCCCTCCTCCTTGCGGAAAGGCGACGCAGGGGCGTATGCAAAAAAGTCTAGTCTGTCCTTGACCGTCCTCTCGCCCTGTGCAGAGGCTCGAGGGCTGCCCTCGCAAACCCGGCTCCGGCCAAACCGTTGACAGCGTCAACATGCCAGCCCGAGAACTTGGGACCCGACCGTGCACCCGGGCTACGGCTAGCTCGCATGAGGGAACGACCAGACCGGCCGAAGCATTGCGCAAGGCATTAAGACCTCGGAGGAGTCAAACCACTCCTTTGAGGCCTCGGGTGCTACACCCGGCGGGTGCGCTCGCGCGCACCCACCGGAACAAAACGCAACCGAGAAAGGCTGGTCCCCTTGCAAAAAAGTGCGACAAAAGCCTCCAAGCGAGTATTAACACTCCCTTCGAGGCTCGGGGGCTACTGTCGGGGACCATAATTAGGGGTACCCTCAAGGCTCCTAATTCTTAGCTGGTAACCCCCATCAGCACAAAGCTGCAAAGGCCTGATGGGTGCGACTAAGTCAAGGATCGGTCCATTCGAGGAACCCGATCACGCCTCGCCCGAGCCCAGCCTCGGGCAAGGGCAGCCGACCCCAGAGGATCTACGTCTCGCCCGAGGCCCCCCTCCAGCAACGGACACACCTTTGGCTCGCCCGAGGCCCAGTCTTCGCCAAGAAGCAACCTAGGCCAAATCGCCACGCCAACCGACCAAATCGCAGGAGCATTTAATGCAAAGGTGGCCTAACACCTTTATCCTGACGCGCGCCCTTCGGTCGACAGAGCCGAAGTGACCACAGTCACTTCGCCGCTCCACTGACCGGTCTGACAAGAGGACAGCGCCGCCTGCGCCGCTCTGACTGCTGTGCCACTCGACAGAGTGAGGCTGACAGCAGCCAAGTCCGGTCCTATGCGCCATGGGAAACTCCGCTCCGCCCGACCCAGGGCTCGGACTCGGGCTCAACCCCAGAAGACGACGAACTCCGCTCCGCCCGACCCAGGGCTCGGACTCGGGCTCAGCCCCTAAAGATGACGAACTCCGCTCCGCCCGACCCCAGGGCTCGGACTCGGGCTCAACCCCGGAAGACGACGAACTCCGCTCCGCCTGACCCAGGGCTCGGACTCGGGCTCAGCCCCTGAAGACGACGAACTCCGCTCCGCCCGACCCCAGGGCTCGGACTCGGGCTCAACCCCGGAAGACGACGAACTCCGCTCCGCCCGACCCAGGGCTCGGACTCGGGCTCAGCCCCGGAAGACGACGAACTTCGCCTCGCCCGACCCAGGGGCTCGGACTCGACCTCGGCCTCGGAAGACAGACTCGACCTCGACCTCGGAGGAGCCTCCACATCGCCCAACCCAGGGCACGGACCGACCACGTCAACAGGAGGCGCCATCATTACCCTACCCCAAGCTGACTCAGGCTACGGGGAACAAGACCGGTGTCCCATCTGGCTCGCTCCGCCAGACAAGTAATGATGGCGCCCCGCACGCTCTATGACGACGGCGGCTCTTAGCCCCCTTACGGAAGCAAGAGGACGTCAGCAAGGACTCGGCAGCCCCGACAGCTGTCCTTCCGCCAGGCTCCAGCGCTCCTCCGACGGCCACGACACCACAAGAACCGGGTGCCAAAACCTCTCCGGCTGCCACGATGGCATGTACTTAGGGCGCAAGCTCTCCTCCGCTAGACACGTTAGCACACTGCTACACCCCCACTGTACACCTGGATCCTTTCCTTGCGCCTATAAAAGGAAGGACCAGGGCCCTCTTACAGAGGGTTGGCCGCGCGGGGAAGGACGGGACAGGCGCTCGCGCGAGGCCGCTCGCTCCCTCCCGCGTGGAACGCTTGTAACCCCCTACTGCAAGCGCACCCGACCTGGGCGCGGGACAAACACGAAGGCCACGGGATTTCCACCTCTCACGCCCGTCTCCCTCCGGCCGCCTTCCCCCCTTCGCGCTCCGTCTCGCGCCGACCCATCTGGGCTAGGGCACGCGGCGACAATTTACTCGTCGGTCCAGGGACCCCCCGGTCTCGAAACACCGACAGGATTGCACTCTCATTATCACATAGAAGAGGAACTTTGGTTAATTTGTAACCATAGTCCCTGAGGGTTTGCCTCATCCAAAGCAATTGCGCGCAACAATGGCCTACGGCAATATACTTGGCTTCGGCGGTAGAAAGAGCCACAAAATTTTGCTTCTTTGAAGCCCAAGACACCAGAGATCTTCCCAAGAACTGGCAAGTCCCTGATGTGCTCTTTCTATTAATCTTACACCCTGCCCAATCAATATCAGAATACCCAATTAAATCAAAAGTGGATCCCCTAGGGTACCAAAGGTCAAACTTAGGAGTATAAACTAAATATCTCAAGATTCGTTTTACGGCCCTAAGGTGAACTTCCTTAGGATCGGCTTGGAATCTTGCACACATGCATATGGAAAGACTAATATCCGGTCCAGATGCACATAAGTAGAGTAAAGAACCTATCATCGACCGGTATACCTTTTGATCTACGGATTTACCTCCCGTGTCGAGGTCAAGATGCCCATTTGTTCCCATGGGTGCCTTGATGGGCTTGGCATCCTTCATCCCAAATTTTGTAAGAATGTCTTGAATGTACTTCGTTTGGCTAATGAAGGTGCCCTCTTGGAGTTGCTTGACTTAAAATCCTAAGAAATACTTCAACTCCCCCATCATAGACATCTCGAATTTTTGAATCATAATCCTACTAAACTCTTCACAAGTAGATTTGTTAGTAGACCCAAACATGATATCATCAACATAAATTTGGCATACAAACAAATCATTTGCAATTGTTTTAGTAAAGAGAGTAGGATCGGCTTTTCCGACTTTGAAGCCATTAGCGATAAGGAAATCTCTTAGGCATTCATACCATGCTCTTGGGGCTTGCTTGAGCCCATAAAGCGCCTTAGAGAGTTTATAGACATGGTTAGGATACTCACTATCTTCAAAGCCGGGAGGTTGCTCAACATAGACTTCCTCTTTGATGGGTCCACTGAGGAAGGCACTCTTCACGTCCATTTGGTAAAGCTTAAAGCCATGGTAAGTAGCATAGGCAAGTAATATGCGAATTGACTCAAGCCTAGCTACGGGTGCATAGGTTTCACCGAAATCCAAACCTTCGACTTGTGAGTATCCCTTGGCCACAAGTCGGGCTTTGTTCCTTGTCACCACACCATGCTCATCTTGCTTGTTGCGGAAGACCCACTTGGTTCCTACAACATTTTGGTTAGGACGTGGAACTAAATGCCATACCTCATTCCTCATGAAGTTGTTGAGCTCCTCTTGCATCGCGAGCACCCAATTCGAATCTTGAAGTGCTTCCTCTACCCTGTGTGGCTCAATAGAGGAAACAAAAGAGTAATGTTCACAAAAATGAGCAACACGAGATCGAGTGGTTACCCCCTTATGAATATCGCCGAGGATGGTGTTCACGGGGTGATCTCGTTGGGTTGCTTGGTGGACTCTTGGGTGTGGCGGTCTTGGACCCTCGTCATCTTCCTTGTCTTGATTACTTGCATCTCCCCCTTTATTATTGTCCTCCTCTTGAGGTGGCTCATCTTCTTGATCATCATTTTCATCCTCTGGAGCTTGATCCTCATCTTGAGTTGGTGGAGATGCTTGCATGTAGGAAGATGGTTGATCTTGTGCTTGTGGAGGCTCTTCGGATTCCTTAGGACACACATCCCCAATGGACATGTTCCTTAGCGCGACGCATGGAGCCTCTTCATCATCTAGCTCATCAAGATCAACTTGCTCTACTTGAGAGCCGTTAGTCTCATCAAACACAATGTCACAAGAAACTTCAACTAGTCCAGTGGACTTGTTAAAGACTCTATATGCCATTGTGTTTGAATCATAACCAAGTAAAAAGCCTTCTACAGCCCTAGGAGCAAATTTAGATTTTCTACCTCTTTTAACAAGAATAAAGCATTTGCTACCAAAGACTCTAAAATATGAGACATTAGGCTTTTTACCGGTTAGGAGTTCATAAGATGTCTTCTTGAGGATTCGGTGAAGATATAATCGGTTGATGGCGTAGCAAGCGATGTTGACCGCCTCGGCCCAAAACCGATCCGAAGTCTTGTACTCATCAAGCATGGTCCTTGCCATGTCAAGTAGAGTTCTATTCTTCCTCTCCACTACACCATTTTGTTGTGGTGTGTAGGGAGAGGAGAACTCATGCTTGATGCCCTCCTCCTCAAGGAAGCCTTCTATTTGTGAGTTCTTGAACTCCATCCCGTTGTCGCTTCTTATTTTCTTGATCCTCAAACCAAACTCATTTTGAGCCCGTCTCAAGAATCCCTTTAAAGTCTCTTGGGTTTGAGATATTTCCTGCAAAAAGAACACCCAAGTGAAGCGAGAATAATCATCCACAATAACTAGACAGTACTGTCGGGGACCATAATTAGGGGTACCCCCAAGACTCCTAAACTCGGCTGGTAATCACCATCAGCACAAGCTGCAAAAGCCTGATAGGCGCAATTCAGGTCAAGGCTCCGTCCACTCAAGGGACACGATCTCGCCTCGCCCGAGCCCAGCCTCGGGCAGGAACAGTAGACCCAGGCAGATTCACGCCTCGCCCGAGGGCCTCCTCAAGCAACGGGCGCACCTTCGACTCGCCCGAGGCCCAGCTCGGGCAGGCTTCGCCATGAAGCAACCTTGGCCAGATCGCCTCGCCAACCGACTGTATCACAGGAGCATTCAATGCAAGGATCGCTTGACACCTTATCCTGACGCGCGCTCCTCAGTCGACAGGGCCGAAGTGACCGCAGTCACTTCGCCCCTCCACTGACTGACCTGACAAGAAAACAGCGTCGCCTGCCCTGCTCCGACTGCTGTGCCACCCGCTAGGGTGAGGCTAATAGCAGCCGAGCCCAGCCTCAGGCGCCATAGGAAGCTCCGCCTTGCCCGACCCCGAGGCTCAGCCCCTGCCTCGGCCTCGGAAGACGGTCTCCGCCTCGCTCGACCCCAAGGCTCAGCCTCAACCTCGACCTTGGCAGACGGTCTCCGCCTCACCCGACCCCGGGGCTCGGCCCCCGCCTCGGCCTCGGAAGACGGTCTCCGCCTCGCCCGACCCCAAGGCTCGGCCTCAACCTCGACCTCGGCAGACGGTCTCTGCCTCGCCCGACCCTAGGGCTCGGCCTCCGCCTCGACCTCGGAAGACGATCTCTGCCTCGCCCGGCCCCAGGGCTCGGCCTCAACCTCGACCTCGGAGGAGTCACCGCCTCGCCCGACCTTGGGCTCGGACCGACCACGCCACAGGGGGGTACATCATTACCCTACCCCTAGCTAGCTCAGGCTACGGGGAACAAGACCGGCGTCCCATCTGGCTCGCCCCGGTAAACAAGTAATGATGGCACCCCGCATGCTCCCATGACGACGGCGGTTCTCAGCCCCTTACGGAAGCAAGGAGACGTCAGCAAGGCCCCGACAGCCCCGATAGCTGTGCTTCTACAGGGCTCAAGCGCTCCTCCGACGGCCACGACATCACATGCACAGGGCACTAACACCTCTCCGACAACCACGTCGACATGTACATAGGGCTCTGGCTCCTCTCTGCCGGACACGTTAGCATATTGCTACACCCCCATTGTACACCTGGACCCTCTCCTTACATCTATAAAAGGAATGTCCAGGGCCCTCGTACGAGAAGGTGGCCGCGCGGGAGGACGGGCTGACGAACATGCTCTCTCCCTCTCTCGCGAACGCTTGTAACCCCCTACTGCAAGCGCATCTGCCCTGGGCACAGGATAACATGAGCCGCGGTTCCCTTTTTTCCCCCTTGTGTTCCATCTCGTGCCAACCCATCTGGGCTGGGACACGCAGCGACAATTTACTCGTCGATCCAGGGACCCCCCCGGGGTCGAAACACCGACAGTTGGCGCGCCAGGTAGGGGCCTGCTGCGTGTTGACGAACAGCTTCCCATCAAGCTCCAGATGGGTAGTTGCCAGCAACCTCTCCAGCCCGGGATGCTGCTCCGTTTCAGGAGTCTCGAGTTCATGTCCCTCGACGGCAGCTACGACATGGTACTCCTTCCTCCGCCGCACGACAACGACAATGATGGCCGTCAGCCCGCCCGACGGCGGCGGAATCGACGATGTCTTCCCCCCATGGCGGAAGAGCAGCATCCGGGCCTGTCCTGTCACCTTCCCCGCCGCACGAGGAGGAGGCGGGGCAACCATGGCCAAGCAGGAGGCGGCACCTCGTTGGCTGTCGAGCGAGTCGACGACGCCGGCGCCCCAGCGGGGGACACGTCGGGCGTTGACCTCGCGTCTGAGACGAAGACGAGCGTTGTTTCCCCGCAACACGCCAACCCCAAGCGGACGGATGACGCCAGCATGCTCGTGAAGGACTTGCTGGGCGTTAGCCTCGTACCTGAGATAATGGTGCAGTCCGTCCCCGATGTGACTTCGTCACCATCCGTCGATCAAGAGGTACCGTCCGTTTCCTACCCTGTGCCTTTTAGATTCAGCTTCGACCCACCAAGCGACCCCGCTTCGATGGACGCTTTCATAAAGGCATATCCTAACCTTCCAGGGTAACATATGTGGTCAACCTGGGACCGACTGACGGCCGTCTCGACCTATGGGCCCCCGGGTTCCGAGGAAGATGACGAGCCCGACTCTGGTTGGGATTTCTCCGGGCTCAGTAACCCCAGTGCCATGCGAGACTTCATGGCCGCATGTGACTACTGCCTCTCCGATTACTCCGATGGTGGCCACAGCCTTGACGACGAGGACTGTGGCCCAAGTCGTGAATGTTTCCACGTCGATCTAGGGGGTCTCGACGAAGGCAACCACCTTGGTATGCCAGAGGACGACGATCCCCCTAGGCCTGCGCCTCATGTTGACATCCTTCGGGAGCTAGCTGTGGTCCCAGTCCCTGCGGGGGGTCAGGACACACAGCTCGAGCAAATCCGCGAGATGCAGGCCAAGCTCGACGAGGAAGCTGGACAACTTGTGCAGCTCTGGCAGAACATCGGGCAGGAGTGGGCAGGCCGAGCACCAGCCAGAGAAACGCGTCATCCGGCCCAGGACGTCCAGCACCGCATCACTGACGATGCTAGGGCAAGGCTGCCCCTGGCTTCCAGTGGGGTCGGCTAGAACCTGGCTACAGCAGCAATACTACTCCGAGCGATGCCGGAGCCATCCACCACCGAGGGGTGGCGTATCCAGGGAGAGCTCAAGAATCTCCTGGAGGATTGAGAGCACCTAGAGGGGGGGTGAATAGGTGATCCTGTGAAACTTGAAACTTAATCCACAAAAACTTGATTAGGCATTAGTACAATAATGCCAAGTGGCTAGAGAGGAGTCTCAACACAATAACCACAAGAGATCAATCATAGAGATGGCACAGTGGTTTATCCCGTGGTTCGGCCAAGACCAACGCTTGCCTACTCCACGTTGTGGCGTCCCAACGGACGAGGGTTGCAATCAACCCCTCTCAAGCGGTCCAAAGACCCACTTGAATACCACAGTGTTTTGCTTGCTTAACTATATCCCGTTTGCGAGGAATCTCCACAACTTGGAGTCTCTCGCCCTTACACTTTGATGATCACAAAGAAGCACGGAGTAAGGGAGGGATGAGCAACTCACACAAGACACAAAGATCACAGCAAATACGCACGCACAAGACCCAGACTCGAGCTCAAGAGACTATCACAAGTTTCACACTAGAATGGAGCTCAAATCACTAAGAAAGTCGAACAAGTGCGCAAGAATGAAGTGTGAGTGATCAACAATGCTCAAGGAATGCTTGGTGTACTCCTCCATGCGCCTAGGGGTCCCTTTTATAGCCCCAAGGCAGCTAGGAGCCGTTGAGAGCAATCCAGGAAGGCAATTCTTGCCTTCTGTCGCCTGGCGCACCGGACAGTCCGGTGCACCACCGGACACTGTCCGGTGCGGATCTCTTTCCTTATTTGGCGAAGCCGACCGTTACCGCCTTGGAGCCGTTGGCGCACCGGACACTGTCCGGTGCACACCGGACAGTCCGGTGCTCCCTTCTAGCCGTTGGCTCGGCCACGCGTCGCGCCCGGATTAAACGGCCGACCGTTGGCCCGGCGACCGTTGGCTCACCGGACACTGTCCGGTGCACACCGGACAGTCCGGTGAATTATAGCCGTACGCCGTTAATTTCCTCCCGAGAGCAGCAAGTTCGCCTGAGCCAGCCTGGCGCACCGGACACTGTCCGGTGCACCACCGGACAGTCTGGTGCACCCAAACAGAGCTGACTTTGGCAGAACAAAGTCATCTCTTCTCCAATTCGATTTCTCCTGTTTCCAGCACTTAGACATAATACATTAGTCTCTAAAACAATGTACTAAGTCTGAGAAACATACCTTTATACTTGATTTGTACTTGGTCCACCATTTGACACTTAGGCACTTGTATTGGACACTAAATCACCAAAACACATTGAAATGGCCCAAGGGCACATTTCCCTTTCAATCTCCCCCTTTTTGGTGATTTATGCCAACACAACATAAAGCAAGTAGAACAAGTACAATATCAATTCAAATAAGAACTCAAAATTGTTTTGATTCAAATTTGACATATATGGATCACTCTTTGCCACCACTTGGTTTGTTTTTGCAAATCAACCTCAAATTCCTATCTCTAAGTCAAAAACACTTGTTGAGACATAACAAGAGTTGTTCCAAGAGAAATTGATCAAAGATTTCAAAAACTTCCCCTTTTTCCCATAATTAAGCCTTCTCCCCACAAGAGACCAACTTTGGACAAGAAGAGACAAACAAGAGTATTTTGACAAACAAAAACTCTAACTCTACTTTTTCAAAATTCTCAAGTGGTAGCTGATCCATGTCTTGCTTTGGCCTTATTTTCTCCCCCTTTGGCATCAAGCACCAAAACGGGATTAACTTTGGCCCTCTAACCCCATTGCCTCACCAAAATCTTCAACTAAGAGTAAAAAGGCAATAAGAGTACAAAGATGAACTTGGAAAAAGTTACTCATTCATCGGAGTGCAGTGGAAGTCTTGCATGGTCCAAGTCCACCTTTTCCCTTTCAACCCACCTTTGAGACTAAATTAAGCAAACTCAAGCACACAGTTAGTCTCAAAGGGTCAAGTTGTAGCACATCTCCCCCTATATTTGTGCACATTTGCAAATGGACTTGTAATGTCCGGGGAGTGCTTGTACAACTTGAGCACCATAAATAAACAACAAAATGTATTAAGAAACATGATCAAAGGCATAAACACATGCATGCTATTAATCAATCCAAGTTCCGCGAATCTAAGATATTTAGCTCACTACGCAGCTTGCAAAAGGTCTGCTCATCTAAAGGCTTGGTAAAGATATCGGCTAGCTGGTTCTCGGAGCTAATATGAAACACTTCGATATCTCCCTTTTGCTGGTGGTCTCTCAAAAAGTGATGCCGGATGTCTATGTGCTTTGTGCGGCTGTGTTCAACAGGATTATCCGCCATGCGGATAGCACTCTCATTATCACATAGGAGTGGGACTTTGCTCAGATTGTAGCCAAAGTCCCTGAGGGTTTGCCTCATCCAAAGTAGTTGCGCGCAACACCGTCCTGTGGCAACGTACTCTGCCTCAGCGGTGGATAGGGCAACAGAAGTTTGTTTCTTAGAACTCCATGACACCAGGGACCTTCCTAAGAATTGACACGTCCCTGATGTACTCTTCCTACCGACCTTACATCCAGCATAGTCGGAGTCTGAATATCTAATCAAGTCAAAGGTAGACCCCTTTAGATACCAGATCCCGAAGCAAGGCGTAGCGACTAAATATCTAAGAATTCGCTTCACCGCCACTAAGTGACATTCCCTTGGATCAGATTGAAATCTAGCACACATGCATACACTAAGCATAATATCCGGTCTACTAGCACATAAATAAAGTAAAGACCCTATCATAGACCGGTATGCCTTTTGATCAACGGACTTACCTCCTTTGTTGAGGTCGGTGTGTCCATCGGTTCCCATTGGAGTCTTTGCGGGCTTGGCGTCCTTCATCCCAAACCTCTTGATCAAATCTTGTGTGTACTTTGTTTGGGAGATGAAAGTGTCGTCCTTGAGTTGCTTCACTTGGAACCCAAGGAAGTAGTTCAACTCGCCCATCATCGACATCTCAAACTTCTGCGTCATCACCCTGCTAAACTCTTCACAAGACTTTTGATTAGTAGAACCAAATATTATGTCATCGACATAAATTTGGCACACACAAAGATCACCATTGCAAGTCTTAGTAAAAAGAGTTGGATCGGCTTTCCCAACCTTTAAAGCATTAGCAATTAAAAAGCCTCTAAGGCATTCATACCATGCTCTTGGGGCTTGCTTAAGTCCATAGAGCGCCTTAGAGAGCTTACACACGTGGTCGGGGTACCGTTCATCCTCGAAGCCAGGGGGTTGCTCTACGTACACCTCCTCCTTGATTGGCCCGTTAAGGAAAGCGCTCTTCACATCCATTTGGAACAACCTGAAAGAATGGTGAGCGGCATATGCTAGCAAAATATGAATGGACTCTAGCCTAGCCACAGGAGCAAAAGTCTCCTCAAAGTCCAAACCTGCGACTTGGGCATAACCTTTTGCCACAAGTCGTGCCTTCTTCCTTGTCACCACCCCGTGCTCGTCTTGTTTGTTGCGGAACACCCACTTGGTTCCCACAACATTTTGCTTGGGACGAGGCACCAGAGTCCAAACTTCATTTCTCTTGAAGTTGTTGAGCTCCTCTTGCATGGCCAACACCCAGTCCGGATCTAGCAAGGCCTCTTCTACCCTGAAAGGCTCAATAGAAGAAACAAAAGAGTAATGCTCACAAAAATTAACTAATCGAGATCGAGTAGTTACTCCCTTGCTAATATCACCCAAAATTTGATCGACGGGATGATCCCTTTGAATCATCGCTCGAACTTGGGTTGGAGGTGCTGGTTGCGCTTCTTCCTCCATTACATGATCATCTTGTGCTCCCCCTTGATCACACGCCTCCTGTTCATCATCTTGAGTTGGGGGATGCACCATTGTTGAGGAAGAAGGTTGATCTCGCTCATCTTGTTCCTGTGGCAGCACATCTCCAATCGCCATGGTGCGTATTGCGGCCGTTGGAACTTCTTCTTCATCTACATCATCAAGATCAACAACTTGCTCTCTTGGAGAGCCATTAGTCTCATCAAATACAACGTCGCTAGAGACTTCAACCAAACCCGATGATTTGTTGAAGACCCTATACGCCTTTGTATTTGAATCATAACCTAACAAAAACCCTTCTATGGCTTTGGGAGCAAATTTGGAATTTCTACCCTTCTTCACTAGAATGTAGCATTTACTCCCAAAAACTCGAAAATACGAAACATTGGGTTTGTTACCGGTTAGTAGCTCATACGACGTCTTCTTGAGGAGGCGATGAAGGTAGACCCTGTTGATGGCGTGGCAAGCCGTGTTCACGGCTTCCGACCAAAAGCACTCTGGGGTCTTGAACTCTCCAAGCATCGTCCTTGCCATGTCTATAAGCGTCCTGTTCTTCCTTTCTACCACACCATTTTGCTGTGGTGTGTAGGGAGCGGAGAACTCGTGCTTGATTCCTTCCTCCTCAAGGTACTCCTCTACTTGAAGGTTCTTGAACTCGGACCCATTGTCGCTCCTTATCTTCTTCACCTTGAGCTCAAACTCGTTTTGAGCTCTCTTTAAGAAGCGCTTGAGGGTCCCTTGGGTTTCAGATTTGTCCTGCAAAAAGAATACCCAAGTGAAGCGAGAAAAGTCATCAAAAATAACTAGTCCATACTTACTTCCTCCTATGCTTAGATAGGCGACGGGTCCGAAGAGGTCCATATGTAGCAGCTCTAGAGGTCTTGATGTGGTCATCACATTCTTGCTGTGATGCGCTCCTCCCACTTGTTTACCTGCTTGACAAGCTGCACAAGGTCTATCTTTTTCGAAAGTAACATTGGTTAGACCTATCACGTGTTCTCCCTTTAGAAGCTTGTGAAGGTTCTTCATCCCCACATGTGTTAAGCGGCGATGCCACAGCCAGCCCATGCTAGTCTTAGCAATTAAGCATGCATCTAGACCGGCCTCCTCTTTTGCAAAATCAACTAAATAAAGTTTGTCGTCTAATACACCCTTAAAAGCTAATGAACCATCACTTCTTCTAAAGACAGACACATCTACATTTGTGAATAGACAGTTATATCCCATATTGCATAATTGACTAACAGATAACAAATTATATCCAAGAGACTCAACTAAGAACACGTTAGATATAGAGTGCTCGGATGAAATAGCAATTTTACCTAACCCTTTTACCTTGCCTTGATTCCCATCACCGAATATTATTGAATCTTGGGAATCCTTGTATTTGACGTAGGAGGTGAACATCTTCTTCTCCCCCGTCATATGGTTTGTGCATCCGCTGTCGATAATCGAGCTAGAGCCCCCGGATGCATAAACCTGCAAGGCAAATTTAGGCTTGGGTCTTAGGTACCCAACTCATGTTGGGTCCTACAAGGTTAGTACAAATATTCTTAGGGACCCAAATGCAAGTTTTGTCTCCCTTGCATTTTGCCCCTAATTTTATAGCAACTATCTTCCTATCCTTTCTACAAATAGCAAAGGAAGCATTTAAAGCATGATAAATTGTAGAAGGTTCACTACTTGTTTTCCTAGAAACATGAACAACATTTCTTCTAGGCATGTGATTAATAACATTTCTCCTCGCTAAATTTCTATCATGCACAACATGGGAACTAGACGCAGTCATAGCATATGAAACAACTTTATTGCAATGAACATTCCTAGAATATTTCCTATCATTGTATAAGAAAGCATGGTTCTTTTGCACACTATTTGCCATAGGGGCCTTCCCTTTCTCCTTGGTGGAGATGGGAGCCTTATGGTTTGTTAAGTCCTTGGATTCCCTCTTGAAGCCAAGTCCATCCTTAATTGAGGGGTGCCTACAAATCGTGTAGGCATCCCTTGCAAATTTTAGCTTGTCAAATTCATTCTTGCTTGTCTTAAGTTGGTCATTAAGACTAGCCAATTCATCATTCAATTTGGAAATTGAAACTAGGTGTTCACTATAGGCATCAATGTCAAAATCTTTACACCTATTGCAAATCATAACATGTTCTACACAAAAGTTAGATTTACTAGCTATTTCTAGCTTAGCATTCAAATCATCATTTATGCTCCTTAAGCTAGAAATCGTCTCATGGCAAGAAGATAGTTCACAAGAAAGTATTTCATTTCTTTTAACTTCTAAAGCATGAGATTTTTGTTCCTCTACAAATTTGTCATGCTCTTCATATAAAAGGTCCTCTTGTTTCTCTAAAAGTCTATCCTTTTCATTCAAGGCATCAATCAATTCATTAATCTTATCTATTTTAGTTCTATCCAATCCCTTGAACAAACTAGAGTAATCTATTTCTTCATCACTGGACTCATCATCACTAGAAGAATCATAAGTGGCATTGTTTTGAGTACATACCTTCTTCTCCTTCGCCATGAGGCATGTGTGACGCTCGTTGGGGAAGAGGGATGACTTGTTGAAGGCGGTGGCGGCGAGTCCTTCATTGTCGGAGTCGGATGACGAACAATCCGAGTCCCACTCCTTGCCAAGGTGTGCCTCGCCCTTAGCCTTTTTGTATGCCTTCTTCTTCTCCCTCTTGTTCCCCTGTTCTTGGTCACTATCATTATCAGGCCAGTTAGCGATAAAATGACCAATATTACCACACTTGAAGCATGAGCCCCTTGTGACCCTTTAGCGCCGTCTTGAAGCGCTTGATGATGAGAGCCATCTCTTCATCATTTAGCCCTGCCGCCTCAACTTGTGCCACCTTGCTAGGTAGCGCCTTCTTGCTTCTTGTTGCCTTGAGAGCAAAGGGTTGAGGCTCATTGATTGGACCATTCAATGTGTCGTCCACGTATCTCGCCTCCTTGATCATCATTCTCCCGCTCACGAACTTCCCAAGAACTTCTTCGGGCGACATCTTGGTGTACCTAGGATTTTCACGAATATTGTTCACCAGATGTGGATCAAGTACAGTAAAGGACCTTAGCATTAGGCGAACGACGTCGTGGTCCGTCCATCGCGTGCTTCCGTAGCTCCTTATTTTGTTGATGAGGGTCTTGAACCGATTGTATGTTTGGGTTGGTTCCTCGCCCCTTATCATTGCAAATCTCCCGAGCTCGCCCTCTACCAACTCCATCTTGGTGAGCAAGGTGACGTCGTTCCCCTCATGAGAGATCTTGAGGGTGTCCCAGATCTGCTTGGCATTGTCCAAGCCCCTCACCTTATGGTACTCGTCCCTGCACAAAGAGGCTAACAACACCGTAGTAGCTTGTGCATTTTTATGAATCTGTTCATTAATAAATATAGGACTATCCGAGCTATCAAATTTCATTCCATTCTCAACAATCTCCCATATACTTGGATGGAGAGAGAACAGGTGACTACGCATTTTGTGACTCCAAAATCCGTAGTCCTCCCCATCAAAGTGTGGAGGTTTGCCAAGAGGGATGGAAAGCAAATGTGCATTTGAGCTATGCGGAATACGAGAGTAATTGAAAGAAAAGTTCGAATTAACCGTCTTTCTTTTGTCGTAGTCGTTGTCGTCGTTGTCCTTTTGGGAAGAAGTGGACTCATCGCTGTCGTCATAGTAGATGATCTCCTTGATGCGTCTTGTCTTCTTCTTCTTCCCATCTTTGCGTTTGTGGCCCGAGCCCGAGTCGGTATGCTTGTCATCCTTCAGCTCGTTGACGAAGGACTCCTTCTCCTTATCGTTGATCACAATTCCCTTCCCCTTAGGATCTATCTCTTCGGGCGATTAGTCCCTTTGTGAAGAGAACGGCTCCAATACCAATTGAGGGCACCTAGAGGGGGGGTGAATAGGTGATCCTATGAAACTTGAAACTTAATCCACAAAAACTTGATTAGGCATTAGTACAATAATGCCAAGTGGCTAGAGAGGAGTCTCAACACAATAACCACAAGAGATCAATCACAGAGATGGCACAGTGGTTTATCCCGTGGTTCGGCCAAGACCAACGCTTGCCTACTCCACGTTGTGGCGTCCCAACGGACGAGGGTTGCAATCAACCCCTCTCAAGCGGTCCAAAAACCCACTTGAATACCACGGTGTTTTGCTTGCTTAACTATATCCCGTTTGCGAGGAATCTCCATAACTTGGAGTCTCTCGCCCTTACACTTTGATGATCACAAAGAAGCACGGAGTAAGGGAGGGATGAGAAACTCACACAAGACACAAAGATCACAGCAAATACGCACGCACAAGACCCAGACTCGTGCTCAAGAGACTATCACAAGTTTCACACTAGAATGGAGCTCAAATCACTAAGAAAGTCAAACAAGTGCGCAAGAATGAAGTGTGAGTGATCAACAATGCTCAAGGAATGCTTGGTGTACTCCTCCATGCGCCTAGGGGTCCCTTTTATAGCCCCAAGGTAGCTAGGAGCCGTTGAGAGCAATCCAGGAAGGCAATTCTTGCCTTCTGTCGCCTGGCGCACCGGACAGTCCGGTGCACCACCGGACACTGTCTGGTGCGGATCTCTTTCCTTATTTGGCGAAGCCGACCGTTGTCGCCTTGGAGCCGTTGGTGCACCGGACACTGTCCGGTGCACACCGGACAGTCCGGTGCTCCCTTCTAGCCGTTGGCTCGACCACGCGTCGCACCCGGATTAAGCGGCCGACCGTTGGCCCGGCGACCGTTGGCTCACCAGACACTGTCCGGTGCACAACAGACAGTCCGGTGAATTATAGCCGTACACCGTTAATTTCCTCCCGAGAGCAGCAAGTTCGCCTGAGCCAGCCTGGCGCACCGGACACTGTTTGGTGCACCACCGGACACTGTCCGGTGCACCACCGGACAGTCCGGTGCACCCAGACAGAGCTGACTTTGGCAGAACAAAGTCATCTCTTCTCCAATTCGATTTCTCCTGTTTCCAGCACTTAGACATAATACATTAGTCTCTAAAACAATGTACTAAGTCTGAGAAACATACCTTTATACTTGATTTGTACTTTGTCCACCATTTGACACTTAGGCACTTGTATTGGACACTAAATCACCAAAACACTTAGAAATAGCCCAAGGGCACATTTCCCTTTCAAGGATGTCGCGGTCCGACGGGCCGAAAGCTCTGCCTCTTGAAGGCAAGGGTACCCTCCGGAGCATCGCGCCGCGACTTCCCGATTCATGCGGGAAGCCTCGGTCCACACCGGGCGCACGCGGGACGCAACGCCTGCAGCCCCGGGTCGCCTCGGCAACGAGCACCACCGCCGTGACCGTCGAGCCCACCTCGACGAGAAGGTGCGCCGAGGTTACCACCCCAGGCGTGGGGGACGCTACGACAACAGGGAGGATCGGAGCCCCTCGCCCGAACCACCCGGTCCGCAAGCTTTCAGCCGGGCCATACGATGGGCGCCGTTCCCGACCCGGTTCTGAGCCCCGACTACCATCACCAAGTACTCGGGGGAAACAAGGCCGGAACTGTGGCTCGCGGACTACCGGCTGGCCTGCCAGCTGGGTGGAATGGACGATGACAACCTCATCATCCGCAACCTCCCCCTGTTCCTTTCTGACGCCGCCCGAGCCTGACTGGAGCATCTGCCTCCTGCGCAGATCTCCAACTGGGACGACCTGGTCAAAGCCTTCGCCGGAAACTTCCAGGGCACATACGTGCGCCCTGGGAACTCCTGGGATCTCCGAAGCTGCCGCCAGCAGCCAGGAGAATCCCTGCGGGACTACATCCGGCGATTTTCGAAGCAGCGCACCAAGCTGCCCAACATCACCGACTCAGATGTCATCGGCGCGTTCCTCGCCGGCACCACTTGCCGCGACCTGGTGAGCAAGCTGGGTCGCAAGACTTCCACCAGGGCAAGCGAGCTAATGGACATCGCCACCAAGTTCGCCTCTGGTCAGGAGGCGGTCGAGGCCATCTTCCGGAAGGACAAGCAGCCTCAGGGACGCCAGCAGGAAGACGTCCCCGAGGCGTCCGCTCAGCGTGGCACGAAGAAGAAGGGCAAGAAGAAGTCGCAAGCAAAACGCGACGCCGCCGACGCAGATCTTGTCGCCGCCGCCGAGCACAGAAACCCTCGAAAGCCTCCCAGAGGGGCCAACCTGTTTGACAAGATGCTCAAGGAGTCGTGCCCCTATCATCAGGGTCCCGTCAAGCACACCCTTGAGGAGTGCGTCATGCTTCGGCGCTACTTCCATAAGGCCGGGCCCCCGGCGGAAGGTGGCAAAGGCCATGACAACGACAAGAAGGAAGGCAACAAAGCAGAGGAGTTCCCCGAGGTCCACAACTGCTTCATGATCTACGGAGGGTAGGTGGCGAACGCCTCGGCTCGGCACCACAAGCAGGAGCGCCGGGAGGTCTGCTCGGTGAAGGTGGCGGCGCTAGTCTACCTAGACTGGTCCGATAAGCCCATCACCTTCGACCAAGGCGACCACCCCGACCGCGTGCCGAGCCCAGGGAAGTCCACGATCCGGGCCGGTGCGACGCCCTTTCACGGGATCATCCTCGGGAAACGCGTCCAACCCCTTGGGCAACTCGATCTGCCCATCTGCTTCGGGACTCACTCCAACTTCTGAAAGGAAACCCTCACGTTCGAGGTGGTCGGGTTCCGAGGGACCTACCACGCAGTGCTGGGGAGACCATGCTACGCCAAGTTCATGGCCGTCCCCAACTACACCTACCTCAAGCTCAAGATGTCGGGCCCCAACGGGGTCATCACCATCGGATCCACGTACCAACACGCGTACGAATGCGACGTGGAGTGCGTGGAGTACGCTGAGGCCCTCGCCGAATCCGAGGCCCTCATCGCCGACCTGGAGAGCCTCTCCAAGGAGGTGCCGGATGTGAAGCGCCACGCCGGCAACTTCGAGCCAGCAGAGGCGGTTAAGTCCGTCCCTCTCGACCCCAGCAACGACGCCTCCAAGCAAATTCGGATCGGCTCCGAGCTCGACCCCAAATAGGAAGCAGTGCTCATCGACTTTATCCGTGTGAACGCCGAGGTTTTTGCGTGGAGTCCCTCGGACATGCCTGGCATACCGAGGGATGTCGCCGAGCACTCGCTGGATATCCGAGCTGGAGCCCAACCCGTGAAGCAGCCTCTGCGCCGATTCGACGAAGAAAAGCGCAGAGCCATAGGCGAGGAGATCCACAAGATGATGGCTGCAGGGTTCATCAAAGAGGTATTCCATCCCGAATGGCTAGCCAACCCTGTGCTTGTGAAAAAGAAAGGTGGGAAATGGAGGATGTGTGTAGACTACACTGGTCTAAACAAAGCATGTCCGATGGTTCCCTACCCTCTGCCTCGCATCGATCAAATCGTGGATTCCACTGCTGGGTGCGAAACCCTGTCATTCCTCGATGCCTATTCAGGGTATCACCAAATCAGGATGAAAGAGTCCGACCAGCTCGCGACCTCTTTCATCACACCCTTTGGCATGTACTGCTATATTACTATGCCATTTGGTTTAAGAAATGCAGGCGCGACATACCAAAGGTGCATGAACCACGTGTTCGGAGAGCACATTGGCCGAACGGTCGAGGCTTACGTCGATGACATCGTAGTCAAGACGAGGAAAGCCTCCGACCTCCTCACTGACCTTGAAACGACATTCAAGTGTCTGAGAGCGAAGGGCGTGAAACTCAATCCCGAGAACTGTGTCTTCAGAGTCCCCTGATGCATGCTCCTGGGGTTCATCGTCTCCGAGCGGGGCATCGAGGCCAACCCAGAGAAAATCGTGGCCATCACCAACATGGGGCCTATCAAGGACTTGAAAGGAGTACAGAGGGTCATGGGATGCCTTGCGGCTCTGAGAAGCCCTCTTGATCTACGTAGCCGCAACCACTCAGGTGGTCAGCGCCGCAATCATGGTCGAGAGACAAGAAGAAGGGCATGCATTGCTCGTCCAGAGGCCGGTCTACTTCATCAGTGAAGTACTGTCCGAGACCAAAATCCGCTACCTGCAAATTCAGAAGCTACTGTACGCGGTAATTCTGACGCGGCGAAAGTTGCGACACTACTTCGAGTCTCATCCGGTAACTATGGTGTCATCCTTCCCCCTGGGGGAGATCATCCAGTGCCGAGAGGCCTCGGGTAGGATTGCAAAATGGGCGGTGGAGATCATGGGCGAGACAATCTCGTTCGCTCCTCGGAAGGCCATCAAGTCCCAAGTCTTGGCAGACTTTGTGGCTGAATGGGTCGACACCCAGCTTCCAGCAGCTCCGATCCAATCGGAACTCTGGACCATGTATTTCGACGGGTCGCTGATGAAAACAGGAGCGGGTGTGGGCCTGCTCTTCATCTCACCCCTCGGGAAGCACCTCCGCTACGTGTTGCGCCTCCATTTCCCAGCGTCAAACAACGTGGCCGAGTACGAGGCTCTGGTTAACGGGTTGCGCATCGCCATCGAGCTAGGGGTTCGGCGCCTCGACGCTCGTGGCGACTCGCAGCTTGTCATCGACCAAGTCATGAAGAACTCCCACTGCCACGACCCAAAGATGGAGGCCTACTATGACGAGGTTTGGCACCTGGAAGACAAGTTCTACGGGCTCGAGCTCAACCACATCGCTCGATGGTACAACGAGACTGCGGACAAGCTGACTAAGATAGCCTCGGGACGTGTCGGCGTTTCGACCCCGGCGGGTCCCTAGACCGACAAGTAAATTGTCGCTGCGTGTCCCAGCCCAGATGGGTCAGCGCGAGACAGAACACGAGGGGGGAAAACAGTAAGGGCGGATGCGCTTGCAGTAGGGGGTTACAAGCGTTCGCGAGGGAGAGTGAGAGAGAGGGAGAGTGTCCGCCAGCCCATTCTCCCATGCCGCCACCTTCTCGTACGAGAGCCCTGGACCTTCCTTTTATAGATGTAAGGAGAGGGCCCAGGTGTATAATGGGGGCTGTAGCAATGTGCTAACGTGTCTAGCAAAGGGGAGCCAGAGCCCTATGTACATGTCGTTGTGGCTGTCGGAGTGGTGTTGCTGCCCTGTTCAAGTGATGTCGTGTCCGTCGGAGGAGCGCTTGAGCCCTGTGGAAGCACAGCTGTCGGGGCTGTCGGATCCTTGCTGACGTCTCCTTGCTTCCGTAAGGGGCTGAGAACTGCCGTCGTCATGGAGCACACGGGGTGCCATCATTACTTGTTTACCGAGGCGAGCCAGATGGGACGCCAGTCTTGTTCCTTGTAGCCTGAGCTAGCTAGGGGTAGGGTAATGATGGCCCTCCCTGTGACATGGTCGGTCCAAGCCCGAGGTCGGGCGAGGCGGAGGCTCCTCCGAGGTCGAGGCTGAGTCTGGGCCCGGGGGTCGGGCGAGGCGGAGACCGTCGTCCGAGGTCGAGGTTGAGTCCAAGCCCCAGGGGTCGAGCGAGGCGGAGACCGTCGTCCGAGGTCGAGGTTGAGTCCGAGCCCTGGGGTCGGGCGAGGCGGAGACCGCCTTCCGGAGTCGAGGATGAGCCCAAGCCCTGGGGTCGGGCGAGGCGGAGTCCGTCTTCCGAGGTCGAGGCTGAGTCCGAGCCCTGGGGTCGGGCGAGGCGGAGACCGCCTTCTGGAGTCGAGGCTGAGCCCGAGCCCTGGGTTCGGGCGAGGCGGAGTCCGTCTTCTGAGGTCGAGGCTGAGTCCGAGCCCTGGGGTCGGGCGAGGCGGAGACTGCCTTCCGGAGTCGAGGCTGTGTCCGAGCCCTGGGGTCGGGTGAGGCGGAGACCGTCTTCCGAAGTCGAGGCTGAGTCCGAGCCCTGGGGTCGGGCGAGGCGGAGTCTGTCTTCCGAGGTCGAGGTTGAGTCCGAGCCCTGGGGTCGGGAGAGGCGGAGTCCGTCTTCTGAGGTCGAGGCTGAGTCCGAGCTCAGGGGTCAGGCGAGGCAGAGTCCGTATTCCGAGGTCGAGGTTGAGTCCGAGCCCTAGGGTCGGGCGAGGCGGAGCTTCCTATGGCGCCTGAGGCCGATCTTGGCGGCTATCAGCCTCACCCTGACGGGTGGCACAGCAGTCGGAGCAGCGCAGGCGGCGTTGTTTTCCTGTCAGGTCAGCCAGTGGAAGGGCGAAGTGACTGCGGTCACTTCGGCCTTGTCGACTGAGGAGCGTGCGTCAGGATAAGGTGTCAGGCAATCCTTGCATTGAATGCTCCTGCGATACGGTCGGTTGGCGTAGCGATCTAGCCAAGGTTGCTTCTCCGCGAAGCCTGCCCGAGCTGGGCCTCAGGCGAGTCAAAGGTGTGTTTGTTGCTTGAGGAGACCCTCGGGCGAGGCGTGAATCTGCCTTGGTCTACTGTTCCTGCCCGAGGCTGGGCTCGGGCGAGACAAGATCGTGTCCCTTGAGTGGACGGAGCCTTGACCAGAATTGCGCCCATCAGGCCTTTGCAGCTTTGTGCTGATGGGGGTTACCAGCTGAGATTAGGAGTCTTTGGGGTACCTGAAAGTTGCCTAGAGGGGGGGTGAATAGAGCAAAACTGAAATTTACAAAGTTAATCACAACTACAAGTCGGGTTAGCGTTAGAAATATAATCAAGTCCGCGAGAGAGGGTGAAAAACAAATCGCAAGCAAATAAGAAGTGTGACACGCAGATTTGTTTTACCGAGGTTCGGTTCTCGCAAACCTACTCCCCGTTGAGGAGGCCACAAAGGCCGGGTCTTTTTCAACCCCTTCCCTCTCTCAAACGGTCCCTCGGACCGAGTGAGCTTTCTCTTCTCAAATCAACCGGGAACAAAACTTCCTCACAAGGACCACCACACAATTGGTGTCTCTTGCCTCGGTTACAAGTGAGTATTGATCTCAAGAAAGAATGAGAAAGAAGAAAGCAATCCAAGCGCAAGAGCTCAAAAGAACACAACAAATCACTCTCACTAGTCACTAAAGCTTTTGTGGAATTGGGAGAGGATTTGATCACTTGGGTGTGTCTAGAATTGAATACTAGAGCTCTTGTAAGTAGTTGGAAGGTGAGAAACTTGGATGTCTTGAATGTGGGGTGGTTGGGGATATTTATAACCCCAACCACCAAACTAGCCGTTTGGTGGAGGCTGCTGTCGCATGGCGCACCGGACAGTCCGATGCGCCACTGGACAGTGTCCGGTGCGCCAGCCACGTCACCAGGCCATTGGGTTCCGACCGTTGGAGCTCTGACAACTGGGCCCGCCTGGATGCCCGGTGGCACACCGGACATGTACTGTAGAGTGTCCGGTGCGCCACTTTGCGCGTGCCTGACTTCTGCGCGCTCTGGCGCGCATTTAATGCTGTAGCAGGTGACCGTTGGCGCCGAATAGCCGTTGCTCCGCTGGCTCACCGGACAGTCCGGTGTGCACCGGACATGTCCGGTGAATTATAGCGGAGCGAATTCCCGAAGCTGGCGAGTTCTAGAGTCGCTCTTCCCTGGGGCACCGGACACTGTCTGGTGTGCACCGGACAGTCCGGTGAATTATAGCGGAGCGCCTCTGGCTTTTCCCGAAGGTGAAGAGTTCAGCGTGAAGTCCCCTGGTGCACCGGACACTGTCCGGTGGCACACCGGACAGTCCGGTGCGCCAGACCAGGGCTGCCTTCAGTTATCCCTTGCTCTCTTTGTTGAACCCAGTTCTTGGTCTTTTTATTGGCTAAGTGTGAACCTTAGGCACCTATAAAACTTATACACTAGAGCAAACTAGTTAGTCCAACTATTTGTGTTGGGCAATTCAACCACCAAAATTAATTAGGAACTAGGTGTAAGCCTAATTCCCTTTCAATCTCCCCCTTTTTGGTGATTGATGCCAACACAAACCAAAGCAAATATAGAACTGCATAATTGAACTAGTTTGCATAATGTAAGTGCAAAGGCTGCTTGGAATTGAGCCAATATAAATACTTATAAGATACGCATGGATTGTTTCTTTAATTTGACATTTTGGACCACGCTTGCACCACATGTTTTGTTTTTGCAAATTGTTTTGTAAATTTCTTTCAAAGTCCTTTTGCAAATAGTCAAAGGTAGATGAATAAGATTTTGCGAAGCATTTTCAAGATTTGAAATTTTCTCCCCCTGTTTCAAATGCTTTTCCTTTGACTAAACAAAAACTCCCTAAATGAAATTCTCCTCTTAGTGTTCAAGAGGGTTCCCCCTTTTGAACTCAAAAGATACCAATGTGAAATTTCCAATTTGAAAATCATTTTTTTAAAATTAGGTGGTGGTGCGGTCCTTTTGCTTTGGGCTCATGCTCTCTCCCCCTTTGGCATAAATCGCCAAAGACGGAATCATTAGAGCCCTTTTAACTACTTTCTCCCCTTTGGTAAATAAAATATGAGTGAAGATTATACCAAAGACGGAGTCCTTCTCCCCAAAAGATGGAGAGTGGCTCGGAGCGACGGCGAAGGATGAGTTACGGAGTGGAAGCCTCTGTTTTCGCCGAAGACTCCAATTCCCTTTCAATATACCTATGACTTGATTTGAAATTCACTTGAAAACACATTAGTCATAGCACATGAAAGAGATATGATCAAAGGTATATGAATGAGCTATGTGTGCAAATTAACAAAAGAAATTCCTAGAATCAAGGATATTTAGCTCATGCCTAAGTTTGTTAAAAGTTTGTTCATCAAGTGGCTTGGTAAAGATATCGGCTAATTGATCTTTAGTATTAATGTATGAAATCTCGATATCTCCCTTTTGTTGGTGATCCCTTAAAAAGTGATACCGAATGGCTATGTGTTTAGTGCGGCTATGCTCAACGGGATTATCCGCCATGCGGATTGCACTCTCATTATCACATAGAAGAGGAACTTTGGTTAATTTGTAACCATAGTCCCTAAGGGTTTGCCTCATCCAAAGTAGTTGCGCGCAACAATGGCCTGCGGCAATATACTCGGCTTCGGCGGTAGAAAGAGCGACGGAATTTTGCTTCTTTGAAGCCCAAGACACCAAGGATCTTCCCAAGAACTGGCAAGTCCCCGATGTGCTCTTTCTATTAATCTTACACCCCGCCCAATTGGCATCCGAATAACCAATCAAATCAAATGTGGATCCCCTAGGATACCAAAGCCCAAACTTAGGAGTATAAACTAAATATCTCAAGATTCGTTTTACGATCGTAAGGTGAGCTTCCTTAGGGTCGGCTTGGAATCTTGCACACATGCATACGGAAAGCATAATATCCGGTCGAGATGCACATAAATATAGTAGAGAGCCTATCATCGACCGGTATACCTTTTGATCGACGGATTTACCTCCCTCGTCGAGGTCGAGATGCCCATGGGTTCCCATGGGTGTCTTGATGGGCTTGGCATCCTTCATCCCAAACTTGCTTAGAATATCTTGAGTATACTTCGTTTGGCTTAGGAAGGTGCCCTCTTGGAGTTGCTTTACTTGAAATCCTAAGAAATACTTCAACTCCCCCATCATAGACATCTCGAATTTTTGTCTCATGATCCTACTAAATTCTTCACATGTAGACTCGTTAGTAGACCCAAATATAATATCATCAACATAAATTTGGCATACAAACAAGTCATTTTCAAGTGTTTTGGTAAAGAGTGTAGGATCGGCCTTTCCGACTTTGAAGCCATTTGCAATAAGAAAATCTCTTAGGCATTCATACCATGCTCTTGGGGCTTGCTTGAGCCCATAAAGCGCCTTAGAGAGTTTATAAACATGGTTAGGGTACTCACTATCTTCAAAGCCAGGAGGTTGCTCAACATAGACCTCTTCCTTGATTGGTCCATTGAGGAATGCACTTTTCACGTCCATTTGATAAAGCTTAAAGCCATGGTAAGTAGCATAGGCTAATAATATTCGAATTGACTCAAGCCTAGCTACGGGTGCATAGGTTTCACCAAAATCCAAACCTTTGACTTGGGAGTATCCCTTGGCCACAAGTCGAGCTTTGTTCCTTGTCACCACACCATGCTCATCTTGCTTGTTGCGGAAGACCCACTTGGTTCCTACAACATTTTGATTAGGACGTGGAACCAAATGCCATACCTCATTCCTAGTGAAGTTGTTGAGCTCCTCTTGCATCGCCACCACCCAATCCGAATCTTGTAGTGCTTCCTCTACCCTGTGTGGCTCAATAGAGGAAACAAAAGAGTAATGCTCACAAAAATGTGCAACACGAGATCTAGTGGTTACCCCCTTATGAATGTCGCCGAGGATGGTGTCGACGGGATGATCTCGTTGGATTGCTTGGTGGACTCTTGGGTGTGGCGGTCTTGGATCGTCATCCTCCTTGTCTTGATCATTTGTATCTCCCCCTTGATCATTGCCGTCATCTTGAGGTGGCTCATTTGCTTGATCTTCTCCTTCATCAATTTGAGCCTCATCCTCATTTTGAGTCGGTGGAGATGCTTGCGTGGAGGAGGATGGTTGATCTTGTGCATTTGGAGGCTCTTCGAATTCCTTAGGACACACATCCCCAATGGACATGTTCCTTAACGCGATGCACGGAGCCTCTTCATCACCTATCTCATCAAGATCAACTTGCTCTACTTGAGAGCCGTTAGTCTCATCAAACACAACGTCACAAGAAACTTCAACTTGTCCAGAGGACTTGTTAAAGACTCTATATGCCCTTGTGTTTGAATCATATCCTAGTAAAAAGCCTTCTACAGTCTTAGGAGCAAATTTAGATTTTCTACCTCTTTTAACAAGAATAAAGCATTTGCTACCAAAGACTCTAAAATATGAAATATTGGGCTTTTTACCGGTTAGGAGTTCATATGATGTATTCTTGAGAATTCGGTGTAGATATAACCGGTTGATGGCGTAGCAAGCGGTGTTGACCGCCTCGGCCCAAAACCGATCCGAAATCTTGTACTCATCAAGCATGGTTCTTGCCATGTCCAATAGAGTTCTATTCTTCCTCTCCACTATACCATGTTGTTGTGGCGTGTAGGGAGAAGAGAACTCATGCTTGATGCCCTCCTCCTCAAGGAAGCCTTCAATTTGAGAGTTCTTGAACTCCGTCCCGTTATCGCTTCTAATTTTCTTGATCCTTAAGCCGAACTCGTTTTGAGCCCGTCTCAAGAATCCCTTTAAGGTCTCTTGGGTGTGAGATTTTTCCTGCAAAAAGAACACCCAAGTGAAGCGAGAATAATCATCCACAATAACTAGACAGTACTTACTCCCGCCGATGCTTATGTAAGCAATTGGGCCGAATAGATCCATGTGTAGGAGCTCCAGTGGCCTGTCGGTCGTCATGATGTTCTTGTGTGGATGGTGAGCATCAACTTGCTTTCCTGCTTGACATGCGCTACAAATCCTGTCTTTCTCAAAATGAACATTTGTTAATCCTAAAATGTGCTCTCCCTTTAAAAGCTTATGAAGATTCTTCGTCCCAACATGTGCTAGTCGACGGTGCCAGAGCCAGCCCATGTTAGTCTTAGCAATTAAGCAAGTGTCGAGTTCAGCTCTATCAAAATCTACCAAGTATAGCTGACCCTCTAACACTCCCTTAAATGCTATTGAATCATCACTTCTTCTAAAGATAGTGACACCTACATCAATGAATAGACAGTTGTAGCCCATTTGACATAATTGAGATATAGAAAGCAAATTGTAATCTAAAGAATCTACAAGAAAAACATTGGAAATAGAATGGTCAGGAGATATAGCAATTTTACCCAATCCTTTGACCAAACCTTGATTTCCATCCCCGAATGTGATAGCTCGTTGGGGATCTTGGTTTTTCTCGTAGGAGGAGAACATCTTCTTCTCCCCTGTCATGTGGTTTGTGCACCCGCTGTCGATGATCCAACTTGAGCCCCCGGATGCATAAACCTACAAAACATGTTTAGTTCTTGACTTTAGGTACCCAAATGGTTTTGGGTCCTTTAGCATTAGACGCAAGAACTTTGGGTACCCAAACACAAGTTTTTGATCCCTTGTGTTTGCTCCCAACATATTTGGCAACTACCTTGCCGGATTTGTTAGTTAACACATAAGATGCATCAAAAGTTTTAAATGAAATGTCATGATCATTTGATGCACTAGGAGTTTTCTTCTTAGGCAACTTAGCACGGGTTGGTTGCCTAGAACTAGATGTCTCACCCTTATACATAAAAGCATGGTTAGGGCCAGAGTGAGACTTCCTAGAGTGAATTCTCCTAATTTTGCTCTCAGGATAACCGGCAGGGTACAAAATGTAACCCTCGTTATCTTGAGGCATGGGAGCCTTGCCCTTAACAAAGTTGGACAATTTCTTAGGAGGGGCATTAATTTTGACATTGCCTCCCTGTTGGAAGCCAGTGTCATCCTTAATGCCAGGGCGTCTCCCACTATAAAGCATACTACGAGCAAATTTAAATTTTTCATTTTCAATTTCATGCTCGGCAATTTTTGCATCTAGTTTAGCTATATGATCATTTTGTTGTTTAATTAAAGCCATGTGATCATGTATAGCATTAATATCAACATCTCTACATCTAGTGCAAATAATAGTGTGCTCAATGGTAGATGTAGATGGTTTGCAAGAATTGAGTTCAACAATCTTAGCACGCAATATATCATTTTTATCTCTAAGATTGGAAATTGTAATATTGCAAACATCTAGTTCTTTAGCCTTAGTAAGCAATTTTTCATTTTCATTCCTAAGGCTAGCAAGAGTAATGTTTAATTTTTCAATCTTAGCAAGCAAATTATCATTATCATTTCTAAGATTGGGAATTGAAACATTGCAAGCAATAGAATCAACCTTAGCTAACAAATTAACATTCTCATTTCTAAGGTTATCTATAGTCTCATGACAAGTGCTTAGTTCACTAGATAATTTTTCACATTTTTCAACTTCTAGAGAATAAGCATTTTTAACTTTAACATGCTTTTTGTTTTCCTTGATTAGGAAGTCCTCTTGGGAGTCCAAGAGGTCATCCTTCTCATGGATGGCACTAATTAATTCATTTAATTTCTCTTTTTGTTGCATGTTTAAGTTGGCAAAAAGGGTACGCAAATTATCTTCCTCATCACTAGCATTATCATCACTAGAGGACTCATATCTAGTGGAGGATTTGGATTTAACCTTCTTCTTTTTGCCGTCCTTTGCCATGAGGCACTTGTGGCCAACGTTAGGGAAGAGAAGTCCCTTGGTGACGGCGATGTTGGCGGTGTCCTCGTCGTCGGAGGAGTCGCTAGAGCTTTCGTCGGAGTCCCACTCACAACAAACATGGGCATCGCCACCCTTCTTCTTGTAGTACCTCTTCTTCTCCCCTTCTTGTCGTCGCCCCTGTCACTGTCACTAGAAATAGGACATTTTGCTATAAAGTGACCGGGCTTACCACACTTGTAGCAAACCTTCTTGGAGCGGGGCTTGTAATCTTTCCCCCTCCTTTGCTTGAGGATTTGGCGGAAGCTCTTGATGATGAGTGTCATTTCCTCATTGTCGAGCTTGGAGGCGTCGATGGGTGTTCTACTCGGTGTAGACTCCTCCTTTTCTTCCGTCGCCTTGAATGTGACCGGTTGAGCTTCGGACGTGGAGGGGCCTTCAAGCTCGTTGATCTTCCTTGATCCCTTGATCATGAATTCAAAGCTCACAAAATTCCCGATTACTTCCTCGGGAGTCATTAGTGTAAATCTCGGATTGCCACGAATTAATTGTACTTGAGTAGGGTTAAGGAAAATAAGTGATCTTAGAATAACCTTAACCATTTCGTGGTCATCCCATTTCTTGCTCCCGAGGTTGCGCACTTGATTCACCAAGGTTTTGAGCCGGTTGTACATGTCTTGTGGCTCCTCCCCTTGGCGTAGACGGAAGCGATCGAGCTCCCCCTCGATCATTTCCCGCTTGGTGATTTTGGTGAGTTCATCACCCTCGTGCGCGGTCTTGAGCACGTCCCAAACTTTCTTGGCGCTCTTTAATCCTTGCACCTTGTTGTACTCCTCCCTACTTAGAGAGGCGAGGAGTATGGTTGTGGCTTGGGAGTTGAAGTGCTCGATTTGGGCCACCTCGTCCTCATCATAATCCTCATCCCCTACGGATGGTACCTGTGCTCCAAACTCAACAACATTCCATATACTTTTGTGGAGTGAGGTTAGATGAAATTTCATTAAATCACTCCACCTAGCATAATCTTCACCGTCAAAGGTTGGCGGTTTGCCTAATGGAACGGAAAGTAATGGAGTATGTCTAGAAGTGCGAGGGTAGTGTAAGGGGATCTTACTAAACTTCTTGCGCTCATGACGCTTAGAAGTTATGGAGGGCGCGTCGGAGCCGGAGGTGGAAGGTGATGAAGTGTCAGTCTCGTAGTAGACCACCTTCCTCATCTTCTTTATCTTGTCGCCACTCCGATGCGACTTGTGGGAAGAAGCTTTCTTCTCCTTCCCCTTTCCCTTTTTGTGGCACTCTTCCGATGATGCCTTCCCATGGCTTGTAGTGGGTTTTTCGCCGGTCTCCATCTCCTTCTTGGCGTGTTCTCCCGACATCACTTCGAGCGGTTAGGCTCTAATGAAGCACCGGGCTCTGATACCAATTGAAAGTCGCCTAGAGGGGGGTGAATAGGGCAAAACTGAAATTTACAAAGTTAATCACAACTACAAGCCGGGTTAGCGTTAGAAATATAATCGAGTCCGCGAGAGAGGGTGAAAAACAAATCGCAAGCAAATAAGAAGTGTGACACGCGGATTTGTTTTACCGAGGTTCGGTTCTCGCAAACCTACTCCCCGTTGAGGAGGCCACAAAGGCCGGGTCTTTTTCAACCCCTTCCCTCTCTCAAACGGTCCCTCGGACCGAGTGAGCTTTCTCTTCTCAAATCAACTGGGAACAAAACTTCCCCGCAAGGACCACCACACAATTGGTGTCTCTTGCCTCGGTTACAAGTGAGTATTGATCTCAAGAAACAATGAGAAAGAAGAAAGCAATCCAAGCGCAAGAGCTCAAAAGAACACAACAAATCACTCTCACTAGTCACTAAAGCTTTTGTGGAATTGGGAAAGGATTTGATCACTTGGGTGTGTCTAGAATTGAATACTAGAGCTCTTGTAAGTAGTTGGAAGGTGAGAAACTTGGATGTCTTGAATGTGGGGTGGTTGGGGGTATTTATAACCCCAACCACCAAACTAGCCGTTTGGTGGAGGCTGCTGTCGCATGGCGCACCGGACAGTCCGGTGCGCCAGCCACGTCACCAGGCCGTTGGGTTCCGACCGTTGGACCTATGACAGCTGGGCCCGCCTAGATGTCCGGTGGCACACCGGACATGTACTGTAGAGTGTCCGGTGCGCCACTTCGCGCGTGCCTGACTTCTGCGCGCTCTGGCGCGCATTTAATGCTGTAGCAGGTGACCGTTGGCGCCGAATAGCCGTTTCTCCGCTGGCTCACTGGACAGTTCGGTGTGCACCGGACATGTCCGGTGAATTATAGCGGAGCGAATTCCCGAAGCTGGCGAGTTCCAGAGTCGCTCTTCCCTGGGGCACCGGACACTGTCCGGTGTGCACCGGACAGTCCGGTGAATTATAGCGGAGCGCCTCTGGCTTTTCCCGAAGGTGAAGAGTTCAGCGTGAAGTCCCCTGGTGCACCGGACACTGTCCGGTGGTGCACCGGACACTATCCGGTGGCACACCGGATAGTCCGGTGCGCCAGACCAGGGCTGCCTTCGGTTATCCCTTGCTCTCTTTGTTGAACCCAGTTCTTGGTCTTTTTATTGGCTAAGTGTGAACCTTAGGCACCTGTAAAACTTATACACTAGAGCAAACTAGTTAGTCCAACTATTTGTGTTGGGCAATTCAACCACCAAAATTAATTAGGAACTAGGTGTAAGCCTAATTCCCTTTCAGTACCCCTAATTATGGTCCCCGACAGTAGCCCCCGAGCCTCGAATGGAGTGTTAGTACTCGCTTGGAGGCTTTTGTCGCACTTTTTTGCAAGGGGACCGACCTTTCTCGGTTGCATTTCGTTCCGGTGGGTGCGCGCGAGCGCACCCGCCGGGTGTAGCCCCCGAGGCCTCGGAGGAGTGGTTTGACTCCTTCGAGGTCTTAATGCCTTTTGTGATGCCTCGGCCGGTCTGGATGTTCCCTCATGCGAACTGGTCGTTGCCTGGGTGCATAGTCAGGTTCCAAGTTCTTGGGCTGGTATGTTGACGCTGTCAACGGTTTAGCCGGAGCCGGGTTTGCGAGAGCAGCCCCCGAGCCTCCGCACAGAGCGGGAGGACGGTCAAGGACTGACTTGGCTTTTTTCATACGCCCCTACGTTGCCTTTCAGCAAGGAGGGGGGAAAGCGCCATGTTGCCCTCGGAGGGCGCCGAACATGGTGTCTCCAGTGAGTTGCTAACGGGTGATCCGAGTGGACGCCCGTGCCCCGTTCGATAAGGGTCGGCTAGTAGCCCAGAGGCGTGCTCCAAAAGTACATGCAGGTGATTTGCCGGACCTGGTCCCGTTTGATAGGGTCTGAGGGCTCGATGCCTCCCTCTGATGGGATTCCGTTACAGAATCGCTCCTGCTGGTCTCGGAAATGTCCTAGGGTACCTCGGGAGCGTAGCCCGAGCCTCGGTCATGTATCAGACGTACCCAGAGTCATCCCTCGCTCTGCGTGCTCTGAGGCGACTGTCGAACCCTTCAGGGGCCAGCCTACGAACCCCTGATCAGTAGTGGGCGCGGAGCCTGGGTGGCCTGAGGCGGCTATCGAACCCTTCCGAGGGGCCAGCCTTCGAACCCCTGACCAGTAGTGGGCGTGGAGCCCGAGTGCTCTGAGGCGGCTGTCGAACCCTTTGTAATACCCAACTTGTAATTAGTGGAAGATAACCTAAAAGGAGAAAATGATATCCCTTTGTATATATGTGTGTTATCTATATTTATCATTTCATGAGGTCATCACATGAAAACAAACAAATAAATAACAAAGGACACCCAAAAATAATACATGCATCATGCTGGGTTTATATTTTGTGTGCATTTTGTGACAATATCAAAATGATGTAAAAATGTATATATACATATATAAAATCCAAATTTGGAATTTAACCTCTAACTTGAAAGCAAAGCCATGAAAATAGAGAAAAGAAGGAAATAATATCCAAATATAAAATAATATTATAATAACATCCTCATAATTTGGTATGACCAATATGCATAGTTAAAATGAGTTTAAATTTGCACTTGAGATTGCATTCAAAATTTGGATTCAAAAGAATTATAAATAGAAGAAAACAGAAAATAAAAACAAAAGAAAATGGAAAAGAACCTAACCGGGCCTACATCACCCTATTCGGCCCACCAGGAAATTATACCGCGCGGCCCACACATTCCCTTCACCCGCGTGCGCGTGTATCAGCCACGGACCCGATCGGTGGGACCCACCTGGCTGCCTCTCCCTCGCGCCCGCACCTTACCCTTCCACTGATTCGTGGGACAGCCCTGTCAGGTGCTCCGTTCTCCACTGGACGGCGGGCTGGCGACTTCCATGGGGGCCGGTGCACCTAACCCCGCCGGAATCGTCGGGCCGTTGAAGACCGTCCCGTTCCCTCAGCGTGTATAAAGCTTCGGTTGCGGCGGTATATCAATCGCCCCGCGCCTGTCCTGTAACCCGAACACCATCGCCAGAGCGGGAGAGAGAGAGAGCAACGAGAGATCGAGGAAATCATCCACCGGCGTCGTCGGGTCATCGGTGACCATTCCGGGCGCTTCTTCGTATCCCCAGGAATTCTCTCGTGGCCCCGGTGCTCTGAGAAGATCAGTGGGTGCCCTTCGATTTCTCACCATCGTGGGAAATCATCGTCGTGCTGCACTTCTTCAACGCTGGGCCCCTGCTCTGTCCGAAATCCCGGTAAGACCTTCCCATGGAGTTCGCCTTCATCCGCTCATCGCATAACAGCCGTAGATTCGTGTGTTCGTGCACCTGGGCGACGAGCGCCTTCACTCCGGCAAAGGGCTACCGCGGGGAAAGGCCGGCGCTACCGTCTTGTGAGCTGGAGGTGGAAGATGGCGTGCCAGCCGTTGGATCCGCGATGGATGTCTGCGATTAGATCAGCCCATATTGGTTCAAGGTTGAATCCGGACCGTAGATCGGACGATGTACGGATAGGAGTAGATCTCGGGTATTTAAAATCTGGACCGTAGATCCGTGATCTAAGGGTGGCGCGTTGATCTCGGTTATGTTGAACGCGGTCCGTTGATCGCAGATCGTAAGGCCGACATAGCATACCGCTTCGCTGTAATGGATGATCTAATCGCGACCGTAGAACTCCGATCCAACGTCCAGCGTCTGTCCATACCCCTTCGCGAGCACATTTGCATAAGAGCCCTCGGGGTTCTTCATAATCAACCCGCAGTCCAGTATACAGAAACCTGAGTCTTGGGACCTTTGCGCTGTGGGCCCTGTCTTTATTAGAAATTGTGGCCCCGTCCAATGCCGTTGTAAATTGAATAAATGAATTGGAAAAAAATAGATTTTTAATATAAAATAAGTGCTAGAATTTGTATAATTCATAGAAAATCCATATGAACTTGAAATTAATCCATTCCAGTTTCTAAAATTTTATAATATTATTCTCTATCACTTAGAGTCTCTGTTTTGATATGAAAACAGTAAGAAAATTAAGTTCTCATTTAATACTATTTCAAGCACATAAAACCTTCAGAAATTCATAACTTGAAATATATAATTCCAAATTGATTCATCCCAGTGGCATTTATTTTGTTTAAATATTGTTTTACCACCTGGTATCTTTGTCTAACCATGAAACTTGGTTTAAAATTATCCACATGAATAACTCTATTCTAAGCATTAAATAACTTCAGAGAATCATAACTTAATAACCCTAACTCCGATATTTAGTGGTTCTTGTTTCTACGATCTCGTAACGTCGCGTAGATCATTATTATGCAGTATATTCTTATGTTTGGTGTGATGTTAATTTTGTCTATATCATGTTTGTCTGTATTGCTACGACTAGCGTGAGGACACGTGTCACCTGAAGATCATCCTGGTACCTGGAATCTCAAGTCCCAGGCAAGTTGTGCCCTTGATCACTTCTTTTACCCACTCATGTTCTAATTAATCATAATGATCTGCATAGGTTAATTTTGGTGGGACCTAATAGGTTACCCTAGATTGTTTATCTCATTACCTTGTTTACCCCTGAATCACTTGGGTAGTTTGCTATTGCTTTACATGGATTTGGGATAATTATTTATCATATCTATGTTCCAGTTATTCTGTTATTCTATTTACTGTTCATGTCAAGATCATTAATGTTAATTGGAACATAGAGCTTAACTTGAGAAACTCATGCCACCACAAGGGTTTATGGACGCCCTTGGCTGATTAATTAGGAAAGCTAGTGGAGGACTACCTTACCCGAAAGGGGCAAGGGCAGTAGGGGAGTGGTCAGTGTAGGGAGGTCCTTGCTTGATTTTGCTGCGATGGCGGTCAGGCAAGAACCCTGCATTGGAGCTTCCTATAAACTGTAGCGGGTTTTCTGAAGCTAGTGGAACTTTGTAAAGGCCTCGTAGTGTTACCCTGCCTCGCCTCCTCGGTAGAGGTGTATGGGGAGTCGCGATCCCTTGGCAGATGGGTAACACGACTTGTGGGTAAAGGGTACCACCTCTGCAGAGTGTAAAACTGGTATACTAGCCGAGCTCACGGTCATGAGCAGCTCAGGACTCTCTGATGATTAAATTATGGAACTTAAATTCAATTTGTCATATGCATTGCATTGCAGGTGATGTTGTTACTTTGTTCTACTACTTAATTGGGTTGGTATTTACTTATACTTAGTAACTGCTAATAAAATTTTGACCAACTTTAAAAGCAATGCTCAGCTCTAACCATCCTCTTTGGTAAGCCTTACACTTCACGTGAGCTCCCACCTTTGGCGAGTTCATGCACATTATTCCCCACAACTTGTTGAGCGATGAACGTATGTGAGCTCACTCTTGCTGTCTCACACCCCCCACAGGTCAAGAACAGGTACCGCAGGATGAGGCGCATGGAGGATGCTGTGATGTGTTCGTGAGAGATCTAGGCCATCGTCTCCCAGTCAACTTTGGGTTGCTGGACCGTTGTATCCTTATACTGTAATTATTTATTTATTTTGTATAGAACTCTTGTTATATAGTAAAGATGTGACATTCGATCCTGTGCCATGATTCATCATATGTGTGAGACTTGGTCCTAGCACACCTAGTGATTATGTTCGCGCCCGGGTCTCGGTGCCCCTAAAACCCGGGTGTGACACCCTTCCGAGGGGCCTGCCTTCGAACCTCTGATCAGTAGGAGGGCTCGGGGCCCGCTTCCTTCGCGGAGAAGGATCCCTTTCGGAGTATCCCCTTTCTCGGTCCCTGTAGCAAGAGAGAGGAAGGGGAAGAGGAAAAGGATACGATATTGAACATCGTGGCACACCTTTTTTGACGCGGTCATTATGGCGGAGGTGAAGCGTCGCCTGCTTCGCCTGCCAAAGGTGCTGCATGTCCTGCCGCAGAGTTAATGCGACGGGACGAGTGGTTCGTGGGGCAGCTGTTGTGCGTGCGCGAACCGCTCGAGGAACGGAACACGGGCGCGTCGTCTTCACGCTGTGGGAGAGGGCTCTCCTGCTGCTCCAGGAGGGGACGTGAGCTTGCAGACGACTTGACCGCTGCTTCCGCCCGCCTGCCACCACCATCACTGTCGGCCCACTTCTGCCCGTATCGACCGTCGCGCCTTCTTCCATGGCTGACTGACCCGTGACTGATGTGCTCGGTTGGCACTGTTGGGCCATGCGCAGGGTCGCCTCGAGTCGTGGCTCCGGTTCCGTAGTCGAGAAGGCGCGGTACTGGCGCAAGTGGCGGTGCAGTTTCTCGCACGTAGTAACCGGCGCCGGTTACATGACGTGTGGGCCTGGGCCTCCATGTTGGACGCGTCGAAGTCGAAAGGGTGCGCCCCCTTGGTGCGGTTGCATGCCGCCTGCATGGCGGTCCGCCCTTTCACCCACTAGTCTAGGCGAAAGTGGAGGAGTTCTTGTAACCGCTGGGCAGTTACGCGCTCCGCGTGCGGCGGTTTGGCTTCTTCTGCTCTGGGCCAGCTTGCATGACGCGCGGGACCCAGCCCCCGTGTCGCAGGGGGAGGACCTTGGAGCGTGTTGGTGAAGACTCAGTTCGCGACGCCTGAGGACGTTAGTGGGGAGAGTCGCCTTTAAAAAAAGGGCGACCCCTTGGATGACAGCCACGCCTTGGCACTCCCCTCATGCGTCGCGTCCTTCCACCTTCCGAGCCCCCAGATGGGGAGCGCCCGCGTCGTTTTCGTCTTGCCGTCGTTGGAGGAACGCAACTTCGCGGAAGTTGGTACCTTTCAGCCATCGCTCAGCTTCAAGGATTTTCATCAGGCAGCCCGGTTGCATCCCCTTGCCGATGGTCACCCAAGATGGTGACCACCAGCTTGATGGTGGGGAGATCAAGTCGGGCTGCGGCCTCTGCCCTGCCCTCAGCTTCAAGGATCTTCATCATCCTTGCTGGGGCGGAGGGCGAGCTGAGCCGGAGCTCTACCTCCCGCACGGGTTCGTGGGTCACCCTCTCCTTCAGCATTCAGGGGAGAGGCGCTCACCAGCCTAGTGGAAGGGGCGGATTTCAACAACGCGGGGCCGAGCGGCCGCAAGCGTCGTCAGCTCCAGCATGCCTGGTTCGCTGGCTCAGCTGGCTCTGGCACGGCTTCCGGTGCCACCTCCCACCGCTGGGCGGAGTGCGGCTATCATTCGTCATGAGCCGGGCTGAGGTCCTCGGGGGACAGCTGGGCGCAGGTGGCTGGAGAAGTCCTCGTCGCCGACGGGATCGCTGCTGCCATCTGTGCTCCGGGCCTCTGGCTCTTTGGCTTTGATAGCTTGTCCTCGCCCCTCGAGTGGGGACGTGGGCGAGGGCCTTGTCGCAGCAGCGTCTGCCCTGAGGTCATCGCTGCTGTTGTTTGGCCGCCCGGAGCGGAGGTTGTTGCTGCTGCTGCCGGAGCGGGCGTCGGCGAGCCACCTGAGATTTTGTCGTCCCACAGGCCCTCCAATGTGGGGGGTTGTTCGTACCTGCGGGAGTGGAACCGGAGTTCCGTTTGTAATGGCACCTTGAGTGCCGGTGTCTGTTCATTGTGGCTGTCGGGGCCTGAACATTGATGTAATTGGGCGTAAAGCCGTGTTTTTTCCTCATTTCGAGCACTAGAACTCGCCTATCGGCTAGCTGAACCACTTAACCAAGTGTGAGTTGCCTCGTGCGGAAGGTGATGAGTGAGGTATCTGTGTCCCAGAGGCGTAGGAGTCCCTCGGCTCGGTCGGCCTTGCCGCCCGAGGCTTCTCTTGCTCAGTTAAAGAAACCCTCGGCCGCTCTGCGATGAGCCAGAGCCGGAGGCAGCGGTGTCAGCATAGACAGAGGCGGAGTTGGCTCGAAAAGAAGCTTCGTCGGCCGGAGCCTGGCCGGGCCATCCACTGGCGGGACCAACGCCGGAGTCGGGTTGCCGAGGCCATGAGCCGGGCTGATGTCCTCGGGGGACAGCTGGCTGAGGCTACGGAGCGGCCGGTCGAGCCGTCTGCTCAGGCCGGGTTCCTGGAGGAGACCCCGGCGATGATGGCCCAGGTGCGGTGCTGACATCTTTCTTCGAGGTGGAGATCCTTCGACCGTGTCACCGTCCGAGGCTGGGTCGGACTCCGCCGAAGGTGGGGTCGACGTCGAGGGTGCTGCTGCTCCCCCTATTGAGGTCTGATCCTGCAGGAACAGTTTATCTGTAGTGTGCGTATGTTTTTTGCGGCCGCCGAGGCCCAAACATACCGTCGTTGTGTTGTAAAGCTGCGTTTCTTTTCCCCTTGTTTCGAGTATCAGGACTTGTTCGTTGGTAACAGAATTGTTTATCCGAGCGAGAGTTACTTTTCACGGAAGGTGATGAGTGAGGTATCCGTATCCCGGAGGCGTAGGAGTCCCTCGGCTCGGTCGGCCTTGCCGCTTACGTGTACTCTTACTCGTCCGTTGGATTCTATTATAGATATAGTCGAGAAGGCACGAAAAATCGTTTCGGCAGAAAAGCTTTCGAACGTTAAGACTTGTTCGGCCAGCGGAATCGCTTATCCGAGCGTGAGTTACTTATCGCAGAAGGTGATGAGTGAGGTATCCGTATCCCGGAGGCGTAGGAGTCCCTCGGCTCGGTCGGCCTTGCCTGCTTACGTGTACTCCGTCGTTTTCAGGATCCCACTATCGAAGTAGTCAAAAAACACGAAAGATGTTCTGGCAGAAAGGTTTTTTCCGAGGAAAATTTTGACGCAGAGGGGGTTCCCCCCTTCTAGCCCCCGAGGGAGGGTCGGGCTTTGCCGAGGCAAGGCTGACCCTTCTTTGATGGTTAGACTTTGCTTGTGTATGTAAACGAGGTATATGAACGACTTGAAAACATCTTAAGGGTAGAAGCGACGTAGCTGTCGGATGTTCCAAGCGTTGTTGTAGACCTCGCCTTGACTGTTGGCCAGCTTGTACGTTCCGGGCTTCAAAATCTTAGCGATGATGAACGGCCCTTCCCAGGGAGGCGTGAGCTTGTGGCGCCCTCGGGCGTCTTGTCGTAGCCGAAGCACCAAGTCGCCCACCTGGAGGTCTCGGGACCGAACCCCTCAGGCGTGGTAGCGTCGCAGGGACTGCTGATACCACGCCGAGTGTAGTAAGGCTACGTCCCGAGCCTCTTCCAGCTGGTCCAGCGAGTCTTCTCGGTTGGTCCGGTTGCTTCGGTCGTCGTACGCCTTCATCCTCGGGGATCCGTATTCTAGGTCTGTGGGCAAGATAGCCTCGGCCCCATAGACTAGAAAGAACGGCGTGAAGCCCGTGGCTCGGCTCGGCGTCGTTCTCAGACTCCAGACCGCCGAGGGGAGTTCTTTCGTCCATCGCCTGCCAAATTTGTTGAGGTCGTTGTAGATTCGTGGCTTGAGTCCTTGCAGAATCATGCCGTTGGCACGCTCTACCTTCCCATTCATCATGGGGTGAGCTACGGTGGCCCAGTCCACCTGGATGTGGTGGTCCTCGTAGAAGTCCAGGAACTTTCTGCCAGTGAACTAGGTGCCGTTGTCGGTGATGATGGAGTTCGGAACCCCGAAGCGATGGATGATGTTGGTGAAGAATGCCACCGCCTGTTCGGACCTGATGTTGTTTAGGGGTCTGACCTCAATCCACTTGGAGAATTTGTCGATGGCGACCAGCAGGTGCGTGTAGCCCCCGGGTGCCTTCTCCAAGGGACCGATGAGGTCCAGACCCCACACAGCAAACGACCAGGTGATGGGTATTGTTTGCAGAGCCTGAGCGGGCAGGTGGGTCTGCTTTGCGTAGAATTGACACCCTTGGCAGGTGCGTACAATCCTAGTGGCGTCAGCCACCGCAGTTGGCCAGTAGAAACCCTGTCGGAAGGCGTTTCCAACAAGGGCTCGAGGCGCTGCGTGATGACCGCAAGCCCCCGAGTGTATTTGTTGCAACAGTTCCTGACCTTCGGCGATGGATATGCATCGCTGGAGGATGCCTGGGGGGCTGCGGTGGTAGAGCTCCTTTCCATCACCCAGCAAGACGAACGACTTGGCACGCCACGCCAGTCGCCGAGCTTCGGCTCTGTCGAGGGTAGTTCTCCCCGGTGGAGATATTACAGGTACGGGGTCTGCCAATTTCGATCAGGCGTGACCCCATTCCGCTCTTCCTCGACGCGCAGTGCCTCACCCTCGGGGGCCGAGGGTGCCTCGGGCTGAGCCGAGGGCGCCTCGAGCTGAGCCGAGACCTTCTCGGGCTCGGGCGTGTCATCGGTCTTGACTGAGGGTTGATGTAGGTCTCGGGAGAAGACGTCCGGAGGAACCGTTGTCCGCCCCGAGGCTATCTTAGCCAGCTCGTCCGCAGTCTCGTTGTATCGTCGGGCGATGTGGTTAAGCTCGAGCCCGTAGAACTTGTCCTCCAGGCGCCGAACCTCATCGTAGTAGGCTTCCATCTTCGGGTCGCGGCAGTGGGAGTTCTTCATGACTTGGTCAATGACAAGCTGTGAGTCGCCACAAGCGTCGAGGCGCCGGACCCCTAGCTCGATGGCGATGCGCAACCCGTTAACCAGAGCCTCGTACTCGGCCACGTTGTTGGACGCCGGGAAATGGAGGCGCAGCACGTAGCGGAGGTGCTTCCCAAGGGGTGAGATGAAGAGCAGGCCCGCGCTCGCTCCTGTTTTCATCAACGACCCGTCGAAAAACATGGTCCAGAGTTCCGGTTGGATCGGAGCTGCTGGAAGCTGAGTATCGACCCATTCAACCACAAAGTTTTCCAGGACTTGGGACTTGATGGCCTTCCGAGGGGCGAACGAGATCATCTCACCCATGATCTCCATCGCCCACTTTGCAATCCTACCCGAGGCCTCTCGGCACTGGATGATCTCCCCCAAGGGGAAGGATGACACCATAGTCACTGGATGAGACTCGAACTAGTGTCGCAACTTTCGCCGCGTCAGAATTACCACGTACAGTAGCTTCTAGATTTGTGGGTAGCGGATTTTGGTCTCGGACAGTACTTCACTGATGAAGTAGACCGGCCTCTAGACAGGCAATGCGTGCCCCTCTTCTCGTCTCTCGACCACGATCGCGACGCTGACCACCTGAGTGGTAGCGGCGACGTAGATCAAGAGGGCTTCTCCGGCAGCGGGGGGCACCAAGATGGGTGCGCTTGTAAGGAGCGCCTTTAGGTTCCCGAGGGCTTCCTCGGCCTCGGGGGTCCAAGTGAAGCGCTCGGTCTTCCTTAAGAGGTGGTACAGAGGTAGGCCTCTTTCGCCGAGGCGTGAGATGAAGCGGCTCAGAGCCGCAAGGCATCCCATGGCCCTCTGTACTCCTTTCAGGTCCTTGATGGGGCCCATGTTGGTGATGGCCGCGATTTTCTCCGGGTTGGCCTCGATGCCCCGCTCGGAGACGATGAACCCCAGGAGCATGCCTCGGGGGACTCCGAAGACACACTTCTCGGGATTTAGTTTTACGCCTTTCGCCTTGAGACACGTGAATGTCGTTTCGAGGTCGGAGAGGAGGTCGGAGGCTTTCCTCGTCTTGACTACGATGTCATCGACGTAATCCTCGACCGTTCGACCAATGTGCTCTCCGAACACGTGGTTCATGCACCTTTGGTATATCGCACCCGCATTCCTCAAACCGAATGGCATTGTAACGTAGCAGTACATGCCAAAGGGTGTGATGAAAGAAGTCACGAGCTGCTCGGACTCTTTCATCCTGATTTGGTGAAACCCTGAGTAGGCATCGAGGAAAGACAGGGTTTCGCATCCAGCGGTGGAATCCACGATTTGATCAATGCGAGGCAGAGGGTAGGGAACCTTCGGACATGCTTTGTTTAGACCAGTATAGTCTACACACATCTGCCATTTCCCGCCTTTCTTTCTCACAAGCACAGGGTTGGCTAGCCATTCGGGATGGAATACCTCTTTGATGAACCCTGCAGCCATCAACTTGTGGATCTCCTCGCCTATGGCTCTGCGCTTTTCTTCATCGAATCGGCGCAGAGGCTGCTTCACGGGTCGGGCTCCAGCTCGAATATCCAGCGAGTGATCGGCGACATCCCTCGGTATGCCAGGCATGTCCAAGGGACTCCACGCAAAAACCTCAGCGTTCGCGCGGAGAAAGTCGACAAGCACTGTTTCCTATTTGGGGCCAAACTCGGAGCCGATCCGGACTTGCTTGGAGGTGTCGTTACTGGGGTCAAGAGGGACGGACTTAGCCGCCTCTGCTGGCTCGAAGTTGCCGGCGTGGCGCTTCGCATCTGGCGCTTCCTTGGAAAGGCTCTCCAGGTCGACGATGAGGGCCTCGGCGTACTCCACGCACTCCACGTCGCATTCGTACGCGTGTCGGTACGTGGAGCCGATGGTGATGACCCCGTTGGGGCCCGGCATCTTGAGCTTGAGGTAGGTGTAGTTGGGGACGGCCATGAACTTGGCGTAGCATGGTCTCCCCAGCACTGCGTGGTAGGTTCCTCGGAACCCGACCACCTCGAATGTGAGGGTTTCCTTTCAGAAGTTGGAGGGAGTCCCGAAGTAGACTGGCAGATCGAGTTGCCCAAGGGGTTGGACGCGTTTCCCGGGGATGATCCCGTGAAAGGGTGCCGCGCCGGCCCGGATCGAGGACAGATCGATCTGCAGGAGCCCGAGGGTCTCGGCGTAGATGATGTTGAGGCTGCTGCCTCCGTCCATGAGGACTTTGGTAAGCCTGACGTTGCCGATGACGGGATCGACAACGAGCGGGTACTTCCCCGGGCTCGGCACGCGGTCGGGGTGGTCGCCTTGGTCGAAGGTGATGGGCTTGTCGGACCAGTCTAGGTAGACTGGCGCCGCCACCTTCACCGAGCAGACCTCCCGGTGCTCTTGCTTGCGGTGCCGAGCCGAGGCATTCGCCACTTGCCCACCGTAGATCATGAAGCAATCATGGACCTCGGGGAACTCCTCTGCCTTGTGGCCCTCCTTCTTGTCGTTGTCGGGGGCTCTGCCTCCTTCGGCCGGTGACCCGGCCTTGTGGAAGTAGCACCGAAGCATGACGCACTCCTCAAGGGTGTGCTTGATGGGACCCTGATGATAGGGGCACGACTCCTTGAGCATCTTGTCGAACAGGTTGGCGCCTGTAGGAGGCTTCCGAGGGTTCCTGTGCTCGGCGGCGGCGACAAGATCTGCGTCGGCGGCGTCGTGTTTCGCTTGCGACTTCTTCTTGCCCTTCTTCTTGGTGCCGCGCTGAGCGGATGCCTCGGGGACGTCTTCTGGCTGGCGCCCCTGAGGCTGCTTGTCCTTCCGGAAGATGGCCTCGATCGCCTCCTGACCAGAGGCAAACTTGGTGGCGATGTCCATCAGCTCGCTCGCCCTGGTGGGGGTCTTGCGACCCAGCTTGCTCACCAGGTCGCGGCAAGTGGTACCGGCGAGGAACGCGCCGATGACATCTGATTCGGTGACGTTGGGCAGCTCGGTGCGCTGCTTCGAAAATCGCCGGATGTAGTCCCGAAGGGATTCTCCCGGCTGCTGGCGGCAGCTTCGTAGATCCCAGGAGTTCCCATGGCGCACATATGTGCCCTGGAAGTTGCTGGCGAAAGCTTTGACCAGGTCGTCCTAGTTGGAGATCTGCGCAGGAGGCAGATGCTCCAGCCAGGCTCGAGCGGCGTCGGAGAGGAACAGGGGAAGGTTGTGGATGATGAGGTTGTCATCATCCATTCCACCCAGCTGGCAGGCCAGCCGGTAGTCCGCGAGCCACAGTTCCGGCCATGTCTCCCCCGAGTACTTGGTGATGGTAGTCGGGGTTTGGAACCGGGTCGGGAACGGCGCCCGTCGTATGGCACGGCTGAAAGCTTGCGGACCGGGTGGTTCGGGCGAGGGGCTCCGATCCTCCCCGCTGTCGTAGCGTCCCCCACGCCTGGGGTGGTAGCCTCGGTGCACCTTCTCGTCGAGGTGGGCTCGACGGTCGCGGTGGTGGTGCTCGTTGCTGAGGCGACCCGGGGCCGCAGGCGCTGTGTCCCGCGTGTGCCCGGTGTGGACCGAGGCTTCCCGCATGAATCGGGAAGTCGCGGCGCGATGCTCTGGGGGTACCCTTGCCTTCGGGAGGCAGAGCTTTTGGCCCGTCGGACCGCAGCATCCTCCAGGAGATTCTTGAGCTCTCCCTGGATACGCCGCCCCTCAGTGGTGGATGGTTCCGGCATCGCTCGGAGTAGTATTGCTGCTGCTGCCAGGTTCTGGTCGACCCCACTGGAAGCCGAGGGCAGCCTTGCCCTGGCATCGTCGGCGATGCGGTGCCTGACGTCCTGGGCCAGATGACGCGCTTCTCCGGTCGGCGCTCGGCTTGCCCACTCCTGCCCGATATTTTGCCGAAGCTGCACAAGTTGTCCTGCTTCCTTGTCGAGCCTGGCCTGTACCTCGCGGATTTGCTCGAGCTGTGCGTCCTGACCCCTCGCATGGACTGGGACCACAGCTAGCTCCCGAAGGATGTCAACGCGAGGCGCAGGCCTAGGGGGGATCACCGTCCTCCGGCATACCAAGATGGTTGCCTTCGTCGAGACCCCCTAGATCGACGTGGAAGCATTCGCGACTTGAGCCACAGTCCTCGTCGCCGAGGTTGTGGCTACTATCGGAGCAATCGGAGAGGCAGTAGTCACATGCGGTCATGAAGTCCCGCATGGCACTAGGGTTATCGAGCCCGGAGAAATCCCAACCAGAGTCGGGCTCATCATCTTCCTCGGAACCCGAGGGCCCGTAGATCGAGACGGCCGCCAGTCTGTCCTAGGGTGACCGCATATGGTATCGTCCGCTTTTTATCCTATGCCTTTTAGATTCAGCTTCGACCCGCCAAGCGAACCCGCTTCGGTGGACGCTTTCATAAAGGCATATCCAAACCTTCCCAACTGTCGGCGTTTCGACCCCGGGGGGTCCCTGGACCGACGAGTAAATTGTCGCTGTGTGTCCCAGCCCAGATGGGTCGGCACGAGACGGAACACAAGGGGGGAAACAGTAAGGGGAAACCGCGGCCTCGTGTTGTCCTGCGCCCAGGGCGGATGCGCTTGCAGTAGGGGGTTACAAGCGTTCGCGAGGGAGAGTGAGAGAGGAGAGTGTCCACCAGCCCGTTCTCCCGTGCCGCCACCTTCTCGTACGAGAGCCCTGGACCTTGCTTTTATAGATGTAAGGAGAGGGCCCAGGTGTACAATGGGGGTGTAGCAATGTGCTAACGTGTCTAGCAAAGGGGAGCCAGAGCCCTATGTACATGTCGTCGTGGCTGTCGGAGAGGTGTTGCTGCCCTGTTCAAGTGATGTCGTGGTCGTCGGAGGAGCGCTTGAGCCCTGTGGAAGCACAGCTATCGGGGCTGTCGGATCCTTGCTGACGTCTCCTTGCTTCCGTAAGGGGCTGAGAACCGCCGTCGTCATGGAGCTCGCGGGGTGCCATCATTACTTGTTTACCGGGACGAGCCAGATGGGACGCCGGTCTTGTTCCCCGTAGCCTGAGCTAGCTAGGGGTAGGGTAATGATGGCCCTCCCTGTGACATGGTCGGTCCGAGCCCGAGGTCGGGCGAGGCAGAGGCTCCTCCGAGGTCGAGGCTGAGTCTGGGCCCGGGGGTCAGGCGAGGCGGAGACCGTAGTCCGAGGTCGAGGTTGAGTCCGAGCCCGAGGTCGGGCGAGGCGGAGGCTCCTCCGAGGTCGAGGCTGAGTCTGGGCCCGGGGGTCGGGCGAGGCGGAGACCGTCGTCCAAGGTCGAGGTTGAGTCCGAGCCCCGGGGGTCGGGCGAGGCGGAGACCGTCGTCCGAGGTCGAGGTTGAGTCCGAGTGAAAGGGAATTAGGCTAACACCTAGTCCCTAATTAATTTTGGTGGTTGAATTGCCCAACACAAATAATTGGACTAACTAGTTTGCTCAAGTGTATAGATTATACAGGTGTAAAAGGTTCACACTCAGCCAATAAAAAGATCAAGTTTTGGATTCAACAAAGGAGCAAAGAGGCAACCGAAGGCACCTCTGGTCTGGGGGCACCGGACTGTCCGGTGTACACCGGACAGTGTCCGGTGCACCACCGGACAGTGTCCGGTGCACCAGAGGACTCCAACTCGAACTCGCTACCTTCGGAAATTTCTCAGGCCGGTGCGCTATAATTCACCGGACTGTCCGGTGTACACTGGACAGTGTTCGGTGCTCCAAGGAAGCGCGGCCTCCGAAACTCGCCAGCCTCGGGAACGCGCAGCAGCCGCTCCGCTATAATTCACCAGACATGTCCGGTGTGCACCGGACTGTCCGGTGCATCCTCGGAGCAACGGCTATTTCGGCGCCAACGGCTACCTGCGATGCATTTAATGCGCGCGCAGCGCGCGCAGAAGGCAGGCGCGCCCATACTGGCGCACCGGACATGGAACAGTACATGTCCGGTGTGCACCGGACATCCAGGCGGGCCCACAAGTCAGGAGCTCCAATGGTCAGAATCCAACGGCATTGGTGACGTGGCTGGAGCACCGGACATGTCCGGTGTGCACCGGACTGTCCGGTGCGCCATCGAACAGACAGCCTCCACCAACGGTCAAGTTTGGTGGTTGGGGCTATAAATACCCCAACCACCCCCACATTCATGGCATCCAAGTTTTCCACTTCTCAACCACTTACAAGAGCTAGGCATTCAATTCTAGACACACCAAAGAAATCAAATCCTCTCCAATTCCACAAAAGGCTTTAGTGATTAGCGAGAGAGATTTGCCGTGTTCTTTTGAGCTCTTGCGCTTGAATTGCTTCTTTTCTTTCTCACTTGCTCTTGTGATCTACACTCAATTGTAATCAAGGCAAGAGGCACCAATTGTGTGGTGGCCCTTGCGGGGAAGTTTTATTCCCGGCTTTGATTTGAGAAGAGAAGCTCACTCGGTCCGAGGGACCGTTTGAGAGAGGGAAGGGTTGAAAGAGACCCGGCCTTTGTGGCCTCCTCAATGGGGAGTAGGTTTGCGAGAACCGAACCTCGGTAAAACAAATCTGCATGTCACACTCTTCATTTGCTTGCGATTTGTTTTGCGCCCTCTCTCGCGGACTCGTTTACATTTCTAACGCTAACCCGGCTTGTAGTTGTGTTTATATTTGTAAATTTTAGTTTCGCCCTATTCACCCCCCCTCTAGGCGACTATCAATTGGTATCAAAGCCCGGTGCTTCATTAGAGCCTAACCGCTCGAAGTGATGTCGGGAGATCACACCAAGAGGGAGATGGAGACCGGCGACAAGCCCACTACAAGCCACGGGAGCACTTCATCGGAAGAGTCCCGCACCAAGAGGAAGGAGAAGAAGAAGAGCTCCTCCAACAAAGGGAAGGAGAAGAAATCTTCTTCTCACCACAAGGAGAAGAAGGAGAGATCTTCCTCTCACAAGCCACATCGGAGTGGGGACAAGCACAAAAGGATGAGGAAAGTGGTCTACTACGAGACCGACACTTCATCAACATCGACCTCCGGCTCCGATGCGCCCTCCATAACTTCTAAACGCCAAGAGCGTAAGAAGTTTAGTAAGATCCCCTTACACTATCCTCGTACATCTAGATATACTCCATTACTTTCCGTTCCATTAGGCAAACCGCCAACCTTTAACGGTGAAGATTATGCTATGTGGAGTGATTTAATGAAATTTCATCTAACCTCACTCCACAAAAGTATATGGAATGTTGTTGAGTTTGGAGCACAGGCGCCATCCGTAGGGGATGAGGATTATGATGAGGACGAGGTGGCCCAAATCGAGCACTTCAACTCTCAAGCTACAACCATACTCCTTGCTTCTCTAAGTAAGGAGGAATACAACAAGGTGCAAGGGTTGAAGAATGCGAAGGAGATTTGGGACCTCCTCAAGACCGCGCACGAGGGTGATGAACTAACAAAGATCACCAAGCGGGAAACGATCGAGGGGGAGCTCGGTCGCTTTCGACTTCGCCAAGGGGAAGAGCCACAAGACATGTACAACCGGCTCAAGACCTTGGTGAACCAAGTGCGCAACCTCGGGAGCAAGAAGTGGGACGACCACGAGGTGGTTAAGGTTATTTTAAGATCGCTCATTTTCCTTAACCCCACTCAAGTTCAATTAATTCGTGGTAATCCTAGATATACTCAAATGACCCCCGAGGAAGTTATCGGGAATTTTGTGAGCTTTGAATGCATGATCAAAGGCTCCAAGAAGATCAACGAGCTTGATGAACCCTCCTAGGGATGGCAATGGGTCGGGTTCGGATCGGGTATAGTAAATATCCGCCCGCGACAATACCCGCGGGTATTACTCATACCCGCCCGCGACTATACCCGCGGGTAGGAATTTGTACCCGTGCCCGTACCCATCGGGTATCGGGCAGGTATCGGATACCCGCGGGTATAATCACAAAACAATATATGAGTACTGTTATAGAATGCAATGCTTCCGCTGAAAGTTCCATTGGCATGGATTCTTTCTGCTCCCCTGGCAGACGGGCCAACGGGAGCAATGGTGGTCGATGCGATAGTTTCACCGCCATTTGTGTCCTTCTAGTACAGAGAAACACATTGCTTTCCGCGTTTTGCTCACAGCTAAAATCTCTTGGCTTGCTTTTATACATGGAGCATCCCTGTGTAGTGCAGCTGGCTGTGCTGAAAGAATGAATTCCACAAGAAAGCCATTTCCACTCGATTGCAACAAGCTGGCTGCACTTCTGCTATGGCTGTGGCCTATCTGGATCAAGCATACGCGCATTTTGCAGTCCACGTCCACCCACGAACACTATAAAACGTAAGAATCAAATCAAACATTTTAATCGTGAAACATTACCAGCCCTACGTCCACCCACGAACACAACATTGAAACAAAATCAACAAGGAAAAGGAATACATCTTGGCCTACCAATGCAAGTGCCACTTACAGTATATCAATCGCATTAACCATTAATTCAACCTTGTGCTCATACCTGACATGATAATAACAACAACAAAAAAACTTCACTCTAGATTGTGTATGAACACTTGTGTGAGATATAAACCAGGTCTCCATCCTTTTTCAGTTGAGGAAGGCACAGTCGCGGCAGACGTCCCCCAGCGATGGGTCGGTCTTGACGCCGACGCGGCCGAGCCTGGTGATGGCGTCGACGAAGGCCTGCTCAAACCCGGACCTGGACCTGGACGGCAGGAACGCACCACGGCAGCCGGATCTGGACCGCTGGACGGCCCACGGCAGGGACGCCGAACACAGTCACGCAAGGACGCTGGACGGCACACGGCAGAGACACTCGGTTTCTACGGTTTGGCCTTTCTGGCTGCCGGCGGCCGGCGGGTGGGGTGGCGGCTGCTTGTGGCTGGGGCGCTGGGCGTGCAGGCGGCTGGCAGATGAGAGCGAGACAGAGTCACAGAGAGAGACGCGTGAGAGTCTGAGAGAGCTAGAGAGAAGAGACCGAGACTAGGGTTCCTGGGTGAAAACTGGACATTGGGCCGGTTTCGGTTTCTGGACTCTGGTGGGCTGAAAACTGAGAATAATTCGGATATCCGCCAGGACCCGCGGGTGAAATATAAAACCCATACCCGACCCGATTTTATCACGGGTCGGGTATGGGTGAGACCCGTGGGTTAAATTTCGTACCCGAATCCGAAACCGACGGGTCGGATATCCGTGGATATCCGAACCCGCGGGTAAAATTGCCATCCCTAAACCCTCCACGTCCGAAGCACAACCGGTGGCATTTAAGGCGCCGGAGGAGAAGAAGGAGGAGTCTACACCGAGTAGACAACCAATTGACGCCTCCAAGCTCGACAATGAGGAGATGGCTTTAATCATCAAAAGCTTTCGCCAAATCCTCAAGCAACGGAAGGGGAAGGATTACAAATCTCGTTCCAAGAAGGTTTGCTACAAGTGTGGTAAGCCTGGTCACTTTATCGCTAAATGTCCATTATCAAGTGACAGTGACAGGGATAACGACAAGAAGGGAAAGAGGAAAGAAAAGAAGAGGTACTACAAGAAGAGGGGCGGCGATGCCCACGTGTGCCGCGAGTGGGACTCCGACGAGAGCTCCACCGACTCCTCATCCGACGAGGACGCCGCCAACATCGCCGTCACCAAGGGACTCCTCTTCCCAAACGTCGGCCACAAGTGCCTCATGGCAAAGGACGGCAAAAGGAAGAAGGTAAAATCAAGATCCTCCACTAAATATGAAACCTCTAGTGATGAGGATGATGCTAGCAATGAGGAGGATAACTTGCGCGTTCTTTTTGCCAACCTTAACATGGAACAAAAGGAAAAACTAAATGAGCTAATTAGTGCCATCCATGAAAAGGATGACCTCTTGGACTCCCAAGAGGACTTCCTAATCAAGGAAAACAAAAAGCATGTTAAGGTTAAAAATGCTTATGCTCTAGAGGTAGAAAAATGTGAAAAATTGTCTAGTGAGCTAAGCACTTGCCATGAGACCATTGACAACCTTAGAAATGAAAATGCTAGATTAAATGCTAAGGTTGATTCTCATGTTTGTGATGTTTCAATTCCCAATCCTAGAGATAATAATGATGATTTGCTTGCTAGGATTGAAGAATTAAACATTTCTCTTGCTAGCCTTAAAGTAGAAAATGAAAATTTGATTGCTAAGGCTAAGAACTTTGATGTTTGCAATGTCACTATTTCCGATCTTAGAGATAAAAATGATATATTACGTGCTAAGATTGTTGAACTTAATTCTTGCAAACCCTCTACATCTACCGTTGAGCATGTGTCTATCTGTAATAGATGTAGAGATATTAATATCAATGCTATTCATGATCACATGGCTTTAATTAAACAACAAAATGATCATATAGCAAAACTAGATGCTAAAATTGTCGAGCATAACTTAGAAAATGAAAAGTTTAAATTTGCTAGAAGTATGCTCTATAATGGGAGACGCCCTGGCATCAAGGATGGCATTGGCTTCCAAAGGGGAGACAATGTCAAACTTAATGCCCCTCCTAAAAACTTGTCTAACTTTGTTAAGGGCAAGGCTTCCATGCCTCAGGATAACGAGGGTTACATTTTGTACCCTGCCGGTTATCCCGAGAGCAAAATTAAGAAAGTTCATTCTAGAAAGTCTCACTCTGGCCCTAACCATGCTTTTATATATAAGGGTGAGACATCTAGCTCTAGGCAACCAACCCGTGCTAAGTTGCCTAGTAAGAAAACTCCTAATGCATCAAATGATCATGACATTTCATTTAAGACTTTTGATGCATCTTATGTGCTTACTAACAAATCCGGCAAGGTAGTTGCCAAGTTTGTTGGGGGCAAACACAAGGGCTCCAAGACTTGTGTTTGGGTACCCAAAGTTCTTGTTTCTAATGCCAAAGGACCCAAAACCGTTTGGGTACCTAAAGTCAAGAACTAAAATTGTTTTGTAGGTTTATGCATCCGGGGGCTCAAGTTGGATACTCGACAGCGGGTGCACAAACCACATGACAGGGGAGAAGAAGATGTTCTCCTCATATGAGAAAAACCAAGATCCCCAACGGGCTATCACATTCGGGGATGGAAATCAAGGTTTGGTCAAAGGTTTGGGTAAAATTGCTATATCACCTGACCATACTATTTCCAATGTTTTTCTTGTAGACTCTTTAGATTACAATTTGCTTTCTGTATCCCAATTATGTCAAATGGGCTACAACTGTCTATTCACTGATGTAGGTGTCACTGTCTTTAGAAGAAGTGATGATTCAATAGCATTTAAGGGTGTGTTAGAGGGACAGCTATACTTGGTAGATTTTGATAGAGCTGAACTCGACACATGCTTAATTATTAAGACTAACATGGGTTGGCTCTGGCATCGCCGACTAGCCCATGTTGGGATGAAGAATCTTCACAAGCTTCTAAAGGGAGAACACATTTTAGGACTAACAAATGTTCATTTTGAGAAAGACAGGGTTTGTAGCGCATGCCAAGCAGGAAAGCAAGTTGGTGCTCATCATCCACACAAGAACATCATGACGACCGACAGGCCGCTTGAGCTACTCCATATGGATCTATTCGGCTCGATTGCTTACATAAGCATCGGCGGGAGTAAGTATTGTCTTGTAATAGTGGATGATTATTCTCGCTTCACTTGGGTGTTCTTTTTACAGGAAAAATCTCAAACCCAAGAAACCTTAAAGGGATTCTTGAGACGGGCTCAAAACGAGTTCGGCTTAAGGATCAAGAAAATTAGAAGCGACAACGGGACGAAGTTCAAGAACTCTCAAATCGAAGGCTTTCTTGAGGAGGAGGGCATCAAGCATGAGTTCTCTTCTCCCTACACGCCACAACAAAATGGTGTAGTGGAGAGGAAGAATCGAACTCTATTGGACATGGCTAGGACCATGCTTGATGAGTACAAGACTTCGGATCGGTTTTGGGCCGAGGCAGTCAACACCGCTTGCTATGCCATCAACCGGTTATATCTTCACCGAATCCTCAAGAAGACATCCTATGAACTCCTAACCGGTAAAAAGCCCAATATTTCATATTTTAGAGTCTTTGGTAGCAAATGCTTTATTCTTGTTAAGAGAGGTAGAAAATCCAAATTTGCTCCTAAAACTGTAGAAGGCTTTTTACTAGGATATGACTCAAACACAAGGGCATATAGAGTCTTTAACAAGTCCTCAGGACTTGTTGAAGTTTCTTGTGACGTTGTGTTTGATGAGACTAACGGCTCTCAAGTAGAGCAAGTTGATCTTGATGAGATAGGTGAAGAACAGGCTCCATGCATAGCGCTAAGGAACATGTCCATTGGGGATGTGTGTCCTAAGGAATCCAAAGAGCCTCCACATGCACAAGATCAACCATCCTCCTCCACGCAAGCATCTCCACCAACTCAAAATGAGGATAAGGCTCAAGTTGATGAAGGGCAAGATCAAGAAGATGAGCCACCTCAAGATGATGGCAATAATCAAGGGGGAGATGCAAATGATCAAGAAAAGGAGGATGAGCAAGAACCAAGGCCGCCACACCCAAGAGTCCACCAAGCAATCCAACGAGATCACCCCGTCGACACCATCCTCGGCGACATTCATAAGGGGGTAACCACTAGATCTCGTGTTGCACATTTTTGTGAACATTACTCTTTTGTTTCCTCTATTGAGCCACACAAGGTAGAGGAAGCACTTCAAGATTCGGATTGGGTGGTGGCGATGCAAGAGGAGCTCAACAACTTCACTAGAAATGAGGTATGGCATTTAGTTCCACGTCCTAACCAAAATGTTGTAGGAACCAAATGGGTCTTCCGCAACAAGCAAGATGAGCATGGTGTGGTGACAAGGAACAAAGCTCGACTTGTGGCCAAGGGATACTCCCAAGTCGAAGGTTTGGATTTCGGTGAAACCTATGCACCCGTAGCTAGGCTTGAGTCAATTCGCATATTATTGGCCTATGCTACTTACCATGGCTTTAAGCTTTATCAAATGGACGTGAAAAGTGCATTCCTCAATGGACCAATCAAGGAAGAGGTCTACGTTGAGCAACCTCCCGGCTTTGAAGACAGTGAGTACCCTAACCATGTCTATAAGCTCTCTAAGGCGCTTTATGGGCTCAAGCAAGCCCCAAGAGCATGGTATGAATGCCTTAGAGATTTCCTTATTGCTAATGGTTTCAAAGTCGGAAAGGCCGATCCTACACTCTTTACTAAAACTCTTGAAAATGACTTGTTTGTATGCCAAATTTATGTTGATGGTATTATATTTGGGTCTACTAACGAGTCTACATGTGAAGACTTTAGTAGGATTATGACACAGAAATTCGAGATGTCTATGATGGGGGAGTTGAAGTATTTCTTAGGATTCCAAGTGAAACAACTCCAAGAGGGCACCTTCATTAGCCAAACGAAGTACACTCAAGACATTCTAAACAAGTTTGGGATGAAAGATGCCAAGCCCATCAAGACACCCATGGGAACCAATGGACATCTCGACCTCGACACGGGAGGTAAGTCCGTGGATCAAAAGGTATACCGGTCGATGATAGGTTCTTTACTCTATTTTATGTGCATCTCGACCAGATATTATGCTTTCTGTATGCATGTGTGCAAGATTCCAAGCCGACCCTAAGGAAGCTCACCTTACGGCCGTAAAACGAATCTTGAGATATTTGGCTTATACTCCTAAGTTTGGGCTTTGGTATCCTAGGGGATCCACATTTGATTTGATTGGTTTTTCAGATGCCGATTGGGCGGGGTGCAAAATAAATAGGAAGAGCACATCGGGGACTTGCCAGTTCTTGGGAAGATCCTTGGTGTCTTGGGCTTCAAAGAAGCAAAATTCGGTCGCTCTTTCCACCGCCGAAGCCGAGTATATTGCCACAGGCCATTGTTGCGCGCAATTGCTTTGGATGAGGCAAATCCTGCGGGACTACGGTTACAAATTAACCAAAGTCCCTTTGCTATGTGATAATGAGAGTGCAATCAAGATGGCGGATAATCCCGTCGAGCATAGTCGCACTAAACACATAGCCATTCGGTATCATTTTCTTAGGGATCACCAACAAAAGGGAGATATCGAGATTTCATACATTAATACTAAAGATCAATTAGCCGATATCTTTACCAAGCCTCTTGATGAACAATCTTTTAACAAACTTAGGCATGAGCTCAATATTCTTGATTCTAGGAACTTCTTTTGTTAAATTGCACACATTGCTCTTCTATATACCTTTGATCATGTCTCTTTCATATGCTATGACTAATGTGTTTTTCAAGTCTATTTCAAACCAAGTCATAGGTGTATTGAAAGGGAATTGGAGTCTTCGGCGAAGACAAAGGCTTCCACTCCGTAACTCATCCTTCGCCGTCGCTCCAAGAGACTCTCAATCTTTGGGGGAGAGAGCAAAAGGACTTCGTCTTTGGTATAATCTTAACTCATTTATTTATGACCAAAGGGGAAGATAGCACTTCGTGGGCTCTAATGATTCCGCTTTTGGCGATTCATGCCAAAGGGGGAGAAAGTAAGGGCCCAAAGCAAAAGGACCGCACCACCACCAATTTCAAAAACTTCGTGTTTTCCAAAAATATTATCAATTGGTTTCCTATTGTGTTCAAAAGGAGGAGAAAGTAGTATTTCAAAAATGATATATCAAAACCCTCTTGAACACTAAGAGGAGGATCTCATTTAGGGGGAGTTTTGTTTAGTCAAAGGAAAAGCATTTGAAACAGGGGGAGAAAATTTCAAATCTTGAAAATGCTTCTTAAAATCTTATTCATTTGCCTTTGACTATTTGCAAAAGAACTTTGAAAAGGATTTACAAAAGAGTTTGCAAAAACAAAACATGTGGTGCAAGCGTGGTCCAAAATGTTAAATAAGAAAGAAACGATCCATGCATATCTTGTAAGTATTTAGATTGGCTCAATTCCAAGCAACATTTACACTTACATTATGCAAACTAGTTCAGTTATGCACTTCTATATTTGCTTTGGTTTGTGTTGGCATCAATCACCAAAAAGGGGGAGATTGAAAGGGAATTAGGCTAACGCCTAGTCCCTAATTAATTTTGGTGGTTGAATTGCCCAACACAAATAATTGGACTAACTAGTTTGCTCAAGTGTATAGATTATACAGGTGTAAAAGGTTCACACTCAGCCAATAAAAAGATCAAGTTTTGGATTCAACAAAGGAGCAAAGAGGCAACCGAAGGCACCTCTGGTCTGGGGGCACCGGACTGTCCGGTGTACACCGGACAGTGTCTGGTGCACCACCGGACAGTGTCCGGTGCACCAGAGGACTCCAACTCGAACTCGCTACCTTCGGGAATTTCTCAGGCCGGCGCGCTATAATTCACCGGACTGTCCGGTGTACACCAGACAGTGTCCGGTGCTCCAAGGAAGCGCGGCCTCCGGAACTCGCCAGCCTCGGGAACGCGCAGCAGCCGCTCCGCTATAATTCACCGGACATGTCCGGTGTGCACCGGACTGTCCGGTGCATCCTCGGAGCAACGGCTATTTCGGCGCCAACGGCTACCTGCGATGCATTTAATGCGCGTGCAGCGCGCGCAGAAGGCAGGCGCGCCCATACTGGCGCACCGGACATGGAACAGTACATGTCCGGTGTGCACCGGACATCCAGGCGGGCCCACAAGTCAGGAGCTCCAACGGTCAGAATCCAACGGCATTGGTGACGTGGCTGGAGCACCGGACATGTCCGGTGTGCACCGGACTGTCCGGTGCGCCATCGAACAGACAGCCTCCACCAACGGTCAAGTTTGGTGGTTGGGGCTATAAATACCCCAACCACCCCCACATTCATGGCATCCAAGTTTTCCACTTCTCAACCACTTACAAGAGCTAGGCATTCAATTCTAGACACACCAAAGAAATCAAATCCTCTCCAATTCCACAAAAGGCTTTAGTGATTAGCGAGAGAGATTTGACGTGTTCTTTTGAGCTCTTGCGCTTGAATTGCTTCTTTTCTTTCTCACTTGCTCTTGTGATCTACACTCAATTGTAATCAAGGCAAGAGGCACCAATTGTGTGGTGGCCCTTGCGGGGAAGTTTTATTCCCGGCTTTGATTTGAGAAGAGAAGCTCACTCGGTCCGAGGGACCGTTTGAGAGAGGGAAGGGTTGAAAGAGACCCGACCTTTGTGGCCTCCTCAACGGGGAGTAGGTTTGCGAGAACCGAACCTCGGTAAAACAAATCCGCATGTCACACTCTTCATTTGCTTGCGATTTGTTTTGCGCCCTCTCTAGCGGACTCGTTTACATTTCTAACGCTAACCCGGCTTGTAGTTGTGTTTATATTTGTAAATTTTAGTTTCGCCCTATTCACCCCCCCCTCTAGGCGACTATCACCGAGCCCTAGGGTCGGGCGAGGCGGAGACCGCCTTCCAGAGTCGAGGCTGAGCCCGAGCCCTGGGGTCGGGCGAGGTGGAGTCCGCCTTCCAGAGTCGAGGCTGAGCCCGAGCCCTGGGGTCGGGCGAGGTGGAGTCCGTCTTCCAAGGTTGAGGCTGAGTCCGAGCCCTGCGGTCGGGCGAGGCAGAGACCGCCTTCCGGAGTCGAGGCTGAGCCCGAGCCCTAGGGTCGGGCGAGGCGGAGTCCGTCTTCCGAGGTCGAGGTTGAGTCCGAGCCCTAGGGTCGGGCGAGGCGGAGACCGCCTTCCAGAGTCGAGGCTGAGTCCGAGCCCTGGGGTCGGGCGAGGCGGAGACCGTCTTCCGGAGTCGAGGCTGAGTTCGAGCCCTGGGGTCGGGCTAGGCGGAGTCCGTCTTCCGAGGTCGAGGTTGAGTCCGAGCCCTAGGGTCGGGCGAGGCGGAGTCCGTCTTCCGAGGTTGAGGCTGAGTCCGAGCTCAGGGGTCGGGCGAGGCGGAGTCCGTCTTCCGAGGTCGAGGTTGAGTCCGAGCCCTGGGGTCGGGCGAGGCGGAGCTTCCTATGGCGCCTGAGGGCGGTCTTGGCGGCTGTCAGCCTCACCCTGACGGGTGGCACAGCAGTCGGAGCAGCGCAGGCGGCGCTGTTTTCCTATCAGGTCAGCTAGTGGAAGGGCGAAGTGACTGCGGTCACTTCGGCCTTGTCGACTGAGGAGCGTACATCAGGATAAGGTGTCAGGCGATCCTTGCATTGAATGCTCCTGCGATACGGTCGGTTGGCGTAGCGATCTGGCCAAGGTTGCTTCTCCACGAAGCCTGCCCGAGCTGGGCCTCGGGCGAGTCAAAGGTGTGTCTGTTGCTTGAGGAGACCCTCGGGCGAGGCGTGAATCTGCCTTGGTCTACTGTTCCTGCCCAAGGCTAGGCTCGGGCGAGACGAGATCGTGTCCCTTGAGTGGAAGGATCCTTGATCGAAATCGCGTCCATCAGGCCTTTGCAGCTTTGTGCTGATGGGGGTTACCAGCTGAGATTAGGAGTCTTGGGGGTACCCCTAATTATGGTCCCCGATAGGACGGACAACGGTTCCCTCGGACGTCTTCTCCCGAGACGTACATCAACCCTCCGTCAAGACTGACGACACGCCCGAGCCCGGGGAGGCCTCGGACCAGCCCGAGGCACCCTCGGCCGCCGAGGGTGAGGCGCTGCGCGTCGAGGAAGAGCGGAATGGGATCACGCCTAATCGAAACTGGCAGACCCCGTACCTGCAATATCTCCACCGAGGAGAGCTACCCCTCGACAGAGCCGAAGCTCGGCGACTGGCGCAGCGCGCCAAGTCGTTTGTCTTGCTGGGTGATGAAAAGGAGCTCTACCACCGCAGCCCCTCAGGCATCCTCCAACGATGCATATCCATCGCTGAAGGTCAGGAGCTATTGCAAGAAATACACTCGGGGGCTTGCGGTCACCACGCCGCACCTCGAGCCCTCGATGGAAACGCCTTCCGACAAGGTTTCTACTGGCCAACCGCGGTGGCCGACGCCACTAGGATTGTACGCACCTGCCAAGGGTATCAATTCTACGCAAGGCAGACACACCTGCCCACTCAGGCCCTGCAAACAATACCTATCACCTGGTCGTTTGCTGTGTGGGGTCTGGACCTCGTCGGTCCCTTGCAGAAGGCACCCGGGGGCTTCACGCACCTGCTGGTCGCTATCGACAAATTCTCCAAGTGGATCGAGGTCCGACCCCTAAACAGCATCAGGTCCGAGCAGGCGGTGGCGTTCTTCACCAACATCATCCATCGCTTTGGGGTCCCGAACTCCATCATCACCGACAATGGCACCCAGTTCACTGGCAGGAAGTTCCTGGACTTCTGCGAGGACCACCACATCCAGGTGGACTGGGCCGCCGTAGCTCACCCCATGACGAATGGGCAGGTAGAGCGTGCCAACGACATGATTCTACAGGGACTTAAGCCGAGGATCTACAACGACTTCAACAAGTTCGGCAAGCGATGGATGAAGGAACTCCCCTCGGTGGTCTGGAGTCTGAGGACGACGCCAAGCCGAGCCATGGGCTTCACGTCGTTCTTTCTAGTCTATGGGGTCGAGGCTATCTTGCCCACAGACTTAGAATACGGTTCCCCGAGGACAAGGGCGTACGACGACCGAAGCAACTAGACTAGCCGAGAAGACTCACTGGACCAACTGGAAGAGGCTCGGGACATGGCCTTACTCCACTCGGCACGGTATCAGCAGTCTCTGCGACGCTACCACGCCCGAGGGGTTCGGTCCTGAGACCTCCAGGTGGGGGACTTGGTGCTTCGGCTATGACAAGACGCCCGAGGGCGCCACAAACTCACACCTCCCTGGGAAGGGCCGTTCATCATCGCCAAGATTTTGAAGCCCGGAACATACAAGCTGGCCAACAGTCAAGGCGAGGTCTACAGCAACGCTTGGAACATCCGACAGCTACGTCGCTTTTACCCTTAAGATGTTTTCAAGTCGTTCATATACCTCGTTCTCTTTACATACACAAATAGAGTCTAACCGTCAAGTAACTCTCGCTCGGATAAGCGATTCTGCTACCGACGAACAAGTCCTGATACTCGAAACAAGAGGAAAAGAAACGCAAATTTATAACACGACAATGATATGTTTGGGCCTCAGCGGCCGCAAAAAACATACGCACACTATAGACAAACTGTTCCTGCAGGTTCAGACATCAACGTGGGGAGCAGCAGCACCCTCGGCGTCGAGTCCACCTTCGGCAGAATCTGACCCGGCCTCGGACGGCGACACGGTCGGAGGATCTCCACCTCGAAGGAAGATGTCAGCACCGCGCCTGGGCCATCGCCGCCAGGGTCTCCTCCAGGAACCCGGCCCAAGCAGACGGCTTGTCCGGCCGCTCCGTAGCCTCAGCCAGCTGTCCCCCGAGGACATCAGCCCGGCTCATGGCCTCGGCAGCCCGACTCCGGGGTTGGTCCCGCCAGTGGACGACCTAGCCAGGTTCCAGCCGCCACTGCTACGCCTCCTCGGCCTGGGAAGTCCCCTGCTCCTAGGCCAATGAAGCTTCTTCTTGAGCCGACTCCGCCTCTGTCCACGCTGACACCGCTGCCTCCGGCTCCGGCTCATCGCAGAGCGGGCGAGGGTTTCTTTAACTAAGCAAGAGAAGCCTTGGGTGGCAAGGACGACCGAGCCAAGGGACTCCTACGCCTTCGGGATACGGATACCTCACTCGTCACCTTCCGCACAGGGCAACTCACACTTGGTTAACCGGTCCAGCTAGCCGACAGGCGAGTCCTGGTGCTCGAAATGAGGAAGAAACATGGTATTGCACCCAAAATACCTAGATGTTCAGGCCCCGACAGCCACAATGAACAGACACCGGCACTCAAGGTGCCTTTACAAACGGAACTCTGGTTCCACTCCCGCGGGTACGAACAACCCCCACATCGGAGGGCCTGCGGGACGACAAACTCCGGGTGACTCGCCGGCGACCTCTGCAGCAGCAGCGATGGTCCCAGGGCGAACACTACCGCTGGAAGGCTCTCGTTCGCGTCCCCTCATGGAGGACGAGAACCAGATATTAAAGCCAAAGAGCCGGAGGCCCGGAGCGCAGATGGCGCCAACGATCTCGTCGGCGGAGAAACCTTCTCTGGCTGCCACCACCTCAGCACCGACGGCGGCGTCCACCTGCCCACCAACACCGCACCAGCAAGTGCCGGCCGCCCCAAAGCGCACCGGCAGGTCCTCACCCCCGTCCTCGCCACGAAAACGAGAACGGGACCGTCCCAGAACACGAGTACCGCCCTCGCGTCGTACGACGTGTTGTGAGACCCTCCGGTGCGGCCGGCCACAGTCGCCCGGACAAAGGATGGAATGCTGCACCCTGGCCGGGCAGTAGCAGTTCGCCTTCCCCCCGCATGGCTGGAGGACGCCTCCTCCGTAGAGCTGGAGGATGGTTTCCACCCCCAGATGCCGGAGGAAGAAGCGGGACACCAGCCCACACGAAGGCAGGCCCCCGGCTCGCCCCCCGCCCCAGCAAGGATGATGAAGATCCTTGAAGCTGAGGGCGGGGCAGAGGCCGCAGCCCGGCTTGCTTCTCCCCACCATCGAACCGGTGGTCACCCTCCTGCGTGACCATTGGTGAGGGGATGCAGCCGGGCTACCTGATGAAAATCCTTGAAGCCGAGCAATGGCTGAAAGGTGCCAACCTCCACGAAGTTGCGCTCCTCCAACAGCAGCAAGACGAAAGCAACACGGGCGCTCCCCATCCGGGGGCTCGAAAGGTGGAAGGGCGCAATGCATGAGTGGAGTGCGAAGGCGTGGCTGCCACCCAGGGGGTCGATCCCTTTTTAAAGGCGATTCTCCCCACTCGCGTCCTCAGGCGTCGTGGACTAAGTCTTCACCAACGCGTTCCAGGGTCCTCCCCCTACGACACGGGGGCTGGATCCCACGCATCATGCAAGCTGGCCCGGGACAGAAGAAGCCAAACCGCCCCGCGGTTACAAGCACTCCTCCACCTTAGCCTAAACCAGTGGGTGAAAGGGCGAACCGCCATGAAGGCGGCATGCAACTGCACCATGGGGACACACCCTTTTGACTTCGACGCATCCAGCGCGGAGGCCCAGGCCCACACGTCATGTAACCGGTGCGCCGGTTACTACGTGCGAAAAACTGCACCGCCACTTGCGCCAGTACCGTGCCTTCTCGACTGCGGAACCGGTGTCGTGACTCGAGGCAACCCTGTGCATGGCCCAACAGTGCCAACCAAGCACATCGGTCACAGGTCAGTTAGCCGCGGGAGAAGGCGCGACGGTCGATATGGCCAAAAGTGGCCCGGCAGTAATGGCGGTAGTAGGCGGGCGGAAGCAGCAGTCAAATCGTCTGCAAGCTCATGTCCCCTCCTGAAGCAGCAGGGGAGCCCTCTCCCATAGCGTGAAGACGACGCGCCCGTGCTCCATCCCTCGAACGGCTCGCGCAACGGCTGCCCCGCGAACCACCCGTCCCGTCGCATTAACTTCGCGGCAGGGCAGGCGACACCTTTGGCAGGTGAAGCGGGCGACGTTTCACCTCCGCCATGATGACCGCATCAAAAAAGGTGCGCCACATCGTTTAATTTCGTATCCTTTTCCTCTTTCCCTTTCTCTCTCTTGCTACAGGGATCGGAAAGGGGATACTCAGAAAGGGATCCTTCTCCACGAAGGAAGCGGGCCCCGAGCCCTCCTACTGATCAAAGGTTCGAAGGCTGGCCCCTCGGAAGGGTTTGACAGCCGCCTCAGAGCACTCGGGCTCCACGCTCACTACTGATCAGAGGTTCGAAGGCTGGCCCCTCGGAAGGGTTCGACAGCCGCCTCAGAGCACTCGGGCTCCGCGCCCACTACTGATCAGGGGTTCGAAGGCTGGCCCCCCGAAGGGTTCAACAGCCGCCCCAGAACATGCAGAGCGAGGGATGACTCTGGGTATGTCTGATACATGGTCGAGGCTCGGGCTACGCTCCCGAGGTACCCTAGGACATTTCCGAGATCGGCAGGAACGATTCTGTAATGGAATCCCATCAGAGGGAGGCATCGAGCGCTCGGACCCTATCAAACGGGACCGGGTCCGGCAAATCACCTGCAGGTACTTTTGGACCGCGCCTCTGGGCCACTAGCTGACCCTTATCGAACGGGGCATGGGCGTCCACTCGGATCACCCGTTAGCAACTCACTGGAGACACCATGTTCGGCGCCCTCCGAGGGCAACATGGCGCTTTCCCCCCTCCTCCTTGCGGAAAGGCGACGAAGGGGCGTATGACAAAAGCCGAGTCAGTCCTTGACCGTCCTCTCGCTCTGTGCAGAGGCTCGGGGGCTGCTCTTGCAAACCCGGCTCCGGCCAAACCGTTGACAGCGTCAACATACCAGCCTAAGAACTCGAAACCTGACCATGCACTCAGGCTACGACCAGATCGCATGAGGGAACAACCAGACCGGCCGAGGCGTCACGAAAGGCACTAAGACCACGGAGGAGTCAAACCACTCCTCCGAGGCCTCGTGGGCTACACCCGGCGGGTGCGCTCGCACGCACCCACCGGAACAAAATGTAACCGAGAAAGGCCGGTCCCCTTGCAAAAAAGTGCGACAAAGCCTCCAAGCGAGTACCAACACTCCCTTTGAGGCTCGGGGGCTACTGTCGGGGACCATAATTAGGTGTACCCCCAAGACTCCTAAACTCGACTGGTAATCACCATCAGCACAAGCTGCAAAAGCCTGATGGGCGCAATTCAGGTCAAGGCTCCGTCCACTCAAGGGACACGATCTCGCCTCGCCCGAGCCCAGCCTCGGGCAGGAACAGTAGACCCAGGAGGATTCACGCCTCGCCCAAGGGCCTCCTCAAGCAACGGGCGCACCTTCGACTCGCCCGAGGCCCAGCTCGGGCAGGCTTCGCAGTGAAGCAACCTTGGCCAGATCGCCTCGCCAACCGACCGTATCACAGGAGCATTCAATGCAAGGATCGCCTGACACCTTATCCTGACGCGCGCTCCTCAGTCGGCAGGGCCGAAGTGACCACAGTCACTTCGCCCCTCCACTGACTGACCTGACAAGAAAACAGTGTCGCCTGCCCTACTCCGACTGCTGTGCCACCTGCCAGGGTGAGGCTGACAGCAGCCGAGTCCAGCCTCAAGCACCATAGGAAGCTCCGCCTCGCCCGACCCAGAGGCTCGGCCCCCACCTCTTCCTCGGAAGACGGTCTCCGCCTCGCCCGACCCTAAGGCTCGGCCTCAACCTCGACCTCGGTAGACGGTCTCCACCTCGCCCGACCCCGGGGCTCGGCCCCCGCCTCGGCCTCGGAAGACGGTCTCCGCCTCGCCCAACCCCAAGGCTCGGCCTCAACCTCGACCTCGGCAGACGGTCTCCGCCTCGCCCGACCCCAGGGCTCAGCCTCCGCCTCGACCTCGGAAGACGATCTCCGCCTCGCCCGACCCCAGGGCTCGGCCTCAACCTCGACCTCGGAGGAGTCACCGCCTCACCCGACCTTGGGCTCGGACCGACCACGCCACAGGGGGGTACATCATTACTCTACCCCTAGCTAGCTCAGGCTACGGGGAACAAGACCAGCGTCCCATCTGGCTCGCCCCGGTAAACAAGTAATGATGGCACCCCGCATGCTCCCATGACGACGGCGGTTCTCAGCCCCCTACGGAAGCAAGGAGACGTCAGCAAGGCCCCGATAGCCCCGACAGTTGTGCTTCTACAGGGCTCAATCGCTCCTCCGACGGCCACGACACCACATGCACAGGGCACTAACACCTCTCCGACAGCCACGTCGGCATGTACATAGGGCTCTGGCTCCTCTCTGCCGGACACGTTAGCATATTGCTACACCCCCCATTGTACACCTGGACCCTCTCCTTACATTTATAAAAGGAAGGTCCAGGGCCCTCGTACGAGAAGGTGGCCACGTGGGAGGTCGGGCTGACGAACAGGCTCCCTCCCTCTCTCGCGAACGCTTGTAACCCCCTACTGCAAGCGCATCTGCCCTGGGTGCAGGATAACACGAGCCGCGGTTCCCTTTTTTCCCCCTTGTGTTCCATCTCGCGCCGACCCATCTAGGCTGGGACACGCAGCGACAATTTACTCGTCGGTCCAGGGACCCCCCGGGGTCGAAACGCCTACAAGTACTTACTCCCGCCGATGCTTATATAAGCTATTGGCCCGAATAGGTCCATGTGGAGCAGCTCAAGCGGCCTATCAGTCGTCATGATGTTATTGTGTGGATGATGAACAACAATTTGCTTCCCTGCTTGGCATGCGCTACAAATCCTGTCTTTCTCAAAATGAACATTGGTTAGTCCCAAAAATGTGCTCTCCCTTTAGAAGCTTATGAAGATTCTTCATCCCAACGTGGGCTAGTCGGCGATGCCAGAGCCAACCCATGTTAGTCTTAGCAAGTAAGCAAGTGTCGAGTTCAGCTCTATTAAAATCAACTAAGTATAGTTGACCCTCTAACACTCCCTTGAATGCTATTGAATCATCACTTCTTCTAAAGACAGTAACACCTATATCCGTAAAAAGACAGTTGTAGCCCATTTTGCATAATTGAGAAACAGAAAGCAAATTGTAATCTAAAGAATCTACAAGAAAAACATTAGAAATAGAATGGTCAGGTGATATAGCAATTTTACCCAACCCTTTGACCAAACCTTGATTTCCATCCCCGAATGTGATGGCTCGTTGGGGATCATGGTTTTTCTCGTAGGAGGAGAACATCTTCTTCTCCCCTATCATGTGGTTTGTGCACCCGCTATCGATGATCCAACTTGTGCCCTCGGATGCATAAACCTACAAAACAAATTTAGGCCTTGTTCTTAGGTACCCAAACGGTCTTGGGTCCTTTCACATTAGAAACAAGCACCTTGGGTACCCAAACACAAGTCTTTGACCCCTTGTGTTTGCCCCCAACATATTTGGCAACTACTTTGCCTGATTTGTTAGTTAGCACATAGGATGCATCAAAAGTCTTAAATGAAATGTTATATTCATTTGATGCAATAGGAGTTTTCTTCTTAGGCAATTTAGCACGAGTTGATTGCCTAGAACTAGATGCCTCACTCTTATACATAAAAGCATGATTAGAGCCAGAGTGAGACTTCCTAGAGTGAATTCTCCTAATTTTGTACTCCGGATAACCGGCAGGGTATAAAATGTAACCCTCATTATCCTGAGGCATGGGAGCTTTGCCCTTAACAAAGTTAGATAATCTTTTAGGAGGGGCATTAAGCTTGACATTGTCTCCCTGTTGGAAGCCAATGCCATCCTTAATGCCAGGGCGTCTCCCACTATAAAGCATACTACGAGCAAATTTAAAATTTTCATTTTCTAACTCATGCTCGGCAATTTAAGCATCTAATTTTGCTATATGATCATTTTGTTGTTTAATCATAGTAATGTGATCATGAATAGCATCAATGTTAATATCTCTACATCTAGTGCAAATAGTAACATGCTCAACGATGGATGTAGAGGGTTTGCAAGAATTTAGTTCAACAATCTTAGCATGTAAAGTGTCATTCTCATCTCTAAGATTGGAAATAGAAACATTGCAAACATCTAATTCCTTAGCCTTAGCAATTAATTTATCATTATCAAATTTAAGGCTAGAAAGCGATGCATTCAAATTGTCAATCTTAGTAGTCAAACTAGCATTATTGTTGGGGACTTGTTCTCAACCGCTATGAATCAAGAACAAGGCAACATAAAATATTAAATGACAATGACCTTCGTCCAATGAAGCATTATTCCCTCGGGGATAATGCACTCTAGACGAAGGCGAACGACAATACGATTACGAAGGTTGAGTTTTCGTAATAGTACGTTGTTAAATTGTACGAAATAACATAAAATATAGAACATCAAAAGTAAATGAATCATATTATATTCATTCAATATATTTAAGTATTGGATACAATTATACCTCTGCCTTGACAAAGGTTGGTTCTCAAAATGATGAGATGATGAAAAACCCGAATCCAAAAAGCGTGAACAGTAGAGGAGTACTGTTCACTATTTATAGGCACAGGACACAGCCTGTGAGAATTTACAACCATGCCCTTCATGAAAGTCTACAATAACGACTCAAACGCTTATGGACTAAAAGGTCTTTCTACTTTTAAGTCGGTTCATAATTCCGAAGCTTTATGAAGATCAAGCTTCGGTCATCGCACGCGGACAGCTTCAGCTGAAGCTGCTTCTTCCTTCAAGACCTTCGGCGCGACGAAGCATAGTCCCAACAGTAGCCCCTTTCGCGGCGCTAGATCGTTTTTCGTAACGAGCTTGATCCGTGAAAAGAAAAAGTCTCTTAAGCTTCGGGAAGCTGAAGGTCCAAAAAACACCTTCCCTGAGCTCGTTGCCGAGAAACGATTTAGTTTCCGAGCGCGTAGCGGTCCCACCTTGCAGAGTTACTGTTTGGTCTCTGCGGTCCACCGCGCAGCGAGTGCAAGCGGCTGTCCGCCTGGTGTAAAAATCCTGGTGCTTCGCCTTCTTACCTGCAGTACTATATAAACAGACGAGTAGGTGTGAAGTTACCACAGCATTCATTGCTATTTGCACTGTTTTGCTGCCAAAATTTTTAACCATAGCCGAAGCTTGACTCTCGGAATCGAACGAAGCTCCAGCTTAAAGCCTGCTTCGTCAGAAGAAGAAACTTCGGAAGAAAAGTATTTAAATCCCACAAATTCAGAATTAAATGGCCAGAGTGCGTTCTACCGCTAGGGTTGAGCGTGAGGGAGGCGAAGCTGAAGGCTCGGAGAATGTTCCCATCTCCGAAGCAATGCAGCGATCCGGACTGGTAACTTCGGAAGAAATCCCCACTGTTGAAGCAGAACAAGCAACTGCCGAAGCAGAAGAAGAGAACATTGAAGAAACTGATCCCGAAGATGATTATCGTATTGCCATGCCGAGTAAACCCAGTCACTTGGACTTCGGAAAGTCGACTGTTTCAAAAGCTGATCTCTCCAAGATGGTAAAGTCGGGCTATTTCAGTGAAAATCAGAAGAAGCTGCAACGCTTCGGGGGGAAGAAACTACCCCGAAGCCAGAGAAAGATGAAATAGTTATTTTCAAGAGCTTTCTAAAGGCTGGGTTGAGATTCCCCCTGAATGGGATTATTGCAGAAATATTGAATAGGTTTGGAATCTACTTTCATCAGCTCACTCCTAACGCTATCGTTAGGCTCAATGTTTATATCTGGGCCCTCCGAAGCCAAACGGTGGAACCGTTTGCGGACAGCTTTTGCCGAGTTCACGAGCTGCACTATCAGACGAAGGCTAGAAAAGATGGATTGCATGACAATTTTGGTTGCTATAATTTTGCTTATCGGAAAACCACAAAGTTTCCTGTAATCAGCTACCGAAGCAAATGGGCAGCAGGCTGGAAGTCGGAGTGGTTCTATGTCAAGGTTGATGATGACAAGGAGAAGTTTGTGCAAAGTCCACTTGAACTAATCTTCGGAGAAACCCGACCTCGTTGCAACATGACACCAGAAGGTCCAACCCAACAAGCATTAGATGAGTTCAGAATTATTTCAGAGCATATCAGTACAAGAGACCTGGTGCAGGAGTTTTTGGCTTTCAGGGTTTTTCCTAGTTTAAAAGAATGGAAAATGCCGAAGCTAGAGGGGGAGAAAAGAGAAGGAGAACTTGTGCGATTACCTTACTATTTCAAGTTCAAGAAATACTTTAAAACACCTTGCCAAGAGTGGCTTGATACAATTGAAGTAATGTGCAATGAAATACTCGGCAATTACTCCAAAAAAGAAGATCAGTTGATGACTGCGGCCTTCGGCACCCGTCCGAAGCGAAGATTGAACCGAGTGCTGGATGCCTTGGGTTTTGAATACCCTGACTACGAAAATCTGAATAAAAGTGTCGAAGGCCGGAAAAGAAAAAGGGTAGCCGAAGCTTCAGATAAAGATGAGAAGGAACCAGCAAAAAAGAAGAATATTCCGAAGAAAAAGAAAGTATTATCTCCGAAGCAAAAGATATCCGACAAAGAGGAGACCCCCCGCATCACCCTCTGCCACTGACGTGGAAGAGATTTTGAAGGTAATGACTGAATCCCTGCCTATGAAGCTAAGTCCATTGGGGCCTCAACTGACGAAGTTTTTTCAGAAGGAAAAGGAGCCCGAACAAACGAAGAAATCAACTAAAACTAAAAGACAAAGAATCATCGCAGTGACAGAAGTCATTGACAAGACACCACCGAGAGCTTCGGCACAGAAGATACCAGAGGCTGAAGGACTAACAAACATTGAAGTTGCGCCTTCGGAGATGGCAGCTACCGAAGCTACTTCAAACGAAGATTTGAACTTGGAAAGCACAATTGAGCATATCGATAAAATTCTGCTAGACATGGCCACAGAAGAAGCTACTACTGCCGCCGAAGAGGCCATGGCCGCAGCTTCTGGGAAAGAAAAGGAAATTGCTGACGAAGCTTCAGAGGACGAAGCCTTAATGTTCCAAAATTTAATTGGACAAGAATTGTCAGAGGCCGAAATGGAAGAGCTTAAAGAATATGCCAAATCTTGCGGTTATAAGCCAGGAGCACTCCTCTTCGGGGGAATTGACGATGAAAAATTGAACTGTATCCGAGACCAAACTGGAGCTAAGATCATCGGTACTCTATCAAAGAGTATCGGTTTTCCGAAGCTGGAAACAGACATCAGCCGCTACCAACGACAACATATCGTTGGTAGTTTATTTTATTCTAATTTCAAGGTAAACTACTTTTCCCTTGACTTTTATTGTTTTTAATGATGAAGACATGCCTAACGAAGATTGTTTACTTGCAGAGTATGCTGCTGAGCAAGGCTTTGAAAATGCAGCAAGATTTAGAAGACAAAAAACACGAAGTTATAATTGAAAGCTTAGAGAGCAAAATAAAAGAGCAATCAGCTATTGTTGAAAAGAAAGACTTCGAGCTTCGGACAACTGAAGGTTTATTGGCAGAAGCCGAAGCTAAAGTAGCAGAATTGAATTCGAAGCTTCTCTGTCAATCTGAACAATTTGAACAGGAAAAACAAGAACTTAGTGTGAAACTTGAAGCCGAAGTTCAACAAAATTCAGATTTGAAAAAATTATTGGCAAACCTTCAAGAAAAATGTTTGGAATTTAGCAACAAATGCATTCAACGACTGAGAAAAATTTTCCATTCAGTTGGAGCTAGCAGTGAAAAATTCACCCCGTCAGCTGAAGATTTACCAAAGATCTTTGAACATATCGAAGGTGAAATTGATGAGCTTGACGAAGTTATAGCTGGGCACGGTGACTTCTGCGCCTGGGTAGCTTCTCGGGGCACTGCTGCAGCTTTCCTAAAAGCTGGCTGCGATCATGGAAAGATTGTCAATAGGCCCAATTTCACTTTATCACCATCAATTCTAGATGACATTCCTGATCTCGCCCGAAGCATCTCTAATAGATTTGTAAAAATGATATGGACAAAAGGCGGGCGAGAAAAGGCTGGAGACGAAGCTCGGAGTCACCTTGAACCAGTAAGAAATCATACCTTGTGCTTACCTTTTCCTTCAAGCTTGGTTTTGACCCTCAACAACTTAATTTATGTAGGATGACGAAGCTGAGACCGATGCTTAAAAAGCATGACGCCGAAGCTGAGGCCCCATGAAGATCAATAGGAGTAGACTGTAGACAGACTTAAGAAACTTTTGAGATAACTTTTGTAAATATGACTAAACTTGTTTTAATGAATTCTGTTCATACCTTGTAATATGCTTTTACCCTTGCATTAATGTATTAGAGGTGCTTTGATGTGGACGAAATTATCTTTTTGAGCCGAAGGCGAAAAAAAACACCTTCCCTTCTTTTCGTACACATCGAAGCATAAAAAACAACTTTTCCGAAGCTCTTCTTTTCGTACACAACGAAGTACAAAAGACAGTTTTTCCTTTTTGCCGAAGCAACCACTTATGCTATGATGATGGTTATCCTATATATGCCTAGATGAATGTTTATGAATGCAAATGTTATGATGTAATATGATGTGCAAATGAATGTCCAAACACATATACGAAGCTATAATCACAACCGTTATTTCCTTAGAAACAATCACATATCAGCGCTGACTTTTCGCTGTAAGCTCTGCATTCCCTTAGGAACGACTTTGGAGCTTCTTTGCCTTTTACTTTCGGCGGAATCAGCGTTGACTTTTCGCTGTAAGCTCTGCATTCCTTAGGAACGACTTTGGAGCTTCTTCGCCTTTTACTTTCGGCGGAATCAGCGTTGACTTTTCGCTGTAAGCTATGCATTCCCTTAGGAACGACTTTGGAGCTTTTTCCCTGTTTCTTTTCGGCACTCGATGGTGCGTTCTCAGCTTTTACATTTACATCTTTGGGGGATTTTTCGCTTTTAGAGCTAAAAAAGGAAATTACATGTGATGGCCCCATTAAAAACCTTTCTCCCCTTCAGAAAGGAAAAGGGTGCCATGAAAGAAGAAATAAAAAATATAAAAAATTACATCAAATTATACATAATATCGCCGAAGCTCATCCGCATTCCAGGATCTAGGAATGTCGTTGCCGTCCATATCCTTCAATCTGTATGAACCGGGTCTTGACGAAGATACTACCAAAAAAGGTCCCTCCCATTTCAACTGCAGCTTGCCCACTGTATCTGGGTTAGCCACTCTCTGAAGCACCAAATGTCCTGGCTCAATATTTTTCAGCCGACCCTTTCTATCACGCCATTTGATTGTTTCGGCTTGATATTTATTGATGTTCTCCACAGCTTGAAGTCTGATCCCTTCTATAGCATCTTTTTCAACAGAATGATCAGCTTCAGGATCTGACTCTGCCGAAGCTACTACTCTTATCGATCCAGTTTTAGCTTCCTCCGGAGTTATTGCTTCGTCACCAAACAATAATTTGAATGGGGTAAAGCCTGTTGACCTTGATATTGTCGTATTGTGGCTCCATACCACTTTGATTAATTGATCTGGCCACTTTCCCCTGGGTTGGTTGAAGATTAACTTCATTATTCCTGTCATTATGATGCCATTGGCTCTTTCAACGAGTCCATTTGACTCCGGATGCCTGACTGATGCAAAATGGATCTTCGTGCCGATTTGATCACAGAATTCTCTGAAAGCTTCGGAGTCGAACTGTGTTCCATTATCTACAGTGATGGCCTTTGGTACTCCGAAACGACAAACAATATTCTGCCAGAAAAACTTTTGAATGGTGGCCGAAGTTATTGTGGCTAAAGGCTTTGCCTCAATCCATTTAGAAAAATATTCCACAGCCACTACAAACATATCTTAAGTTTCCTTGGGCCGGTGGTAACGGACCTAACAAATCAAGACCCCACCTTTGCAATGGCCAGATGGGTTGTATCAGCTGAGTTAGAGACGAAGGTTGTTTTTGATCTCTTGCACATTTCTGACAACCTTCGCACTTTTGAACTAATTCCGCTGCATCCGAAGCTGCCTTCGGCCAATAAAACCCTTGACGAAAAACTTTTCCAAGTAACGGCCTAGATCCAATGTGAGATCCACATAAGCCTGCATGTATTTCTTTCATCAACTCTATGCCTTCAGCTCTGGATAAACACTTGAGTAGTGGAGCACAAACTCCATGCTTGTACAAATCCCCTTCTATCATGACATATGGACGAGCTCTTGCCTCTATCCTCCTGTTATAAGTTTCGTCATCTGAAAGGAAATTACCCTGAAGGTAAGAGATTATCTCAGTTCTCCAGTCTTCACTATAAACAGGAGATATATTGAGGACTGCTCTTTCAAGAAGTTCCACTGAAGGTGCTTTTATTGTTTCGAAGAACACATCCGAAGGTAAGGGCAGCCCCTGTGCTGCTGACTTAGCTAGCAAATCAGCATACTCATTTTGTCCTCGAGGGATATTTTTGACAGAAAATCCTTCGAAGGAAGCTTCGATTCTTCGGACTGTGTCTAGATATTTTTCAAGCTTCGGATCTTTAGCCTTGCAACTTTTGTCAACATGACCCGAAACAACCTGGGAATCAGTTTTAAGAATGGCCCTTCTGATTCCCATTGCTTTTAATTTCCGAAGGCCCAAAAGCAGGGCTTCGTACTCAGTAATATTGTTTGTACAACTAAAATCGAGTCTCGCCGCATAACAAGTTTTGACTTTGGATGGTGAGACCAACACAGCGGCTGCTCCCGCTCCGAAGGTTCCCCAAGACCCATCGCAAAACACTGTCCATACTTCGGCATCTTTATTTGTTTCTTCATCCTGAGCCCCTGGCGTCCAATCGGCAATGAAATCTGCCAACGCTTGAGACTGGATCGAGGATCTATGCACATAATCAATGCAAAATTCATTGAGCTCTGCAGCCCATTTTCCAATCCGTCCAGTAGCTTCTCTATTTCTCATAATATCCTTCAACGGCTGCGAAGAAGGAACAATAATATTGTATGCTTGAAAATAATGCCGAAGCTTCCTGGATGCCATCAAAACAGCATACAATACCTTCTCCAATTCTGTATAGTTTTTCTTTGATACACTAAGAACTTCAGATACAAAATGCACTGGAACCTGTTTCTTGACTTGGCCATCAAGCTTCTCCTGGACAAGTGCTGCACTTACTGCTGAGTGCGAAGCTGCCACATATAACAATAAAGGAGCCCCTGGCATTGGTGGAGTTAATGTTGTTAAATCTATCAAATATTGCTTCAGTTCCTCGAAGGCTTTTTGTTGGCTTGGTCCCCATTGAAAGACTTCGGCTGATTTCAGCACTTCGAAGAATGGTAAATTTCTCTCTGCCGATCTGGATATGAATCTATTGAGAGATGCCAGCCTCCCTGTCAATCTTTGGGCCCCCTTTTTTGTAGTTGGTGGCTCCATCCGAAGTATAGCTTCAATTTTACTTGGATTAGCTTCAATTCCCTTTGTTGAAACCAAGCATCCAAGAAATTTTCCCTTCTTTACTCCGAAGACACATTTTTCTGGATTCAACTTTAGACCAGCTTGTCTAAAACTGGCGAAGGTCTCCTGCAAATCAGCAATGTGATTTTCCTGTTTCGTGCTTTTTACAATGATATCATCAACATAAGTTAGCACATTTCTGCCTATCTGAGACTGGAGAACCTTCGCAGTCATTCTGCTGAAACTTCCTCCAGCGTTCTTGAGCCCCTCAGGCATCCGAAGGTAACAATATGTTCCACTAGGGGTTATGAAACTGGTCTTCGGCTCATCCTCCTTCTTCATCCAAATTTGATGATAGCCTGAATAACAATCGAGGAGACTCATAAGCTCTGACGAAGCTGCTGCATCAACTAAGGAGTCTATCCTTGGCAATGGGAATTCGTCCTTCGGACAAGCCTTGTTGAGATCCGTAAAATCGATACACATTCGCCATTTGCCATTGGCCTTTTTCACCATAACTGTAACGCCCCGAATTTTGCAGTGAATTTTTTTTTCTTTTCTTTACTCGCCAAAATTCGGGCGTTACCTTTTCCTTTTCTTTTTCCCCTCGCTAAACCTTGACCTTTTCCAAAGTTTAGCGGGATTCGGTTTGGAATTCCCGTACGTATAAAAACCCTAAATACCTTATGTTGTTTGATGCACCATGCCGAACCTTGCATTTCTTTTGATTGCTTTGAAAGTGCAAATGCATGCATGTAGAAAGATCGGATTTCGAAAATGAGGAGAAGATCTTTTCTTTCTTTCTCTCTCTCTTTCTCTCTCCTCTTTTTCTCTCTCTCCCGCGCCGTGGGCCGACCCCGGCCGACCCAGGCCCCTGTGCGCCCCCCTCTTGGGCCTGGAAGGCCCAGCCGCCCCCCCCCCCTTTCCCTTATTCCCTAACCCTCTCCCTCTCCCCCCTCATTTTCTCCCTCCCCACCTAAGCCGCCGCCCCTACCCCCTACCCGCCCCCTGCCCTAGGTCGCCGCGCCGCCCCCTGCCGCCGGCCGCCCCTCGCCGTCGATCCCCGACACCGGTGAGCCCCCCCTCCTCTCTCTCTCCCTCCTCCCTCTCTCCCCTCCCCTCCCCCTCCCTGCCCGGCCAAGGCCCGGCCGCCCCCTGTCCGCGCCGGCCGTCCCCCGCCCCACCCCGCCCGCTCGGCCCCTTGGCCGCGCCCCCGGCCCCCCTCGCGCGCGCCCCCATGGCCGGCTCGGCCGCTCGGCCGCCCCGTGCCCTGCCCCGCGCCCCTGCGCGCCCAGCGGCTCGGCCGCCCCGCCCCCCTGCTCGGCCGGCTCGGCCGCCCCCTGCGCCGCCCGCCCTCGCCAGCCCGGCCGCCCGCCGCCGGCTCAGCCGCCCCGGCTCGGCCGCCCCTGCGCGCCCCGCCTAGGGCCGGTTCAACCGCCCCTAGGGCCGGTTCAACCCCCCCCCCCCCCTCTGTTTTTTTATTTTTTTTATTTTATTTTATTTACTTTCTGTGATCATAATTACTGTATTTTAAGTAGGCTAATCACTGTTCATGCTATGGGAAAATAGGAAGTTTAATTTAAAATTCCGTTATGTTATTGATTCACGTAGTTAATTGTTTACCCTGTGCAATGTTGATCAACTAAAAGTGATTAGGTTTCCATCAGTATATATAAATATATATAACAGAATTATTTTGTTAAAAACCAATTGTGTCATTAGTGCATAAGATTTAACCCCCCTGCGAGACCCTTTCCCGTTTCTTTCTAACCATAACAAATGCGTTATCGAATGTCATACTTGGTGCATATTCACTTTATTTGTTATCTTGTATGGTGTACTGTTCTTTTGTATTAAATATGTGGATGGATGTATGTATGTTTGCGCTCGCATAGAGAACGATCCGGTCGAAGAGCCCGAGGAATTCGCAGGAGAAGCCCCTGAGCAGCAGTCGGTTGGTGGAGGCAAGTGTCCTTTGACCTATCTATGTCCTATTCATTCTTTAATTCACCTCCCGCATTACACATTTATACCTAAGGATTGACTAGCTTTTGTTATCCATGTCCTTGTTTACCTATTTGGGTCGGATTATTACTACTTAGTCTGATGCTATTGCTCAACTCTAATCAATGAACATGATGTGATTATCTATGATACGCTGTTTTCCCGTTCTTCTTTATGATTATACTTGTGGTTTTCAAGGGGACTCGAGCGGTTTCTCGAGTGCCTCTCCGTAAGGACCTGTTCTATGGATGACCGCCCGGGAAAACAGTGCAACCATAAGGGTGGAATGGGGTGCCCTTAGCTGAATAATTAGAGGATCCGGGATGTAGTTCACTTAGCCGTCGTGCCGTCAATGGGGCTCGGTGTATGCGGCTCGCTCTGCCAAGTTTGGGTTCGCCCCTTGGGGAGGAGTGCGGTGCATTTAGGAAACCTAACGGGTGGCTACAGCCCCGGGGAATCTTTGTAAAGGCTACGTAGTGAAACCCTGCCTATTCACCTTGGTAGTGTTTAAGGGTTTGATCGGCCCGAGGCAAGAGGGAATCACGGCTTGTGGGTAAAGTGCACAACCTCTGCAGAGTGTTATGAAACTGATATATCAGCCGTGCTCGCGGTTATGAGCGGCCAAGGGAGCTCCAGAGATTAGTGGTACTTGATCAGAGACATTGTGGTACAGGTGGTTATGAGATTGATGGTTTTGGTTATGACTATGGTGCTGGTAAGTGGTATTCTTTCCGTTTGGAAAGGGTACATCGGGTTAATAACTTGGGTAATGCTAAAACTTGGCTTTCTACTAGTAAGTAATAATCTGACCAACTAAAAGCAACTGCTTGACTTATCCCCACATAAAGCTAGTCCACTACAGCCAAACAGGATACTTGCTGAGTATGTTGATGTGTACTCACCCTTGCTCTACACACCAAACCCCCCCCCCCAGGTTGTCAGCATTGCAACCACTGCTCAGGCGAAGATGAAGCTGTGGAAGGAGACTTCCAGGAATTCCAAGATTACGACGAGTTCTAGGTGTGGGTTAGCGGCAACCCCCAGTCGGCTGCCTGTGAAGGCCGCGGTTATCTACGTTTCTTTTCCGCACTTTGATTTATTGTAAGAACTATATGGACGTCTCAGACGTATGATGTAATCGACTATTTCCCTTATTAATACTATTTTGAGCACTGTGTGATGATGTCCATATTATGTAACTACTGTGTACGTGAATAACTGATCCTGGCACGTACATGGTTCGCATTCGGTTTGCCTTCTAAAACCGGGTGTGACATAAGTGGTATCAGAGCCGTGCTGACTGTAGGACCGCTAACCTAGAGTAGAATGGTCGTTCTAAGGACTATGGACCTCTGTCTCTGCCTTGACTTTGATATCCCTTCAAAAGTTGGTCCTACTGACCAAACCTATGTTCTACTATATATTATACCTTGCTGAAAATTATGTTTTATTCCAATCCTTCATTTACTTATGATTCATTATTTGCTGGTCATATTAATTCTGTTCTCACCCTTTTGCTTGCGATGTCTTTTGTAGATGGCTCGACTTAGACACACTGCACGAAAGTCAGTCATCCCCTTCTTACCCTCCCGCCTTGCTGAGCGTCCGCTTCGCCGTCCCGTGGCCGGACAGTCCAGCCACTTGGAGAGACTACACCACCGCCTGCGAGAGGAGCAGGAACGTCGACGACAGGAGCAGCAGAGCTCTTCCCTCTCGCTCCACCAGGAGATAGAGTCTGTGAGGAGCTGCTCCCCTGTGCTTCCTCTGGAGCCGCCCCCTGCACCACCACTGGGCGCCCCAGCCTCTGGAGTAGCTGCTGGAGGAGACCCAGACGACGGAGGAGGCGACGACAGCTCGAGCCACGACACCGACTTCTCTGCTAACCCTGAGCCGGAAGGATGGGTTGCTCGACCCATCACTCGCGACGCTGCTCGCGGGTGTCACTTCCACGATGCGCTCGACACCCTGCTACGTCGGGCATTTGACCGGCATACTTGGTCCATCGAGTATCGCTGTGTGGTCTACCAGCATAGTCGCGGGGTCTACCCGGACCGCTGGGAGGCAACTTGCTTGGTGCGCTGCCCGGAGGACAGTCTCCAGGGTGCAGAGGCCTGTTCAGAGCACTATTCTATCTCTGAGCGGGACTCAGCTGAGGCAGCCATGCAAGATGCTGCACGGCGTGCGCTTTCGCACTACTGCTCGGTTTTCGGTGGGGCAGCTGACGGTCTTGACCTGAAGTATTACCCCCGCCGTTCATCTGGCAGCACAGGAGGCGTGATTGTCTCACCTGTCGGTGAGGGCAATCCTAGGTTGAGCAGCACAGTCAACCTAGCCGCCGTGCTAAACACGGAGCTGGACCATGCATTAGACGAGCTGAGTAGGGCTCGTGCTGAGATCGCCCTGCTGCGGGCTGAGCGCGCGGAACGTCGTTACCTGGACGGTGGTTCCCCCGCTCCCGTTGGGACTCAGCACCCGTACCGCTCACCTCAGCGTGGACACCAGTCTTATGGCAATCCCGCCTGCAAGACCAAGATAAATCTAGAACCATAGATCGTTAGAGTTGGATCTTGTAATTAATACGAAATAAATATATACATGGAAGCTTCAGTCTTAGCGTTAGTCTCGGTCTTAGTTAGTTTTAGTTAGACAGGGTAGTTTGCTATATCCTGTGCATTTATGTTTGTCATGATGAACTATGTTTGGTTTGGATCTTTGTAATGATTGTCACCAGAGTGTGGGTATCCCCTGCATTTTGGTTTACATACTATGTCAATAAAGATAGTTATATAGTTGGGAAAACCTTTATTCTACTTTCCTCTTTATCTGAGAAGCTGTGTGGTCTGTGTTGGAGATCAGTGAAGATGCTCATCTGTTCAGTGCTGTTGGAGAATTCTATACTCTTTTCTTATGCTGCAAGCTTTGCCAGATCAGTTCTGATGTGTGGTTGCGTTCTGCAGATGTCAGAGAACAGGCGTAGAGGAGGAAGGCGTGCTCAGCAGGAGCGAGCCGCTCCGCAGGATGAGGTGCCCCAGCAGCAGCACCTGCCGCCCCCGCCCCCGATGTCGATCGAGCAGATGTTTCTGATGCAGACTCAGGCAGTTCAAGCTATCGGTCAGACTCTGGCCGCCATTCAGCAGCAGCAGCAGCAGCAACAGCAGCAAGCACCACCCCAGCCTCAGATGCCTCAGATGCCTAGAGACAAGCGTGCTGAATTCATGAGAGGCCATCCACCAACGTTCGCTCACTCTTCTGACCCCATGGATGCTGAAGATTGGCTGCGCACTGTGGAGCGGGAGTTGCATACCGCTCAGTGCGATGACAGGGAGAAAGTTCTGTATGGTCCCCGTCTGTTGAGAGGAGCAGCCCAGTCATGGTGGGAGTCTTACCTCGCCACCCATGTCAACCCCTATTCAAATTGACTCAGCCGGTGGAAGAATTCGAGCTGATAGCATTTGTTTGAATATAAGTGTGAAAATAAGGGGGATAGCGTTTCCCGCCAACCTTATAGTAATGGGTACCCAGGGAATAGATGTCATCCTAGGGATGAATTGGTTAGATAAGTATCAGGCAGTTATCAGTTGTGATAAAAGGACAATCAAGTTGGTGTCCCCACTAGGAGAGGAAGTGGTGACCGAGTTAGTCCCACCTGAGCCAAAGAAAGGAAGTTGTTATCAGATGGCTGTCGATAGCAGTGAAGCAGACCCAATTGAGAGTATCAAGGTTGTGTCTGAATTCCCAGATGTGTTTCCAAAGGATTTACCGGGTATGCCACCAGAGCGGAAAGTTGAATTTGCTATAGAGCTTCTTCCTGGAACCGCCCCTATCTTCAAGAGAGCTTACAGAATATCTGGACCAGAGTTGGATGAACTTAAGAAGCAAATTGATGAGCTGTCAGAGAAAGGTTACATCCGGCCAAGCACCTCGCCTTGGGCCGCCCCTGTCTTGTTCGTAGAAAAGAAAGATGGCACCAAGAGGATGTGTATTGATTATCGAGCTTTGAATGAAGTCACGATCAAGAACAAGTATCCTTTGCCCAGAATAGAAGATCTGTTCGACCAGTTGAGAGGAGCCAGTGTGTTCTCCAAGATTGATCTGAGGTCAGGTTATCATCAGCTCAGGATCCGACCTTCGGACATTCCGAAGACGGCATTTATTACCAAGTATGGTTTATATGAGTTCACAGTGATGTCTTTTGGTTTGACCAATGCGCCAGCATTCTTTATGAACTTGATGAACAGTGTATTCATGGATTACCTTGATAAGTTTGTGGTGGTATTCATTGATGACATTCTGGTTTATTCTCAAAGTGAAGAAGAGCATGCGGATCATTTGAGGATGGTATTGCAGAGATTGCGAGAGCACCAGTTGTATGCAAAGTTGAGCAAGTGTGAGTTCTGGATCAGTGAAGTCCTGTTCTTGGGTCACATAATCAACAAAGAAGGATTGGCTGTGGATCTGAAGAAAGTGGCAGACATTCTAAACTGGAAAGCGCCAACGGATGCTCGAGGAATCAAGAGCTTCATTGGAATGGCCGGATATTATCGGCGATTCATTGAAGGGTTTTCGAAGATTGCGAAGCCAATGACAGCGTTGCTAGGCAACAAGGTTGAGTTCAAGTGGACCCAGAAATGCCAAGAGGCCTTTGAAGCGCTGAAAGAGAAGTTGACAACAGCGCCTGTCCTAGTCTTGCCTGATGTGCACAAGCCCTTCTCGGTGTATTGCGATGCTTGTTACACAGGTTTGGGATGTGTGTTGATGCAAGAGGGAAGAGTTGTGGCTTACTCGTCCCGACAGCTGAAGGTTCATGAGAAGAATTACCCAATCCATGATCTAGAGTTGGCAGCAGTGGTTCACGCACTGAAGACATGGAGGCACTATCTGTATGGACAGAAATGTGATGTTTACACAGACCACAAGAGTCTGAAATACATATTCACTCAGTCAGAATTGAACATGAGGCAACGAAGATGGTTAGAATTGATCAAAGACTATGAGTTGGAGATTCATTACCATCCAGGAAAAGCGAACGTAGTGGCAGATGCTTTGAGCAGAAAGAGTCAAGTCAATCTGATGGTTGCTCGCCCGATGCCTTATGAGTTGGCCAAGGAGTTTGACAGGTTGAGTCTCGGGTTTCTGAACAATTCGCGAGGAGTCACAGTTGAATTGGAACCTACCTTGGAGCGCGAAATCAAAGAAGCGCAGAAAAATGATGAGAAAATCAGTGAGATCCGGCGACTGATTCTAGAAGGCAAAGGCAAAGACTTTCGAGAAGATGCAGAAGGTGTGGTATGGTTCAAAGACCGCTTGTGTGTTCCCAATGTCCAGTCTATTCGGGAGTTGATTCTTAAGGAAGCTCATGAGACAGCTTATTCGATTCACCCTGGCAGTGAGAAGATGTATCAGGATCTGAAGAAGAAATTCTGGTGGTACGGAATGAAAAGAGAAATCGCAGAGCATGTGGCTATGTGCGATAGTTGTCGAAGAATTAAGGCAGAACACCAGAGACCAGCTGGATTGTTGCAACCGTTGCAGATCCCTCAGTGGAAATGGGATGAAATTGGTATGGATTTCATAGTCGGATTGCCTCGCACTCGAGCCGGCTACGATTCTATTTGGGTAGTGGTGGACCGTTTGACCAAGTCAGCCCACTTCATACCTGTCAAGACCAACTACAACAGTGCAGTATTGGCCGAATTGTATATGTCTCGGATCGTTTGTCTTCATGGTGTGCCAAAGAAGATAGTGTCAGACAGAGGAACGCAGTTCACCTCTCATTTCTGGCAGCAGTTGCATGAAGCCTTGGGCACGCATCTGAATTTCAGTTCAGCTTATCACCCGCAGACAGATGGTCAGACTGAAAGAACCAATCAAATCCTTGAAGATATGTTGAGAGCCTGTGCGTTGCAAGATCAGTCCGGATGGGACAAGCGATTGCCTTATGCAGAGTTTTCCTATAACAACAGTTACCAGGCCAGTTTGAAGATGTCACCGTTTCAAGCGCTGTATGGAAGGAGTTGCAGAACTCCGTTGCAATGGGATCAGCCTGGAGAGAAGCAGGTGTTTGGGCCAGATATTTTGCTTGAAGCCGAAGAGAACATCAAGATGGTCCGAGAGAATCTGAAGATAGCGCAATCAAGGCAGCGAAGCTATGCAGACACAAGAAGAAGAGAGCTGAGTTTCGAAGTCGGAGACTTTGTTTATCTGAAAGTGTCACCGATCAGAGGAGTCAGAAGATTCGGAGTGAAAGGCAAGCTAGCACCCCGCTACATTGGTCCGTATCAGATTCTTGCAAGACGAGGAGAAGTGGCTTATCAGCTCAGTTTGCCAGAGAATTTGTCTGCTGTGCATAATGTCTTTCATGTGTCTCAGTTGAAGAAGTGCTTGCGTGTGCCGGAAGAGCAGTTGCCAGTGGAAGGTCTGGAAGTCCAGGAGGACTTGACCTATGTTGAGAAGCCAGCTCAGATCCTTGAGGTTGCAGATAGAGTCACCCGAAGGAAGACCGTCAGAATGTGCAAAGTCAGATGGAGTCACCACTCTGAGGAAGAAGCAACCTGGGAGCGTGAAGATGATCTGATGGCCAAGTACCCGGAGCTCTTTGCTAGCCAGCCCTGAATCTCGAGGGCGAGATTCTTTTAAGGGGGATAGGTTTGTAACGCCCCGAATTTTGCAGTGAATTTTTTTTTCTTTTCTTTACTCGCCAAAATTCGGGCGTTACCTTTTCCTTTTCTTTTTCCCCTCGCTAAACCTTGACCTTTTCCAAAGTTTAGCGGGATTCGGTTTGGAATTCCCGTACGTATAAAAACCCTAAATACCTTATGTTGTTTGATGCACCATGCCGAACCTTGCATTTCTTTTGATTGCTTTGAAAGTGCAAATGCATGCATGTAGAAAGATCGGATTTCGAAAATGAGGAGAAGATCTTTTCTTTCTTTCTCTCTCTCTTTCTCTCTCCTCTTTTTCTCTCTCTCCCGCGCCGTGGGCCGACCCCGGCCGACCCAGGCCCCTGCGCGCCCCCCTCTTGGGCCTGGAAGGCCCAGCCGCCCCCCCCCCCCCTTTTCCCTTATTCCCTAACCCTCTCCCTCTCCCCCCTCATTTTCTCCCTCCCCACCTAAGCCGCCGCCCCTACCCCCTACCCGCCCCCTGCCCTAGGTCGCCGCGCCGCCCCCTGCCGCCGGCCGCCCCTCGCCGTCGATCCCCGACACCGGTGAGCCCCCCCTCCTCTCTCTCTCCCTCCTCCCTCTCTCCCCTCCCCTCCCCCTCCCTGCCCGGCCAAGGCCCGGCCGCCCCCTGTCCGCGCCGGCCGTCCCCCGCCCCACCCCGCCCGCTCGGCCCCTTGGCCGCGCCCCCGGCCCCCCTCGCGCGCGCCCCCATGGCCGGCTCGGCCGCTCGGCCGCCCCGCGCCCTGCCCCGCGCCCCTGCGCGCCCAGCGGCTCGGCCGCCCCGCCCCCCTGCTCGGCCGGCTCGGCCGCCCCCTGCGCCGCCCGCCCTCGCCAGCCCGGCCGCCCGCCGCCGGCTCAGCCGCCCCGGCTCGGCCGCCCCTGCGCGCCCCGCCTAGGGCCGGTTCAACCGCCCCTAGGGCCGGTTCAACCCCCCCCTCTGTTTTTTTATTTTTTTTATTTTATTTTATTTACTTTCTGTGATCATAATTACTGTATTTTAAGTAGGCTAATCACTGTTCATGCTATGGGAAAATAGGAAGTTTAATTTAAAATTCCGTTATGTTATTGATTCACGTAGTTAATTGTTTACCCTGTGCAATGTTGATCAACTAAAAGTGATTAGGTTTCCATCAGTATATATAAATATATATAACAGAATTATTTTGTTAAAAACCAATTGTGTCATTAGTGCATAAGATTTAACCCCCCTGCGAGACCCTTTCCCGTTTCTTTCTAACCATAACAAATGCGTTATCGAATGTCATACTTGGTGCATATTCACTTTATTTGTTATCTTGTATGGTGTACTGTTCTTTTGTATTAAATATGTGGATGGATGTATGTATGTTTGCGCTCGCATAGAGAACGATCCGGTCGAAGAGCCCGAGGAATTCGCAGGAGAAGCCCCTGAGCAGCAGTCGGTTGGTGGAGGCAAGTGTCCTTTGACCTATCTATGTCCTATTCATTCTTTAATTCACCTCCCGCATTACACATTTATACCTAAGGATTGACTAGCTTTTGTTATCCATGTCCTTGTTTACCTATTTGGGTCGGATTATTACTACTTAGTCTGATGCTATTGCTCAACTCTAATCAATGAACATGATGTGATTATCTATGATACGCTGTTTTCCCGTTCTTCTTTATGATTATACTTGTGGTTTTCAAGGGGACTCGAGCGGTTTCTCGAGTGCCTCTCCGTAAGGACCTGTTCTATGGATGACCGCCCGGGAAAACAGTGCAACCATAAGGGTGGAATGGGGTGCCCTTAGCTGAATAATTAGAGGATCCGGGATGTAGTTCACTTAGCCGTCGTGCCGTCAATGGGGCTCGGTGTATGCGGCTCGCTCTGCCAAGTTTGGGTTCGCCCCTTGGGGAGGAGTGCGGTGCATTTAGGAAACCTAACGGGTGGCTACAGCCCCGGGGAATCTTTGTAAAGGCTACGTAGTGAAACCCTGCCTATTCACCTTGGTAGTGTTTAAGGGTTTGATCGGCCCGAGGCAAGAGGGAATCACGGCTTGTGGGTAAAGTGCACAACCTCTGCAGAGTGTTATGAAACTGATATATCAGCCGTGCTCGCGGTTATGAGCGGCCAAGGGAGCTCCAGAGATTAGTGGTACTTGATCAGAGACATTGTGGTACAGGTGGTTATGAGATTGATGGTTTTGGTTATGACTATGGTGCTGGTAAGTGGTATTCTTTCCGTTTGGAAAGGGTACATCGGGTTAATAACTTGGGTAATGCTAAAACTTGGCTTTCTACTAGTAAGTAATAATCTGACCAACTAAAAGCAACTGCTTGACTTATCCCCACATAAAGCTAGTCCACTACAGCCAAACAGGATACTTGCTGAGTATGTTGATGTGTACTCACCCTTGCTCTACACACCAAACCCCCCCCCAGGTTGTCAGCATTGCAACCACTGCTCAGGCGAAGATGAAGCTGTGGAAGGAGACTTCCAGGAATTCCAAGATTACGACGAGTTCTAGGTGTGGGTTAGCGGCAACCCCCAGTCGGCTGCCTGTGAAGGCCGCGGTTATCTACGTTTCTTTTCCGCACTTTGATTTATTGTAAGAACTATATGGACGTCTCAGACGTATGATGTAATCGACTATTTCCCTTATTAATACTATTTTGAGCACTGTGTGATGATGTCCATATTATGTAACTACTGTGTACATGAATAACTGATCCTGGCACGTACATGGTTCGCATTCGGTTTGCCTTCTAAAACCGGGTGTGACAATAACAGTGTTAGCTAGCCATTCTGGGTACTTTACTTCTCTGATAACTCCTGCACTAAGGAGTCTTTTGACTTCATTCCGAGCACCTTCGGCCTTGTCATCAGATATTTTCTGAAGCCTCTGCTTTCTGGGTCTGAAGGATGGGTCAACATTGAGCGAGTGTTCAATAACATCCCTGTTAACTCCGCAAAGATCATTAGCTGACCATGCAAACACATCTTTGTTGTTGAACAAAAACCTTATCAAGGTTCTCTCCTGTTCTTCGGATAACTGAGAGCCCAACAGCACCTTCTGCTCTGCTATGTCCTCACATAAGAGCATGGGCTTCGGCTGATCTGCTGAAACTGTTTTCTCCCTTCTGAATTTGTACTGTTCACAAGCTTCAGCTCCATCTATGTTATGGATTGCTTTTGAGTCAGTCCAATTTCCCTCGGCCTTTCTGGCAGCTTCTTGACTTCCATGAATAGCAATGGGTCCTTGATCCGAAGGTATCTTCATGCAAAGGTAAGCAGGATGAAGGATTGCTTCGAAGGCGTTGAGGGTGCCACAACCAATAATTGCATTGTAAGGGTATTCCATGTCAACAATATCAAACACAACTTGCTCAGTTCTGGTATTGTTGATGAATCCGAAGGTCACTGGCATGGTGATCTTGCCGAGTGCTACAATCTGTCTTCCTCCGAAGCCACAGAGAGGGTGTGTAGCATCATGAATCTTATCTTCTGGCTCTTGCATTTGTCTGAAGGCCTTAGCAAATATGATATCAGCTGCACTGCCTGTATCGACCAAGACATTGTGGACCAGAAACCCTTTGATGACGCAAGAAATAACCATAGCATCATTATGAGGAAAATCCTTGAGCTGAAGATCCTCCTGGGAGAAGGTGATTGGAACGTGGGACCACCTTGACTTGATGAAGGGTCCCTGCACTCCAACATGTTGTACCCTTCTCTGCGCCTCCTTCTTTTGCTTCTTGTTGGCTGGCTCTGAGCACGAACCACCTGTTATTGGGAGCAGCAGCTTCGGGGCCGAAGCAGCTCCAGTTTGATTGTTGGACGAAGCCATCAGCTCAAAAAAGTGGAAGTGAGTTCACCGGAGGTGGGCGCCAATGTTGGGGACTTGTTCTCAACCGCTATGAATCAAGAACAAGGCAACATAAAATATTAAATGACAATGACCTTCGTCCAATGAAGCATTATTCCCTCGGGGATAATGCACTCTAGACGAAGGCGAACGACAATACGATTACGAAGGTTGAGTTTTCGTAATAGTACGTTGTTAAATTGTACGAAATAACATAAAATATAGAACATCAAAAGTAAATGAATCATATTATATTCATTCAATATATTTAAGTATTGGATACAATTATACCTCTGCCTTGACAAAGGTTGGTTCTCAAAATGATGAGATGATGAAAAACCCGAATCCAAAAAGCGTGAACAGTAGAGGAGTACTGTTCACTATTTATAGGCACAGGACACAGCCTGTGAGAATTTACAACCATGCCCTTCATGAAAGTCTACAATAACGACTCAAACGCTTATGGACTAAAAGGTCTTTCTACTTTTAAGTCGGTTCATAATTCTGAAGCTTTATGAAGATCAAGCTTCGGTCATCGCACGCGGACAGCTTCAGCTGAAGCTGCTTCTTCCTTCAAGACCTTCGGCGCGATGAAGCATAGTCCCAACAATTATTATTTCTAAGACTAACAATTGAATCATCACAAATATCTAATTTCTCAACCTTAGCAATTAATTTAGCATTTTCATCTCTAAGGTTGAAAATAACATCACGGCAAGTGCTTAGCTCACTAGTTAATTTTTCGCATTTTCAACCTCTAGAGCATAAGCATTTTTAACTTTAACATGCTTTTTGTTTTCCTTAATTAGGAAGTCCTCTTAGCTATCCAAGAGTTCATCCTTTTCATGAATAGCACTAATCAACTCATTTAAATTTTCTTTTTGTTGCATGTTCAAGTTGGTAAAAAGGGTGAGCAAATCATCCTCATCATCACTAGAGCTAGCCTCATCACTAGAAGTTGCATATTTAGTGGAAGCTCTAGATTTTACCTTCTTCTTTTTGTCGTCCTTTGCCATGAGGCACTTGTGGTCGACGTTGGGGAAGAGGAGTCCTTTGGTGACGGCGATGTTGGCGGCGTCCTCGTCGGAGGAGGAGTCGGTGGAGCTCTCGTCGGAGTCCCACTCCCAGCAAACATGGGCATCGCCGCCTTTCTTCTTATAGTACCTCTTCTTTTCTCTCCTCTTTCCCTTCTTGTCGTTATCCCTGTCACTATCACTAGACAAAGGGCATTTAGCGATAAAATGACCAGGCTTACCACATTTGTAGCAAACCTTCTTGGAGCGAGACTGGTAGTCTTTCCCCCTCCTTTGCTTGAGGATTTGGCGAAAGCTCTTGATGATGAGCGTCATCTCCTCATTGTCGAGCTTGGAGGCGTCGATGGGGACCCTACTAGTTGTAGAGTCTTCTTTCTTCTCCTCCGTTGCCTTGAAGGCGACGGGTTGCACCTCGGGTGTTGAGGTGGCGCCTTGCTCGATGATTTTCTTGGAGCCTTTGATCATCAATTCAAAGCTCACAAATTTTCCTATAACTTCCTCGGGAGATATTAGCTTATATCTAGGATCACCACGAATTAATTGTACTTGAGTAGGGTTAAGAAATACAAGTGATCTTAGAATAACCTTGACCATTTCATGGTCATCCCACTTGGAGCTCCCTAGTTTGCGCACTTGGTTCACCAAGGTTTTTAGCCGGTTGTACATGGCTTGCGGGTCTTCTCCTTGGTTGAGCATAAAGAGACCGAGCTCCCCCTCGATCGTTTCCCGCTTGGTGATTTTGGTCACCTCATCTCCTTCGTGCGTGGTCTTGAGTACATCCCAAATCTCTTTGGCGCTCTTCAACCCTTGCACTTTATTATACTCCTCTCGACTTAAAGAGGTGAGGAGTATAGTAGTCGCTTGAGAGTTGAAGTGCTCGATTTGGGCCACCTCGTCCTCATCATAATCTTCATCCCCTACGGATGGTACCTGTACTCCAAACTCAACAACATCCCATATGCTTTTGTGGAGTGAGGTTAGGTGATATCTCATCATATCACTCCACCTAGAATAATCTCACCGTCAAATGTCGGTGGTTTGCCTAATGGGACCGAAAGTAATAGAGTATGTCTAGGAATGCGAGGGTAGCGTAGGGGGATCTTACTATACTTCTTGCGCTCTTGGCGCTTAGAAGTGATGGACGCGGCGTCGGATCCCGATGTAGAGGGCGATGAAGAGTCGGACTCGTAGTAGACCACTTTCTTCATTTTCTTCTTCTTCTCGCCACTCTTGTGCGTCCTAATGCGTGAAGGGGATCCCTCCTTCTTTTTGTTATCGGACTCCCATGATGGAGCCTTCCCGTGGCTTGTGGCGGGCTTCTCGCTGGTCATCATCTCCTTCTTGGCGTGATCTCCCGACATCACTTCGAGCGGTTAGGCTCTAATGAAGCACCATGCTCCGATACCAATTGAAAGTCGCCTAGAGGGGGGGTGAATAGGGCGAATCTGAAATTTACAAACTTTAAGCACAACTACAAGCCGGGGTTAGCGTTAGAAATATAAACGAGTCCGAAAGAGAGGGCGAAAACAAATCACAAGCAAATAAGGTGGATGACACAGTGATTTGTTTTACCGAGGTTCGGTTCTTGCAAACCTACTCCCCGTTGAGGCGGTCACAAAGACCAGGTCTCTTTCAACCCTTTCCCTCTCTCAAACGGTCACCTACTAGACCGAGTGAGCCTTTCTCTTCAATCAAATGGGACACTAAGTCCACTACAAGGACCACCACAACTTGGTGTCTCTTGTTTTGATTACAAGTGAGTTGAGCACAAGAAAGAAGGAAGAAGAAAAGCAATCCAAGCGCAAGAGCTCAAATGAACACAAATGTCTCTCTCTCTAGTCACTAATTTGGTTGGAGTGATTTCGGACTTGGGAGAGGTTGTATTGAATGCTATAGCTCTTGTATGAGATTTGAAGGCTGAAAACTTGGATGCCATGAATGGTGGTTATTTGGGGGTATTTATAACCCCAACCAACAAAATAGCCGTTGGTGAAGGCTGCTGTCGCATGGCGCACCGGACAGTCCGGTGCGCTAGCCACGTCACCCGGCCATTGGGTTCTGACCGTTGGAGCTTCTGACAGCTGGGCCACCGGACAGTCCGGTGGTGCACTGGACAGCCACTGTTCACTGTCCGGTGTGCCTTCTGGCTCTGCTCTGACTTCTGCGTGCACTGTAGCGCATTAACTGCTCGTTGCAGACGATCGTTGGCGCTGTGTAGCCGTTACTCCGCTGGCACACCGTACAATCCGGTGCTACACCGGACAGTCCGGTGAATTATAGCGGAGTGGCTCCCAGAATTCTCGAAGGTGGCAAGTTCGGAGTTGGGTTCCCTGGTGCACCGGACACTGTCCGGTGGCACACCGGACAGTCCGGTGCGCCAGACCAGGGCACACTTCGGTTGTCTTTTGCTCTCTTTGTTTGAACCCTTTCTTGGTATTTTTATTGGTTTGCTGTGAACCTTTGGCATCTGTAAAACTTATAATCTAGAGCAAACTAGTTAGTCCAATTATTTGTGTTGGGCAATTCAACCACCAAAATTCATATAGGAAAAGGTGTAAGCCTATTTCCCTTTCAAGATCCACATTCGCGATCATATGAGCACCAGATTTAAATTGTGCACGGAGGCTCCATGAGCACAGTAATATGTTCCCATGAGTGAGAACCCTACCTGGTGTGTTTATAGTTGAGAGATTCTAGGCTCACATATGAGCCTATTAGGCTTCACATCCATTAACAAAGGCAAGTTGGCTCACCTTTGTAAATAAAGCATTAGCATTTGAAAACTTTAGGTATTTTAACTTTGTAGTTGTCTTCATTAATGAGTATTATATATTAGTGAGTTCGATGATGATAGCGATGGAACCCATAAATGTGGAACAATAGAAGCAATCAGTACATCCAGTAGACCAGCAATAACAAGGTTCCTCTTTTTTGTCCTCTCCTATTTCAGAATGCACTAAAAGTTATATTGGCATTCAGATCTTTATCCTTTTCCAAGGTGAGCAATCCTAGCAGTATCATTTGAATAAAATATTTAGTTACTTATGGAAGATTTTAGTGCTCTAAAAAGCTTCCCCCTTCTCTCTCTCTCTCTTTTTGGTGACTTATTGTTGGGTTTTAACTCTAGCCTATCCTAACTTGCTTGAGACTAAAAGGCTATGTTGTTGTAGACTTATGAAAGATTTTGTCTCCATGCGGCGTGCATTTGGTTCATCTTTCTTCCACACTAACCCTTATTGTACCTGCTCTCACAAAACTAAAAGACAATGGACATATGACCCACTACTGTATAGATTATTCAGTCTAAATATACAGGTATTAGTAATAATGTATTTTTTTGTTTTTATATATTTTAATATATGATAAGTTATAATTTAATATATTGATAGAGTAAACAAGGAACATTCATAAATCATTTTTTATGATTTTGATAGTTTGATTATAGGAATTATATGACAATTACAAAACATCTTTTGCTATAGAGTAATGGAACGAAAAAACAAATCTACTGTTATTATTATTTTTTTGCATAATCACCTAACCTTGAAAATGTGTTTCCCCGTTTACTATATGTAAGCTAAATTCTAAAATCTTGCATTAGCCGACCTTAGCTCAGTTGGTAGAGCGGAGGACTGTAGTGTTGCAGATTAATCCTTAGGTCGCTGGTTCGAATCCGGCAGGTCGGATTTTTTGGTTTCTCATTTTGCATTTTTAATGAATGATTTTCGATTTAAACTTTCAAATAGCAGGAATCCTGTTTTGGATCCTTGAAATACGCAGGGGGGTTTGAATTTTCAATAAATGATTTTTCGATTTAAATTTTCAAATAGCAGGAATCCTATTTGGATCCTTGAAATACGCTGGGGCTTTAAGTGCTTAACGATGTTCGCGTACAAAGGATTCTCTCACACATTACTTCCTTGATCAGTCATAAAAATATATTTTTTGGTTAGTTTTAAAAATTAACTTTCTTGATTGAACTGATGCCGATTGCCGACACTACTCTCCAATCGATTTATACACTCCGCAAACTGTACATCAATGAAAATAAAATTGAGTAACAGTGGAAACTACAGGCAAACACCTCAAATAAAACAAAGGAACCAACAAAAATTGCATTTGTACACTGGAAAAGGACTGGCCAATGTTTGTGGTTAAGGTAAATTTGTTTTAGGACATCCTTTATATAATAATGATTCCATCAAACAGATTTATAGATCTAGGGCTTTGCAAATGTATCTGCAACAATGTCTAGGCTCCGTTTGGTACAGCACCTCCAGTAAGCTTTACGAGTTGTTTTTGCCAAATGGGTATTTTCTAAACAACTCCACAGGTGGTCCCTAGAATTCCGATCTCATATGGAGCAGGAGTTGAATGGAGCTGAAAATAGCTGCTTCCCGTAGCTCCCACCCACCCTGGTGGGCCCTAACGTACATAGAGTCTGATTTGGCCCTAGATCGAGCCAAGTGAGTGCAGACACTAGAGAATTGGACGCAGGAACCAATAATCTCAACAACATATCAGAAGGCCTGCTAATGATTTACCATTAAGAAGAAATTATAACTGAACCTGATAAGCATGCACTCGCTCTATCCCAGAATATAAGGCGTAACCAATTTTTGTTCTTATCCGAGGATAGACGTACATCGATGCAGTGGTATAGAGACAATTAAGTACAATTCTTAATCTTTGAACCAGATGTGGTTACGCCTTATATACGGGAACGAAGGGAGTAGTGTACATTCAACATCGTTGAATATCATCGTAAACATCATCCTACCGTAGGCAGCAAAGCATAGTTGGATGGAGCCACCTATAATCTCGACAACATATATCTAAACTAGGTGAGTACCCGTGCGTTGCAACGGGAACATATAATAACATAATAACTTATATACAAAATGTGTCCGATATTGTTATAAAAAATATTTCATAATCTATTTGTAATCCTAGACATACATAAATTTTTTTATTTTAATTTAGCTGTTTCACTACTCTATTGCAACCATCAGTATCATGCAGACTTCGATATATGCCACGATTTACATGGTCTCATCATTAAAGAGCACGTGTCACACCTGTCGGTAGAAGTTCTCTCATACATTGTCAGTCATCAGGTACGCACCACCATACACGCTTGCTTAAATAAAAAAGCAAGTGTATGTGTTTGCGAAGAGAATTAAAGGCAGGTCGGCCGGCACAAAAGCTATCCCGACGATGGCGAGTGGTCATTGTTGTCGGTCCTCCTCTGCGTCACCTCTGGTGCCAAGATGACGTCATAGTCCTTGATATAATGGTCGTCGAACGCGCACGACATGTCGAGTACCGATGACTCTTGGCTGGGCTGCCAAACGAAGTGCACCCTAGGCTCATCAGTGAGGTAGTACACCTAGCCGTTGCACCACCGGATGTGCTACTCCTCTACATAAATCTTGTTCGAGGACACTCACACAACGTCAGCAACGACCATTGTCCCAGCGCACAAGAATTCATGGCCGGTCAGTAGTAACTTACGTGGGAGGTTGAGCTTCAGGTGGATGATGAGCTGGACGGTGTGACGGCGCCGTTGTCGGATGCGGTGCCCAGAACAACCCGAGAGTCGCCGGCGTTGGCGACGACCATGAGGTCCCCCTATTTGAAGATGGACAGCGCGGTGCAGCCGCTCTGGACCGCGTCCAAGCGGCGACTGCGCCGGAGATTGCCGAACACAGCGACGCATGCGGTCACGTAGTACTGCTTCCAGAGGTCGAACTGGCAGTCGCCAAGCTTCTTTTCGTCGTCGATGAGCGACGCCAACGCGAGCGCCTCCAGCCAGTGTTGTTTGTTCGGGGTTTCCAAGTAAGAAACATGGATTCATTTTTAGCGTTGGTTTATGAAAATGACTCACAAGTCAGAGCCATGGAAAAATATTACGGAGAATAAATGTCACATATAAAAAAGAATTTAAGTTGAAAACATTATTCAAACAAAAGAAATTGCATGCAAGGCTCTTTTTTAAATACTACTCCCTCCATCCAAAAATATAATTCAGGAATCTCGTTGTCACACCTGGATTTTAGGGGTCCAAAACCCGGGCGCGAACATAATCACCAGGTGTGCTGGGACCAAGTCTCACACATATGATGAATCATGGCACAGGATCGAATGTCACATCTTTAGTATATAATAGGAGTTCTATACAAAATAAATAATTACATTATAAGGAGACAACGGTCCAGCAACCCAAAGCTGACTGGGAGACGACGACCTAGACCTCTCACGAACACATCACAGCATCCTCCAAGCGCCTCATCCTGTGGTACCTGTTCTTGACCTGTGGGGGGTGTGAGACAGCAAGAGTGAGCTCACATACGTTCATCGCTCAACAAGTTGTGGGGAATAATGTGCATGAACTCGCCAAAGGTGGGAGCTCACGTGAAGTGTAAGGCTTACCAAAGAGGATGGTTAGAGCTGAGCATTGCTTTTAAAGTTGGTTAAAATTTTATTAGCATTTACTAAGTATAAGTAAATACCAACCCAATTAAATAGTAGAACAAAAGTAACAACATCACCTGCGATGCAATGCATATGCCAAATTGAATTTAAGTTCCATAAATTAATCATGTGAGGGTCCGAGCTGCTCATGACCGTGAGCACGGCTAGTATACCAGTTTTACACTCTGCAGAGGTTGTGCATCTTTACCCACAAGTCATGTTACCCATATGCCAAGGGATCGCGACTTCCCATACACCTCTACCGAGGAGGCGAGGCAGGGTAACACTACGAGGCCTTTACAAAGTTCCACTAGCTTCAGAAAACCCGCTACAGTTTATAGGAAGCTCCAATGCAGGGATCCCTTGCCTGACCGCCATCGCAGCAAAATCAATCAAGGACCTCCCTACACTGACCACTCCCCTACTGCCCTTGCCCCTTTCGGGTAAGGTAGTCCTCCACTAGCTTTCCTAATTAATCAGCCAAGGGCGTCCCATTATACCCTTGTGGTAGCACTGTTTTCCCGGGTGGTCGCTCCATGTTCCAATTAACATAATGATCTTATCATGAAAAGTAAATAACAACGGATAACAAAAGTATAATCATGAATAATGTGTATCTCAATGCCCAAATCCACATAAAGCACTAGCAAGTACTACCCAAAAGTTTAGTGGTAAACAAGGCATAAAGATAGTCAAACTAGGGTGACCTATTGGGTCCCATCAAAATTAGCCTATGCAGATCATTATGATTAATCAGAACATGAATGGGTAAAAAGAAGTGATCAAGGGCACAACTTGCCTGGGACTTGAGATTCCAGGTACCAACTTGCTCTTCTGATGACACGTATCCTCACTGCTAAACGTAGCAATACATACAAACAGTGTATAGGCAAAATTAACATCACACCAAACATGTAAACAAAATACATGATAATAACCTACACATTAAAATAAAATTCTAGGAACAGGAATCATTAATTTTGGAGTTATGGATCTTAAGTTATGAATTTTCAAAGGTTTTATGTATTTAATGCAAGATTAACTAAGAAATAAATTTTATTACTGTTTTCATGCCAAAACAGAGACACTGGTGATAAACAATAATATTAAAAATATAGGAATTGGAATGGATTAATTTGAACTTAGAATAAATTAAATATGAATTAAACAAGTTTTATGGATTTATTTTTATACTAAAAACCTATTTTCTTTATTAAATTCTGAATTTCCTAGGGGTTCTGGACTGGGCACAAATAACAGAAAGATACAGGGGTTATTACACAAAAATTCATGAGTTTCAGGATTCCCACAGACAGGACTGCGGGTTTATTTTGAAGTTTGCGAGAGGCTCTTATGCAAAAGACCCAGCACGAAGAGGTATCCTTTATTCCTGACCGCCTGATCGAAATCTGGTGGCCCAGATTAGATGCTACTTTCATTGAACCGGTATGCGCTATCAGCCCTTGGATCTGAGATCCACGGTTAGGGCATCACGTGACTCCAAAACCGTCCGATCGCTGGTTAACGTCAAGGATTTAATGCATCGAATGGGTATGCGCCAACGAATCCCAGCCGTTCGTTTTCTGATGAGCGGGTACCAGATCATCTCCCACCTCTGACCATTGAATACGATGGCGAGAGTGACCCAAGAGGAGGCCGCCATTGCGGGAGCACCTGCCCCGCGGCGAATACGTATCTCCCAACCGTAGACTGGCGTAAGAGAGGGCGGTGGCAAGCGCGAACTCGAGAGGGGGTCCATACCGTAGATTTGGGTGACCACAATGCTGGGTTGGCGACGATGATGGCGATCTCCCGGTTGACAACGCTCATGCAGATCCTCCTCTCTGTTGGCGGCGTGCTCTTGCAGATTCTTACAGATTCTTTTCCCCGCTGGCGTAGCTGAACGACTTCGCTTTATAGGCATGGCCGGCAAAGATTAGGCCTATCGGCCTTCACCTGTTGGCCGAATTTAGCGGCAATGGCCTAGCGCTGGCAGGCTATGGTGCTAGGCATTTATACGTACAGGGCTGATCCCTGCCATGAAATATCTTTTTTTTTAATGATATGCTCGGCACCAAAGCCAAACAACCCAGGCGGATCTTTCTCTTTTTACGGCTGTGATTTTATTGGTGGCTTCTATTCTTTCGGCAGTACTGGATAAAGTAACGAAACTATCGTGTTTTGTTGGACATAGAGGATCAGGTCCAGGCTACAAGTAGGGCTTCGGTGAGTTCTATATTCCTATTTTCATTTTTTTTCTATTTTGGTTTTTTTTCAAGCTTGATTCACAAATTCTAAATTTCAACCGGAGTTCGAGTTTCAAATTACAAGTACAATCAAAACCTACGTGCATGCATCACATATATTTACAATATTTATTTCTTTATTTCATTTAGACAAATGCCCCTAAGTATATATAATTTGATATGAATAAATCATGTAAAATAGTTTACGTACATAGCCAAAATTTAATTTTTTTACTACTTATTTAACTTTAGGAAACTAGTTTCATTCATAAAAATTTATAATACACATTAATTTGATTCCGTTAAAAAAAATCTACTAATCACAAAATCAAGATTTTAGGGTGTTACAAATCCTACACCCTTAACAGAAATCTCGTCCTCGAGATTTGTAAGAAAAGGGATCCTAAAGGATTGGTTTGCAATTCAACTTTTAGTCTTATAATTGTACCAAAAGTCCAGAGTCTCATTTTTTAGTCAATAGGGGTTGATTAGGAGAGCATAGGTATTCAACCACTTATTATGTAGGATCTAAGAGATGGATAAGTTAGGGCAATAATAGCCTGGGATAAGAAAATTTCCGGTGAGAAAGAACTCCTTGTTGGGTGGTAATGCATCGGAAGATCGAGTTTGACTTCTCTTTTTTTCTTGACGAGGTTGATCTTTTCCTTTTCCAGTCTTGGTCTCATTGAGTCGGGGTCATGTATATCATCGAAGTTAGAGGATATGGTTAAGATAGATATGGATGAGATAGACTGCATGATGTAGATCAAAAGTTTGTTTTAGGTGGGGATAGACAGATTATGCAATCCATCAAGATTCTATGGGTTGGGTCAGGTTGATCTAAGATATCAAACTTGTTTATAGGGCAGGGTCTAATGTATTTCCTCAGCATTAGCTAATTCGGTTTGAGTGACTCACATTAGGTTTGATCATAATAGATTAGATAAGATCTAAATAAATTTTGGATTAGCTCATGGTTGTTATTCTAGAGTGGGATACATATACTAATGATGGCAAGATGAATCCATAAGGATAAGGTAGAATATTTTTGAGGCCAGTTAGATCTATTAGGATGAGATAAAATCTTTTCAAGATAAGATGAGTCTATTAAGATAAGAGAGTATCTTTTAAGATAAGATGGACCAATTAAGACAAGAGAGAGTCTTTTAAGATGAGGGATCTATATAAAATAGATACACTTTAATGGAGGATAAACCAGGTTGTTTAGCTATCTTATGAATTTTATTTATTTATATTTATACCTATATGTATATGCAGATGTAATTGTGGACATTACTCCACAACTCATCCCACTCAATCAAAGATCCAAATCAAACAAGTATCATAAGAACAAACATTCAAGTTCATAGATATCAAAAAATAGTTTTGTTTTTGTTCCTAAGATTAGGTCTCCTAATCCTAAAAGTCACTTTAGGCACAGGATTTCAAAATGTGAAATCCACTTTTGTCTTTCGAAAGCAGAAAGGTAAGAGTAATCAGAGTAGAGTGGAAATAGATGAGAAAAGATTAAGAAAAGTTTAGAAAAGAATCAGAGTAGCAAATGTAAGTAGATAATGGTTGTCCGGTTCTATCTAGGTTTCGTCCTACAGTCAACATTCCTCTGATACCACTTCTGTCACACCCGGATTTTAGGGGTCCAAAACCCGGGCGCGAACATAATCACCAGGTGTGCTGGGACCAAGTCTCACACATATGATGAATCATGGCACAGGATCGAATGTCACATCTTTAGTATATAATAGGAGTTATATACAAAATAAATAATTACATTATAAGGAGACAACGGTCCAGCAACCCAAAATTGACTGGGAGACGACGGCCTAGACCTCTCACGAACACATCACAGCATCCTCCAAGCGCCTCATCCTGTGGTACCTGTTCTTGACCTGTGGGGGGGTGTGAGACAGCAAGAGTGAGCTCACATACGTTCATCGCTCAACAAGTTGTGGGGAATAATGTGCATGAACTCGCCAAAGGTGGGAGCTCACGTGAAGTGTAAGGCTTACCAAAGAGGATGGTTAGAGCTGAGCATTGCTTTTAAAGTTGGTCAAAATTTTATTAGCAATTACTAAGTATAAGTAAATACCAACCCAATTAAATAGTAGAACAAAAGTAACAACATCACCTGCGATGCAATGCATATGCCAAATTGAATTTAAGTTCCATAAATTAATCATGTGAGGGTCCGAGCTGCTCATGACCGTGAGCACGGCTAGTATACCAGTTTAACGCTCTGCAGAGGTTGTGCATCTTTACCCACAAGTCGTGTTACCCATTTGCCACGGAGTTGATCAGACTCCATACACCTCTACCAAGGAAGCGAGGCAGGGTACCCTGCCTCGCTTCCTTGGTAGAGGTGTATGGAGTCCCTGTCTCGCTTCCTTGGTAGATGATAGTCGCCTAGAGGGGGGGTGAATAGGGCGAAACTGAAATTTACAAATATAAACACAACTACAAGCCGGGTTAGCGTTAGAAATATAAACGAGTCCGAGAGAGAGGGCGCAAAACAAATCCCAAGCGAATAAGCAAGTGAGACACGGAGATTTGTTTTACCGAGGTTCGGTTCTTGCAAACCTACTCCCCGTTGAAGAGGCCACAAAGGCCGGGTCTCTTTCAACCCTTCCCTCTCTCAAACGGTCCCTCGGACCGAGTGAGCTTCTCTTCTCTAATCAAAGCCGGGAACAAAACTTCCCCGCAAGGGCCACCACACAATTGGTGCCTCTTGCCTTGATTACAATGGAGTTGTGATCTCAAGAACAAGTGAGAAAGAAAAGAAGCAATCCAAGCGCAAGAGCTCAAATGAACACGGCAAATCACTCTCACTAGTCACTAGGGCTTTGTGTGGAATTGGAGAGGATTTGATCTCTTTAGTGTGTCTAGAATTGAATGCTAGAGCTCTTGTAGTAGTTGAGAAGTGGAAAACTTGGATGCAATGAATGGTGGGGTGGTTGGGGTATTTATAGCCCCAACCACCAAACTTGACCGTTGGCTGAAGGCTTCTGCTCGATGGCGCACCGGACAGTCCGGTGCACACCGGACAGTCCGGTGCCCCTACCACGTCATCACTGCCGTTGGATTCTAGCCGTTGGAGCTTCTGACTTGTGGGCCCGCCTGGGTGTCCGGTGCACACCGGACATGTACTGTTTGATGTCCGGTGCACCGGCATGGGCAACTCTGACGTCTGCGCGCGCTGCGCGCGCATTAAATGCTCCGCAGGGAGCCGTTGGCGCCGCAGGGAGCCGTTGCTCCGCTGTCACACCGGACAGTCCGGTGTACACCGGACAGTCCGGTGAATTTTAGCGGGGCGGCTGCCGCGCGAACCCGAGGCTGGCGAGTTCTGGAGACCGCGCTTCCTTGGAGCACCGGACATGTCCGGTGCACACCGGACAGTCCGGTGAATTATAGCGCGCCGGCTTCCGAGAATTCCCGAGGGTGAAGAGTTTGAGTCTGAGTCCCCTGGTGCACCGGACAGGTACTGTTCACTGTCCGGTGGCACACCGGACAGTCCGGTGCGCCAGACCAGGGGTGCCCTCGGTTGCCCCTTTGCTCCTTTATTGAATCCAAAACTTGGTCTTTTTATTGGCTGAGTGTGAACCTTTTACACCTGTATAATCTATACACTTGGGCAAACTAGTTAGTCCGAAGATTTGTGTTGGGCAATTCAATCACCAAAATTATTTAGGAACTAGGTGTAAGCCTAATTCCCTTTCAATCTCCCCCTTTTTGGTGATTGATGCCAACACAAACCAAAGCAAATATAGAAGTGCATAATTGAACTAGTTTGCATAATGTAAGTGTAAAGGTTGCTTAGAATTGAGCTAATAAAACTACTTACAAGATATGCATGGAATGTTTCTTTCTTATTTAGCATTTTGGACCACGTTTGCACCACATGTTTTGTTTTTGCAAATCCTTTTGTAAATCCATTTCAAAGATCTTTTGCAAATTGTCAAAGGTAAATGAATAAGAGTTTTGCAAAGCATTTTCAAGATTTGAAATTTTCTCCCCCTGTTTCAAATGCTTTTCTTTTGACTTAACAAAACTCCCCCTAAAAGAGATCCACCTCTTAGTGTTCAAGAGGGTTTTGATATACCATTTTTGAAATACTACTTTCTCCCCTTTTTGAACATAATAGGATACCAAATGATAAATACTTTTTAGAAAGCACTAAGTTTTTTTAATTAGGTGGTGGTGCGGTCCTTTTGCTTTGGGCTCATTTCTCCCCCTTTTTGGCATGAATCGCCAAAAAACGGAATCATTAGAGCCCTCGAAGTAATTTCTTCCTCTTTGGTCATAAATGAATGAGTTAAGATTATACCAAAGATGAAGTCCGGTCCTTTTGCTTTTGAGCTTTTACTCTCTCCCCCAAGGATGAAGTCCTTTTCTTTGATGCTCATTTCTCCCCAAGGAATAGAGAGTTGCTCGGAGTGATGGCGAAGCATGAGTTACGGAGTGGAAGCCTTTGTCTTCACCGAAGACTCCAATTCCCTTTCAATACACCTATGACTTGGTTTGAAATAGACTTGAAAACACATTAGTCATAGCATATAAAAGAGATATGATCAAAGGTATTCAAATGAGCTATGTGTGCAAGCTAGCAAAAGAAATTTCTAGAATCAAGAATATTGAGCTCATGCCTAAGTCTGGTAAAAGATTGTTCATCTAGTGGCTTGGTAAAGATATCGGCTAATTGATCTTTAGTGTTAATGTAAGAAATCTCGATATCCCCCTTTTGTTGGTGATCCCTAAGAAAATGATACCGAATGGCTATGTGCTTAGTGCGGCTATGCTCGACGGGATTGTCGGCCATTTTGATTGCACTCTCATTATCACATAGCAAAGGGACTTTGGTTAATTTGTAACCATAGTCCCGCAGGGTTTGCCTCATCCAAAGCAATTGCGCGCAACAATGACCTGCGGCAATGTACTCGGCTTCGGCGGTGGAAAGAGCGACCGAATTTTGCTTCTTTGAAGCCCAAGACACCAAGGATCTTCCCAAGAACTGACAAGTCCCCGATGTGCTCTTCCTATTAATTTTGCACCCCGCCCAATCGGCATCCGAATAACCAATCAAATCAAACGTGGATCCCCGAGGGTACCAAAGCCCAAACTTAGGTGTGTAAGCCAAATATCTCAAGATTCGTTTTATGGCCGTAAGGTGAGATTCCTTAGGGTCGGATTGGAATCTTGCACACATGCAAACGGAAAGCATAATGTCCGGTCGAGATGCACATAAATAAAGCAATGAACCAATCATCGATCGGTATACCTTTTGATCCACGGACTTACCTCCCGTGTCGAGGTCGAGATGCCCATTAGTTCCCATGGGTGTCTTGATGGGTTTGGCATCCTTCATCCCAAACTTAGCAAGAATGTCTTGAGTGTACTTCGTTTGGCTAATGAAGGTGCCTTCTTGGAGTTGCTTCACTTGAAATCCTAAGAAATACTTCAACTCCCCCATCATAGACATCTCGAATTTCTGTGTCATGATCCTACTAAACTCTTCACATGTAGACTCGTTAGTAGACCCAAATATAATATCATCAACATAAATTTGGCATACAAACAAGTCATTTTCAAGAGTTTTAGTAAAGAGTGTAGGATCGGCCTTGCCGACTTTGAAGCCATTAGCAATAAGGAAATCTCTTAGGCATTCATACCATGCTCTTGGGGCTTGCTTGAGCCCATAAAGCGCCTTAGAGAGCCTATAAACATGGTTAGGATACTCACTGTCTTCAAAGCCAGGAGGTTGCTCAACATAGACCTCTTCCTTGATTGGTCCGTTGAGGAAGGCACTTTTCACGTCCATTTGATAAAGCTTAAAGCCATGGTAAGTAGCATAGGCCAATAATATGCGAATTGACTCAAGCCTAGCTACGGGTGCATAGGTTTCACCGAAATCCAAACCTTCGACTTGCGAATACCCTTTGGCCACGAGTCGAGCTTTGTTCCTTGTCACCACACCATGCTCATCTTGCTTGTTGCGGAAGACCCATTTGGTTCCTACAACATTTTGGTTAGGACGTGGAACTAAATGCCATACCTCGTTCCTCGTGAAATTGTTGAGCTCCTCTTGCATTGCCACCACCCAATCCGAATCTTGGAGAGCTTCCTCTATCCTGTGTGGCTCAATAGAGGAAACAAAAGAGTAATGTTCACAAAAATGAGCAACCCGAGATCTAGTAGTTACCCCCTTATGAATGTCCCCGAGGATAGTGTCGACGGGGTGATCTCGTTGGATTGCATGGTGGACTCTTGGGTGTGGCGGTCTTGGTTCTTCCTCATCCTCCTTTTCTTGATTATTTTCATCTCCCCCTTGATCATTGCCATTATCTTGAGATGGCTCATCTTCTTGATTTTGCCCTTCATCATCTTGAGCCTCATCCTCATTTTGGGTTGGTGGAGATGCTTGCATGGAGGAGGATGGTTGATCTTGTGCATTTGGAGGCTCTTCGGATTCCTTAGGGCACACATCCCCAATGGACATGTTCCTTAGCGCGATGCATGGAGCCTCTTCATTACCTATCTCATCAAGATCAACTTGCTCTACTTGAGAGCCGTTAGTTTCATCAAACACAACGTCACATGAGACTTCAACTAGTCCAGTGGACTTGTTAAAGACCCTATATGCCCTTGTGTTTGAGTCAAAACCAAGTAAAAAGCCTTCTACAGTCTTAGGAGCAAATTTAGATTTTCTACCTCTTTTAACAAGAATAAAGCATTTGCTACCAAAAACTCTAAAATATGAAATGTTGGGCTTTTTACCGGTTAGGAGTTCATATGATGTCTTCTTGAGGATTCGGTGAAGATATAACCGGTTGATGGCGTAGCAGGCGGTGTTGACCGCTTCGGCCCAAAACCGGTCCGATGTCTTGTATTCATCAAGCATGGTCCTTGCCATGTCCAATAGAGTTCGATTCTTCCTCTCCACTACACCATTTTGTTGTGGAGTGTAGGGAGAAGAGAACTCATGCTTGATGCCCTCCTCCTCAAGGAAGCCTTCAATTTGAGAGTTCTTGAACTCCGTCCCGTTGTCGCTTCTTATTTTCTTGATCCTTAAAGCGAACTCATTTTGAGCTCGTCTCAAGAATCCCTTTAAGGTCTCTTGGGTTTGAGATTTTTCCTGTAAAAAGAATACCCAAGTGAAGCGAGAATAATCATCCACTATTACAAGACAATACTTACTCCCGCCGATGCTTATGTAAGCAATCGGGCCGAATAGATCCATGTGGAGTAGCTCAAGCGGCCTATCGGTCGTCATGATGTTCTTGTGTGGATGATGGACTCCAACTTGCTTCCCCGCCTGGCATGCGCTACAAATCCTGTCTTTCTCAAAATGAACATTTGTTAATCCTAAAATGTGCTCTCCCTTTAGAAGCTTATGAAGATTCTTCATCCCAACATGGGCTAGTCGGCGGTGCCAGAGCCAACCCATGTTAGTCTTAGCAATTAAGCATGTGTCAAGTTCAGCTCTATCAAAATCTACTAAGTATAGCTGACCTTCTAACACACCCTTAAATGCTATTGAATCATCACTTCTTCTAAAGACAGTGACACCTATATCAGTAAAAAGACAGTTGTAGCCCATTTGACATAATTGGGAAACAGAAAGCAAGTTGTAATCTAAGGAATCAACAAGAAAAACATTGGAAATAGAATGGTCAGGAGATATAGCAATTTTACCAAGTCCTTTGACCAAACCTTGATTTCCATCCCCGAATGTGATAGCTCGTTGGGGATCTTGGTTTTTCTCATATGAGGAGAACATCCTTTTCTCCCCGGTCATGTGGTTTGTGCACCCGCTGTCGAGTATCCAACTTGAGCCCCCGGATGCATAAACCTACAAAACAAATTTAGTTCTTGACTTTAGGTACCCAAACTGTTTTGGGTCCTTTGGCATTAGATACAAGAACTTTGGGTACCCAAACACAAGTCTTGGAGCCCTTGTGTTTGTTCCCAACAAACTTGGCAACGACCTTGCCGGATTTGTTAGTAAGCACATAAGAAGCATCAAAAGTTTTAAATGAAATGCCATGTTCATTTGATGCATTAGGAATTTTCTTCTTAGGCAACTTGGCACGGGTTGGTTGCCTAGAACTAGATGTCTCACCCTTATACATAAAAGCATGATTAGGGCCAGAGTGAGACTTCCTAGAATGAATTTTCCTAATTTTGTCCTCGGGATAACCGGCAGGGTATAAAATGTAACCCTCGTTATCCTGAGGCATGGGAGCTTTGCCCTTAACAAAATTGGACAATCTTTTAGGAGGGGCACTAAGTTTGACATTGTCTCCCCTTTGGAAGCCAATGCCATCCTTAATGCCCGGACGTCTCCCATTATAAAGCATACTTCTAGCAAATTTAAATTTTTCATCTTCCAAGTTATGCTCGGCAATTTTAGCATCTAATTTAGCTATATGATCATTTTGTTGTTTAATTAACGACATGTGATCATGAATAGCATTAACATCAATATCTCTACATCTAGTGCAAATAGAAACATGCTCAACATTAGATGTAGAGGGTTTGCAAGATTTAAGTTCCACAACCTTAGCATGCAACATTTCATTCTTAGTTCTAAGGTCGGAAATGGTAGTATTGCAAGCATCAAAATCTCTAGCCTTAGCAATCAAATTTTCATTCTCTAATCTAAGGCTAGCAAGAGAAATGTTTAATTCTTCAATCCTAGCAAGCAAATCATCATTATCATTTCTAGGATTGGGAATTGAAACATTACAATCATGAGAATCAACCTTAGCATTTAAACTAGCATTTTCATTTCTAAGGTTATCAATCATCTCACGGCAAGTGCTTAGCTCACTAGATAATTTTTCACATTTTTCTACTTCTAGAGCATAAGCCTTTTTAACCTTAACATGTCTCTTGTTTTCTTTAATTAGACAATCCTCTTGGGAGTCCAAAAGGTCATCCTTTTCATGAATAGCACTAACTAATTCATTTAATTTTTCTTTTTGCTCCATGTTAAGATTGGCAAAGAGAATACGCAAATTATCCTCCTCATCACTATTATTATCATCACTAGAAGACTCATATTTAGTGGAGGAGTTAGATTTAACCTTCTTCCGTTTGCCGTCCTTTGCCATGAGGCACTTGTGGCCGACGTTGGGGAAGAGAAGTCCCTTGGTGACGGCGATGTTGGCGGCGTCCTCGTCGTCGGAGGAGTCGCTTGAGCTTTCGTCGGAATCCCATTCCCGACAAACATGGGCATCGCCGCCCTTCTTCTTGTAGTACCTTTTCTTCTCCTTTCTTCTCCCCTTCTTGTCGTCGCCTCGGTCACTGTCACTAGATATAGGACATTTAGCAATAAAATGACCGGGCTTACCACACTTGTAGCAAACCTTCTTGGAGCGGGACTTGTAATCCTTCCCCCTCCTTTGCTTGAGGATTTGGCGGAAGCTCTTGATGACGAGCGCCATTTCCTCATTGTCGAGTTTGGAGGCGTCTATTGGTTGTCGACTTGGTGTAGACTCCTCCTTCTTTTCCTCCGTTGCCTTGAATGCAACGGGTTGAGCTTCGGATGGGTCGCCTAGCTCGTTGATTTTCCTCGAGCCTTCTATCATGCACTCAAAACTTACAAAATGCCCGATAACTTCCTCGGGGGTCATTTTAGTATATCTAGGATTGCCACGAATCAATTGAACTTGAGTGGGATTAAGAAAAATGAGAGATCTTAAAATTACATTTACCACTTCATGGTCGTCCCACTTCTTGCTCCCGAGGTTGCGCACTTGGTTTACCAAAGTCTTGAGCCGGTTGTACATGTGTTGTGGCTCCTCCCCTTTGTGAAGCCGGAATCGACCGAGCTCCCCCTCGATCGTTTCCCGCTTGGTGATCTTGGTGAGCTCGTCTCCCTCGTGCGCGGTTTTGAGTACATCCCAAATCTCCTTGGCGTTCTTCAACCCTTGTACTTTGTTATATTCCTCTTTACTCAGTGAGGCGAGGAGAATTGTTGTGGCTTGTGAGTTGAAGTGCTCGATTTGGGCTACCTCATCCTCATCATAGTTCTCATCCCCTATCGACGGTACCTGTACACCAAACTCAACAACATCCCATATACCTTTGTGGAGCGAGATTAGATGAAATTGCATTAAATCGCTCCACCTAGCGTAATCTTCACCATCAAAAGTTGGTGGTTTGCCTAACGGGACGGAAAGTAAAGGTGTATGTTTGGAAATGCGAGGGTAGCGTAGGGGGATCTTACTATACTTCTTGCGCTCTTGGCGCTTAGAAGTGACGGAGGGCGCATCGGAGTCGGAGGTCGATGTTGATGAAGTGTCGGTCTCGTAGTAGACCACCTTCCTCATCCTCTTGTGCTTGTCGCCTTTCCGATGCGGCTTGTGGGAAGAAGATTTTTCCTTCTTCTCTTTGTGGTGAGAAGAAGATTTCTTCTCCTTCCCTTTGTTGGAGGAGCTCTTCTTCTTCTCCCTCCTTTTGGTGCGGGACTCTTCCGATGAAGTGCTCCCGTGGCTTGTAGTGGGCTTTTCGCCGGTCTCCATCTCCTTCTTGGCGTGATCTCCCGACATCACTTCGAGCGGTTAGGCTCTAATGAAGCATCGGGTTCTGATACCAATTGATAGTCGCCTAGAGGGGGGGTGAATAGGGCGAAACTGAAATTTACAAATATAAACACAACTACAAGCCGGGTTAGCGTTAGAAATATAAACGAGTCCGAGAGAGAGGGCGCAAAACAAATCCCAAGCGAATAAGCAAGTGAGACACGGAGATTTGTTTTACCGAGGTTCGGTTCTTGCAAACCTACTCCCCGTTGAGGAGGCCACAAAGGCCGGGTCTCTTTCAACCCTTCCCTCTCTCAAACGGTCCCTCGGACCGAGTGAGCTTCTCTTCTCTAATCAAAGCCGGGAACAAAACTTCCCCGCAAGGGCCACCACACAATTGGTGCCTCTTGCCTTGATTACAATGGAGTTGTGATCTCAAGAACAAGTGAGAAAGAAAAGAAGCAATCCAAGCGCAAGAGCTCAAATGAACACGGCAAATCACTCTCACTAGTCACTAGGGCTTTGTGTGGAATTGGAGAGGATTTGATCTCTTTAGTGTGTCTAGAATTGAATGCTAGAGCTCTTGTAGTAGTTGAGAAGTGGAAAACTTGGATGCAATGAATGGTGGGGTGGTTGGGGTATTTATAGCCCCAACCACCAAACTTGACCGTTGGCTGAAGGCTTCTGCTCAATGGCGCACCGGACAGTCCGGTGCACACCGGACAGTCCGGTGCCCCTGCCACGTCATCACTGCCGTTGGATTCTAGCCGTTGGAGCTTCTGACTTGTGGGCCTGCCTGGGTGTCCGGTGCACACCGGACATGTACTGTTTGATGTCCGGTGCACCGGCATGGGCAACTCTGACGTCTGCGCGCGCTGCGCGCGCATTAAATGCTCCGCAGGGAGCCGTTGGCGCCGCAGGGAGCCGTTGCTCCGCTGTCACACCGGACAGTCCGGTGTACACCGGACAGTCCGGTGAATTTTAGCGGGGCGGCTGCCGCGCGAACCCGAGGCTGGCGAGTTCTGGAGACCGCGCTTCCTTGGAGCACCGGACATGTCCGGTGCACACCGGACAGTCCGGTGAATTATAGCGCGCCGGCTTCCGAGAATTCCCGAGGGTGAAGAGTTTGAGTCTGAGTCCCCTGGTGCACCGGACAGGTACTGTTCACTGTCCGGTGGCACACCGGACAGTCCGGTGCGCCAGACCAGGGGTGCCCTCGGTTGCCCCTTTGCTCCTTTATTGAATCCAAAACTTGGTCTTTTTATTGGCTGAGTGTGAACCTTTTACACCTGTATAATCTATACACTTGGGCAAACTAGTTAGTCCGAAGATTTGTGTTGGGCAATTCAATCACCAAAATTATTTAGGAACTAGGTGTAAGCCTAATTCCCTTTCAGTAGAGGTGTATGGAGTCTGATCAACTCCGTGGCAAATGGGTAACACGACTTGTGGGTAAAGATGCGCAACCTCTGCAGAGTGTAAAACTGGTATACTAGCCGTGCTCACGGTCATGAGCGGCTCGGACACTCACATGATTAATTTATGGAACTAAATTCAATTTGTCATATGCATTGCATCGCAGGTGATGTTGTTACTTTTGTTCTACTATTTAATTGGGTTGGTATTTACTTATACTTAGTAAATGCTAATAAAATTGTGACCAACTTTAAAAGCAATGCTCAGCTCTAACCATCTCCTTTGGTAAGCCTTACACTTCACGTGAGCTCCCACCTTTGGCGAGTCCATGCACATTATTCCCCACAACTTGTTGAGCTATGAACGTATGTGAGCTCACTCTTGCTGTCTCACACCCCCCCACAGGTCAAGAACAGGTACCGCAGGATGAGGCGCATGGAGGATGTTGTGATGTGTTCGTGAGAGATCTAGGCCGTCGTCTCCCAGTCAACTTTGGGTTGCTGGACCGTTGTCTCCTTATAATGTAATTATTTATTTATTTTGTACATAACTCCTGCTATGTAGTAAAGATGTGACATTCGATCCTGTGCCATGATTCATCATATGTGTGAGACTTGGTCCCAGCACACCTGGTGATTATGTTCGCGCCCGGGTCTTGGTGCCCCGAAACCCGGGTGTGACAGAAGTGGTATCAGAGGAATGTTGACTGTAGGACGAAACCTAGATAGAACTGGACAACCATTATCTACTTATCTTTGCTACTCTGATCTTTTCTCATCCATTTCCGCTTACTCTGATTATTCTTACCTTTTCTTTCTAAAGACAAATATGGATTTCATATTTTGAAACCCAGTGCCTAAAGTGACCTTTAGGAATAGGAGACCTACTCTTAGGAACAAAAATAAACTATTTTTTTAGGTATCTATACACTTGAGTGCTTGTTCTTATGATACTTGTATGATTTGGATCTTTGATTGAGTGTGATGAGTTGTGGAGTAATGTCCACAATTACATCTACATATACGTATAGGCATAAAAAATCATAAGATGACTATACAAACTAAAAATATTCCCTATTAAAAATATATCCAGTTTAATAGCTCCACCTTATCTTAAAATATTCTCTCTTGCCTTAATAGATTCATCTTATCTTGAAAAGATTTTATCTTATCCTAATAAGATCTAACTGACCTCAAAAGATTCTACCTTATCCTTGTGGATTCATCTTGCCCTAATAAACATATTTATCCCACACTAGTGTAACAACCATGATTTAATCTAAATTAATTAAATCTTATTTAAACTAAACTAGTCATATGAATATATTCTAGATCTTATTTAGTTTAATCTCGTTATACCAATCTAATCTAGATCATATTTAATCTAATGTGGGTTACTTAAACATGTTAGTTAATAGTGGTGAAAAAGATTAGACCCTACCCCTATAACACATATTTACCCTAAATTGGTGCCCTAGACCAACTTGGCCATACACAAACAACCTAAGTATTCTTGATAGGTTGCTTAATCTTTCTATTTCAAAACAAGATTCTAACCTATCCAACATGTTCATGATGGTCGTCCATTCCAACCCAACATCAAACCAGATTTCAACCTACCCCACATATAGCCTGCCCTACCCACAGCTGTTTTAACCAAGACACCAAGGCAAAGAAGATCAACCTCATCAAGGAAAGGATAAGCATCAACTCAAGTCTTCAAAGATCAAGTTGAATCGCCAGCGGAATCAAGGTCCACAGTTCTGGATGAAGTTTTTCCTTATTATACCCTTGCCACAACCCCTACTTGCCATAATCGTACCTCATCTGACCTAATAGATGGCTAGACATACAATATCCATGTCTTCCAAATCGTCTACTAACCGTTATGTAAAAACTTGAACAAAACTTTGATTTCCAAAACCCAAATGAGAAACTAAAATTCTAGACCAAACTTATTGTATCCCTAGTCCTTCCTAAATCTCGAGGACGAGATTCTTTTTAAGGGGGGGTAGGATTTGTAATACCCACTTTGTAAAAAAAATCTCTAAAAAGAGAAAATCATATTCCTTTGAATACATGTGTGCCAATCTCTAATTATCATTGCATGTGAACACCTCATAAAATAAACAAAGGATTAATAAAAATCATTAAATTGTGCATCATGCTGAGGTTTCATTGTGTGTGCATTTTTTTGTGACAATGTGACAATAATGTAGAAATAAATATGACAACACCTAAATTAGAGTTTAAACCCTAAAGGGAATTCTAGAAATATGGAGAAGAGAAAGAGGTAAAGGATATGAATAAATAAATAATATATGTAAATAAATACCTCCAGAATTAGTATCTCTCAATGTTGCAAGTATAAACTGTAATAATGGGTCACAAGAGTTTGAATTAAATTTGAATACAACTTGAATTTGAAAAGAGGGAGAGAAGAAAATAAAAAGGAAAAGACTAAAACCTAGTTTGGGCTGGCTTCTCCAATTCGGCCCACTCTTTCTCTCTTCTACCCCACGGCAGCCCATTTCCTCGTTCCCTTTTTCTTTTCTGTGAAGTCACTGACGTGCGGGCCTGGGTCCTCGGTGTCTCACACCGCGCTGTGCGCCCCACGCTCATGCCACTGACTGGTGGGCCCACGGCACCGAGTCGTTCTTCTCGCCAGGATCGCGGATGGCCGGTTCGGACCGATTCCTCCTCCCTCAAACAGAACGCGAGTTCTCTGCGCGCTCCGTGGGAATCAGGGGTCTCTAGCTGGCCGTTCCGGTCTCTGGCCCGAGCCCTATATAGCTATGTGTCGCTTCTCCTATCTATATGAGCTAGCTCCGAACCACCGCTCGCCATCGTCGCTAAAAGAGAAAAGGTAGGGCACCGCCGCGTGAATGCCCTGCGACTACCGCCATGTTGTAGCCATAGATGCGACTATGTGCCGATAGAAACCACGAGTAGTGGAATGGCGTGTGTCTGCCAGTGCGGGTGGTCATCTGGTGCTGCTTGTTCGCGGCATGGTGGCTACCGCTGGCCGCGAGAACTCACTTCTCGGGCACCGTCGTCCGATTGTGTCGCCGACCTGGGCATGCTCGGAAGGGTGTCGAACGCTTGGACCTATGCCTCGCCGCGCACTGCTTTCCATCGTCGGCCGGTCAGCTCTGCCTCCATCAATGGTGAGAACCCCCCCCCCCTCCTCCATCATCGGTACTCCTTTGCTGTTGTCGTAGTCCGGCGTGTACCAGGGAAGGATAGCGGCTTGAGGTAGAAGACGACTCCTGGTCGTTGGTCCTTTGATGAAGGGCCAATATTAGATCGGGGTTTACCCCCTTCGCTTAGCTGAATACTCGTCGTTGATCTGCGTAGGCACGGTGGAAATTAGATCGCGCCGCAAGAGATGATCAGCCATAGACTTCTAATCCAACAGCCGCGTGCGATACGTACCCCTTTGCGATGGCCTTTTTACTAAAGAGCCCTTATAGATTTTAGAAAATAACCCGCCATCCTGGGTGACTGTACTCAGAGTCTTAGGAATTTTTACGCGCCAGCCCCTGCACTTCTCTGTATTTGAGGCCCGATCCAGAAACTTGGGAAAATAGGAAATTAATATTAGAAATCGATTTTTAATACAAAAATAAATCTAGAAACTTGTTTAATTCATAGAAAATGCATATGAACTCCAAATTGGTCCATTCCAGTTCCTAAATTTTTATAGTACTATTGTCTAACCATTAGTGTCTCTGTTTTAACATGAAATTGGAATTAAAATTTATCTAGCACTTAATCTTATATTAAGCACATAAAATCTTCAGAAATTCATATCTTAAAATCTATAACTCCAAATTTAATGATTCGAGTTCCTGTGATCATATTTTAGTGTCTAGATTATTACTGTGCGCATTATTTATATGTTTGGTGTAATGTTAATTTTTGCTATACTATGTATGTATTGTGTTGATGCGAGTAGACGAGCAAGCTACAGAGGATTCTGGGGTTCAGCTGGTAGAGATAGCTGAGCAGGAGCTCATTGAAGGCAAGTTGTGCCCTTGATCACTTCTTTTACCTATTCATGTTCTTATTAATCATAATGATCTGCATAGGTTAATTTTGCTGGGACCCAATAGGATACTCTAGATTTTGACTATCTTTATACCTTGTATCACCACTGGTTTTACTACAAACTTTTTGGGTAGTATATGCTATTGCTTTATGTGGCTTTGGGTATAAAGATATTCATCACTCATTGTTATACTTTTTATTATCTGTTTATTATTATTATTCATGATAAGATCATTATGTTAATGGGAACATGGAGAACCACCCGGGAAAACAGTGCTACCACAAGGGTATAATGGGACGCCCTTGGCTGATTAACTAGGAAAGCTAGTGGAGGGCTACCTTACCCGAAAGGGGCAAGGGCAGTAGGGGAGTGGTCAGTGTAGGGAGGTCCTTGGTTGATTTTGCTGCGATGGCGGTCAGGCAAGAACCCTGCACTAGAGCTTCCTATAAACTGTAGCGGGTAGTCTGAAGCTAGTGGAACTTTGTAAAGGCCTCGTAGTGGTACCCTGCCTCGCTTCCTTGGTAGAGGTGTATGGAGTCTGATCAACTCCGTGGCAAATGGGTAACACGACTTGTGGGTAAAGATGCGCAACCTCTGCAGAGTGTAAAACTGGTATACTAGCCGTGCTCACGGTCATGAGCGGCTCGGACACTCACATGATTAATTTATGGAACTAAATTCAATTTGTCATATGCATTGCATCGCAGGTGATGTTGTTACTTTTGTTCTACTATTTATTTGGGTTGGTATTTACTTATACTTAGTAACTGCTAATAAAATTGTGACCAACTTTAAAAGCAATGCTCAGCTCTAACCATCTCCTTTGGTAAGCCTTACACTTCACGTGAGCTCCCACCTTTGGCGAGTTCATGCACATTATTCCCCACAACTTGTTGAGCTATGAACGTATGTGAGCTCACTCTTGTTGTCTCACACCCCCCCCCCCCCCACAGGTCAAGAACAGGTACCGCAGGATGAGGCGCATGGAGGATGTTGTGATGTGTTCGTGAGAGATCTAGGCCGTCGTCTCCCAGTCAACTTTGGGTTGTTGGACCGTTGTCTCCTTATAATGTAATTATTTATTTATTTTGTACATAACTCCTGCTATGTAGTAAAGATGTGACATTCGATCCTGTGCCATGATTCATCATATGTGTGAGACTTGGTCCCAGCACACCTGGTGATTATGTTCGCGTCCGGGTCTTGGTGCCCCGAAACCCGGGTGTGACACTTAAGAACCTAGAAAAACAAACTAAAACAAAATCATACATGGAACAAAAAAGCATAGTAGCATACAATACTAATTATTACAATATAATACATCAAAACAAACATCAAACAAAAAACATGAAAGTAAGCAACACCAAAATAGCAGCAGCAAAACAAAACAAAACAAAAAATACAGCAAAGAAAACAAAACAAAAAACATCAACAACATGGAAACATCTAACACCGTAACAGCAGTAGCAAAACATTACAAGTAAGCAACACCGTAACAGCAGCAGCAAAACAAAACAAAAATACCTAGTACTTCATCATCTCTTCAGCTTGCTCCCTTTCCTCGTCACTTGATTCCTTAAGAACCTAGAAAAACAAACTAAAACAAAATCATACATGGAACAAAAAAGCATAGTAGCATACAATACTAATTATTACAATATAATACATCAAAACAAACATCAAACAAAAACATGAAAGTAAGCAACACCAAAACAGCAGCAGCAAAACAAAACAAAAAATACAGCAAAACACCTCTTTTCTGGGGTTATAAACATGAAAGTAAGCTTTTGCGTTAACCGTATCCAATGCGATTTACAACAGAACATAGGCACACAACTGCTTTTCTGGGGTTATAAACACATGGCTTTTCCCATTTCAGGGCAAAAACTATAACAGACCCAAAAAGGAAGAACCATAGGCCATTCAGTTGGCACATATCAAAACATGTTAGAAGATAACAAACAGTTGAGTGCTATGCACATCAAAACACCTCATGGAGTTACAACCCATATGTCTATTATTAACATATTTTCCAGCATCATGTGGCTGATCATTTACATGTATATAACAAACATAATGGAAAAAATGTGTAATGACAACATACAAGATAGAATACCTTCCTGGGGTTCTTTCTCAGATCAAAGAACTCAAAAATATCAGCATGCCAAGGCTCCAAGTATACAGCAAAATGCACCTAAAGTTTTAGAAGCTGGTTAGAATTTCTGAAGATGAAGGAACTAAAAGCGACGATAATGAAGAAACATAACCTTTCTTTTGCCACCACCCTGATCAACATAGCGAGCAGTATCATTAAAGACACGTAACATAAGAACAATTCCATTTGATGTTCCATTTGTTCCTCGAATATAACTCTCAGTAGCACGGATATTATGAACTGAGACACCAATTCCTCCAGCAGATTTGCTTATTACAGCACACTCTTTGAGGGTTTCATAGATTCCCTCAATGATGTCATCTTTCATGCATATAAGAAAACAGCTGCTTAACCGCATCACAGAAAAAGCAACAGTAAATAAACAATTTCAGAACCCACAATGACATCATCTGGAGGGAAACAAGACACAGTACTTGGGGCCTCGACGTGCCAGCATTGAAAAAAGCATCGGTGAAGCATGAGTAAACCAGCGCTGGGACATCAGATGGTACGTCCTGATGGCAGACTCGATGTCTTCCTTGTGTATCCCCAGTGAAACCTTCATTAACATCTGTTGTAGCCTTTCAACGACCTTACCATCAAGCTTCAACAGGTAAGACCTCTCTAGAGTTTTGAAGCCAAAATAGTCGTAGTCGAAATCCCTATCATAAATTATCTCACTGTCCAAGCGAGCAGCATTCTGAAATGTAACATCATTTGGAGTCATGTGAGGGCCAATTTACAACAAGGTGTGTTGTGCAGGGCACAACAAATTTACTGTATGAGATAAACAGCCTTGTAAAAAACGAATGGAACAATGGATTCAACTGCTAGAAACAGATCAGCACTGTCTACATAGGTGCCCCTGTCAGAAATGTGTCAGGGGAAAACCAGAATCTCACCTTCATGATGATTTCATAAACATCTTCAGTGACTAGAGGGGCATCAGCCTGGATCTCTTGTTTGCATGTACATGTCCTTAAACCTGCATCCACAACAGCCACACCCCAACTCACCACCCAATCCAAATGAATGAATGAAATTAGAACAAAGTCAGTCGTTACTTACGTCTCCGAGAATGACTTCTTCGTGTTCTTGTGCAGGTTCGATACAACAATCCTCGCCACCAGCTTCACGAATCACGACAGAGAACAGGGGCAACAACCCCACGTCAGCACAGACAGAAAGACAAACAACTGGTGTGTGTGTGAGAGAGAGAGAGTGGCAAGAACAGATGTGTGTGAGAGAGTAGCAATAACCGGTGAGCAGCCCCCTGCAAAAAATTGAACCTTTGGAATAAAAAACAAAAGCCCAACAAAGAAGATATAAAAAAGGCTCAACAAGAGATACAAAAAGGGCCCCAAAACAAAGTACTAAAAACAAAAAATAAAAAGGATAAAAAGTGGGCCTAAAAAGTACGTAGTCCACAAAAAACACAAACCCAATACTCCCCAACAGAAAAAAGTGGCACAAAAAGTGGTCCAAAAACAAAAGGCCACAAAAAAACCCTAAATCCTTTACACAGAAAAAAAAGCACGATCAACTCCCCCTACTCCCCAGCCGCCAGCAACCCCAAAACCAACCCTAGGAGCAAACGCAATCAAAAGATACAAGGAAAAGAAGGGCACAAAAAGTACAAAAAAAGATGGGAGGAGACAGTGGAGGCAAAGAAATTGAAAAGGTACTCACATCTGAGCCCCACGCCCTCATTTTACTGTTGTTTCTCTCATTCAATCAGTGCTACCCACGTAAAAATAACCTACAAACACATGAATCAGACAGAAAAGTAAAAATAACTCATATTAGATTTGTCATCCCCTCCTCCAATTAGACTCCAATTAAAAATCCCCCACGATGCCAAAAAAGCAAAATCGCCAAAACACATACATCTTAAATTACACAGGAACTTCAAAAAAAGATAGATATATACATCAACTTTTGGCTAACCCTGAACCTTTGATTGTATTACCTCTGCAATTGGAGAGAAACCTGACACTATCCATTAGCCATCCAATGATGATCTGCCACACAAAAAACAAACCTATTACATGAACTTGCCCCTACGCCTCCGCCTCCAAACTTGCTTGGTCTCCATGATCTTCTCAACCTATGCCTTCTTATTTGATGACTAGAGCACAACAGCTGCCACAACAAAAAAATGAATTGCATAGGACAATGATAAGAGATAAAAAAGCAGCGGTAACATACCTGCATTTCGTCTAGCTATATGTCCATAAACAAGGTCTGCAAAAACAAATTCAAAAAAAAGTCATAACATGCATGGCCTCTTAAAAAAGCTCCTCCTACATCACCCCAAAAAAGTGATCTACTGCCTTTGCTGCAAAAAAACATCATATAGAACAAAGCCATGGGCACCTAAATTTATGTGCCAATGCAAAAAAAACAACTGATCATAATTTTGTTTCCCTTTTGCAGGTTCATGAATATGACACTACCAAGACTGTCAGAGAAAATAACATATTCTCGCAAGATGAAATCAACAATTTTCAACAGTATATATTGCGAATAATTGGAAGTAGTCAGGTAGCTATATCTCAATTCTAGAAATTACAATTGAGAAAGATAATCTATTCACATGTTTGAAAACTGACTTTTGTGATTTTTATGAATGCATAAACAAAAATATAGATGGCTGGAACCTCTTTGACTCAGAGTGGAACAACACAATCACCAAGCAGTCAGATGTGCACACAAATGTCGTTCCCATATGTGTCAAACCAGGTAATAAAAAATGCACGAAAACCCCAGCCACCCTACACACACACAAAATAATATGCACCTATCACAGAAAATATAATATGAATATTTGATTGAGCCTTGATGATTATGCAGGGGGGATACATGGACCTGATGATGGAACAGATACGTAACTCACAAGGAGAATCAGCAAGTGATGAATGCAATGAAATGCATAGTGGCATGGACACACAAAATGAAACCATGAACAACACCACACTAGAAAAGCCATGGGAGACATACACACAAATGATTCTTGAGAGCGACACCCTGCTTGCAGATGCAAACATGTCCAAGGAAAGGTGTGGAGCTTGGGAAAAAGCAATAAACATATGCAGCATAACTCAGAGGAGAATACATACAAGAATTTTGAAGTGGATGGATGTTCAAGTGCATACGCCGAGGTACGAAATCATCCATCTCGAAAACTCCAAATGATCTGATCATGCAGACAAATACACATTTGAGAACAAAACAAAATAAAAAAATAAACTAACAACTAACAAAAATAACGGGTATTTATGTAGGAGACATTTGGGGGATGCATTGAAGCCGGTGCATCTAAATATGGTGAAGCAGTATACCACAGAGATCTCTTTGAAGGAATGCATGTAGAACAACTACCTGATTGTGCACCAAATGTAGATGGAAGGGCAGTTGAAACATCAAGTGCTCGTGAAAACTTTGATGCTGCAGAATTTAAAAAAACAGATGGAAGTGAAGAAGAGTTAACAGAGGATCAGATCGATGCCTTCATTATGAGTGAGCAGATAGCTGCATTAGAAGGAAACAATGCACCAATAGACAGCAAATATACACCTCAAGTTGGGATGGAATTTAAGACCAGGGGAGATGCAGAGCACTTCTTATTCTTCTATGGGTTTTTGGCTGGTTTTAAACCAGCAATCACCCACACTTTCAGAACTTCCAACAAAAAAAGAAACAATGAGGTTACAAAGGTGGAGCTGAAATGTAACAAGCATGGAAAAACAAAAAAAGCTGATCAGCAGGAACAAGATAATTGCATAGAACATCAGGGGAGCGAGAAAGGGCCAAAAAGGAATACAAATGTCCAGGTTAAAACAGACTGCAGAGTAGTCATGGTTATAAAAGAACATCAACAGAAGTGGGTGATCGATAGGTTAGACTTGGAACACAATCATGATCTTAGACCAGCAGACAGCAACAACATGTTTAGCGGACATAAATACATGACTGAAATGGAAAAAGGAGTTATACGAACATTGAACCACAACAACATACCTACTCGAAAGATGATTGCTATATTGTCTTATCTGAGAGGAGGTATGACAGCATTGCCGTACAAAAAAAAAGATGTAAGTAACTACAGAACTAAATTAAACAAGGAAGTAACAGGAAATGATATGACACAAGCACTGCAGTTTTTCCAGGAAAAACAGAAGGAAGATCCCAATTTCTTCTATAGAATTGTCATTGGAGAAGATAAAAAAGTGAAGCACATGTTTTGGGCCGATGGGACATCTTTGAAATACTACGAGATGTATGGAGATTGCATCAGTTTCGACACCACATACATGGCTAACAAGTACAACCTACCATTTGCGCCATTTGTGGGAGTTACAGGGCATGCACATACATGCTTGTTCGCATGTGCATTCATTTCTGATGAAACAATAGAAACATTCAAGTGGATATTCAGCACATTCCTTGAGGCCATGGGAGGAAAACACCCTCGAACAATAATAACAGATCAAGATAAAGCAATGAGAACCGCAATCAAAGAGGTCTTCCCTGAAACAGTGCATAGGAATTGCTTCTTCCACATAAAAAGCAAATGCTACCAGAAAAATGGAAATTGCTTTGCAAGAAATTTAGGAATGGCAGAGGACTTTGAGGACATAGTTAACTATTCACTAACTGTGCATGAATTTGAGAGGGACTGGAAGAAAATGGTTGAGGACTACCACCTAGAAAACAATAAGTATTTCAACAAAATGTGGGAAACAAGAGCTAGGTTCATACCGGTATACTTCAAAAATGACTTCTTCCCATTCTTGCAAAGTACAGGAAGAAGCGAGGGCACAAACTCAAGGTTTAAAGACAATGTGGCTTCAACTTATAGTGTGATTAGCTTCTTGCGTGAGTACCAAAGGATTGTGGAACAAGTGAATGTGTCAGAGGAGTATGAGGATAATGAAAGCAATCGGAAACGTCCAAAGGAACTAATGTTTGGATATACAATAGAGAGGCAAGCACAAGAAGCATACAATAGGAACATATTCAAAAAATTCCAGTCCCAGTTGCAAACAACCCCAAAACTAAGTTACAACAGAACAGCTGCCCCGCATACTTTTGAAGTGTATCCAAAAACAAACCAGGAACACAAACCACATAAAACAAGGAGGTACCTTGTTATGGCTAACCTAACATATGGAATGGAAGAGTTCACTTATGTATGCGGCAAGTTTGACAAGGATGGCATTTTATGCTCCCACATACTTAAAGTAATCATTGAAGAAGGGCTCACGAAAATCCCAGAGGAATACATAATGGACAGGTGGAAGAAAAAACAAAACCAAAAAGATACACCACTGATGCATGCATCAATGGCAACTCATCCAGTACTAAGGCATAACCTATTGAGTCGGAAAGCAGCATTGCTCACATCAGCAGCAGCAAAAACAGAGAAGACTATGCAGTATATATCTGAAGAATTAGACAAACTACAAGAAAAGGTTTGCCAAATGCTATCATCAGAAGAAGTTATAATAGGGGGACCTTGGACAGGAACAGTGGGAGGGAACAATGCTGAAAATCAGAGCAGACCAATAGTTGAAATTCTGAAGAACCCTGAAGCAGTGAAACAGAAAGGAAGGCCAAAAAAACCTACAAGGCTAAAACCAATAGTAGAGGAAATCCGCAGCAAGATGAAGAAGGCAGAGCAGAAAAAAACAAGAAAACAAACAATGCAGCAGCAAGTACGTCTAACTGAAAACACATCCCGCTTAGTGTTTTTAAACAATTACATTAACTTTAAATCTTTTTCTTCCCATCCCCCCTAAAAATATAAATTGAACAAAATTAGATTGATCCACAAATATGTGTTGTTTTCTGTGATCACAGGCCCACAAGGAAAAGAGAAGAAGAAGATGAAAAGATCAGCAACTTGTAGTGTTACCGCTCCGCTCCCACAGAACCACCACCCACTCATGCTATGAAGATGCAGGAAAATGGAGAAAAAAGAACGTTTCAATGGGGAAGAAGTGAAGGGATAGACTCTAAAATTTAGAATTAGTACGAACACCAAAAGGCTGAATTTGTTTTATATATTCAGTTAAGGCATGTAACTCGTTTGGGTAAAAAAACTGTTGACAAAAAGATCCTTCTGGGACAATAAAAAGTAAAACAAAAACTTTTTGAACGGATAGAAAAAGTGCATGCATACATTTATATTACATATGTCATATAAGTATCAACGTAGAAATGAACGTCACTTAGAACAAGTGATTTTATTTGGAAAAATGGTATGGACTAAAACTTGACATTGTTTGATTCAGGAGTCATTGCAAATTGGTGGTACACTTTTTGAGAACGAGAAAAAAATAAAGATGCTTGGTCTCTGCCATTGCTCCTCTGAACATCCAACGATAACGCGATCAGCTAAATTGGAATATTTGGGTTTTGCTACTGGACAATCCGTGGATCAATATTCTGGTTTTAAAAAAACAAAAAAATAAAGCAAATTAGAGGAAAAAAAGACGGAGCACAAAAAACTGCACACCGCTAAAAGCACCCCCACACCATGAAACACACACACAAAGCAAAAAAGAATGAAACAAAAATAATTACATCTTACAAAAAACAATACGGTCAGCTGATTGGGATAGTTTGATTTGGTAATAGCAATTTTTTAAGTTCGGCCGTAATTAGTTACAATTTTAGAAAAAAGAATTGTGAAGATATACAATAAGGCAAAAAGCTAATTTATCAGAATGTAATAGGTAATGGCGTTAGCAAAAAAATTGTCTTAAACAATGATATGTTTTATACTGAATGAGTATTCACAAGAATCATTTCCAGATATAAATATTATAAATTACCGTGTCCTATGGCAACAAACTATGAAAAAAAGAGAAAGCCACCAACTACTAAAAAATTGTTTTGTCATATAAACAGGCATGCTTATTCTTCTTTATAAAGAATTAGTATATAGTTGAGGTCCAAAAATGATGGTTATGAAATGCATATTGAGATGTGACAATAGAGAAAATACCTAAAGTAACCATTTTATCTATATTTTTTATTTTCTTACGCATCTACATTAGTAGTCATTATATTAGCACAAAGGGTCTTTTTGCTTCATATTAGAATAATGGACAACATAGTTCACCAAACTAAAAGCAGTTAGTTCATTTGCAAACTTTCATTCAAAAAGATCATATATCAATTGCAACACCAGTTTTATAGATCATGTGAGCGATTATATATATCTTGAAAAAAAATTGGGCATGTAAAATTTTGACTAATGCATGGGGGGGTTTCAGAACACCAATCCTAGACTGAATGCTACCAATCCTACCACTCCGACATCAGAAAAACATACAAGTTATAGGTTGAAGAAAAAAAATCATGAGCTCCAAAATTTAGCTTAACTAACATAAGCAATTCACGCCACATATATTAGTTTGTGTTCAAAAATAGAAAGAAAATTTTAACAACTGAACATAAACAACCTCAACAGAAATCCAACATAAAAATAAACAATTCAGCAAATCCACCCCACCATCACCAAAAAACCTAACAATGACCCCTACCAAATAAACTCTTCTGCTTTCAAAAACAAAAAAAAGAACAAACTACAACAAAAATAGATGAATGTACATAAATGAAAACTGACATAGAACAAGAAATTAAATGAAACATTGCAACCCTAGAACCCAAACAAACACTTAATTTAAATCACAAAACCTGAAGAAACATGTTGCGAACAAGAGACTTGTCTTCGGTATTCTTCTCACTAAAATAGAGCTCGTTGGCTAGTGAAATTCGGATTTGAGGGATATTCTCAGCACGGAACTTTAACATCATGTCAACAGATATATCCCAATATTCCATATACTTTAAAGTGAAAATACAACAATCATGCCTAAAAAAGAAAAATTAAAATTACTACAAGAAATAATATATTAACTCTGATTTGAAACCATATAAATTATAAAAACAAAAACTAAAATAGAAAAATGAAAACTGGGTTCTAATAAAAAAGGATAAAAATGAACGTACGTATTTTCTTGCTTTGGTACCGCAGGATACAAAATTTTGAATGATGATAGATCCATGTTTGATTTAGAATATAATAACCAGAGGACTTTGAACACACGAATCTATACAACACAAAAAAAGTTTGAGAAAATGGAGAACACAAAAAATAGAATTTAAAACAACTTATAGACTTAGTAAAAAATAAAAATGGAGAACAATATGACTTACAAGCTTATCTCTAACAAAGCACTGGAAAGGATCATCTTCATCAAAATATGAATCAAGGAAAACATAACGCTTATTCTTCAAATCCACAATGAACAAAAACCAATGCTTCGAGTGGCACACCGGAAAGTACAACTGAAAAACAGATTGAGAGAAATTAAGGATAAAAATAGAAAAATGCATGAAGATTTTTTTAAAATATAACAAAAAGAGAGAGCAACAACCTTATTAGAGCGATGTAGCTTCAGAGCAGAATTGGCCCCTAGAAACGATTTTCTCAGATCTTCAAACTCAAATTGACTGTTGTATTCCATCATTGAATGCTGTAATAAATTGAATTTTTAAAAATAAAACAGAATTACATTCAATAAAAACACTGATACAAAAAAATCATGCAAATAAAAAAACCATCATATATTGCATCTGGGAAAAAATGAGTTGAAAAAAATTACCCCAACTTTGGGATAAAAGAAATGTTTCTTTGACAGCCTTGGATGAACATCTTCAAAATGTTTTCGGCAGAACCCAGCAATAAAAAAGTTGTCGCAATGTCCATTGGGTTCTATTGACAGTCCAAAAGATTCCCAATTCACAGTGGTGGTTTTTGAAAACCGAACTGCAACAAAACTACACAAAAAATGGGTTTATTATAAAACTTGAAGTATATGAAGAGAAAATATACTAAATAATCAAGCATTGGGATAAGAATACAAGATGCACTTACTCTTTCCATTGGCTACGCCCCATGCCACAAAGGATATAATAATACCGCAATTGCACAACAGAACATGGTAATGGGACATTAGGATGTTGGGCTTGTAACCGATTTTCACCAATATACTGAACATCACTTCTGACTACATTTGCCACTTCTAGTTGATTTCCCAACAAATTTCCCCTAGCTTCTCGATCATTGAATATATTCCTATCATTGTACATTTGGTCAACTATAGCTGTTGATTTAGATCTTCTACTACCATGTAAACTAGCACCAACCATTTCACCAACAACATTGTGAACCTGGATAAAAAAATGGGAGAACATAACATGAGTTTTAGGATATAAAATTAAAAATTAAAAAGAATGGATAAAATAGCAAACATAAAAACAGACCACATAGGACAGTGTAGCTAGAAAAATAAAATATCACCTCCTGAACCGCTCTCACATGATCGTCAATAACAATAACATCTTGATTTTTGCCACTTATCCCTTCGGACTTCCTAGGCATTTCTGTTGAGTTCAGTGTTGAAAGATTACATGCTAATGTTGGCTCAAAGAATGTGGCATTCACTGGAGGAACTGCCCCATCAGCATGAGACTGACATAGATGACAAAAAAGGAAATACATATAAGTAAAAAAACAGAAACTCACCTAACCAAAAAGAACAGTGAAAAAGGCATATAGCAGACCTTTTGAGCATGAGAAACTAGCACAGAAACAACCTTCTCTGGTACATCAATGTTGGCTACTGCTGTTGTATCACTTTCAGGACACAGCTCAATAAGGCTTCTAGAGGAATTTGCATGTGACTTAACTAAAGGTTGTAATACAACATTGGGAGGAGTAGGGTGAACACCATGGGTGCATGTAGGCAAAGCAGAATGACCTAACCCGATTGGAATGACATCTGACCCATGTGGACATATAGCATTATCAGGTGCAGTATTTTTTTTGTGGTCACTTTCATCATCTGAAATGTGGAGGTCAAAAAGACCCACAGGTGAGAAGAGGTTTGTACGTGGAAAGCGACCCAACTTGTCAGTTTTGGAGAAATGGAATCGCTTATTGAGTGGATGAACACGCTCTACAATAAAAAATTAAGAAAAAAATATACATACATCAGATTAGGATAGATTTTATATGACGACCAAAAAATAGTGCAATAAAAACCCATCAATAAAAGATACTAAACATGAAACCACAAACATATTAAAAGCACAAAAAACATCTACATGGAATTGAAAATGCTATGAACACAAACAATAAAAAATCAGCATATAATAGAGATAATCTAGATGCATTAAACAATAAAGTGCATGGAACCAAAAAAAAGACAAATGGAGATTAAAACACTAACCCGCTGGGGGCTTCACAGAAGTTGCAGTATTTGCATCCGACCTGTAAACGACTGGTGTGTTCAGATGTATGGGCACTGTTACCAGTGGATTGCTAGTACCCACACCAAGACCTTTCCTATCAGATGACTCAACAATGTCCGCAACAACGACTTTCTCATCTGACTTAACAATAGCTGGTTGCACATTGATATCAGTATGGGTGTATTTCTCATTTGACTTAACAGCCATCGTTTTCACTAGAGGGTCTATGGAATTCAAAATCTCCTGATGCTTGATAGACATTGCTTCAACCATAATTTTCACAGAATCGACTACAGCTTCAATGCACCTTGTCTTGCAAACCGAACAACAACCCTTGAACTTGTCGCACATAACTTGGCAAATACTGTCAATACGTTGGACATCCACTAATTGGCCAAAATCAACTAATAACTTTTCCTTCAAAAAATTGAAATCGTCCTGAAACTGTCTCTCTGCTTCAATTAGCACCTTCTCTCTATAGGCAGCTCTCTATATAGAAAAATAAAAAATGAATAACAAATATAGAAAAAATTGAGACAACAACCAAATGAAACAAAAAAAAGTGAAGATAAAAATATACAATGGCGAACTAATACAGAAAAAAATGATCAAGAACAAACAACCTGAGCCTTACAAAAACCAGCAAAAGTTTCGATCAACTTAATCATGGGAGAGGAAATAATGGCCTGCAAAAACAAAAAAACGTGGTCATACATGAACTCCAAGAACTACAATTCAAATGTCTGGACAAATGATTGTTATGGTCACTAAATATGTGAAATCTTAATGATAATGGTATATGGAAATCAGCATTAAGCACGGAAGTTTGGAATCCTTCCATCCTTTTACATCTTGCAATCGACTCTGCAAATTTGCATGTCATTGCAGTTCTCCCAAATGTTCAAAACAAGATTAAATTAAGAGACACTTTATCATCTATAATTAAAGTGTTGCATGTCCTCAAACTAGTACAACCTGAAAACCACCTCCAGAAAATAGCTTCTTCTAAAACAATCAACAAATTTAAAAATATTTCCACCTACCCTGGCTAAAAAAACCTCGAGTTGCCAAATGCAGTTCAGACACAACAAATAATTACACTTCGCTGGAATCTAAACAATAGGAGTAGGGGACATTTCACTTGAATCTGAACATTAAGGAGCAGGGGACAAAATTAGCTGCACAATCCAACTAGTTTTCTACACAACTTCATTTGGTCCAACTAACCTAACTGGAAGCAAGACCACACAACTAAACAAAAGTCTACAACGCTTCCACGCCAATGGCCTCAAAGGAAAAAAACAAGCACACATGTCAAAAAAACTTATGCACAAGAACAAAAACGAGGAGCAAAAACAAAAAAAACTGATACTCCCTCACCGGATCAACCATGTCAACACACGCTGGAGCCCCATCGCCGTGGGCTGGAGCAGTAGAGCCACCCACTTCACCACAGCTCCTCCGCTGACAGCAAACATGGATCCCGTCAGAGCCACCTCCCCCTCCACAGCAACTCATCATGGACCAGCGCGAGATCAGGAAATCGCCACCGGGGAGCCGACTCCGCCACTATGCGTCACAGAAATCCCCTTCTCTCATCTCCTACCGGACAGCCCGCCGATCGCCAGCAACACGAACAGCACGAGCAGCAGAGAAAAAAATCGCCGCCCCCTCCCCTGGATAGCCCGACGGCTCCCAGCAACAGAGGAGCAGAAGAAATGGGGAGGGCGGAGACCTTGCCGACAAACAGCAGCACGTCGTGGGAAGCTTCGTCGACCCTCGTTCTCATGCATTCCAGAGGGCAGGGCGTTTGTAACACCTAATTTGTAAGAGATTGTATTAAAAGGAGAAAAGTGTTTTCCTTTATTTATATGTGTGTATCGCATCCATTTGTCATCACATGTGAACACCTCACTTAAAAATAAATAATTAATAAAAAGACATATCACTAAATCGTGCATTATGTTGGCTTTTAATTGTTTATGCCCTTAATAGTAGTCACAACAATATGAATAAAATAATAAACAAAATAGAAATACGAAGACTAATTTGAAAGTTTGGAAATGAGAAATGATATAGAAAGAGAGAATTACCATAAAATACAAAATAAAAACCTATAAAGTTCATATCATGTTCAAATTGAACATTTGATTAGAAGATAGAGTTGCCACAAAAAAATCTGGAATTTTAAACTTGGGACTGATTTGAATTTGAAATAAAAAAAAAGAAGAGAAGAAACAGAAAATATAAAAGAGAAATAACCTTGCCCAACGCTTGGGCCTATTCTCAACCGGCCCACTAAACCTAATCCCGCGCGGCCCACCAATACGCCCGCACTCACGCTTGGCTCTTCTCATCGTGGGCGCGCTGTCGAACTAGCCCCACCGGTCGGCCAGTACTACTCGCTCGAATCGCTGCCTGGTGGACCCCTCATCATCTCGCCCGCATCTTCTTCACCCAACAGATTCGCCGCTGCTCAGACTCTGTTACCGGGTCGCTGGCCGGATTTTGCGCATCGGTCGTTGCTCCCCGCCGAGGCATGCGGGGGACCAATTCTTCCCTGACCACTGGATACTTATGCGCGCACCTCACATCCCTGAGCCACACCGATAGCCAACCTTAAGCCACGCCAGTGAAGCACCGTGTGCTTGTTGCAAGTAGCAGAGAGAGAGAGAGAATGGCCGCCACCTTCTAGCCCATGGCCGAAGCTACCGCGCCGCCACGCAATCGCCTCACGACTACTCCTCCAGCCGCACCTCGCTGAATCCCCCTCCCACGACCCGCTCGTGCTTACTGCTCCTTCCCTCCTCCTTCCCGTTCACCACCGGTGCCGTGGACAAGTTCTGGTGCCATGGATCGCTAGTGGAGAACCTCCCTGATGTTCGCCGGGTCGAATCGAAGCTAGGGAGACCACCAATTCTGCGGCTGCCACTTGGGAAGACCGGAATTCACCATGGGCGGCCGACCACCACGGCGGAGCTTCGGTGCGCCGTGGGCCAGGGTCCCTACCTCACCCCCAAAGGTAATTCGTCTTCCAGGATGTTCTCTATTCATCGCTCATCGCGCATCACCAGTTTAATTTTGGGTTAGTGCTCGGTGGCGGCAGAATTGCCGCTCGCGGGCGAGCTCCACCGCGGGGGAAGCCAGCCCCGCCGCCTGGGGTGCTCGAGATAGGAGAAGACACGCCTGCCGTCAGATGTAGAACCTATGGCTAGGATTAGATCTGGGGGTAAACATCTTGTGCCGTTGGATCGGTTTCCAGCGGATGAGATTAGATCATGACCGATTCGTTATGCGCCGTTGGATCCTTATTATGCGGCCGGGATTAGATGTTGGTACCCTTTCGCCACGATTAGATCTGGCGCGTCCATCTCGGATCGGGTGGCCGGGAATCGCATACCGCTTCGTTAAACTCAGATCTAATCTCGTGCGTCCATTTTAGATCGTGCGGCTTAGATGCCCTCGTACCCCTTCGCGGGTATATTTTGTTAAAGAGACCTCGTCAAACTTTAAAATCAACCCGCGGTCCTCGGGTACTATTCACTGTGTCTCGGTAATCTTACGCAAGAGCCCCCTGACCTATCCAGAAATTGAGGCCCAGTCCAGTGTGGATTAAAAATAGAGAAATAATATTAGAAATTCGTTTTTAATACAAAAACAAATCTAGAAACTTGTAAAATGCATAGAAAATTCATTTTAGCTCCAAATTGAACCATTCCAATTTCTACAATTTTGTAATATTATTCTCTATCATTTAGTGACTCTGTTTTGACATGAAAATAGTAAGAAAATTAATTTCTCATTTAATCCCATTTCAAGCACATTAAATCTTAGAAAATTCATAACTTGAAATCTATAACTCCAAATTTAATGATTCCAGTTCCTATGATCTCATTTTAATGTATAGATTTTTACTGTATATTTTATTTGCATGCTTGATGTGATGTTAATTTATGCTATACTATGTATGTATTGTGTTGATGCGAGTAGACGAGCAAGCCACTGTGGAATCTGAGGTTAAGCAAGTAGAGATAGCTGAGCAGGAGCTCATTGAAGGCAAGTTGTGCCCTTGATCACTTACTTTTTCCCAGCCATGTTCTTATTAATTATAATGATCTGCATAGGATAATTTTGATGGGACCCAATAGGTTACCCTAGTTTTGGCTATCTTTATACCTTGTTTACCACTGAAATATTTCTTTGGGTAGTACTTGCTATTGCTTTATGTGGATTTGGGTATGAAGATACTTTATTCATAATTACTCTTTTATTCTCTTTTATTATTACTGTTCATGTTAAGATCATTATGTTAATGGGAACATGGAGCGACCACCCGGGAAAACAGTGCTACCACAAGGGTATAATGGGACGCCCTTGGCTGATTAACTAGGAAAGCTAGTGGAGGTCTTCCTTACCCGAAAGGGGCAAGGGCAGTAGGGGAGTGGTCAGTGTAGGGAGGTCCTTGGTTGATTTTGCTGCGATGGCGGTCAGGCAAGAACCCTGCATTGGAGCTTCCTATAAACTGTAGCGGGATTTCTGAAGCTAGTGGAACTTTGTAAAGGCCTCGTAGTGTTACCCTGCCTCGCCTCCTCGGTAGAGGTGTATGGGATTGGTCATCTCTTGGCGGACGGGTAACATGACTTGTGGGTAAAGATGCGCAACCTCTGCAGAGTGTAAAACTGGTATACTAGCCGTGCTCACGGTCATGAGCGGCTCGGACCCTCACATGATTAATTTATGGAACTTAAATTCAATTTGACATTTACATCGCATTTGGGATTATTTTACTATTACTTTTCTTTATTATTATTAAGGTTTGATATTTACTTACACTTAGTAATTGCTAATAAAATTTTGACCAACTTATAAAAGCAATGCTCAGCCTCAGCCTTTATTTCATTGATCAGCCTTACACTTCATGAACTCCCACCTTTGGTGAGTTTATGCCACATTATTCCCCACAACTTGTTGAGCGATGAACGTATGTGAGCTCACTCTTGCTGTCTCACACCCCCCCACAGGAGAAGAGCAGGTAGTTCAGGAGGAGCCACAAGGCGAGGAGTATGATCTGATCTAGGTGGCGTTTCTCAGTTGACATCTGCGCCGACGATCCTTAGTTCGTTTTACATTTATTCCTTTATTTTGTAATAAGTCTTCCGCTATGTAATAATTACTCTGATGTTTTATGACATTTGTCTCTATACACTCTGTTATTATATATGTTGTCTTCTTGGCGCATGTATGAGATGCACCCGGCTTTGTCCTTTAAAACCGGGTGTTACAGAAGTGGTATCAGAGGAAATGTTGACTGTAGGACGAAACCTAGATAGAAATGGACAACCCTTACCTACTTATCTTATTCTGATCATTCTTACCTTTTCTACTCTAAGACAAGATGGATTTCACACATTGGAATCCTACCACTATGATCTTTTTAAGAGATAGGGAACCTAAGACAAAATTTAAAACTATTTTCTTTATAAAAAAATGTTGTTTGATTGTTCTGATGATAAATGCTTGATTTGCTTCTTTGATTGATTGAAACATTATAGTTGGGCATCTTAGCATGTACCACTATAAGGTAATGTATTAGTTTCAGTGGGTGACACACTAATCTACTTAACTAATAAATCCCCCGCAATAACATTTCTCGTAATTACTCGCCTTGTCTACAATTCTTCCTTTCTTACCCTGTATTTCTAACCTAGATGAACTACCCCTATAGTGTTAGAAGAGAGCACTATAGACGTGATCCTTGGTATGTCGTGGTTAAGAAAGGTAAAGGCAGTTTATACACTGTGCTAAAGAAACCATAGAACTCACCAGTTCCAAAGGAGAAAGATTTGAAGTTGGAATTGCAGTAACTACCGCCACCAAACTAGCAGCATTCTTAGTCGATGGGAAGTTTGTTGGTGACAACATCCGTTTGGTTAAGGATTTTCCGGATGTCTTTCAAGAGGAGTTACCAGTGATGCCACCAGATACGAAAGTTGAGTTTGTCATTGATCTCTTACCTGGGACTGCCCCTACTTTCAAACAGCCATACAGGAGGTCTGTAGAAGAGTTAAAGGGACTGAAGAAGCAGTTAACGGAATTACAAGAGGCTGGTTACTTACGTTTGAGTTCCTCACCTTGGGGAGCACCGGTACTGTTTGTACAAAAGAAGGATAGATCGCAAAGGATGTGTGTGGAGTATAGGTCCCTTAATGAGGTTATATCATGAAGAACAAGTATTCGTTGCACCGCGTTGAGGATTTATTTGATCAGAGGAGAGGTGCTAGGATATTCTCGAAGATTGATCTCCGATCGGGATACCATCAGATGAAGATTAGACCATCATATATTCCTAAGACGGCTTTCTCGACCCGATATGGATTATACGAGTTTACTGTTATGTCATTTGGATTAACCAATGCACCAGCTTATTTTATGAACTTGATGAATAAGGTGATTATGGAGTATTTGGACAGATTCGTCGTGGTATTCATCGACGATATTCTTATTTATTCTCAGAGTGATAGCGATCGTGAGGAACATCTGAGATTGGTGCTGCAGAAGCTACGAGATAACCAGCTATATGCCAAGTTCAGCAAGTGCGAGTTTTGGATTGGCGAGGTGCCATTTCTTGGTCATATTATTTCTAATGGAGGAATATCAGTGGATCCTGCTAAAGTTAAGGAGATAATGGAGTGGAGAGTACCCACTACAGTTACTGAGATTTGGAGTTTCTTGGGACTCGCAGGATATTATCGGAGATTTATTGAAGGGTTCTCTAGAATTGCCAAGCCTATGGCATCGCTTTTGGAGAAAGGAAGAGAATTCAAGTGGGATGAGAAGTGCCAAGAAAGCTTTGATCAATTGAAAGAGAGACTAATGTCGCCACCGGTATTGGTTATGCCAGATCTACAAAAGGGAATTGACATTTATTGTGATGCATGTGGCCAAAGACTTGGATGTGTGCTCATGCAAGAAGGACATGTGATTGCCTTTGCATCTCGTTAGTTGCGGAAGCATGAATTGAACTACCCCACTCATGACTTGGAATTGGCTGCAGTTGTGCATGCACTTAGGATTTGGAGACACTACATCATGGGAACTAAGTGCCAAGTATACACGGATCATAAGAGTTTGAAGTACATATTCACTCAGAAGGATCTCAACCTTAGGCAACGCCGTTGGTTGGAGCTCATTAAGGATTATGATTTGGAGATTCACTATCACCCAGGCAAGGCGAATTTGGTTGCAGATGCCTTGAGTCGTATGGAGCATGTTCACTCTGCTTTCGTTGTCCAACTACCTGATGAATTAGCAAAAGATTTTGAGAGGCTCAACCTAGGAATTGTTACACATACGGAAGGAGTTACCATTGAATTGGAATCTACCTTGGAGCAAGAAATCCGCAAAGGACAAATTGGTGATGCAAAGATCCAGGAGATCAAGGATCTGATAACAGAAGGTAGAGGCCCGGAATTCACAGAGGATGAGCAAGGCACGATATGGTTCAAGAATCGGATCTGTGTTCCCGATATTGATAGTCTTCGGGAAACTATATTGAAGGAAGCACATGACTCAATTTATTCTATCCATCCTGGAAGTACTAAGATGTATCAGGATTTGAAGCAAAAGTATTGGTGGTATGGTTTGAAGAGAGATGTGGCTGCACATGTGGCTATGTGCGATGTATGCCAAAGAGTTAAGGCTGAACACCAGAGGCTAGCCGGACTACTGCATCCACTGAAGATACCTGAGTGGAAATGGGAAGAGATTGGCATGGACTTCATTGTTGGATTACCCCGCACATCTGCTAGGTATGATTCGATATGGGTGATTGTGGACAGGCTAACTAAAGTGGCCCACTTTATTCCAGTAAAGACCACGTATTCAGGACCCAAGTTGGCAGAGTTGTACATGGCACGGATTGTCTGCTTGCACGGTGTGCCAAAGAAGATTGTGTCAGATCGAGGATCACAGTTTACCTCCCGGTATTGGAAGAAGTTGCACGAGTCTTTGGATACAAGATTGAATTTTAGTTCAGCTTACCATCCACAGACTGATGGGCAGACTGAGAGGACCAACCAAGTGCTAGAGGATATGTTAAGAGCTTGTGCTCTTAAACATGGTGGAAGATGGGATAAGAGTTTGTCGTATGCAGAGTTCTCCTATAATAATAGCTATCAGGCCAGTTTGAAGATGTCACCGTTTGAAGCTTTGTTTGGCAGAAAGTGCAGGACTCCACTGTATTGGGATCAAACTGGTGAAAGGCAGTTGTTTTGGCCTGAGATTATACAAGAAGCAGAAGAACAAGTCCAGCAAATAAGGGAGAATTTGAGAACTGCGCAGTCAAGACAGAAAAGCTATGCTGATACCCGGAGAAGACTGCTTGAGTTTAAGGAGGGAGATTATGTTTATTTGAAGGTGTCAGCACTCCAGGGTATGAAAAGATTTGTCAAAGGAAAGTTGTCCCCTTGCTTCATTGGACCCTTCTTAATCTTAAAGCGAGTGGGAGAGGTTGCATATCAATTGGAGTTACCGGATCATCTCGCGGATGTTCATGATGTATTCCATGTATCTCAGCTGAAGAAATGTCTCAGGGTACCTGAGGAACAATTACCAATGGAGGACCTTAGTGTTCAAGAGGATCTAACTTATACTGAGTACCCCATCAAGATTTTGGATACTTTGACTCGAGTCACGAGGAATAAGGTTATAAAGATGTGCAAAGTGCAATGGAGCCGCCACGGTGAAGATGAAGCAACTTGGTAAAGAGAAGAAGAGCTTCGCATAGATTTTCCCCACCTTTTCCCTAGACCTTCTTAATCTCGAGGACGAGATTATTTTTAAGGGGGTAGGATTTGTAACACCTAATTTGTAAGAGATTGTATTAAAAGGAGAAAAGTGTTTTCCTTTATTTATATGTGTGTATCGCATCCATTTGTCATCACATGTGAACACCTCACTTAAAAATAAATAATTAATAAAAAGACATATCACTAAATCGTGCATTATGTTGGCTTTTAATTGTTTATGCCCTTAATAGTAGTCACAACAATATGAATAAAATAATAAACAAAATAGAAATACGAAGACTAACTTGAAAGTTTGGAAATGAGAAATGATATAGAAAGAGAGAATTACCATAAAATACAAAATAAAAACCTATAAAGTTCATATCATGTTCAAATTGAACATTTGATTAGAAGATAGAGTTGCCACAAAAAAAACTGGAATTTTAAACTTGGGACTGATTTGAATTTGAAATAAAAAAAAGAAGAGAAGAAACAGAAAATATAAAAGAGAAATAACCTTGCCCAACGCTTGGGCCTATTCTCAACCGGCCCACTAAACCTAATCCCGCGCGGCCCACCAATACGCCCGCACTCACGCTTGGCTCTTCTCATCGTGGGCGCGCTGTCGAACTAGCCCCACCGGTCGGCCAGTACTACTCGCTCGAATCGCTGCCTGGTGGACCCCTCATCATCTCGCCCGCATCTTCTTCACCCAACAGATTCGCCGCTGCTCAGACTCTGTTACCGGGTCGCTGGCCGGATTTTGCGCATCGGTCGTTGCTCCCCGCCGAGGCATGCGGGGGACCAATTCTTCCCTGACCACTGGATACTTATGCGCGCACCTCACATCCCTGAGCCACACCGATAGCCAACCTTAAGCCACGCCAGTGAAGCACCGTGTGCTTGTTGCAAGTAGCAGAGAGAGAGAGAGAATGGCCGCCACCTTCTAGCCCATGGCCGAAGCTACCGCGCCGCCACGCAATCGCCTCACGACTACTCCTCCAGCCGCACCTCGCTGAATCCCCCTCCCACGACCCGCTCGTGCTTACTGCTCCTTCCCTCCTCCTTCCCGTTCACCACCGGTGCCGTGGACAAGTTCTGGTGCCATGGATCGCTAGTGGAGAACCTCCCTGATGTTCGCCGGGTCGAATCGAAGCTAGGGAGACCACCAATTCTGCGGCTGCCACTTGGGAAGACCGGAATTCACCATGGGCGGCCGACCACCACGGCGGAGCTTCGGTGCGCCGTGGGCCAGGGTCCCTACCTCACCCCCAAAGGTAATTCGTCTTCCAGGATGTTCTCTATTCATCGCTCATCGCGCATCACCAGTTTAATTTTGGGTTAGTGCTCGGTGGCGGCAGAATTGCCGCTCGCGGGCGAGCTCCACCGCGGGGGAAGCCAGCCCCGCCGCCTGGGGTGCTCGAGATAGGAGAAGACACGCCTGCCGTCAGATGTAGAACCTATGGCTAGGATTAGATCTGGGGGTAAACATCTTGTGCCGTTGGATCGGTTTCCAGCGGATGAGATTAGATCATGACCGATTCGTTATGCGCCGTTGGATCCTTATTATGCGGCCGGGATTAGATGTTGGTACCCTTTCGCCACGATTAGATCTGGCGCGTCCATCTCGGATCGGGTGGCCGGGAATCGCATACCGCTTCGTTAAACTCAGATCTAATCTCGTGCGTCCATTTTAGATCGTGCGGCTTAGATGCCCTCGTACCCCTTCGCGGGTATATTTTGTTAAAGAGACCTCGTCAAACTTTAAAATCAACCCGCGGTCCTCGGGTACTATTCACTGTGTCTCGGTAATCTTACGCAAGAGCCCCCTGACCTATCCAGAAATTGAGGCCCAGTCCAGTGTGGATTAAAAATAGAGAAATAATATTAGAAATTCGTTTTTAATACAAAAACAAATCTAGAAACTTGTAAAATGCATAGAAAATTCATTTTAGCTCCAAATTGAACCATTCCAATTTCTACAATTTTGTAATATTATTCTCTATCATTTAGTGACTCTGTTTTGACATGAAAATAGTAAGAAAATTAATTTCTCATTTAATCCCATTTCAAGCACATTAAATCTTAGAAAATTCATAACTTGAAATCTATAACTCCAAATTTAATGATTCCAGTTCCTATGATCTCATTTTAATGTATAGATTTTTACTGTATATTTTATTTGCATGCTTGATGTGATGTTAATTTATGCTATACTATGTATGTATTGTGTTGATGCGAGTAGACGAGCAAGCCACTGTGGAATCTGAGGTTAAGCAAGTAGAGATAGCTGAGCAGGAGCTCATTGAAGGCAAGTTGTGCCCTTGATCACTTACTTTTTCCCAGCCATGTTCTTATTAATTATAATGATCTGCATAGGATAATTTTGATGGGACCCAATAGGTTACCCTAGTTTTGGCTATCTTTATACCTTGTTTACCACTGAAATATTTCTTTGGGTAGTACTTGCTATTGCTTTATGTGGATTTGGGTATGAAGATACTTTATTCATAATTACTCTTTTATTCTCTTTTATTATTACTGTTCATGTTAAGATCATTATGTTAATGGGAACATGGAGCGACCACCCGGGAAAACAGTGCTACCACAAGGGTATAATGGGACGCCCTTGGCTGATTAACTAGGAAAGCTAGTGGAGGTCTTCCTTACCCGAAAGGGGCAAGGGCAGTAGGGGAGTGGTCAGTGTAGGGAGGTCCTTGGTTGATTTTGCTGCGATGGCGGTCAGGCAAGAACCCTGCATTGGAGCTTCCTATAAACTGTAGCGGGATTTCTGAAGCTAGTGGAACTTTGTAAAGGTCTCGTAGTGTTACCCTGCCTCGCCTCCTCGGTAGAGGTGTATGGGATTGGTCATCTCTTGGCGGACGGGTAACATGACTTGTGGGTAAAGATGCGCAACCTCTGCAGAGTGTAAAACTGGTATACTAGCCGTGCTCACGGTCATGAGCGGCTCGGACCCTCACATGATTAATTTATGGAACTTAAATTCAATTTGACATTTACATCGCATTTGGGATTATTTTACTATTACTTTTCTTTATTATTATTAAGGTTTGATATTTACTTACACTTAGTAATTGCTAATAAAATTTTGACCAACTTATAAAAGCAATGCTCAGCCTCAGCCTTTATTTCATTGATCAGCCTTACACTTCATGAACTCCCACCTTTGGTGAGTTTATGCCACATTATTCCCCACAACTTGTTGAGCGATGAACGTATGTGAGCTCACTCTTGCTGTCTCACACCCCCCCACAGGAGAAGAGCAGGTAGTTCAGGAGGAGCCACAAGGCGAGGAGTATGATCTGATCTAGGTGGCGTTTCTCAGTTGACATCTGCGCCGACGATCCTTAGTTCGTTTTACATTTATTCCTTTATTTTGTAATAAGTCTTCCGCTATGTAATAATTACTCTGATGTTTTATGACATTTGTCTCTATACACTCTGTTATTATATATGTTGTCTTCTTGGCGCATGTATGAGATGCACCCGGCTTTGTCCTTTAAAACCGGGTGTTACAGCGTTGGGGAAAGTGAACAGACACTCTGTCGCATTCCAGAGGGCAATGGTTGGGGAAAGTGAACAGCGCGCGGAAAGTGAAAAGACGCCTAAGTAAAAAATCAAACAGTGCAATAGGGACCCTCTGTCAGCGACAGTAGACAGAAAAATATCCAACAGATGAAAAAAAAGCATATGGCAGATCCAACGGTGCACAAACGTGGATGCGTAGTCCAGTGCTTCTTCCGGTTGCTTGTTCTCAGCCTGAAATGCCTGCGCCGGGTTGGGGTAACAAGCCTCTTTCGCCGTGCCGTCGCCGTGGTTGAAGAGCTGAGACGCGACGAACTTGTCGAGCACTCAAGGCAGGAGGAGGAGGCTTGGGGCTCTCCACCAACCGAGGGCGCGCGAGAAGCCTTTGCTCAGGGAAACAAACAGACAGACGCAACTCAGGATCGATAACAGACACTCGATTCCTTGAAGCGATGAAGTGGAGGCGAGCATGAACCTCGCGGGGAGGTAGCGGCGGAGGAATGCGAGCGGAGGCATCTCGTCCCGACCACGGCGGGGACCATGAAAGGGCGGCTCCGGGAGCTAGAGCTAGTCGTGCGCGCCGGCGTGATGGAGAGAGGGAAGCGCTGTCCAGTAGCTAGCGAGTAGTGAGCGGTGATGGAGCTGGCTTGCCGTGGTACAACTGCTGGCTGCTGGCAGGACGTTGGGGAAGATGAACGGGCGCTCAGCCAGAGAGCAAAGATTGGGGAAAGTGGACAGCGGAAAGCAAAGAGACGCAATAGAGACCCTCTGTCAGCGAGAAAAATATCCAACAGATGAAAAAGAGCATCCTGCAGATCCAACGGTGTACAAATCGAGTGAAAACAACAAGAGAAACACACACGTGTCCGTTAGCTTTTCCCTTCGCTTTTTACGGCTGCGATTTTATCGGTGGCTTCTATTCTTTCGGCAGTACTGGATAAAGTAACGAAACTATCGTGTTTTGTTGGACATAGAGGATCAGGTCCAGGCTACAAGTAGGGCTTCGGTGAGTTCTATATTCCTATTTTCATTTTTTTTTCTATTTTGGTTTTTTTTCAAGCTTGATTCACAAATTCTAAATTTCAACCGGAGTTCGAGTTTCAAATTACAAGTACAATCAAAACCTACGTGCATGCATAACATATATTTACAATATTTATTTCTTTATTTCATTTAGACAAATGCCCCTAAGTATATATAATTTGATGTGAATAAATCATGTAAAATAGTTTACGTACATAGCCAAAATTTAATTTTTTTACTACTTATTTAACTTTAGGAAACTAGTTTCATTCATAAAAATTTATAATACACATTAATTTGATTCCGTTAAAAAAAATCTACTAATCACAAAATCAAGATTTTAGGGTGTTACACTCGTTGATAATTATCTACTACTATTGTGCAAAGGTAGCATGTGGGCTTTGTGAGAGATGTAGTATATATTTTTACTGTAACAAATATTGACATAAACACACCTGTGGTGTAGTGGTAGCTACGAGCACATTTGCTTGAGAGGTCGCAGGTTTGAATCCCATTGGAGCCACATTTTGTGTTTTTTTAATTTAATTTTAGCTAGGCGTTGGATGCACGCAGAACACGGAATGACAGCCGGGAATGGGAATGAGCTTTACGGGGATGGAAGAATGAGAAAGACAGTGCGGGAATGGGAATGACAGAACACGGAATGACCTGATGCTTTACCATTAAGAAGAAATTATAACTGAACTTGAGAAACATGTAGTATTGCTAGAATATGTTTCTGCAAAGCCTGTTCAGTAGTGTTGGGGGAACATTTCAGACCATAGACACAATATTAATTTTCGCATTGCATCTCAGTGTGGTCAAAACCATAAGTGTGGCACTTGCAAGCTCACATGTGTGCAACGGAAGGAAATAGTTAACAGCAGACGAAGTCTCCTTTGAATAGCATACATATACCACGACTATTTCATATTTGTAAATTTTCATGGCCTTAAACATTTACAGTAGTCAAACAAAATATTCTTCTTCACGTGTGCTCGATTGGGAATAAGCTAAGATTGGATAAGAAGTTCGCTACCTGTCCATAAGAGCTTGATCTCACTTCATGATCCAACCTTTATTTGTGCCTGCAGTCTTATCAATAGAGTTGCCAGTATCAATCTTGATGTTGCAGAACTCCATTGCACAAATCTAAAGGCCAATGCTGAAAATGAGAGAAAAAAGGGAACCGTGAGCTCCAAATATTTCCGGTAACTCAATTATGGCATTTATTATCTCAATGAAGAGATCACCTTGAATTTCATCAGTGTTATAGCATTTTATGTCTAAGGATTGCAGGCACCACAAGTATAATTCATCGTAGGCCTACTACTGACAACTGAACGAAGAGATAAAAAGAGCGAGACTGCGAGAGGACTCACAGTTCAACCATTGGTTCACCCACTTAGTAGCCAGGCGGCGACGTTGGACATCCTTCGCGTGTGAGACGATCAGTAATTGCCGCTTGCACCGACCAAAGAAGATGTGAATGGTCGCGAGGTTGAGCCAGCATTGTCTTGGGTGACTGTACCTGACAACCGGTGGCCGAGTCCAGTCACAGTTCGTTCCAATGGGCCACGTGGCGGTGTACGATCTGATGCGCTGATCCAGTCTATGATTCACGGGCAGCAACAGATGCAGCCATGGCTCAATGAGGGCGGCTCCTCGCTGGCGATAAGGTGCTCATCAGCCTGGTGAGACCATTCAGTGCTGTATACTAGTACAGAAGTCATTATCTCCACTATTTGTAGAGGCTCCCTTTCAGATTGAATTATAAGAAGAAATGTAAGGGGTAAAACCCTAATAAGGGCTAGTTTGGGAGCCACAAAACTGGAGAGGATTGGAGAGGCTAGAATCCTCTTCTTATTTAATTTTGAATAAGAGGATTCTAGCCCCTCCAATCCCTTCCGGTTTTATGGCTCCCAAACTAGCCAAGCTCTCTATACCCTCACGCCCATGTCACTCTGAGGAAGCTGCCATCCCTCCTCACTCCTAGGGTGGAGTGGTGGACAGCCCTAGGGCTCTTGTTGAATAGTAGCTTGTCTAACATCCCTTTATACATGCTGTCTATGTATTCAGCGCCAGAAGGGGTGATAAACAAAATGGACATTTATAGAAAAAGACTACTCTGGCAAGGGGGTAATACCTCTAGGAAGTTCCACTTAGCAAATTGGAATATTGTTTGTCTCCCCAAAGACCAGGGAGGGCTGGGTGTGATTGATTTAAGATGCATGAATTTCAGTTTGCTTGCGAAGTGGATTTGGAGGTTGGAATCCACTGAGGGTCTCTGGCAGCAAATAGTTAGAAGAAAATACATTAAGGGGAACCCCCTTATTTTGGTTGACAAAAAACAAGAAGACTCGTATTTTTGGAAAGGGCTGATGAATGTCAAAGATACTTTCTACAAGTTTTGTAGAAAAAAATTTGGCAACGGGAATCGCACGAGTTTCTGGCATGATGTGTGGATAGGGGATCAACCTTTCTGCGTCCGGTTTAAAAGATTATGGGACATCTCTGAAAACAGAAATATCTGTGTGGATAAGGTGATTTGCTCCAATTTTGAGGCCTTAAAAATCCAGAGAAGACTCTTTGGTGACACGGTGAATAATCTTGATGAAATGAAACACATGTGCAGGGATATTCACCTGACTGGCGCTGACGATTCAGTGTCTTGGACTTTAGATAAGAAGGGATTTTCAGCCAAGTCTCTTTACAAAAAAATTAGGAGTGATCTGTCTGAAGTCCCTTTCAAATTCTTATGGAAAGTTAAAATTCCCCAAAAAAATAAAATCTTTTTGTGGCTTATAGCTAGGAGTAAAATTTTGTCTAAAGGAAATCTAATCAAAAGAATGTGGAAAGGGGGAGGAGAATGTTGCTTTTGTGGTTTATTCGAATCAACTGATCATTTGTTTTTTTTAATTGCTCGGTGGCTAGATATATTTGGAGGATTGTTCAGATTGTTCTTAATCTAAGGACAGTCCCAAAGAAACATGAAGATACTTTTGGTAATTGGCTTTTAGGCTCTGATAAGAGAATTAGGAACCTTTTGATTGTAGGATTAGGATCTGTGCTCTGGTGGATCTGGAAGACTAGAAATGATGTATGTTTCAACAATAAACGGATTATTGACCCTTCTGATGTTGTTTTCCTCTCTTGTCACTGGTTGGATTCCTGGGCAATTTTGCAGAAAAGGAAGGAAAGAAGAATGATGGAGGAAGGAAGCCAGCTAATCAAAGGGATGGCAAAGGAGGTTTTTGATCGCTCGAAAGGATGGGCGCCAATATCTAGAAGAATCCTTCGATGAAGAATTGAAGACCTAGTGGCTAATGATGCAAGAGGAAACGGTGGATTTAGTAGTTCTTTTGCTGGTCATAATTGGCTTGTTATCAATAGCTTTTTGAAAAAGGAGTTACTTCAAATAGCAGAAAATTGAGCTGTAATAGACTGCCTAGTGCTACGTGGGATGTTTCCCCAGTGCTCCATATGTAGGTTGTTGGGTGTTTTTTTTGTCTTTGGTATGTTTGGCTATAGGTTTACATGAAAATCTTAATCTTTCTGAGTTCTGTAAGAACTCTGAATTCTCCATTTCATAATGAAGGGGGGGGGGGGGGGGGGGGGTTCTGCCCTTATGGTAAAAAATCAATAAGAAAAGCTATAATAACCCTAACGGTGTATTATCAAATGTGACGTCGTTCATCATGTAAACAGATACAGACAGTGTAAAATTACTCAACTCAAATGCTCAATAACAATTGAAAAAAGATAGGCATCAAAGAACGAAATATAATTCAAGAGGAAACTGTATATACCTGGCTGCAAATAAGCACAATTGAATTCTGGCGGCAGAACCAACTGAAAGCTGACCTTATTCAGTCAAGCCTGCAGTATCAATCATGGTCTCTCTGGAATCTATCTTGCTCATACACGCATAGTGCTGAAGCTTCTCATTGAACAGCACGAGGGGATCCTTCTCCTTGAGCACGCCATTTTCGTCATACGCGTCCCTGAGGAATAAGGCCCAGTTCATCTCTGTGCCGGCGAGGTAGAAAGCGCGGTTCTGCTTCTGTAACGACTCGTACATGTGCCGCGTGAGCCCGAACTCCTCCTTGAACTCGACGATGTGGTGGATCATCGCTCGCTTCTCCAGCGTCAGGTTCAGGAACTCGTGCACCACACCGACGCGGTACTTTTCCGCCTCGGGCGTCCATGGCTTGAGCAGCGCGCCGTTGGTGTACGGCGAGACCAACGGGAACGTGGTCGCCATGTCGAGGCGGTCGGCGTCCTCGGCGTCAAGCGGCATCAACCGGCGGTGTGGGACCGCGAAGCGGAACGTGCGCCGGACGCGGCGCTCGTCCACGACGAAGTCGCGCTCCAACGCACTGACGGCGAGCGCAGGGTCCCAGCGCGCGAGCTCGAGGAAGTGGCGGCCGTCCCTGGGATCGACTACGACGCGGAAGTCGTCGGGGAAGTCCTGGACGCGGTCGCGGAAGTCGTCGGGGAGGCCGAGCACAGCGCGGCAGTGGTGGAGCTTCGCGAGCGGCACGCGACGGTGGGCTGTGAGCATGAGGAGCTTCCTGACTGCGAGCACCCGCGAAGGGAGGAGGTCGTCGTGGATGCGGCGCTCTTCCTCGAGGAGCGAGCACATGAACGGCGTGAGCGCGAGGTGCGGAACGGAGTCCACGACTGGGAGGTGGAACAGCAGCGGGTGGCGCGTAGCGGAGCGCGACACTTTGCGGCCGCGGGGGAAGCCGAGCTCGCGGTACAGCTTTCCAGCCTCGGCAAGGGGGATCCGGTGCGGAGGCGGGAGGGAAGCCAGGAACGAGCGCGCCCGGTGGAGGAAGCGGAAGGCCGTATCGCGGTCGAGCACGGCGTCGAGGGCCGGAACGCGACGCGCGGCCTCCGGCTCGATAGGCGCGACCCGTGGGCTGTTGAGCTTCCTCAGGAGCTTCTTTCTCCGCTTGCAGGGGAGCAGTGGCAGGAGCGAGGCCGACGCTTCCGCGGCCGCTGCAGAAGACGCAGAGGTGGGCGCCGGCACGGGAGCTGGGGCAGGAAGGAGGAGCGTTCTCGTGGCACAGAAGAGGCGGCGCGCCATTGCTGGCGGTGGCGGCGGCGGCGGCGCGGTGAGTGATGACCACGTGAGACTAGTTGGGTTCAGTATTCACAGTCCAGGGTTTGATCAAATCAACACGCAAATTGGAAGGCACCGTAACCGTTCGATTACGGGGCCCGCCGCGCCACTCGACATCTCAACCCACACTGGCCCACTCCTGTCTTGAACATCTCCCGTCCCCATCGTCCTCGTCGCATCCAGCACTCTGCACTCATGCGTTTCCTCCCCTCCTAAGCCAAACCCCGAATCCTCCGTCGCCCAGCAGCCGCCGGTGACGGCGACGCTGGGCAATGGGGACTGAGGTAGCAGCCGTAGTGGATCTCCGGGCGCTGACACAGTCGGATCTCGTGGCCCTAGCTGCCGCATCGCCCTACGCCGTCGACTCCCGCCGGGGCCGGCGCCGGCGCCGCGATAGCGAGTTCCTCTCTCCCCCGAAGATCGACCGCGCCGTTTTCAACGAGAGCGCAGGTTCCCGCAAACAAACCTTCTCCCGTCGCCGCGTCGCCACCAACATATCCCACAAACTAACGCCCACCACCACCGGGGCCTCCTCCTTATCTACGCCAGCTGCCCCCACCGAGGAGGACCCCGACAACCGCCTCATTGTGTTCTACCTCCAACGCCTCTTCGCGCGTGACGACCCCTCGTACCCTGCTCCGCCTACGATTCCACCCCGACCGCAAACCCTAGCCGCGCCCGCGATAACAGCACCTGCACCGCCCGCGCCGTCTCTGCCGCCGCCGTCTGCTGCGGCGGCAGACCCCGATAGGGTAGTGCTGAATCCAAAGGGTTTGGTGGTTGACCTGGTGAGACTCGCCGATCTTGTGGATCCGTATGGGGAAGAGCTACGTCAGCGTACGGCAGGATTGGGGTCAGAGTCCGAGCTGCTGGGATTCATGAACGCGCTGGAAGGGCAATGGGGAAGCCGGAGGCGTCGGAGGAAGTTTGTGAATGCTGGCATGTTCGGTGACCACCTGCCCTGTGGGTGGAAACTGCTGCTTGGGCTCAAGCGAAAGGAGCGTGTCGCATGGATTAATTGCCGCCGTTATGTGAGGTCTGTTCCTGTACCCAGGCATACTTGTTTATTGTAGTATAGGCTTCAGTTGGTACGGTTTCAGTCTTTCAGAGTATGTATAATGATTCAGATTCTGTTTCAAACTGTCACGAAGTGATTATATGCATGTTTTTTCACAAGTTCCATAGTAGCCTCACAGTGCTTCTGTCATAGAAAGATTGTCTACTTACTCTTTAGCACTGAGTTGTCTTTCCCCAATAGGTCAGTAACCTAACTGAAACATGAAATTGAGATTAGGAGGATAGGACTTCTATATGAAATATGCTGCTCAGATCCGTGCCCTCAAGCGCTTAAACATATATACAATAGGCTTACAACATCGAGCTGCATATATCTGAACAACTATCATCTTCATCTGAGTTTGAGAAAATTAGGCTAATACCCAAACAAGCAAAATTAGTGAAATACCATCGCATCAAGATTCAAGACTGATGTTAGTGCCATCACAAATGCATGCAGTTATAAAAACATATCTTTTTCTGTGAAAATGTCTTTTTGTTTCCTTTTAACGATATGAATCACGTAATTTTGTAGTTGTTTGATGAAAAGCATAGCTGTTTGGCGTGTTGTAATCAGTGGTTGTTGTAGGGTTTCTTAACCCCTTGTTTCTCCTTAATATAAATGATACACAGCTCTCATGCGTATTCGAGAGAGAAAAAGCATAGCTGTGCCAAGTTTTTGCTAGGAGCCTAGAACAGTATGCCACTATAACATCTGCCTTTACAGTGGTTAATTTCCACAACACCTGGATATATGTACTTTTTGATTTGTTTCTTATTTCATTAGTAGCCTATAGCATTTGTCAAATTATTTTTCTACAGCTGTTATTCACCTGTGCTGAATTGCTTATATCATACTCAGCCCCAAAGGACATCAGTTTGCTACTTGCAAAGAAGTATCTTCCTACCTCTTGTCCCTTCTTGGATATCAGGAGGCAAAGCCAACTGCCTCTCAGATTAACAATGCAGGAGTGCATGACCTACATGTTAATGTAAGTTTTGATTATGCATTTTATTTGTGTGCTTGGGTTTTCATAGTTTAATTTAAAAGTACTTTTGATCAGTCTGTAGGTCTTCACCAGCAAACCATCTCAATTGAGGAAAAGCAAATTGCAGTGCCAGTTAATTCAGTTGCATTGTTTAATTCCTCTGGTGATTCTCATCAACAAAAACTTCAGAAGGATGAAGCTCCAATAGAAGTGAATGCAAAGGAGTGCCGGAAATGCAATTTGACGTTTCATGACCAGAGCGCCTATATGCAACATCAGTTGTCCTTTCACCAAAGGAAAGCTAAAAGGCGCAGGGTTAGTAAATCTGGAGAATTGGGTACCAACATAGATGGAAACTACGAGAAGACTCAGCAGAAGACCTCTGGAGAGGTATCTGGCAATTTTGGCCACAGCGCTGCAAATGTAAGGTATGAAGGTCTGAGTCCAGCAGAACTGTTAGATGGTCGACCATCCTTGATGGCAGTGCCATGTGGATCTCAGGAGATCACTATCTTGCCTCAACAGGGAAAAGAACCTTGTGTGTTGCCTCAACAGGGAAAAGAACCGTCTGTGTTGCCTCAACCGGGAAAAGAACCGTCTGTGTTGCCTCAACAGGGAAAAGAACCTTCTATGTTGCCTCAACAGGGGAAAGAACCTTCTGTGTTGCCTCAACAGGGAAAAGAACCTTCTGTGTTGCCTCAACAGGGAAAAGAACCTTCTGAGTTGCCTCAGCAGGGAAAAGAATCTTCAGGAGATATCTCTGTGAATCAGAAGGACCCTCTTAAGGAGATGAATGGCTTTCCTGAACAGGAAAAAGGACTTGTTGCTGGAGAACTTGTCTCTGCACATCATAAGGACCCTCTAATGGATATTACAGATGCATTTGAAATGATAAAAAAACATCCTGCCAGAGAGCCTTCCTCTGGGCATCATCTGGATACTGTCGACAATTCTGATGATCATAAAACCCACGATGAAGCATGTGACAATGTTGTAACTTCTCTTTCTATTGATGCTGAAAGGAAATTGGGTGTTTGCAACTCCATGAATGTTCATGAGAATATCAGCTTAAAAGATCCAGAACTTTCCAATGCAGATTATTCCCAAAAGTTCAATAGGTCTGATGAAACTTGTGATGTACATAAAGAGGTTTCTTCAACTGTGAATGATCCTGATGAAAGAAAATGCACAGATGATTCAACGAGGTGTACTAATATGTCCTGTGATCTACTGCATGGCAAAATTGTCAGTTCTCCTGAAGAACATGATTTTAGTAACCAGCTAGAAAGTAACCCACTTTCAGTATCTAGGAATGAGCCTGATCTTAATTCAATTGGTACGGAAGTGGATGGTGGCAATATAACTTGCAATGCGGAAAACCCCAGAAGCTTCAAAAGTGAGAAATCTGCTGAGCTCAAGATTATGGATTGCGAAATGACTTCTTTTAAAGACAGTGAAATAAAAAATGATGTCAGAGTAAGGGATGTAAATCTCAATTCATGTTTGGATTCAATATCTTCTCCTATTTCTGGTGGAAACAATGAAACATCTGATACTCCTGATGATGCTATTCGATCATCCATTATCGCCCAATGCTTCGGTACTACCTCTAATGATGACACGGCTTGTAAGGATGGAAACTTTGCCAACCAGAACGACACCTGTAAGGGTGAAAATTTTGTCAACCAGAAAAATGTCACAATGTACCAATCTAATTTGACCATGGAACCTATACCTCGAGCTCAAATAAATGTGGATTGTTTCACTTCTTCCTGTTCAATGACTCCTGAAATCAAGGACTATGGCAACAGAGGTGAAGATCGTGCGAAAGAAGCACTAGTGAACTCACAAAACATGACAAGTAATGAAACTGGTTTTGATGCTGAAGCTTATAACAGTGATATCTTCAATGGTACTATCACAGAAAGTAGTCTTGCCCAGTTGAGTAATGTCATTAGTATGAAAAATGCTTTTGCAAACTGTTACTCATTATCTGACCTAAACACACTTACTGGTGGTACTGCAACTGATGATATTGATATGCACAATATTAGGAGTTCTTTTGTCAGCTCTACCAGTCGCACTGAACCAAATGAGCACTGCACGTTGGATTTTGATATCAAGGGTTCCATGCTTGAGGCATTGGAAAAATCTGACAGTGACTTAGATAATCAATACAATGATGCAGGCCCTTCTTGTGACTCACTACCTGCTACTGGGACAAGTGGGACTATTGATGATTTTATGTCCATGCAAACCAATTTTGGTAGCTTTACTTCTTTGGTTCGTGCTGTTGAAGATGTTCCACTGAGCAGGATTATTCAAGATCAGGTGAATGGCTATTTAATTTATTTTAGTATATCATCTAATAGCAATAGCCTGCATAGGTTTGACTGGGTTATTATGCCACTGTTTTTCACACAATCAGTGATAGATCTGTAGTCAACTTGCTTTAGTTAGTATATTCACTATTATTCCTGTGGGTCCATATATTCTCTATATGCATGGAGCGGAAATGTGATCATCTACTTGATGACTGAAACATATGATGCTAGATAATAAGATACTCTTTTGCTTGATGGCTGAAATATATGTGAGTTGCATGATATATTGTGTTTGTGTAGCTTTCTCTTTTTCAAAGGTGTCGCTTTCTCAGTTGCAAAGATGCCCCCTAGGCGTTCAGGGGAACCCAGCTTGCCTTGGAGATCTAATTATGCCTTTTTGCTTCCTCCTGCATACCTTAGCCTTGGGTTGCCTTAAGATTTTGCTGCAGCTGAACTGTAACAACCTCTATATCTAAGGCTTATCTTTGTGCCATAGGCATACAGTTTATGCACTATTTGTTGTGGCATATCTATTCGCTTACATGTTAATCAAGTTTATTTATGTCATTCTGTTTTCTAATAGCAAGCTTTGATTGTTCTTGAAGCGGTGTGATTTGCAACTTGGATTTGGTGGCCCCAAGCAGCAGATGTATCCAAGCTTTGAGCAACAGCTAAGGATGGCCTCGGCTGGAGCTCCGCCTTATGGGACCATCGGCAGGCATGACCCTATACCTGTACCAGAGCCAACATTGATGCTAGGTTATGCACCGCAGCTAGGTAACTGCCCCCCTCCGTTCCAGTTGGGCTGGGGTCCGTCTTATTCGAAGATGGTTGGCATGCTCCAATCTGTGTGCGTGTGGTGCAATAGCCCATTCCAGCATTTCGGCACCGTCGCTGAGCAGCAGGCAGATTCACTTGGTTACATTTGCCCGTCGTGCAAGGGAAAGTTTTCTGGTCATCTTGGCATCAACGGTCCATCTATTTGAAATCAGTTTCTTGTAACCTGAACTGGTGCTGCTGCCCCACCATCAATTTATAGTCTAGTTGATATGAATCGTTTTGTACTTGTAGTATGTATCCTTTAACTCGTGGCTAGTGGTGGAAACAGGTTTATTCGAATCTTACATTTTTGGTTATTAAAACTCAACCATCAAGCAGTTGTTGCGAACAAGGAAGCTAAGTTGTTGGATACATACAAGACTGTGCTCTCAAGAGATACTGGTGGGTACTCTGCTGAAGAAAAGACCAATTGGCCTGAAGACTAAATTGTCCATCTTCAATTGCACCAAGAGAAAGGATCTCCATTGCACTGGTGGCTGGTGCATGTTTGAGGCTTGGATGATGGCAGAAGTGTCATGTTTTTTTATGTTGAACCTTGTTTCTAAATAGTAAGTCTAGACAATTGTTCTGTTTGAAATCTGAATGAATTGTGGCTGGTTGTTGGTGGACTGGATTACAGGCAAAAGTGTCATGTTTTTTCTATCTTTAACCTTGTGTATAATATAGTAAAGGACGGATGATTGCTCTATTTGAAATATGGAGTAATGGTTGCTAGTTGCCTGACATGTTTTTTTAAATGTTGAACCTGACATGCTAACCGTGTGCAAGTGTGTCTATAAACAAGAAAGATATAGGTTACAAAGATCATTTTTACATTAGATCCTTTGTATCAATAAATAAAAGACTATCAGGAATTAAAAACTGTGCAGACAGTGTAAGCAGACAACTCATTGTATAATTCGTCTGTTTGTGTTGTCTGCATTCAGAATTTTGTACCGTCGGAACTGCAGGAGCCCAGCACATGGTAAGCGAGAAAACACAGAAAGTGGGATTCTGAATTCAACTACCATCGCCATAGAATTGCCGTCAAATATGGGTGAGCTAACCAAACTCTGCAAACCATCTGCCTTCCAGAGTACTTGAAAAACGCCTCTTCCGGCTTACAAACCGTCCTCTCAAGACAACAAAGAAGAACAATCGAAGACAAGGTTAACATGCCTACAATGCCTAGAGCAAATTAGAGAACACCTAAACGAACTTGTACAGACGCTCGACGGGGATGACACGGCAGGTCAAAATTCTTCATATCGCCATTCAACTCACACCGTCCATGCAGCAGCCAGCTAATTGGTGCTGAGCCATTGCCCCGTTGGCTGTATAAATGCAAAATAAATAATCAACAAACTGCTGGACTATATTTACCGAGGAGGTATCTACACAAGGCATGGGTTATGGTTATTGCTGCCGATCATCATTTCTTGTTGCGTGTGGAGTCACCGAAGTTAAACTGATCGCTGACGACAAGGTCTTCTGCAAACGAAAGGATGGGTTTTTTTATGGCCTCTGCGTTTGGGAGACCGACTCTGGAAGACTAGGTAGGCAGGTCGGTAGATGCTCGTGCTCATCTGAGTGGAAATAGAAAAGCACTGCTCGGCAGAAAATGAACCTGCATTTGGGGGTGAAAAATAAGCAGGCATAACTTCAAATGGTTCACACTGCAAGAAATATAGAACTAAATATTCAAACAATTGTATCGACGGATTCTCAAGACGTGAAGGCAGAGAATGTCATATGTTCAATCATATGTTACCCAAAGGCACAGTGTCCATAACGAAGCGAAGAAAATACATAACAGTCATGGACAAATCAGATCAGATTTTTTGGCATCATACTTTCCCAGAACATAAACAATTTGCTGGCAGCACAAGTTTACTTAGAACTTTGCAAAAAAAAAAAAAATCGACTGTAAAGTTGTTGATGAACTAGGAAACATAGATTTATAACACCCTTTCCTCTAACATGCATAGTAATGGTTACTAATTCCTACACAACCCTGAACATGTCAGCATCAAACATCTAATGGACCTTATTACTTGCTCGGTAGCTACTCTAGATGTGCATTGTCTTCTGAAAGACTGAATTTTTAGAGGCAAGTATGTAAAATAAATATTATTATAGAAACAAGAGACTGGCGTTAAGTTGCTGGAAATACTACATACCAGTTGACAGCCATTTTCAACATGTTGATGCCCATTTCTTTTCCCTTTTTTTTCTTATTTTTTCTGGACTTGAGACCCATAAATGGTAGGAATGAGATGGATTGAGAGTTAAACTATAAATTTGTCCCTAGCCAAAAGAATTGCAAGCAATGTAACAATATTTTTTCTTCATACCTATTATTTAAGAAAATGAAGCCAATACACCTTTTTCCAAGTTACATTGCTAAATTGATGTTCCAGCTTAGACAGATGTTCATACAGATTTGAATGTGGCAAATATATGTACAAGGTACCTGAGAATCAGCCGTCTGAGAAATGGATCTGGTAAAATTTGCCCCCAGACATTGTTTAATCCAACAGAAGTACAGAGTATTCCTTCGTATTCTTCCAAAGCAGAGAAAAGTATGTTCTCTGCATTTGCATATGTATCCTGAAAACCAAGCAACACAAATCCAACTCTGGAAATGATTTTTTTTAGGAAATAACGAATAGTCAATTCCTCAAACAGAGAACTTACGGTATCTATGTCAGAAGTTATTCCTGCTAGTTGGCAGAAGGCTTGCATTGGAGCAGTGAGGAAGTATGTAAACTGGCTTCCGTGACCCATGGATTCTACTCCAGGCATGGCTGACGATGTCCTGGGAGAAAGTAATAAAGCAGCTGGTTCTCCCTTCTCTGCATTATGTATTGCCTGGCAAATTACACGACCAAATGATAATTTGGTAAAACAATTTCGGTAGGCAGTACTGCTGCAGATAGATTGCTCCCCCACCCCCCAAAACAAAAAGTTGGAATGGAAACCCTAACCCTAATCAGGGTTGGGTGTAGTATTAATAGACTTAGGTAATTGGGCCTGGCCCATTACAAAGGGTTGAGATAGTAATTACATGGGGAAGACCCCAAACCCTAGACAAGAGGGCAAGTGAAGAGAATAGAGGGGGCCGGAGCTGTCACAGCGAGCGAGCACATCATGTGTGGGAAGGTGGCGTATGGTGAGGCCCCAGGGGTCGAACTCCATAGAGCACTGGTTGTCACTAGTGAAGCGACGAACCGAGAGGAGGGGATGAGTTAGTCCGGGAGCAACAAGGACGTCGTTAAGGCAGAATGGTCCTGGAAGAGCCGATGTACCTACTGAGGTGACCGGGAGGGTGGAACCGTTGCCGACGACGATGGAGGTAGGATGTGAGGGGTGGGGTGGATGGGAGTGGAGTAACGAACTAGTGGTGGGGGTAGTGTGGAAGGAGGCCCCGGAGTCAACCACCCAATCGGTGGTGGTTCGGGGAGGTGGTGGTGGCGAAGGTACGGTGTGAGCGGAGAGGGCCAAAGAAGGTGCCCCGAGGGAGGCACTAGGAAGGGAGGGAGATGACACGGGCTCAACCGCTAGGGAGGCGATCACAGCACGTGGGAAGACAAGCGGACCAGGGACGTGACGGCCGGCTTGAGGGTGGACCTCGACGCAATCCCGAAGAATAGGGTTCCAGACTGAATCGAAGGACACGAACGTGCCCCGGATGAGCGGACCGTCATGGAGGAGGACACGCACAGTCACGAGAGCGGCGGGCGAGGTAAAGCTCAGGGATGGCGGGGGTGACGCCATGGAGCCGGTGTGGGAGGAGATGACACTGGTAGGAGAAGCGCAGCTGCGCGAGTAGCGCGCAGCCGCTAGGATCGGGTCGGGCGGCGAGGCAGGGAGCCGCGGCGGGGAGCGCACGCGGTAGGGAGAAGGGCGGCTGGGGACTAGCGCCCGACGGAGAAGACCGGCAGAGAGGGCGCGCGGCGCCGGGGTTGGAGAAAGAAGGCGAGGCCAGCAGCAGCGTGGCCAAGCAGAGGAGGAGACGTGCGAGCCACGTGGTCCGGTGCAGGGCGCCTGGGCGCGGCTCAGGACATGGCTGGACGCGCGGTTCCAGGCGTCCTGGGCGACGCGACAAGACGGGGCAGAGAGGGCGCGGTCGGCAGGCCGCAGGGCGCCGGGGGCGCGGTGGGGAAGGGGCGCGCTCGGCGGGCGGGGACGGCTGGCGGCCGAGCGCACAGGCGCGGCGCGAGCGACGGTCAGCCGCCGGGACGGCACGAGCAGGCAACGCGCGGACGGTGTCGTGGCGGGCGCTCGGCCGCGGTCCACGACCGGGCGCGTCGGGGAGCAGGTGGCGGCGGCCGCTAGGAGCTCCTGGCGGGCGCAGCCGAGGAGGGTGGAGCCGCGCGCCGCCGGTGGGAGAGCCGGGCGGAGGCGGCTGCTGGGAGGCCGCCGGCTGGGAGGGGGGAGCAGCCCGGCGGCTGAGGGGAAGCAGCCCGGCGGCTGTGGGTGGGAGGGAAGAGAAACTGGCTCTGGTACCAAGTTGGAATGGAAACCCTAACCCTAATCTGGGTTGGGTGTAGTATTAATAGACTTAGGTAATTGGGCCTGGCCCATTACAAAGGGTTGAGATAGTAATTACATGGGGAAGACCCCAAACCCTAGACAGGTAATCTAACACAAAACACAAAAAAAGGAGAAGACGGATAATTCATCAAATTCAGTGCCACCTTTAACAAAAAAAACTAGTAGTTAATTTAAGGATGGATTCACATGCTAATAAGCAACTTGGGTTTTCCCTGTACAAAAGGAGGCATAAATTTCATCTATACATTCCAAATGCAAAGAGAAAGCCCCTTAACAATAATTACACGCACAAGCCCCAACTACAATTCCAGCTTATGCACACAATACCACAAATCAGTCCTTAGCTATCCTTGGCTATTACCAGTTAAGAAGCTGAAAAGCATCTAAAGCTATTTTAGATGTTTAAAGATAGATTGAACCAGATAACAACAATGCTGAAGAAACCATAGTAAATGCTTGTATTTTTTGCACTAGGAGAGGAGTTCACCTTTGGAACCAAATGGGATTATGCAACCATTCAAATTCAAAAGGAAACAATAAAACATTAATATTTATGCAGAAAAAAAGGATGGCATGGGCAATTTGGTAAACATGTTACTCTAGAAAAGCAATAGAGTGCCGATGGAAATGCTTTTCTTCTACAAGCCAAGATTAAGTTCTGACAAACCTGCCTTGAATGCGTGGCTGTTTTCACTATCAATTACAAGGAACAGTGGATATCTTGTAAATGGAATAAGATCTTCTGGATAAAGATTGTTTGCGCCTGACAGAAAGACAATAGTGTCAACATAAGCAAGTGCAAGGTATGCCATTCTAAAAGAAAGGGATCCACTGATCTAGACATGCTATAGTAAGTGGATTTTGTTGAAACAGAACATTGCCGTAGAGCTTGCCTCCACTTCCACGGGGGCCAAGCCATAGATGATTATCAGAACTGACATGTGAATTTGGCATAACAATGGGGAAGGCAGAAGCAACCCTCGCACGAGATGAAGAGCTAGAGCCAAGCTTTTGACTAACAAAACTCTGCTCAGTGTACCCTGACAAGATAATCACAAATCTCAGAAGGGTAACAAGTGATTGAAAACAGAAGTGCAACTTAAACTGAAGTTCCAGAGAAAGAACTAACCTGACGCTGATATATAGATGAGTAAAATGCTATCTTGAGAGAGCTCTTCACAAATTGTTGCTAGAACCTATATTGTCAAACTATGAATCAACACTCAACAGTATGGAAACAAGGTTCTATAGGAAGAGGGGGGCATCATTTCTCTGATATAATAATATTGTTTCAGATCAAGTGAAGGCCTAAGTATGAACACACTCAAGCCGTACCCGATAGATCGTGTATATGGTCGTGAAAAACATTGTTTTGCACTGTAGACTGCACTGTTTACAGAGTGGAGTTTGAAATAGGAGGTGAGATAGGGAGTCTGCTAGAGATAGCCTCACAACATGCTGGCTGCTGAGGGAATTGGGTCAGGCTGCCAAACCAATCTTGCTGAAGGTGTGCCATAAAACCACTTCTTTCTTACAACAATCATGTTTATGGAAGTATATTTATCCTTTTTTTTGTTAGAAGCATGTGCATGATAAAATGATACTCTTTCTTATGGTTTGGCCCACCAACAGAGGCATGCTTCAGGACCATGGACACAATCAATCGTATTAGCATATAGCATTGTCATTGTAATGAATAAGAGCATTGGCACACCTTAGCACTAAAACACAAATGCCATCATTCAGGTTTTGGGAAAAAGAAATTCTTACAAGGAAATATGCAATCCTACGAAAATTTTATGTGCCTGCCAATATTACGCAAAAGATGGACTTTAAAAGGCAAAGAAACAATCAGGGTAGACACATACCGCTAAAAGATGAGCGACTGTAGGATGATATATGATTGCCTTTTGAGGATTTGAAGGAAGACTTCCATCAGATATTTTTGTTGATAGCTGAATATCAATCAGACCAGAGGGTCCACTCTGATCACTTACAGCGCATTTTCTGTAAGTTCTTTAGCAGCAATCCGATAAGACCCAGTGGGCTCCCGTTCCAAACACTGTAGCATTCTGAATGTATCCAAAGTTAGTTCTATGAACTTGATCTGCATATCACAAGAAAGGTTGTGAGATATTTTCTGCTGTTCCGTACATTATTGTCACACCCGGTTTTAAAAGGCAAACCGAATGCGAACCATGTACGTGACAGGATCAGCAATTCACGTACACAGCAGTTACATAACATGGACATCATCACACAGTGCTCAAATAGTATTAAAAAGGGAAATAATAGTCGATTACATCATATGTCTGAGACATCCACATGGTCTTTACAATAATCAAAGTGCGAAAAAGAAACGTAGATAAACGCGGCCTTCACAGGCAGCCGACTGGGGGTTGCCGCTAACCCACGTCTAGAAATCGTCGTAGTCTTGGAACTCCTGGAAGTCTCCTTCCACGACTTCATCTTCTCCTGAGCAGTGGTTGCAATGCGGACAACCTGGGGGGGGTTGGTGTGTAGAGCAAGGGTGAGTACACATCAACATACTCAGCAAGTACCCAGTGGTGGTGCAGGGGGCGCCTCCAGAGGAAGCACAGGGAGCAACTCCTCACAGACTCTATCTCCTGCTGGAGCGAGAAAGAAGAGCCCTGCTGCTCCTGTCGTCGACGTTCCTACTCCTCATGCAGGCGGTGGTGCAGCCTCTCCAAGTGATTGGACTGACCGGCCACGGGACGGTGAAGCGGACGCTCCGCGAGACGAGAGGGTAAGAAGAGGATGACAGACTTCCGTGCGGTGTGTCTAAGACGAGCCATCTACAAAAGACACCGCAAGCAAAAGAGTGAGAACAGAACTAGTATGACCAACAAGTAATGAACCATAAATAAATGAAGGATTAGAATAAAACATAATTTTCAGCAAGGTATAATATACAGTAGAACATAGGTTTTGGTCGGTATGACCAACTTTTGAAGGGATACCAAAGTCAAGGCAGGGACAGAGGTCTATAATCCTTAGAACGACCATTCTACTCTAGGTTAGCGGTCCTACAGTCAGCACGGCTTTGATACCACCTATGTCACACCCGGTTTTAGAAGGCAAACCGAATGCGAACCATGTACGTGCCAGGATCAGCAATTCACGTACACGGCAGTTACATAACATGGACATCAGCACACAATGCTCAAATAGTATTAAAAAGGGAAATAATAGTCGATTACATCATATGTCTGAGACATCCACATGGTCTTTACAATAATCAAAGTACAAAAAAGAAATGTAGATAAACGCGGCCTTCACAGGCAGCCGACTGGGGGTTGCCGCTAACCCACGCCTAGAACTCGTCGTAGTCTTGGAACTCCTGGAAGTCTCCTTCCACAGCTTCATCTTCTCCTGAGCAGTGGTTGCAATGCGGACAACCTGGGGGGGTGTAGAGCAAGGGTGAGTACACATCAACATACTCAGCAAGTATCATGTTTGGCTGTAGTGGACTAGTTTTATGTGGGGATAAGTCAAGCAGTTGTTTTTAGTTGGTCAGATTATTATTACTAGTAGAGAAGGCCAAGTTTTAGGGTTAACCCACGTTATTAACCCAAACGTACTCCTTTCCAAACGGAAAGAGTACCACTTACCATTACCAGAGCCAAAATCAAGAACCATCAGTCTCATTGTCACCTGCAATCCGAACATCCCTGATCAAATATCACTAATCCCTGGAGCTCCCTTGGCCGCTCATAACCGTGAGCACGGCTGATATATCAGTTTCATAACACTCTGCAGAGGTTGTGCACTTTACCCACAAGCCGTGATTCCCTTTCTGCATGGAGATCATGACTCTCCATTGATCACTACCAAGGTGACCCAGCGGGGTTTCACTACGTAGCCTTTACAAAGATTCCCCAGGGCTGTAGTCGCCCGTTAGGTTTCCTAAATGTACCGCACTCCTCCCCAAGGGACAAATCAACCTTGGCAGAGCGAGCCGCATACACCGAGCCCCATTGACGGCACGACGGCGAAGCGAACTACACCCCGGATCCTCTAATTATTCAGCTAAGGGCACCTCATTCCACCCTCATGGTTGCACTGTTTTCCCGGGCGGTCATCCAACGAACAAGTCCTTACGGAGAGGCACTCGAGAAACCGCTCGAGCCCCCTTAAAGGCCACAAGTATAACATCATAATAAGAAGAGGGAAAACAGCGTATCATTGAGCATTCTCATCATGTTCATTGATTAGAGTGGAGCAATAGCATAAGACTAAGCAATAATAATCCAACCCAAATAGGTAAACAAGGACATGGATAACAAAGTTAGTCAATCCTTAGGCATAAATGTGTAATGCGGGAGGTGAATTAAAGAATGAATAGGACAGAGATAGGTCAAGGGACACTTGCCTCCACAAACCGACTGCTGCTCAGGGGCTTCTCCTGCGAGTTCTTCGGGCTCTTCAACTGGATCGTTCTCTATGCGAGTGCAGACATACATACATCCATTCATTCAAATTAGGAAACAAACAGTACACCATACAAGAGAACAAGTAGATTAAACATGCATAAAATATGACATACGATATTACATTTACCATGGTTAGAAAGAAACGGGGGAAGGTCTCGCAGGGGTTAAAGCTTATGCTCGAGGCGCATTACGAATAGACGAATAACTAGACGTTACGTGCTCTAGTTCTACTTAGCTCCAAAAATAAGGATTAGCTACATGCACTAATAGAAACATGACCACTTTCAGTTGATCAACATTAAATGAGCTAGACGATTAGCTATATGAATTAACTAACGTAACCAATTTCCAAATTGAGTTTCCTTTTTCATTAACATGAACAATGTGATTAGCGCGCATAAAATATACGGGGGGGGGGGGGTAGACGGGCACGTCTAGGGGTAGACGAGGGCACGGCGAGCCGTGCACACGTCGGGGCCGCGCGCCAAAGGCACGCTGTGCCGAGCTCGAGGCCGCGCCGGGGCCATCACGACGCGAGCAGGACACGCCGGGGCGGGACGGGGCACGCCGCGGGCAGGGGAGCGCGCGCGGGCGGGGCGGGGCACGCCGTGGCGGGACGGAACGCCGGGCAGGCGCACGCGCCGAGGGGCGCCGGGGGGGGGGGGGGGGGGGGGGGGGACGGGCGGCGCCGCGGCCGACCACGCCGAGGGGAGGGGTGGGGACGCTGATAGTCGCCTAGAGGGGGGGTGAATAGGGCGAAACTGAAATTCTCAAAAATAATCACAACTACAAGCCGGGTTAGCGTTAGAAATATAATCGAGTCCACGAGAGAGGGCGGAAAACAAATCACAAGCAAATAATGAAGTGAGACACGCGGATTTGTTTTACCGAGGTTCGGTTCTCTCAAACCTACTCCCCGTTGAGGAGGCCACAAAGGCCGGGTCTCTTTCAACCCTTCCCTCTCTCAAACGGTCCCTTGGACCGAGTGAGCTTCTCTTCTCAAATCACTTGGGAATCAAACTTCCCGCAAGGGCCACCACACGATTGGTGCCTCTTGCCTCAATTACAAGTGAGTGTTTGATCACAAGAAAGAATGCGAAAGAAAAGAAGCGATCCAAGCGCAAGAGCTCAAATGAACACTACAAATCACTCTCACTAGTCACTAGGGCTTTGTGTGGAGTTGGGAGAGGATTTGATCTCTTTTTGGTGTGCTTTGCAATGAATGTTGGCTCTTGTATAGTGGTTGGAAGCTGGAAACTTGGATGCCATGAATGGTGGGGTGGTTGGGGTATTTATAGCCCCAACCACCAAACATGACTGTTGGCTGGGTTGTCTGTTCGATGGCGCACCGGACAGTCCGGTGCACACCGGACAGTCCGGTGCCCCCTGCCACGTCATCACTGCCGTTGGATTCTGACCGTTGGAGCTTCTGACTTGTGGGCCCGCCTGGGTGTCCGGTGCACACCGGACAGGTACTGTTTGCTGTCCGGTGTGCCAGCATGGGCGTGCCTGCCATCTGCGCACGCAGAGCCCGCATTAAATGCGCGGCAGAGAGCCGTTGGCGCGAAGATAGCCGTTGCTCTGGAGACGCACCGGACAGTCCGGTGCACACCGGACAGTCCGGTGAATTATAGTGGACGAGCCGTTGGCTTTTCCCGAAGCTGGCGAGTTCCTGAGGCCGACCTCCCCTAGCGCACCGGACACTGTCCGGTGTACACCGGACAGTCCGGTGAATTATAGCCGAGTCGCCTCCGGAAATTCCCGAAGGTGGCGAGTTCGAGTCTGAGTCCCCCTGGTGCACCGGACATGTCCGGTGGCACACCGGACAGTCCGGTGCGCCAGACCAGGGTGCCTTCGGTTGCCCCTTTTGCTCCTTTGTTGAATCCAAAACTTGGTCTTTTTATTGGCTGAGTGTGAACCTTTTACACCTGTATCATCTATACACTTGGGCAAACAAGTTAGTCCAAAGATTTGTGTTGGGCAATTCAACCACCAAAATTATATAGGAACTAGGTGTAAGCCTAATTCCCTTTCAATCTCCCCCTTTTTGGTGATTGATGCCAACACAAACCAAAGCAAATATAGAAGTGCATAATTGAACTAGTTTGCATAATGTAAGTGTAAAGGTTGCTTGGAATTGAGCCAGTATTAATACTTACAAGATATGCATGGATTGTTTCTTTCTTAGATAGCATTTTGGACCACGCTTGCACCACATGTTTTGTTTTTGCAATTTTTTTTTTGTAAATCTATTTCAAGGATCTTTTTCAAATGGTCAAAGGTAAATGAATAGGATTTTGCAAAGCATTTTCAAGATTTGAAATTTTCTCCCCCTTGTTTCAAATGCTTTTCCTTTGACTAAACAAAACTCCCCCTAAATGAGATCCTCCTCTTAGTGTTCAAGAGGGTTTTGATATATCATTTTTGAAATACTACTTTCTCCCCCTTTTGAACACAATAGGATACCAATGATAAATACTCTTGGAAAACACTAAGTTTTTGAAATTGGTGGTGGTGCGGTCCTTTTGCTTTGGGCTCATACTTTCTCCCCCTTTGGCATGAATCGCCAAAAACGGAATCATTAGAGCCCTTCGAAGAACTATCTTCCCCTTTGGTCATAAGTAAATGAGTTAAGATTATACCAAAGACGAAGTCCGGTCCTTTTCTTGGAACGATGGCGAAGGATGAGTTACGGAGTGGAAGCCTTTGTCTTCGCCGAAGACTCCAATTTCCTTTCAATACACCTATGACTTGGTGTGAAATAGACTTGAAAAGCACATTAGTCATAGCATATGAAAGAGATATGATCAAAGGTATATAAATGTGCTACGTGTGCAGTCTAGCAAAAGAAATTGCGCGAATCAAGAATATTGAGCTCATGCCTAAGTTTGGTAAAAGTTTGTTCATCAAGAGGCTTTGTAAAGATATCGGCTAATTGATCTTTAGTGTTAATATAAGAAATCTCGATATCTCCCTTTTGTTGGTGATCCCTAAGAAAATGATACCGAATGGCTATGTGCTTAGTGCGGCTATGCTCGACGGGATTGTCGACCATCTTGATTGCACTCTCATTATCACATAGCAAAGGGACCTTGGTTAATTTGTAACCGTAGTCCCGCAGGGTTTGCCTCATCCAAAGCAATTGCGCGCAACAATGACCTGCGGCAATGTACTCGGCTTCGGCGGTGGAAAGAGCAACCGAATTTTGCTTCTTTGAAGCCCAAGACACCAAGGATCTTCCCAAGAACTGGCAAGTCCCCGATGTGCTCTTCCTATTAATCTTACACCCCGCCCAATCGGCATCGGAATAACCAATTAAATCAAATGTGGATCCCCGAGGGTACCAAAGTCCAAACTTAGGAGTATAAGCCAAATATCTCAAGATTCGTTTTACGGCCGTAAGGTGGGATTCCTTAGGGTCGGATTGGAATCTTGCACACATGCAAACAGAAAGCATAATATCCGGTCGAGATGCACATAAATAGAGTAAGGAACCTATCATCGACCGGTATACCTTTTGATCCACGGACTTACCTCCCGTGTCGAGGTCGAGATGCCCATTGGTTCCCATGGGTGTCTTGATGGGCTTGGCATCCTTCATTCCAAACTTGCTTAGAATATCTTGAGTATACTTCGTTTGGCTAAGGAAGGTGCCCTCTTGGAGTTGCTTTACTTGAAATCCTAGGAAATACTTCAACTCCCCCATCATAGACATCTCGAATTTCTTTGTCATGATCCTACTAAATTCTTCACATGTAGATTCGTTAGTAGACCCAAATATAATATCATCAACATAAATTTGGCATATGAACAAATCATTGTCAAGAGTTTTAGTGAACAAAGTAGGATCGGCCTTGCCGACTTTGAAGCCATTAGCAATAAGGAAATCTCTTAGGCATTCATACCATGCTCTTGGGGCTTGCTTGAGCCCATAAAGCGCCTTAGAGAGCCTATAGACATGGTTAGGGTACTCACTGTCTTCAAAGCCGGGAGGTTGCTCAACATAGACCTCTTCCTTGATTGGTCCGTTGAGGAAGGCACTTTTCACGTCCATTTGATAAAGCTTAAAGCCATGGTAAGTAGCATAGGCTAATAATATTCGAATTGACTCAAGCCTAGCTACGGGTGCATAGGTTTCACCGAAATCCAAACCTTCGACTTGGGAGTATCCTTTGGCCACAAGTCGAGCTTTGTTCCTTGTCACCACACCATGCTCATCTTGCTTGTTGCGGAAGACCCATTTGGTTCCTACAACATTTTGGTTAGGACGTGGAACTAAGTGCCATACCTCGTTCCTTGTGAAATTGTTGAGCTCCTCTTGCATCGCCACCACCCAATCCGAATCTTGTAGTGCTTGCTCTACCCTGTGTGGCTCAATAGAGGAAACAAACGAGTAATGCTCACAAAAATGTGCAACACGAGATCTAGTAGTTACCCCCTTATGAATGTCGCCGAGGATGGTGTCGACGGGGTGATCTCGTTGGATTGCTTGGTGGACTCTTGGGTGTGGCGGCCTTTGTTCCTCATCCTCCTTGTCTTCCTCAATTGCATCTCCCCCTTGATCAATGCCGTCATTTTGAGGTGGCTCATTTGATTGATCTCCTTCTTCATCAACTTGAGCCTCATCCTCATTTTGAGTTGGTGGAGATGCTTGCATGGAGGAGGATGGTTGATCTTGTGCATTTGGAGGCTCTTCGGATTCCTTAGGACACACATCCCCAATGGACATGTTCCTTAGCGCGATGCATAGAGCCTCTTCACCTATCTCATCAAGATCAACTTGCTCTACCTGAGAGCCGTTAGTCTCATCAAACACAACGTCACATGAGACTTCAACTTGTCCAGTGGACTTGTTAAAGACTCTATATGCCCTTGTGTTTGAGTCATAACCTAGTAAAAAGCCTTCTACAGTTTTAGGAACAAATTTAGATTTTCTACCTCTTTTGACAAGAATAAAACATTTGCTACCAAAAACTCTAAAATATGAAATGTTGGGCTTTTTACCGGTAAGGAGTTCATATGATGTCTTCTTGAGGATTCGGTGAAGATATAACCGGTTGATGGCGTAGCAAGCGGTGTTGACCGCCTCGGCCCAAAACCGATCCGAAGTCTTGTACTCATCAAGCATGGTCCTTGCCATGTCCAATAGAGTTCGATTCTTCCTCTCCACTACACCATTTTGTTGTGGCGTGTAGGGAGAAGAGAACTCATGCTTGATGCCCTCCTCCTCAAGAAAGCCTTCGATTTGAGAGTTCTTGAACTCCGTCCCGTTGTCGCTTCTAATTGTCTTGATCCTTAAGCCGAACTCATTTTGAGCCCGTCTCAAGAATCCCTTTAAAGTCTCTTGGGTTTGAGATTTTTCCTGTAAAAAGAACACCCAAGTGAAGCGAGAATAATCATCCACAATAACTAGACAGTACTTACTCCCGCCGATGCTTATGTAAGCAATCGGGCCGAATAGATCCATGTGTAGGAGCTCCAGTGGCCTGTCGGTCGTCATTATGTTCTTATGTGGATGATGGGTGCCAACTTGCTTTCCTGCTTGGCATGCGCTACAAATTCTGTCTTTCTCAAAATGAACATTTGTTAGTCCTAAAATGTGTTCTCCCTTTAGAAGCTTGTGAAGATTCTTCATCCCAACATGTGCTAGTCGGCGATGCCAGAGCCAGCCCATGTTAGTCTTAGCAATTAAGCAAGTGTCGAGTTCAGCTCTATCAAAGTCTACCAAGTATAGCTGACCCTCTAACACTCCCTTAAATGCTATTGAATCATCACTTCTTCTAAAGACAGTGACACCTATATTAGTGAAAAGACAGTTGTAGCCCATTTGACATAATTGAGATACAGAAAGCAAATTGTAATCTAAAGAATCAACAAGAAAAACATTGGAAATGGAATGGTCAGGAGATATAGCAATTTTACCCAAACCTTTGACCAAACCTTGATTTTCATCCCCGAATGTGATCGCTCTTTGGGGATCTTGGTTTTTCTCATAGGAGGAGAACATCCTTTTCTCCCCTGTCATGTGGTTTGTGCACCCGCTGTCGAGTATCCAACTTGAGCCCCCGGATGCATAAACCTACAAAACAAGTTCAGTTCTTGACTTTAGGTACCCAAATGGTTTTGGGTCCTTTGGCATTAGACACAAGAACTTTGGGTACCCAAACACAAGTCTTTGACCCCTTGTGCTTGCCCCCAACATATTTGGCAACTACTTTGCCGGATTTGTTAGTCAACACATAAGATGCATCAAAAGTTTTAAATGAAATGTTATGATCATTTGATGCAATAGGAGTTTTCTTCTTAGGCAACTTAGCACGGGTTGGTTGCCTAGAGCTAGATGTCTCACCCTTATACATAAAAGCATGGTTAGGGCCAGAGTGAGACTTCCTAGAGTGAATTTTTCTAATTTTGCTCTCAGGATAACCGACAGGATATAAAATGTAACCCTCGTTATCCTGAGGCATGGGAGCCTTGCCCTTAACAAAGTTAGATAATCTTTTAGGAGGGGCACTAAGTTTGACATTGTCTCCCCTTTGGAAGCCAATGCCATCCTTGATGCCAGGGCGTCTCCCATTATAGAGCATACTTCTAGCAAATTTAAACTTTTCATTTTCTAAGTTATGCTCGGCAATTTTTGCATCTAATATTGCTATATGATCATTTTGTTGTTTAATCAAAGTCATGTGATCATGAATAGCATCAATATCAACATCTCTACATCTAGTACAAATAGTGACATGCTCAATGGTAGATGTAGAGGGTTTGCAAGAATTAAGTTCAATAATCTTAGCATGTAGTATATCATTCTTATCTCTAAGATTGGAAATAGTAACTTTGCAAACATCAAAATCTTTTGCCTTAGCAATCAAATTATCATTTTCTACTCTAAGGCTAGCAAGAGAAATATTCAATTCTTCAATCCTAGCAAGCAAATCATCATTATTATTGAAAGTTGAAACAATGCAAACATGAGAATTGACCTTAGCATTTAAACTAGCATTTTCATTCTTAAGGTTGTCAATCATCTCACGGCAAGTGCTTAGCTCACTAGATAATTTTTCACATTTTTCTACTTCTAGAGCATAAGCCTTTTTAACCTTAACATGTTTCTTGTTTTCTTTAATTAGACAATCCTCTTGGGAGTCCAAAAGGTCATCCTTTTCATGAATAGCACTAATCAATTCATTTAGTTTTTCTTTTTGCTCCATGTTAAGATTGGCAAAGAGAACACGCAAACTGTCCTCCTCATCACTATTATTGTCATCACTAGAAGACTCATATTTAGTGGAGGAGTTAGATTTAACCTTCTTCCGTTTGCCGTCCTTTGCCATGAGGCACTTGTGGCCGACGTTGGAGAAGAGAAGTCCCTTGGTGACGGTGATGTTGGCGGCGTCCTCGTCGTCGGAGGAGTCACTCGAGCTCTCGTCGGAGTCCCACTCCCGACAAACATGGGCATCGCCGCCCTTCTTCTTGTAATACTTCTTCTCCTTTCTTCTCCCCTTCTTGTCGTCGCCTCGGTCACTGTCACTTGATATAGGACATTTAGCAATAAAATGACCGGGCTTACCACATTTGTAGCAAACCTTCTTGGAGCGGGACTTGTAGTCTTTCCCTCTCCTTTGTTTGAGGATTTGGCGGAAGCTCTTGATGACGAGCGCCATCTCCTCATTGTCAAGCTTGGAGGCGTCGATTGGTTGTCTACTTGGTGTAGACTCCTCCTTCTTCTCCTCTGTCGCCTTGAATGCCACCGGTTGTGCTTCGGGCGTGGAGGATTCATCAAGCTCGTTGATCTTCTTTGAGCCCTTGATCATACATTCAAAGCTCACAAAATTCCCGATAACTTCCTCGGGGGTCATTTGAGTATATCTAGGATTACCACGAATTAATTGAACTTGAGTGGGGTTAAGGAAAATGAGTGATCTAAGAATAACCTTAACCACCTCGTGGTCATCCCACTTCTTGCTCCCGAGGTTGCGCACTTGGTTCACCAAAGTCTTGAGCCGGTTGTACATGTCTTGTGGCTCTTCCCCTTGGCGAAGTCGAAAGCGACCGAGCTCCCCCTTGATCGTTTCCCGCTTGGTGATCTTTGTTAGTTCATCACCCTCGTGCGCGGTCTTGAGGAGGTCCCAAATTTCCTTTGCACTCTTCAACCCTTGCACCTTGTTGTACTCCTCTCTATTTAGAGAGGCCAAGAGTATGGTTGTGGCTTGGGAGTTGAAGTGCTCGATTTGGGCCACCTCGTCCTCATCATAATCCTCATCCCCTATTGATGGTACCTGTGCTCCAAACTCAACAACATTCCATATACTTTTGTGGAGTGAGGTTAGATGAAATTTCATTAAATCACTCCACCTAGCATAATCTTCACCGTCAAAGGTTGGCGGTTTGCCTAATGGAACGGAAAGTAATGTAGTATGTCTAGATGTACGAGGATAGTGTAAGGGGATCTTACTAAACTTTTTACGCTCTTGGCGTTTAGAAGTTACGGAGGGCGCATCGGAGTCGGAGGTCGATGTTGTAGAAGTGTCGGTCTCGTAGTAGACCACTTTCCTCATCCTCTTGTGCTTGTCGCCTTTCCGATGCGACTTGTGAGAAGAAGATTTTTCCTTCTTCTCTTTGTGGTGAGAAGAGGAAGATCTTTTCTCCTTCCGTTTGGAGGAGTCCTTCTTCTTCTCCTTCCTCTTGGTGCGGGACTCTTCCGATGAAGTGCTCCCGTGGCTTGTAGTGGGCTTTTCGCCGGTCTCCATCTCCTTCTTGGCGTGATCTCCCGACATCACTTCGAGCGGTTAGGCTCTAATGAAGCACCGTGGCTCTGATACCAATTGATAGTCGCCTAGAGGGGGGGTGAATAGGGCGAAACTGAAATTCTCAAAAATAATCACAACTACAAGCCGGGTTAGCGTTAGAAATATAATCGAGTCCACGAGAGAGGGCGGAAAACAAATCGCAAGCAAATAATGAAGTGAGACACGCGGATTTGTTTTACCGAGGTTCGGTTCTCTCAAACCTACTCCCCGTTGAGGAGGCCACAAAGGCCGGGTCTCTTTCAACCCTTCCCTCTCTCAAACGGTCCCTTGGACCGAGTGAGCTTCTCTTCTCAAATCACTTGGGAATCAAACTTCCCGCAAGGGCCACCACACGATTGGTGCCTCTTGCCTCAATTACAAGTGAGTGTTTGATCACAAGAAAGAATGCGAAAGAAAAGAAGCGATCCAAGCGCAAGAGCTCAAATGAACACTACAAATCACTCTCACTAGTCACTAGGGCTTTGTGTGGAGTTGGGAGAGGATTTGATCTCTTTTTGGTGTGCTTTGCAATGAATGCTGGCTCTTGTATAGTGGTTGGAAGCTGGAAACTTGGATGCCATGAATGGTGGGGTGGTTGGGGTATTTATAGCCCCAACCACCAAACATGACCGTTGGCTGGGTTGTCTGTTCGATGGCGCACCGGACAGTCCGGTGCACACCGGACAGTCCGGTGCCCCCTGCCATGTCATCACTGCCGTTGGATTCTGACCGTTGGAGCTTCTGACTTGTGGGCCCGCCTGGGTGTTCGGTGCACACCGGACAGGTACTGTTTGCTGTCCGGTGTGCCAGCATGGGCGTGCCTGCCATCTGCGCACGCAGAGCCCGCATTAAATGCGCGGAAGAGAGCCGTTGGCGCGAAGATAGCCGTTGCTCTGGAGACGCACCGGACAGTCCGGTGCACACCGGACAGTCCGGTGAATTATAGTGGACGAGCCGTTGGCTTTTCCCGAAGCTGGCGAGTTCCTGAGGCCGACCTCCCCTGGCGCACCGGACACTGTCCGGTGTACACCGGACAGTCCGGTGAATTATAGCCGAGTCGCCTCCGGAAATTCCCGAAGGTGGCGAGTTCGAGTCTGAGTCCCCCTGGTGCACCGGACATGTCCGGTGGCACACCGGACAGTCCGGTGCGCCAGACCAGGGGTGCCTTCGGTTGCCCCTTTTGCTCCTTTGTTGAATCCAAAACTTGGTCTTTTTATTGGCTGAGTGTGAACCTTTTACACCTGTATCATCTATACACTTGGGCAAACAAGTTAGTCCAAAGATTTGTGTTGGGCAATTCAACCACCAAAATTATATAGGAACTAGGTGTAAGCCTAATTCCCTTTCAGACGCTCGCGCCGGGGCGGGACGCCGGGCCGCCATGGCCGGCGAGCTCGGGGCGGGCGTGGCCGGGGGCGGCGAGCCGAGGCGGGGTGCGGCCGGGGACAGCGAGCCGAGGCGGGGCGTGGCCGGGGACGGCGAGCCGAGGGCGGGGCACGGCCGGGGACGGCGAGCCGAGGGCGGGCGAGCTCGGGACGGGGCGCAGCCGGGGCAGACGCGGCCGGGGCGAGCTCGGGACGGGCGGCGCCGTGCGCGGCCGGGGCGGGGCGAGCCAAGGGCGGGCACGGCCATGCCGCGGGGAGAGCGCCGGCGGGCGTGGGGAAGGAGGGAGGGGAGAGGGAAGAGGAGAGGGGGAGGGAGGGGCTCACCGCGGGCGGGGGTCGACGGCGGCGGCGGTTTCGGGCGAGCAGGGGATCGGGGCGGCTGGGCAGGGGAGGGGAGGGGAGAGAGATTTGGGGGGGAGGGGGATGACAGGCGGGGCCCGCATGGGAGGGGAGAGAGATTTAGGGGGGAGGGGGCACGGCTGGGCCGCTCCTGGGCCCAAAGCGGGGGAAGCGGGGGGGAGGCCGGTTGGGCCGCCATACCGCCGGCCCACGGCGCGAGGGGGGAAGGGAGAGGGGGCGTGGCCGGTTGGGCCGGCCGGCCAGCTGGGCCGCGCGCCCCGGGGGAGGGGGGCGCGGCTGGGCCAAAAAGGGGAGGAGAGGGAGGGGAGAGAAAAGAAAAGATTTTTCCCTTTTTTGATATCTATTTTCTATATGAATGCTTTCACATTTTCAACAATCAAAAATGCATGGTTCGGCATGGTGCAGCAAATCAAAGAAATTAACTCTAGGGTTTACCATTATCACATGACTTAAAGTTTTGAAGACGGGTGAGGTTTTAGCGAAAAGAAATGGGAAAGAGGGGTAACGCCCGAATTTAGCGAGCGATAGAGAAAAGAAAAAAAATCAACTCGAAATTCGGGGCGTTACAATTATCATGAAAGACAAATGAAAATTAGATGAATATTAAAGTGATTTCAACAGGCTAACAGTTATTTGTAACCTCATTTTTGCGGTAGCTTGTTAGCACAGCTTCCTTCAGTTTCAGCACCCTTTTTGAAAGGAATCGTGCAATAGATGCAAGGTTTGATGGATAAGAATCAAACAAGTTGTCATATCTTAGTGATCTAGATAGATCCATTGTATGCTCCACCAGCCTTCAAAAACCTGCCAAGTTCTTGAAGCACTTGCTTCCATTCCTTGAAGTTTGTTTTTTAAAATGTACAAGGTCACAATGTTGTCATTAGGATAGAAGTAAATGATACTCCCTTTGTACCAATATACAATTCGTTTTAGCCTTTTACTTTTGTGTCCATACTCAATTAGATGACAACGAATCTAGACACATAATACACATACATCAAATATTATATGAATTCATTGACACCCTAAAACGAATACTATTTTGGAACGGAGGGGTAGTACGTACATATTGATATCAATGAACTGGAATAAAAATTAAAAAACAAGGAAACAAACTACAAACACCATAAATTCATAACTTCCAAAATGTCTATCTTTTGTTTAGGATACAAAATATTCATTACACGAACATCAGGAATATATCTCACTGAAAGAACCGAGTGATGTTATGTTCCCAACAGTCAATTTCACTTGAACCATTGTTCTAGTAGCTCCTTTGTTTGTATTCAGATAACAACCGAACCGCCAGACAAAAAAAACATCTGCTGCCTGTAATTTAGCAGGTAACAGGTAGAAACCAAAACAACCTTCTAACTGCGCCCAGCTGACTCCTGATGCTCCCTGTTTGGCGCTAATCCCCACAATAAAAGGCTGCGCTTATTATCTACTGGAACTAGGGTGTGCACAAGAAGGAAGCAAAATCATGACAAGTTCAGTATAAGATGGGAACACAAAGGACTCACATGGAACAAGCCAACTACACAAATAGAAAAAAAACTGACTGAGAAGCAGATGGGCTTGGGTTTACTTTACTGACTGATAACCCACCCAGTGATTGGGCTTGGGTTTACTTTCGCCAAAGAACCTGAAAGTTTCCTTTATGAATAATCACAATGTTGTTATTTACTCTGACTGGTCTGTCCTAAGCCATAATGTTCGTGGGATCAATTCCAGTGTTAAATTGAACGGTATTCGTTGTATGATTCGGGAATCTAGATGTGATATTATCTGCTTGCAGGAAACCAAGAAGGAATGCTTTGATGTGGCTTACCTTAAAAATTTCTGCCCCAATTCCTTTGATTCATATGCTTTTATTCCTTCGGTGGGGAATTCGGGTGGATCCATTACTGTCTGGAATAGTTCAAAATTGGTGAGCACTGTTATTTTTCAGAACGAATATGCTCTTTCGGTGGAATTTTTCTATAATTCATCAAATGACTCCTGGATTATCACGAACATTTACGCGCCATGTACTCCGCAGGGGAAAATGGACTTCCTCGACTGGTTTTCTAATATCAATATGCCCTCAGATAAACTTTGGTTGATTGTTGGAGATTTTAATCTAATCCGTAGGCCGGAAAATAAAAATCTAGTGGGGGTGATATTAACCTAATGCTAAAGTTCAATGAGGCCATTAGCAACCTAGACCTAGTGGAAATTCCCCTCCACGACCTGTCCTTCACCTGGTCGAATAGACAAAGGGAGCCTCTTCTTCAAAGACTCGATTGGTTTTTCATTTCGCAGGAATGGTCGGTGGTTTATCCTGAATCTCGCGTAAAAACTTTGCCGAGGGATATTTCTGATCATGTGCCTTGCCTTATATCTTTCAAGTCGAAGGTCCCTAAACCTAAAATTTGTAGGTTTGAAAATTTTTGGATGCACTTCAAAGGCTTTATGTCTGTTTTCCAAAATACTTGGCTTGGCCAACAGAATCTTCCTGATAAAGCGAAAAACTTAACAACCAAATTTAAGATTACTCGGAAAGTTCTCAAGGAGTGGCAGTGATCTTTGCCTAAGATTGATAAAACAGTAGGACACATTAAGTTATTAATTGAGTTTATTGACATCATTGAGGAGCACAGGGACCTGTCAATTGAAGAATGGAACTTCCGAGATCTTATGCAGATCAAAGTTGCTGAACTGCTCCACATTCAAAAAATTTACTGGAAACAAAGGGCATCTATCAAATGGATTACAGATAGGGATATTTGTTCAAGATTTTTTCATGCACATGCAACGGTAAAACATAGGAGAAACACAATCGCTTCGCTGACTGATGATAATGGGACAACATTTTCGGAGCATGATCAAAAGGCAAACCTTCTGTGGAATGCTTTCAAAACTCGTCTGGGAACTTCTGATTTCTTGGGGAATGTCTTTGATCTGCCAAATCTTATCAATATGCAGGATGGTTTACAATGATTGGATTCGCCCTTCACCAAGCAAGAGATCGATAGCATTATTAAAGCACTCCCTTCGGATAAATCCCCGGGTCCTGATGGCTTCAACACCAACTTTATCAAAAAATGCTGGCATATCATTTCTCAGGATTTCTACGATTTATGTGAGAAGTTTTATCAAGAAGATGTTTGTTTACGAAGCATAAATGGGTTCTTTATCGTTCTGGTTCTGAAGAAGGATAATCCACAAACGGTGGGAGACTTCAGGCCAATTTCGCTCCTAAACAATACTATGAAAAGTATCACAAAGCTTCTGGCTAATCGCCTACAGACAGTGATGACCTCTCTAGTCCACAAGAATCAATATGGCTTCATAAAAGGAAGAACCATTCAAGACTGCTTGGCCTGGGCCTACGAGTATATTCATTTATGCCATACTTCAAAAAAAGAAATTATTGTGATTAAGCTTGACTTTGAAAAAGCTTTTGATACACTGGAGCACGAACTTATCTTACAGGTACTGTCTCATAAAGGATTTGGGCCCAAATGGCTTAGCTGGACTCGAAATATCCTTCATTCTGGCATGTCATCGGTTCTACTCAATGGAGTACCAGGGAAAACCTTTCATTGCAAGCGAGGGGTCAGGCAGGGAGATCCTCTCTCACCTTTGTTGTTTGTCTTGGCAGCAGATCTACTCCAGAGTATTATCAATAAAGCCAGGCACCTGAATTGCTTCAGTTACCTTTGACTGAACGTTGTGGCCAAGATTTCCCGATTGTTCAATATGCTGATGACACATTACTGATAATGGAAGCCTGCCCAAAGCAATTATTTTTTCTTAAAGCAGTTCTAAATTCCTTTGCAACTTCAACGGGGCTCAGTGTGAATTACAACAAATCAAGTATGTATCCGATCAATGTTAACCCGGAGAAAATAGAGATTCTCTCAAGAACGTTTAACTGTCAGATAGGATCAATGCCTTGCACTTACCTTGGACTTCCTCTAGGATTCTCAAAACCCCGACTACACCATTTTTTACCCCTTATCCAAAGAATTGAAAAGAGACTGTCCTGTACCTCTAATTTCCTTTCTCAAGCTGGGAGATTGGAGTTAGTAAACTCGGTTTTCTCAGCTTTACCAACATTTTTTATGTGCACACTTAAAATCCCTGTCTCTACAATCAAGCAGATAGACTTATACAGAAAACATTGCCTTTGGAGAGGGAATGACATGAACTCAAAAAAACCACCACTAGCTGCATGGAACATGATTACTCAGCCAAAAAGAAGTGGGGGCCTCGGGGTGGTCAGATTGGAGACCCACAATGAAGCGCTACTCCTGAAATATTTACACAAGTTCTTCAACAATCACGACTTACCGTGGGTGCATCTCATCTGGAATAATTACTATATGACGGGCAGACTTTCTCGTCGTACAAAAATTGGATCCTTTTGGTGGAGAAGTTTACTGAATCTATTGCAAAATTTCAAGGGACTAGCATCTCCAACCATTGGCAATGGAAGAACCATCCTTTTCTGGGATGATATGTGGAATCGGGGCATTCCAGTACAACAGTATCCAGAATTATTCTCTTTTGCTTGCAACACTAAACTTTCAATCAAAGAGGCTAAGCAACAAGAGCACCTTTTCCAAATTTTTAAGTTGTCCCTGTCTGAACAAGCTTATGAGCAGTTTCTAGAGTTAAATGAAGCCTGAGAGCTAATTACTATAAACAATTCAAAGGACAAATGGGAATATATTTGGGGTTCAGAGATTTTTTCTACAAAAATGACCTACAGACATCTAATGGGACATCCCTAGGCCCATTACATCTATAAATCGTTGTGGAAAAACAAATGTCAAGCAAAGCATAAAGTTTTCTACTGGTTATGGCTGAAAAACAGACTGAACACAAGGAATATGCTGAGGAGGAGAAACATGACACTGGAATCATACTCGTGCGAAAATTGTATCTGGCAAACAGAAGAGATACTTTACCATCTTTTTCTCAGATGTAACTTTGCCAAGGCCTGCTGGAATTCCATTGGTATGACGCCCCCCAGAATTACTAATCCCGAGGAGGCTTCGGCCAATCTCAAGCAGCAACTTAACGTCCCCTTCTCTATGGAGATAGTTATCTTCATGACATTGAGCATATGGAAGTGCCGAAATGCATGGCTATTTGAGAACAAAGACCCAATGGTGCAGCAATGCAAGCATGACTTCACAAAGGAATTACTTTTGGTCATCCACAGAGCGCGGGGAAAATATGATTCCTCCATTCCCAACTGGCTTGAGCAATGGCAGCCTTAATTAAAACTTCCTTGTGTGATTTGCACATTGTATTTTTTATGAACTGTAATTTCTCATTAATAATAAAAAAAGCTACAGTAGGGGTTCCCCCTCCTAATCTTTCAAAAAAACAGATCAGCTCAAAATACCACTGTTTTAAATGTTCGACTAAGGGCTTTAGCAGCGAGCTTTTGGATAAGTTATAAAGGCTATAGCCGACTATAGCTGCGAGCTAATCCATTTAGCGGGTTTTAAAAAAAACATGACATAACTTTATAGATAGTTTAAATGTTCAATATTTAAATCTGACAGTTTAAACTAGTAGTTCAAATGTTCAATAATAAATCAATATACATGCAAATTCAACGTTCAACGACACATGTAAAAGTCATTTAACCACTACCTAACAAACATTAAATTAAAGGGTCTACCCACAAATTGCTTTTAGGCCTCAATGTTTCAAAGGTTCGGCTAGTAAAAAAGATTGCATGTTTAGCAGCTAAATCGAGCTAATGTTACGTATTTAGCGGACTAAATACGGCTATTAGCGGCTAATTTTGATTAGCGCTAAATAGTGCATCTCTTAGCTCTAGACCTCCTAAAAGGCTATAGCCGGCTAAATAACCGCTATTAGAGCAACTCCAAAAGGATGTTAAAAATTTTACTCCAAAAATTGATTATTAAGTGCAGGCTAAAAAATTTTAAGAGTGAATTATATTAGGTACTCCAACAGTTCATTTAAATGTGACATGTGGCACAATCTGTACAGTCATCGGGAGACCGTGGATGATCTGATACGTTGAAGAATGGATTGGGGAGGGATGGAACGCACCAAAATATGACGGAGATGAGGCTGTGGATGCGGTACGCTAATTTTTTTGGGAAGAACGAGGGAGCTGTTGGAGTAAGAAAAAACACTATTCTTGACTAATATCTGTTTTGGGGTTAATTTACACGTTCTTTTGGAGTTGTTCTTAACTTGCTATTTAAAACCTTGCAAAATACACAGTGCGGAGGTTACTCAAACAGTCAAACTCAGCGAGAGTACTGTTAGTGGCGCGCGGCAAACCTTAACGTGAATAGGAAAGCAAACTCTTCACCGCTAAATTAGAAGTAGATCGTCTCCTTAGGACTAACGGGACCTGAATGTGCATCCAAAAACACGCTTCGTAAATTTCGCTCAGGTTTCCCCAATAAAAAAAAGGAGGGCAAGACAAGCATGGTTCTTACGGGGTGTTGGAATCTACTAGCGCTACATACTCGCTGGAACGCCAAGAACAGAGATAGACAGAGATGAACAGTAGCTGGACACAAGACAATGGCGCCAAACGCACCTAGCGCACACGCTGGTTCTTCACTCTTTGCCGCTACTTGTTCCAAGATTACATGCCATTTTATAGGCCCACGGCAACGCACGATGGAGCACGAACTCCTCGTTGCCGGTCCACCTGCTGATCCGCATGGCACGGCGCACGACGCGACATACGCGCTTGACTTGGCCTGCTTTACCGGACGGATCACGACGCCCTCCTGCATGCAACTCATCGGCGCAACGTACGCCCCAAGCTGCTGACTAAATCTAACTAAACACAGCACACGCACGCACTAACAACTGACTCAACTTGGTGCTAGCTAGCTACTCACTTGCACGTGCACACACACTTGCATGCCACGGCTAGCTAACACACACGTCTAGGGCTGACAATGGGCTATAAATTTTGCACTATAAAATTTAAGGATCGAAGCGGGTTAGGATCGGGCTTTATTTCTAGTCATTTATGAGCTATAATTTATTTAGGGCCTTGACATTTTGTGAAAAACTATTTGGATCACAATCCATTACCACCCCTACACACGTCACAACCACATATGACGTGGTTTATTCTAACATACTCCCCCTAAACCACGACACTGCCGCGCATCCTTGGTTCACAGAAGCGTCGCCTCCTCGTCGGCATCTGCGAGCAGCGCCTCTTCCTTCTTCGGCTTGGGACAGTCCCGTGCGAAGTGGCCGCGGTTACCACAGTTGAAGCACTTGCCGATCGTCGACTTCTTCTTTTTTCGAGCTTTCGGGTTGCACTCTCAACCTTATAAACCATGCTTTCACACTCTCACCAGACAATGTGGGACTATTCCCAACACGGGGTACGCGGCCTTCGCCTCCTCGACGAGCGCATGTAGGCATGCGGCGAGGTGGTCCACCGCCTCGGCCCGGCGCATCAGCATGGCTACGACAAGGAACCGAGAGATGAACTGAAGCTCCTTGTACCGTATCAGGAGCGCCTTGTGCCGGCCGCCGCCGCCCACCCCGGCCGCCGCCGCGCCGAAGTAGCCGCGGCTGTGGATGGCCTCGTAGAAGACGTAGGCGCCGACGAGCGACCGCGGCTCGGCGGTGCGGACTGCGGAGGTAGCGCGCGTAGTAGAGCTGGCCGATGCGGGAGGCCACCTCGCCGATCTCCTAGCGGCGGAGGCCGGCGGCGACGAGCTCCCGGCGGCGGTCCTGCTGCAGGCGCGGCCAGAGCCGCGTGTAGGCCTTGAACGCCTTGCGGCTGTGGTGGTCCCCGCCGCTGTAGAGCGGGAGGTCCCGCGCGCGCGCGAACTGGCGGTCCGCCGCCTCCGCCAGCGCCTTGAACTCCCGGTACGCGCCGGCCTCGCCGTCGGCCATCGCCGGCGACGAGGTGGGCGGGCGGGAGGCGAGGTTTTAAAATTCGTCCTCTCCTCCTTCCAATCTGGGCGAATGGGGGGTGGGGGGTGGGGGGATGGAGGACTGGAGGAACGCCTAATGTAATAATAATATAAAATGCTGCGATTTGGCCAACTTTTTTGCATTTTAGCCTTTTTGGTTTTTTCACAATTATGTCTTTTTTTAGTTTCATTTCAAAAAATAGACCCTAACCTCGGCGCCGTCATCATTGGCGCCGAGGTAACACATTGTCGGCGTTTCGAGACCGGGGGGTCCCTGAGCCGACGAGTGAGTGTGCCGCGTGCCCCAGCCCAGATGGGTCGAGCGCGAAGGGGGGAGAGCGAGGTGGCCGGAGAAGGGCGTGAAGAGAGGTGGAAATCCCGCGGCCTTCGTGTTCGTCCCGCGCCCAGGTCGGGTGCGCTTGCAGTAGGGGGGTTACAAGCGTCCACGCGGGTGAGGGAAGCGAGCGGCCCCAAGAGAGCGCCTGTCCCGTCCTCGTCCCGCGCGGCCAACCTTCTCTAAGAAGGCCCTGGTCCTTCCTTTTATAGTCGTAAGGAGAGGATCCAGGTGTACAATGGGGGTGTAGCAGAGTGCTACGTGTCTAGCGAAGGGAGAGCTAGCGCCCTAGGTATATGCCAATGTGGCAGCCGGAGAGATCTTGGCACCCTGCTGGCGTGATGTCGTGGCTGTCGGAGGAGCAACGGAGCTTGGCGGAGGGACAGCTGTCGGAGCGGTCGAGTCTTTGCTGACGTCCCCCTGCTTCCGTAAGGGAGCTGAGAGCCGCCGTCGTCACAGGGCACGCGGGGCGCCATCATTGCCTATCTGGCGGAGCTAGCCAGATGGGACACCGGTCTTATTCTCTGCGGCCCGAGTCGGCTCGGGGTGGAGTGATGATGGCGCTCCCTGTTGACGTGGCGGGCCCGTGCCCGAGGCCGGGCGACGTGGGGGCTCCTCCGAAGCTGGGGTCGAATCTGTCTTCCGTTGCCGAGGCCGAGCCCGAGCCCCTGGGTCGGGCGAGGCGGAGGTCGTTCGGCAGAGGCCAGGGCGGAGTCCGAGCCCTGGGGTCGGGTGGAGCGGAGTTCGCCGTCTTCCGGGTCTTAGCCCGAGTCCGAGCCCTGGGGTCGGGCGGAGCGGACTTCGCCGTCTTCCGGGTCCTAGCCCGAGTCTGAGCCCTGGGGTCGGGCGGAGCGGAGTTCGCCGTCTTCCGGGTCCTAGCCCGAGTCCGAGCCCTGGGGTCGGGCGGAGCGGAGTTCGCCGTCTTCCGGGTCTTAGCCCGAGTCCGAGCCCTGGGGTCGAGCGGAGCGGAGTTCGCCGTCTTCCAGGTCCTAGCCGAGTCCGAGCCCTGGGTCGGGCGGAGCGGAGTTTCCTATGGCGCCTTTGGCAGGGCCTGACTGCCTGTCAGCCTCACTCTGTCAAGTGGCACTGCAGTCGGAGTGGCGCAGGCGGCGCTGTCCTTCTGTCAGACCGGTCAGTGGCGCGGCGAAGTGACGGCGGTCACTTCGGCTCTGCCGGGGGGCGCGCGTCAGGATAAAGGTGTCAGGCCACCTTTGCGTTAAATGCCCCTGCGACTCGGTCGGTCGGTGCGGCGATCTAGTCAGGGTTGCTTCTTAGCGAAGGCAAGGCCTCGGGCGAGCCGGAGATGTGTCCGCCGTTAAAGGGGGGCCTCGGGCGAGACGGAAACCCCTTGGGGTCGGCTGCCCTTGTCCGAGGCTAGGCTCGGGCGAGGCGTGATCAAGTCGCTCGTATGGACTGATCCCTGACTTAATCGCACCCATCAGGCCTCTGCAGCTTTATGCTGATGGGGGTTACCAGCTGAGAATTAGGCGTCTTGAGGGTACCCCTAATTATGGTCCCCGACAGTAGCCCCCGAGCCTCGAAGGGAGTGTTAGCACTCGCTTGGAGGCTTTCGTCGCACTTTTTTGCAAGGGGACCAGCCTTTCTCGGTTGCATTTTGTTCCGGTGGGTGCGCGCGAGCGCACCCGCCGGGTGTAGCCCCCGAGGCCTCGGAGGAGTGGTTTCACTCCTTCGAGGTCTTAATGCCTTGCGTAACGCTTCGGCTGGTCTGGTTGTTCCCTCATGCGAACTGGCCGTAGCCCGGGTGCACGGTCGGGGCCCAAGCTCTCAAGCTGGTATGTTGACGCTGTCAACGGTTCGGCCGGAGCCGGGTTTGCGAGAGTGGCCCCCGAGCCTCCGCACAGGGCGAGAGGACGGTCAGGGACAGACTCGGCTTTTTACATACGCCCCTACATCGCCTTTCCGCAAGGAGGAGGGGGGGAGTGCACCATGTTACCCTCGATGGGCACCGAACATGGTGTCTCCGGTGAGCTGCAAGCGGGTAATCCGAGTGGACGTCCGTGCCCCGTTCGTTGGGGGTCGGCTAGGGGCCCAGAGGCACGCCCAAAAGTACCTGCGGGTGATCTGCCGGACCCGGTCCCCTGGCGACGGGGTCCGAGGGCTCGATGCCTCCCTCCGATTGGATTCCGTTACAAGACCGCTCCCGCTGGTCTCGGAAATGTCCTAGGGTACCTCGGGAGCGCAGCCCGAGCCTTGGTTATGTATCGAACGTACCCCTGGTCATCCCTCGCTCGGCGTCTGAGGCGACTGTGAACCCTTCGGGGGCCAGCCTTCGAACCCCTGATCAGTAATGGGCGCGGAGCCCGAGTAGCCTGAGGCGGCCGTGGAGCCCTTCGGGGGGCCGGCCTTCGAACCTATGACCAGTAGTGGGTGTAGGGCCCACGCGATCTGAGGCGACTGTTGAACCCCTCGGAGGGCCAGCCTTCGAACCTCTGATCAGTAGGGGGGCTCGGAGCCCGGTTCCTTCACAGGGAAGGATCCTTTTTGGGGTATCCCCCTTTCCCGGTCCCTGTTGCAAGAGATAGAGAAAGAGGAAAAAAGGAAAAGGATACGAAATCGAACGACATGGCGTACCTCTTTGGGCACGGTTATTACGGCGAAGGCGAAGCGTCGCCCGCTTCTCCCGCCAGGGGCGCCGCCTATCCCGCCGCGGAGTTAATGCGACGGGGCGAGTGGTTGGTGGGGCGGCCGTTGTGCGTGCGCGAGCCGTTCGAGGGACGGATCACGGACGCGTCGTCTTCACGCCGTGAGAGGAGGCTCTCTTGCTGCCCCTGGATGGGACGTGAGCCTGGCTGACGACGTGACCGCTGCTCCCGCCCGCCTGCCACCGTCATTACTGTCGGCCCACTTTCGGCCGCATTGATCGTCGCGCCAGGCTGGCGCCGCTGGGTCGCCTCGAATCGCAGCATTGGTTCCGCAACCGAAGAGGCGCGACGGTGGCGCAAGTGGCGGTGCAGTTGCCTGCATGCAGCATCCGGCGCGCCGGTTGCGCGACGCGTGGGCCTGGGCCTCCGTGCTGGCGCGCTGGGAGTTGGAGAAGCGTGTCCACTTGGCGCGGTTGTATGCCGCCTGCATGGCTGCCCACTCCTTCCGCCCGTTGGTCTGGGCAAAAGTGGGGGTCGCTTGTAACCGCTGGGCGGTTGTGTGCACCATGCGCGGCGCTTCGGCTTCTTCTGCTCTGAGCCGGTTTGCATGACATGCGGGACCCAGCCCCCGCACCGCAGGGGAGGGCCTCGGAACATGTCGGAGAAGACTCAGCCCGTGGCGTTTTGGGGCGCACGTAGGGAGAGTTGCCTTTAAAAGGAGGGCGACCCCTTTCGGAAGGCAACCATGTCTTCTTCTTCCCTTATGCGTCGCGTCTTTCCACCTTCCAAGCCCCCGGATGGGGGGTGCCCGCCGTCTTTTCGCCTCATCGTTGGAGGAACGCAACTCCGCGGGAGTTGGTACCTTTCAGCCATCGTTCGGCTTCAAGGATTTTCATCATGCAGCCCGGCCGCACCCCTCCACCGACGGTCACCCAAGGTGGCGACCTTCGGCTTGATGGTGGGGGAAAGCGAGCCGGGCTGCGGCCTCTGCCCCTCCCTCAGCCTCAAGGATTTTCATCATCAGGGCTGGGGAGGGGAGTGTGCCGAGTTGAGGTCGGCCCCCGCGTGGGCGGCGGCCCGCTCCTTCACTCAGTGATCGGAGGGAAGGGCGGTCGTCGTCCGTGGCGCTGGCAGCTGCACCGTGCCTGGCTCTCGGACGCGAGTGGCTTCGGAGCCGCTCGCGGCGCCGGCGTCCGCCACGGCAGCTTGAAGAGGTTCTTCTGCCGGCGTGATAGACAGGGCCGGCCACGGACCGACCTTCAACTCTACGGCCTTCTGCCCGTCCTTGCCTCACAAGTTTTGGCATGGGTGGGGGCCTCCTGGCGGCAGCATCCGCCCTGAGGTCAGTGCTGCCGCTGTTCGGCCCCCCGGAGTAGAAGTCGTCGTCGTCGCCGCTGCTGGAGCAGGTGACGGCGCGCCGTTCGTCGGTCTTCCGTTGCTCCGCAGGCCTTCCCCCATGGAGTGGGGTTGTTCGTACCTGCGGAGGGGGAACCGGAGTTCCATTTGTAATGGCACTTTGGATGCCAGTGTGTTTGTTCATTATGGCTGTCGAGGCCTGAACATGTATGTAATTTCGGCACGGAGCCGTGTTTTTTCCTCATTTTCGAGCACTAAGTCTCGCCTGTTGATTATCTGAACCGCTTCACCAAGCATGAGTCGCCCCGTGTCAAGATGACGAGTGAGGTATCCGTATCCCGGAGGCGTAGGAGTTCTTCGGCTCGATCGGCCTTGTCGTCTGAGGCTCCTCTAGCTTAGTTAAGGAGACCCCTTGGCCGCTCTTCGATGAGTCGAGGCCAGGGGTAGCGATATCAGTACGAACAGAGGCGGAGTTGGCTCGAAAATGGGAACCTGGTTGGCCGGAGCCTAGCCGGGTTGTCCGTCAGCGGGGCCGACGCCGGAGTCGATCAGCCGAGGCCTCGGGCCGGGCTGGCGCCCTTGGAAGACGGTTGGCCGAGGCCCCAGGGGTAACCGACTGAGCCGCCTGCTCGGGCCGGATTCCCGGAGAAATCCCTGGACCGCGTCGCCGTCCGAGGCTGGGTCGGATCTCGCTGAAGGTGTCGTCGATGCCGAGGGTGCTAGCCCCCTTCCAGCGTGAAGACCCGAGCCTGCAGGATCAGATTGTCTTGTAGCGTGTGCCTTCTGCGGCCGCCGAGGCCAGAAAACACATCCTCGCTGCGCTGTAAAGCTGCGTCTCCTTTCCTCTTATTTCGAGCATCTGGACTTTTTGTCGGTAACAAGGATGCTTGTGTGGGCGAGAGTTGCTTCTCGCGGAAGGTGATGAGTGAGGTATCCGTATCCCGGAGGCGTGGGAGTCCCTCGGCTCGGTCGGCCTTGCCGCTTACGCGTACTTTCGCCCGTCCATGAGGCCCTGTCTCCGACTCAGTCGAGAAGGCTCGAAGGATCCGCTTCGGCAGAAGAGCTTCCGAACGTAAAGACTTGTTCGGTCCGCGGAATCACTTTATCCGAACGCGAGTTACTTATCGCAGAAGGTGATGAGTGAGGTATCCGTATCCCGGAGGCGTAGGAGTCCCTCGGCTCGGTCAACCTTGGCTGCTTACGTGTACTCCGTCGTTTCCAGGATCCGCTTTTCGAAGTAGTAAAAAAACACGAAAGAAATTCCGCTAAAAAGAGATCTTTTTTCGAGGAAAATTTCGACGCAGAGGGGGTCTCCCCCCTTTTAGCCCCCGAGGGAGGGTCGGGCTTTGCCGAGGCGAGGCCGACCCTTCCTTGATGACTAAACTTTTGCGTGGGCGCGAGGTATATGAACAACTTGAAAACATCTTAAGGGTAGAAGCGACGTAACTGTTTGATGTTCCAAGCGTTGCCGTAGATCTCGCCTTGATTGTTGGCCAGCTTGTATGTTCCGGGCTTCAGAACTTTGGCGATGACGAATGGCCCCTCCCAGGGGGGCGTGAGCTTGTGCCTCCCTCGGGCGTCTTGCCGCAGTCGAAGCACCAGGTCGCCCACCTGGAGGTCTCGGGACCGGACCCCTCGGGCGTGGTAGCGTCGCAGGGACTGCTGGTACCGCGCCGAGTGTAGTAAGGCCTTGTCCCGAGCCTCCTCCAGCTGGTCCAGTGAGTCTTCTCGGCTAGCTTGGTTGCTTTGATCGTTGTAGGCCCTCGTCCTCGGGGAGCCGTATTCCAGGTCAGTGGGCAAGATTGCCTCGGCCCCGTAGACCAGGAAGAACGGCGTGAAACCCGTGGCTCGGCTTGGCGTTGTCCTCAGGCTCCAGATCACCGAGGGGAGTTCCCTCATCCATCGCTTGCCGAACTTGTTGAGGTCGTTGTAAATTCGGGGCTTGAGCCCTTGTAGAATCATGCCGTTGGCACGCTCTACTTGCCCATTCGACATGGGATGGGCCACGGCGGCCCAATCCACCCGGATGTGATGATCCTCACAAAAATCCAAGAATTTTTTGCCGGTGAACTGGGTACCGTTGTTGGTGATGATGGAGTTTGGGACCCCGAAGCGATGGATGATGTTGGTGAAGAACGCCACCGCCTGCTCGGACCTGATGCTGTTCAGGGGTCGGACCTCGATCCACTTGGAGAATTTGTCGATGGCGACCAGCAGGTGCGTGTAGCCCCCGGGCGCCTTCTGCAAGGGACCGACGAGGTCCAGACCCCATACAGCGAAGGGCCAGGTGATGGGTATCGTCTGCAGAGCCTGAGCGGGCAGGTGGGTCTGCTTTGCATAGAATTGGCACCCTTCGCAGGTGCGGACAATTCTAGTGGCGTCAGCCACCGCCGTTGGCCAGTAGAAGCCTTGCCGGAAAGCATTCCCGACAAGGGCTCGAGGCGCTGCATGATGGCCGCAAGCCCCCGAGTGTATTTCTTGCAGGAGTTCCTGACCTTTGGCGTTGGAGATGCATCGCTGGAGGATGCCCGAGGGGCTGCGGTGGTAGAGCTCCTCCTCATCGCCCAGCAAGACGAACGACTTGGCGCGTCGCGCTACCCGCCGAGCCTCGGCTCGGTCGAGGGGCAGCTCTCCTTGGCGGAGATATTGCAGGTACGGGGTCTGCCAATTTCGATCAGGCGTGGCCCCACTCTGCTCCTCCTTGACGTCCAGTGCCTCGCCCTCGGGGGCCGAGGGTACCTCGGGCTGAACCGAGGACACCTCGGGCTGAGCCGAGGGTGCCTCGGGCTGTGCCGAGGGTGCCTCGGGCTCGGGCGTGTCGTCGATCTTGACGGAGGGTTGATGCAGATCCCGAGAGAAGACGTCCGGGGGAACCGTTGTTCGCCCCGAGGCTATTTTAGCCAGCTCGTCCGCGGTCTCGTTGTAGCGTCGAGCGATGTGGTTAAGCTCGAGCCCGTAGAACTTGTCTTCCAGGCGCCGAACCTCATCGCAGTAGGCCTCCATCTTCGGGTCGCGGTAGTGGGAGTTCTTCATGACTTGGTCGATGACGAGCTGCGAGTCACCGCGGGCGTCGAGGCGTCTGACCCCTAGCTCGATGGCGATCCGCAACCCGTTAACCAGAGCCTCGTACTCAGCCACATTGTTGGACGCCGGGAAATGGAGGCGTAGCACGTAGCGTAGGTGCTTCCCGAGGGGTGAGATGAAGAGCAGGCCCGCGCCGGCTCCTGTCTTCATCAGCGACCCGTCGAAAAACATGGTCCAGAGCTCCGGTTGGATCGGAGTTGTTGGCAGCTGGGTGTCGACCCATTCAGCTACGAAGTCTGCCAACACCTGGGACTTGATGGCCTTCCGAGGAGCGAACGAGATCGTTTCGCCCATGATTTCCACCGCCCACTTTGCGATCCTTCCCGAGGCCTCTCGGCACTGGATGATCTCCCCCAGGGGGAAGGATGACACCACAGTTACCGGATGAGACTCGAAGTAATGTCGCAACTTCCGCCTCATCAGGATCACTGCATACAGCAGTTTCTGAACTTGTGGGTAGCGGATCTTGGTCTCGGACAGTACCTCGCTGACGAAGTAGACTGGCCTCTGAACGGGCAATGCATGCCCTTCTTCTTGCCTCTCGACCACAATCGCGGCGCTAACCACCTGAGTGGTCGCGGCGACGTAGACCAAGAGGGCTTCTCCATCAGCTGGGGGCACCAAGATAGGCGCCTTTGTAAGGAGCGCCTTCAGGTTCCCGAGAGCTTCCTCGGCCTCAGGGGTCCAAGTGAAACACTCGGTCTTCCTTAAGAGGCGGTACAGAGGCAGACCTCTTTCGCCGAGGCGTGAGATGAAGCGGCTCAGGGCCGTGAGACATCCCATGACCCTCTGTACGCCTTTTAAGTCCTTGATGGGCCCCATGCTGGTGATAGCTGCGATCTTCTCTGGGTTGGCTTCGATGCCTCGCTCGGAGACGATGAACCCCAGGAGCATGCCCCGGGGCACCCCGAAGACACACTTCTCAGGATTGAGCTTGACTCCTTTCGCCTTGAGACATCGGAATGTCACTTCAAGGTCGGAGAGGAGGTCGGAAGCCTTCCTTGTCTTGACCACGATGTCGTCGACGTAGGCCTCGACTGTGCGACCGATGTGTTCGCTGAACACATGGTTCATGCACCGCTGGTACGTCGCGCCCACATTCCTCAAACCGAACGGCATGGTGACATAGCAGTACATGCCGAAGGGCGTGATGAAAGAAGTCGCGAGCTGGTCGGACTCTTTCATCCGGATTTGGTGATACCCTGAGTAGGCATCGAGGAAGGACAGGGTTTCGCACCCAGCGGTGGAATCCACGATTTGATCGATGCGAGGTAGAGGGTAGGGAACCTTCGGACATGCTTTGTTGAGACCAGTGTAGTCTACACACATCCGCCATTTCCCCCCTTTCTTCCTCACAAGCACAGGGTTGGCAAGCCATTCGGGATGGAATACCTCTTTGATGAACCCTGCCGCCATTAGCTTGTGGATCTCCTCGCCTATCACTCTGCGCTTCTCCTCATCGAACCGACGCAGAGGCTGCCTGACAGGTCGGGCTCCGGCCCGAATATCCAGCGAGTGCTCGGCGACATCCCTCGGTATGCCGGGCATGTCCGAGGGACTCCACGCAAAGACGTCGGCGTTTGCGCGGAGAAAGTCGACGAGCACTGCTTCCTATTTGGGGTCGAGTCCGGAACCAATCCGGATCTGCTTGGAGGTGTCACCACTGGGGTCGAGTGGGACGACCTTAACCGTCTCCGCTGGCTCGAAGTTGCCGGCATGGCGCTTCACGTCTGGCACCTCTTTGGAGAGGTTCTCCAGGTCGGCGATGAGGGCCTCGGACTCGGCGAGGGCCTCGGCGTACTCCACGCACTCCACGTCGCATTCGAACGCGTGTTTGTACGTGGGGCCGACGGTGATGACCCCGTTGGGGCCCGGCATCTTGAGCTTCAGGTAGGTGTAGTTGGGGACGGCCATGAACTTCGTGTAGCATGGCCTCCCCAGTACCGCGTGGTAGGTTCCTCGGAACCCGACCACCTCGAACGTCAAGGTCTCCCTTCGGAAGTTGGAGGGCGTTCCGAAGCAGACGGGAAGGTCGAGTCGTCCGAGGGGCTGAACGCGCTTCCCAGGGATGATCCCGTGGAAGGGCGCAGCGCCTGCCCGGACGGAGGACAGATCGACGCGCAGGAGCCTGAGGGTCTCGGCGTAGATGATGTTGAGGCAGCTGCCCCCGTCCATCAGGACCTTGGTGAGCCTGACGTCGCCGATGACGGGGTCGACGACGAGCAGGTATTTCCCCGGGCTCGGCACGTGGTCGGGGTGGTCAGCTTGGTCGAAGGTGATGGGCTTGTCGGACCAGTCTAGGTAAACTAGCGCCGCCACCTTCACTGAGCCGACCTCCCGGCGCTCTTGCTTGCGATGCCGAGCCGAGGCATTCGCCACATGCCCACCGTAGATCATAAAGCAGTCGCGGACCTCGGGGTACTCTCCTGCTTGGTGATCTTCCTTCTTGTCGTCGTCGCGGGCCCTGCCACCCTCCGCGGGTGGCCCAGCCCTGTGGAAGTGGCGCCGAAGCATGACGCACTCCTCGAGGGTGTGCTTGACGGGCCCCTGATGATAGGGGCACGGCTCCTTGAGCATCTTGTTGAAGAGGTTAGCACCTCCGGGGGGCTTCCGAGGGTTCTTGAACTCGGCGGCAGCGACGAGGTCCGCGTCGGCGGCGTCGCGTTTCGATTGCGACTTCTTCTTGCCTTTCTTCTTGGCGCCGCGCGGAGTAGACGCCTCGGGAGCCTCTTCCAATGGGCGGCCCTGGGGCTGCTTGTCCTTTCGGAAGATAGCCTCGACCGCCTCCTGGCCAGAGGCGAACTTGGTGGCGATGTCCATCAGCTCGCTCGCCCTGGTGGGGGTCTTGCGACCCAACTTACTCACCAGGTCACGACAGGTGATGCCGGCAAGGAACGCGCTGATGACATCCGAGTCGGTGATGTTAGGCATCTCGGTGCGCTGCTTCGAGAATCGCCGGATGTAGTCCCGGAGAGACTCTCCCGGCTGTTGCCGGCAGCTCCGGACGTCCCAGGAATTCCCGGGGCGCACGTACGTGCCCTGGAAATTGCCGGCGAAGGCTTGGACCAAATCATCTCAGTTGGAGACCTGCCCCGGAGGCAGGTGCTCCAACCAGGCGCGAGCAGTGTCGGAGAGGAACAGGGGGAGGTTGCGGATGATGAGGTTGTCGTCGTCCGTTCCACCCAGTTGGCAGGCCAGGCGGTAGTCCGCGAGCCACAGTTCCGGCCTCGTTTCCCCCGAGTACTTTGTCACAGTAGTCGAGGGTCGGAACCGGGTCGGGAACGGCGCCCGTCGGATGGCCCGACTGAAGGCCTGCGGACCGGGTGGTTCGGGCGAGGGACTCCGATCCTCCCCGCTGTCGTAGCGCCCCCCACGCCTGGGGTGGTAGCCTCGGCGCACCCTTTCGTCGAGATGGGCCCGACGGTCGCGACGGTGGTGCTCGTTGCCGAGGTGGCCCGGGGCCGCAGGCGCGGTGTTGCGCGTGCGCCCGGTGTAGACCGAGGCTTCCCGCATGAATCGGGAAGTCGCGGCATGAGGTTCCGAGGGGTACCCCTGCCTTCGGGAGGCAGAGCTCTCGGCCCGTCGGGCCGCAGCGCCTTCCAGGAGATTCTTGAGCTCTCCCTGGATTCGCCGACCCTCGGTGGTTGATGGCTCCGGCATCGTGCGGAGGAGCATCGCTGCGGCTGCCAGGTTCTGACCGACCCCGCTGGATGCGGGCGGCGGCCTGACCCTGACGTCGTTGGCGACGCGCTGTTGGAAACCTTGGGGCAGGTGACGTATTTCTCCGGCCCGGGGTTGGCCCGCCCATACCTGCCCGACGTCCCGGCGTACCGGCTCAAGCGCTCCTGCTCCCTCGTCGAGCCTGGCCTGCGCCCCGCGGACTTGCTCGAGCTGTGGGTCGTGACCCCCCGCCGGAACGGGGACCACAGCTAGCTCCCGCGGGATGTCAGCACGAGGCACCGGCCTAGGAAGATCACCGTCCTCCGGCATGCCAAGATGGTTGCCTTCGGAGGGATCCCCCAGCTCGACGTGGAAACATTCGCGGCTTGGGCCGCAGTCCTCGTCGTCAAGGCTGCGGCTACCGTCGGAACAGTCGGAGAGGCAGTAGTCACATGCGGTCATGAAGTCCCGCATGGCACCGGGGTTGCCAAATCCGGAGAAATCCCAACAGATGCTGGGAGCGTCATCTTCCTCGGACCCAGAGGGCCCGTAGGTCGAGACGTCCGTCAATCGGTCCCAGGGCGACCGCACACGAAACCCCAGTGGGGTTGCACTCGCCTCAACGAGAGTGCCCGCCAAAGTGAGGTCGCTAGGCGGGTTGAGGCCGAGTCGAAATGACGTAGGATGGAAATTAGTCCGTACCTTTTGGTCGACGAGGAGCGACGTAGTCACATCGGGGACTGGTTGCACCGTCGTCTCAGGTACAAGGGCGACGTCCTGCAAGCCCTCCGCGAGCGCGCTGGCGTCGTCTTCTTGCTCGGGATCAGTGCGTCGCGGGGGGACGGCGCTTGCCTTCGTCTCGAACGCGAGGTCGACGCCCGGCGTGCCTTCCGTTGGGGCGCTGGGGACGTCGATTCGCTCGACGGCCGACGAAGCGCGGCCTCCCGCTTGGCCTTGGTTGCCCCGCCTCCTCCTCCGTTGGCGGGGGAGAGGACGGGACGAGCTCGAATGTTGTTCTTCCACCACGCGGGGAAGATGTCGTCGATTCCGCCGCCGGCGGGCGGGTTGTCGGCCGCCATTGTCGTTGTCGCGCGGCGGTGGAAGGAGTATCATGTCGTAGCTGCCGTTGAAGGACATGAACTCAAGACTCCCGAAACGGAGCACAGTCCCGGGCCGGAGAGGTTGCTGGAGACTGCCCATCTGGAACTTGATGGGAAGTTGTTCGTCAGCACGCAGCAGGCCCCTACCTGGCGCGCCAACTGTCGGCGTTTCGAGACCGGGGGGTCCCTGAGCCGACGAGTGAGTGTGCCGCGTGCCCCAGCCCAGATGGGTCGAGCGCGTGGGCGAGCGTGAAGGGGGGAGAGCGAGGTGGCCGGAGAAGGGCGTGAAGAGAGGTGGAAATCCCGCGGCCTTCGTGTTCGTCCCGCGCCTAGGTCGGGTGCGCTTGCAGTAGGGGGGTTACAAGCATCCACGCGGGTGAGGGAAGCGAGCGGCCCCAAGAGAGCGCCTGTCCCGTCCTCGTCCCGCGCGGCCAACCTTCTCTAAGAAGGCCCTGGTCCTTCCTTTTATAGTCGTAAGGAGAGGATCCAGGTGTACAATGGGGGTGTAGCAGAGTGCTACGTGTCTAGCGAAGGGAGAGCTAGCGCCCTAGGTACATGCCAATGTGGCAGCCGGAGAGATCTTGGCACCCTGTTGGCGTGATGTCGTGGCTGTCGGAGGAGCAACGGAGCTTGGCGGAGGGACAGCTGTCGGAGCGGTCGAGTCTTTGCTGACGTCCCCCTGCTTCCGTAAGGGAGCTGAGAGCCATCGTCGTCACAGGGCACGCGGAGCGCCATCATTGCCTATCTGGCGGAGCTAGCCAGATGGGACACCGGTCTTGTTCTCTGCGGCCCGAGTCGGCTCGGGGTGGAGTGATGATGGCGCTCCCTGTTGACGTGGCGGGCCCGTGCCCGAGGCCGGGCGACGTGGGGGCTCCTCCGAAGCTGGGGTCGAATCTGTCTTCCGTTGCCGAGGCCAAGCCCGAGCCCCTGGGTCGGGCGAGGCGGAGGTCGTTCGGCAGAGGCCAGGGCGGAGTCCGAGCCCTGGGGTCGGGCGAAGCAGAGTTCGTCGTCTTCCGGGTCTTAGCCCGAGTCCGAGCCCTAAGGTCGGGCGGAGCGGAGTTCGCCGTCTTCCGGGTCTTAGCCCGAGTCCGAGCCCTGGGGTCGGGCGGAGCGGAGTTCGCCGTCTTCCGGGTCTTAGCCCGAGTCCGAGCCCTGGGGTCGGGCGGAGCGGAGTTCACCGTCTTCCGGGTCTTAGCCCGAGTCCGAGCCCTAGGGTCGGGCGGAGCGGAGTTCGCCGTCTTCCGGGTCCTAGCCCGAGTCCGAGCCCTGGGGTCGGGCGGAGCGGAGTTCGCCGTCTTCCGGGTCTTAGCCCGAGTCCGAGCCCTGGGGTCGGGCGGAGCGGAGTTCGCCGTCTTCCGGGTCTTAGCCCGAGTCCGAGCCCTGGGGTCGGGCGGAGCGGAGTTCGCCGTCTTTCGGGTCCTAGCCCGAGTCCGAGCCCTGGGGTCGGGCGGAGCGGAGTTCGCCGTCTTCCGGGTCTTAGCCCGAGTCCGAGCCCTGGGGTCGGGCGGAGCGGAGTTCGCCGTCTTCCGGGTCTTAGCCCGAGTCCGAGCCCTGGGGTCGGGCGGAGCGGAGTTCGCCGTCTTCCGGGTCCTAGCCCGAGTCCGAGCCCTGGGTCGGGCGGAGCGGAGTTTCCTATGGCGCCTTTGGCAGGGCCTGACTGCCTGTCAACCTCACTCTGTCAAGTGGCACTGCAGTCGGAGTGGCGCAGGCGGCGCTGTCCTTCTGTCAGACCGGTCAGTGGCGCGGCGAAGTGACGGCGGTCACTTCGGCTCTGCCGGGGGGCGCGCGTCAGGATAAAGGTGTCAGGCCACCTTTGCGTTAAATGCCCCTGCGACTCGGTCGGTCGGTGCGGCGATCTAGTCAGGGTTGCTTCTTAGCGAAGGCAAGGCCTCGGGCGAGCCGGAGATGTGTCCGCCGTTAAAGGGGGGGCTCGGGCAAGACGGAAACCCCTTGGGGTCGGCTGCCCTTGTCCGAGGCTAGGCTCGGGCGAGGCGTGATCAAGTCGCTCGTATGGACTGATCCCTGACTTAATCGCACCCATCAGGCCTCTGCAGCTTTATGCTGATGGGGGTTACCAGCTGAGAATTAGGCGTCTTGAGGGTACCCCTAATTATGGTCCCCGACACACATAGTGGCGCCAACATAATTGGCGTCAACTTTTCCTACGTGGCAGTCGATGTGACAAGTCTCAGGGGGTCGGCCAAGATCTATGGCGCCGACCCCTGGGACTTGCCACATCGGCTGCCATGTAGGAAAAGTTGGCGCCAATGGTACTGGCGTCGATGTGCGTTACCTCGGCGCCAATGATGATGACGCTGAGGTTGGGGTCCATTTTTTGAAATGAAACTGCAAAAGGCATAGTTGTGAAAAAAAACTAAAAAGGGCTAAAATCCAAAAAAGTTGGGCGATTTGGGGGGAACGCCTAATGTAATTGGGCTCTGATTAGTCAATCATCTCCCTCCCCTGTCTCATCATCTCTTTACGATTACCTGAACCAAGCTTGGACTTGGCAACCGCTCACTCCAAAATTGACTCCCAAGGCAAGCAGGTTTGTCTACCAGCAGAAAGATAATCCGCAGTGCAATTGGGTTTCAAGTGGCTAGGGTTGGACCGAACTGCTACATTTGATTTCAAGCGTCACGTTTCGGGCTTCCCATGGTACGGGAGTAGTCATTCTCCTGATGATGTCGAAGGTGGCGGCCTGCAGCTGCAGTTGTCGCGTCTCCTTGAGTCACAGCTGACATCGCATTCTCCAACCGACGCAACTGCCACCCCCTCTCAAGAAAAAAAGAAAATAACTGAAATGAAGTGAAACTGACGCAACTGCTCCTTCTAGCAGGCGTGGTATCACTATCTGCACTGCACATATAGTACAGTACTTCCTTTCCAGCTCAACTGCTCAAAACTCAAAAGGGTACACACCAAATCTCCTGCAAAGAATTCAGCAGCGAACCTAGACTCTTTGTGCCTTGTGGTTGTGGGAAAAAAACACGACGTTCGTAAACGTAGAGAACGATCGCTTCGCTCGCCCTTGACACGGTCACAGAGCTGGGCCTAGTGCGTATAAGCTTGCTTTAGAGCTAGAGCGTGCATCTAAAATAGTTTCATATCCCTTTCCATCGATTTTTCTTGGTGCTGTAGTACCCATTCCTGCTAGCTTGATCTGGTGGCCAGGACTATATATAATAGTTTATTGAGTGCTTCTTGGGTTGGTTCTCTTGAAGTGCATAGGTCGGCCCCTTTTCTCTTTCTTCTAACGGAAAGGGTTCTCTTCTGGTATGGAGTTCGACTAGAGCCTGCCGCTTTTCCAGGTTTAGGTATGGGTGGATCTCATATCTTAGAGGACAGGGCAGGGCTTATTCCCAAGGTCAGGTCCTATGCCGGTGGACTTGAAATACGAAGATCTTAAGCTAAGCTACGGGGCCGAGAATATACTCTAGGTTGGGAGATCTGTCCTGCCATCGGGTTAAGTTGGCGAGCGACGGGAATCGAACCTGTATCTTCTCCTTGGCAAGGAGATGTTTTACCACTGAACTACGCTCGCTACATTGAACTACGCTTGCTACGTCCTATATTTTATAGGGTATATCCACCTGGGTCGACCATCTATGTCTGGGTCGATCATTTCATTTTCTATTAGAGTTTTCTTTTTATTAACTGTCTATCAATCAATATTCTAATGGCAATAGAATTTCATAATAATGAAAGAGAAGAGGTAATAATTCGGAACGAAAATAGCATTTTAATGTGTATAAAAATCCTACTTTTTTCAAAAAGGGTCTTTCTTTTTATTTATTTTGTATCGGGTTACTAAATACTAAATAAATTCAAGAAATAAGAGAATTCAGAATAGCTACCAGAAAGACTAATCCAATCCATAATGATATACCGGAAAATACAACGTTTTTATTATTCGACCAACTATCAGGAGGGGCGCCTGTGACTGAGCCTGTGACATTTGAGACGATCCGTCCGGTGTTGCGTGCTGTCCTCTCGGCGCGCTCCGGTCTCCGCCTCACGCTATGACACGAGTGCTGCTGCGCGGCCAGTGGGGTCGTCGAGTCTGACCACGCCCTTTGCGTCTCGTCGAAACGGACAGCTGCTGGTCTGCACAAGCGTTTTTGTGTAGAAATAGTACGTGCATGGGGCCACAGAGCCACGTGATTGCTCTGGTCTCTTGGACGGCCAAGTTCGTTCCGGCTGTGCAAGTGCAAGTGAGCATGCACACACGACTCTACGTGCATGGGTACCATACCAAGCTAGCAAAAGCCAATAAGTACCGCTCGGACGACCGCCCCCACGGAAATTCAGTGTACCTACGCCCCACGGTCAGTCAATCACATGCCACTGTTTCTTGTCGAAGTGGTCACACAGCCTGATTGGACGGATGTACGTCGATGACGCCGCCCTAACCAACTAGATACAATAATTTTGAGCGTATGAGTGGATACAGGTTAATAGTACTAAAATAACTTATTTTACATCCATCCACGCAGGTTGTGACTCTCATATATATACTAGGTCTATGCCCGTGCGTTACTACGGGTGCATTAAAATGCATAACAATGTTAGCGCCAATGTACCATTATATAGGAACTAATCCTTAGTTCAACGCACACTTTGTGTGCTAGAGTTGTTGATGACCATAATTTCCATCTCCCAACAAATTTCATGGAACAACAATATTGGATTTGTCATCACTAATAATTTCCGGAAATCTCAAGTGTAAGAAAACTAACATATAATATATATAGTACAATGCATGTACATTGTGACGATACACAAATAATAACGAACAATATATATTTTTTGCCAACCATCAATACAGAACCAAACTCAAAACTATCACTTCCATCTGCTTCTCTGTCAACCATGTCCATGATATCATCAACAACTTGTTCACCATATGAGAATATGAAAAGGAATTTGAACATGTATTCCTAAAACAAAAAAATAAGCATTTCGCCAAGTGACAAAAGAAGAAAGTCTACAAAGCCTGCAAGATTGGTTGATCCAGTGGAAACATTAGGTCCAAGCAGAGATATACAGAGAAACTCTACTTGATGATACCCACAGGCCCAGTTGTTCCTGGCACCACCACCATGCTCAGCAACAAATATGTTCTCGTGGTTGTACAGGTTCCTGTACTCGCTGTTCTGGATTCCATTGATCACTCTCGGCTCCAGGTCAATAAGCAGAGACCTGGGTATGAAGTGTTGATCATCAGCCTAGTAAAAGAAGACATCCTTCCTGTCGCCCCCTGCAGGTAACTAATTAGAGCTTGCTCTCATCGATGATGGCCAAAAGGGTTTCTTTCCCTGCTTCCTGAGAATAGCCAGAGTGGTGTTTCTGGTGAATGTGAGCTGGGGCCAATGCTCAGTTTGAGGTCAAGATCACTCTCTACAGCAGCGCTCCAACTTTCGTCTTCAACTGATTTATGGTTCTCCTCGTGAAACCTTTCTTTGGCTGCTTAGTTTTCTTCACCGAAGAGGTTGAGGCAGTTCACTGGCTTGCATTCATGGAGACTAAAATCTTCATGTACTTGCTGTGGAGCTGGGTATTGTGCATTACCAAGGAGAGCAGATTGGTTTGTCCCTGAGGTAGAAGGACTGCACTTGAGGTTCGACCTTGATCCCTGCACCACTTTATGAGTTCCTTCTGCTCTCGATTGATACCTGTGGCTATCACATTCAACCATCAATGTTTTTTGTACATGGTACAAACGATGCAGCTCATGCACCTGATGCAAAGAAGCAGTATCAGATGCAAAAGTTCTTGTTGCATGGATGACAAGACAACTTAGGTCTGACTAACAACTGGTCGTCAACTTATTACAGAACTGGAGCAGTCTGTTAACTTCTCGTCGTATATGTGTGCAAATATACCTCACAAATTATGGTGCTGCTTGCTACATACCTGCTGCCTGAAGACCTTATCATGCTCCATGATTGTTCTCCGAATCGAGTCCTTGCTGTCCTGTTTGCACTACTCGTCCATTGGGTCTTCCCAGGTGCGTAAAAGCTCTTGCTCACCAGCTTCCAGCAACAATTCGGTTGTTTTCTGGGTATTACCTCTACCTTCTATATAACTCGTGGCGGTTATCCACTTTGTCTCCAACAGAGTGGAGAGGATTCTGTGAACACGAAGCAAATCAACAGCCATACCTGAAACATCCAGTCTAAAAGGTCAGTAACTTGTTTACGGTTGTAGCTTGAGTCGAACACAAGCGAATGATGGGTACTGATGAGCTAACAGCGAACCAAGAACCAAACAAAGAGAAACCAAAGATCTACTCACCTGCATCTCTGGTTATCATGGTCCAGCTGCTGCTTATCTCGCATTTTCCCTCTTCTTTGGTTACAGGTCATAGCCCCCGGCAGTGCCCATACGTCGCAGGGACGCAGAATGGGAGGAAGCTCGCGCGGCTCTATCCTCAGAACCCATTACTCATCTCAGAGCCCCGCTGTGGGAGAGTTCCGAGCAATATACTTCGTCGCTCTATCTCTTGTCCTTCTGTGCGCTTATGAAGCCAACAGCAAACAAGAGAAGCCGACCACAAGTGAAGGAAAAAAAGCTAGTGATGAGATAAACAGAAATGGCCAATATTGCATTCATCCACTACAGACACGACGGTGTTCCAGCGGCGTGGGGGCGATGAGGAGGCCCACAGCCACACGCTCAACGCCGCCCCACGCCCACATCGGGCGTAGATCCACGATCTCGGGCGAGGTACGAGACCGAGGGGTGGCGCTCGGCGGCGATCTCCGGTGGGGGCTGGGACCGGACATCACCTGAGGGGTGGCGGCGGCGGCCGGGGCAGGCGTGTGGACGCCCTCCCTATTCCTTCAACCTGACGAGGGCTCCCCCGGAGCGCCGGGACGCCGCAGTTCCTCCGCGACTGGCTCGGCAAGCAGCGGTTCGAGCCACAGGTGATGGTCGAGCTCGTGGACCTCATCAAGCGCCCCATGGACCAGTACGCCGCCGGGGCGAGGGGTGGCAACGGCGACGCCCCCGACTGTACGCGTCGTGCGCCGTGGTCGGCAACAGTGGTGTCCTGCTAGCGCGGGAGCACAGCGCGCTCATCGACGCCCACGACCTGGTGATTCGGCTCAATAAACATCGTCTGTTGATGCCTTGACGCTGCAGTATGATTTGACCTACTTAAGCATAAAAAAGCCAATAAACATCCCATTTAGTTTGGATATCCATCCAAAACCGCACGTACCAGTGAGGCATGGTGTTATCTGAACTTTTTGGAGGAAGGTGTCTGTTCCTTAAGAATAGCCAACGGGGGGGTCTCTACGCAGAACAACTCCATGAAAGACTGATTGATTCCGCAGCTTAAACCAAACGACAGCACACGCCATGGAATGGTTTTGTGATGCAAACCAAACACGCTGTGAGCGACCAGAGCTTGCTCACGCAACTTGCAGTAGACAAGTGGCTTGAACATCTACTGATCTGCACACTGCACCCTAAATCATTTTCGGATCCGGTCCCGCGGCTCTATGGCAACGAATTCAAGATAGAGGGCAGATGTTTCCCTGTCCCTTGCTTCCGAGACAGATTGAGCACAGACGTTTCCCTATCACCTCGAGTCCTCGACGCATCAGCCAGCGCCCACACTCCAGGAACACCCGCCTCCGCCGCCGCCGCCGCCATCGCCGGCGACCACTACAGGCGCGGCATCCGGAGACAGTACTGCGCTACCAACCCCTAGAGCCTGGATTCTGATGAGCCATCCATGGCCTTTCATCTCTGTCCCCTCTTCAATCTACGACTTTTGCTGCTGCTCGGCGCGGTTCTCGGGAACACCGGCCTCGACCGGGGCGGTGGAGCGGAGGCTTCAGATCGGGCGGAGTCGGACCCGTACTCGATCCTGATGTGGCACGGCTACTCGCCGCCGTCGCCCCCGCTCCCGCGCGCGGACCCGCCGTCGTCGACGGCGACATGTGAGGGGGACCTCCATGGGAAGGGTGACTTCCACACGCGCTGCGAGGTCTCCGAGGAAGTGGAGCTGGACGACGACGTCTACATCACGGGGAACGGCAACCTCATGCTCCTCTCTGGCGCCTCCCTAACCTGCGAGAAGTACGGGCGTGCGGGAGTGCTGCGCGCGGGCGGTTCGCGGCGTCCGGCGTGTGGGGGGGGGCTTCGCGGCGGACGGGCGTGCAGGTCCCGCCGTGATTCGCGGAGGGGGGTGCTGCGCGCGGGCGACGTGAGTGTGGTAGGCCAGGCGTGCATCGCGGCGGGCGTGTGGGAGAAGCGGTTGGAGGCGAGCTGGATTCGCGGAGCGTGAGTTACGGCGGCAGCGGAGCGGCGGGTGTTACGCGCTGGCGGGGGCAGTCTACAAACCGGGCTTAATAGTTAGTATATATATATATATATATATATATATATATATATATATATATATATATATATATATATATATATATATATATATACACGGCGCTGCTAAAATGCACCTGGGTGCATTCTCTATATTGAATGCACTCAGGCGTAAGTCCTGTTTCGCGCGCCTCCCCGCCCCCGCCGCCGTCGCGCGCATCCCTATCCCCGCGCCGCCGCCGTCTCCTCCTTCCTCCGATCCTCTAAACCTAGATCCCACCGCCGCCGAGCGCCTCCCTGTCCTCGCGCCGCCGCGCGCCTCCCTGTCCCCGCGCCGCCGCGCGCCTCTCTGTCTGCGTGCCTCCCTGTCCCCCGCATTATGTGTGATTGCAAGCCCGCATTATGTGTGATTGCAACTGTTGTATAATTTTACTCAAATATCTATTAAAAAATGTAAACAAAATGATTGCAACCGATGGTGTGTTGTAATTGCAACTGCTGGTGTAGTGTGGATACAACTGCTGAGTTGCTCTTATGTGATTGCAAGTACTGAATAACTCTGAGAAATTTTGTTAAAAAATATGATTGCAACTGCTGGTCTGGTGTAATTGCAACTTCTGGTCTGGTGTGATTGCAACTTCTATATAACTATGTCCAAAAATCTGTTAAACAAACAAGATTGCAACTACTGGTCTGGTGTAATTACAACTGTGGGTCTGTTGTGATTGCAACTTCTATATAACTATGTCCAAAAATATGTTAAACAAACAATAATTGCAACTGCTGTCTGGTGTAATTGCAACTTCTGATCTGGTGTGATTGCAACTTCTATATAACTATGTCCAAAAATCTGTTAAACAAACAATGATTGCAACTGCTGTCTGGTGTAATTGCAACTGCTGGTCTGGTTGTGATTGCAACTCCTATATAACTATGTCCAAAAATATGTTAAACAAAACAATGATTGCAACTGTGTCTGGTGTAATTGCAACTGCTGGTCTGGTGTGATTGCAACTTCTATATAACTATGTCCAAAAATCTGTTAAAACAAAACAATGATTGCAACTGCTGTCTGGTATAATTGCAACTGCAAGTCTGGTGTGATTGCAACTTATGTGAGGAGGTTGAGCCGTTCGCGGAGGAGCCGTTCGCGGAGAAAGAGGGGCGGGGGCGGGAAAATGAAAAGGTTCTGTCCGGAGCGTGCGGGAGGGACGAAACCGGCCTGGGTGGGACGGTTGGCTCGGACCTGGCACATAGGTTCGGCCTGGGTGCATTCTCTATATTGAATGCACCCAGGTGTAATATATAAATACAGTATATATATATATAGTTTAGGTATTAGAAGCCCTAGGCTTCTTATAACTAAAGGGAGCCCTGGTCATACCATTCGGTCTGGCTCACCTGTGTGTGGCGGAGGTCCGAACCTCTGGAGGCCCAGCTGGGCGAGCCCGAGTGCTAGCCCAATTCACCCCCAGGTCACACCAAATTGCCAACCGCCCTCATTCCAAACCCTAGCCGTCGCCAGCCTTGGAGCTCTCGGACACGGCGGCTCCTCCTCCACTCCCCCTCGACTCCTCCTCCATCCCCGACGCGACGGCTCCATCCCCGACGCTGAGCTCCATGTCTTCCCTCACCTCGGTCCTAGACTCCCAGGTGAAAACTTCAGACTCTGACCCTGTCCCCATAACGTGTGCCTCCTGCCCTCCTCGCAGATCTGCTTGTCCGCCGGCGGCGGCTACCACTCGCCAGCAAGCCATCTCCTGGAGCTGGAGGGGTCTGCTTCCTCCTTGACTGCCCATCGACATCTTCGCCCTCGTGGCCTTCGCGTCGGTGCCCCTCGCCTGTGATGCAGGGGTCTCATCCATGTGGTGCCACACTACTGGTTGCCAACGACCGGGAAGGAAGGTGGTGTGGATGCCGTGCTCGTGTCTTCCTCTACAGGGATGCTCAGATTCCCCTTCCTCACTGGGCTCCTTAGATTCGCCAACACGAAGGTGCTTCCCTGTTTCTGCTTATTTATCTCTGTACCATACTAGCACTTATTAGGTTGTAGCTTGATAGTTTAGGTACTAGTCTTAAATTTTCTTGCTATTACAGTTTTGTTAGAGGTGCACTATGTTTAAATTACTGTTAGTATAAGCTAATAACTATTGAGATGTGCAACAATATAACTAAAATAAGAGCTTAAATACTGTAGGAAACTTAACTATATTGGAGATGAGACGTAATCATTTTGCTCACTGTAAAATGTTTTATGCGATGTGACCTAATTATTTTGGAGTCTTCGCTTGTTCTGTATGGTTAGGTATATGTGACAGAGGTAGCAGCAAGGATGGGAGCTAATAATATGATTTGACTTCTCTGGTGTCTCTATATATGTCTGTACCTGTTCATACATACATGAAGTACATACCTGTTCTTGGTATATACGACTCAAAAAGACTAATTCAATTTTTTAAATTTTAGGAGTAATAGGAGCTAATAATATCCAACCATCAATCCAGCAGAATTTAATAGGATATGAGTTGGTAAGGAATGTTGTCTTTCAAGCAATATTTTCATTCTGTTAGATGTGAATCCAACCTTGATCTGAATCAATAACTAGTTACTATTACCACAAGTTGATTTAATGAAACTATATTAGTAAACATATAATTATAAAGTGAACCTGTTTTTATTTAAATATTTTCCATTTGATATGTGGCCTGTCAAATACATGTTCATTTTTTCATGCTTATCTGACTTTACCCTTCTTTTCCTGGCAGATATCAAATGCAGAGTTTACATTTTCACCGTGGACACCTTTTCCTACCAAGAGGTTATTACCAAGAATCCTCAATCCAAATCCAAGGCGTTCAGCATCATAGCAATATTTCAATAGTTAATAATTTTTATAAAAGAAATCAATTGTGTTTCTACCTTTGAAGGTTCAAATTTTACTGCAAAATCAACGAGTTCTTGGTGGTGTTGGTATGGCATCCGATCCAATGGTGGCACGTAGAAGTAAAATCTGAAACATTTGTTTTGATGGTTAGCTTGCATTTTATGCTATAATTACCTCAAATCACGTGTTGCCTTTTTCACCAATTTATGACATCTATTGACATGTTTTACTTTAATTTACGACATTTATTGATGTGTTTTGCGACAACCTCATGTGGGGCCACATTTGCCATTATGAAATAGATCGATGATTTATGCTAAAATTCATACCCATTTACACTGTGTTGTTTTGGTTCACGTTTTACGTTTAAATCCGCCCGAGTCAGAACCCGGTCACGATGGGACGCACGAGATTTTTACGCCATAATTTTTGGGCCGCGTTCGTTGTTTCGAAACAGATCTACGATTTACGCTAAAATTCATAATCATTTACGCTGTTTTGGTTCATGTTTTACGCTAAAATCTGTCCGAGTCAGAACCCGATCACGATGGGACGCACGAGATTTTTACGCTGTAATTTTCGGGCCACATTCGCCGTTTCGAAACATATCTACGATTTACGCTAAAATTCGTAATCATTTACGCTGTTCTGATTCATGTTTTACGCTAAAATCTGTCCGAGTAAGAACCCGTGTTCGATGGGACGCGCGAGATTTTTGCGCCGTAATTTTTGGGTCGTATTCGCCGTTTTGAAACAGATCTACGATTTACGCTAAAATTCGTAATCATTTACGCTATTTTGATTCACGTTTTACGCTAAAATCTGTCCGAATCAGAACCCGATCACGATAGGACGCGCGAGATTTTTACGCCGTATTTTTCGGGCCACATTTGCCGTTTCGAAACAGATCTACGATTTACGCTAAAATTCGTAATCATTTACTCTGTTTTTATTACGTTTTACGCTAAAATCTGTTCGAGTAAGAACCCGTGCTCGATGGGACGCGCGAGATTTTTACGCCGTAATTTTCGGGCCGCATTCGCCGTTTTGAAACAGATCTACGATTTACGCGAAAATTCGTAATCATTTACGCTGTTTTGATTCACGTTTTACGCTAAAATCTGTCCGAGTTAGAATCTGTGCCCAATGGGACGCATGCTGGTACGGGACGTGGCTATACCTGGCTGGGGCTTCCTGGTACTAATGGAAGCCCAGGGCTTCCATTACCTCGTCCATATATATATATATATATATATATATATATATATATATATATATATATATATATATATATATATATATATATATATATATATATATATATAAGGCAGCCAAACATAATCTCAAATTGTCGAGGACCATAATTAGGGGTACCCTCAAGACTCCTAATTCTCAGCTGGTAACCCCCATCAGCATAAAGCTGCAAAGCCCTGATGGGTGCGATTAAGTCAGGGATCAGTCCATTCGAGCGACTCGATCATGCCTCGCCCGAGCCTAGCCTCGGACAAGGGCAGCCGACCTCGGAGGATTTCCGTCTCGCCCGAGGCCCCCCTCCAACGGCGGACACATCTCCGGCTCGCCCGAGGCCCTGCCTTCGCTAAGAAGCAACCCTGACTAAATCGCCGCACCGACCGACCGAACCGCAGGAGCATTTAACGCAAAGGTGGCCTGACACCTTTATCCTGACGCACGCCCCCCGGCAGAGCCGAAGTGACCGCCGTCACTTCGCCGCTCCAATGACCGGCCTGACAAAAGGACAGCGCCACCTGCGCCACTCCGACTGCAGTGCCACTTGACAGAGTGAGACTGACAGGCAGTCAGGCCCTGCCAAATGCACCATAGGAAACTCCGCTCCGCCCGACCCAGGGCTCGGACTCGGGCTAAGTCCCGGAAGACGGCAAACTCCGCTCCGCCCGACCCAGGGCTCGGACTCGGGCTAAGTCTCGGAAGACGGCGAACTCCGCTCCGCCCGACCCAGGGCTCGGACTCGGGCTAAGTCCCGGAAGACGGCGAACTCCGCTCCGCCCGACCCAGGGCTCGGACTCGGGCTAAGTCCCGGAAGACGGCGAACTCCGCTCCGCCCGACCCAGGGCTCGGACTCGGGCTAAGTTCCGGAAGACGGCGAACTCCGCTCCGCCCGACCCCAGGGCTCGGACTCGGGCTCAGCCCCAGAAGACGACGAACTCCACTTCGCCCGACCCCCGGGGCTCGGACTCCGCCCAAGCCTCTGCCGAACGACCTCCGCCTCGCCCGACCCAGGGGCTCGGACTCGGCCTCGGCCATGGAAGACAGACTCGACCTCGGCTTCGGAGGAGCCTCCACGTCGCCCAACCTAGGGCGCAGGCCAGCCACGTCAACAGGAAGCGCCATCATCGCCCTACCCCAAGCTGACTCGGGCCGCAGAGAACAAGACCGGTGTCCCATCTGGCTAGCTCCGCCAGATAGGCAATGATGGCGCCCCGCATGCTCTGTGACGACGGCGGCTCTCAGCTCTCTTACGGAAGCAGGAGGACGTCAGCAAGGACTCAACCGCTCCGACAGCTGTCCCTCCGCCAGGCTCCGTCGCTCCTCCGACGGCCACGACATCACACCAGCTGGGTGCCAAGATCTCTCCGGCTGCCACATCGGCATGTACTTAGGGCGCTAGCTCTCCCCCGCTAGACACGTAGCACTCTGCTACACCCCCATTGTACACCTGGATCCTCTCCTTACGCCTATAAAAGGAAGGACCAGGGCCCTCTTAGAGAAGGTTGGCCGCGCGGGGACGAGGACGGGACAGGCGCTCTCTTGGGGCCGCTCGCTTCCCTCTCCCGCGTGGACGCTTGTAACCCCCTACTGCAAGCGCACCCGACCTGGGCGCGGGACGAACACGAAGGCCGCGGGATTTCCACCTCTCTCACGCTCATCTCCGGCCACCTCACTTCCCCCCTTCGCGCTCGGCCTCGCGTCGACCCATCTGGGCTGGGGCACGCGGCGACATTCACTCGTCGGCTTAGGGACCCCCCCGGTCTCGAAACGCCGACAGTTGGCGCGCCAGGTAGGGGCCTGCTGCGTGTTGACGAACAGCTTCCTGTCAAGCTCCAGATGGGCAGTCTCCAGCAACCTCTCCGACCCAGGACGGTGCTCCGTTTCGGGAGTCTTGAGTTCATGTCCTTCGACGGTAGCTACAGCATGATACTCCTTCCACCGCCGCGCGACAACGACAATGGCGGCCGACAGCCCGCCCGCCGGCGGCGGAATCGACGACGTCTTCCCCGCGTGGCGGAAGAACAACATTCGAGCTCGCCCCGTCCTCTCCCCCGCCAACGGAGGAGGAGGCGGGGCAACCAAGGCCAAGCGGGAGGCTGCGCCTCATCGGCTGTCGAGCGAGTCGACGTCCCCAGCGCTCCAACGGGGGGCGCGTCGGGCGTCGACCTCGCGTTTGAGACGAAGGCGAGCGCCATCTCCCCGCGACACGCCAATCCCGAGCAAGTGGACGACGCCAGTGCGCTCGCGGAGAGCTTGCAGGACGTCGCCCTCGTACCTGAGACGGTGGTGCAATCAGTCCCCAACGTGACTATGTCGCTGCTCGTCGACCGAAAGGTACCAACCGATTCCCATCCTACGTCATTTGGACTCAGCCTCAACCCGCCTAGCGACCTTGCTTTGGCGGGCGCTCTCGTAAAGGCGAGTTCAAACCCTCTGGGGTTTCGCATGCGGTCGCCTTGGGACCGGCTGACGGACGTCTCGACCTACGGGCCCTCTGGGTCCGAGGAAGATGACGACCCCAACATCTGTTGGGATTTCTCTGGATTTGGCAACCCCAGTGCCATGCGGGACTTCATGACCGCATGTGCCCAAGCCGCGAATGTTTCCACGTCGAGCTAGGGGATCCCTCCGAAGGCAATCATCTCAGCGTGCCGGAGGACGGTGATCTCCCTAGGCCGGTGCCTCGCGCTGACATCCCACGGAAGCTAGCTGTGGTCCCCGTTCCGGCGGGGGGTCACGACCCACAGCTCGAGCAAGTCCGAGGGGCGCAGGCCAGGCTAGACGAGGGAGCAGGAGCGCTTGAGCCGATCCGCCGAGACGTCGGGCAGGCATGGGCGGGCCAACCCCCGGCCAGAGAAATACGTCACCTGCCCCAGGGTCTCCAGCACCGCGTCGCCAACGACGTCAGGGTCAGGCCGCCACCCGCATCCAGTGGGGTCGGTCAGAACCTGGCTGCAGCAGCGATGCTTCTCCGCGCGATGCCGGAGCCATCAACCACCGAGGGTCGGCGAATCTAGGGAGAGCTCAAGAATCTCCTGGAAGGCGCTGCGGTCCGACGGGCCGAGAGCTCTGCCTCCCGAAGGTAGGGATACCCCTCGGAGCCTCATGCCGCGACTTCCCGATTCATGCGGGAAGCCTCGGTCTACACCGGGCGCACGCGCAACACCGCGCCTGCTGCCCCGGGCCGCCTCGGCAACGAGCACCATCATCGCGACCGTCGGGCCCACCTCGACGAGAGGGTGCGCCGAGGTTACCACCCCAGGCGTGGGGGGCGCTACGACAGCGGGGAGGATCGGAGTCCCTCGCCCGAACCACCCGGTCCGCAGGCCTTCAGCCGGGCCATCCGACGGGAACCGTTCCCGACCCGGTTCCGACCCTCGACTACTATCACAAAGTACTCGGGGGAAACGAGACCGGAACTGTGGCTCGCGGACTACCGCCTGGCCTGCCAACTGGGTGGAACGGACGACGACAACCTCATCATCCGCAACCTCCCCCTGTTCCTCTCCGACACCGCTCGCGCCTGGTTGGAGCACCTGCCTCCGGGGCAGATCTCCAACTGGGATGACCTGGTCCAAGCCTTCGCCGACAATTTCCAGGGCACGTACGTGCGCCCCGGGAATTCCTGGGACCTCCGAAGCTGCCGGCAGCAGCCGGGAGAGTCTCTCCGGGACTACATCCGGCGATTCTCGAAGCAGCGCACCGAGCTGCCCAACATCACCGACTCGAATGTCATCGGCGCGTTCCTTGCCGGCACCACCTGCCGCGACCTGGTGAGTAAGTTGGGTCGCAAGACCCCCACCAGGGCGAGCGAGCTGATGGACATCGCCACCAAGTTCGCCTCTGGCCAGGAGGCGGTCGAGGCCATCTTCCGAAAGGACAAGCAGCCCCAGGGCCGCCCATCGGAAGATGCTCCCGAGGCGTCAACTCCGCGCGGCGCCAAGAAGAAAGGCAAGAAGAAGTCGCAAGCGAAACGCGACGCCGCCGACGCGGACCTTGTCGCCGCCGCCGAGTACAAGAACCCTCGGAAGCCCCCCGGAGGTGCCAACCTCTTCGACAAGATGCTCAAGGAGTCGTGCCCCTATCATCAGGGGCCCGTCAAGCACACCCTTGAGGAGTGCGTCATGCTTCGGCGCCACTTCCACAGGGTCGGACCACCCGTGGAGGGTGGCAGGGCCCGCGACGACGACAAGAAGGAAGATCACCGAGCAGGAGAGTTCCCCGAGGTCCGCGACTGCTTCATGATTGAAAGGGAATTAGGCTTACACCTAGTCCCTAACTAATTTTGGTGGTTGAATTGCCCAACACAAATAATTGGACTAACTAGTTTGCCCAAGTGTATAGATTATACAGGTGTAAAAGGTTCACACTCAGCCAATAAAAAGATCAAGTTTTGGATTCAACAAAGGAGCAAAGTGGCAACCGAAGGCACCTCTGGTCTGGTGCACCGAACAGTGTCCGGTGCACCACCGGACATGTCCGGTGCACCAGAGGACTCCAACGCAAACTCGCCACCTTCGGGAATTTCCAGAGGCACTCGCGCTATAATTCACCGGACTGTCCGGTGTACACCGGACAGTGTCCGGTGCGCCAAGGAGAAGCAGCCTCAGAAACTCGCCAGCTTCGGGAATCTCCAACGGCCGCTCCGCTATAATTCACCGGACATGTCCGGTGTGCACCGGACTGTCCGGTGAACCAGCAGAGCAACGGCTAGTCGGCGCCAACGGCTACCTGCGGCGCATTTAATGCGCGCTCTGCGCGCGCAGAAGGCAGGCGCGCCCATTCTGGCGCACCGGACAAGGAACAGTAGATGTCCGGTGTGCACCGGACATCCAGGCGGGCCCACAAGTCAGAAGCTCCAACGGTCAGAATCCAACGGCAGTGATGACGTGGCGGGGGCACCGGACATGTCCGGTGTGCACCGGACTGTCCGGTGCGCCATCGAACAGACAGCCTCCCAACGGCCACTTCTGATGGTTGGGGCTATAAATACCCCAACCACCCCACCATTCATTGCATCCAAGTTTTCCACTTCCCAACTACTACAAGAGCTCTAGCATTCAATTCTAGGCACACCAAAGAGATCAAATCCTCTCCAAATTCCACACAACGCCATAGTGACTAGAGAGAGTGATTTGCTTGTGTTCTTTTGAGCTCTTGCGCTTGGATTGCTTTCTTCTTTCTTGATTCTTTCATTGCGATCAAACTCACTTGTAATTGAGGCAAGAGACACCAAACTTGTGGTGGTCCTTGTGGGAACTTTGTGTTCCAAGTGATTGAGAAGAGAAAGCTCACTCGGTCCGAGGGACCGTTTGAGAGAGGGAAGGGTTGAAAGAGACCCGACCTTTGTGGCCTCCTCAACGGGGAGTAGGTTTGCGAGAACCGAACCTCGGTAAAACAAATCCGCGTGTCACACTCTTCATTTGCTTGCGATTTGTTTTGCGCCCTCTCTCGCGGACTCGTTTATATTTCTAACGCTAACCCGACTTGTAGTTGTGTTTATATTTGTAAATTTCAGTTTCGCCCTATTCACCCCCCCCCCCCCTCTAGGCGACTATCAATTGGTATCAAAGCCCGGTGCTTCATTAGAGCATAACCGCTCGAAGTGATGTCGGGAGATCACGCCAAGAAGGAGATGGAGACCGGCGAAAAGCCCACTACAAGCCACGGGAGCACTTCATCGGAAGAGTCCCGCACCAAGAGGAGGGAGAAGAAGAAGAGCTCCTCCAACAAAGGGAAGGAGAAGAAATCTTCTTCTCACCAAAAAGAGAAGAAGGAAAAATCTTCTTCCCACAAGCCGCATCGGAGTGGGGACAAGCAAAAGAGGATGAGGAAAGTGGTCTACTACGAGACCGACACTTCATCAACATCGACCTCCGACTCTGATGCGCCCTCCGTAACTTCTAAACGCCAAAAGCGTAAGAGGTTTAGTAAGATCCCCTTACACTACTCTCGTACATCTAGACATGCACCTTTACTTTCCGTTCCATTAGGCAAACCACCAACTTTTGATGGTGAAGACTATGCTAGGTGGAGTGATTTAATGCGATTTCATCTAACCTCACTCCACAAAAGTATATGGGATGTCGTTGAGTTTGGTGCACAGGTACCATCCATAGGGGATAAAGATTATGATGAGGATGAGGTGGCCCAAATCGAGCACTTCAACTCTCAAGCGACAACAATACTCCTCGCCTCTCTAAGTAGAGAGGAGTATAACAAAGTGCAAGGGTTGAAGAGCGCCAAGGAGGTTTGGGATGTGCTCAAAACCGCGCACGAGGGAGATGAGCTCACAAAGATCACCAAGCGGGAAACGATCGAGGGGGAGCTCGGTCGATTCCGGCTTCGCAAAGGGGAAGAGCCACAACACATGTACAACCGGCTCAAGACCTTGGTGAACCAAGTGCGCAACCTCGGGAGCAAGAAGTGGGACGACCACGAAGTGGTTAAGGTTATTCTAAGATCTCTCATTTTCCTTAACCCCACTCAAGTTCAATTAATTCGTGGTAATCCTAGATATACTAAAATGACCCCCGAGGAAGTTATCGGGAATTTTGTAAGTTTTGAGTGCATGATCGAAGGCTCGAGGAAGATCAACGAGCTTGATGATCCCTCCACATCCGAAGCTCAACCCGTCGCATTCAAGGCGACGGAGGAAAAGAAGGAGGAGTCTACACCAAGTCGACAACCAATAGACGCCTCCAAGCTCGACAATGAGGAGATGGCGCTCGTCATCAAGAGCTTCCGCCAAATCCTCAAGCAAAGGAGAGGGAAAGACTACAAGTCCCGCTCCAAGAAAGTTTGCTACAAGTGTGGTAAGCCCGGTCATTTTATTGCTAAATGTCCCATATCTAGTGACAGTGACCGAGGCGACGACAAGAAGGAGAGAAGAAAGGAGAAGAAGAGGTACTACAAGAAGAAGGGCGACGATGTCCATGTTTGTCGGGAGTGGGACTCCGACGAAAGCTCTAGCGACTCCTCCGACGACAAGGACGCCGCCAACATCGCCGTCTCCAAGGGACTTCTCTTCCCCAACGTCGGCCACAAGTGCCTCATGGCAAAGGACGGCAAACGGAAGAAGGTTAAATCTAACTCCTCCACTAAATATGAGTCTTCTAGTGATGATAATGCTAGTGATGAGGAGGATAATTTGCGTATTCTCTTTGCCAACCTCAACATGCAACAAAAAGAAAAACTTAATGAATTGATTAGTGCCATCCATGAAAAGGATGATCTCTTGGACACCCAAGAGGACTTCCTAATCAAGGAAAATAAAAAGCATGTTAAGGTTAAAAATGCTTATGCTCTAGAAATTGAGAAATGTGAAAAATTGTCTAGTGAGCTAAGCACTTCCCATGAGATGATAGACAACCTTAGGAATGAAAATGCTAATTTATTAGCTAAGGTTGATTCTCATGTTTGTAATGTTTCAATTCCCAATCCTAGAGATAATAATGATGAATTGCTTGCTAGGATTGAAGAATTAAACATTTCTCTTGCTAGCCTTAAAGTAGAAAATGAGAAATTGCTTGCTAAGGCTAAAGATTTTGATATTTGCAATGCTACTATTTCCGACCTTAGAAGTAAAAATGAAATATTGCATGCTAAGGTTGTAGAACTAAAATCTTGCAAACCCTCTACATCTACCGTTGAGCACACTTCTATTTGTACTAGATGTAGAGATGTTAACATTGATGCTATACATGATCACATGGCTTTAATTAAACAAAAAAATGATCATATAGCTAAATTAGATGCTAAAATTGCCGAGCATAACTTAGAGAATGAAAAATTTAAATTTGCTAGAAGTATGCTCTATAATGGGAGACGCCCTGGCATCAAGGATGGCATTGGCTTCCAAAGGGGAGACAATGTCAAACTTAGTGCCCCTCCTAAAAGATTGTCTAATTTTGTAAAGGGCAAGGCTCTCATGCCTCAGGATAACGAGGGTTACATTCTGTACCCTGCCGGTTATCCCGAGGACAAAATTAGGAGAATTCATTCTAGGAAGTCTCACTCTGGCCCTAACCATGCTTTTATGTATAAGGGTGAGACATCTAGCTCTAGGCAACCAACCCGTGCTAAGTTGCCTAAGAAGAAAATTCCTAGTGCATCAAATGATCATGACATTTCATTTAAAACTTTTGATGCATCTTATGTGTTGACTAACAAATCCGGCAAAGTAGTTGCCAAATATGTTGGGGGCAAGCACAAGGGGTCAAAGACTTGTGTTTGGGTACCCAAAGTTCTTGTGTCTAATGCCAAAGGACCCAAAACCATTTGGGTACCTAAAGTCAAGAACTAAACTTGTTTTGTAGGTTTATGCATCCGGGGGCTCAAGTTGGATCATCGACAGCGGGTGCACAAACCACATGACAGGGGAGAAGAAAATGTTCTCCTCCTATGAGAAAAACCAAGATCCCCAACGAGCTATCACATTCGGGGATGGAAATCAAGGTTTGGTCAAAGGTCTTGGTAAAATTGCTATATCACCTGACCATTCCATTTCTAATGTTTTTCTTGTAGATTCTTTAGATTACAACTTGCTCTCTGTATCTCAATTATGCAAAATGGGCTACAACTGTCTTTTCACTGATATAGGTGTCACTGTCTTTAGAAGAAGTGATGATTCAATAGCATTTAAGGGAGTGTTAGAGGGTCAGCTATACTTAGTAGATTTTGATAGAGCTGAACTCGACACTTGCTTAATTGCTAAGACTAACATGGGTTGGCTCTGGCACCGCCGACTAGCCCATGTTGGGATGAAGAATCTTCACAAGCTTCTAAAGGGAGAACACATTTTAGGACTAACAAATGTTCACTTTGAGAAAGACAGGATTTGTAGCGCATGTCAGGCAGGAAAGCAAGTTGGAACCCATCATCCACACAAGAACATCATGACGACCGAAAGGCCGCTTGAGCTACTCCACATGGATCTATTCGGCCCGATTGCTTACATAAGCATCGGCGGGAGTAAGTATTGTCTTGTAATAGTGGATGATTATTCTCGCTTCACTTGGGTGTTCTTTTTGCAGGAAAAATCTCAAACCCAAGAGACCTTAAAGGGATTCTTGAGACAAGCTCAAAATGAGTTCGGGTTAAGGATCAAGAAAATAAGAAGCGACAATGGGACGGAGTTCAAGAACTCTCAAATTGAAGGCTTCCTTGAGGAGGAGGGCATCAAGCATGAGTTCTCTTCTCCCTACACGCCACAACAAAATGGTGTAGTGGAGAGGAAGAATAGAACTCTATTGGACATGGCAAGAACCATGCTTGATGAGTATAAGACTTCGGATCGGTTTTGGGCCGAGGCGGTCAACACCGCCTGCTACGCCATCAACCGGTTATATCTACACCGAATCCTCAAGAAGACATCATATGAACTCCTAACCGGTAAAAAGCCCAACATTTCAAATTTTAGAGTCTTTGGTAGCAAATGCTTTATACTTGTCAAAAGAGGTAGAAAATCTAAATTTGCTCCTAAGACTGTAGAAGGCTTTTTACTAGGATATGATTCAAACACAAGGGCATATAGAGTCTTTAACAAGTCCACTGGACAAGTTGAAGTTTCTTGTGACGTTGTGTTTGATGAGACTAACGGCTCTCAAGTAGAGCAAGTTGATCTTGATGAGATAGGTATTGAAGAGGCTCCGTGCATCGCGCTAAGGAACATGTCCATTGGGGATGTGTGTCCTAAGGAATCCAAAGAGCCTCCAAATGCACAAGATCAACCATCCTCCTCCATGCAAGCATCTCCACCGACTCAAAATGAGGATGAGGCCCAGGTTGATGAAGAAGAAGATCAATCAAATGTGCCACCTCAAGATGACGGCATAGATCAAGGGGGAGATGCAAATGATCAAGACAAGGAGGATGAAGAGCAACGACCGCCACACCCAAGAGTCCACCAAGCAATTCAACGAGATCACCCCGTCGACACCATCCTCGGCGACATTCATAAGGGGGTAACCACTAGATCTCGTGTTGCACATTTTTGTGAACATTACTCTTTTGTTTCCTCCATTGAGCCACACAGGGTAGAGGAAGCACTCCAAGATTCAGATTGGGTGGTGGCGATGCAAGAGGAGCTCAACAACTTCACTAGGAATGAGGTATGACATTTAGTTCCACGTCCTAATCAAAATGTTGTAGGAACCAAATGGGTCTTCCGCAACAAGCAAGATGAGCATGGTGTGGTGACAAGGAACAAAGCTCGACTTGTGGCCAAAGGATACTCCCAAGTCGAAGGTTTGGATTTCGGTGAAACCTATGCACCCGTAGCTAGGCTTGAGTCAATTCGCATTTTATTGGCCTATGCTACTTACCATGGCTTTAAGCTTTATCAAATGGACATGAAAAGTGCCTTCCTCAATGGACCAATCAAGGAAGAGGTCTATGTTGAGCAACCTCCCGGCTTTGAAGACAGTGAGTACCCTAACCATGTCTATAAGCTCTCTAAGGCGCTTTACGGGCTCAAGCAAGCCCCAAGAGCATGGTATGAATGCCTTAGAGATTTCCTTATTGCTAATGGCTTCAAAGTCGGAAAGGCCGATCCTACGCTCTTTACTAAAACTCTTGAAAATGACTTGTTTGTATGCCAAATTTATGTTGATGATATTATATTTGGGTCTACTAACGAGTCTACATGTGAAGAGTTTAGTAGGATCATGACACAAAAATTCGAGATGTCAATGATGGGGGAGTTGAAGTATTTCTTAGGATTCCAAGTAAAGCAACTCCAAGAGGGCACCTTCATTAGCCAAACGAAGTACACTCAAGACAATCTAAACAAGTTTGGGATGAAGGATGCCAAGCCCATCAAGACACCCATGGGAACTAATGGGCATCTCGACCTCGACACGGGAGGTAAGTCCGTGGATCAAAAGGTATACCGGTCGATGATAGGTTCTTTACTCTATTTATGTGCATCTCGACCGGATATTATGCTTTCCGTATGCATGTGTGCAAGATTCCAAGTCGACCCTAAGGAAGCTCACCTTACGGCCGTGAAACGAATCTTGAGATATTTGGCTTATACTCCTAAGTTTGGGCTTTGGTATCCTAGGGGATGCACATTTGATTTGATTGGTTATTCGGATGCCGATTGGGCGGGGTGCAAAATCAATAGAAAGAGCACATCGGGGACTTGCCAGTTCTTGGGAAGATCCTTGGTGTCTTGGGCTTCAAAGAAGCAAAATTCGGTCGCTCTTTCCACCGCCGAAGCCGAGTACATTGCCGCAGGCCATTGTTGCGTGCAATTGCTTTGGATGAGGCAAACCCTGCGGGACTACGGTTACAAATTAACCAAAGTCCCTTTGCTATGTGATAATGAGAGTGCAATCAAAATGGCCAACAATCCTGTCGAGCATAGCCGCACTAAACACATAGCCATTCGGTATCATTTTCTAAGGGATCACCAACAAAAGGGAGATATCGAGATTTCATATATTAACACTAAAGATCAATTAGCCGATATCTTTACCAAGCCTCTTGATGAACAATCTTTTAACAAACTTAGGCATGAGCTAAATATTCTTGATTCTAGGAACTTCTTTTGTTAAAATTGCACACATAGCTCTTTTATATACCTTTGATCATGTCTCTTTTATATGCTATGACTAATGTGTTTTCAAGTCTATTTCAAACCAAGTCATAGGTATATCGAAAGGGAATTGGAGTCTTCGGCGAAGACAAAGGCTTCCACTACGTAACTCATACTTCGCCGTCACTCCAAGCAACTCTCCATTCTTGGGGGAGAAAGCATGAGCATCAAAGAAAAGGACTTCGTCTTTGGGGGAGAGAGTGTAAGAGCCCAAAGCAAAAGACCGGACTTCGTCTTTGGTATAATCTTAACTCATTCATTTATGACCAAAGGGGAAGAAAGCACTTCGACGGCTCTAATGATTCCGTTTTTGGCGATTCATGCCAAAGGGGGAGAAAGTAAGAGCCCAAAGCAAAAAGACCGCACCACCACCAATTTCAAAAACTTAGTGTTGAATATTTTCAATTGGTATCCTATTGTGTTCAAAAAGGGAAAAACTAGCATTTCAAAAAGGATATATCAAAACCCTCTTGAACACTAAGAGGAGGATCTCATTTAGGGGGAGTTTTGTTTAGTCAAAGGAAAAGCATTTGAAACAGGGGGAGAAAATTTCAAATCTTGAAAATGCTTTGCAAAATCTTATTCTTTTACCTTTGACTATTTGCAAAAGGACTTTGAAAAAGATTTACAAAAGAGTTTGCAAAAACAAAACTTATGGTGCAAGCGTGGTCCAAAATATTAAATAAGAAAGAAACGATCCATGCATATCTTGTAAGTAGTTATATTGGCTCAATTCCAAGCAACCTTTGCACTTACATTATGCAAACTAGTTCAATTATGCACTTCTATACTTGCTTTGGTTTGTGTTGGCATCAATCACCAAAAAGGGGGAGATTGAAAGGGAATTAGGCTTACACCTAGTCCCTAACTAATTTTGGTGGTTGAATTGCCCAACACAAATAATTGGACTAACTAGTTTGCCCAAGTGTATAGATTATACAGGTGTAAAAGGTTCACACTAAGCCAATAAAAAGATCAAGTTTTGGATTCAACAAAGGAGCAAAGTGGCAACCGAAGGCACCTCTGGTCTAGCGCACCGGACTGTCCGGTGTGCCACCGGACAGTGTCCGGTGCACCACCGGACATGTCCGGTGCACCAGAGGACTCCAACGCAAACTCGCCACCTTCGGGAATTTCCAGAGGCACTCGCGCTATAATTCACCGGACTGTCCGGTGTACACCGGACAGTGTCCGGTGCGCCAAGGAGAAGCAGCCTCAGGAACTCGCCAGCTTCGGGAATCTCCAACGGTCGCTCCGCTATAATTCACCGGACATGTCCGGTGTGCACCGGACTGTCCGGTGAACCAGCAGAGCAACGGCTAGTCGGCGCCAACGGCTACCTGCGGCGCATTTAATGCGCGCTCTGCGCGCGTAGAAGGCAGGCGCGCCCATTCTGGCGCACCGGACAAGGAACAGTAGATGTCCGGTGTGCACCGGACATCCAGGCGGGCCCACAAGTCAGAAGCTCCAACGGTCAGAATCCAACGGCAGTGATGACGTGGCGGGGGCACCGGACATGTCCGGTGTGCACCGGACTGTCCGGTGCGCCATCGAACAGACAGCCTCCCAACGGCCACTTCTGATGGTTGGGGCTATAAATACCCCAACCACCCCACCATTCATTGCATCCAAGTTTTCCACTTCCCAACTACTACAAGAGCTCTAGCATTCAATTCTAGGCACACCAAAGAGATCAAATCCTCTCCAAATTCCACACAACGCCATAGTGACTAGAGAGAGTGATTTGCTTGTGTTCTTTTGAGCTCTTGCGCTTGGATTGCTTTCTTCTTTCTTGATTCTTTCATTGCGATCAAACTCACTTGTAATTGAGGCAAGAGACACCAAACTTGTGGTGGTCCTTGTGGGAACTTTGTGTTCCAAGTGATTGAGAAGAGAAAGCTCACTCGGTCCGAGGGACCGTTTGAGAGAGGGAAGGGTTGAAAGAGACCCGGCCTTTGTGGCCTCCTCAACGGGGAGTAGGTTTGCGAGAACCGAACCTCGGTAAAACAAATCCGCGTGTCACACTCTTCATTTGCTTGCGATTTGTTTTGCGCCCTCTCTCGCGGACTCGTTTATATTTCTAACGCTAACCCGGCTTGTAGTTGTGTTTATATTTGTAAATTTCAGTTTCGCCCTATTCACCCCCCCTCTAGGCGGCTATCAATGATCTACGGTGGGCATGCGGCGAATGCCTCGGCTCGGCATCGCAAGCAAGAGCGCCGGGAGGTCTGCTCGGTGAAGGTGGCGGCGCCAGTCTACCTAGACTGGTCCGACAAGCCCATCACCTTCGACCAAGCTGACCACCCCGACCACGTGCCGAGCCCAGGGAAATACCCGCTCGTCGTCGACCCCATCGTCGGCGACGTCAGGCTCACCAAGGTCCTTATGGACGGGGGCAGCTGCCTCAACATCATCTACGCCGGGACCCTCAGGCTCCTGCGCGTCGATCTGTCCTCCGTCCGAGCAGGTGCTGCGCCCTTCCACGGGATCATTCCCGGGAAGCGCGTCCAGCCCCTTGGACGACTCGACCTTCCCGTCTGCTTCGGAACGCCCTCCAACTTCCGAAGAGAGACTCTGACGTTCGAGGTGGTCGGGTTCCAAGGAACCTACCACGCGGTACTGGGGAGGCCATGCTACGCGAAGTTCATGGCCGTCCCTAACTACACCTACCTGAAGCTCAAGATGCCGGGCCCCAACGGGGTCATCACCGTCGGCCCCACGTACAAACACGCGTTCGAATGCGACGTGGAGTGCGTGGAGTACGCCGAGGCCCTCATCGCCGACCTGGAAAGCCTCTCCAAAGAGGTGCCCGACGTGAAGCGCCATGCCGACAACTTCGAGCCAGCGGAGACGGTCAAGGCCGTCCCTCTCGACCCCAGTGGCGACACCTCCAAGCAGATCCGGATCGGTTCCGGGCTCGACCCCAAATAGGAAGCAGTGCTCGTCGACTTTCTCCGCGCAAACGCCGACGTCTTTGCGTGGAGTCCCTCGGACATGCCCGGCATACTGAGGGATGTCGCCGAGCACTCGCTGGATATTCGGGCCGGAGCCCGACCCGTCAAGCAGCCTCTGCGCCGATTCGACGAGGAGAAGCGCAGAGTGATAGGCGAGGAGATCCACAAGCTATTGGCAGCAGGGTTCATCAAAGAGGTATTCCATCCCGAATGGCTTGCCAACCCCGTGCTTGTGAGAAAGAAAGGGGGGAAATGGCGGATGTGTGTAGACTACACTGGTCTCAACAAAGCATGTCCGAAGGTTCCCTACCCTCTGCCTCGCATCGATCAAATCGTGGATTCCACTGCTGGGTGCGAAACCCTGTCCTTCCTCGACGCCTACTCAGGGTATCACCAAATCAGGATGAAAGAGTCCGACCAGCTCGCGACTTCTTTCATCACGCCCTTCGGCATGTACTGCTATGTCACCATGCCGTTCGGTTTGAGGAATGTGGGCGCGACGTATCAGCGGTGCATGAACCATGTGTTCGGCGAACACATCGGTCGCACGGTCGAGGCCTACGTCGATGACATCGTAGTCAAGACAAGGAAAGCTTCCGACCTCCTCTCCGACCTTGAAGTGACATTCCGATGTCTCAAAGCGAAAGGCGTCAAGCTCAATCTCGAGAAGTGTGTCTTCGGGGTGGCCCGGGGCATGCTCTTGGGGTTCATCGTCTCCGAGCGGGGCATCGAAGCCAACCCGGAGAAGATCGCAGCCATCACCAGCATGGGGCCCATCAAGGACTTAAAAGGCGTGCAGAGGGTCATGGGATGTCTCGCGGCCCTGAGCCGCTTCATCTCGCGCCTCGGCGAAAGAGGCCTGCCTCTGTACCGCTTCTTAAGGAAGGCCGAGTGTTTCGCTTGGACCCCTGAGGCCGAGGAAGCTCTCGGGAGCCTGAAGGCGCTCCTCACAAAGGCGCCTATCTTGGTGCCTCCAACTGATGGAGAAGCCCTCTTGGTCTACGTCGCCGCGACCACTCAGGTGGTTAGCGCCGCGATTGTGGTCGAGAGGCAAGAAGAGGGGCATGCATTGCCCGTTCAGAGGCCAGTTTACTTCGTCAGCGAGGTACTGTCCGAGACCAAGATCCGCTACCCACAAGTTCAGAAGCTGCTGTATGCAGTGATCCTGACGAGGCGGAAGTTGCGACACTACTTCGAGTCTCATCCGGTAACTGTGGTGTCATCCTTCCCCCTGGGGGAGATCATCCAGTGCCGAGAGGCCTCGGGCAGGATTGCAAAGTGGGCGGTGGAAATCATGGGCGAGACAATCTCGTTCGCCCCTCGGAAGGCCATCAAGTCCCAGGTATTGGCGGACTTTGTAGCCGAATGGGTCGACACCCAGCTACCGACGGCTCCGATCCAACCGGAGCTCTGGACCATGTTTTTCGATGGGTCGCTGATGAAGACGGGAGCCGGCGCGGGCCTACTCTTCATCTCGCCCCTCGGGAAACACCTACGCTATGTGCTACGCCTCCATTTCCCGGCGTCCAACAATGTGGCTGAGTACGAGGCTCTGATCAATGGGTTGCGAATCGCCATCGAGCTAGGGGTCAGGCGCCTCGATGCCCACGATGACTCGCAGCTCGTCATCGACCAAGTCATGAAGAACTCCCACTGCCGCGACCCGAAGATGGAGGCCTACTGCGATGAAGTTCGGCGCCTGGAAGACAAGTTCTACGGGCTCGAGCTTAACCACATCGCTCGGCGCTACAACGAGACTGCGGACGAGCTGGCAAAAATAGCCTCAGGGCAAACAACGGTTCCCCCGGACGTCTTCTCCCAGGATCTGCATCAACCCTCCGTCAAGATCGACGACGCGCCCGAGCCTGAGGCGCCCTCGGACACAGCCCGAGGTACCCTCGGCACAGCCCGAGGCACCCTCAGCTCGGTCCGAGGCGCCCTCGGTTCAGCCCGAGGTACCCTCGGCCTCCGAGGGCGAGGCGCTGCGCATCGAGGAGGAGCGGAGCGGGGCCACGCCTGATCGAAATTGGCAGACCCCGTACCTGCAATATCTCCGCCAAGGAGAGCTACCCTTCGACCCAGCCGAGGCTCGGTGGGTAGCGCGACGCGCCAAGTCGTTCGTCTTGCTGGGCGATGAGAAGGAGCTCTACCACCGCAGCCCCTCGGGCATCCTCCAGCGATGCATCTCCATCGCCGAAGGTCAGGAACTCCTGCAAGAGATACACTTGGGGGCTTGCGGCCATCACGCAGCGCCTCGAGCCCTTGTCGGGAATGCTTTCCGGCAAGGCTTCTACTGGCCAAAGTGGTGGCTGACGCCACTAGAATTGTCCGCACCTGCGAAGGGTGTCAATTCTATGTGAAGCAGACCCACCTGCCCGCTCAGGCTCTGCAGACGCTACCCATCACCTGGCCCTTTGCTGTGTGGGGTCTGGACCTCGTCGGCCCCTTGCAGAAGGCGCCCGGGGGCTACACGCACCTGCTGGTCGCCATCGACAAATTCTCCAAGTGGATCGAGGTCCGACCTCTGAACAGCATCAGGTCCGAGCAGGCGGTGGCGTTCTTCACCAACATCATCCATCGCTTCGGGGTCCCGAACTCCATCATCACCTACAACGGCACCCAGTTCACCGGCGGAAAGTTCTTGGACTTCTGCGAAGATCACCACATCCGGGTGGACTGGGCCGCCGTGGCTCATCCCATGTCGAATGGACAAGTAGAGCGTGCCAACGGCATGATTCTACAAGGGCTCAAGCCTCGGATTTACAACGACCTCAACAAGTTTGGCAAGCGATGGATGAAGGAACTCCCCTCGGTGGTCTGGAGCCTGAGGACAACACCGAGCCGAGCCACGGGTTTCACGCCGTTCTTCCTAGTCTACGGGGCCGATGCCGTCTTGCCCACTGACCTGGAATACGGCTTCCCGAGGACGAGGGCCTACAGCGATCAAAGCAACCAAGTTAGCCGAGAAGACTCGCTGGACCAGCTGGAAGAAGCTTGGGACAAGGCCTTACTACACTCGGCACGGTACCAGCAGTCCCTGCGACGCTACCACGCCCGAGGGGTCCGGCCCCGAGACCTCCAGGTGGGCGACCTGGTGCTTCGGCTGCGGCAAGACGCCCGAGGGAGGCACAAGCTCACACCCCCCTGGGAGGGGCCATTCGTCATCGCCAAAGTTCTGAAGCCCGGAACGTACAAGCTGGCCAACAGTCAAGGCGAGGTCTACGGCAACGCTTGGAACATCCAACAGCTACGTCGCTTCTACCCTTAAGATGTTTTCAAAGTTGTTCATATACCTCGCACCCACGCAAAGTTTAGTCATCAAGGAAGGGTCGGCCTCGCCTCGGCAAAGCCCGACCCTCCCTCGGGGGCTAAAAGGGGGGGAACCCCCTCTGCGTTGAAATTTTCCTCGAAAAAAGATCTCTTCTGCCAGAATATCTTTCGTGCTTTCTGACTACTTCGAAAAGTGGATCCTGAAAACGACGGAGTACACGTAAGCAGCCAAGGCTGACCGAGCCGAGGGACTCCTACGCCTCCGGGATACGGATACCTCACTCATCACCTTCTGCGATAAGTAACTCGCGTTCGGATAAAGTGATTCCGCGGACCGAACAAGTCTTCACGTTCGGAAGCTCTTCTGCCGAAGCGATCCTTCGAGCCTTCTCGACTGAGTCGGTGACAGGGCCTCATGGACGGGTGAAAGTACGCGTAAGCGGCAAAGCCGACCAAGCCGAGGGACTCCCACGCCTCCGGGATACGGATACCTCACTCATCACCTTCCGCGAGAAGCAACTCTCGCTCGCACAAACATCCCTGTTACCGACAAAAAAGTCCAGATACTCGAAACAAGAGGAAAAGAGACGCAGCTTTACAACGCAGCGAGGGTGTGTGTTCTGGCCTCGGCGGCCGCAGAAGGCACACGCTACAAGACAATCTGATCCTGCAGTCTCGGGTCTTGACGCTGGAAGGGGGCAGCAGCACCCTCGGCATCGACGACAACTTCGGCGAGGTTCGACCTAGCCTCGGACGACGACGCGGTCCGAAGACCTCCACTCCAAAGGACGACGTCATCACCACGCCCGGGCCATCGCCGCCAGGGACTTCTCCGGGAATCCGGCCCGAGCAGGCGGCTCGGCCGGTCACCTCTGGGGCCTCGGCCAACCATCTTCCAAGGGCGCCAGCCCGACCCGAGGCCTCGGCTGGTCAACTCCGGCGTCGGTCCCGCTAACGGACAACCCGGCTAGGCTCCGGCCAACCAGGTTTTCATTTTCGAGCCAACTCCGCCTCTGTTCATGCTGATATCGCTACCCCTGGCCTCGGCTCGTCGAAGAGCGGCCAAGGGGTCCCTTTAACTAAGCTAGAGGAGCCTCAGACAACAAGGCCGACCGAGCCGAGGGACTCCTACGCCTCCGGGATACGGATACCTCACTCGTCACCTTGACACAGGGCGACTCATGCTTGGTGAAGCGGTTCAGATAATCAACAGGCGAGTCTTAGTGCTCGAAAACGAGGAAAAAACACGGCTCCGTGCCAAAATTACATACATGTTCAGGCCTCGACAGCCATAATGAACAAAAACACTGGCATTCAAAGTGCCATTACAAACGGAACTCCGGTTCCCCCTCCGCAGGTACGAACAACCCCACTCGATAGGGGTGGGCCTGCGGAGCAACAGAAGACCGACGAACGGCGCGCCGTCACCCGCTCCAGCAGCGGCGACGACGACGACTTCTGCTCTGGGGGGCCGAACAGCGGCAGCACTGACCTCAGGGCGGATGCTGCTGCCAGGAGGCCCCCGTCCATGCCCAAACTTGTGAGGCAAGGACGAGCAGAAGGCCGTAGAGTTGGAGGTAGGTCCGTGGCCAGCCTTGGCTATCTCGTCGGTGGAGGAACCTCTTCCAGCTGCCGTGGCAGACGCCGGCGCCGCGAGCGGCTCCGAAGCCACTCGCGTCCGAAAGCCAGGCACGCCGCAGCTACCAGCGCCACGGACGACGACCGCCCTTCCCTTCGATCACTGAGTGAAGGAGCGGGCCGCCGCCCACGCAGGGGCTGACCCCAACTCGGCACACTCCCCTCCCCAGCCCTGGTGATGAAAATCCTTGAGGCTGAGGGAGGGGCAGAGGCCGCAGCCCGGCTCGCTTTCCCCCACCATCAAGCTGGAGGTCACCATCTTGGGTGACCGCCGGTAGAGGGGTGCAGCCGGGCTGCATGATGAAAATCCTTGAAGCCGAACGATGGCTGAAAGGTACCAACTCCCACGGAGTTGCGTTCCTCCAACGATGAGGCGAAAAGACGGCGGGTATCCCCCATCCGGGGGCTTGGAAGGTGGAAAGACGCGATGCATAAGGGAGCAAGAAGACATGGTCGCCCTCCTTTTAAAGGCAACTCTCCCTACTTGCGCCCCCAACCGTCACGGGCTGAGTCTTCTCCAACACGCTCCAAGGCCCTCCCCTGCGGCGCGGGGGCTGGGTCCCGCATGTCATGCAAACCGGCTCGGAGCAGAAGAAGCCAAACCGCCGCGCGTGGTGCACACAACCGCCCAGCGGTTACAAGTGACCCTCCACTTTTGCCCAGACCAACGGGCGAGAGAGGCGGGCAGCCATGCAGGCGGCATGCAGCCGCGCCAAGTGGACGCGCTTCTCCGACTCCCGACACGCCCAACATGGAGGCCCAAGTCCACGCGTCACGCAACCGGCGCGCCGGATGCTGCATGCAAGCAACTGCACCGCCACTTGCGCCACCACCGCGCCTCCTGGATTGCAGAACCAATACCGCGACTCGAGGCGACCCAACAGCGCCAGCCGGGCGCGGCGCTCAATGCGGCCGAAAGTGGGCCGGCAGTAATGACGGTGGCAGGCGGGCGGGAGCAGCGGTCACGTCGTCAGCCAAGCTCACGTCCCATCCGGGGGCAGCAAGAGAACCCCCTCTCACGGCGTGAAGACAACGCGCCCGTGATCCGTTCCTCGAACGGCTCGCGCACGCGCAACGGCCGCCCCGCCAACCGCTCGCCCCGTCGCATTAACTCCGCGGCAGGACAGGCGGCGCTTCTGGCAGGAGAAGCGGGCGACGCTTCGCCTTCGCCGTAATAACCGCGCCAAAAAAGGTACGCCACGTCGTTCGATTTCGTATCCTTTTCCTTTTTTCCTCTTTCTCTATCTCTTGCAACAGGGACCGGGAAAGGGGGATACCCCGAAAAGGATCCTTCCCCGTGAAGGAACCGGGCTCCGAGCCTCCTTACTGATCAGAGGTTCGAAGGCTGGCCCCCCGAAGGGTTCAACAGCCGCCTCAGATCGCGTGGGCCCTACACCCACTACTGGTCAGAGGTTCGAAGGCCGGCCCCCCGAAGGGTTCCACGGCCGCCTCAGACTACTCGGGCTCCGCGCCCATTACTGATCAGGGGTTCGAAGGCTGGCCCCCGAAGGGTTCACAGCCTCCTCAGACGCCGAGCGAGGGATGACCAGGGGTACGTTCGATACATAACCAAGGCTCGGGCTGCGCTCCCGAGGTACCCTAGGACATTTCTGAGACCAGTGGGAGCGATCTTGTAACGGAATCCCATCAGAGGGAGGCATCGAGCCCTCGGACCCCGTCGCCAGGGGACCGGGTCCGGCAGATCACCCGCAGGTACTTTTGGGCGTGCCTCTGGGCCCCTAGCCGACCCCTAACGAACGGGGCACGGACGTCCACTCGGATTACCCGCTTGCAACTCACCGGAGACACCATGTTCGGTGCCCATCGAGGGTAACATGGCGCTTTCCCCCCCTCCTCCTTGCGGAAAGGCGACGCAGGGGCGTATGTAAAAAAGCCGAGTCTGTCCCTGATCGCCCTCTCGCCCTGTGCGGAGGCTCGGGGGCTGCTCTCGCAAACCCGGCTCCGACCGAACCGTTGACAGCGTCAACGTACCAGCCCGAGAATTTGGGCCCCGACCGTACACCCGGGCTACGGCCAGTTCGCATGAGGGAACAACCAGACCGGCCGAAGCGTTACGCAAGGCATTAAGACCTCGGAGGAGTGAAACCACTCCTCCAAGGCCTCGGGGGCTACAACCGGCGGGTGCGCTCGCGCGCACCCACCGGAACAAAATGCAACCGAGAAAGGCTGGTCCCCTTGCAAAAAAGTGCGACGAAAGCCTCCAAGCGAGTGCTAACACTCCCTTCGAGGCTCGGGGGCTACTGTCGGGGACCATAATTAGGGGTACCCTCAAGACTCCTAATTCTCAGCTGGTAACCCCCATCATCATAAAGCTACAAAGGCCTGATGGGTGCGATTAAGTCAGGGATCAGTCCATTCGAGCGACTCGATCATGCCTCGCCCGAGCCTAGCCTCGGACAAGGGCAGCCGACCTCGGAGGATTTCCGTCTCGCCCGAGGCCCCCCTCCAACGGCGGACACATCTCCGGCTCGCCCGAGGCCCTGCCTTCGCTAAGAAGCAACCCTGACTAAATCGCCGCACCGACCGACCGAATCGCAGGAGCATTTAACGCAAAGGTGGCCTGACACCTTTATCCTGATGCACGCCCCCCGGCAGAGCCGAAGTGACCGCCGTCACTTCGCCGCTCCAATGACCGGCTTGACAAAAGGACAGCGCCGCCTGCGCCACTCCGACTGCAGTGCCACTTGACAGAGTGAGACTGACAGGCAGTCAGGCCCTGCCAAAGGCACCATAGGAAACTCCGCTCCGCCCGACCCAGGGCTCGGACTCGGGCTAAGTCCCGGAAGACGGCGAACTCCACTCCGCCCGACCCAGGGCTCGGACTCGGGCTAAGTCCCGGAAGACGGCGAACTCCGCTCCGCCCGACCCCAGGGCTCGGACTCGGGCTCAGCCCCAGAAGATGACGAACTCCACTTCGCCCGACCCCCGGGGCTCGGACTCCGCCCTGGCCTCTGCCGAACGACCTCCGCCTCGCCCGACCCAGGGGCTCGGACTCGGCCTCGGCCATGGAAGACAGACTCGACCTCGGCTTCGGAGGAGCCTCCACGTCGCCCAACCTAGGGCGCAGGCCAGCCACGTCAACAGGAAGCGCCATCATCGCCCTACCCCAAGCTAACTCGGACCGCAGAGAACAAGACCGGTGTCCCATCTGGCTAGCTCCGCCAGATAGGCAATGATGGCGCCCCGCATGCTCTGTGACGACGGCGGCTCTCAGCTCTCTTACGGAAGCAGGAGGACGTCAGCAAGGACTCAACCGCTCCGACAGCTGTCCCTCCGCCAGGCTCCGTCGCTCCTCCGACGGCCACGACATCACACCAGTTGGGTGCCAAGATCTCTCCGGTTGCCACATCGGCATGTACTTAGGGCGCTAGCTCTCCCCCGCTAGACACGTAGCACTCTGCTACACCCCCATTGTACACCTGGATCCTCTCCTTACGCCTATAAAAGGAAGGACCAGGGCCCTCTTAGAGAAGGTTGGCCGCGCGGGGACGAGGACGGGACAGACGCTCTCTTGGGGCCGCTCGCTTCCCTCTCCCGCGTGGACGCTTGTAACCCCCTACTGCAAGCGCACCCGACCTGGGCGCGGGACGAACACGAAGGCCGCGGGATTTCCATCTCTCTCACGCCCATCTCCGGCCACCTCACTTCCCCCCTTCGCGCTCGGCCTCGCGTCAACCCATCTGGGCTGGGGCACGCGGCGACATTCACTCGTCGGCTTAGGGACCCCCCGGTCTCGAAACGCCGACACAAATAAAGTCAACGCAGACAGTGATCTAAGATTAGATGGTACGGGTAACCAACCAAGGCGGAATAAGAATCGAGGAAAACCTGATCATGGACCACTCGACCCCGTTTGAAAAAAAATCTGGTCCGACTCAATCAATGCAACGGACGGGTATTAGCCATAATTCTTTACCTACAATAATTCATGTGTCGGATACGGAACACGTTTTTTGACCTAAAATTCGACCTAACCTAAAAAAAACTCCAACTCGTCACGTTAAACAGAAAGCCACGATCCAATCTTACTTAATCCGACACTAGACACGAGTCAGATACAGATCGTGTTAAATGGACCTACGTTTGAACATATCTAAGTTATGAACAAACATATATACCAAAACTCCTACTAGTAGCACAATACAACCACAACCTGACACGCATCAGAGCAAGGAACCGGTGAGAAAAGATCCAGCGTCCCGGCATCCGAAATATTCCGAAGGCCGTGTCTATCACGAGCATCCATGTAGATGCGGCGAGCCAGCCAGGTGATGACTAGTGATGAGCATGTCCAGTGTGCATACGGGCACAGTCCGCGCAGGCGCTTCACGAGCATCCATGTAGATGCGGCGAGCCAGCCAGGTGATGACTAGTGATGAGCATGTCCAGTGTGCATACGGGCACAGTCCGCGCAGGCGCTCCTCACTGGTCACACCTAGTACGGCCTGTGGCCTGTGGGCAGTGCCCCCGGACCAGACGCTGTCACAATCCATGCAACAGCCTATACTCTTGTACTCCTACTGTGGAGCACATAGCACTGGAGCCCTTGACAGGATGGACCGGAAGGAAGACAACGAGAATCGTTGAATAGATGCGTACTGTATCGGTTGCTGGCGGCCGCTCAGTGGCTCAGTCTCTGCCAGGCTCCTAGCTATTTTGTTCGGAGAGTAACGTGGCAATTTCGATTACTTTAATCCGTACCGGTTTCTACTAAATTTACAGTGTTTTGTCACTATAAATTACAACTGCAGCAGTTCAAAGAGCTGGATTTAATCTGAAACGAATATCTGTTGAACTTGAAACCACAAACGAGTTTCCATTCTCGTGTGTCGACTTTCTCTGCTATTCAGGACTATTGCTTCGGTGCTTGTCAGGCATCACGCGACTCGTGCATGTATCAAATTGTCCTACGCCTTCGGAGTTTAGACTTATGTCAGACGACTTATCTAATAGCCATCAGACATTAACCGTATCATCAATGGCTGTTAGGAAGCCGCCACACATGAGGTATTTTTAGTTAACGACGTCAGTCCAAACATCTTGTTTTCCCTCTAACCTCTCTCTCACGTCGAACAATGTCGTGACCACATCTCCAGCCGCCACCGCGCGCTGCTGCCCCTGTGTTGCCTCGCATCGCCGTCGGAGTGGTCGCCGCCGCACGCCCGCCGGCTTCCGACGTTGTCCGACCGTGTGTACACCTAATGCCGCCGCCACCCGCCGGCGCCCGACGCTACTCGCCCACGCAGACAACGTGTCCCCCTCGACCATGATCTCCGCACCTCGATCGTCTGTGCGCCGCTAAGTAAGCATATCATTCTTAGAATTAAATGTATGCATGTGTTGATTGGTTCTATTTAATTTGTATACACATAAATGATTTATACGTTAAAAATTGTGTATTGTGTTGTTTTTTTACGGCCGAAGACTGATTATATAATTAATTTAGATTGTTTTAGTTCATCCAGGGGTCATCAGATAAGCTAAATTTGTAATTTCCGAGACTAAATATTAAATCCTCAAAAACAACGTGGTTCATAATCATCTATATGAATATGGACATAAAAATCTATATCTAAAATGACTACTATTTTAGAACGGAGTGAGTAGTTGTTAAACCTTCCATGACATTGTCACCCAAACAATTGTTAAATAAGTCAAAAGAAGATGGATGACTGAAGCTCAAGTTCATGCTTTTGAGCCAAGTTTATATTGTACATTTTATACCCACGCGTTAACGGGTATGGGTGAGGGTGAAACATTTTAATACATGTTTACTTTTTGGGTGAAGGTTTTTTCACAATAAAAATCCATGAGTAGAATATGTCGGGCACCTTTTATGGTATCGAACCACGTGTATCCATTACCGTCTCTAGACCAACCAAACCATTTATATACTGCAATGACTATGCGAAAATCATCAAGCGGAGAGTTTACTCGGTGGAACAGGACATGAGAAATGCTCACCGTTAGGTCTGCTTTGGTAAGGTTGTCCGCAGCGCCTCCCGCAACAGCCACAGTGAACCGCTAGAAGACGCAACACTCCTCTACATGACCTCCATGGAAGTTCTCTCTCTCACACTACTAGCCGCTAGAAGCCGCAACGCTCCCTCATACAAGGCCCCCACACGGCGGAAATTTTCTCTCACGCTGCTTATGACGTGCCCCCTTTGACTGTTCATTATACCGTGTTTTATGCCCACTAGTACTTGATAGTGAAAGAAAAATTGATAATGTATAAAAAGTAGGTATAAGAAATAATATTTTATAGTTGTAGTGGGGTATAGGGAGTATTTAGAGGAAATCACTCCAGGAGATGAAAAGGTAGATGATGAAATGTTGACGATGTGATGTAAAAAAAATATACAGGAGAAATTTAAAAATAACCGTTAGACACAACCCAAGAGAGCATAGAGACGATCGCCATTTGTCAGACCGTCTTCAACGCATCAGGCTTCATCTCCCCTACGCCAGTTGTAGCTTGAAAAGGACGACGCTAAACCCTGCAACGGACACCGCTAAATGCTCTCCTACGAGCAACAGTGCAAGCGCGTGCAAGTGTGCTACGCGAGGCTTGGCGCTGGCGGGTGGCATCTGGATGTATTCCCTTGGGAGTTGGGACTTGTGCACGTCAGTCTTTATTTAGTGCAGAAAAAATAATGTATGATAAATAGATATAAAAAATAGTATTTTATAATAATAGTGGGGTATGTAGATTTGATTTAGAGTGAACAGTTTTTGAGAATAGAAATATAGAGGGAGCAATGTTGACAATGTGACACGTGAATGAGATATATATAGAAAGAAACAGGGTGATAATGTTAGAAAGTTAGGCATTTTTAGTTTTAATTTAATCCAGATAATCAGTGCGATATATGTAATGACATGTATATGCATGTGTGTATAACTACTCGCATAAGCAGTAAACAGCAATGAAACATGCATAAATACGAAGAACAGAGTGTACCCAGCGGAGGGACCGATGCTCAAGGCACCAGTGGCTCCATTCACACGAGACATCTCGTGTGTTTGTTCGATGTAGCCGTACGAAGTCGGTGCAGGAAGATGTACGCAGTGCAGTCCCTCGAACGGTCGCCGGGAAGAAGAACAGCAGCACGCGTCAACTTGGGAAGGCGACGAACAGCAAGGCTGTGGACGATCACGCGAGCAGTCGCGAAGACGCTCCCCAAAAATCTGATCGCCCGCACACCCGTGCAAGTGTATCTCTACGGTCGGTGATTTCGGAGGCCTGCTCTCCCACTCTCTCTGTGCTCGCAGAAGATGGGATGGGAATGTGTTGTTTGCAATTCGCGTGAGATGATTCGCCTAACTGGAAGAGCTCTCCATCTCCATTCTTATAGGCGGTCAGAAGAAGGGAGAAGGACAACGGACAGAAACGGTCGCGCATTAGAGCTGGAAACTGACGCCAGTAACTGACGTCCGTTACTAGCCATAAGACAGGAAACAGACGGTTATTATGACGGTCATCACTCCAGGCAAAATGCGTAACCGTTTGAAAGGAATATTCGGACCAAGGTCCGATCTACCACGAGCCACGAGCCACGAGCCACGAGCCACGAGCCACGAGCCACGGCCACGGCCCGGCCCGGCCGGCGGCGGCGGCGACGCGCGCGCGCGCGTGTGGCAGTCCTTCATCCTTTTCTCAACTTCTCAATAGATGCACCAATGGTCCACCTATTTAAGTTGATTGATTTGTCCTTTGAACTTCCAATATGGTACTAAATAATTAGTACACCATAGCATTAAAGTGGGCCATTAGCATTGACTATTATTGAATATTAATTTGGGCCAAGCCCACATTAATCCAACAATCCCCACCAAATGCTAAGTCACACAAAAAAGCTCTCATCATCTCAAACGTTTGATATACTGGTGTTTCGATGGAGACTGTTAAGTTGAACATCCACCTAGAACTTAGACTACACTTGACCACAACTGCACAATGGACTAGGCCTTGAATTGGCAGTTTTGCGTGGAATGAGTTTCATCTAAACTCTTTACCAGTACTAGATTGCTGAACGCATCCCCTCTGGTTGGAGCATATAAGTCAAACTCCATAGCCTTTCATGGATATCTAGAAATCACCCAGATCTCATAAACTGTGACTAGCAGTTAACCCATATAGGTATGTTCCTCTAAAGATGTTCTGTAGGACAACATCTTTGCTTCACAAAGCCACTTGGAACATATTAAGGTGTAAACACCAACCTACCTTACAGTAAGGAAAGATATGCATCTGAAATGAGCCTTATTAAGGGTCTTTCCTCTCAGTCTACCACTAGCTTGTTTCACCATTCTAATTCACGGGATCTCCGATCACATAGAACAGGTTACCACTATGATAAACTTTAGGTGGGTCTCATGCCCATCTCACTTGATGCACTATCTATCACACTACGTGATAGCCCCTTAGTAAATTGATCTGCCAGATTTTTAGACGTATGGACATAATCCAACGCTATTACTCCGGAGTTTCTCAATTTCCTGACAGATTTCAAACGCCTCTTTATGTGCCTTGTCGACTTCATATTGTCCTTAGAACTGTTTATCTTAATTATCACAGTCTGATTATCACAGTTCATGGAAATAGCCGGCACAGGTTTTTCAACCACCGGTAAATCCATAAGGAGTTCACGAAGCCACTCAGCCTCAACTGAAGCGGTATCTAATGCTGTGAGTTCTGCTTCCATAGTCGACCTCGTTAAGATGGTCTGCTTGCAAGACTTCCATGAAACAGCACCACCTCCAAGTGAAAACACATATCCACTTGTGGCATATATCTCGTCAGCATCAGATATCCAGTTTGCATCACAATAACCCTCCAGCACTGTTGGGTACCCGGTATAATGGATGCCTAAACTCATAGTACCCTTTAGATAGCGCAAAACTCTCTCAAGAGCACGCCAGTGATCATCTCCCGGATTTGAAACAAATCGACTAAGTTTGCTCACAGCAAATGAGATGTCAGGCCTCGTAGCGCTAGCTAAATACATGAGTGAACCAATTATTTGGGAATATCTCAATTGATCCCTAGCTATCCTTCGATTTTTCTTTAATAGCTTACTAGGATCATAAGGCGTTGGAGCAGGTTCACATTCGCTAAAACCAAAGCGACTCAAAACCTTTTCCACATAATGGGATTGCACAAGTGTGATCCCACCAATGCCTTCTCTCAGTAGCTTAATGTTAAGAATAACATCAGCTTCTCCCAAATCTTTCATTTCAAAATTATTAGACAGAAAGTCTTTTGTCTCTTTAATCACATCAAGACTCGTCCCCAAGATTAGAATGTCATCAACATATAGGCATAAAATTACTCCCTCGCCCCCACCATACCGATAGTATACACACTTGTCTGCTTCGTTCACAACAAAACCGGCAGATGTCAAAGTTCTGTCGAACTTTTCATGCCATTGCTTAGGTGCTTGTTTTAGGCCATATAAAGATTTCAATAATTTACACACCATGCCTTCTTGACCGTTTGCTACAAACCCAGCTGGCTGCTCCATGTAAATTTCCTCATCTAGCTCTCCATTTAGGAATGCTGTCTTAACATCCATTTGATGGACGAGTAGACCATGAGAGGCAGCCAAAGAAAGTAGCACACGAATTGTGGTCAATCGAGCCACAGGTGAATAAGTATCAAAGAAATCCTCACCTTCCTTCTGTGAATAACCTTTAATTACAAGCCTCGCCTTGTACCTTTCAATAGTACCATCAGGCCTAAGTTTTTTCTTGAACACCCATTTACTTCCAATGGGCTTACACCCATAAGGACGCTCAACTACCTCCCAAGTTGCATTAGACATAATAGAATCCATCTCACTCCTTATTGCTTCCTTCCAAAGGTCAGCATCAGGAGAGGAATATGCCTCTTCAATGGTACTTGGTGTGTCATCCACAAGATATACAATGTAATCATCACCAAAGGACTTTGCAATCCTTGGTCTCTTACTCTTTCGAGTTGATACATTGTCATTTTCCACATGATTATGTATATGGGATTCCTCAGTGTGTTCTACCGGAATAAAATGCTCATGGGGTATCGTTGGTTCATCATTAGACGTATCATGTGTAGCTTTCATGGGAAATTCGTCCTCAAAAAACGTAGCATCTCTGGACTCCATAATTGTACCAACCAACATGTCCGGTACTCCAGAGTTTATAATTAAAAACCTATATCCAATGCTGTGGAAAGCATACCCAAGGAAAACACAATCGACAGTTTTCGGTCCTAATTTGCGCTTCTTGTTAATTGGCACATTCACTTTAGCCAAACAACCCCAGGTGCGCAAATAGGAGATATTTAATTTCTTCTTTTCCCATTCCTCGAATGGTGTGATTTCTTTGTTCTTTGTGGGAACTTTATTCAGGACATGACACGCCGTCAAGATCGCCTCACCCCACCATTCCTTAGATAGCCCTGAAGTCTCTAACATGGCGTTAACCAAATCAGTTAGAGTACGGTTCTTTCTTTCAGCAACCCCATTGGATTGTGGTGAGTATGGCGGTGTCCTCTCATGAATAATACCATGTTCCACACAAAAATCAGAAAAATCACCCGAAAAATATTCTCCACCACGATCAGACCTTAACCGTTTAATTTTCCTCTCGAGTTGATTTTCAACTTCAGCTTTGTAGGTCTTAAAATAATGCAAAGCTTCATCTTTTGATTTTAAGAGATACACATAACAAAATCTAGTAGAGTCATCGATAAAAGTAATAAAATATCGCTTGCCTCCTTTAGTCAATATTCCGTTCATCTCACATAAATCGGAATGTATTAAGTCTAGTGGTGCCAAATTCCTCGCTTCCGCAGCCTTGTGAGGCTTGCGAGGTTGCTTAGATTGCACGCACACCTGGCACTTAGAACCTTTGACTAAATCAAATTTCGGGATTAAATTTAAATCTGCTAACCGCGAGACACAACCAAAATTGATATGACAAAGTCGTGAATGCCAAATATACGACTCATTCGAAACAACATTGTTCACAGACTTATTACACGCATCATGCAAAGATAAGCGGAACAAGCCTCCGCTGTCATAGCCTTTTCCAACAAATGTTCCATACTTAGACAGTATACATTTATTAGACTCAAAGACAATTTTGTAGCCATCTCGGCACAATTGAGAGCCACTAACTAGATTCTTTTTGATGGAGGGGACATGCTGCACGTTCTTCAATAGCACCGTCTTTCCCGAAGTAAACTTCAGAATGACTGTACCAACACCAAGAACACGCGCATGTGATCCGTTCCCCATCAGCAAGGCTCCAGTCCCTTTGCACTGATAAGAAGAAAATAAAGAAATATCAGCACACACATGAATATTAGCACCGGTATCAGCCCACCACTCAGGGGATTGACACACTGAAAGAACAGTAGGTAAAAGATTACCATACCCCGATGTTCCTTCTGCAGTCTCGCTAACAACCATGTTTACTGTTTTCTTCTCTTGAGCTGGTTTTTTCTCTTGCTTAAATTTGCGGTCTGGACAAGCGCTTGCCCAATGATCAGTACTCCCGCAAACAAAACAACCAGCTCCTTTGTTCTTCTTTTTGAACGAGGCTGCCTGCTTGGGCTTCGTGGCATTCTGTTGCTTGTTCTTCTTTTTATTATTATGTGATGCATTGGAGTTCTTCTTTTGTACCATATTGGCACTAGAAGTCTCAACTCCTTTTCCACGAGTGTCTTTTGCTCTCGCCCTCTCCTCAACATCAAGAGAACCAATAAGCTCAGCCACGCTAAACTCTTGTCTCTTATGTTTTAGAGTGGTAGCAAAGTCCGTCCAAGAAGGTGGCAGTTTAGCGATAATACCGCCGGCCACGAACTTGTCAGGCAAGACACATGGGAATTGTTCGAGTTCTTTAGCCAGTGCCTGTATTTCATGAGCCTGTTCAACTACAGGACGGTTTTCCACCATCTTATAGTCAAATAGCTGCTCCATGATGTACAGCTCGCTACCAGCATCAGAAACACCAAACTTCTCATCTAATGCATCCCATAACTCTTTTGCAGATGTGCACGTTAGATAAGAATCAACATACTTGTTGGCAAGAGCGCCAATCACGGCGCCTCGAAACAGGTTATCGGCAACGTCGAACATTTTCTCCTCTTCAGGAGTGAACTGTTCGGGTTTCCCCTGTGCGGCGTGATAGCAGTTCATTGCGGTCAACCACAGTATCATCTTACTACGCCATCTCTTGTAAAACGTCCCATCAAAAGGTTCACTTGGTTTTAACGCAGCAGCAAAACCACTAACAGAAAAATGCCTAATATCAGATTTTTGGACTGTTAGAAAGTTAGGCATTTTTAGTTTTAATTTAATCCAGATAATCAGTGCGATATATGTAATGACATGTATATGCATGTGTGTATAACTACTCGCATAAGCAGTAAACAGCAATGAAACATGCATAAATACGAAGAACAGAGTGTACCCAGCGGAGGGACCGATGCTCAAGGCACCAGTGGCTCCATTCACACGAGACATCTCGTGTGTTTGTTCGATGTAGCCGTACGAAGTCGGTGCAGGAAGATGTACGCAGTGCAGTCCCTCGAACGGTCGCCGGGAAGAAGAACAGCAGCACGCGTCAACTTGGGAAGGCGACGAACAGCAAGGCAGTGGACGATCACGCGAGCAGTCGCGAAGACGCTCCCCAAAAATCTGATCGCCCGCACACCCGTGCAAGTGTATCTCTACGGTCGGTGATTTCGGAGGCCTGCTCTCCCACTCTCTCTGTGCTCGCAGAAGATGGGACGGGAATGTGTTGTTTGCAATTCGCGTGAGATGATTCGCCTAACTGGAAGAGCCCTCCATCTCCATTCTTATAGGCGGTCAGAAGAAGGGAGAAGGACAACGGACAGAAACGGTCGCGCATTAGAGCTGGAAACTGACGCCAGTAACTGACGTCCGTTACTAGCCATAAGACAGGAAACAGACGGTTATTATGACGGTCGGCCACGGCCACGGCCACGGCCCGGCCCGGCCGACGGCGGCGGCGGCGCGCGCGCGCGCGTGTGGCAGTCCTTCATCCTTTTCTCAACTTCTCAATAGATGCACCAATGGTCCACCTATTTAAGTTGATTGATTTGTCCTTTGAACTTCCAATATGGTACTAAATAATTAGTACACCATAGCATTAAAGTGGGCCATTAGCATTGACTATTATTGAATATTAATTTGGGCCAAGCCCACATTAATCCAACAGATAACCGTTGAACACATTCCACAATCTGACGGCACCGCTGCCGATTCCCTCCGCAGCGAGCCAACGATCTAGCGGCGAGCATCCAAATCAGATTTTTTAGATAATCGAAGTAATCATCCAGCAGCCTTGGCTAGCATCCAAATCAGATACTTACAGGGGAGCACGCTTTCGCGGAAGAGGCCATGGCCCATTGGGGGGAGGGAGCGAGCGCACTGCTCGGCCAGACACGTTCACGTCGCCCATCCGCGTCGCTGGCAAGTCCGGCCGTCAATGGGCACCAACAGTGCCTGACTTTCACGTGGCACTGGGCCCACTAACAGTGACATACAGGTTGTCCTTTACTCCTGCCTCGCTCAGCTCAGCTCCGCTCTTCCTCTAAATCCTCTACGCAATTCTGCACTGGAGTCCAAACGCAACCCAGGCGCTGAGCTTGACTGGGTTCCGACCCAGACTACTACTACTGTCTACTGCTAATACGCTCGAGAATTGACAAAAAGTAGGGCTAGGTAAAACCCCGTTTTACAAAATTTGCAGAAAAGCCCCTTCTTTATCGCTCCGAATTCCTCTATTCGGTTATTCCTCCACCGCTCGTCCGAGATCCCGATTCTACTACGCTGCACTGCCGCGTCCACCTCGGTTCAGTTCCAGTGTTCCGCGGGCTCGTTCCACCACGCCATCGCCGGCGGCTGCTCCACGGCGAAGAACCCGCCGCACGGCCCGTCGTCGTCTAAAAGGCCCGTCTCGTCCTCCTCCACCTTCAGGAAACTCCCGTGGAAGAACACCCCGCCATGGTTCGCCGCCGCTGCGCCGGCAACGGGGCCAGCCGGCGCGACAAGAAGGGTGCCCTGCACCTCGGGCGCCGGCGCCGGCGCCTCCGCCACGGGCGGGTCCGCGTCGTTCAGCACCGCGCTGGAGTCACTGATCTCGGACGACCCCACCCCCGCGGGGGCCGGCCCGTCCGAGGCCGCCGGCTCCGCCTTGACCGACGTGAAGCTCGCCGCTGCGTCCTCGTCGTCCCCCAGCTTCGCCTTGAGCTCCCTGATCTGCGACGATTCACACAGCCAACGGAACTAGGATCAGCCGTTGCGCACGCGAAGAAACGATAGAACGCCTTAACCGTACTCGCCCAGCAGCCTATACGATACGACGGCATATATAGTATGGAGTTATCGACAATACTACCTCGGCGAGGAGGGCGTCCTTGTCGCGGCGGAGCGCGTCGTGGTCGAGCCGAAGCGCGTCGTAGGAGCGGCGCAGCGCGGCGTAGTCGCGCTCCAGCTGCTTGGTCTTCCAGCGGGCGCGGCGGTTCTGGAACCAGACGGCGACCTGGCGGGGCTGCAGGCCGAGGTCGCGCGCCAGCCGCGCCTTGCGCTCCGGCTCCAGCTTGTTCTCCACCTCGAAGCTCCGCTCCAGCGCGCGCACCTGCTCGGCGCTCAGGCGCCGCTTCTTCTCCCCGCCGCCGCCGCCGCCGAACGCCATCATCTCCTCGTCCACGTCCACGTCCACGTCCGCCTCCATCCCGAGCACGCCGTAGCCGTCATCTGGGAACACGCACGCACAAGGACTCAGATCTTCATTCCGCACGCATTCCCGCCACGACATCACCCACCCCCAGAGAAGGCCAGAACAATGGATTCCTGCAAAGGGGAATAAAACAGATGAGGCTGGAAGTTACCTTCCTGATGATTGGGCATCGCAGACAGGGAGGGAGTAGCGCCGCGTGGCCGCTTCATGTCGAGAGTTGGATCAAGTGGAATTCGGAGGGCACCGCGGGACTATCTTTACAGCGAGAGCAGGGTCAATGAGCGCCTCCATTGCTGCCTCCCTGCTGCTCGTCTCTGTTCCCTGCCGTGGCGCATGGCCAAGGCCAACACACCGTGCAACCACTTCGGCCGATACAGTTCTCTGCAACTGCAAACTCCCCGAGTGGTTTCCTCGCGATCCAAGAAAGCGCTGGGACTGGAAGACGACTGAGAGTGTGGAGGAGTGAGGCCTCTGTCTCCGACCGTCTCCCACTCTCCCCTCTCTCTGTTTTCTTTTTTTCCTTTTTCCTTTCTGGGTTTGCTCTCAGCATGCAGTTCCCACAATACTGTGTGCTGTCCTCTGTGCCTTAATAAAGGGCGTGCGTGGGCGAGGGAGACAGGGGGGCGAAAGGGAGGGAGCTCGGGTTAGGTTAGGTCACGCCACGCCGGTAGTGCGGTCAAGAGGCAACCATGGTTAACCATCCATACAGCCACTATGTATGTTGATCGCATGAGAGAATAATACTACTAATAGTTACCACTGTTGCCTGAAAATGCTCGCTGCAGCTTTCCTTTTTGTCACCGTGTGCTGGAGATACGTGCGTGCTACGGTGCTAGCCGAGCAACGGACACCAGCTAGTAAACCCTACCGCGGAAACGAGGCGGTGGTTAAGCTCAGGTCACGCGCCCATGAAGCCAGGTTGAACAGATGGACGAACCAGAGCCGGATGAAGCAGGTAGGCTCCTGCGTAGGCAGACAGGCAAGGGCCGGGGCTGGCGTCACCGTCACCGAACCGAACACATGTTCCTCACATATGCCTACCATCCATCCTCAGTTCCTCATGCTCGCCGGCCGGCGCAGGAGCTCTGCATGCACTCCTGCTCCTGTTCTATGGCCAAGAGGAGCTATAGCAGCATCCTTCGAGGTCGTCGAGGGGTAAAAATATCGTCGAGCCCAGCACATGTTTTTTTTCCAGCAACCACACGATATCCTGCGCCCCCATTTCCGCAGAACAGCGACCCGAGTCGTTCTCATCTCAACCCGGCGCCGGTGCGAGAAAGGCGACCGCGGCTTTCGGTGCCCTTTGTTTTTTGTTCAGTACTAGCAAGCACCCGGCCGCATATTCTAACCTCCCCCCAAATCCCCAGCGAATCCTCTGGACGCAGAATATGCCCAGGTTTTCAAATCCCGAAATCCGTCCCCCTACGGCCTAACGAAAACGACGCGCCGCGAAAGCTGGGACTCCTACAGTAGCTTGGACGCTCCATTGGCCTGGCCTCGTGTAGTCGTGTCGTTGCGAATTCTTGCCCCCCCCCCCCCCCCCCCCCCCCCCGGTTTTTGCGTTGGTCATGTTTTGTTCCCTTATCTTAGATTCTTAGTACTAGTTGTTAAAAAGAAAAGCGCGTGATCACGAACCACCCGGAAGAAGAAACAGACGATGATGACGAGGAAAAAAACGTAGTGATGCTAGAAGCGTGTCCTCCCGTTCAGTGCCTTTTTTTTTTTGTTTTGTTTTTTGGATTGCTCGAGCGTGTGATCGGTGACGAGGTTTTTTCGGTCATGGCGCACTGGACGCACTTCACTTGTTTCGATTTCGAGGGTTTGTGTCTCCTCTGCGTTTACTCTATTCTGGTAAACCTTCCTGTTTTCGAGCGCTTCAAGAGTCAAGACTGGGACGGAAAACTGGGAAGACGCGAGCCGTGCAAGGTGCAGCGAAAGGTGCACCATCTATTTATTACCTGCAGATAAAGCCCGTCCTTGTGTGTGGTCGCCTGGTCGGCAGTCGGCAGGGGCTACCGTGCTTTTGCCGTGCCTGGATGGTGAGCGACGCCACGCCCAACGGAGGCTGCCAAAGGCCATCCTCGGAGTCGGAGGAGACGACCACCTGGGCGCCCGCGTACCGTGTTGGCCTCCACCCGCGGAACCGGACACAGGGTCACATTTTCCGTCGATCTCACTCGCGGCATCAATCGGCCGGCGGCGTCGGCTCGGCACCGCACCGGCGCAGCGAGTTGCCATGAGATGTCCGGGCTGGGGTCCTGTCCTTCTCAGTTCTCACTCACACGGCTGCTGGGCACCATGCGACGTCTGATTCTGCTGTGTGCAGGATCGGTCGGGGACTCGGGGCCCTGGAGTGCCGTGGCGTGTGATTTGTGAACAAACAACGGTGGTGTCGGGCGTACTGTCGGTCGTAACGATGGGACTCATTGCCAGCACCCCAAGAAAAGAAAAGAAAAGAAAAAGGAGCGCGCGTTTTCACAGAATCACTGGAGTCTGGAGTTTTTCTTCTTCCTCCTCAATGGAAGCAACTTGCGTGCGCACCTCAGACATGCGACTTTTTTTTTCCATTTTGGAATTCGCGGATGTGTGTACTAGATAGAGGTAGAGTGAAGAATAGGCCACGGTAAGCAAGGCGCTGTTGCTTCGCTTCCGCGGCAACCGGCGGTCGTGTTCAAACACTTCGGTTGGTTGGTTCGCATCTGACATCTCAGACAAACGCGCGTCAACCCAGACGCAGAACTGATGGCATGTCCGGCCGGAGTCCCCAGACCGATCAAATTGCAAATCTGCCGCAACAACGCTATTATCCAGCCAGCCGCCTGCACTGCACCACCGGAGGGAGTTATTGGGGCGGAACAGGGTGGGGTGGGGGTGGGGGGAAGGAGAGGACGGCCTCACTGTGCTCGCTGTCGCTGTGTGCCTGTGTGTGAGCTGAAAGGCACATACCAGTGCGATCCACTAGTCCGCTACGCGCCATTTTTGCTCGCCCAACCAGCCTCGACGCTCCCCCGCTCGCTTCGGTGCTTGGGCGAAGCGCGGGCTGTTCTATGGCCGATTATTTTTCTTCTGTAATTCGGTCTTCTTTTCCAAAAAAAAAACATGTTTAGACTCATAGACTGACTTAATGACATTTTTCACCCTTTGCTGGACGTCGTAGACTATAGTGCCAAAATAACTGCTAGGCTGGATTTCTCTACTGCGCTAGCGTTTATATGTCGTAGCTCGACGCTGTAGCGCCGAGATAATAACGTGTTGCCTTTCTGCTCGTTGGATCTGTTCACTTCTATCTGCTCGCGTCTTCTGTTTTCTCTTTTTGCGTGTGATGGCTGCTTGTAGACGCGGAACCTAAACTAAAAAACATCTACGCGGGCACACGTCTTCTTTTGTACTAGTCAGCTACCGAAGATATTTGTATGCAGCATCTTATAGAAGATACTCATCAAACACATGCGAACCACGTGTTTGCATTTTTCCCTTTGCCCAGTAGATTCCACCACCAATAAACAAACTATGCATTCGGTCACCTTCCAGGAAAAGATTGCAAAAAGAAAGTAAGAAATGACGGGTCCAAGTCAATGAAAGCATGCATGCATGCATAGCTAACTGGTCATAGTCAGTGCTGGAAATCGGGCGGAGCTGGACCCAAATTTATCGTGTTTCGTGTGAAACGAGTTCTAACCTAGAAAACCTCAAAAAAAATTTGGACCGTGTCGTACCAATCCGAAGTGTAAAAACAATGGCTCAGTCCGACCATAAACCACATCGTGTCTTCGTTGGGTCGTACCGGCCCAAGCTCGACCCGTATATTTGACCACATAAAATCAAAATATTACAACCATATAAAGTTCATAGCTTACTAAATTAAAGATATTAAACAATTCTAGCATCATTTGACCACATAAACTCCAAATATAACAATAATATAAAGTTGATATCTTACTTAAATTAAAGAAATTAAACATATTGGGTTTAATTGTGCTGTGCCGGCCCAAGCCCGACCCATATATGCGAGCCGTGCCGGGGGCTCGACGGGCCGGAATTTGAGGCCTGGCCCAGGCCCGCCTTCAGGCCGTGCTAGCTCGACTCATATTATTTTGTGTTGGGTCATACTTTGGGCTTCTATTTTCGGGCCGTGCTCGTGCTGGCCCGAAAATTCCACCCCATATTCTCAGCACTAGTCAATACAACAGGGTTAGTTCAGCACATCAGGTACCTTGAAGTTATAGGGCGTGTTTGGTGTGGCGGCCAAATTGGCCGCCACACCTGTGGCTCAAAAGTGTGGCGCGGTGTGGCGGCTTAAGCGCCACACCAAACACACCCATAGTCTACAGAAACAGCGATCAGCCATGTTAACTTGACGCTATGGTCTATGGCGTCGATTAAAGAGTCCAAAACGAAATTAAGTCGTCCAAGGAAGAGAGAGCCAGACATGATTTTTTTAAGAAAAAAGGGGTTTAATTAGAAAAAATCGGGTTCTATAGCGTCTAGATTTTTTTAGGCTCATTGGCTCTAGTCGTAGCACCGGCGATAAGGCAACCCCGATTCGCGTGTTCATTAGATTCGTCTTGTTCCGTGAAAGCCACCACCCCGCTTGTCAACGGTGGCGAATGGACGGTTGTGACACAACTAGAGATGGTAATAGATCGTAATCTAAATATTTCTTTACAAAATATTAAGATACTAAATACATTTTAATTCAAAAATGAATATAAATAGAACTTGATCTTAATTCGATTCGTTCTTCAAAACTTATATTGTAAAATTTAGAGCTTATTATCACTCCTAGTCACAACACAAGCGACCAAATCCGATCAGCGAGAGCGGGGACATCTCGGAATTCGTGACAAGAACCGTTGTGATGCCGCGCGGAAAAGAGAAAAGGGGATATTTGGAATGGCTCTAATAACGCGACAGTGTAAAGCTATAGTTTATAATATAAATTTAAATAGTTTTAAAAATATACTAAATCTAAATAATAAACGAAATGAATTATCTAAATGTATTATAAAGGTACGTAGCTCCACTTCCAAGATTTTCTGAAGCACCTAAGTTTTATGGAGCCAAAGAGTAGGGCGGCAGCAAGAACTGCAGAATTAAATGGGTGACTGGATTTCACTGCGAGACGCTGCTTCCGCTGTGGCGCGGCGGACGGTTGAGTTCAGGCACAGTGTGGCAGCGGCGCCCGCCCGGGCTCTTGGCAGCCGGGGACCAAAAGGTTGATCAGATCAGCACATGTACATGCTCTATTCACGTAAACACACTACCCTGTTGGCCAGGCCTGTTCGCGTACTGTATGTATGCATGCCACATGCGTCCGCTGGAATCCCGGGACATATTCAAAGACTGGGAACGTGCGCTTGCGGTCGCGGTACCCAACGGGCGAGCGACGTGTCCCGGAGGAATAACGACCCTTTCCCGAGCTGTCAGGGAATTGTCCAGAGTCCAAAGTCCAAACGAGGCGCTGGCGAGGAGGGAATGGGATGGGATCGGCCACAGGCCACAGGCCACAGGCCACAGGCCAAGGCTAAGAAAAGGGTACAGGGCGGCGAAGAAAGCGATGCGCCATGCGCGCCAGCAGGGTTGGCTGGCTGTGGGCTGTGGGGGCGGACGACGCGCATCGCTGCTGCTGCTGGAGCTCGGCTCTGTTCCGGTCTGGCCCATGCATCTCGCCTTTTCTGCCCACGTCCATCTGTGGACGCCACTCGCCTGAGTTGCTAGCAGGCAGCTGGTGCCAAACTGGGGGCAGGGGAGCGGAAAGCTCCTCCTCGGCTCCTCCCCCTCATGTTTCGAGAGTGGCGTTAGGCTTGCCGTTATCTGCAACTGCAAGAGCTAGTAGGCTTTTCGGCAAAAGCAGATTTCGTGTCTGCCTCTGATTGCCGTATAACGACGGCGTGCGATGTTGCCCTCCTCTAGGAGTCTAGGTGCCGTGTTGCGTCGAGATCGCTCCAGCCGAGTCTTTCCAGCGTTCGCCAGCAGCATTGCATTGTGTATTTGTGTACTCTATCCTTCCTACTTGCAGAGACGCTGAACCCGTTTCTGTTTCTCCTACTCGTACATGCATGCAACAGATTCCCCCCGTACCGTACGTGCGCCCTCGTTCAGGCCGCCAAGGACATTGAATACGACGGCTCGCGAGCACTCCGGCCACCACAGCTGCGCTGCGCTGCACTGCACTGGCACCGCGCGGTTCTCGACCGCGCATGACGATGCGTCGGGTACTCGGGTCGCCACGCCGGCCGCGGCCAGGAGCCCAGGACCAGGGTCCAGGGTATTTCGGCGTCACTTCGCACCAGCAACAACAGGCAACACGATCTGGGTTCGCCCGCCGTGTGGCCGGACCTACGCGGCGTCGCGGCACGCCGCCCCCCGTCGCGTCTGGGGAAAAAGTGGAGGGGGAACCGGGGAACACACGGGTGCGGAGGGACCATGCCTTTTTGAGTTGGTGGTCCGCGCGCGTCCTGGCGGGCGGGCGGGCGCTGGACCATGTCCATTTGTCCCCGTCTGCAGACGCGCAGGTGCAGGGTATATGCACTGACGAGGTGGCACGGTACCGGGTCCGGCGCAATGCATTAATGCTGCGCTGGGCCTGGGTCATCCATGTCGATCGGGTGTGTCACGCGTGTGTTTGTGACAAGTTCATTCCTACCACAAACTGCCTTGTCTTACTGTTCGTAGCCCAAGTTCCTACTGTGGTCTGTATTGTTTGGCTACATCCATTCATGAATCAATTTTTTTGACTTCTGAGTGCAGTAGCAGGATCGTTGTTCCTTCATCTGTAGCTGTAGGAGTGAAAGAAACAGAGGTGACAACTGACACAGATGCTGCGGCCATCCAGGATTCGTGCCAAAATAAATAAATGTGATTATCCAGATTGCGACGCAAAGCCTCTACGACCATCAAGCCGACGAGCTCGCTGATGTTTTGTGAGAATTCGTTGGTTCCAAGCTGTAAGTTGAGAATCATAGTTAGCTGGGAGCTGTAGAATGGAGCGAACACATTTTTGAGGGCCGCAACGCTGTACACTGCTTTCAGTGCAGCCGCGCAACTTTTACAGAGCGGACTGTATATAAGCATCAGAGAGGAACATACCGCAGAAAAATTGCCCAAGGACTTCTACGGAACCAAAGAGAAAACAAGGAACTGCACGACACAGGCGTAATTGCTAACTGCTGATCACCTCAGCGATAGCTGACCGGAGGGAGCAACGGTAGTTAACTAGATATTCTGCCCTTCCTAACAATGAGCAAGAGCAATTCGACCAGTGCCAAATGAAAATTTTGGTCAACCACATGTCTGCCACTGTCAGTACAGACCCAAAAATTTCCACCAGATGGTTCCAACAACTCCCCAGATTAACGTGTTAGCCAAGGCTGTTATAAAACCCAGCCTGAAAACATCTGGAAGCTCCATATACCCGGCTGCACAACAAAAGTAACAGGTTAATCTGCATACCAATTTCAAGGGGTTATCTCTATATACAAAAGAAGGACCGCTTGCCCGCTTTAAAAAAAGATATCCCTGTTCTACAGTATTATTCATGACGTGTTTTTTTCTTTCATTGTTTTTTATATAAAAAAACAGGCCTAGTGCAATGGTGAGAATTCTCAGTTTCTCACTGAGTCACCATGTCACGGCCTTGAAGCAGTCTCTCCATCTATAGGAGAAGACTTGCCTCAACTTATCCCTTCCTTAGAAACTACTCAAGTGGGAGCCTCTTGCACGTCTGCCTTTTTTATTTTTTAGTACCAGATCCCTTGTGAAGGAAACCAAAAAATTTAGTTGGCAGGGTTAACTACTTGAGGTAAAAAAACAACCAGAATTTCCAGGGAGAGAGAAAAAACATTACCTCCGAAGTATACTGCAGCCTGCCCACTACTATAATGAGTGATTGCACCGAACAGATTTGTGTTGAATGCCAAAGCAAGTGCTGACAGCACACTAGGAACACCGGCCGCTATATGCATAGCCAGAAATGCAGAGTATAAGGCTCCAACATGTCCAGTCTGGCTTGCAAATAGGTAGTGGATCAGAAAGTAGGAGGCCTCCAGAACACAAAATGCCACTGGCCAACTCAATGAGAACGACTGAAGCAGCTTGGCAACACAGTTTGACATCCAAGAAACAATTCCCAGGTTAGTGAGTTGTCCTGCCATTCCAACCAGAACTGCAAACCAAGCCAATGTATCCCATGCTGATTTCTCATTCAAGCAATCGTCCCAGTCTAGCACACCGAGAACGAGAAGAATGGAGAGCCCAAGCATTGCAGCCACAACACTAGACACACCAATAGCATCCCTAAACAGAAATTGCGCAACAAGTTATTACCAGAGGTACAAAACCAGTCCCACCAGAAAAAAAACAATAAGACCATGCATCACATTCATGTATGGCATATGTAGCACTCTACCTAATTTACTCACTTGAGCGAATTATAAATTATCTATGAATTATTACACGTACTGATGGATACAGCGGAATATGATCAGCAGACATATCACATGAAAAATATTTTATAACAAAAAGCAGGAACCAGAATATAATTGCCAACTATCTTGGAGATCAGCGCTACTCAGCACACATCTTAAACAGAGAATGAGAGAAATTCTTATGATTTTATCTAGCGATGGAACCTAGTAGGGGGTTGCTGGCAGGGCCATGGCACCCTCACAATCAATTTTTCTATTGATTGATACTAAGCCTTCGAAAGTGAGAACTTAAGTGCTTCCTGAATCAACTTAGCTACCCCCTTAATCATCTAATCCTAGCTCTGTCACTAACTTTATCAACAATGTTGAACCACACCACGCACCACATTCATAAATTGCAATGGAACAGACCAAATTTTCACTTACTAAACTAGGTGTCTCCAAAAGAAAACAAATGTGAAATCTTCACAAACTAGGGCGGCAAAATTAAAAAAAAAACAGGACTCTGCATGAATAAAATAATTTGCTGCAGGAATGTAACAACACTACTACCAAACAATTAAACTGCTTTCACAGATTATTTTGATGATGCCGTGATAAATGTAATGAGATCGTAGGAAGCAGCAAGCTGAAGTCCATGCACATCTCTTATTGAAAGTAGAATCATAGAGCAAAATAGCTCACAAGCTGCAAATTGTATTAAAATCGTGAATCAGTAGGATGAGATAATTTTCTTCAGTTATGGGAAACCTTACCCAAAAACCCATAAGGAGACTGCAAGAATCATTGTGCCAATCATAACCGATTCGTTTTTAGTCACAGGGCCCATGAGCTTCAGTTTCTTTTCAGCCAGTGCTGGGGCATCAGGGGTGTCCTTTGTTTCAGGTGGGAAGATTTTGTACAGCAAATATGGTGTTGCTAGCAGAGAAACAAGAGCTGGCAAACTAGCAGCTTTGAACCATGATACCCATGGATTTGCAATGATTACACCAAGCTCCTCTGCTAGCTTCAAGCACAACAGGTTTTGTGCTGCAGCAGTGAGGAATAAAGCACTCGAGTTACCAGATGCCTGTCAAGCAACATAAACAATCAATTTGCATAACATACAGAAGAATTATAGAAACATCCCACAATTACACCTATGCTATTTGGGCCCTACATGGAGTAAATGTAACCATTGTAGCTATTTGGGCCCTACATGGCGTAAATGTACAATAGATTCCTCTAGGTAGTATAAACACATGCCATGTGGACAGGGGCTTCCAGATTCTCACACTCCACAATAGTGCATGACTAGTCAACTTTTCTCTTCCCTGAGCTTGAGTCTTTTGTTAGCAAGGCTCTCGATACATTTAACCAGGAAAACATTCTTTTGCCCCAATAATTTTTTAAAGGAAAAAAATATTAACTAAGTGACATAATGAAGCACCTCATCATTTTAATGTAAATCCTATAGAAAAGGGATTTCCTATAAGAAAGAGACTGAGACTTGATACAGTTGTGAAATGCTTTAATGCAAGCATGCAGTACATACTAAGAAAATCTTAAGGGTGTGTTTAGTTTAGCATCCAAGCTAGTCAAGCCAAATTTTCGCTAATTTAACCAATCCTATTGGATGTCAAATTTTGGCTTGGCAGCCTCCTCCTTTGGCCACCTTAGTTCATTTTGGTGGCCAAAGTTGGTCAAATCCATGGCCACCAATTTGGTATCTGATGGCCAAATAGTGGCTTGGTTAGGAGGTGCCACAAACCAAACACAGTCTAAAAGCTTTATATAGATCAACAATGCAAATAGCTACTTCCTACATTTCAATTGTAAGTTGCTTTAGTTTTTGTCCTAAGTCAAGCTTGTCGAATTCGACCAAGTTTATAGAAAAAATATATTAACATATACAATATCGAGTAAATGCACCAAAATATGTTTCATGTTGTATCTAGTGAATCTTGTTTAATGATGTAGACGTTCATGCATTTAATATAATAGAGTTAAAACTAAAAAGGCTTACAATTTGGATCAAAGAGTAGATTCATTACGACAAATAGTTCCATAGTACAAAATTCATTGCTTTTAATATAATAGATTTTTATTAAACATATAGCTAGGCAAAGTGCCTTATAGTATTTCTGATCAGAGGAAGTACCTTTATCTGAAGATAATGTTTTCTACCTTCAGACCCAACAATAATTCAAATCAGTCTGGCTGAAAAACAAGGAATCTCTACTACCAATTTCTATTTGTGCACGAGTCCACAAAAGGATACAGTGAATAAAGCTAATACAATTAACAATGAGCCCTTTCTGTAAAAATCAGTTGGGAAATCGATCATTCTTAATTTAGTGGTGATCGTCAAATTGGCGCATTTCATCTATCAGAAACCAACATATAAAAGATTTATCTGATCTAGGATCGAGTTGGAAAGTTACTCAACTGATCCAACGCAAATCTGACCAATTGCATTGCATAATTACCTGGAATTGCGTCATCACAAGATAGGACCCAAGCTTCCGCGACGATGGATGGTTGGGCTTGCTCTCAGCCGACAGCGAGAGCGACTTGATGATAGGTAGGAACACGCCTCCGGCCCTCGCCGTGGTGCTGGGCATGGCTGGCGCGATGCAGGCCTCGCTGAGGGTAAGCCCGTAGGAAAGGCCCAGCGTGCTGCTCCCGAGCCACTTGACGAAGTAGGTGGCGATTCGGTCGCCGAGGCCTGTCTTGACGAACCCGCGCGCGAAGAAGAAGGAAATGACGATGAGCCAGATGACCTCGTTGGTGAAGGCGGAGAAGGCGGCGGTGAAGGGGAGCGTGCGAGTGGCGACGGCGGCTGTGAGCCCGAGGAAGGCCCATGCGCCGACAGGGAGAGGGCCAAGCACCAGCCCCGCGATTGTGGAGAGGAAGATGGAGAGGAGCTGCCACGCCTGCGGGCTAACCTCGACGGGCCGCGGCGCGAGGAACCGCACGGCGAGGCCGATGGCGATGGAGATGACGAGCGGCAGTAGCTTCGCACCAGTGGGCTCGGGCTCAGGTTCAGGCTCCGGGTTAGAATTGGGCGCTTGGGAGGCGAGAAGAGGCAGGCGGAGGTGGCGGCGAAGGGTGGGAGAAAGGCGATGATGATGCGGGGAGGAAAGGGAGGGGGAGTAGGTGTTTTGGAAGGAGAGAGGAGCCGGGAGGTGGTGGAGGCGGCGGCGGAGGTGGTGGCCCCGCGCCGGTACCGGCAAAGGCGGGCGGTGGGCGATGGTGGCGAGGTGGAGCTCCATCGACGGCCGCAGAAACAGGCGAGCGCTGGGCGGTGGTTTCAGACTTCAGTTTCAGCTGAAGAGCGACCTTTCATGTAGTGTAGCCTAGGTACGAACGGCTGAAAGCGAGATGGAGGTGCGGACGTGGCGCCCGGTTGCAGTCGGAGGAACCGGGGATCATTACCGGTGAACCGTGTTGAGCAGAGCAGTGGCGGTGTAGTCACAATCACATTCGGTAATGCTCTTTGGAAGTCACATCGTAACTTTCGAGTCTATATATCCGACGTCGAGGCAACATCCGACGGCTCAAAAACTAGCCTCATCATTTCACGTTGAACCGCTGCTGCCGCCGCCCTCCGGCCGACCGGCCCCTCCCGCACGCAACGCGCAGCCATCGCGGCAGCGCACTTGAACAGTAACGTCCGCTGGTCGGCCGTGTCCGTGCCGTGTCAGTCCGCTGCCCGGCACTCAAAAGAAGGGATATACGAGGTAATGTATCATAAGTTTATTCTATTAATTTTGGTGGAATCAATCTATTCTTGATGTATATACTAATTATTAGCTTACAAGGAATAAAGTGATGATGGATCAACTCATTCTATTCCACAAACCAAATAAAAAAGTGAGGAGTTAAAAGAAGATGGACCATTTCATTCCTCAAACCAAACACACTAGTATAGATTCGCCTAGTCCTGCACTGCGCGTCCCGCCGCGCCGCGCCGTGCCGCTGCAGCCCTTGGCCACCACGGACCACGCGCTTTTGTTGCAGCCCTTCTGCGCCGCGCCACCGGCCCACCGCTGCCATCGTTGGTCTCGTAGCCATTAAAGTCGACGACTGTTCTGGCCGCTGTAATTTATAGAATAAACAATATAAATTATTTTGGAATAAAGTCAAACAAATAGTAACACGAGTGCTTCGCGCCTGCAGAGAATCTGAAACGATAGCACGAACTCTGTAAGGGCATATACAGTAGACTCTTAAGGTGTTTAAAGGACTATTTGCAAAAAAACGTAGACCCATATTTCCGTGAAAAGACGTTTCTAGCTTGTAACCTAAGTAGCAGCAGACGTCTCACCTCCCACTGTACAAATTCATCGTCTGTTCTATCGATCCGATGTTGTAAAAGCGCATTTAATTTCGTATTTATTAATAGACTATATTTATATATACTCCATTGTATAATAGTCTCTTAATTGTCTCTTGTGCTTAGAGAATCTGTCGGAGAGGAAATCTCCGGCGGGGTGGCGTAGTGCACCCGCCCTAAATCCTAAGATGAGGAGGGGGCCTAAGCGTTTTGCTTGTTAGTTGGATGTAGGAATGAACACGCAAGAGTTTTAGAGTGGTTCGGGACGCCGGAGCGTAACACCCTACTTCACTGTGTGTTGTATTGCTTGAGAGCTTGAGTTGTGTCTTGAATCACTTGGGTCTAAGCCTAAAGATTGAGCTTGTGTTGTAACGTCGCATGCCTCCCCTTTTATAGCTGAAGGGGGGCATACACAAAGGTACTGAGCCTCGACATATGGGCCCAGGGACATAACGGATATAGCACTTGGAGCTACAAATGTTCGTCGCTGGAGCAATCTTCTCACGCCCTGACATCCGAGATCTGCGTATCCTCGGTGTGCAGGGGAAGTTTCTCGTATAAGGGATGGTGAGCACAGTGCGCTGCATGGCACGGGCGCATTGTTTGACAACAGACTGGACAGGTGCGCCGTCTGCAGGATGACCCTGACGCCGTCTGCCAGCGGAGTGGACAGGACGCATTAAATGCTGAGAGGGCACATCGTCTGTCAGCATGGTGGCAGGCCGCGCGTCCTCTCTGCAATAAATGCAGAGACCGCGCGGCTTTAGAGGCCTTACGTTAGGGTCCGCCTACTAGCTTATGTCACGGGCCACAAGCCACGCGGCAGCAACGGGTCTCAGCCTGAGCGGGGAGCGCAAACACGCAGGGCAAGGTCTGGACACGTGCCAGCACCGGACCCTTACTCATGCCGGGGTTCCCCTGACCCGGGACCTTGTTGTGGTCCGGACCTTACTCGGAGGGACTTGGGGCCCATCCGAGGGACCCGACATGCCTTCTTGGGAGTCCTGAACCGTAATCGAGGGTCCGGGTTATGCGTACAAGGGTCCGGTGTTCCTCCGTGGAGGTCTAGACCTAATAATGCATCCTGGGGTGCATCATCTTTTCTTTGCCACGTGGTGCCCCTAGACCTGCCCATGTGGTGGGGTCGGGTGCCGTTCTCCATGCGGCAGGGATACGTCGTACGTGTATAGCGTCTTTATACTGTAGTAGAGGGTACCCCTGATCCAGGGTACCGACAGTGGCCCCCGGGCCCACCTCAGGGGAGGATACGAGCCTGCAGGTGGGGCCAGAGTCTGATTGGCGATTGGCCTGCTGCTCCTACGCGCCCGTTGATGCAATTACTGCCGGCCCGCCTATGGTCACGTCGACTGCCACGCCTGTTCCCGCGGTTGACTGACATGTGGCCTTCGTACTTAATGTCACTGTTGGGCCATGCGTGAGGTGCCTCGAGTCGCTGCACTGGTTCTGAAAACTTATCTTTTCAGTCTTCTGCGACGGCCCCGAGGAGACGTGGTATTGGCACGAGCGGCGGTGCGATTTTTCTGCACCTAGTAACAGGCGCGCCGGTTGCATGACATGTGGGCCTGGGCCCCCATGTTGGACCGCCGATTGCAGCGAAGCTGAGGGGGCGCACAACCGCGAGGCAGTTGTACGCTTCCTGCGTGGCGGTTCGCCTTCTCGACCGCTGGTTTCGGCGAAGATGAAGGGGCGCATAACCGCGGGGCAGTTGCACGCTCCTTGTACGGTGATTCGTTTTCCTGACTGCTGGTTGCGGCGAAAATGAAGGGGTGCATAACCGCGGGGCAGTTGCATGCTCCTTGTGTGGCGGTTTGCCTTCTTCGCACTTCAGGTCAGCCTGTATGACATGTGAGCCTTGGCCCCCGTGTCATGGGGTGGGAACCCTGGTGCGCATCGGGGGAGACTTTGCCTGTGACGCTTCGGGGCGCGAGTGGGGAAATGTGCCTTTAAAAAGGGATCCATCCCCTGGGCAGTAGCCATGCCTCGCTCCTCTCGCATTTATTGCGCCCTTCCGCCTTCCAGGCCTTTGGATGGGGTGCGCCGATGTTCACTGGAGGGATCTGCGTCAGGGCCACCCCCTCCGGCGGTCTCACCACCGGGGAGCTCGCGCTCTTCGTTTCCTGCATGGTGGTGCTGCCGATCTTGTCTTCTTCTTGCTGCTGTTGGAGGAGTGCGACCTCGTGGGGGTGGCGCTCTTCTGCCATCACTCGGCTTCAAGGATTTTCATCATGCAGCCCGGCTGCAATCTCCCGCCAGTGGTCATCTATAAGGAAGACCACCAGCCTTGTGGTGGAGAGAAGCGAGCCAGGCTGCGGCCTCCCCCCCCCCCCGCCCTCAACTTCAAGGATGTTCATCATCCTCGCTGGGGTGGAAGGCGAGCCGAGTTGGGGTCCTGCCTTTCGCATGGGCTGCTGACCTGCTTCTTCCTCCAGCATTTGGGGGAGAAGGACGTTCACCAGCCTTGCGGAGGAGGCGAACTTCGGTTACGCGGGGCCGACCGGCTGCAGGCGCCGTCAGCTGCCGCATGTCTGGCTCCTTGGCTTGGATGGCTTCGGTGCCGCCTCCGACGCTGCCTCCTGCCGCTTGGTCGGGGCGTGGCTGTCCGTCCACCGCACGGGCGACGGTCGCGCCGTGGTGAAAGTGCATTCATCCCTTTTGTGAGTTTTGGTGATTTGGATAACAACACATTTAAAGGTCTAACCAGTTTGCTAAGTGTTGAACAGGAAATTCAGTATGATGAACATACTTGAATAGTGTATAATGATCAGCGAACAAGGTTCAACACAAGGTCAAATAACCAGTGAGACAATGCAAATGGATATAATATGGTCTCTATATTGGTTTGAATATATGGACAAGTCCTCAGAAATCACTATGCATAAATATGATCATAATAGAGGTTGAAGTGATTAAGAGGATTGGTCAAGCCAAAGTGAATAAGATATGAGGAATCGTGAATTGGCTTGACCATATTACTATTAGTCCATATATGAATATATGAGAATCAAACGAGAGCTTGATTGATCTTAGCAGTTATATCTAGATGACATTCAAGCAAGGTTCACAATATTGAAGAAATGATTCTCTCAATGGATGCTCAATAGGATGTGACTCAAGAATGGCTTGATAGGGTGAAGATAGCAAGGAAAGGGCTTCAAGGAACTAAGCAAAGGTGAAGGCCAAGCGACGGCTTGTAGACCGAGGTACCATGGCTAAGGTGAAGAAGAGAGTACTTGCACTAAGTCGATGAACTAATCAGCTATGAAGAGTTACAACATGTTGATGCATCAGTAAGGTAACTTGAAGCCATGATTTGAACTCATATATGGTGAAATGGCACAAGTCACAGGCTCGATTTGTGTTTGCTTCAAAAGGTGAGACAAGGATGTTAGTGATCCTTATGAAGCAACACCATGGAGAAATCACACATGAGACACCAATTACTCAAGGAGTTTACTTAATTATATTTTATTTAACTTGAGTATAGGAATCGTCGTACTATCAAGGGGGATCCAAAAAGAAGGTTGGTGTTGGTACTAAAGCTCAAAATCCTTGATCTAAAACTTCCATTTTACCCTGGTTTCACTTCGGTTTTCTCAAAATCTGTGCAACAGTTCAAAAACCGGTTCAACCAGTTTCTGCACTGTTCCCCTCTGTCACTGCCAGTCTGCCAGTCAGTCCTGTTAGAAAAGGTCATGTGCAGAATTTTGGAAAACCGGTTCAACCGAATTTTAAATCCGGTTCAACCGAATTTGAAACCGGTTGAACCGAATTTGAAACCGGTTCAACCGAATTTGAGTCTGGTCCAGTCTCCGGCTGAGTCCGCCAGTGAACAGAAAACCGACTGGTGGAATTCGGTTCAACCGAATTTGAAACCGGTTCAACCGAATTTCAGTCAGATTTCCCCAACGGCCACCAGCTTTTGGGAGCACCTTTATATACACCTCCCACACTCTTCCCCACAGGAGAGCACGCACAAAACTTCATTTCTAACGTGAGAAACACCTCCCACTCTCTCTCACACACCTCTTGCCTCTCCCATTTCAAATCTTTGGAGAGAAATCTTTGAGTGAGTTTGAGAGCTGTGGTTTTTGTGCTTCATCTCCAAATCTCTCTTGCTCTTCTTCATTCAAGCTTTGGTACTACATCGAGTTCTTTGTGGATTCATTACTCTTGGAGCTTCTAGCTCCTAGACGACTAGGTGTCGCTTGTGAGTCTCCAAATCTTGTGGAAGACCACAAGAAAGTTTGTATTACCCGCTCGTTTGAGCAAAGATTATTGTGTGGGCTTGACCTTTGTGGTCGGCAAAGGGAGGATTAGGGTTGAAAGAGACCCGGCTCTTTGTGGGCGCCTCAACGAGGAAGTAGGGCACCTTGGTGGTGTGACCGAACCTCGGGATAAATCTTGTGTCTCTTGTATTCTTGGTCATTGTGCTTATTCGTGTTCTTCGTTCTCTCACCATTACATGAAAGATTGTTTGTATCTTTTTGGTGTGTGGATTTTGAGAAGTGCCCTTCTCAGATCTACTACTTTGAACCCTGTGGATCATTTAGAACATCTCATTTCCAAAGCTAACTGGGTGAATTTCAAGATCAATTCAGTTTTACCCAGTTTGCTTCTAGTTTTTGTCCAAAAAGTTTTAACTTGCCTATTCACCCCCCCCCCTCTAGGCAACTTTCACGTGGGCAGGTTCGCCACAACCGCGGCGTCTCCCGCGCCGCCGCCCGCACTGTTTCGACGCCGTCCGGGGGGGTCGTACAAGGCGTCATACGCCATGGGGGTGGCGACCGTGTTCTTGGATGGTCTTGTCCTCACTCCTGTAGGAGGACAGGAGCGAGGACCTCTTCGCGCGCGCTGAGGCGGCCGCCGTTGCCGGTAAGCCCCCGGTGCAGAGGTGGCTGCTGTCGTCGGTGTTGAGATGGTCGCCGCCGCTGGTGAGGTTGCCCACTGCAGAGGTGGTTGCCTTCGCTGACGATACCATCAGTGCCACCTGCCTTCGAGCCTCCAACTCTTTGGCTTTAATGGCCTCGTTGTCGCCCCCCGTAGGAGGACGGGGGCGAGGACCTCTTCGCAATGGCGCACGCATTGAGGCGGCCATCACCGCTATCATGCCCCCTTGGGGGATTTCGCAAGGGCAGTGGTCACAGCCTTCTAGCGCGACCCTGCTAACGTCGGGTAGTTCATACCTGCAGAGTAGAGATGGAACTAGGACTCTGCTTGAAAGCAGATGTAATACTTTTGCTTTTTGTAAGGTACTTTTGAGCACTATTTATCAAGCGGTGTTAGCACTTATCTGTGTATCGCCTGTTCCTGCTGTGTGTTGTGATGTTATGTTGTTGACTCCTCCCTGGTACCTGCCCCCCCCCCCCCCCCCGCCTGGGATGCAGGCTAGATGTGTCGAGGTTGGATACCAGCGTATCTGAAAGAGTTGTCAACAACTCTCAGGAGGCAGCCTCGTCGGGATCTAGATCTGTACACAGTTTCAGCTAGGGAGCGTTAGTAGTACACCCATAGGGTCCCCTGTCTGATATTAGCCATCCTTTGATACATGCTCGGGACTCGTAGGGTTTAGTCCGGGTGGCCAAGTTACGTGTCCAGACCCCCTTGGGTCGTGGCTCTAGATACTAGGGCTCCCATCGCAGGGTGGTGGAGTGTGTAGGTGTCACACCCGGTTTTAAAGGACAAAGCCGGGTGCATCTCATACATGCGCCAAAGAAGACAACATATATAATAACATAGTGTATAGAGATAAATGTCATAAAACATCAGAGTATTTATTACATAGCAGAAGACTTAATACAAAATAAAAGAATAAACATAAAATGAACTAAGGATCGTCGGCGCCAATGTCAACTTAGAAACGCCACCTAGATCAGATCATACTCCTCGCCTTGTGGCTCCTCCTGAACCACCTGTTCTTCTCCTGTGGGGGGGTGTGAGACAGCAAGAGTGAGCTCACATACGTTCATAGCTCAACAAGTCGTGGGGAATAATGTGGCATGAACTCACCAAAGGTGGGAGTTCATGAAGTGTAAGGCTGATCAATGAAAATAGAGGCTGAGGCTGAGCATTGCTTTTATAAGTTGGTCAAAATTTTATTAGCAATTACTAAGTGTAAGTAAATACCAAACCTTAATAATAATAAATAAAGTAATAGTAAAATAATCCCAAATGCGATGCAAATATCAAATTAAATTTAAGTTCCATAAATTAATCATGTGAGGGTCCGAGCCGCTCATGACCGTGAGCACGACTAGTATACCAGTTTTACACTCTGCAGAGGTTGCGCATCTTTACCCACAAGTCATGTTACCCATCTGCCAAGAGATGGCCAATCCCATACACCTCTACCGAGGAGGCGAGGCAGGGTAACACTACGAGGCCTTTACAAAGTTCCACTAGCTTCAGAAAACCCGCTACAGTTTATAGGAAGCTCCAATGCAGGGTTCTTGCCTGACCGCCATCGCAGCAAAATCAACCAAGGACCTCCCTACACTGACCACTCCCCTACTGCCCTTGCCCCTTTCGGGTAAGGAAGACCTCCACTAGCTTTCCTAGTTAATCAGCCAAGGGCGTCCCATTATACCCTTGTGGTAGCACTGTTTTCCCGGGTGGTCGCTCCATGTTCCCATTAATTTAATGATCTTAACATGAACAGTAATAATAACAAGATAATAACAGAATAATCATGAATAGTGTATCTTCATACCCAAATCCACATAAAGCAATAGCAGGTACTACCCAAAAATATTTCAGGGGTGATCAAGGTATAAAGATAACCAAAACTGGGGTAACCTATTGGATCCCATCAAAATTAACCTATGCAGATCATTATAATTAATAAGAACATGGCTGGGAAAAGTAAGTGATCAAGGGCACAACTTGCCTTCAATGAGCTCCTGCTCAGCTACTTCTACTTGTTGAACCTCAGTTTTCACAGTGGCTTGCTCGTCTACTCGTATCAACACAATACATACATAGTATAGCATAAATTAACATCACATCAAGCATGCAAATAAAATATACAACAAAAATCTATACATTAAAATGAGATCATTGGAACTGGAATCATTAGATTTGGAGTTATAGATTTCAAGTTATGAAATTCCTAAGTTATGAAATACTTCTACCAGGACTGCGGGTTTGTTTCCTAGAAAGCTAGGGTCTTTTATGTAAAACTGTCAGCGCGAAGGGGTATGCGGTGATCGTAGTGGTCCGATCTAAATCGGATGGCTCTGATTAGGTCATAGCCTTTATGAACTGGTATACCGCCCGCGATCGTCGGATCATGATCCGAGGCCCCACAACGATTCGGACGAAGGGCGAAGCTTGATCTAATCGGGACCGTTCGATTCCCATCTGACGACACACGTGTATTCCCCCCAATCCCCGCACAGCCGACCGGCGGCGCCGCCCCGGGCACACGACGGACCATCGCCGGAGCACACCGAAACCCGGCCCCCAATACTCCAAAATCCAATTAATGCCCTTCTACACGATGCCGGATGAAAAGCGAGACGCAGGGGGGAGTATTACCGTCTGGTGCGGCACGAAGCTCACGGCACACGGTGCAGTTCGTCCCCACGGCGGCGAGCGGACGACAGCGAGCAATCACCGGCGCGCAGAGCTTCAATCGCGCCAACAGAGGCCGAGGGAACACACCGGAGGTCGCGTAGAAGCACTCAGGCCAACAACTCCGACCGTGCCAGCGTCGTAATCGCGAAACCACGGCGACGGGAACCTCGCTCTCTCTACTACCCCTCGCAGCGACGACTAACGCTCGACGGAGCTGGAGCTTCTTGTGGGTTGTCAGGTAGACCAGGGATGGCGGCTTACTCCACGGTCATATAGGCCGGTTGGTTCGGTACCGAGCGCATGACGCCCGGGGAAGTCGCGCGGGTTGTTGAGCAGGGGCCGTTCGGCCATGGCGACAATCGCGCGGAGCAGGGAGCAGCTGGTAAGCGGGGCCTACACGTCATACACATGGAGCGGAAAGGGGCGCAGAGAGAACGCGCAGCGCGCGATGCGAGGGGCTGACTGCCCGGTCCCACATGGCAGTGACAGAGGGAAGCGCGAGCGTGAGGTGGCTAAGAGGCTGGAAAGTGGGGCCCAGGCGTAAGTGAGCGCCCGCGGTGGGAGTATGGGCTGTGCGCTGTGGGAGCGGAAGTGGGCCGAATTAGAGTACTGAGGCCCAAGTAGCCTTTTATTTTCTTTTCCTTTTTATCCTCTATTTTCTTTTCTCCCTTTTCAAATTCAATTTGAATTCAAATTTAATTCAAACCTTTGTGGCTCATCATTACAAATTATATCGGTGATATTAGAGGTACAAATTCTGTAGATAGTTATTTATATATATTATTTATTATTCATTTCCTTTATCTTTTCTTATTTCCCAAACCCTAATTTCAATTTAGGGTTTAATCCAACTTTTAGGATTATTATTTTCTTATTTTTATCATTACTATTTTATTTAATGCACAAACATATAAACTCCAACATGATGCGTTTTTATCATCTGTTTGAATTGATCTCTAAATTTTGTGTATGTTCTTTTTAATATGCAAATGAGACACATCAAATAAGGGAATGACTATATATTCTTTTATACAATTTTGAGTGTTACAGTAGGCTTACGGTACGGGACCAGGCTAAGCGGCTACACGGCTCCAGACCACCCCAGGAGACAAGTGCCTATTTTCGTGAGTCGAACCCCATGTTGTCGGACCCACAGTACTATAGTTCCAAATACTAAGGTGCCCGTCACAAAATGGTGGGCTGTGCAGGCTTACGGTACGGGACCAGGCTAAGCGGCCACACTGCACCGGACCATTCCATGGAACAAGCTCCCATTCTTTGGGACCGGCCCCCAGGCTGTCGGACCTCCCAACTTTCATAAAGGAGGTCCTAAACTACGAGCCTGGCTGCTCAATTCGGATGTCGTCATGTCAGGACAGATGGGAACCGTGCGGGTGGGTTAGATAAAAGGTATTATCTGAAAAACTGCAAGGTAAGACCATGGAACAACAAGATGGAACTATCATAGGGGCACAACTGAGGGGGTAGTTTTTCTTTATAACTCATCATGCATGGGTGCAAACCAACATGCCGAGTTTATGGGGACAAACCCCACCGGGTTGGCGTACATGAATGCATTACCTAGTTACAAAAGGGAAACAAATTCGACCCCTCAGACTTGCTCTATGGATAGAACTTACAGAGATGTTCCAACACCGGGGGGAGGCACTCCTTCAGTCGTAGCTAGACGGTTGCCCTCGGGTCGGCGCATTCCCGTTACCTTGAAGGGTCCTTCCCAGCTGGGGGAGAGTTGCGGAGCCCTTCTTGGTTTGGTACTTACCGTAAGACTAGGTCCCGGCCCTGGGTCCCTGTCGGTACCCTGAATCAGGGGTACCCTCTTCTACGGTATGAAGACGTTGTACACGTACGGCGTCTCCTGGTCACACGAAGAACGGCACCCGACCCCACCACATGGGCAGGTCTGAAGGCACCACGTGGCAAGGAAAGATAATGCACCCCAGGATGCATCAATGGGTCCGGACCTCCACAGAGGGACACCGGACCCTTGTACGTACAAGTTCGGAGCTCCCAAGAAGGCATGCTGGGTTCCTCGGATGGGCCCCAGGTCCTTCCGAGTACGGTCCGGGCCACAGCAAGGTCCCGGGACGGGGAGGACCCCAGCATGAGTAAGGGTCCGGTGCTGACACGTGTCCAGGCCTTGCCCTGTGCTCCCCGCTCAGGAGGAGACCTGCTGCTGCCGCGTGGCTTGTGGCCCGTGACATAAGCCAACGGGCGGAGCCTGACGAATGGCCTCTAAAGCCACGCAACCTCTGCATTTATTGCGGAGAGGACGCGCCGCCTGCCACCACGCTGACAAGTGACGTGCCCTCTCAGCATTTAATGTGTCCTGTCCACTCCGCTAGCAGACGACGTCAGGGTGATCCCACAGACGGCATGCTTACCTAGTCTGTCAGCAAATAGTGCGCTCGTGCCATGCGGCCCACTATGCTCACCATCCCTTATACGAGAAGCTTCCCCTGCACGCCGAGGATACGCAGATCTCGGATGTCAGGACATGAGAAGATTGCCCCAGCAGCGAACATTTGTAGCTCCAAGTGCTAAATTTATTATGTCCCTGGGCCCACATGTCGGGGCTCAGTACCTTTGTGCACGCCCCCCTTCAGCTATAAAAGGGGAGGCATGCGACGTTACAACACAAGCTCAATCTGGAGATCCAATCTTAGGCTCACTCAGACACTCACAAGTTCATACAAGCTCTCAAACAATACATCACACAATGGAGTAGGGTGTTACGCTCCGGCATCCTGAACCACTCTAAATCCTTGTGTGTTCTTGTGTCCTTCCCATTTTCCAACTAACAAGCAAAACGCTTAGGCCCCTCCTCATCTTAGGATTTAGGGTTGGTGCACTCCGCCACCCGGCCGGAGATTTCCTCTCCGACATTTGGCGCGCCGGGTAGGGGCTAGGCATTAGGTTTTTGCTTGTTTCCTTGCTCAAGCATGATGGTGCAAATCGTTGAGCACCGTGCCGAGACTTAGGTAGATTTCGCGGTGGAGGAAGGAGCTACTTCTTCCACACCACAGGTTCCCAACCGCCCTGTGCCAGGCACTGCTGCTGTGCACGCCGGACGGCAGCACACAGCTACACAGACGTCCCGGACTCCATCGAGGGCGACTCTAGGAGCATTGTCAGCAGCCAGGTAGTTGTTGCGACACCCTCCAAGCTCCACGGCCTCACCAGGGGCCATGAAGCAATGGCGGGACGACGTCGACCGACTACTCGGTATGGCACATTCTACCTCGACCAGGTCGAGGACGCGGTCATCCCGTCGCCAACACGAGGCGTCGGCGTCTGTGCGCTTGCCCTCAGTAAGGGGCGCACAGACCAATGACCTCCGGGCAGAACTCGACCGCAGGCATGTGGGGGAGGATGCCCGGGTTTCTTTGGAGAGGGTGCGCGAGCGCCGCCAAAACATCGGTGGTCGCAACCTCGATCAAGACATCGCTGCGGTTGCACCGCATACACCAATGGGCACCCGGTCCCAAACGGATGTCACCTTTGCCGGCGTGGGTTGCGCCGCTCTCGCGGATCATCTCCGTGCGGTGTCATGGCCACCCAAGTTCCAGCCGCACCTGCCGGAAAAGTACGACAGAACGTCAAACCCATCGGAGTTCCTGCAGGTGTACATCACCACCATCACGGCAGTAGGTGGAAACACCATGATGGCGACATATTTTCATGTTGCCTTGTCTGGACCTGCCCGGACCTGGCTCATGAACCTCACCCCAGGGTCAGTCTACTCCTAGGAAGAGCTCTATGTGCCGTTCGTTGCAAACTTCGCCAGTGCTTACCAACAACACGGTGTGGAGGCCTACCTCCATGCGGTGAGGCAGGAGCCTGGGGAAAATCTCCGGAAGTTCATCTCCCGCTTCACCAAGGTGTGAGGTACTATACCTCGCATTTCTGACACTTCCATCACCACGACCTTCCGACAGGGAGTACGAGATGAGAAAATGCTGGATAAGTTGGCCACACATTACGTGGAAACTGTCCCCACACTCTTCGCTCTGGCCGATAGATGCGCCAGAGCCGCCGAGGGCCGAGCTTGGCACTCGGCCCCACAAACCGGAGCTGCCCAGTCGGGTGGTTCGGGTGCTGTCCCACGGGACAGAAAGAAGAAAAAGAAGAAGGACTGCGACTACCAGAAGTCGCGGTCCATTGCTCTAGTTGTCGCAGCCACGACTGGAGGCCAGGGCGACCGCAACAAACGACCACGATCGCAGAGGGGTAACAGCGGCCCATGCCCTGTGCACCCCAACGGACGCCACAGCGCCGCGGAGTGTCGTGAGATCATTGACCTTGCGAAACGCGTCAGCGAGCGGCGCGAGCAGTCTTCCAAAGATGGCTCCCCACCTCGTCGCCGACCTGGCAAAGAAAAGGTGGACGACGACGAGGTGGTCGTGGCTGAACGGGAGCTCGGGTATCAGTCACCCGAGGGGGACCTGAAAGATGTCTTCGCCGGAGGCTCCTACTCCGGTGGAGACAACTAGACGGACCCCAGAGGGACCCCGTGCTCCCTGGTCTACGGAGCTGAAGCTTGCCTTCCTCCGAAAACCCCTCTGGATTCCCCACGGGTCCAGGCTTTCGACAGGTACATGCAGGAATGGCCACAGCCAAAGACGAGGGCTCCCGTGTCAAAAGCAGATGGGGACCTAGGGTTGGGACCTAGTCTTACGGTGAGTACCAAACCAAGAAGGGCTCTGCAACTCTCCCCCAGCTGGGAAGGACCCTTCAAGGTAACAGGAATGCGCCGACCAGGCAACCATCTAGCTACAACTGAAGGAGTGCCTCACCCCGATGCCGGAACATCTCTGTAAGTCCTATCCATAGAGCAAGTCTGAGGGGTCGAATTTATTTCCCTTTTGTAACTAGGTAGCGCATATGTGTACGCCAACCAGGTGGGGTCCGTCCCCATAAACCCGGCTTGTTGGTCTGTACCCATGCATGATGAGTTATAAGGAAAAACTACCCCCCTCAGTTGTGCCCCTATGATAGTTCCACCTCGCTGCACCATGGTCTTACCTTGCAGTTCTTAGATAATACCTTTTAACTAACCCACCTGCGTGGTTCCCATCTGTCCTGACATGACGACATCCAAATTGAGCAGCCAGGCTCGCAGTTTAGGACCTCCCTTACGAAAGCTGGGAGGTTCGACAGCCTGGGGGCCGGCCCTAGAGAACGGGACCCCGTTCCATGGGGTGGTCCAGAGCCTGTGTGTCCGCTTAGCCTAGTTTCGTACCCGAAAGCCTGCACACTCCACCACTCCATGATGGGTACCTAGTATTTGGGTCTATAAGTCCTGTGGGTCTGACAACCTCGGGTCTGGAACTAGAGAATGGACATTAGTCTCCTGGGTGGTCCGGAGCCCGTGTAGCCGCTCAGCCTGGTCCCATACCGTGGGCCTGCACGCTCCACCACCCTGCGACAAGTGTCCTAGTATCTAGAACTGCGACCCAAGGGGGTCCGGACATGCAACTTGGCCACCCGGACTGAAACCTGCGAGCCCGAGCATGTATCAAAGGATGGCTAATATCAGACACGGGACCCTATGGGTGTACTACTAACGCTCCCTAGCTAAAGTTGTGTACAGATTCATATCCCGGCGGGTTGCCACTCGAGAGTTGTTGACAATCTTTTCAGATACGCTGGTATCCAACCTCGACACATCAAGCCTACATTCCAGGCGGGGGGGGGGGGGTACCAGAGAGGAGTCAACATCATAACATCGCAATACACAAGCAAGAGAAGGCGATACACAGATAAGTGCTAATACTGCTTGATAAATAGTACTCAAAGGTACCTTGCAAAAAGCAAAAGTATTACATCTGCTTTCAAGCGGAGCCCTAGCTCCATCTCTACTCTACAGGTATGAACTACCTCCACACCAGTAGGGCCGCGTGAAAGCTAGCTCCGAGCGGCTCGCCAGCGGAGGCGACCACCTCATCACCGACGGCAGCAGCCACCTCTGCACCGACGACTCGCCAGCAGTGGCAATCACCTCAGCGCGTGCGCCATTGCGAAAAGGTCCTTGCCCCCATCTTCCTATGGGGGGGGGGGCGACAACGAGGCCATTAAAGCCAAAGAGCTGGAGGCTCAGCGGCAGGTGGCGCTGATGGTCTCGCCAGTGGAGGCAACCACCTCTGCAGTGGACAGCCTCACCAGCGGTGGCGACCACCTCAGTGCCGATGACAGCAGCCACCCCCGCACCAGTGGCTTACCGGCGATGCGCGCCGACGCAGCACATGCGAAGAGGTCCTCGCTCCTATCCCCCCCCATGGGAGTGAGGACAAGACCATCCAAGAACGCGGCTGCCATCCCCCACGGCGTACGATGTCTTGTACGACCCCCAGACGGCGGCGGAACAGTGCGGCCGGCGGCACGGAAAAAGCCGTGGATGTGGCAAACCTGCGCACGGCGCGACCGTCGCCCGTGCGGTGGACGGACAGCCACGCCCCGACCCGACCAGGCGGCACCAAAGCCATCTAGGCCAAGGAGCCAAACACGTGGCAGCTGACGGCGCTGAGAGCACCTAGAGGGGGGGGGTGAATAGGTGATCCTGTAAAACTTCAAAACTTAAGCCACAAAACTTTGATTAAGCGTTAGCACAGTAATTGCCAAGTGGCTAGAGAGAGTCAAAACACAATAACCACAAGAAAGCAATCACAGAGTTGACACGGTGGTTATCCCGTGGTTCGGCCAAGTACAAAACTTGCCTACTCCACGTTGTGGCGTCCCAATGGACGAGAGTTGCACTCAACTCCTTTCAAGTGATCCAATGATCAACTTGAATACCACGGTGTTTTTCTTTCTTTTGATCTTTTCCCGTTTGCGAGGAATCTCCACAACTTGGAGTCTCTCGCCCTTACAATTGAGTTCACAAAGAAGCACGGAGTAAGGTGGGAATGAGCAACGCACACACGATTCGAAAATCAGAGCAACAACACGCACACAAGTCGCAACAAGAGCTCGCAACGCAACACAATGAGTTCACAACTCAACAAGAGCTCTAGATGCTATCACAATGAATCAAATGCGCGGAATCGATGTCTTGGTGCTTAGCAATGTTGTAGGAATGCTTGGTTTACTCCTCCATGCGCCAAGGGGTCCCTTTTATAGCCCCAAGGCAGCTAGGAGCCGTTGAGAACAAATCTGGAAGGCCATCCTTGCCTTCTGTCGTCGGGTGCACCGGACAGTCCGGTGCACACCGGACACTGTCCGGTGCTCGATTTCTTTCCTTAACAGTCGCAGCCGACCGTTGCCAACCGTTGCAGATCTGGCGCACCGGACAGTCCGGTGCCCACCGGACAGTCCGGTGCCCCCTCCCGACCGTTGGCCAGGCCACGTGTCGCGCGCAGATCCCGCGGACGACCGTTGGTTCAGACGACCGTTGGCTCACCGGACAGTCCGGTGCACACCGGACAGTCCGGTGAATTTTAGCCGAAGTCGCCGGAGAAAAACCCGAGAGCGGCTAGTTTGCCCCGCGCTGGTCTGGCGCACCGGACACTGTCCGGTGCACACCGGACAGTCCGGTGCCCCAGCCCGAAACAGCCTTTGGCTGTACACAGCCACTCTCCACTTCTTTTCTTTTCTTCTTCTTCCTGTTTCTAACACTTAGACAAGATATTAGTACACAAAAACCAATGTACTAAGGCTTAGAAACATACCTTTACTTGTGATTTGCACTTTGTTCAACCATGGGCACATTTTCACATTTAAGCACTTGTGTTTGCACTCAATCACCAAAATACTTAGAAATGGCCCAAAGACACATTTCCCTTTCAATCTCCCCCTTTTTGGTGATTTATGCCAACACAACATAAAGCAACTAGAACAAGTGCAAAATCACTTCAAATAGAATAAATTTGAGTTCTATTCAATTTTGGCATATATGGATCATCCTTTGCCACCACTTGGTTTGTTTTTGTAAATCAGACACAAATCTCTATCTCTAAGTCAAACACACATGTTGAAGCATAAAGAGAGTCATTCCAAAGAAATTTGACCACGGATTTCAAAAACTCCCCCTTTTTCCCATAATCAACATTTCTCCCCACAAGAAGCCAACTTTTGACAAAAGAGACAATACAAGAGTTTTGACAAACCAAAAGCTCTATTCTACTATTTTCACAATTTCTCAAGTGGTAGCTGATCCATTTATTGCTTTGGCCTTTATTTTCTCCCCCTTTGGCATCAAGCACCAAAACAGGATCAATCTTGGCCCTTTAACCCCATTGCCTCACCAAAATCTTCAATTAAGAGCAAATAGGCACTAAGAGTTTAAAGATGAACTTGGAATAAGTTACCCTCTCATCGGAGTGCAGTGGAAGTCTTTCATGGTCCAAGTCCACTTTTTTTTTCTTTCAATCCTCCTTCGAGACTAAATCATCAACTCAAGCACATGGTTAGTCGCAAAGGGTCAAGTTGTAACACACCTCCCCCTAAACATGTGCATCACTTTGCAACGGACTTGTGAGGTCCAGGGAGTGTTTGTACAACTTGAGCACCAAAATAGGCAACAAAATGCAGAATGAACATGATCAAAGGCATAAACACATGTATGCTACAATTCAATCCAAGTTCCGCGAATCTAAGACATTTAGCTCACTACGCAGCCTGCAAAAGGTCTTCTCATCTAGAGGCTTGGTAAAGATATCGGCTAGCTGGTTCTCGGTGCTAACATGAAACACTTCGATATCCCCCTTTTGCTGGTGGTCTCTCAAAAAGTGATGCCGGATGTCTATGTGCTTTGTGCGGCTGTGCTCAACAGGATTTTCCGCCATGCGGATAGCACTCTCATTATCACATAGGAGTGGGACTTTGCTCAGATTGTAGCCAAAGTCCCTAAGGGTTTGCCTCATCCAAAGTAGTTGCGCGCAACACTGTCCTGCGGCAACATACTCGGCCTCAGCGGTGGATAGGGCAACGGATGTTTGTTTCTTAGAGTTCCATGACACCAGGGACCTTCCTAAGAATTGGCACGTCCCCGAGGTACTCTTCCTATCGACCTTACATCCAGCATAGTCGGAGTCTGAGTATCCAACCAAGTCAAAGGTAGACCCCTTTGGATACCAGAGCCCGAAGCAAGGCGTAGCAACTAAATATCTAAGGATTCGCTTCACCGCCACTAAGTGACACTCCTTAGGATCGGATTGAAATCTAGCACACATGCATACGCTAAGCATAATATCCGGTCTACTAGCACATAAATAAAGTAAAGACCCTATCATTGACCGGTATGCTTTTTGATCAACGGACTTACCTCCTTTGTTGAGGTCGGTGTGTCCGTCGGTTCCCATCGGAGTCTTTGCGGGCTTGGCGTCCTTCATCCCAAACCGCTTTAGCAGATCTTGCGTATACTTCGTTTGGGAGATGAAAGTGCCGTCCTTGAGTTGCTTCACTTGGAATCCAAGGAAGTAGTTCAACTCGCCCATCATCGACATCTCGAATTTCTGCGTCATCACCCTGCTAAACTCTTCACAAGACTTTTGATTAGTAGAACCAAATATTATGTCATCGACATAAATTTGGCACACAAACAAATCACCATCACATGTCTTAGTGAAAAGAGTTGGATCGGCTTTCCCAACCTTGAACGCATTAGCAATTAAGAAATCTCTAAGGCATTCATACCATGCTCTTGGGGCTTGCTTAAGTCCATAGAGCGCCTTAGAGAGCTTACACACGTGGTCGGGGTACCGTTCATCCTCGAAGCCAGGGGGTTGCTCCACGTACACCTCCTCCTTTATAGGCCCGTTGAGGAAAGCGCTCTTCACATCCATTTGGTACAACCTGAAAGAATGGTGAGCGGCATATGCTAGCAAGATACGAATTGATTCTAGCCTAGCCACAGGAGCAAAAGTCTCCTCGAAATCCAAACCTGCGACTTGGGCATAACCTTTTGCCACAAGTCGAGCCTTGTTTCTCGTCACCACCCCGTGCTCGTCCTGTTTGTTGCGGAACACCCACTTGGTTCCCACAACATTCTGCTTGGGACGAGGCACCAGTGTCCAAACTTCATTCCTTTTGAAGTTGTTGAGCTCCTCTTGCATGGCCAACACCCAGTCCGGATCTAGCAAGGCCTCTTCTACCCTGAAAGGCTCAATAGAAGAGACAAAAGAGTAATGCTCACAAAAATTAACTAATCGAGACCGAGTAGTTACTCCCTTGCTAATGTCACCCAGAATTTGGTCGACGGGATGATCCCTTTGAATCATCGCTCGAACTTGGGTTGGAGGTGCCGGTTGCGCTTCTTCCTCCATCACATGATTATCTTGTGCTCCCCCTTGATCACACACCTCCACTTGAGGTACCTGTTCGTCATCTTGGGTTGAGGGATGCACCTTGGTTGAGGAAGAGGGTTGATCTTGCTCCAAGTGTTCCTGTGGTCGCACATCACCAATCGCCATGGTGCGCATAGCGGTCGTTGGAACATCTTCTTCATCTACATCATCAAGATCAACAACTTGCTCTCTTGGAGAGCCATTAGTCTCATCAAATACAACGTCGCTAGAGACTTCAACCAAACCCGATGATTTGTTGAAGACTCTATACGCCTTTGTATTTGAGTCATAACCTAACAAAAACCCTTCTACTGCTTTGGGAGCAAACTTAGAATTTCTACCCTTCTTCACTAGAATGTAGCACTTGCTCCCAAATACACGAAAGTAAGATACATTGGGTTTGTTACCGGTTAGTAGCTCATACGACGTCTTCTTGAGGAGGCGATGAAGGTAGACCCTGTTGATGGCGTGGCAAGCCGTGTTCACGGCTTCCGTCCAAAAACACTCGGGGGTCTTGAACTCTCCTAGCATCGTCCTCGCCATATCGATGAGCGTCCTGTTCTTCCTCTCTACCACACCATTTTGCTGTGGTGTGTAGGGAGCGGAGAACTCGTGCTTGATCCCTTCCTCTTCAAGGAACTCCTCCACTTGAAGGTTCTTGAACTCGGACCCGTTGTCGCTCCTTATCTTCTTCACCTTGAGCTCAAACTCATTTTGAGCTCTCCTGAGGAAGCGCTTGAGGGTCCCTTGGGTTTCAGACTTATCCTGCAAAAAGAACACCCAAGTGAAGCGGGAAAAGTCATCAACAATAACTAGACCATACTTACTCCCTCCTATGCTCAGATAGGCGACGGGTCCGAAGAGGTCCATATGCAGCAGCTCCAGGGGTCTTGAAGTGGTCATCACATTCTTGCTGTGATGCGCTCCTCCCACTTGTTTACCTGCTTGACAAGCTGCACAAGGTCTATCTTTTTCGAATTTAACGTTAGTCAAACCTATCACGTGTTCTCCCTTTAGAAGCTTGTGAAGGTTCTTCATTCCCACATGTGCTAAGCGGCGATGCCACAGCCAGCCCATGCTAGTCTTAGCTATTAAACATGCATCTAGACCGGCCTCTTCTTTTGCAAAATCAACTAAGTAAAGTTTACCGTCTAATACACCCTTAAAAGCTAGTGAACCATCACTTCTTCTAAAGACAGACACATCTACATTTGTAAATAGACAGTTATACCCCATGTTGCATAATTGACTAACAGATAGCAAATTATAACCAAGAGACTCTACTAAAAACACATTAGAGATAGAGTGCTCATTAGAAATTGCAATTTTACCTAACCCTTTTACCTTGCCTTGATTCCCATCACCGAATACAATTGAATCTTGGGAATCCTTACTCTTGACGTAGGAGGTGAACATCTTCTTCTCCCCCGTCATATGGTTTGTGCATCCGCTGTCAATAATCCAGCTTGAACCCCCGGATGCATAAACCTGCAAGGCAAATTTAGGCTTGGGTCTTAGGTACCCAACTCATGTTGGGTCCTACAAGGTTAGCACAAATATCCTTAGGGACCCAAATGCAAGTTTTATCTCCCTTGCATTTTGCCCCTAACTTCCTAGCAATTACCTTCTTACCCTTTTTACAAATTGCAAAGGAGGTATTCAAAGCATGATATACTGTAGAAAATTCATTTACTACTTTCCTAGGAGCATGACTAACATTCTTTCTAGGCACATGATGAATAGCATTTCTCTTAGACATATTTCTACCATGCATATAAGAAGAGCTAGAAGCAATCATGTGATGAGAATCAAAATCATCATAAGCATTATAACCCCTATAATCACTTCTAGATTGTCTTCTATCATGATATAAAAAAGCATGGTTCTTTTTAGTGCTAGTAGCCATAGGGGCCTTCCCTTTCTCCTTTGCGGGAATGGGAGCCTTATGGCTTGTTAAGTTCTTGGCTTCCCTTTTGAAGCCAAGTCCATCCTTAATGGAGGGGTGTCTACCAACAGTGTAGGCATCCCTAGCAAATTTCAGTTTATCAAAATCACTCTTGCTAGTCTTAAGTTGAGCATTAAGACTAGCTATTTCATCATTTAATTTTGAAATAGAAACTAAGTGTTCACTACAAGCATTAACATCAAAATCCTTACACCTAGTGCAAATTGTAATATTTTCAACACAAGAGTTACTTGCTACTTCTAGTTTAGCAGTTAAAATATTAATTTCACCTTTTAAAGAAGAAATGGTTTCATTACAAGTAGAAAGTTCACAAGAAAGTATTCCATTTCTTTTAACTTCTAGAGCAAGTGAATTTTGTGCACTAACAAATTTATCATGTTCTTCATATAAAAGGTCTTCCTGTTTCTCTAAGATTCTATCCTTTTCATTTAAGGCATCAATCAACTCATTAATCTTAGCTATCTTAGTTCTATCCAATCCCTTGAATAAACTAGAGTAATCAATTTCATCCTCACTAGATTCATCATCACTAGAAGAATCATAAGTATTAGCATTACGAGTGATTACCTTCTTTTCCCTTGCAATGAGGCAAGTGTGATGCTCGTTTGGGAAGAGGGCCGATTTGTTGAAGGCAGTGGCGGCGAGTCCCTCATTGTCGGAGTCGGAGGAGGAGCAATCCGAATCCCACTCCTTGCCTAGATGCGCCTCGCCCTTGGCCTTCTTGTAATTCTTCTTCTTTTCCCTCTTGTTTCCCTGTTCCTGGTCACTATCGTTATCGGGGCAGTTAGCGATAAAATGACCAATCTTACCGCACTTGAAGCATGAGCGTTTCCCCTTTGTCTTGTTCTTGCTTGGCTGCCCCTTGTGACCCTTCAGCACTGTCTTGAATCTCTTGATGATGAGAGCCATCTCTTCATCATTGAGCCCGGCCGCCTCAACTTGCGCCACCTTGCTAGGTAGCAACTCCTTGTTCCTTGTTGCCTTTAGAGCAATGGGTTGAGGCTCGTGGAGTGGACCGTTCAACGCGTCGTCGACGTATCTTGCCTCCTTGATCATCATCCGCCCGCTCACGAATTTTCCAAGTACTTCCTCGGGCGTCATCATCGTGTACCTGGGATTCTCACGAATATTGTTCACGAGATGAGGATCAAGAACGGTAAAGGACCTGAGCATTAGGCGGACGACGTCGTGATCCGTCCAACGCGTGCTTCCGTAGCTCCTTATTTTGTTGATAAGGGTCTTGAGCCGGTTGTAAGTTTGAGTTGGCTCTTCTCCCCTTATCATGGCAAATCGTCCAAGCTCGCCCTCCACCAACTCCATCTTGGTGAGCATGGTGATGTCGTTCCCCTCGTGAGAGATCTTGAGGGTATCCCATATCTGCTTGGCATTGTCCAAGCCGCTCACCTTATTGTACTCTTCCCTGCACAAAGATGCTAAGAGAACAGTAGTAGCTTGTGCATTTCTATGAATTTGCTCATTAATGAATGAGGGGCTATCCGAGCTATCAAATTTCATTCCACTTTCAACAATCTCCCAAATGCTTGGATGGAGAGAAAATAGGTGAGTACGCATTTTGTGACTCCAAAATCCGTAGTCCTCTCCATCAAAGTGAGGAGGCTTGCCAAGTGGAATGGGGAGCAAATGAGTATTTGAGCTATGTGGAATGCGCGAATAATCAAAAGAAAAGTTTGAGTTAACCGTCTTTTGTTTGTCGTGGTCGTCGTCCTTTTGGGAAGAAGAGGATTCGTCGCTGTCGTAGTAGACGATCTCCTTGATGCGCCTTGTCTTCTTCTTCTTCCCATCTTTGCGCCTGTGGCCCGAGCCCGAGTCGTTGGACTTGTCATCCCTTGGCTCGTTGACGAAGGACTCCTTCTCCTTGTCGTTGATCACAATTCCCTTCCCCTTAGGATCCATCTCTTCGGGCGGTTAGTCCCTTTCTTGAAGAGAACGGCTCTGATACCAATTGAGAGCACCTAGAGGGGGGGGGGTGAATAGGTGATCCTGTAAAACTTCAAAACTTAAGCCACAAAACTTTGATTAAGCATTAGCACAGTAATTGCCAAGTGGCTAGAGAGAGTCAAAACACAATAACCACAAGAAAGCAATCACAGAGTTGACACGGTGGTTATCCCGTGGTTCGGCCAAGTACAAAACTTGCCTACTCCACGTTGTGGCGTCCCAATGGACGAGAGTTGCACTCAACTCCTTTCAAGTGATCCAATGATCAACTTGAATACCACAGTGTTTTTCTTTCTTTTGATCTTTTCCCGTTTGCGAGGAATCTCCACAACTTGGAGTCTCTCGCCCTTACAATTGAGTTCACAAAGAAGCACGGAGTAAGGTGGGAATGAGCAACGCACACACGATTCGAAAATCAGAGCAACAACACGCACACAAGTCGCAACAAGAGCTCGCAACGCAACACAATGAGTTCACAACTCAACAAGAGCTCTAGATGCTATCACAATGAATCAAATGCGCGGAATCGATGTCTTGGTGCTTAGCAATGTTGTAGGAATGCTTGGTTTACTCCTCCATGCGCCAAGGGGTCCCTTTTATAGCCCCAAGGCAGCTAGGAGCCGTTGAGAACAAATCTGGAAGGCCATCCTTGCCTTCTGTCGTCGGGTGCACCGGACAGTCCGGTGCACACCGGACACTGTCCGGTGCCCGATTTCTTTCCTTAACAGTCGCAGCCGACCGTTGCCAACCGTTGCAGATCTGGCGCACCGGACAGTCCGGTGCACACCGGACAGTCCGGTGCCCCCTCCCGACCGTTGGCCAGGCCACGTGTCGCGCGCAGATCCCGCGGCCGACCGTTGGTTCAGACGACCGTTGGCTCACCGGACAGTCCGGTGCACACCGGACAGTCCGGTGAATTTTAGCCGAAGTCGCCGGAGAAAAACCCGAGAGCGGCTAGTTTGCCCCGCGCTGGTCTGGCGCACCGGACACTGTCCGGTGCACACCGGACAGTCCGGTGCCCCAGCCCGAAACAGCCTTTGGCTGTACACAGCCACTCTCCACTTCTTTCCTTTTCTTCTTCTTCCTGTTTCTAACACTTAGACAAGATATTAGTACACAAAAACCAATGTACTAAGGCTTAGAAACATACCTTTACTTGTGATTTGCACTTTGTTCAACCATGGGCACATTTTCACATTTAAGCACTTGTGTTTGCACTCAATCACCAAAATACTTAGAAATGGCCCAAAGGCACATTTCCCTTTCAGGCGCCTGCAGCCGGCCGGCCCCGCGTAGCCGAAGTTTGCCTCCTCCGCAAGGCTGGTGAGCGCCCTTCTCCCCCGAATGCTGGAGGAAGAAGCGGGTCGCCAGCCCATGCGGAAGGTAGGACCCCAACTCGGCTCTCCGTCCTCCCCAGCGCAGATGATGAACATCCTTGAAGTTGAGGGCAGGGGGAGGCCGCAGCCCGGCTCGCTTCTCTCCACCACAAGGCTGGTGGTCATCCCTCTAGATGACCACTGGCGAGAGATTACATTCGGGCTGCAAGATGAAAATCCTTGAAGCCAAGCGATGGCAGAAGAGCGACAACCCCCACGAGGTCGTGCTCCTCTAACAGCAGCAAGAAGAAGACAAGATCGGCTGCACCTCTGCGCAGAAAACGAAGAGCGCGAGCTCTCCGGCGGTGAGATCGCCGGAGGGGGTGGCCCTGACGCGGATCCCCCCAGAGAACACCGGCGCACCCCATTTGGAGGCTAGGAAGGCGGAAGGACGCGATGAATGCAAGAGGAGCGAGGCATCACTACTGCCTAGGAGATCGACCCCTTTTTAAAGGCAGATTTCCCCACTCGCGCCCTGAAGCGTCATGGGCAATGTCTCCCCCGACGTGCACCAGGGTTCCCACCCTATGACACGGGGGCCAAGCCCCATATGTCATACAGGCTGACCCGAAGCACGAAGAAGGCGAACCACCGCACAAGGAGCGTGCAACTGCCCCGCGGTTTTGCGCCCCTTCATTTTCGGAGCAACCAGAGGTCAGGAAGACGAACCGCTGCACAAGGAGCGTGCAACCGCCCCACGATTATGTGCCCCTTTATCTCCGCCGAAACCAACGGTCGAGAAGGCGAACCGCCGCGCAGGAAGTATACAACCGCCCCGCAGTTGTGCGCCCACTCAGCTTTGCTGCAACCGGCGGTCCAACATGGGGGCCCAGGCCCACATGTCATGCAACCGGCGCGCTGGTTACTGGGTGCGGAAAGATGGCACCACCGCTCACGCCAATGCCACGTCTTCCCGGGGCCGTCGTGGAAGACTGAAAAGATAAGTTTTTAGAACCAGTGCGGCGACTCGAGGCACCCGCGCATGGCCCAACAGTGACATTAAGTACGAAGGTCACGGGCCAGTCAGCCATGGGAATAGGTGTGGCAGTCGGCGTGACCATAGGCGGGTCAGCAGTAATTGCATCAACAGGCGCGCAGGAGCAGCATGCCAACCGCCAATCAGACTCTGGCCCCACCTGCATGCTCGCATCCTCCCCTAAGGCGGGCCCGGGGGCCACTGTCGGTACCCTGAATCAGGGGTACCCTCTTCTACGGTATGAAGACGTTGTACACGTACGGCGTATCCTAGCCACACGGAGAACGACACCCGACCCCACCGCATGGGTAGGTCTGAGGGCACCACGTGGCAAGGAAAGATAATGCACCCCAGGATGCGTCATTGGGTCCGGACCTCCACAGAGGGACACTGGACCCCTGTACGTACAAGTCCGGAGCTCCCAAGAAGGCATGCGGGGTCCCTCGGATGGGCCCCAGGTCCCTCCGAGTAGGGTCCGGGCCACAGCAAGGTCCCAGGATGGGGAGGACCCCGGCATGAGTAAGGGTCCGGTGCTGACACGTGTCCAGGCCTTGCCCTGTGCTCCCCGCTTAAGAGGAGACCCGCTGCTGCCGCGTGGCTTGTGGCCTATGAAGCCACGCAGCCTCTGCATTTATTGCGGAGAGGACACGCCGCCTGCCACCATGCTGACAGGTGACGTGCCCTCTCAGCATTTAAAGCGTCCTGTCCACTCCGCTAGCAGACAGCGTCAGGGTCATCCCGCAGACGGCACGCTTACCCAATCTATCAGCAAACAGTGCGCCCGTGCCATGCGGCCCACTGTGCTCACCATCCCTTATACGAGAAGCTTCCCCTGCACGCCGAGGATACGCAGATCTCGGATGTCAGGACACGAGAAGATTGCCCCAGCAGCGAACATTTGTAGCTCCAAGTGCTAAATTCATTATGTCCCTGGGCCCACATGTTGGGGCTCAGTACCTTTGTGCATGCCCCCCTTTAGCTATAAAAGGGGAGGCATGCGACGTTACAACACAAGCTCAATCTGGAGATCCAATCTTAGGCTCACTCAAACACTCACAAGTTCATACAAGCTCTCAAACAATACATCACACAGTGGAGTAGGGTGTTACGCTCCGGCGGCCCGAACCACTTTAAATCCTTGTGTGTTCTTGTGTCCTTCCCATTTTCCAACTAACAAGCAAAACACTTAGGCCCCACCTCCTCTTAGGATTTAGGGCGGGTGCACTCCGCCACCCGGCCGGAGATTTCCTCTCCGACAGTCCCCATCTGCGTTTGATGAGGGAGGCCTCGTCTTTGGCTGTGGCCATTCCTGCATGAACCTGTCGAAAGTCTGGACCCGTGGGGAATCCAGAAGGGTTTCCGAAGGAAGGCAGGCTTCAGCTCCGTAGACCGGGGAGCACGGGGTCCCTCTGGGGGTCCGTCTAGTTGTCTCCACCAGAGTAGGAGCCTCCGGCGAAGACATCCTTCAGGTCCCCCTCGGGTGACTGATACCCGAGGTCCTGTTCAGCCGCGGCCACCTCACCGTCGTCCACCTTTTCTTTGCCAGGTCGGTGACAAGGTGGGGAGCCGTCTTTGGAAGACTGCTTGCGCTGCTTGCTGACGCGTTTCGCGAGGTCAATGATCTCGCGACACTCCGCGGCGCTGTGGCGACCGTTGGGGTGCATAGGGCATGAGCCGCTGTTACCCCTCTGCGGCCGTGGACATTTGTTGCGGTCGCCCCGGCCCCCGGTCGTGGCTGCAACGACTAGAGCGATGGACCGCGACTTCTGGTAGTCGCGGTCCTTCTTCTTTTTCTTCTTACCGTCCTAGGGATGGCACCCGAGCCACCTGACTAGGTAGCCCCGGATTGTGGGACCGAGTGCCATCCACGACCCTCGGTGGCTCTGGTGCATTTGTCGGCCAGAGCGAAGAGTGTGGGGACAGTTTCCACGTCGTGTGTGGCCAACTTCTCCAACATTTTCTCATCACGTACTCCCTGACGGAGGGCCGTGATGATGGAAGCATCAGAAATGCGAGGTATAGTACCTCGCACCTTGGTGAAGCGGGAGATGAACGTCCGGAGAGTCTCCCCGGGCTCCTGCCTCACCGCATGGAGGTGAGCCTCCTCACCATGCTGTTGGTCAGCACTGGCGAAGTTCGCAACGAACCTTGCGTAGAGCTCTTCCCAGGAGTAGACTGACCCTGGGACGAGGTTCATGAGCCAAGTCCGGGCAGGTCTAGACAAGGAGACATGAAAATATGTTGCCATCACAGCGGTGTTTCCACCTGCTGTCGTGATGGCGATGACGTACACCTGCAGGAACTCCGACGGGTTTGACGTTTCGTCGTATTTTTCCGGCAGGTATGGCCAGAACTTGGGCGGCCACGACGCCACGCGGAGATGATCCGCGAGAGCGGCGCAGCCCACGTCGGCCAAGGGGACACCCACTTGGGACCGGGTGCCCATCGGTGTCTGCGGTGCTGCCGTTGCGAAGTCTTGATCGAGGTTGCAGCCCTTGATGTTTTGGCCGCGCTCGCGCGCCCTCTCCAAAGAGACACGGACGTCCTCTCCCGCACGCCTACGGTCGAGTTCTGCTCAAAGGTCGTTGGTCTGTGCGCCCCTCACTAAGGGTGAGCGCACAGACGCCGACGCCTCATGTTGGCGCCTGGATGACCGTGGCCTCGACCTAGTCGAGGTAGAATGTGCCATGCTGAGCAGTCGGTCGACGTCGTCCCGCCATTGATTCATGGCCCCTAGTGAGGCTGTGGAGCTTGGAGGGTGTCGCAGCAACTCCTTGGCTGCTGACAATGCTCCCGGCGTCGCCCTTGACGGAGTCCGGGATGTCTGTGCAGCTGTATGCTGTCGTGAAGTGTGCACAGCAGCAGTGCCTGGCACAGGGCGGTTGGGAACCTGTGGTGTGGAAGAAGCAGCTTCTTCCTCCACCACGAAATCCACCAAAGTCTTGGCGCGATGCTCAACGATTTGCACCATCATGCTAAGCGAGAAAACAAGCAAAAACCTAATGCCTAGCCCCTACCTGGCGCGCCAAATGTCGGAGAGGAAATCTCTGGCCGAGTGGCGGAGTGCACCCGCCCTAAATCCTAATATGAGGAGGGGGCCTAAGCGTTTTGCTTGTTAGTTGGATATAGGAATGAACACACAAGAGTTTAGAGTGGTTCGGGCCGCCGGAGCGTAACACCCTACTCCATTGTGTGTTGTATTGCTTGAGAGCTTGAGTTGTGTCTTGAATCACTTGGGTGTAAGCCTAAAGATTGAGCTTGTGTTGTAACGTCGCATGCCTCCCCTTTTATAGCTGAAGGGGGGCATGCACAAAGGTATTGAGCCCCGACATATGGGCCACAAGCCACACAGCAGCAACGGGTCTCCGCCTGAGCGGGGAGCGCAAACACGCAGGGCAAGGTCTGGACACGTGCCAGCACCGGACCCTTACTCATGCCGGGGTTCCCCCTGTCCCGGGACCTTGCTGTGGTCTGAACCTTACTCGGAGGGACCTGGGGTCCATCCGAGGGACCCGACATGCCTTCTTGGGAGTCCCAAACTGTAATCGAGGGTCCGGGTTGTGCGTACAGGGGTTCGGTGTTCCTCCGTGGAGGTCCGGACCTAATGATGCATCCTGGGGTGCATCATCTTTCCTTGCCACGTGGTGCCCCTAGACCTGCCCATGTGGTGGGGTCGGGTGCCGTTCTCCGTGCGGCCAGGAGACATCGTACGTGTATAGCGTCTTTATACTGTAGTAGAGGGTACCCCTAACCCAGGGTACTGACAGAACCGTTTTAGTATCCCTCCACTATACATGACCTAAAGCTATTACAAATTTCACAAGCCCTTAAAGTTTTGAAAGGCATAATCCATGGTTTTCGGAAGAATAATTATGCAATTAACAAAAATTTACAACCTTTTCCTAAAATTGTCTCCAACAAAATGCCTTAAAATAGAGCCCAAAAAATTAAAATATTACATCATTTAAAATATCTAGAGCACTAAAAACAATTTGAGCTTCAATAGTTAAACCCTAAAACATGTATTTTGAAAATAAATTAGGAGGCAGAAACAACAATCTTTAGCAGAAATGCAAAACAAATAAGGAAATTTAGTAGCCTAGGAGCGAGGCATAAAACTCCCTCAAGAAAGAGGCGAGGACCTGGAATCTGTTGCTTGATGTTCTTCACTAATTCTTTATTTTGTTCTACTCTAGTGTTCTGCGACATGCTTTCAAGCTGACATGTTTCTGCTTTCTTATTTCGTTTCGTCGCTCCAAAAAACAAAACCTTTGATCCAATACGAAACTATGCCTAGATACTGCAATGTTGCAGATAACATGAACTGAACTGAACTGAAAAATTGTTTTTTAAAGCTCGTTTCTTGCTTGCTCTGTTTGCTCTACCGACATGATGTGCACGACATGCACATGCAGATTCTGCGACTGGAGATGCACCTCAAGGATCAGCGGGTGGTGTCGGACTCTTGGGTGCATGACCAGTATTTACAAGAGTTCACCAGGAAAAGTTAGTGGTAAGAGAGAAGAAAAGGCTAGCAGGAGACTAACACGGCCTAAATGTAAAAATGCAATAAATTTATAGAGTATAGAACCAAAATAAGATCATGGATATGCTCTTCTAGCTCTAAGGGGATACAAAGTGATATTACCAACACAAATAGGATCATGTCTGGTAAGCTCCAAAATGCAATTAACAAAAGATACCATGCTAGATGATTGATGATAATTACTGGAGCAAGAAAAAAGATACTTACTAGATAATAGTTGGTTTGCAATGGACAATAGTTGTAAGAAAATGAACAGAAGACTGAATCAGGAATCCAGGACTTAAAAACTCATAACACTAATCTTTTTTAGATAATTCAGATTCGTAATAAACTGATAGTTACCTTGTTTCAAGAGAATTGCAATGTTCATTATATAAACATTTTGATCGTGCACTCAAGAAAAAAGTGATATTTTGACAAACCTTGAAAGCGGCATTGCTATAGGAGATTTACCTTGGCAATATACTTCTTGCCATCACATTTTCTCTTTACTTTGACCTGCACAAGAAGCAGCATTAGCTTAACAAAATAATTGACATACCTTATCCATAGAAAAATTAATGGTAAATCGATATCAGCACTTCATCTAAAAAGCACCCAAGAAGCAATTTGAAACAAATAATCTTCAGCAGACATGCAAAACAAATAAAGAAATTTAGTAGCCTAGGAGCAAGACATAAAACTCCCTCAAGAAAGAGGCGAGGACCTGAAATCTGTTGCTTGATGTTCTTCACTAATTCTTTATTTTGTTCTACTCTAGTGTCGGTGTTTGGAGCCCGGTCGCACACCCGGGGTTACCCCTCGCGGTGCTTTTGGGTAGGACGGTGCTATTGACTGTAACTCAATGGTTTGTGCGAGATGCATGAGGGACGACAGGCGATTTTCTGCAGGTTCGGGCCGCTTTGAGATGCGTAACACCCTACTTCCTGACGTGGATCTTTATGTGGTAGGTTACAAGGGAAGTCTCCTATATGGAGAAAGGCTAATGAGCTGAATAGATGGTCGATGAAAATGAAGGGGTACCCCCTAGGCCTTATATACTTGACTGTGGGGCACTACATGCGTGTATGATGATGATGTGTACCTAAACAATAGTGAACCGACTGAACTTTTCTTCCTATAATCTCGCTGACTTATCCCTAGTTTGCTCCAATATTCAAGGTCGCTGCACACGGGAAAATCGGATCGACGCTGTGGATAGCGCTTAAATCCAACGAGCCGCCTGGGCCTGAGTCTGCCTCTTTCTCGCGTCGGCCCATTCCACCAGCAGTTCTCCCCTGGCCCATGAAGGGATGGTCTTGTGAGATAATAGGCCTAAAGCCTCTCGCGAGGCCTTCTTGCCTTCTAGTGGACACGGGGGATATTTGTCTCCCACAAGCCCCCAATCTTTGAGTTGATTTTGAAATAATCAGTCCAAAGATTTTAGGTCTAGCTCGTGAATTTGTGGCTTGATTTCCATTCTGGTGATGGGCGCGCCGAAGGTGCACCTATTGAGCGTTGCTCCTGAACTTTGAGTGACTCAGTAAAAAACAGTCTTCTCAAAGGTTCTCATTTGATGCTTTGAAGATCAACATCTTGTCATCATATCGTGCTTTGGAAGTCAGCATTTGGAACTTTGAGTAGGTTTTTGAAAATAAACCACTCAAAGGTCTTCATTTCGTGCCTTAGAGATCAACATTCTGTCATCAGCTTATGCTTTAGAAATCAGCATTCTGTCTTCTGGGATTAAAAATCTATTGGGCGCACCGGAGGTGCACCCAATGGGTGTAGCCCCCGAGCTTTGAGTGGATTTTTTTAAATAACCCACTCAAAGATCTCCATCTTATGCTTTAGAAATTAGCATTTTGTCTTCATCTCATGCTTTAGAAATCAGCAATATTATCTGCCCACACCTTGTTAGGTCTGAAATTTATTTGATCGGTGACAGATTGGATGTTTGGTAGATGGCGCTTGGCTGGTCTTCACCTCGCTCTGCGCTTCAATGCCTCTGTTGACTAGACTTGCGGTTCAGTAGCTATATTTGGATTTCCTTTGATCTCTGCCGATCTCTTTTTTCTGTCTCAGTACATTCATTGCATATACTGTATGGATATGACTGGTTCAGAAAATCTATTTGTTGGGGGCCTTCGTCCTCCGAAGGTCCTCAAAAACATGATTTGACAATGTTTTCCGAGTGGATTATGTGAACAGGTATTTTCGGATCCAGAATTATGAATATGGAGCACGGCCAGGACGAAGCCTGAACCAGACGAAGGTCGAGTGTAGCCGAAGCTGTGCACAGGGAAGCTTCGGCGCGATGGCAGAAGGGGGAACCGACTTAAAGATGAAAAGACTTCGGGGGCCTCGACAGATTTCCATAAGCCGTTAACAAATGTAATGGACATGGATGTAATTTTACGTGGGCTGCGTCCCGCGTCTATAAATAGATGAACAGTACTCCCGTACTGTTCACGCTGACTTGGCATTGGCTTTTGCATCACGCTTGTACTTTTTACCTTCTCTCAGGACCAAAGGTACATTTGTAATTTAAAATCATTTCTATTTCTCCATGTTAATAAAATAGAAATGATTTTATGTTGATGTTTGTATTTCATGCTTTATATGAATCCTTCGGCATTACTTATTATATTCCCGAAGGTATGTCTATGATAACCTTCGTCCTAAATCATTATTTCCCGAAGGGACATAATGTTTCGAAGGACGAAGGACCTTAATGTGTAACACTTTTTATGTTGCCTTGTTCTTAATTCGAAGCATTTGAGAACAAGTCACCAACATTGGCGCCCACCTCCGGTGAACTCACTTCCACTTCGAGTCTTCGTGAACACCTTCGGAAGCTATAGACCTTCGCTATGGCGCCGAAGAAAGCTTCAGCGGCTGGGGCTGCAGCACTACAACCGCTGGACCACAACCAGGAGACCGTCTCTCTTCGGGAGGCCAGAAGCCAGAAGAGAAAAGCTGTTAGCCCGACGCTTGAGGAAGAAGAGCTAGACCAAGAAATCAGAGAGATGGAGATGCTACATCAACAAGTGCAGAGGAAGAAGGAGAAGATGGCCCGCCTAGCTGAGTTGCAAAGGCAAATTGACGAAGCTTCTGAGGAAGTTCGCCATCTCACTCACGATGAGCAGAACAGAAGGCCTCATCAGAAAGACCTCCATCAGGAGGGCTTCGTCAACGAAGACGACTGGTATGATAATTTCCATCAGGGAAATTTTGTTTTTGATGATGCTTCTCCTCTGTCTGCTGAGCTGCAGGCTACACCTTGGCCTCCATCCTATAAGCCACCCCAGCTCCCCATGTTTGACGGCCACTCCGACCCGAAGCAATTCTTGATGAGCTACAAAGCAACAGTGTCTTCGTACGGGGGCAACGCTGCAATCATGGCGAAGTCTTTCGTCATGGCCGTCAGGAATGTTGCTCAGACCTGGTATTCCTCCCTTCGGCCAGGAACAATCACTTCATGGCAGAAGCTGAAGGATATGTTACTGACCAGCTTTCAAGGATTTCAAACGAAGCCGGTTACAGCTCAAGCCCTCTTCCAGTGTATTCAGGATCACGAAGAATACCTTCAGGCGTATGTCCGAAGGTTCTTACGATTGAGGGCGCAGGCACCAACGGTGCCCAATGAAATCGTTATCGAAGCCATGATCAAGGGGCTCCGTCCTGGACCTGCAGCTCAATACTTTGCTCGGAAGCCTCCTCAGACCTTGGAGAAATTGCTCCAAAAGATGGATGAGTACATTCGTGCTGACAATGACTTTCGCCAAAGAAGGGAGGAGGCCTTCAGATTTTCTGAGATGACCAGGGGCTTCGGAGGAAGATACTACCCGAGGCATGTCCGTTCCATTCACAACACTCAGAATGATGATAAGGGGAGTCAGCAAAACAGGCCGCAGTGCTCCTCACAGGCTTCGGGGCAACAACAAACTTTCTTTCGGCCACCAGCTCCAAGAGGCAGAGGCGCCAGGGGCTTCGGCGGAAGATTCGGAGATCAGCCAAGGAGACTGTTTTGCCTATTCTGTGGAGAGGGCAAGGGCCACACCACTAGGACGTGCCATGTTACAATCCAGAAGCAAAAGGAACTAGCCGAAGCTGCATCTCAACAAGCTCAGTCGAAGCAGGTTATGCATACTGCTTCGTTTCATCCGCCTTATGTCCCACAATACATAGACAACCACCCTGCGGCTTCTGTAGCTTCGGCAAGTCAACCTCAAGCTTCCTGGCAGCAGCTTCCGCCTCCACCTCCATTGCAGCAAGGTCAACAGCCAGAAGGGAGTCAATACGCTCCACATCAGAGGGACTTCAGAGAACAGTCCGAAGCTCGCACAGTCAACAGCACTGTGCCAGAGTCGAAGCACATTTATTGACATATCCTACCTTTGATAGCAGTCTTTTCTATTCAGTTTTATTTTCTGTGAAGCAAAAAACATTGATAGTTTTCATGTAATAATTTCGTTGTTTCCCACGAGGAAAATCTATTTGCTCCACAGGCCTAAGTTGCTGAAGCCTAAAACTTTTTCCGTTACCAAGGAGGACCTTCGGATTAAAAATCCTTCGGAGTAACAGAAAGTCGTTCTAAGGAACGCAGAGTAAGTTTATGAAGTCACAAAAAGCCGTTCCAAAGGGAGCGCAGTGTAAGTTTTCTGCTCAGAAGTCGTTCCTAAAGGAATGCAGAGCCTACAGCGAAAAGTCAACGCTGATACCGCCTAAGTAAAAGGCGAAGAAGCTCCTAAGGGAGGCTTACAGCGAAAAGTCAACGCTGATACCGCCTAAGTAAAAGGCGAAGAAGCTCCTAAGGGAGGCTTACAGCGAAAAGTCAACGCTGATACCGTCTAAGTAAAAGACGAAGAAGCTCCAAAGACGTTCCCAAGGGAATGCAGAGCTTACGAATATATTTTATGTGTATCTCCGGAACAAATGTCACATGCATAACATAACATCATCACATCATTTTGCATAGCATAAGCATCATACATCATATTGCATTTGGCAAGAGAAGGAGATACTCTCAACCTTCGAAAGGATGCTTTGAGAAAGTGACATCGAAATTGTACAGCTTCGGAATACAGCTTCGGAGAATATTTTTACGAAACATGGGCGAGCTTTATCAGATCAATATCGAAGTTGTATAGCTTCGGAGTATAGCTTCGAAGAATGTTTTGACGAAGCATGGATGTGATTCATCAGAATAATTTTAACGGAGAATGCCTTCTTCACGAAGCATGAAAAGAAGGGAAGGTGTTTTTTCGCCAAAGGCTCAAAAATGGTATGTATTTAATGTTTCACGCATCGTAAAGAATTCAATAATGAAAGGAGACTTGTATATTACATTCAAATGTACAAAGTGTTACATAGATTACACTTTAAATGATTTTTCCAAATAGCATCTAATCTTCTCTCAATACTTCTTCGGCGGCCTCATTTAGAAGTTGGTCAACAACCTTGTCCAAGATAGTTTCGGCCATTTGTTTAATTTCTTCGTCGACATTTGATCCAGCAGTTTCTGAGGGAAGAGAACATTTCTTCATTACTTTTGCAAACCTTGAGCAAAGTTTGGAATAAAAATTACAACACAATAAGAGCGACTAATTGGTACCTAATTGCCTTTCGGGCTCTGTACTCCTTTTGGCAGCTTCTGCCACTTTTCTGGCGTCATGAATGCCTTTTTCGCTCCTTTGGATGATCTCTTGCGCCATTCCTCGGCCGCCGTCGTTCCAGATATCAGTAAAAAATTTGCCACCAACCACGCTTGCTTCGGCCGAGGGGTCCTTGACGTCTTCGGAAGATAAGGTAGCTTCGGATTGAGCTAAAAATTTTACATGCCCGCAACCTTTCTTCTCTAAGACAGAAGCAATTCCTCTGGCGCCCGAAAAAGCGCATATGTCGCCACGACTGTTCAGAATCTCTTCGAAGGCCTCTGCTTCGTGGCTAATCCATTCCAGCGGACCTTCGGGATTGCCTCGAGAGAAATTCTCTTCGCTGGAAAAGGCGCCTACGCTGGCGAAGCTGGATTTAATTTTATTCACACATTCTACAGATTTGACATAGCATTTCCCCTGAGATGTGCGAAGCTCCTTAACTTTTGATTCCAATTTGCTGACCATAAAATCACTAAGTTCTCGTTTCGTTTCCTCAAGCGCGCGCTCCTCTTTAGCTCTAGCCAGCTGTTTCTGAAGATCTTTAATCTCGCGTTTTTGAGCTTCGGCCTGGGCCTTTGAAGCAGCTTCGTCTTTTTTCACTTTATCTACCAGTGTAAGCAGAATTTTATCTTTTTCCAAAGCTTCGTTTCTCAGTCTGATAACTTCGGAGCGTAAATTATTAAACGCAATTTCATAGCTTTCATCTTCGGCGCTCTTTTGGGCTCTTAGTGCGTTGCTTAGGATCAGGCCCTATACGAAAAAGAATTCATATAAGAAAAAAGGAATGAGTTGCGTAAAAATAAGGGGGTTTTTCAAGTGTTTAATTCCTATACCTTCAGGCTGTTGTACGCAAGACTGTCTGCGAGATCTTCTTTCGTCATGGCGCTTAATCCAGATTCAAGCTTCGGGAAACCAATACTTCTGGCCATTTCTCGGCAGACAGATAGCTCTTTGTTGTCAGGCAGGCAGTATAAGAAGTCATCTTCATTCGTTCCATTGAATATTACTGCCCCCTTCGGATATTTTAGTTCCTTTGCATAATGGATGGCTTCATGAGTTTCTTCTTCAGATAGCTTCTTCCCCGAAGCATGTCGTATCATGTAATCACGCATGCTGGCAGGTGCTTCGGGGATGGCGGTGTCAGTTTCTTCAACTAATACTGGTTCTGGAATTTTTATTGCTTCGGCTTCAAAAGGTTGCTCCTTGTAGGGCTCTGAAGGCCCAGCTTCAGCTTCAGCTTGTTGAGCCGAAGCTTCAGTAGAAGCTTCAGCAACTTCAACACTCTTTTTTGGAATTGTGCTTGAAGACTTAATTGTCTCCAAGACGTCTAGTACATTTACCATTCTTTTCCTTTTTGGGGTCACTGATGGCCCCTTTTGGTTTTTTGCTGTTTCAATATTTACTGCAGGACTCAAAACTTCTAATGTTTTTTCCTTAGTCGGCTTTTTCGCTTCTTCCATTTTTTCTGTGGATGGTGCTTCGGCCATCTCTGCAGTTTCTGGCAGCAAGGTTGGCTGTTCAGCTTCGGTGGCCGAAGAAGCTTCTCCGGTGAACTCAGGCACCGAAGCTGGTTCAATATAGCGTGGCCGGTGTGTGAGGACTTTTATCCTCTTTCTCTTTGATTCTGGCTCGCTAGGAGCAGTTGCAGCTTCCTCTTCTGCAGAGGTTGTGTTCTTTCTTTTCTGCCCTCGAGTGGGATAACGATAGTCAGGGTAAAAGAACCCAATTGCATCAAACACCCGATTGAGTCTCTTCTTTTTTCGGCCTCCGAAGGCTGCTGATAACGCAGTGTTCTCAGCCTTCGAATATGCGCCAAGAAGTTCGTCACTTAATATTTCAATGTTTTTCAACCAGTCGTCGTCAGGTTCGACAAATTTGTCCCCATATTTGAATGTGTATTTTAATCTGACTAGTCCGCCTTCGTCGGACTCTTTGATGGTTTCCTTCGGCATTTCCCACTTTTCTGCAAGTGGCCATACCCTGAAGGCAATATGTTCTTGGACCAAGTCCCTTGTCCCAATAAACGAGCAGACTACTCCGAAGGCCCTTTGGCATTCTTCGGCAGCTTCGTTCATTTCGACCTTCGGCCTTCGAAGACCGAAGCGTTGCCAGATTGGTCGCATAATGATATTCTTCACATTCTCTTGATTTGATAGGTCATTCTTCACATAAAACCATTCCGTCATCCAGGCTCCGGGCCACCTCTTCCGAAAGGTCGGCACAGGGCAGCTTGACCCGGAGCGCGCGCCGAAGCTGTAGCACCCAAAGTTGTTGTGATATTGCTCCTTTCCCCAGGGCTTCGTCTCGTATAATAACTCATGAATGTTACAGAAGCTTTTAGCGTTTGGTTCCAAACCTTGGCTCCTTGCAGCCCAGACAAATATCCCCATTCTTATAATGGCTTCAGGAGTAATTTGATGCAAGAAGATTTGAAATGTTTTCAGTACCTCAATAACGAAGTTGCTTAAGGGAAATCGAAGCCCAGCTTTGAGAAAGCTTCGGAAGATTACGACCTCATCTTCTTCGGGGGTGGGGGTAGTCTTTTCTCCAGCGTCAGCCCTCACAATAGTTATATCTCGAAAGTATCGCCCCCTCATATTATCAATATGGCTCTGTTTGATGGCGGTTTTCCCAAAAACCGCGTGACTTGGTCGCCACGGTCGATCTTCGGCCTCTTCCCCGCCACTTTCTACATCAAAACTGCCGCTGTCATCAGTGTCTTCGGACAGACCTTCAAGAATTTCCTTGGTGATCTTCTCTGTATTGGTCTCCGCCATCGCCATAATGAACCCCAAGTTCTTTTCTTCCTCAAGACTCAGCTTCGTCTCAGCAGCGATCTTCTTACCTTCAGGCATCTTCGGAAGCGCTCAAAAACTGTTTCTAAGTCCGAAGCTTAAAAATCAAAAAGATCAGCAAATCTTAGTGCACAAGAGCTAAAAATTTTAGTGGGCCGAAGCAGAAGGCAAGTGTGCGTACCAAATCAGTTCACGATGTGATCTTATTTATACGCCTAGGGCGTTGAAAATTGAAAGGCCCCGCTTGTCAGTAGATGTTGCTATTCTAGCAAAGGGAAGGTGTTTTTTCGGACCTTCGGCTCAAGGCCTTCGTCCATATCGCAATCTGAATTTATTATTTACAAATTAATATTGCGAGGGGCTACTGTTGGGGGCCTTCGTCCTCCGAAGGTCCTCAAAAACATGATTTGACAATGTTTTCCGAGTGGATTATGTGAACAGGTATTTTCGGATCCAGAATTATGAATATGGAGCACGGCCAGGACGAAGCCTGAACCAGACGAAGGTCGAGTGTAGCCGAAGCTGTGCGCAGGGAAGCTTCGGCGCGATGGCAGAAGGGGGAACCGACTTAAAGATGAAAAGACTTCGGGGGCCTCGACAGATTTCCATAAGCCGTTAACAAATGTAATGGACATGGATGTAATTTTACGTGGGCTGCGTCCCGCGTCTATAAATAGATGAACAGTACTCCCGTACTGTTCACGCTGACTTGGCATTGGCTTTTGCATCACGCTTGTACTTTTTACCTTCTCTCAGGACCAAAGGTACATTTGTAATTTAAAATCATTTCTATTTCTCCATGTTAATAAAATAGAAATGATTTTATGTTGATGTTTGTATTTCATGCTTTATATGAATCCTTCGGCATTACTTATTATATTCCCGAAGGTATGTCTATGATAACCTTCGTCCTAAATCATTATTTCCCGAAGGGACATAATGTTTCGAAGGACGAAGGACCTTAATGTGTAACACTTTTTATGTTGCCTTGTTCTTAATTCGAAGCATTTGAGAACAAGTCACCAACACTATTGAAAATTCCTGGTTACCCTCCAATGGGTGTGACCAAGGGGTGTCTTGCTACGCAGAGTGTTTAGCACACTGTCTTGGAGTAGTTACTTGACGTGAATGCGGGGTGTAATCATATTGCCCAAGCAGTTGACCTTGGTCCAAATGGTGTCGTGTTACGCGAAGTGGCGCCTGTTGCCTGACTCATTTTCAGGCGGCTTGAATTGCTTATTTAATACTTGCGACTGTTCGGCGAGCGTGGTAGGAAGTGGACGGTCACTCCCGGCCTCTATAAATAGCCTGCTTGCACCGTTGTTCTCTTCACTCATCTTTTAATCATCTGCTACTTTCTTCTTCTTTTATCCTCTTCTTCATCCGACCATGGGCAAAGACAAGAGAGGTCGAGGCTCGCCCCATCGTGCCGGCGACAAGCGGAAGCGCGATCCAAGTCCTCCCTCGGAGGACTTCGGCGATTTTGAGTACTCGGAGGAGGAGGTTTCCTCTGAGTCAGAGAGATTGTTGGCTCTTGCCTCTCCCCCGACGTCGTCCGATGACTCGGAAGACTCCTAGGGACTGACCGCTGAGGTGTGGACATACATCCGCTCCGTCGAGCGCGCCAGGCTCGAGGGGTCAGATGAGTCGGAGGTCTCCTCGGGTGAGGAGGACTCCTTCGGCTCGTCCAAGGAGCGGAGCGGCGACGACAGCGACGACGACAGCAGGGGCGGTGAAGGCGACGACGACGACAACGGCGGCGGTGGCGGCAAGGACGACAGTGGCGGCGGCTAAAGATGGCAATGTGTAAATACCCACCGGGTATTACTACCCCATACCCATACCCATGACAAAAAATAACCCTATCGGGTCACCCATATACACTGGTGGGTATGGATTTACCCCATACCCATACCCACAAAATTTAACCATCAAAATATTATATTATACAAATGTCAACTATATCCATCTAAATACCATTACAAAATTTCTAGCATCATTTAACCATCCATTCAACACACCAAAGATAATTGGATAAATTATTAACACTAGGACAATACTACATAGCACATTAAACATTCCATTACATGGTCATTAAATTGTCGTTAAGCCTTCTATGACATTATGGCCTAAAAGGTTGTTAAATAGTAAAAAAGATGGATGACTTAAGTCCAAATTCATGCTTAGGCTAAGTTTATATTGTGTATTTTATACCCACGGGTTAATGAGTATGGGTGAAGGTGGAACGTTCTAATACCCCTTTACCCATTGGGTGAAGATTTTTGCCCAATAACAGACCCACGGGTAGAATATTTAGCCCATATACATACCCTAATAGAGTAAACACACATCGGGTATCGGGTACCCATTGCCATCTCTAGCGGCGGCAAGGTCAGTGGCAAAGCGCCACTGATTTAAATATTAGTATAGATAATTGATAGTGGTGGTGGTAGTAGTAGTAGTAGTAGTAGTAGCAGCAGCAGCAGCAGCAGCAGTAGAATAATATAGTAGTAGTTAGTAGTATAGTGTAGTGTAAGTAGTGAAGTAATGTAATGTAATGTAGTAGAAAAAGGGGGAAAAAGGTCGACTCATAATTGGTCAGCCTTTGAGTTTGTGTAACTCCATAATTTTAATGAAAAACTTTAGATGCTTCCAGTGACTGTTGCCTTTGCTACTTTTTATGTTTACACGCTTGACAGTTCACCCATATGCCTAATGCTGCCAGCGTTTTTAGAGGTAACCACCGAGCGATAGCTGATACTGCCAACATTTTAGAGGTAACTACCGAGTAATATCTGACGCTACCAGCGTTTTAGAGGTAACCGCCGAGTAATGTCTGATGCTGCTGGCGTTTTAGAGGTAACCGCCGAGTCATGTCTGACGCTGCCGGCGTTTTAGAGTTAACTGCTGAGTAATGTCTGACGCTACCGGCGTTTTAGAGGTAACCACCGAGTCATGTTTGACGATGCCGACGTTTTAGAGGTAACCACCGAGTCATGCCTGAAACTTTGCTTTCCCGAGTAGTGACCTGGCACTTTTAGAAATAGTGCCCGACCCGATAAACCCCATTTATACTCGCGTCGACGTGCATTTTTTATTTCTGAGCCCTAACCTCACTTTTTCACCTCGAACCACTCCTCTGCTTCCCTGAGATCTCGATCTTGCGTGTTCCGTCGGCAAGACTGCGATGGCGTGGAAGTGGAAGAGGCAGAGCACCGTTACTGCAATCATCCCGCCTATCGATCCCAACAGTCAGCTGCCATTCGCGGGTAACCACATGTCCATCATTTTGGAACCCGACCTCCTTCATCTTATTGACGTTGGGGTTTTGCTTCCAAAAGAGCTCTGCTCTTGGTAGATTTGCCGCGGCGTCACCGTTCCGATAGAGGATACTCATGAATCTGTCGTTTACGTTCCTTTTCTTATTCGTGGTCTTGCTCTTCCTGTCTTCCCCTTTTTCCGCGGTCTCCTTGATTTCTACGAATTGAACTTAACACATCTGAACCCTAATTCCATTGTTCAAGTTTCCATTTTTGTATATCTGTGCGAGGCCTTTCTTGGGATTCTCCCCCATTTCAGTCTCTGGAAAGATCTTTATCATTGTCGGCCCGGGATGGCTGGGGGACAACACCAGTTTGTTGGCGGCGCAAGTCTGGAGCTTCGTCATGGGAGGAAAGCAGAGTACCTAGACATTCCTCTCATGGACAACATTAAGGGGTGGTGCCTTGAGTGGTTCATTATGGAGAACCACTGCAAGTCCCTCCCCCTCGATCAGGGAGGCAGCCAGATGTCCGCACACCAAGCTAGATAGAATCTCCGACCCCTTCGGAGATAACAGAAGCTAAAGTACCGCTTGACGAGGTCTGCTTGCTGAAGGATAGAGGTCTGACTGCTAAAGTTGTAGTTGCTGACTTCATTTTCAAGAACATTCAGCCTTCAAAGGATAGGGCCTACCCTGCTTATTTGTACAGCGGTGTCAACAATTCTACCCAGGTCACGAACAGAAAAATTCCCACTGAAGGTCTGATGAGTCGACTGGACATGATCCTAAGGGGTAGAGTTTCAAATGTTGGTGCTCTTGTGGCCTATTCTGCATGGAACCTGCCACCACTTAAGCCATTCTCTGAGTTTGTGTCCAACCCTCCTGCTCGTGATGGTAGCCTGGGTCTTAGAGTGCGACCCTCTTCTAAGGACATTGAGGCTTTGATTGCTCCACTTCGGAGTCTTACAGAGGATGAGAAGCAGACTCATTTTGAGATGCCGGCTAGCACTGATGACGCGGAGATAGATGTTGTGCTTAGCTTGCTGGCTGGGGAATCATCCGAATCAACCCACACCAAGCCAATGGCCATCACAGATGGGGAAGAACTTGGTGAAGAGGTGGAAACTCAGAGACCCGAAGGCGCCCGCCCAAAGCGTTCACGCCGAGTGAGCCGCCCGACTGCACCTGTCGAGGAAAAAAGGAAGAAGAGGCGACTTCGGCGACTGTCGTGCTTGGACCAGGGTGCAGGCCCTTCTGCTCTGGTTCCTGATGATGTACCGACAGAGAGCATTCCTGATGTTGATGCCAAGGGTTATGATCGTGCACAGGTTGCTGTCTGCCTGTTTGACGAGGACGAAGAGGAAGAAGAAGAAGAAGTCCTGCTGATCCGCAAGAACAGTCGGCACTATAGAGGTAGCGAGGGGGTAGTGATATTCCTTCTCCAACTCTGTCGGCTCTTGTCAGTCTTTAGGGGCTTTCAATATCATATTTTGATCAAGTACTGGAGGAGGTCGTCCTCGAAGACATGCTATCAGAGCCTCCTGCAGATGATATCCCGGTCATCTGTTCAGAGGTCCTAGACGATGGGCCTTCCTTGCTTGATTCCGCTGGGCAAGAGGTAACCCGAGCGGTGTCTCGCGCATCGTCGACTTTGGAGGGCAGTCTCCCATGCCGAGACGCTGGTCTAAGTCATCCGAATCCCATGGAGGTGGCTGAGGGGCCCTCAACCTTAGAGGTGGCTACTGCAGAAGACCCAGCCCCTGAGGGTGGTGCCGGCAGCTACCCAGCCCCGAGGGTGTTGCTGGTAGTGATCCAGCTCTTGTGGGTAGTGCAAGATACAACCTAGCTCCCGAGGGTGTTCAGGTGGGCTCTCTTTCCCACGCCTCCATGGACGTCCACGTTGGGTTGTCTCCACCTCGGTCCGATGGAGCGATGGAGGTACGTGTTTCCACAATTTTAACTGGACAAGTCACCTTAGAGGTCGGCGAGCTAGATGTAAGGAGCCTGCTTTCTGCTGGTGGGGCTGAGGTCACCTTGGATAGTGCTCTTCAGATCATTCCTGCTGACCTTCCCTCGTCGAGCCATGACTCAGCTCCTCCTGCCCTGGGTCTACCACTGTTCCTCTCCAATCTTCAGGTGAGTCGGCCTCTTGCTCTACGTTGTTCATATTAGTGAATTATCTTTTTCTGCTCATCTGTCTATGATCACAGGCTTTTGTTGATGGAATATCTACCCAGCTGAAATCCTGTGGTGCCACTATTCTCGAACAAGCTTTGTCTCTGATGCAGTGGAACCCATTGTTGCTCCAGAAATAGATCGATGACTTGAAGGCGTCGAACGCTGGTTAGTGATCTTACAGCTTCCCTAGTTATTTTTATTGATCGACTTGTTCTTAGTCATGCATCCCCTTTCAGCTGCGTTGTCGGATATGGCCCAACGATGCTCTGACCTTGAGGAGAAGTATTCTCAAAGTGAAGCCGACTTGGCCCAGACCTCTGCTTTTTTGGACGGTGCACGTTCTTTGAATTCCTCACTTAATGCCCAGCTTGATTATGAAAAATGGTGCATGAGGTAAACTTCCTTGGTTGACCCTGCCATGCTATTGTTGCCTTGGTACTGAATGTTGCTTTCTGTTCGTAGGTGGAGAAACGAGCACTCGCGGCCTCTCATGACAATCTGGACAGGCTATACCGTGATGCTAGCAACTCCTTGACCATATTGGAGAGGAGCCACCGCTTCACCATGTCTGACCTGGATCATCATCGTCACGAGCTGCAAGTATCCCAAGATGAGGTTCTGCGACTTGGACAACTGTTATCGACCAAGGATTCCACCATCAGGGATCTGCGTGCTTCCAAGAAGCTTGTCGCGCAGGAGCTAGAAGTCGCTCGTCTGGCTGTCAAAGCTTCAGAGGACAATTGCGTCGTCTTGAAAGCTCAGCGCGACAAGGCTATGGACAAAGCCGTTCGTGCTGGACGAATCGCTGGCGTCGTGGTGCCTGACGATATTGTTGCCGATGTCAAGGCTGCGCCTGATGCTTCAAGTCGTCCTTCTTCTTCCGTCGCTCCTGTGAAAGACATTGCTAGCAAAGACGTTTCGATGCAGTGATGTCCTGCAAAACACTCGATGTAATATGATTTCTATGTGCATGTGATGGTTGTGTTAGAACTCGAATATTTTGTAGACAGGGCGCCAGAACATGCCCCTGGTGCCAACAAGTAAAATGTTCTTTTTTCTTGAAGGGCTAATTGTTTCGCTGTTAGGGTATAGTAGTTACCCTGAACAATTGTGAAAGCAAGTGTGCCATGCTGGTTTTAAGGCGTTTTCCAACTTAAGCCGATCGCCTGGCTGGTAGTGCATAGTGGTCGCCCTAAGATAAGTAGACGTGAGCATGTCGCATCGTATTAAGTCATTGCCGACTTAAGCCGATTGCTCCGTTAGCAGGGTATAGTGGTCACCCTAAGTCAAGTTAGCGTGAGCATGTAGCACCGACTTAAGTCATCGCCAACTTAAGCCGATTGCTCTGTTAGTAAGGTATGGTGGTCACCCTAAGTCAAGTTAGTGTGAGCATGTCGCACCGACTTAAGTCATCGCCGACTTAAGCCGATTGCTCCGTTAGTAGGGTATAGTGGTCACCCTAAGTCGAGTAAGCGTGAACATGTCGCACCGTCTTAAGTCATTGCCAACTTAAGCCGATTGCTCTGTTAGTAGGGTATAGTGGTCACCCTATGTCAAGTAAGCGTGAGCATGTCGCATCGTCTTAAGTCGTTGCCTACTTAAGCCGATTGCTCCGTTAGTAGGGTATAGTGGTCACCCTAAGTCGAGTAAGCGTGAGCATGTCACACCGTCTTAAGTCGTCGCCGACTTAAGCTGATTGCTCCGTTAATAGGGTATAGTGGTCACCCTAAGTCGAGTAAGCGTGCTGATTTCAAGTCCAATCAAATCGAAGTCAGCTGAAAGCCAAGAGTCTGAATGCCTTTGAAAACGAAAACTTTATTGATGATGAAGTCCCCCGATTACAGAGTACAATGTTGCTTCGAGAATTTTTGAGGCCTCGCTAAGGATAAAACTTTCTAAGATGCTCTATGTTCCATGAGTTCCCCACTACTTCTGTGCCATCCATTTGAGTAAGCTAGTATGATCCTGGCCGAGTGACCTCTGATACAATGAATGGCCCTTCCCATAGTGGTGACAACTTGTGCCGTCCTTCCCCCGTTAGAATCCGGCGAAGGACCAAGTCTCCCACTGCAAAGGACCAGTGTCGCACGACTTTATCATGATAGCGCCTCAAGGTCTGCTGGTACCTAGCCGACTGAATTACTGTGTTCAATCATTCTTCCTCCAGCACATCAATATCCTCTAGCCTGGTAGCATCTGCTTCAGCTATGTTTTCGAAAGCCAACCTCGGTGTCCCGAACATTAGGTCGGCGGGCAGCACTGGCTCTAACCCATAAACCATGAAGAACGTGGTGTTTCCATGTAGAGATCGACTGGGTTGAGTTCTCAAGCTCCAAACTACGTATGGCAGTTCTCTGATCCACTTTCCTGCAAGCTTTTCACTCTTGTCAAACACTTTCTTCCTGAGTGCTTCCAATATCACCCCGTTGGCTCTTTCTACTTGGCCATTGACTCTTGGATGCGCTACAGATGCATACTTAATCTGGATGCTCCGTTGCTCGTAGAAGTTGAAGAATTTAGAGCTGGTGAAGTTGGATCCCAGGTCGGTTATGATGCTATTTGGTATCCCAAACCTGAATATTATATCTTGTATGAATTCCACTGCTTTGGCTGAGGTCAAAGAGGCAATGGGCTTATACTCTATCCATTTTGTGAAATTGTCAATGGCAACCAGCACGTGAGTATAGCCTCCCTGAGCTTTCTTGAAGGGTCCGATCATGTCCAGCCCCCAGCATGCAAATGGCCATGTTATAGGAATGGTCTGCAACTGCTGTGCAGGTAAATGTTGTTGCTTTGATAAGAATTGGCAAGCTTCACATCTCTGGACTAACTCGGCAGCATCACTCTTCGTTGTTGCCCAATAGAAACCAGATCTAAAAACCTTCCCAACCAGAGCTCTGGATGCTGCATGTACTGCGCACTACCCGACATGGATTTCATCTAACAGTTGTTTCCCAATAGCCGAGTGAATGCACTTCATGAGGACTCCTGTCGCACCTCTTCTATACAGTGTGCCGCCCCCTATGAGGGTGTAGTGGGCTGACTGCCTTGCAATGCGTTCCGCTGCTGCCTTATCATCCGGTTCTTCTTCATTTTTATGTACCTGATAATAGGCTCTCTCTCCAGTCATTGGGGTCCGACTCCGGTTGGTTCAAGGTGTTGCATTCTTCTATCTGATATGAGAGAATACTTGGGTGTGATATTTCTTGGACGAAGATCCCGGGTGGGACCTGAGCCCAACTAGATCCCAGCTTCGACAATGCGTCTGCTGCTGCGTTGCGGTCTCTTTCCACGTGATGGAACTCCAACCCTTCGAATTTGTCCTCTAATTTTCGGACGACTGCATAGTACTTGCCCATGGAATCAGTTGAGCAATCCTAGTCTTTATTTATCTGGCTTATGACCCCTAGCGAATCTCCATATACCATCAGCTTCTTGATGCTTAGTGATACAATGATGTCCAATCCGTGGATCAGTGCTTCATATTCTATCGCATTATTTAATGCTGGAAATAATAGCTAGAGTGCATATTTGAGTTGTTCTCCTCCAGGAGCAATGAAGAGGATCCCTGCACCTGCTCCCTGCAACTTCAGCGAGCCATCAAAGTACATTCTCCATACTTCAATGGTCTCCGGGTTGTCTAGGACCTGATGTTCAGTTCATTCTGATACGAAGTCAACCAGTGCTTGAGTCTTTATTGTCGTGCGAGTTCGAAACTTTATGCCGTGGGCTCCTAGCTCACACGCCCACTTGGCTACCCTTCCGATAGCTTTCTTTGTTGTGGAGAATATCCCCTATCGGAAATCCTGTGACTACTATGACTTTGTGATCGTCAAAGTAGTGACAGAGCTTGCGAGCGGTTAGAAGTACCGCGTATAGCAGCTTCTGAACTTGGGGATACTTCATCTTTGAGGGCTTGAGAACTTCGCTAATAAAGTAAACCGGATGTTGTACCGGGTATGTATGTCCTTCTTCCACCCGCTCGACTACTAACGCGGTGCTTACCACGTGAGTCGTGCAGGAGATGTATAACAACAGATCTTCTGCCGGCTGATTCGGCGTGGCTCGACGTGGTGGCTTGAGTACTGGTGGTGTAGTCAGGAACTTTTTCAGTGCTTCTAGAGCTTCCTGTGCCTCTATGGTCCACTGAAACTTGTCCACCTTTTTGAGCAATTTGTAGAATGGCATGCCTTTCTCGCCTAGCCTTGATATGAACCTGCTTAGGGCTGCCATGCATCCAGTAAGCCTATGTACCTTTTTCTGTGATCGCGGCGCATCCATTCTCATGATGGCCTCGATTTTTTCTGGACTGGCTTCAATTCCCCGGTGGCTGACAATGAATCCGAGTAACTTTCCTGCCAGTACTCCGAAGACACATTTTTCTAGATTGAGCTTCCACAGGTATCGCCTCAAGTTGTTGAAGACCAGCTGCAAATCTTCGGTAAAGTTTTCTGAGATTTCTGTTTTGATCACCACATCAACGACATAAGCTTCCACCCGCTTGCCCCAGTGATCGGCTAAGCATGTTTGAATGGCTCTCTGGTAGGTCGCTCCCGCGTTCTTGAGGCTGAACGACATGGAGGTATAGCAGAAAGCTCCAAACGGGGTGATGAATGCAGTTTTTTCCTCATCTTCTTTTGCCAAGCTGATCTGATGGTATCCAGAATAGCAGTCTAGGAAGGACAACATAGAACATACAGTGGTCGAATCAACCACCTGATCTATTCTAGGGAGTCCGAAGGGATCCTTCGGACAGTGTTTGTTGAGATCGGTATAGTCGACGCACATGCGTCAATCCACTTTATTATTTTTGAGTACAAGAACAGGATTTGCTAGCCACTCAGGATGCAACACTTCTCTAATGAACCCTGCCACCACTAAGTGAGCTAACTCGACGCGAATAGCTTCTCTTTTATCAGGCATGAAACGATGCAGCTTCTGTCGAATCGGCCTTGCTTGAGGATAGACCTTTAATTTATGCTCGGCCAGTTCTCTCGGGACTCCTGACATATCCACAGGTTGCCATGCGAATACGTCTTGGTTATCTTGGAGGAACCGGATGAGCGCGCTTTCCTATTTGTCGTTGAGGCTGGAGCTGATGATGGCGGGCTTGCGTTCATCAACAAACCCTAGGTTGATCCTCTTTGTCTCCTAAGTCGGCCGCATAGAGGTCACGGTGAAAGTCACCTAGAGGGGGGTGGATAGGCGGAATCTGAAATTTACAACTTTAAACACACACTACAAGCCGAGGTTAGCGTTAGAACGAATATCAAGTCCGGGAGAGAGGGGAAAACAAATCAAATGAAAGACAAGCGAATGAACACGGTGATTTGTTTTACCGAGGTTCTGTTCCAAAGAACCTAGTCCCCGTTGAGGTGGTCATAAAGACCGGGTCTCTTTCAACCCTTTCCCTCTCTCAAACGGTCACCTAGACCGAGTGAGCTTTCTCCTTAATCAAATGGGTCACTTAGACCTCGCAAGGACCACCACACACTTGGTGTCTCTTGCTTTGATTACAAGTGTCTTGAGAACAAGAATGAGGAAGAAGAAAGCGATCCAAGAAGCAAGAGTTCAAAGAAAACGAACAAAACACTCTCTCTAGTCACTAGGTGATTGGAATGGATTTGGGACTTGGAGAGGCTTTGATTCTATTGAATTGTGTCTAAGAGTGAATGCACTAGCTCTTGTATTGAATGTGAAGTGCTGGAAACTTGGATACATGGAGTGGTGGTGGTTGGGGGTATTTATAGCCCTCAACCACCATATAGCCGTTGGGGATGGCTGCTGTCGATAGGTGCACCAGACAGTTCGGTGCGCCACCGGACACTGTCCGGTGCACCAGCCACGTCACCCAACCGTTAGGGTTCGGGCGCTGTCGACCGTTGGATCGTTTGTCTTCTAGTGGCACCGGACAGTCCGGTGCCGCACCAGACATGCACTGTTCACTGTCTAGTGCGCCTCAGACGGGCGGCTCTACTCTGTCGCGCACTGTTCTCTGATTCTTCAGCTTTTGCAGGCGACCGTTGCGTGAAGTAGCCATTGCTCCGCTGGCACACCGGACAGTCCAGTGAATTATAGCGGAGCGCGCTCTAAAAAACCCAAGAGTTGAGAGTTGGACGTTGTACGGTCCTGGCACACCGGACAGTCCGGTGCGCTAGAACAGGGCACACTCGGTTTCTTGCTCCTTTTGAATTTGAACCCTTTCTTCAATCTTTTATTGGTTTATGTTGAACCTTTATGCACCTATAGAATATATAATCTAGAGCAAACTAGTTAGTCCAATTATTTGTGTTGGGCATTCAACCACCAAAATTATTTATAGGAAAAGGTTAAACCTTATTTCCCTTTCATTCTCCCCCTTTTTGGTGATTGATGCCAACATAAACCAAAGCAAATATATAAGTGCAGAATTGAACTAGTTTGCATAAGGTAAGTGCATAGGTTACTTGGAATTAAACTAATTTATACTTTTTACTAGATATGCATGGATTGCTTTATTTTATTTAACATTTTGGACCACGCTTGCACCACTTGTTTTGTTTTTGCAAATTCTTTTGGAAAGTCTTTTCAAAATCTTTTTGCAAATAGTCAAAGGTATATGAATAAGATTGCGAGAAGCATTTTCAAGATTTGAAATTTTCTCCTCCTGTTTCAAATGCTTTTCCTTTAACTAAACAAAACTCCCCCTTACAGAATTTCTTCTCTTAGTTTTCAAGAGGGTTTTAATAGATACCAAATGAAAGTATATTTAGATGATAGTTTTGATAATATACCAATTGAAAATAAACATACCAATTTGAAATATATCAATTAAAAATTTTCGAAAGGTGGTGGTGCGGTCCTTTTGCTTTGGGCTAATACTTTCTCCCCCTTTGGCATTAATCACCAAAAACAGAGACTTGCTTTGGTGAATTATAGAGGAGCGCGCTCTAAGAAACCCGAGAGTTGAGAGTTGGACGTTGTACGGTCCTGGTGCACCGGACAGTCCGGTGCGCCAGACCAGGGCACACTCAGTTTTTTGCTCCTTTTGAATTTGAACCCTTTCTTCAATTTTTTATTGGTTTATGTTAAACCTTTATGCACCTATAAAATATATAATCTAGAGCAAACTAGTTAGTCTAATTATTTGTGTTGGGCATTCAACCACCAAAATTATTTATAGGAAAAGGTTAAACCTTATTTCCCTTTCACACGGCTTGAGCCTCATTCGCGGGTATCGCGAGGTCTTCCCCAGGCTTTGTGTTCGCCTGCGCGTAGGAAGTCATCGGCAGTCTAGTGGTGAGGGCCGCTTGGATGGCTCCCCGAAAGCATTCCGCGACGCCTTGGAAGTCAGCATGCACGATGATGATTCCTTGCGGTCCTAGCATCTACAATATCATGTATGAATAGTGGGAATGGCCATGAATTTCGCCAATCCCGGCCTGCCGATGATGCCGTTGTATCCGCAGTTGAAACTCGCCACCTCGAACCTTAGGAACTCGGTTCTGTAGTTTTCCGGAGTTCCAAAGGTGACGGGCATGTAGATGTGCCAGAGCGGGTACTCTCCTTCGGTCAGCACAATGCCGGAGAAAGGGGTGTCTGACTCGGTGAGGTCTTTGAGTGCGACCCCCAAGCCCAGGAGCGTCCGGAGGGAGGTAACGTTGATGCTGCTTCCCCCGTCCACTAGTACTTTCTTTACCCTGCTCCCTCGGATCACCAGATCAACGAGGAGCGGGTACTTGTCGGGATGGTCGAAGTTAAGCCATTGATTCGCTCGGCTGAAGGTGATCGTGTATTCTAACCATCGATAGGGAGCTGGGGCACTGGTGGTTGCCACCAGGACCCGTCAGTCGTTGAGCTTTTGCTGCCTTCTGTTCTCCTGCGACCCGTGTCCTCCGAAGATGACGTTGACCTCCCCCTCAACGCGTAGGAATGCTCCACCCCCTCCCCTGCTACTGAGGCTGTCTGGGCTTGCCAGGCCCTCCTCATGGTGGGGGAGGTGGTAGAGGCTAGAATGGCCGGTCATTCCAAACGGAATGCTTGAAGTCTATGCAGTTCCACAAGGTGTGGCGCATGTCCTTGTGGTACGGGCACTGGGCGTCGAGGATGTCGTCCAGTGTCCGCTCGCCTCCATGGGGTGCCCCTCGGGCATGAGCGACGGGTGGTCCGGCGACATGGACCTCCTCACGAGGCCTCTTCTCCCAATGCCTGTCGGGTTGCTGGTTCGCGTCGCGCCGCGGTGCCGGTGGTGCAGGTTTCGTTCCCCCGATGAGGTCCTGGGCCCACTCGTTAGCGGTGATGTAGAGGTCCGCTTCTCGAAACAGTTGTTCGGAGGTGGTCGACGCTTTCTGCAGTATGGCTCGGACGAAGGCCGAGTCATTAGATCCCCGGTAGAAGTCCTTAATCACTGCTGCCTCAGTGACCTTGGGGATAGGTTTCTCATGGTCTGAAACCTCTTGAGGTACGACCGAAGTGTTTCATCGCCCTGGCACCTGATGGATTTGAGGTCCCATGGCTGCGCCGGCTTGTCGGAGTGGGACTGGAAGTTGGCGATGAAATGCCGACTGAAGTCACTCCAATCGTCGATGCAGTGTCGCGGCAGATGTCGTAGCCACTGCAATGCATCCTACCCAAGAACGATGGGCAAATATGCAGTCATTACGTCTTCAGTTGCCCCGGCGGCGGTCGTTTAGACGGTCGACCAACCTCCTGGGTCCTGCTTAGGCTCATACTTGTCGACGTTGGAGACCTTGAAGTTTGGGGGCCACTGGATGGCCCTGAGACGCGGAGTAAGCGCGGATACTCCACATGTGTCTTTCTGTCGACGTTCATGGTGTCTGTACTGGGGAGGGGAGTCGCTGATGTGTCGCCTCGACCGTCCCCGAATCGGGCCACTGGTTGAGGCTGCTGTCGACTCAACTCGGGTGGCGCGACTTTGAGCCGGGACGCCATGGTCCCGATCGTGTTCCTCCTGGCCCCTTATCTCGTTCTCGTGTTTTCTGTCGCGCGAGGTGTTGATAGAGCACCGCGCGTCTCGACGATTGTTGATGGCGTGTCTCAGGTCGCTTGGGGGATGAGCAAGGGGTAGAAGATGATTAGCTGGCCGAGTAAGCAGTCGCCGATAGCCTTCAGCATCCGGAGTCCATGGGAGGCCATCAGCTATCTGAGCCAGCACTCCTCCGACTTCGCTCGGCGTGTTCATTGCACGAGCAAAGTCAGGGTTCAGGTTTCGAGCGAAGAGAGGATTCTCCTGGTGTAACCTTGCACCCTGCTCAGCTTGTTCTCGGTCTCGGTCTTGAGCTTGCCAGCGGTCACGTCTACGAGAATTCCTCCTTTCTCTGAAGACCCATTCATCGGGAGTTTCTCCCACTTCCGAGACTTCATCCCAGGATACGGGCTACGCTGGGTCTTGTTCCCCAGCCTTGTGATGTCGCCGAACATTCCGGCGCCTATTCCTTCGTCGCCGAGCTTCTCGCTGGGGAGGTTCTTCCCCTGGCATGGTTGGCTCGTCGTCGGAGATGGGAGATGACTCCAATCTCCCCCCGATGAAGAGGATGTCGAGGTAGAAAGGAGTTACTGTGGTGGTGAGTTCTTTCCGTCCTTCTTTGAGGGCGGAGGTGTCGGAAGGATAACTCGATGGGCCTCCGTCCCTTCTTCAGGAACGCTTGCTTCTTTCTTTCTTGTAATCCGTGTCCACTCCTTTGTGGGCGAAGTGGACAACGGGGTTCTTCGGGCAAGTGAATTCTCGGCTCTCGACTTGCAAGAGGTAGTCTTTGTCTGGGGCATAGGAGGTTGCGCTGTTCGCTGTCTTGTTCCGGCTTTCCCGGGGATTTCCGAGGAAAGCTTCTTCTCCGGTGGATCCGCTATGTGGTGCAGAATTCCCCTCTCATCTACTACGGACAAGATGGTCCCGAAGCAGAATACGGATCCAGGGCGAAGAGTGATCTTGCACAGGGAAGTGACAGCCATTGAGCTAGCTTGGATCTACGACACACCCCCTACCTGGCGCACCAGTTGTCAGTGTTTGGAGCCCGACCGCACACTCAGGGTTACTCCTCGCGGTGCTTTTGGGTAGGACGATGATGTTGACTATAACTCAATGGTTCGTGCGATATGCACGAGAGACGACAGGCGATTTTCTACAGGTTCGAGCCGCTTTGAGATGCGTAACACCCTACTTCCTGGTGTGGATCTTTATGTGGTAGGTTACAAGGGAAGTCTCCTGTATGGAGAAAGGCTAATGAGCTGAATAGATGGTCAATGGAAATGAAGGGGTACTCCCTAGGCCTTATATACTTGACCGTGGGGCACTACATGCGTGTATGATGATGATGTGTACCTTAACAATAGTGAAACGACTAAACTTATCTTCCTATAATCTCGCCAACTTGTCCCTAGTTTGCTCCGATATTCAAGGCCGCTGCACGCGGGAAAATAGGATCGACGTTGTGGATAGCGCTTAAATCCAACGACCCGCCTGGGCTTGAGTCTGCCTCTTTCTCGCATCGGTCCATTCCACCAGCACTTCTCCCCTGGCCCATGAAGGGATGGCCTTGCGAGATAATAGGCCTAAAGCCTTTCGCGAGGCCTTCTTGCCTTCTAGTGGACCCGGGGGATATGTGTCCCTCACATCTAGTGTTCCGTGGCATGCTTCAAGCTGCCCTGTTTCTGCTTTCTTATTCCATTTCTTCGATCCAGAAAGAAAACCTTAGATCCAATGTGAAACTATGTCTAGATACTGCAATGTTGCATATAACATGAACTGAACTGAACATAAAACTGTTTTTTTAAAGCTCGTTTCTTGCTTGCTCTGTTCCAAAATAGCTCATATTTGTTGATTAGTTCATCCTCAACTGCTAGTAGCTCAAAACTTTAAATCAAAATAGTAACATAAAATAGAGTGACAAACCAAAGCAAAATAAAAACATGAAGAGATAAAGATGTATGAAGAGATAAAGCTGTCCAGTTGATTATTGCCATTGGTGAGTGAGTGCATCTCTGGGTATAAAGGCTAGGATATGTTCAACTCCATTCTTTGAAAACGGCTAATTGGCACCCTCGTTCAATCTGGAAATGTACTCGTTTCTCTACCATGCACAGTGCAACCTGTAAAGTGCAAACAAAACAGAGAAAAATCGATGTTCCTCAGACGTGCCACTCCTTGAAATCAACGGAAAGCCCTCTGTCCCTACACGAGGACGACGATTGTGACCCACCAGCGCCACCGCCACCACCTCCGATTGGGCGATTCCGCGCTGTTTCTTCGACACCCGTTCCATCTGCGTCGTACGGGCACCCCATCGCCACTACCACAGCAGAAAAGTTTTAGTTCACACTGCATCCCTTCAGAAGGAGAATCCCATCCTCCCTAGCGAGCAGCTTCAACCCAAAAAGTGATTTGAGCTCGAGCAAAGACTCCATCGCCTTAGACACCCCCTCGGCCTCCGCGTCGGCATCAGACTTCTTGACGGAACCCGCCTCTCCTTCTTCTTCTGAAACTATTGTAGTTGCATGCAAGGTAAAAGTAACGCTCGATCAAGATTTCCCCGAAAAAATAACAAAGAAAAAACAAGTGCAAATCCATGGGGCTCGGCACCTTCTTCCACCCTGCAGCGCGAAGATCGATGCGATTCTTGTTGCCACCGTCAGGCACAAATCTAAGCAGGGCGGCAACGATGGAGAGGAGATATGGGGAAGAGCAGGCGGGCGAGATCAAGACTAGAAGAGGTTGGGTGGTGGCATCGGCGAGGGCGATCGTGCATGAACCCCGACATACAAATTCAGTCATGGATAATGGTCGGATGATCGAGATCGAGATCTAGGACGACTTTTGCTGTTCACCTGGACAAGGTCGCGGATGAGAGCGCCTAGAGGGGTGAATAGGTGATTCTACAAAAATCAACTCTAAACAACACAAACTTGGTTTATATATAATGAGTGTTAGTGAAAGCTAAAACCAAGTTGTTATGAGTAGAGATGGAAGAGTAGAACTCTTCACTTGATTGCTCCTTTGAATTGTGTATCAAACTTAGGAGCAATAACACAAGTGAATATGAGAACTCAAGAAGACAACAATCGAAATAAAGTAAATGAACAATAGACACATTGATTTTATCCCGTGGTTCGGCCATTGCCTACTCCACATTGTGGTGACCTCCTTCGGTTAAGGGTTGCACTCAACCCCTCTCAAGTGTTCCAAAGATCAAACTTGAGTATCATGGTTGTCTTCCTTATATCAATTCCCCGTTGTGAGGAATCTCCACAAATTGGAGTCTCTCACGCCTCACACAAATGTTTACAATAAAAGACCAGAGTAAGGAGGGAGTAGAAACGCACACAAGAACACAATCACAACACCAACACACACACAAGCCAAGAAGAGAGCGCAAGAATCAAAACATCGGAGTCACAACTCAAGAACATGCTCAAATCTCTATCTAATGAATCGACAGCGTGGTCGCAGAGTCTAGAAGTTGTAGATTGCTCAAAGTATGCTTTCAGCTCCATGGTGCCTAGGGGGTCCTTTTATAGCCCCAAGGGACTAAGGAGCCGTTGAAACTCCATTTGGAAGGCCCTGGTTGCCTTTTGTCCGCGGGTGCACCGGACTGTCCGGTGCACATCGGAGACTCCACAACAGACGATCTCCTTTCTTATTTAGTCGAGCCGGTCATTGCTAACCGTTGGTCATCTGGCACACCGGATAGTCCCGTGGTGCACCAGACAGTCCGGTGCGACCTGGTGACCGTTGGCTAGGCTGACGTGTCATGCGCAGATTGCATGGACGACCATTGGCAAGGCACGCGACTGGCACACCAAACATTCCGATGCATTATAGCCACAACATCCCGGCGGATTCCCGAGAGCGACATGTTCGCCGGCTGACTAGCCTGGGCACTGGACACTGTCCGGTGCACACCGGATAGTTCGATGCTCCTAAATTGGCACAAGTTTGGCTAATCTTAGCCAAACACCATTTCTCCAAAATGGTTCAACTTGAGAAGTTTCGTAGCACTTAAATAAACATAGTTAGCAACTAAAACAATTTACTAAGTGCTAGAATCATACGGTGTTCCTTAATGTAATAGGATTTGCAATATACACCAAATGCACTTTTTCTATGTTTCTCAATTTGCCTTTCAAATATTTGTGCCTATGCTCATACATCAAGATGTTAGTCCAAGATAATGTGTTGAAAATTTAATCACCAAAACAAAATAGAAATGGGCCAAGGCCACATTTCTCTTTCAGCGGAGCACAAACCTTGGCATGAAGTGGCGCAGGCGGTGGTAGGCGAGCTGCAGTAGCCGCCATAGCCGATCCTGGAAGCGCGGAAGCATGATGTCCTTGATGAGCTCAGTGGCGGCACATAAAAGTCGGGTTGATTAGGCAGGTGTATTTCGCCACCCGGCTGGAGTTTACCTCTAACAAATATAATAACAGTTCTATACATATCTAAATAATCATTAAGCCTTTTCAAGCCACATTTCACAATCAAGTTAGTTATGTGATAGGCACAACGCTCATGCACATCATTATAAGTTTTGTTACTTGGATCTGTTGGATCAATATCAGCACCCAAGTACCCAGCTAACATAGGTTACAATGTAAGCATGACAGATGAATTAGAAGAAGACTATTTAAATTAACAGATAACACTTTATCAATCATGCAAAAGTATTAAATCACAGAAGCAATGTGTTCAGCAATGCTAACGCCATTATGGGACACTTGGATCAATTTTAAACCTATCATAGACTTATTTATTTCCCAAATAGTATTAACAAAATGAGCAACAACAATAATGTAATCTTCCTTAGCATTACTAGACCATATATCAGAAGTCAAGTGAATAGAAGACACGCTAGGAAAAACAATTTATTTGAAGTTCTTTAATTTTTCATTGTATATCTTAACCAAGTCTCTAGGAGTTGTACCCCTAGATACTCTAACATATCTAGGGTTGTGAGCACGTTGAATCTAATCATCCCAGGCTTCTTTGTCGGCTATCCATAAAGGAAGATCAAGTTTAGCAATCAAACGACAAAGCTCAGTCCTAACAACATGAGGATCATAATCCCAGTTTCTATAAGACCCATCATGGTTCATAACTAGCCTAGTTTGAACCATAGAAGCATGATCAACCTTTTTCTTACATGATTTCTGGTACCTAAGCAAGTGTCTAGTGCCAACATTAGAATTAGCAGCAACTGAGCCTTGCAAAATTTGCAAATACCAGCAATGCGCACCTTCTTACCGTTATAGTTTACGTGACTTTAGTGAAGTCATCCCATACAGAAAATTGATGCTTACTAGTGCTAGAAAAAGCTAATGAATCAAGTTCGTTAGAGCCCACAACATCACTAACAGGCGCCCCCTCTAGGTCCACGGGAACAACACTGCTACCGATACCAAACAAGACAACAACAACATCTCCCAAGTCATCGACGTCATCGGGAAGCTGCCATAACTCAACAAGCTTCCCATTGATGGTTCTAGGGTACCTACCATTGTCGTCGTCATCCATGCCACCTCACCTCTCGGCTCCATACCTCAACGGCCCGTGCGGCACTAGCATGACAACACGACGCAGTAAGCAATCGCCAATTGACCGGCGATCTCCAACCAAAACCAAGCAGAAAGGATTATGGTTAAGCCAAAAAAGAGATATTAGTAGCTAAAACATACATGCCAAAGCTGGAGCCCGGAGCTAGAGAAGCGGTGATGATGACGTGCGACAAGCGACGATAGCAACACCCTGATACACAGCGAGCCATGAGATTAGGGTTAGGGATTGAGGAGGGAGAAGGGCGAGCGTCAGCGCGCCGCACGCCAGTGGAGACTGAAGATGTTGTCAGCTGATGACGGAGATCCAGCAGCGAAGACTGAAGATGTCGCCGGCTCATGACATAGATCCGGCAGTGGAGACGAGATATCCGATGATGGAGACGGGGGATCTAGGACAACAATGAGCAGCTGCGAGCGGAGGAAGGGGCAAGCGGGGAGAGTGACGACCGAACGAGAGCTACATGACCTATATCGTATGTGTCCCGCATGGGGCTCGCGTCGTGTCTGCCGTCCGAATTTTTTGTATTTTGGCCCTTAAATAGGATTAAAATCACGTTTAGACCTTAAAAAAATTTAATCTCAGATTTGGACCCTTAGCTCGGCGCCATAGGTTATGGTGCCGAGGTAACACATGTCGGCGCCATAGACTTTGGCGCCGAGCTATGACGTGGCGAAGCTGATGTGGCAGGCTGCGTGGCACCTAGCTCGGCGCCACAGATCTTGGCGCCGAGCTAGGATGAAATCGTGCGGCTCCCTTCTCACCGCGGTTTTCTGCACACTCTGTTTTCAGCCTCCGCAGCCGCGCCGCCGCCGTGATCGCCGCCACCGCCCGAGCGACTTACCGCCACCGCCCGAGCGCCCCGCCCCTCTGCTGCGCCGCCCGAGCGCCCCTCGCCGGCGGCTCCCAGGCACGGCCGCTCCCTCGCCGCCACGCCCGAGCCGCTCCCTCGCCGCCCCTCTGCCGCCATGCCCGAGCCGCCGGAGCGCCGCCATGCCCGAGCCGCTCCCTCGTCGCGCCGCTCGAGCACCGCCACGCCCGAGCTGCCGTCCTCTGCTGCTGGCCGCGCCGCCTCCCCGCACCGCCCTCTGCTCAAGGTAATGTATTTACTAATTTTAAAATATTTTATATGTATTTTTTGTGTTAATTTTTAGTTTGTTTTTAGTTATTTATAATTAGTTCTCATGTCATGTGCCATTTATTTGATATATGTATTTATTGGTTAGTAATGAGTTAGGTTTAGGTATTAGTTATTAGTTAGTCATTAGTGAGTAGTTATTTATTTTGTAGCATAGTTTAGGGTTTGTGGTTTACTTGTAAGGTAGTAGCTAGTGTTTATTAACATTGTTTAGCATTTATTTACCCTAGGGTTTATTTAATACTTTTATATGTTCAGCCATCGCGCTGAAGGTTTATTTGCAGGTTTTAGAAACCTGACCATATAGGGGAGGTGCTGCCCAATTTTTTTACTATATAGTGTTAGTCAGATACCATATTAAATGGATATTGAGTTAGTAATATGTTTTTGCAATAGATGGACACCCTAGTGACACTATACCATGGAGGAAGATAGTACTACGCTTTCGTTACTATCAGTGAGTATCAATGTTTAAAAGAAAACTTGTTTATTTGTATGTTGTAACATATGTCTGTAACTAATATTTCGATTACAGAGGGTATCACGTCGTCTTCGTCGTGCAGCGGCTCGGTGTGGATGCCGGTCTCTAGCGGGCGTTGACGTGCAGCTGCCTGTGCCTCGTATGCAGCAGGACGTTCAGCCTCCCATTTGTGCAGTTGGACCATCTACAGCAGGACTAAGCTCCTCGCAATCGACACGAGACACGTTTGAGGACGTGGCCCACGACGACGACGACGACACTGGCGCTGGCGCCGTAGGTCAGGAGGAGATTGGACCATCTTAGTTGCAGGATGCTCCTACAACTCAGCCATCACAGCTGACACCACGTAAAAGGCGTCCACGAGACCCTTACACTCCAGGCACCGACGCTCTTGGGGCCAAGGGCAAGGGTAAGACTGGGAGGAAATGAATACTTTTATGATGTTGGTCTTATGCTGAAAACTTTGTGATTTGGACTCATGCTGGAGACGTTGTAATGTGAACTATGTTATGTGTTTTGGACTATGTTTTGTGGACATTGTATGAAGAACTATGTTATGTGGATGTTTTTATATTCGATGTTATTTTGTGATGTATTATATGTTGAAATGTGGTCATGTCTTATAATATGTGATTATTTGAACTGTGGTTGTTAATAAAACAAGGGGAACTCTTGCAATTTTTTTTTGTGAATTGTAAAAAACATAACAAGCAATAAGTAACACATCTTTAGAGTTCTAAAATAGTTTAGATATTCAAGTAGAGTTCTAAATTATTTTTGATACGAAAATACTACATAACAGGCTACAAGTTTCTTCAGTCTGAATCACAATCTATGAGTAACTCATCTTCGGAGTCATCCGTCGCGCAATCCTCAACGACAACCTCATTACACTTGCTGTATTGACCTGCATCACACTTGTCACCAGTTCTCTTGTAATAATTGGCTTCTGCTTCATCTGCAGCTTGGGAGAATAGCTCATCCTCAGCCCCAGCCTCATCAGACTTCTTCTTGTAATAAGCCGCCTCTACCTCTTCGGCGGCCTGAGACATAAACTCATCATCTTCCTCTTGAGCACGTAATCCTGCCTCAGCTAGTGCGATGAGCTCACTCAACCTTGATGTGTCGTCCTCCTCTTCTTCATGTAATCCTGCCTCTGCGAGAGCGATAAGCTCACTCAATCTAGATGTGTCCTCCTCCTCCTCCATAAGCTCAACCGTCGCCATTTTATCCTGAACATATCTTGCATGCGCCTCATCGGCCAAATAGTTTACGCCACATCCAATCTCTGCAAATATAATGAGCAAAATAAGTTAGCAAAGTCAAGATAAATAAATTGTACTAACATAATTATAATATCATTTATCTCACTCACTTCTCTTGAGGCGATCAGCAAGATTATCCAACATCTGTTTCTCGGCTTGAGCCGCTTCCCATTCCCTTGCATCCTGTGCTCTCTTCTCATCTGCCGCCTTCAACCTCCTATACTCTGCATGCTTCGGGCTATCTGTCGGGGACCATAATTAGGGGTACCCTCAAGACGCCTAATTCTCAGCTGGTAACCCCCATCAGCATAAAGCTGCAGAGGCCTGATGGGTGCGATTAAGTCAGGGATCAGTCCATACGAGTGACTCGATCACGCTTCTCCCGAGCCTAGCCTCGGACTCGGGCAGCTGACCTCGAGGGACTTCTGTCTCGCCCGAGGCCCCCCTTTTAACGGCGGACACATCTCCGGCTCGCCCGAGGCCTTGGCTTCGCTAAGAAGCAACCCTGACTAAATCGCCGCACCGACTGACCGAGTTGCAGGAGCATTTAACCCAAAGGTGGCCTGACACCTCTATCCTGACGCGCGCCCCCCAGCAGAGCCGAAGTGACCGCCGTCACTCCGCTGCTCCACTGACCGGTCTGACAGAAGGACAGCGCCGCCTGCGCCACTCCGACTTCAGTGCCACTCGACAGAGTGAGTCTGACAGGCAGTCAGGCCTCGCCAGAGGCGCCATAGGAAACTCCGCTCCGCCCGACCCCAGGGCTCGGACTCGGGCTAAGACCCGGAAGACGGCGAACTCCGCTCCGCCCGACCCCAGGGCTCGGACTCGGGCTAAGACCCGGAAGACGGCGAACTCCGCTCCGCCCGACCCCAGGGCTCGGACTCGGGCTAAGACCCGGAAGACGGCGAACTCCGCTCCGCCCGACCCCAGGGCTCGGACTCGGGCTAAGACCCGGAAGACGGCAAACTCCGCACCGCCCGACCCCAGGGCTCGGACTCGGGCTAAGACCCGGAAGACGGCGAACTCCGCACCGCCCGACCCCAGGGCTCAGACTCGGGCTAAGACCCGGAAGACGACGAACTCCGCTCCGCCCGACCCCAGGGCTCGGACTCGGGCTCGGCCCCGAAGACGACGAACTCCGCCTCGCCCGACCCCAGGGCTCGGACTCCGCCCTGGCCTCTGCCAAACGACCTCCGCCTCGCCCGACCCAGAGGCTCGGGCTCGGCCTCGGCAACGGAAGACAGATTCAACCCCAGCTTCGGAGGAGCCCCCACGTCGCCCGGCCTCGGGCGCGGGCCCGCCACGTCAACAGGGAGCGCCATCATCACTCTACCCCGAGCCGACTCGGGCCGCAGAGAACAAGACCGGTGTCCCATCTGGCTAGCTCCGCCAGATAGGCAATGATGGCGCCCCACAAGCTCTGTGACGACGGCGGCTCTCAGCTCTCTTACGGAAGCAGGCGGACGTCAGCAAGGACTCGACTGCTCCGATAGCTGTCCCTCCGCCAGGCTCCGTTGCTCCTCCGACTGCCACGACATCACGCCAGCAGGGTGCCAAGATCTCTCCGGCTGCCACATTGGCATGTACTTAGGGCGCTAGCTCTTCCTCCGCTAGACACGTAGCACTCTGCTACACCCCCATTGTACACCTGGATCCTCTCCTTACGCCTATAAAAGGAAGAACCAGGGCCTTCTTAGAAAAGGTTGGCCGCGCGGGACCGAGGGCGGGACAGGCGCTCTCTTGGGGCCGCTCGCTTCCCTCACCCGCGTGGACGCTTGTAACCCCCCTACTGCAAGCGCACCCGACCTGGGCGCGGGACGAACACGAAGGCCGCGGGATCTCCACCTCTCTCACGCCCGTCTCCGACCACCTCGCCTCTCCCCCCTTCGCGCTCGCCCACGCGCTCGACCCATCTGGGCTGGGGCACGCAGCACACTCACTCGTCGGCTTAGGGACCCCCCGGTCTCGAAACACCGACAGTTGGCGCGCCAGGTAGGGGCCTGCTGCGTGCTGACGAACAGCTTCCCGTCAAGCTCCAGATGGGCAGTCTCCAGCAACCTCTCCGGCCCAGGACGGTGCTCCGTTTCGGGAGTCTTGAGTTCATGTCCTTCGACGGCAGCTACGACATGATACTCCTTCCACCGCCGTGCGACAACGACAATGGCGGCCAATGACCCGCCCGCCGGCGGCGGAATCGACGACGTCTTCCCCGCGTGGTGGAAGAACAACATTCGAGCTCGCTCCGTCCTCTCCCCCGCCAATGGAGGAGGAGGCGGGGCAACCAAGGCCAAGCGGGAGGCCGCGCTTCGTCGGCCGTCGAGCGAATCGACGCCCCCGACGCCCCGACGGAAGGCACGCCGGGCGTCGACCTCGCGTTCGAGACGAAGGCAAGCGCCGCCCCCCGCGACACGCCGATCCCGAGCGAGAAGACGACGCCAGCGCGCTCGCGGAGAGCTTGCAGGACGTCGCCCTTGTACCTGAGATGACGACGCAACCAGTCCCCGATGTGACTACGTCGCTCCGCGTCGACCAAAAGGTACTGACTAATTCCCATCTTACGTCATTTCGACTCGGCCTCAACTCGCCTAGCAACCTTGCTTTGGCGGGCGCTCTCATTGAGGCGAGTGCAACCCCACTGGGGTTTCATATGCGGTCGCCTTGGGACCGGTTGACGGACGTCTCGACCTACGGGCCCTCTGGGTCCGAGGAAGATGACGATCCCAGCATCTGTTGGGATTTCTCTGGACTTGGCAACCCCAGTGCCATGCGGGACTTCATGACCACGTGCGACTACTGCCTCTCCGACTGTTCCGACGGTAGCCGCAGCCTTGACGACGAGGGCTGCGGCCCAAGCCGCGAATGTTTCCACATCGAGCTAGGGGATCCCTCCGAAGGCAACCATCTCGGCATGCCGGTGGACGGTGATCTTCCTAGGCCGGTGCCTCGCGCCGACATCCCACGGGAGCTAGCTGTGGTCCCCGTTCCGGCGGGGGGTCACGACCCACAGCTCGAGCAAGTCCGCGGGGCGCAGGCCAGGCTCGACGAGGGAACAGGAGCGCTTGAGCCGATCCGACGGGACGTCGGGCAGGTATGGGCGGGCCAACCCCCGGCCGGAGAAATACGTCACCAGCCCCAAGGTCTCCAGCACCGCGTCGCCAACGATGTCAGGGTCAGGCCGCCGCCCGCATCCAGCGGGGTTGGTGAGAACCTGGCAGCCGCAGCGATGCTCCTCCGCGCGATGCCGGAGCCATCAACTACCGAGGGTCGGCGAATCCAGGGAGAGCTCAAGAATCTCCTGGAAGGCGCTGCGGCCCGACGGGCCGAGAGCACTGCCTCCCGAAGGCAGGGATACCCCTCGGAACCTCATGCCGCGACTTCCCGATTCATGCGGGAAGCCTCGGTCTACACCAGACGCACGCGCAACACCGCGCCTGCGGCCCCGGGCCACCTCGGCAACGAGCACCATCGACGCGACCGCCGGGCCCACCTCGACGAAAGGGTGCGCCGAGGCTACCACCCCAGGCGTGGGGGCGCTACGACAGCGGGGAGGATCGTAGTCCCTCGCCCGAACCACCCGGTCCGCAGGCCTTCAGTCGGGCCATCCGACGGGCGCCGTTCCCGACCCGGTTCCGACCCCCGACTACTATCACAAAGTACTCGGGGGAAACGAGACCGAAACTGTGGCTCGCGGACTACCGCCTGGCCTGCCAACTGGGTGGAACGGACGGCGACATCCTCATCATCCGTAACCTCCCCCTCTTCCTCTCCGACACTGCTCGCGCCTGGTTGGAGCACCTGCCTCCGGGGCAGATCTCCAACTGGGACGACTTGGTCCAAGCCTTCGCCGGCAATTTCCAGGGCACATACGTGCGCCCCGGGAATTCCTGGGACCTTCGGAGCTGCCAGCAACAGCCGGGAGAGTCGCTCCGGGACTACATCCGGCGATTCTCGAAGCAGCACACCGAGCTGCCCAACATCACCGACTCGGATGTCATCGGCGCGTTCCTTGCCGGCACCACCTGCCGCGACCTGGTGAGCAAGTTGGGTCGCAAAACCCCCACCAGGGCGAGCAAGCTGATGGACATCGCCACCAAGTTCGCCTCTGGCCAGGAGGCGATTGAGGCTATCTTCCGAAAGGACAAGCAGCCCCAGGGCCGCCCATCGGAAGAGGCTCCCGAGGCGTCTACTCCGCGCGGCGCCAAGAAGAAGGGCAAGAAGAAGTCGCAATCGAAACACGACGCCGCTGACGCGGACCTTGTCGCCGGCGCCGAGTACAAGAACCCTCGGAAGCCCCCCGGAGGTGCTAACCTCTTCGACAAGATGCTCAAGGAGCCATGCCCCTACCATTAGGGGCCCGTCAAGCACACTCTCGAGGAGTGCGTCATGCTTCGGCGCCACTTCCACAGGGCCGGGCCACCCGCGGAGGGTGGCAGGGCCCACGATGACGACAAGAAAGAAGATCACCAAGCAGGAGAGTTCCCCGAGGTCCGCGACTGCTTCATGATCTACGGTGGGCATGCGGCGAACGCCTCGGCTCGGCATCGCAAGCAAGAGCGCCGGGAGGTCTGCTCGGTGAAGGTGGCGGCGCCAGTCTACCTAGACTGGTCCGACAAGCCCATCACCTTCGACCAGGCCGACCACCCCGACCACGTGCCGAGCCCGGGGAAATACCCGCTCGTCGTCGACCCCGTCATCGGCGACGTCAGGCTCACCAAGGTCCTGATGGATGGGGGCAGCTGCCTCAACATCATCTACGCCGAGGCCCTCAAACTCCTGCGCGTCGATCTGTCTTCCGTCCGAGCAGGCGCTGCGCCCTTCCACGGGATCATCCCTGGGAAGCGCGTCCAGCCCCTCGGACGACTCGACCTCCCCGTCTGCTTCGGAACGCCCTCCAACTTCCGAAGGGAGACCTTGACGTTCGAGGTGGTCGGGTTCCGAGGAACCTACCACGCGGTACTGGGAAGGCCATGCTACGCGAAGTTCATGGCCGTCCCCAACTACACCTACCTGAAGCTCAAGATGTCGGGCCCCAACGGGGTCATCACCGTCGGCCCCACGTACAAACACGCGTTCGAATGCGACATGGAGTGCGTGGAGTACGCCGAGGCCCTCGCCGAGTCCGAGGCCCTCATCGCCGACCTGGAGAACCTCTCCAAAGAGGTGCCAGATGTGAAGCGTCATGCCGGCAACTTCGAGCCAGCGGAGACGGTTAAGGCCGTCCCTCTCGACCCCTGTGGCGACACCTCCAAGCAAATCCGGATTGGTTCCGGGCTCGACCCCAAATAGGAAGCAGTGCTCGTCGACTTTCTCCGCGCAAACGCCGACGTCTTTGCGTGGAGTCCCTCGGACATGCCCGACATACCGAGGGATGTCGCCGAGCACTCGCTGGATATTCGGGCCGGAGCCCGACCCGTCAGGCAGCCTCTGCGCCGATTTGACGAGGAGAAGCGCAGAGCGATAGGCGAGGAGATCCACAAGCTAATGGCAGCAGGGTTCATCAAAGAGGTATTCCATCCCGAATGGCTTGCCAACCCTGTGCTTGTGAGGAAGAAAGGGGGGAAATGGCGGATGTGTGTAGACTACACTGGTCTCAACAAAGCATGTCCGAAGGTTCCCTACCCTCTACCTCGCATCGATCAAATCGTGGATTCCACTGCTGGGTGCGAAACCCTGTCCTTCCTTGATGCCTACTCAGGGTATCACCAAATCCGGATGAGAGAGTCCGACCAGCTCGCGACTTCTTTCATCACGCCCTTCGGCATGTACTGCTATGTCACCATGCCGTTCGGTTTGAGGAATGCGGGCGCGACGTACCAGCGGTGCATGAACCATGTGTTCGGCGAACACATCGGTCGCACAGTCGAGGCCTACGTCGATGACATTGTAGTCAAGACAAGGAAGGCTTCCGACCTCCTCTCCGACCTTGAAGTGACATTCCGATGTCTCAAGGCGAAAGGAGTCAAGCTCAATCCCGAGAAGTGTGTCTTCGGGGTGCCCCGAGGCATGCTCCTGGGGTTCATCGTCTCCGAGCGAGGCATCGAAGCCAACCCGGAGAAGATCGCAGCCATCACCAGCATGGGACCCATCAAGGACTTAAAAGGCGTACAAAGGGTCATGGGATGTCTTGCGGCCCTGAGCCGCTTCATCTCACGCCTCGGCGAAAGAGGTCTGCCTCTGTACCGTCTCTTAAGGAAGGCCGAGTGTTTCGCTTGGACCCCTGAGGCCGAGGAAGCCCTCGGGAACCTGAAGGCGCTCCTTACAAAGGCGCCTGTCTTGGTGCCCCCAGCTGATGGAGAAGCCCTCTTGGTCTACGTCGCCGCTACCACTCAGGTGGTTAGTGTCGCGATTGTAGTCGAGAGGCGAGAAGAAGGGCATGCATTGCCCGTTCAGAGGCCAGTCTACTTCGTCAGCGAAGTACTGTCCGAGACCAAGATCCGCTACCCGCAAGTTCAGAAGCTGCTATATGCTGTGATCCTGACAAGGCGGAAGTTACGACACTACTTCGAGTCTCATCCGGTAACTGTGGTGTCATCCTTCCCCCTGGGGGAGATCATCCAGTGCCGAGAGGCTTCAGGCAGGATCGCAAAGTGGGCAGTGGAAATCATGGGCGAAACAATCTCGTTCGCCCCTCGGAAGGCCATCAAGTCCCAGGTGTTGGCGGACTTCGTGGCCGAATGGGTCGACACCCAGCTGCCGACGGCTCCGATCCAACCGGAGCTCTGGACCATGTTTTTCGACGGGTCACTGATGAAGACGGGAGCCGACGCGGGCCTGCTCTTCATCTCGCCCCTCGGGAAGCACCTACGCTACGTGCTCCGCCTCCATTTCCCGGCGTCCAACAATGTGGCCGAGTACGAGGCTCTGGTCAACGGGTTGCGGATCGCCATCGAGCTAGGGGTCAGACGCCTCGATGCCCGCGGTGACTCACAGCTCGTCATCGACCAAGTCATGAAGAACTCCCACTGCCGCGACCCGAAGATGGAGGCCTACTGCGATGAGGTTCGGCGCTTGGAAGACAAGTTCTTCGGCTCGAGCTCAACCACATCGCTCGGCGCTACAACGAGACTGCGGACGAGCTGGCTAAAATAGCCTCGGGGCGAACGACGGTCCCCCCGAACGTCTTCTCCCGGGATCTGCATCAACCCTCCGTCAAGATCGACGACGCTCCCGAGCCCGAGGCACCCTCGGCACAGCCCGAGGCACCCTCGACACAGCCCGAGGCACCCTCGGCTCAGCCCGAGGTAACCTCGGCCCCCGAGGGCGAGGCACTGGACGTCGAGGAAGGGCAGAGCGGGGCCACACCTGATCGAGATTGGCAGGCCCCGTACCTGCAATATCTCCGCCGAGGAGAGCTACCCCTCGACCAAGCCGAGGCTCGGTGGGTAGCGCGACGCGCCAAGTCGTTCGTCCTGCTGGGCGATGAGGAGGAGCTCTACCACCGCAGCCCCTCGGGCGTCCTCCAGCGATGCATCTCCATCACCGAAGGTCAGGAACTCCTGCAAGAAATACACTCGGGGGCTTGCGACCATCATGCAGCACCCCGAGCCCTTGTCGGGAATGTTTTCCGGCAAGGCTTCTACTGGCCAACGGCGGTGGCTGACGCCACTAGAATTGTCCGCACCTGCGAAGGGTGCCAATTCTATGCGAAGCAGACCCACCTGCCCGCTCAGGCTCTACAGACGATACCCATCACCTGGCCCTTCGCTGTATGGGGTCTGGACCTCGTCGGTCCCTTGCAGAAGGCGCCCGGGGGCTACACGCACCTGCTGGTCGCCATCGACAAATTCTCCAAGTTGATCGAGGTCCGACCCCTGAACAGCATCAGGTCCGAGCAGGCGGTGGCGTTCTTCACCAACATCATCCATCGCTTTGGGGTCCCAAACTCCATCATCACCGACAATGGTACCCAGTTCACCGGCAAAAAATTCCTGGATTTTTGTGAGGATCACCACATCCGGGTGGACTGGGCTGCCGTGGCTCATCCCATGTCGAATGGGCAAGTAGAGCGTGCCAACGGCATGATTCTACAAAGGCTCAAGCCTCGGATCTACAATGGCCTCAACAAGTTCGGCAAGCGATGGATGAAGGAACTCCCCTCGGTGGTCTGGAGCCTGAGGACAACGCCAAGCCGGGCCACGGGTTTCACGCCGTTCTTCCTGGTCTACGGGGCCGAGGCCATCTTGCCCACTGACCTAGAATATGGCTCCCCGACGACGAGGGCCTACAACGATCAAAGCAACCAAGCTAGCCGAGAAGAATTGCTGGACCAGCTGGAAGAGGCTCGGGACAAGGCCTTACTACACTCGGCGCGGTACCAGCAGTCCCTGCGACGCTACCACGCCCGAGGGGTCCGGTCCCGAGACCTCCAGGTGGGCGATCTGGTGCTTCGGCTGCGGCAAGACGCCCGAGGGAGGCATAAGCTCACGCCCCCCTGGGAGGGGCCATTCGTCATCGCCAAAGTCCTGAAGCCCGGAACATACAAGCTGGCCAACAATCAAGGCGAGGTCTACGGCAACGCTTGGAACATCAAACAGCTACGTCGCTTCTACCCTTAAGATGTTTTCAAGTTGTTCATATACCCC